>NC_058523.1:291578584-292807959 GCF_904849725.1 Hordeum vulgare subsp. vulgare | reverse complement strand
GTTGTGGTGATGGATGAAAATGATCCCAGCTCACGTGTAGCAAGAATGGCAGCAGAGGCAGCAGAAGCTGAGGCTGCTAGAAATGAGCCACCACTAGTTCCACACCTCAGAACTCAAGCTGAGCAAATGAAATTTCTAGTTAGCTTTGTCCAACGTATAGAGACGAACATCCAGGAGATATTGCAAAGTCAGAAAAGCCTTGAGAGATTCGTGGAAACAAAGTTTCATGACATGGATGTGAAGGTAACGGAGATGACTCAGTGGAAATACAATGCTCATATGATGATAATGAAGATGACGATGATGAAGAGTCACCTCCTCTCACTACCACACGGTTCAACACCCAGCCTAGATATGTTGTTGTTTCTGCTCAGGAGACAAGACATACTTCATGAGCTCAAGCATCAGCACCTTCAGCACCAGCTCCAGCTCAAGCACCTCCAGTATCCACTCTTCCACCTCAAGGACACTCAACATATGCCTTCGTGGACGCTTTTTTGTCGACTCCGTCATCAGCTGCCTAGAGCGACGAGTAGTTCTATATTTCTGAACTTTTTGGTAACTTGTTGCCAAAGGGGTAGAAATGTATAGATTGTAGACTTTGAGAGAGAGAGAGAGAGAGAGAGCTTTTGAGTTTATTTTCTCTCATTAGGTTTCAAAAACTTTGGTCTTTTGGATGACTTTATCCCGTTATGTGTGTTTGATCATACACTTTGCTTGGTTGATGCTCCATTATTATCCTTTTAGCTATCTTTATGATGATGGTTCACTTATCTTGTTGGTGTCATGTGCATTACTATTCATTCTTATATTGTATGCGAACCACCAAGATGTATGTGACATGGAAGAGTGACCCATGGTCCTAATCGATTGTGCATTTGCATTCAAATGCAAATTTTAAATAATGCACAAATTTAGGGGGAGCCCTTGCTTTTCACATAGTTCTCAAAGCGTCGATGCTAGTCATTGATTATATCTTTTGTCGAAGTTTTGGTCTATATGTTGTCATCAATTACCAAAAAGGGGGAGATTGAAAGCACAATTGCTCCCCAGGGTGGTTTTGACAATTGATCACAACATATGCATCATTGGACTAATATGTTTTCCAAGTGCATTTCTGAAAAGTTCAAAAGATGCTATGGCTAAAGGCTTATATGGAGATGCCCCTTGATGCAAGACAAGAATAAGACTGGCTCAAGCTTCAAGCTAGAAGACACTTCATTTTATGTTTGTGAGAAATCACTTTTGAGTCCATAGGAAAGCCAATACTATTAAAAGGGGGTGAGGCTATAAAATGAACTGATTGCTCATGTGATTAAAGTTAGCAACCAAAATACTCAATCCTTTTTCCCGCATAACCATTATGTCCAATTCCACATACTCAAATCGGTATAACCAACTTTCATATTTCAAACCCACCGAGTTTGACCTCAGACACAAACCCTATCCCTTCCTACCAAATCACTGCAACCGAATCCATATCGGTGCTATCAAGTTCAATGTGACCAACTCTCTGTTGCCTCGGTACACAAAATCAAAATTTCTGAGTTTTAGTATCGGTGTCACCGAGTTTGGCAATCTGACCGCTAGCCACCTTTTAGGTGCCACCGAGTTATGTATATCGGTCCCGCCGAGAATCAAAAGTTACAACCTTTGTGTGAATCGGTAGCACCGAGTTTATGACTTCGGTGTCACCGAGTTTTCCACTTTAGGTGTAACGGTTGAATTTTGTGTGCTGCCGGTTTATACACCTTCACCCACCTCTCACTCATGGGAGAAGCACTCAGGACACACAGTTCATTGCCAGATTCATTTTCTAAGAAAGAACCACCTACTCATGTGTTGAGACCAAGATATTCCAATCCAATACATTGAAACTTGATCTCTAGCTTCCCCATACTGCTTTCCACCAAATCTGTCTCTCCTACGCATGCCTATTTTGAGAGAAGTGATTTTGTGTTGAGGAGACTATCTTTAGAAGCACAAGAGCAAGGAGTTCAGTGATATACCACATCTATTACCTTTTGGAGGGTGGTGCCTCCTTGATTGGTTAGGTGTCGCTTGGGAGGCTCCTACTTCGTGTTGTGGAGTTGAACAAAGATGTTTGTAAGGGCAAGGAGATCGCCTACTTCGTGAAGATCTACCGTGAGTAAGGATAGTCTTCATGAGCGGAAGCCGTGGTGGAATAGAGAAGGCCGGTTCTTCGTGGACCCCTTGTGGGTGGATCCCTCTGTGGACTCTCGCGGTCGTTACCCTCCGTGGGTTGAAATCTCCACCAACATGGATGTACGATAGCGCCACCTATTGGAACCATGCCAAAAATTGTCGTGTCAACCTCATGCATTTCATATCCCTACCTTACTCCTTTACTTTACACTTGCATGTTTTATTTTCCGCTACTACACTCTTAGAACTGCATGTGTAGGGTGTACTTGACTTGCCATAACTGCCAAAGCTGCCTCTCAACTAACATTGGGAAAAGGCAAAAAAATTATCTTGTCAAGTTGTCTAATCACCCCCTCTAGACATAGTTTTGATCCTACATTTAGTTATTTCGTGATTTAGTTAAATAAAAGTTTAGTTTGATCCTTTTCTTTTGAGTGCTAGTTTGGTGATCTATCTATCTATCTATGTAATCGAGAGTGAGTTATATAATAAAGTTTGGTTGAGTTTTGCTTCTTTACTTTCTTGCTACAATCAAAATAAAGGAAAATAATGAAAAAAATCATATGGCAATCTTATAGTAAGTAGTGACATCACATGAGGAAAAGTATACGTGGTAAAATTTGTTGAAGATTGAAAACATAACATTGGTCGGTGATGCAACATGTGAAATAATGAATAAGGGAACATAACATTTATATGCAAAATGCTATCCTTTCCCAATAGCTTTGCTAGCCAAAACTCGGCACTAAGTAGAGATACTACTTGTGCGTCCAAAACCTTAAACCCCAATCCATGTTTCAAGAGTCCATCATACCTACCTATGGATTGAGTAAGATCCTTCAAGTAAGTTGTCATCGGTGCACAAAACAATAGAAATTGCTTCTAAACATGTTTGATAATTTAGTGTAAGGGAAATTAAGCGTTTTACAAACTTGTGATGGCGATAATAAAAGTGATGGACTTTGTAATAAAGGTTGACATCACAAGGGGCAATATAACATAACATTCCTTTGCACTAAGAGATTTAGCATACAACCAAAAACCGCATGACAGCCTCTGCTTCCCTCTTTGAAGGGCCTATGTTTTACCTTTATGTATTTACTTTTGTGCAAGAGTCAAAATATTTTCCTGTACTTCCTTCATCTTCTCTTTGGCATGCATCACGTGGTGAGGAAAGATCTAAACATATATATTTAGCTGAATGTTGGTGGTTATCAGTTATTATTGTTGACATCACCCTTGAGGTGAATACGTTGGGAGGCAACACTATAAGCCCCTATCTTTCTATGTGTCCGGTTGAAACCTTTTGCTCATATGAATGTGGTGACTCTTAGCAATCATAGAAGACTAAATGATGGTTGAGTATGTAGACTTGCTTAAAAGCTCCAATATGTTACCCTTCGTAAAAGTATGATGAATTGTGTTGCAAAGTTGACTGAAAACATCGTTTGTTAGTTCTCAATAGAGTTCATGCTTCATACTTTAATGTTGTGATGAATTGCCACTTGCTTGTAAGAAGCCTTTATAATAAGATTTATATGATGAAAATGCTGTGATGAGTTATTTTGTAAATTTTTATTTGCTGTTATAATAATGAGCATGGTTGTGACAGCCCGAGACCGACGTTCCAGAAGATTCCCCCTTATTCCGTTTCTGTCGTGTGGTTATTTTTCTTTGTTGCATCATCATCACATCATGCGCATCATCAGCATTGCATCGGCATCTCCGTTGCCACCAGTTTTCAAAACTTGCATCCGTTGTTAGTTGCCGGTTCACGTCGTTGTCCGTACTGAGCCCGACCACACATGCACGCGCCCGTGGCATCGTCGAAACCCTGTTTTAACAGTGTTGAAAACTTTCTTTCATCAAGGTGAAACTTGGCATGCGGTCGTCATTAGATATAGCTAGGTCGCCTGTCGAATTTCGTCGCGATCGGAGTTCGTCTGGTACCCGAACGTTCGACCGTAGCGGCACCGTATTCGGTCTACCGTTGGAGGTTGTCAGTGTTTTAAAAGAAATGCGTTGCCACGCCGCCTGTTTTCCCTCTCGTCTCCGGATAACTTCTCTACACAGCCACTCGTCCGTCCCGCGTTCGGAATAAGTCGAATCCGACCCCACGGTTGGATCCGGAACGGAATTCCGGTTAACCTAGCCCCCCTTTCTTATTTAAACACACCTTCCCTTCCATTTTAGGGCTCCCCTAACCGTGCCTCAAAAAGCGTGCAATTCCCGAAACCCTAGCAACCATGTCTCTTCCCCAGATCTGATCCAGCCTAGCTCACTGATCTGGACCGTCGGATCTCGGATCAAACGGCCCACGACGCCTTCCTCCTCCTGCCCGAGCTCCCTTCCATGGCAGCCGCTTCCTGTGCCCATGCTCCTGCGCCTGCTCTAATCCGGAGCTCACGTGCCCCGCCTCCGCGCTCGCCGGTGGCTACCGCCGCCTCTCCTTGCCCGCCAGCCGCCGCCTGCAAGCCCCCGTCCGCTGCCCACGGGTTCGCCGGCCGCCATGCACTACCTCGCCCACCCGAGGTTATGCCGCCGCCGATCTCCCTGCCCGGGCGCCGCCTTGAGCCGCCACCATCGGGAACGGAGCCCCGGTGGCCGGATCCGTCCCTCGCGGGCGTTCCCGGCGGTTCCCCTCACAGCTGCCTGGAGCTCCTCCGGCGGCTCTGTGCCGCACCGCCATGGTTCGTGCGGGGAGGACGACGCGACCAGGCGGAGCGCTCGCCTCCCCCTCGCGTGGGCCGCTCCGCGCCAGCTGCCTGGGCCCCGAGCCGGCCGAGCTGGCAGCTCCTCTAGGCCGAGGCAGCAGCAGCCCCAGGCCCAGTGCGCCAGCCTGAGGCCCGCCGCCCGTGCAGCTAGTCAGCACCATGCCGCCTCGCTTCCTCCTCACCAGGCCCACCTCCACGCCGGCCCAAGCAAGGTGAGCTGATTCCCTGTGAGCCCTCTATTTGACGCTCGTGCGTGTTTTAGCTAATCTGCGTCCATGCCTATCTAGCCCATTAGTAAATAGTTTAGGCCCGATAGTTATTTTTCTTTTTAGGGATTTTTCGGAATTATAATTAATTCCAGAAAAATATACGTATATTAGATCGACCGTATCTTTTATTCCGTTAGTCGGATCGAGACGTGTAATATATGGATTTGGTGTAGAATTTTGTGTAGAATACGAATTTAGAACTTGCATATTTGTTTGACGTGGTTTGCTGTGCCAAACGCCTAGTTTAACGTGCTGTTCCAATAGGATAGACGCCCACATTTATTTTCGTGCGTGCCCGGATTGATCGCATGCCGTAGATTAAATGTCCATGTTTTAGGAACACCTTTTCCATGCATTTTAGAGCGGCCATTGGTATTTTTGCGTGTATGTATTGCCTATAGTTTATTTTCCCGTGTATAGGTTATTTTCCCGCATTTACGTGTGGCAATATTTTTTGTGTTGCAACCCCACATATTTTATATGTTTTCGGGGTAGAAAAATCCATGGGTTTTTTCTGTGCAATTAGTTTTAGCTTTTGAACAAGTTAGTTCGCGAGATATTTTGCCATGTTGCCCTCTTGTCTTTTTCGTAGGATTTATTCCGTGCTTCGTTTGATTAAGTTGTCAACTAGAGAGTTGTTCTTTGATGTTTAGTCTAGCCCCTAGTATTTTTAGTCGCAATAGAAATGCATGTTTAGGTGTGGTTTTCTTGCTCTCAAGTTGCTAGAAATAGTGCTGATTTGGAGGTGCTGAAATATTTCTAAGTCTGGAATCTGTTATATTTTGTTGTTGTCTTTTCTTGCTTATATCTTGTGATATGTAGCTCTTTTGAGGTTGATGCAATGGAAAACGTTGTAGACCTTGTGATTCTCTAGCTTGCTGTGAATTTTCATGCCATTTGGAGCCATGTAGCTATAGGTTTTGCTGCTGTCAATATGCCTGCAGATCGAAAACTGCACTTCCATGAAGTGTAATTTTCACTAAGTCTGAAATGGTGTCACAGATGCCATTTTGTGACTTCTGTTCCTAGTGATCCATGATGCCATGCTAGTTGTTGTTAGTTGTTTGTTGTAGTGCTTCTTGCCCTCTTTCACGTCATGGCTTGGTTGTTTACATTTGAGTTGTGTAGCTCGTAGTTGTCGGGTGTAGAAAATGCTATGTGGCTTAGTTTGGCAGATTGTAGTGATTTCTTGTTTGCTCGTAGTTTTTGATACATAGCTCCGATTTGATCGTGTCCTACATGAAACTTGCTTAGAATCTCGTGTAGTTTCATTTTATCTTGCTGGTTGTATGTTTTGAAGTGCTCGTGACCGTCGTTGCACACATATTGCATTCATGCCATCATATCTTGCGGTGCTTGTATCTTTTGAACCGTAGCTCCGTTGGAGATGTTCTCTATGTGTAAACTTCTTGTCACGATGCGTAGAATCACGTGAACCTATTTTCTTTGCTGTTTAACAACTAATTAAATGCGTTAGTTCATATCTGGACAGAATTGTAAATTAACATGTGAGGTCGCCTCGGAGGTGCTATATGTCATTTCCGACCTCATTTAAAATGCCTAGGAAGGTAGTTTAATTGCGCTTCACCTCTTGCCATGTGTAACCACATTTAATATTGCTGTGTACCTAATCGGGATAGAACTAAATAACTCATATGTGGAGTTTCGTCAATATGCAACTCGTTGCATATTGAACTTCACTTAATGTGTAGTATTTGGTTGTTGTGAATTGTCATGCCGTGACTTGCATTATTCAGCTACTCACACATCATATGTGTTGTGCATCGTGTGGTGAATTCCGTGTGTTGATTTGTGTTTCTGGTTTGCTTCGTCTCGATTGAGTTCCGCAGCTTGCCGGATTGTGAGGACCCGTTCGACTACGTCAGTTTGTCTGCTTCACGGAGTCATTCTTCTTCCAAGAGGGATCTCAGGCAAGATGACCATTACTATCATTGCCATGCTAGTTTTTATCGCTTCTATCGATTATGTCTCATTGCCTACCACATGTTAAATATCAGCCTCTCAATAATGCCATGAAAACCTTCAACCTGTTCAACCTAGCAAACCACTGATTGGCTATGTCACTGCTTGCTTAACACTGTGTTAGTGTTGCTAGTTGCAGGTGCAGTTGCTTCCATGTGATAATTCGTTTTAGATTAAAGTTGGCCTGGCAAGGCCTAACATTGGTTCTACATCTGCCCAACATAATAAGTTTGTTAACACTGAAATGCATAGGGAGTTAGCGCTACCCGAGGAGTAATTTTACATAAACAGGGGGGGCAGTGCTGATGGTGTTGGTCCCAAAAGGACAGACTGTGGGGCCACCATGGGGCAACTCGAGGTTTGGTACCTGTAGGCTTTTCCATCCGTCGTGTCCTGAGAAAGAGATACGCGGCTCCTATCGGGTTCCTCGACACGTCGGGCGGCCTTGCTGGATTAGTTTTACCTTTGACGAGATATCATGTGCATCAGGATTCCGGTGATGCTTTGGGTAATCTCAGAGTTGAGGTTTTCCACTAAGGAATCCGACGAGATTGCGAGTGTCGTGATTGAGGATTTCAATGCGGCTTGTGGTAATTTGTGATGGACTAGTTGGAGCACCCCTGCAGGGTTAAATCTTTCGGAAAGCCGTGCCCGCGGTTATGTGGCAACATGGAAGCTTTGTTTAACAGTGGTTCAAGATAAATTGAAGTTTACTTAATTAAAATATACCAACTGCGTGCGTAACCGTGACTGTCTCTTTCGTGAGTTCCTTCTCCGATCGAGGACACGGTGGGGTTATGTCTGACGTAGGTAGGTGATCAGGATCATTCATTTGATCATCAGTAGTTCACGTCTGTTATGCGTAGATCTTCCCCCTCTTATTTCTTGTACTCGTAAGTTAGTCACAAAATATATGCTTAGCCGCTGTTGCAACCTCACCACTTAACCATGACTCACCCATTAAGCTTTGCTAGTCTTGATACCTTTGGAAATGAGATTGTTGAGTCCCCTATGGCTCACAGATTACTACAACACCAGTGGCAGGTACAGGTAAAGGTTACTTGACACGAGCGCGTTGATTGTTCATTTGGAGTTGCTTCTTCTTCTTCTTCTTCATCGATCTAGGATGGGTTCCAGGCCGGCAGCCTGGGATAGCAAGGATAGACGTCGTTCTTCTTTTGTCGTTTGTTTTCGTCCGTAGTCGGACCCTGCTCTTACTCTTGATGATTATTTAATGTACTGATGTGACTCTGATGTAGCTTGTGGCGAGTGTAAGCCAATTCTATATATATCTCTCTTCTTTTCAGTACATGTACTTGTAACGATATCCATTCCTGCGACATGATGAGATGCGCTTCTATCCTTGACGAGGCCTTTGTGCCGAATTGGGGACAGGGTCGCAGCTTGGGCGTGACAAGCTGGTATCAGAGCAGTACCGACCTAGGAGCCCCCTTGATTGATCAAACATGGCCGAGTCGAGTCTAGTGAAAAACTGCTTTGAGTCTAGTTATATATCAGAGAGTAGGATTCTTTTTTCTCCTCTTCTATGCTCTCGTGAGGAATCTTGACGTAATAATTTAATTCTACTTCTCTTCTTACTCAAATATTTTTTAGGATCACACGGATATTTTTGGAATCTATATGATGCCGATGTGACGGAGTTCTGTCTTGGTGCTTCCTATCTGCTTTGAGTTTCAGGGGAGTTGAGCTCCAGGGGATTCTTGAGCACATCATTATCATTCAGATTTCTTAATATCTCAGAACGAAGGATGTTCGTAATTGCTTCAATACTAGTAGTGGCGAGATAACCCCGATGTCCCAAGTACTGGTGCAGATTGTTCGGGAGTATTGCCATACTTTGTATCGTTGTGATCACGAGGGTCTGTTGTAGATGAAGGTCCGAGATTCTGGTTGTGTGTTGACGGATGTGATATAGGTGACGAGTTAGTATAGGAGTTGTGTGATTATTACTCCTTGTATCAGTGTACCAGATTGCATGACCAGATATTTCGGGAATTCATAGGTGGGAATTCAAGTAGTTACTTATAGGACGATCTTCCAACAAATTTGTGTTGTTTCGATGTCAAGTGGTGATTTCAGATCTTTTCTAAGTGGTGTTCTCATATTTTTTATGAGAGTATTAATTCTTTTGTTCGTTCAATTGTCATATCAATTCTTGTCAACCAGAGTCGTCATGTCAATTCTTTTCCAACCGGTGTGCTTCTCTTCAAGGGAATTCAATCCTTTCAAATTTTGCAAGATCGTTCTCTCATGTTATTCCGGAGTTCATCTCATCTCTCCCAAGTTGTCTTTGTTTTTCCCCGCCCTCCCACCCCTTTTCTTCAATGTTTCAGTCATCATCCAAGTGCCTTTATATTCGGTGATGCTCCAGCTATCTTTTATTCCGTGTCCTATCCGGTGATTCATTGCGAAGATTCTCAGGAGCTTCATTTTCATCCTTATTCAGTCTTGTTATTTTTCCGGTGAATTCAATTTAGTTGTCCGTGTCATCGTGTCCATTCATCCTAGTAATTCTTTCCTTTGTTGGGAATTCTTATGAGCCTTTCTTGTTATTTATTCCTCTCTTTTCGAACTGGAGCGTTGAAGCTATCTTAGAAGTTTTTGTTACCAATCTTTTCAATTATTTCGAGGTGCTAACCTCATCTAGTTCTCTTCATATCGTTGCATTATCTCTCTTCTAAGCAATCTTTTCTAACGATGGATTCTTTGAGTGGGCCCATAACCCACAGGTTTTCCTAGGATCTTACCTGGCTCTTTTAATATTTTACCGGAGATCATTAATTCTTTTCAACTATGACGTAAGTATTATTTGAATCAGTCATATTAATTCTTCAAGATCTATTTGAATTAATTTTCATATTGGCTCAACATTTCATTCTTCTTTATTCCAGAGTGTCTCATTAATTCTAGGTGGTGTTCTTCTCATCATTCTCTTCTTTCAAGACCGAAGGAGTGTTTCTCTCGAATCTTGGTCCATTCTCTTGCAGATTCTTCATTTCAGCTTTGTGGCATTATCTTATTTGTTCCAATCATGAGTAATCCCTTTCGTGCTATCCAGTGCTTCTTTGAGTTGTTTTTATTTCTCGTTCCTCCGAAGGCCATCATTTCAGAAGAATCTTTGTTCTCAGCTTTCAGCTTTCATCCTCAATTCTTCTCAATTGTTGGCTCTTCGTTCGTCTCTCAATTATTCCGGTGCCTTGTTTAAGTTTTTGTTCTCTCAGGTGGTTCATGATCTCTTCATTCTCATGTATCTCCATTATTTCGTGGTGTTCCCATTTATTTGTGAATTCTCACCAGTGCTTCCTTCAATTATGCCTCAAGTGGTGCTTATCTCTCTGTGCCTCTTCAAAATTCATTTCTAATAGAATAAGTGATATGCTAAATCCGTTGCTTGTCATCATTTAAACTTGATGAAGGATAAGAATAACATAATTCTTATTCTTGGTCTTTCTTCTTCCAAGAGATTTCAATTCTTCTTCCGGAGTGGCTCATGATATCGATTCTTTTCTCAGGTGCTTATCTTTCTTTTCCGGAGTTCCAAGTTCTTTTAAGTATCTCTTTGTGAGGCTTCATCTTAATTTTGGCAAGGTCATAATCTTATTCTTTTCTACCTTCATATCGTTGCATCATTCATACGGAGGTCCTTCATGGCGGTTGATCATCATATCAATTCATTCTCAAAAGTGTTCTTCAAGATTCTTATTGGAGAACCTCAAGTATCCGTTCTCTTGCATTCCCAAGTGCATTTGTTCTTCCTTTATCCTTTGAGGTGGTATTATAGCATTCTTGTTAGTGTAGGAGTCTCGAAGAGATTGCCTCTCAAGACGAGATAATTAAAACTACCAATTCTATGATCATGAGATATTTCAACCCATGATTTCTTCGTTGAGTTATCTTGGTTTGGATTTCACTTAAAGATTTTCCTATGGATTGTTGCTATCATGGTGCTTGTCATTAATCCAAGTTCTCAATGTATCCTCTTGGTGTAAGAATTGTTCATATCTTGTTTCTCCCAATCAATCCTTGTTTCTGTTAGTGGCTCGTTGTCACTTCATTAATTTGAAAAGGTTTCTATAAGCCCACTACTATCTTGTTCTTTCATTGTTGTTTTCCAACATCTCCGTCCAATTCTTCTTGGAAGGATGCGTGCCAAGTTCATTGGAGTTAGTAGTTGTCATTCTCTCTTCATTCTCTTCTTCCGTATGAGCTAGTTGCTATTCTTTTGTTCTGGAGGCATTGTGTTGTTGCTCTTTTGGGTCTATCATGTTACTCTATCATGATCATGGTGTTCCCTTTTTCTATTTAGTTGTTTGTTGTGAATATTGTCTACTTCTTCCATCTTATCGAATTTTTTGTCCCATTTTCCAACCGAAGTGCTGCCGAAATTTTCCGTGAATTCTTGTTGGTTTCTCATATCACTCCTCATCGCTTTGCAACCTTCAAGGATCATTGTTTTCACTCGTTTGTCAAAGAAGCGATTAAGTTTTACCTCTTGTTCTTTCTCATCCTCTCCCCCTTCCATTCTTGGAGCTCTGTGCGAGATCCTATTGTAGTGTAGGAGAGTTGTGACAGCCCGAGACCGACGTTCCAGAAGATTCCACCCTTATTCCGTTTCCGTCGTGTGGTTATTTTTATTTGTTGCATCATCATCACATCATGCGCATCATCATCATTGCATCGGCATCTCCGTTGCCGCCAGTTTTCAAAACTTGCATCCGTTGTTACTTGCCGGTTCACGTCGTTGTCCGTTCTGAGCCCGACCACACACGCACGCGCCCGCAGCATCGTCGAAACCCTGTTTTAAAAGTGTGTTGAAAACTATCTCTAATCGAGGTGAAACTTGGCATGCGGTCGTGATTAGATATACCTAGGTCGCCAGTCGAATTTCGTCGCGATCGGAGTTCGTCTGGTACCCGAACGTTCGACCGTAGCGGCACTGTATTCGGTCTATCGTCGGAGGTTGTCGGTGTTTTAAAAGAAATGCGATGCCGCGCCGCCCATTTTCCCTCTCGTCTCCGGATAACTTCTCTACACAGCCACTCGTCCGTCCCGCGTTCGGAATTAGTCGAATCCGACCCCGCGGTTGGATCCGGAAAGGAATTCCGGTTAACCTAGCCCCCCTTTCTTATTTAAACACACCTTCCCTTCCGTTTTAGGTCTCCCCTAACCGTGTCTCAAAAAGCGTGCAATTCCCGAAACCCTAGCAACCATCTCTCTTCCCCAGATCTGATCCAGCCTAGCTCACCCGACGTGGACCGTCGGATCTCGGATCCAACGGCCCAGGGCGCCTCCCTCCTCCTGCCCGAGCTCCCTCCATGGCAGCCGCCTCCTGTGCCTGTGCTCCTGCGCCTCCTCTAATCCCGAGCTCCCGTGCCCCGCCTCCGTGCCCGCCGGTGGCTGCCGCCGCCTCTCCCTGCCCGCCAGCCGCCGCCTGCAAGCCCCCGTCCGCTGCCGAAGGGTTCGCCGGCCGTCGTGAACTACCTCGCCCAGCCGAGGTTATGTCGCCGCCGATCTCCCTGCCCGGCCGCCGCCTCGAGCCGCCACCACCGGGAAGGGAGCCCCGGTGGTCAGATCCGTCCCGCGCTTGCGTTCCCCGCCGGTTCCCCTCACAGCTGCCTGGAGCTCCTGTGGCGGCTCTCTGCCGCGCCGCCATGGTTCGTGCTGGGAGGACGACGCGATCAGGCGCAACGCTCGCCTCCCCCTCGCATGGGCCGCTCCGCGCCAGCTGCCTGGGCCCCGAGCCGGCCCAGCTGGCAGCTCCTCCAGGCCGAGGCAGCAGCAGCCCGAGGCCCGGTGCGCCAGCCTGAGGCCCGCCGCCCCTGCAGCGAGCCAGCACCAGGCCGCCTCGCCTCCTCCTCACCAGGCCCACCTCCACGCCGTCCCAAGCAAGGTGAGCTGATTCCTTCTGAGCCCTCTATTTAATGCTCATGCGCGTATTAGCTAATCTGCATCCATGCCTGTGTAGCCCATTAGTAAATAGTTTAGTTCCGATAGTTATTTTTCTTTTTAGGGATTTTTCGGAATTATAATTAATTCCAGAAAAATATATGTATATTAGATCGACCGTATCTTTTATTCCGTTAGTCGGATCGAGAAGTGTAATATATGGATTTGGTGTAGAATTTCGCGTAGAATCCGAATTTATAACTTGCATATTTGTTTGACATGGTTTTCCGTGCCAAACGCCTAGTTTAATGTGCTGTTCCAATAGGATAGACGCCCGCATTTATTTTCGTGCTTGCCCGGATTGATCGCATGCCGTAGATGAAATGCCCATGTTTTAGGAACACCTTTTCCATGCATTTTAGAGCGGTCATTGGTATTTTTGCGCGTAGGTATTGCCGCTAGTTTATTTTCCTGTGTATAGGTTATTTTCCCGTATTTACGTGTGGCAATATTTTTTGTGTTGCAACCCCACATATTTTATATGTTTTCGGGGTAGAAAAATCCATGAGATTTTTCTGTGCAATTAGTTTTAGGTTTTGAGCAAGTTAGTTCGCGAGATATTTTGCCATGTTGCCCTCTTGTCTTTTTCGTAGGATTTATTCCGTGCTTCGTTTGATTAAATTGTCAACTAGAGAGTTGTTCTTTGATGTTTAGTCTAGCCCGTGGTATTTTTAGTTGCAATAGAAATGCATGTTTAGGTGTGGTTTTCTTGCTCTCAAGTTGCTAGAAATAGTGCTGATTTGGAGGTGCTGAAATATTTCTAAGTCTGGAATCTGTTATATTTTGTCGCTGTCTTGTCTTGCTTGTATCTTGTGATCTGTAGCTCTTTTGAGGTTGATGCAATGGAGAAAGTTGTAGACCTTGTGATTCTCTAGCTTTCTGTGTATTTTTATGCCATTTGGATCCCTGTAGCTATAGGTTTTGCTGCTGTCAATATGGTTTCAGATCGAAAACTGCACTTCCATGAAGTGTAATTTTCACCAAGTCTGAAATAGTGTGTGAGATGCCATTTTGGGACTTCTTTTCCTAGTGATCCATGATGCCATGCTAGTTGTAGTTAGTTGTTTGTTGTAGTGCTTCTTGCCCTCTTTCGTGTCATGCCTTGGTTGATTATATTTGAGTTGTGTAGCTCGTAGTTGTGGGGTGTAGAAAATGCTATGTGGCTGATTTTGGCATATTGTAATAATTTCTTGTTTGTTCGTAGTTTTTGATCCGTAGCTCCGATTTGGTCGTGTCCTACATGAAACTTGCTTAGAATCTCGTGTAGTTTCATTTTATCTTGCTGGTTGTATGTTTTGAAGTGCTCATGACCGTCGTTGCACACATATTGCATTCATGCCATCATATCTTGCGGTGCTTGTTTCTTTTGAACCGTAGCTCCGTTGGAGATGTTCTCTATGTGTAAATTGCTTGTCACGACACGTAGAATCATGTGAACCTATTTGTTTTGCTGTTTAACAACTAATTAAATGCGTTAGTTCAGATCTGGACAGAACTGTAAATTAACATGTGAGGTCGCCTCGGAGGTGCTATATGTCATTTCCGACCTCATTTAAAATGCCAAGGTAGGTAGTTTAATTGCACTTCACCTCTTGCCATGTCTAACCACATTTAATATTGCCGTGTACCTAATCGGGATAGAACTAAATAACTCATATGTGGAGTTTCGTCAATATGCAACTCGTTGCATATTGAACTTCACTTAATGTGTAGTATTTGGTTGTTGTGAATTTTCATGTCGTGACTTGCATTATTCAGCTGCTCATGCATCATATGTGTTGTGCATCGTGTGGTGAATTCCGTGTGTTGATTTGTGTTTCCGGTTTGCTTCGTCTCTATAGAGTTCCGCAGCGTGCCGGATTGTGAGGACCCGTTCGACTACGTCGGTTCGTCTGCTTCACGGAGTCATTCTTCTTCCAAGCGGGATCTCAGGCAAGATGACCATTTCCCCAGATACCATTACTATCATTGCCATGCTAGTTTTTATCGCTTCTATCGATTATGTCTCGTTGCCTACCACATGTTAAATATCAGCCTCTCAACAATGCCATGAAAACCTTCAACCTATTCAACCTAGCAAACCACTGATTGGCTATGTCACTTCTTGCTTAACCCTGTGTTAGCGTTGCTAGTTGCAGGTGCAGTTGCTTCCATGTGATAACATGGGTCCCTTGTCATATCACCATATTAAATGCTATTTAATTTAATGCACCTATATACTTGGTAAAAGGTGGAAGGCTCGGCCTTTCTAGCCTAGTGTTTTGTTCCACCTTTGCCCCCTTAGTTTAGGCTACCGGTGTTATGTTCCATAATTGAGCGCTCCTAACACGATCGACGTTGTTATGGGGACCCCCTTGATAATTCGTTTTAGAATAAAGCTGGTCTGGCAAGGCCCAACATTGGTTCTACATCTGCCCAACATAATAATTTTGTTAACACTGAAATGCATAGGGAATTAGCGCCACCCGAGGAGTAATTTTACATAAACAGGGGGGCCAGTGCTGATGGTGTTGGTCCCAAAAGGACAGACTGGGGGGCCACCACGGGGCAACTCGAGGTTTTGTACCTGTAGGCTTTTCCATCCGTCGTGTCCTGAGAACGAGATACGCGGCTCCTATCGGGTTCGTCGACACGTCGGGCGGCCTTGCTGGATTAGTTTTACCTTTGACGAGATATCTTGTGCATCGGGATTCCGGTGATGCTTTGGGTAATCTCAGGGTTGAGGTTTTCCACTAAGGAATCCGACAAGATCGCGAGTGTCGTGATTGAGGATTTCCCTGCGGCTTGTGGTAATTTGTGATGGACTAGTTGGAGCACCCCTACAGGGTTAAATCTTTCGGAAAGCCGTGCCCGCGGTTATGTGGCAACATGGAAGCTTTGTTTAACAGTGGTTCTAGATAACTTGAAGTTAACTTAATTAAAATATGCCAACTGTGTGCGTAACCGTGACTGTCTCTTTCGTGAGTTCCTTTTCCGATCGAGGACACGGTGGGGTTATGTCTGACGTAGGTAGGTGTTCAGGATCATTCATTTGATCATCAGTAGTTCACGTCTGTTATGCGTAGATCTTCCCCCTCTTATTTCTTGTACTCGTAAGTTAGTCACCAAATATATGCTTAGCCGCTGCTGCAACCTCACCACTTAACCATGCCTCACCCATTAAGCTTTTCTAGTCTTGATACCTTTGGAAATGAGATTGCTGAGTCCCCTATGGCTCACAGATTACTACAACACTAGTTGTAGGTACAGGTAAAGGTTACTTGACGCAAGCGCGTCGATTGTTCATTTGGAGTTGCTTCTTCTTCTTCTTCTTCGATCTAGGATGGGTTCCAGGCCGGAATACTGGGATAGCAAGGATGGACGTCGTTCTTCTTTTGTCGTTTGTTTTCGTCCGTAGTCGGACCCTGCTCTTACTCTTGATGATTATGTAATGTACTGATGTGACTCTGATGTAGCTTGTGGCGAGTGTAAGCCAATTCTATATATATATCTCTTCTTTTCAGTACATGTACTTGTAACGATATCCATTCTTGCGACACGATGAGATGCGCTTCTATCCCTGACGAGGCCTTCGTGCCAAATTGAGGATATGGTCGCATCTTGGGCGTGACAATGGTGTTGCTATGTCCATATTTTGTTTTTATCGACACCTCTCTCTCAAACATTTGGTCATGATTTTTGTTATTGGCTTTCACTTGAGGACAAGCGAGGTCTAATCTTGGGGGAGCTGGTACATGCATTTTGCATCATGTTTCGTTACTGTTATATATACTGATTTTTTGCATTTTGCCACTTGGTGGAGTAATTCTAATGCCTTTTCTCTCGTAATGTGCAAGGATTATATCAAGTGGGAAAATGCTGGCAGATGGAATTCTGGACCTAAAACATATATGTCAGAAATACCTATTTTGCACATCTCCAATTGGGCAAAAAAATTATGGAGATTTATTTTATTATAAATAAATAAATACTAAAGCGAAGAAGTAACGGAGGGGGCTACCAAGCGCCCAGTAGACACCAGGGCGCAACAGGCCCCCTCGTGCGGTCTGATGTCTAGTGGGTCCCTTGGCCGACATCTGTCGATCATCTTCTCGTATAAAATCCATTTTACCATGAATTTTTTTAAGAAGATGACTTTTGGGACGAAGCGGAACCTGGGCAGGAGCACTTTTACTCTCCGGAGGATCGATTCTTTCGGAGGAACTTCCCTCCCGGACGGGCAACTCGAGGCCATCATCCTCACCAACAAACCTCTCATATTGGGGGTGCCAATCTTCATCAACTTCTTCATCAGCACCATCTCCTCTCAAAACCGTAGTTCATCTCTTGTACTCACTCTTGTACCAGAACCTCAGATTGGTACCTGGGGTGTGACTAGTAGTATTGATTACATCTTGTAGTTCATGCTTTATGGTTTATTTGGTGGAAGATCATATTTTAAAATCCATTATGCTATTTAATACCTCTATGCTCATGAACATGTTTATCAGTTGTGATTAGTTACTTTTGTTCTTGAGGCCACGGGAGAAATAATGTTGCAAGTAGTCATGCGAAGTTGATACTCGCTTGATATTATGATGATATTAATTTGTGATTCCCCTAGTGGTGTTATGTGAATGTTGGCTACATAACACTTCACCATGTTTGGGCCTAAGGGAATGCATTGTTGAGTAGTAATTATAGGGTGGGTTGCGAGAGTGATAGAAACTTAAACCCCAGTCTATGCACTACTTCGTAAGGGGATGATTTGGATCCCTATGTTTAATGCTATGGTTAGAATTTATTCTTAATACTTTTCTCGTAGTTGTGGATGCTTCCGGGAGGATTAATCATAAGTGGGAGATTTGTTCAAGTAAGAAAAACACCCAAGCACCGGTCCACACACATATAAAATTATCAAAACACTGAACACAAATTAACCCAACATGACAAAAGTGACTAGATGAAATCCCGTGTGCCATCATGAACGCTTTGTCTATTACAAGAAATTGTTCTGGCCTCTCCTTTGCCACAAAAGGATTGGGATACCTTGCTGCAACTATTGTTACTATTGCTACCTGTCACTTGTTACAGTTATCTTGCTGTCAAAGAACTTGTTATCGCTATTTCAGTGGTTAGAGAAATTACCTTGCTAAAAACCGCTTGTCATTTCCTTCCGCTCCTCGTTGGGTTCGACACTCTTACTTATCGAAAGGACTACGATTTACACCTTATACTTGTGGGTCATTACCAAACCTTCCTCTCATATCAACCTAGCCCATCTTCACTACCCAACGCCACCCACCAAAACCACCTCCCCGACCGGGCCGTCCGATCACGATTGGACGTTCGAAAAATGTCCCCAAAACCCCTAATTCTAGCGCCTTCTATATATAAATGATCTCCCGAAGCCATTTTTGGCATCTCCCTATCCCACCTCGGGCTCCACGCCACCCAGCCACCAGCGCTGCTGCCAAGTGGTGCCTCCACCTGCCCTGGTTGCCTCCCAACTCGAGCAGGCCCACCATGCCCAAATCAGGTCTGCCCCGGGCCCGAAACCCAGCCGTCACCGCCAATTCCCGATCTGGATTAGGAGGACCTGTTGGGTATATTATCCCATTGTAAGACCCGCCCTCTGGGGCGGGTCAGGATAATGGCGGCTCTATTCCTGTGGATGATATGGGCCGTTATCAAAGAAGCGCAAGGCGCCAGATGGGACGGTTGACCCAAGACTCAACAAAGGCGACTTGCAGTCCATGTAAGGAAAGAGACACCAGGAGTTTCCTTGCATGGGAGACAATGCGAGTTAGAGATAAACCGGCTAACACTACAGGAATCAGCTTCTTTGCCGTCAGCCATCACAGACGGCAAAGAGGTCCACACTGACGGCAATGATCTTTGCCGTCTGCCACCTGTTGGCAAAGATTCTGCGTCAGCCTACGACGGCATTGTAGCTTCTTTGCTGTCAGCCTACCCTAAGCGGACGGCAAAGCTCTTTGCCGTCCGTGTCAGACACTGAACAGTCGGCAAAGAGATTGAGACGGCAGCCGACAGGCGACGCCTCCGTTAGGGCTAACGGAGGCTTTGCCGTCTGCTTCCCTCCCCCTCTTTGCCGTCTGCTTCCCTCCCCCTCTTTGCCGTCTACTTCTATGGGCCAGCACAGTGTTGGGCTAGCGCCTGTCGGCTTCTTTGCCGTCTTCCATTGTCAGCTTTGCCGTCAGCCTCCCGAGGAGGCGGACGGCAAAGAGCCTATATGGGCCAGCTGCTGCTGCTCCCAGGTTGCACAGCTTGGTGCCACCTGGCACCTTTGGTGTGACGCAGCTGATGACAAAGGTCTTTGCCATCAGCTGGCAGACGGCAAAGAGCCCATATTCTCTAATTTTTGTTTATTTTTTCTACTTCACATCACATATATATATAATTCATAGCACATATATGATATATAGGTCACAATACATATATGATATACATATAAAGTTCATCAATGTCATTTGTTCATTAATGTACATCCCATACATCAAAAGAACCAACATATACAAAGTTTCATCCATAGATACATATACATATAGTTACACATATATTTTTAATCCATATATACATATATATATAGTTCCACATTGTTCATCAACTCAAATGAAATTAGAACTAAAGTACTCCAATGCCAGCTTCCATGCATGTAGTACATCCAACCTGATAAATGGGAATAATAAAGTCAGAAAAAGAAGAACAACAACATATATATGACAAATAAGCTAAATTAAAGAAGAAAGAGAAGAACAAAGAAGAGAAGAAGGAGAAGAAAAACAAGAAGAAGGTGGAGGAGGAGGAGGAGAAGCAGAAGGAGCAGGAGAAGGAGGAGGAGAAGAAAAGAAGAAGAGAAGAAGAAGGAGAAGACGGAGGAGAGAAGAATAAGGATAAGAAGGAGGGCTCCTTCTCCTCCTTCTTGTTCCTTCTTTTCATTTCTCCTCTTCTCCTCTTTTTGGAACTAAATTAACTAAGTATGTATTTTTGGAGCTAAATGGGCTAATTATGTCATTTTAGAGGAAAACAAGCTAAGTATATAATATTAATGAGCTAACCAAGGTTCTTATGCCATTTTGAGCTTATTATGTCTTTTTGGAGCTAAATGGGCTAATTATGTCACTTTGAAGCTAAATGGGATAATTATGTCATTGTTGGGGAAAATAAGGTAAGGATAATATGAAAGAGGAGGAGGAGGAGAAGAAGAAGAAATCAAGAAGAAGGAGAAGAAGGAGGAGAAGAAGGAAAAGGTCTTCTCCTCCTTCTCCTCCTTCTCTTCTTCTTCTCTTCTTCTTCTTCTTCTTCCTTCTTTTAATTTTTCCTATTTCTTCTCCTCTTCTCCTATTCTTGGAGCTAAATTTTCTAATTATGTCTTTCTGGAGCTAAATGGGCTTATTATGTAATTTTGGATCTAAATGGGCTAATTATGTCATTGTTGGGGAAAATAACGTAAGGAGAATATGAAAGAGAAGAAGATAGAGGAGGAGGAGGAGAAGAATAAGAAATCAAGAATAAGGAGAAGAAAAAGGAGAAGGAGGAGGACGAGCAGAAGGAGGAGAAGAAGGAAAAGGTCTTTTCCTCCTTCTCCTTCTTTTCCCCCTCCTTCTTCTCCTCCTTCTCTCCTCCTCCTTCTTCTCCTCCTCCTTCTCCTCCTTCTCTTCTTCTTCTATTCTTCTTATTCTTCTTCTTGCTTGCTTCTTTTCATTTTTCCTATTTCTTCTCCTCTTCTCCTATTCTTGGAGCTAATTTTTCTAATTATGTCTTTTTGGAGCTAAATGGGCTTATTATGTCATTTTGGAGCTAAATGGGCTAAGTATGTCATTGTTGTCAATAGAAATTAGTTGTCAAATAAGTTGTCATTTTGGAGCTAAATGGGCTAAGTATGAAAATAAGTTGTCAATAAAAATTATTTGTCAAACATTTTTAAATAAACGACATAAATTACTTAATAAATATGGTTGAGGAACTTAAATAAACGACATATGATGGACAATCTTCTCTCATGTATGGTGGACACTCCCTCGCCGATTTTTCGACCGTCGATGATGGTCACTACTCCTACTTCCCCTAGTGCATAACAAATATCTAGCACAAGGAGAAGGAGGAGAAGCGACCTCCATGACGACAATCGACATTCTTCTTCTCTCATATATGGTGGACACTCCCTCACCGATTTTTCGACCGTCGATGATGGTCGCTACTCCTACTTCCCCTAGTGCATAACAAATATCTAGCACAAGGAGAAGGAGGAGAAGCGACCTCCACGACAACAATCGACATTCTTCTTCTCTCATATGTGGTGGACACTCCGTCATCGATTTTTCGACCATCGATGATGGTCGCTACTCCTACTTCCCCTAGGGCATAACAAATATCTAGCACAAGGAGAAGAAGAAGAAGCGACACCCACGACAACAATCAGCATTCATCTTCTCTCATATATGGTGGACACTCCCTCACAGATTTTTCGACCGTCGATGATGGTCGCTACTCCTACTTCCCCTAGTGCATAACAAATATCTAGCACAAGGAGAAGGAGGAGAAGCGACCGCCGTGACAACAGTCGGCATTCTTCTTCTCTCATATATGGTGGACACTCCCTCAACTATTAAACTTGTTAATAATAGTTTATAATGACCATTGAAATGAAACTCACCGTGCCAATCATAGAGAAGACGGGCATCGGCGGAGGGACTTGACCTGCCATGATAACGATTAAAAGAAATTAGTACAACATAATCACTATCATGAATAATAATATGTACATATATAATTTAAGTTGTGAATCTTACAAACTAATAAACATCATCAATAAATGCATCATCATCATCACTATCACGCATGTCTTTATGAATGACTTGCTCATCGGGTTCAACGATATGAAGTTGTGGAAGACCTTTCGGTAATCGGTCAAGCATTGACAGGTCATCCACATCAGTAACCTCTTCTAGTTCTAGCTCTACTGGTTCCGGCTCTGGGGTGAAGTCCTATTAATTGTTCCTGTGTACTTCCATGTTCTGGAGTGAAGAACGGCGGTTCTTGAAACATTTCTTGGAAGAATTCTCCATCATATGTGTCTGGGTTGATGTGAGGTTCATAATCCTATTCATTTGGGAGAGGTGGTATAACATGTGGCGGCACTTCATAAACAACATACCAACCTTCCAGATTCTTATCAGTTTAGCATGCCCACGGTAGATAGAAAACATGGGTCACCTGTTGAGCCGTAATATGGACATCGGGAACATCTAAATGGGTGTTTGGATTGATTTCGACTAGTCCTATATGTTCATGAGTCCTTCTAGTCTCCTTCGGCTAGAACCAATAACATTTGAAGACTACGACGTTCGGTGGGTTTTCACCATAGAATTGAAGTTCATAAATTGCTTCAACTCTTCCATAATACTCGATAACACCTTCGCCGATAGGAGAGACACCACAATTTGTAGATGTCCGGTCGGGCATAGATAGCTCTTTGCCAAAGGTACGAAAGAGATACCCATTGATGTTGTATTTCTCAAATAAACGGACCTTATAGTCAAAACCATTAGCGGCTTGTCTCAATTCGGTGTCCATAAACTCTGAATTAGCCTACAAGTTTAATACGAAACGATTGTTGCATTAGCCGCAAGTTAGACCAAAAAATGAAATGGTCCATTATTGATAATTATCATTTGTTCGAACCTAGAGATGAAACCGGGATAGCCGCCTCCTGTCTTTGTAAGAAGTTCATACTCTTCGACGGAATCATTCTCGATCGCCGCTCCATCCGAGAATTTGGTGACATATCGGCTGTATGAAATATCCGGGAATAAGAGCAGTGCAAAGGAACTAGAAGTTACGGAAAATGTGCTAAGAACTTAATCGATGTACGGCTGCACTTTTGTTAGGTTGTTGAAGATATACAACGAAATGTTCCGCCATTCTTCGACATCCAACGTTATTGGTTTCGAAGCACCGGCTAGCGCGAGCCTCCCTTTGAATAGGCTAAGGTTGGACCCACCTTTTTGAGGGTCTGCATCATTGTGCCGAGGCTTCGGATTATGCAAATGATGATTTTTGGCTTCGTAGTGTGCTGTCACAAAGTTTGCCACATCCTCAGTAATGAAAGCCTCAGCCATCGATGTTTGAATTCTATGCTTATTTTTACATTTAGCACGAAGCGTCTTCTGCATCCTCTCAGTTGCATAGCACCAACGAATTTGCACGGGCCCACCCTATCTTGCCTCGGTTAGTAGATATAAAATCAAATGCTGCATTGGATTAAAGAAGCCCAGCGGAAAGATCTTTCGCACAAAGAACACGAAAGAAATAGCTCAGCTCCGCCAGTACTAGCCATTCATTCTCAGGAATAAAGCCATGTAACATCACCGACATTACCCGCTCTAGCCATATGTGCCAATCATGACTCTTGAGACCAAATATTTTTGTTTTTCAAGACTCGCTCCCCTCTTTAGATTCGCTGCATACCCATCGGGGAACATCAAGTGCATTTTGACCCACAAGGTAATTTCCCTCATAGCTGGCCTTCTAAGATTGAACCAGGCCTTTGGCTTCGACCAGTTCTGCTTTCCTTTGCCTTCTCGCATGTTTTGTAACGGTATATGACATAGTGTCTCTTGATCGACTCTAGCCTTAGTATTATCCTTTGTCTTCCCATCTATGTCGAACAATGTACCAAAAATAGCCTGTCTGATATTCATCTCAGTGTGCATCATGTCGATATTGTGTGGAAGGAGGTCTTTGAACTAAGGCAGATCCCAGAAGCATGGCTTGTGAGTTCAGGCGGGTTTTGAATTATACCCCTTGAAATATCCTAGATGCTCTGGATCAGGCTCGAGGGCGTTTAACTGATCCAGGATCTGTCAGCCTGTCAAAGCAGGTGGTGCCAAGTTTTTGACAACTTTACCTTTGGTAAAGTTCTTCTTGTCTTTTCTGTACAATTGGTCAGGATCCAGGAACTGTCTATGCAAGTCAAAGCAAGAATACTTCCAACCCTCCTGCGACCAATGAAACTGAAGAGCTGCCTTGCATTGGGGGCACAGGAACCTTCCATGCACACACCATACAGAGAATAGCGCATACGTTGGCAAGTCATGCATAGAGTACATGTACCACACATGCATTTTGAAGTTTTGTTTTGTAGCGGCATCGTATGTCTTGACCCCATTATCCCAAGCTTCTTCCAATTCATCCTTAAGCGGATGCACGTACATGATACATCCATTTTGCATCATGTTTTCATGTTGATATTTATCGCTTCTTTGGCTGTTATTTCACTTCCTGATTTATCAAAAATACTGGGCCGAAGAAGTGCCAGAGGGGGGCGTGCAGGTGGCCACAAGCCTGCACGGCGCGGCCACCTCCCCAGGCCGCACCATGAGGGCTTGTGGGCACCCTGCAGGCCCACTTGCCCCCCTCTTTTTCTATATGAAGGGTTTCGTCCAGGAAAAAATCAGGGAGGATCTTTTTCGTAGTTTCGCGGCCGCCACGAGGCGGAATTTAGCAGAACCAATCTAAAGCTCCGGCAGGATGATCCTGACGGGGAAACTTCCCTCCTAGAGGGGGAAATCGTCGCCATTGTCATCACCAACACTCCTCTCATCGGAGGGGACTCGTCACCATCAACATCTTCATCAACACCATCTCATCTCCAAACCCTAGTTCATCACTTGTAACCAATCTCCGTCTCGCGACTCCGATTGGTACTTGTAAGGTTGCTAGTAGTGTTGATTACTCTTTGTAGTTGATCATAGTTGGATTACTTGGTGGAAGAGTTTACGTTCAGATCCTTGATGCTACTCATTACCTCTCTCGTCATGAACATGATTATGCTTTGTGAGTAGTTACTTTTGTTCCTGAGGACATGGGATAAGTCATGCTAATAGTAGTCATGTGAATTTGGTATTCGTTCGATAATTTGATATGTTGTATGTTGTTTTTCCTCTAGTGGTGTTATATGAACGTCGACTACATAACACTTTACCATTATTTGGGCCTAGAGGAAGGCATTGGTAAGTAGTAAGTAGATGATGGGTTGCTAGAGTGACAGAAGCTTAAACCCTAGTTTATGCGTTGCTTCGTAAGGGGCTGATTTGGATCCACTAGTTTAATACTATGGTTAGACTTTGTCTTAATTCTTCTTTCGTAGGTGCGGATGCTTGCAAGAGGGGTTAATCATAAGTGGGATGCTTGTCCAAGTAAGGGCAGTCCCAAGCGCCGGTCCACCCACATATCAAACTATCAAAGTAACGAACGCGAATCATATGAACATGATGAAACTAGCATGACAGAAATTCCCGTGTGTCCTCGGGAGCGTTTTTCCTCCTATAAGACTTTGTTCAGGCTTGTCCCTTGCTACAAAAGGGATTGGGCCACTTTGCTGCACCGTTGCTACTTTTGTTACTTGTTGCTTGCTACGAATCATCTCACCACACAATCACTTGTTACCGACAATTTCAGTGCTTGCAGATATTTCGTTGCTGAAAACCAATTGTGAGATCCTTCTGCTCCTCGTTGGGTTCGACACTCTTACTTATCGAAAGGACTACGATTGATCCCCTATAGTTGTGGGTCATCAAGACTCTTTTCTGGCGCTGTTGCCGGGGAGTGAAGCGCCTTTGGTAAGTGGAACTTGGTAACGAAACATTAATATAGTGTGCTGAAATTTATTGTCATTTGTCACTATGGATACAAATCCTTTGAGGGGCTTGTTCGGGGTATCTTCACCTCGAAAGGAAGCACAAAGAGTTGCTCCTCAAGTTTTTGCACCTACTGAAAATATTTGCTTTGGATTTCCTTCGGGTATGCTTGAGAAACTGCTGGCTAATCCTTTTACAGGAGATGGAACTTCACATCCAGACTTGCATCTAATCTATGTAGATGAGGTTTGTGGTTTATTTAAGCTTGCAGGTTTGCCCGAGGATGAGGTCAAGAAGAAGGTCTTTCATTTATATTTGAAGGATAAGGCGTTGACATTGTATAGTCTATGTGATGATACTGGATCATGGGACTACAATCGGTTGAAATTGGAATTTCATCAAAAGTTTTATCCTATGCATTTAGTACATCGTGATCGGAATTATATTTACAATTTTTGGCCTCGTGACAGAGAAAGCATCGCTCAAGCTTGGGGGAGGCTTAAATCAATGCTATATTCATGCCCCAATCATGAGCTCTTGAGAGAAATTATCATTCAGAACTTCTATGCTCGGCTTTCTCATGATGATCGCACCATGCTTGACACTTCTTGTACCGGTTCTTTTATGAAGAGAGATATTGACTTCAAGTGGAATTTATTGGAGAGAATTAAACGCGACTCTGAAGATTGGGAGCTTGAAGAAGGCAAGCTTCTCTCTAAATGGGAAGGTCCCTATGTTGTTGAGGAAGTATATCGTTCCGGTGCTATCAAGATCAACAACACGGAAGGTAATTGTCCGAGAGTTGAAAATGGGCACAGAATCAAGAATTATATCTCAGGTACTCCCATAAATGTTGAAAGCAATATTATCAATACCATAACTCCGGAAGAATACCTAAGGGATATTTATCAGCCTGTTTCAGACTCCGAAAACGAAGAGGTATGTGATTCGGTAAGAAAACAGAGTCCAAAACTTTTCCAGTAGGAATTTTTCTCCGTTTTGGAATATTTGAAAAAATACAAAAAATGGAAGTAGTCCGGAAAGTGCACGAGGAGGCGACAAGACTGCACAGCGCGGGCCCACCCCCTGGCCGCGCCGTGAGGGCTTGAGGCCACCTCGTGTGCCTCCTGGACTCCGTTTTCGTGCAGGGTACTCCTTCTGGTCTCGAAAAAAATCATTATATATGATCCCGTTTGGTCTGACCCCTGCATCACGTAGATTTCCTCTGTTTTTTGTTTCGAGCCTATTTTCTGCCGTAGATCTAGGTCAAGATGTCTATGAGGAAGAAGACTATGATCGCAAGGGGAAGGAACAAACAAGTTCCGATGAAGAGGAGGCTCCTCTAGCTCAACGTGGATACACGCATGTGGAGTTCAAGAAGTCGAGCCTCCCTGACTCAAGGAAGAAGCCTAGGGCTTTGTTTATCCCTTCTCGTTTCTTGCAGGAGAGTAAGCATGAATTATGCAAAAGGGTCTTTAAGCTTGAAGAGGAAAACGACGATCTGAGGGAGCAGAATTTTATGCTCAAGTGGAAATTAAACAAGCTCAAGACCTCTTCAACAACTCCACCACCATCAACACCAAAGGAAGACGACTGAGCATTGGTATGAGAAATCCCCTTGGCTTGTGCCAAGCTTGAGGGAGTTGCCCCGGTATCGTATCACCATCACATCTTTTGCCTTTACCTTTGTTTTAGTATTCCTTTTCAGTTTTATTCTCTAGTAGATTAAAAGTCTTAGTGTTTTAGTCTTGAGTTTTGCTTTGTGTCACCCCCAATGTATTCGAGCTCGTGAGCCATATAATAAAGAGTGTCTTAGTTGAAGGGCTTTGCCTCTTGCCATGATCAAAAGAGTGAGAATAGAACAAAAGCATGAAAGATCATGTAATGATCTTATGGGAAGTGATGGCTTCACATGTAAAAAGAATGAGGATTGAAACTTGTTGAGGGTAGGAAAATGTAGACCTTGGTCATTGTTGCAATTAATAGGAAGTGATAAAGAAGGAGAGGTTCACATATAAATATATCATCTCTGACACCATCTATGATTGTGAACACTCACTAAACTATTGCATGCCTAGAAGTAGATGTTGGACAAGGAAGACAGCATAATGAATTGTGTTTGCTTGGCTCCGAACAATGTTATATGATTAGAGATCCCTTAGCATGTGACGATTGCTTCCACCTCATATTAGCCAAAACTCCCGCACCAAGTAGAGATACTACTTGTGCATCCATAAACTTTCAAACCAGTTTTGCCATGAGTGTCCACCATACCTACCTATGGATTGAATAAGATCCCTCAAGTAAGTTGTCATCGGTGCAAGCAATAAAAATTGCTCTCTAATATGTATGATCTATTAGTGTTTGGAAAAAAGCTTTGTACGAACCTGTGATGAGGAAGACATAAAAGCGACAGACTGCATAATAAAGTTCTTTATCACATGAGGCAATATAAAGTGATGTTCCTCCGCACTAAGAGGACATGCATCCAAACCTCAAAAGCGCATGACAACCTCTGCTTCCCTCTGCGAAGGGCCTATCTTGTACCTTTACTTTTTGTCCCTGAAAGAGTCATGGTGATCTTCACCAATTCCTTATTTTGCCTTTGTCTTGGCTAACGTCATATGCTTGGGAAAGATCTATATTCATATGTCAACTTGGAGGTAAGTATTTATGAATTATAATTGTTGACATTACCCTTGAGGTAAGCAGTTGGGAGGCAAAACTATAAGCCCCTATCTTTCTCTGTGTCCAGCTGAAACTTTGATCTCATGAGTACCACGTGAGTTGTAGCAATTGTAGAGAACGAAAGAATGATTGAGTATGTGGATTTACTTTACAGGCTCTTATTTGACTCTTTCTGATGTTGTGATAAATTGCAATTGCTTCAATGACTAAAGGCTATCGGTTGTTACTTCTCGGTAAGGTTCTTGATCCATGCTTTACTTTGTGAAGGAATTATCACTTTAGCATGAGAGATTATATGTTGGTATTGCTGTTCTGATCAAGATCATGATGCATGCATGTCCGTATCTTGTTTTGTCGAAACCTCTCTCCCTAAACATGTGGACATATTTATTGAGCTAGGCTTTCGCTTGAGGACAAGCGAGGTCTAAGCTTGGGGGAGTTGATACGTCCATTTTGCATCATGTTTTCATGTTGATATTTATCCCTTCCTTGGCTGTTATTTCACTTCACGGTACTATTATTATGCCTTTTCTCTCTTATTTTGCAAGGTTTACATGAAGAGGGAGAATACCGGCAACTGGAATTCTGTCCTGAAAGTGGAGCAAGTTTGAGATACCTATTCTGCGCAACTCCAAACACTGTAACAATCAACGAGGATTTTTTTCCCGATTTATCAAAAATACTGGGCCAAAGAAGTACCAGAGGGGGGCGTGCAGGTGGCCACAAGCCTGCATGGCGCGGCCACCCCCCCAGGCCGCGCCATGAGGGCTTGTGGGCACCCTGCAGGCCCACTCGCCCCCCCTCTTTTGCTATATGAAGGGTTTTGTCCAGGAAAAAAAATTAGGGAGGAGCTTTTTCCTGGTTTCGCCGCCGCCACGAGGCGGAACTTGAGCAGAACCAATCTAGAGCTTCAGCAGGACGATCCTGCCGGGGAAACTTCCCTCCCGGAGGGGGAAATCGTCGCCATCGTCATCACCAACACTCCTCTCATCGAAGGGGACTCTTCACCATCAACATCTTCATCAGCACCATCTCATCTCCAAACCCTAGTTCATCACTTGTAACCAATCTCCTTCTGGCGACTCCGATTGGTACTTGTAAGGTTGCTAGTAGTGTTGATTACTCTTTGTAGTTGATGCTAGTTGGATTACATGGTGAAAGAGTTTATGTTCAGATCCTTGATGCTACTCATTACCTCTCTGGTCATGAATATGATTATGCTTTGTGAGTAGTTACTTTTGTTCCCTTGGACATGGGATAAGTCATGCTAATAGTAGTCATCTGAATTTGGTATTCATTTGGTAATTTGATATGTTGTATGTTGTTTTTCCTCTGGTGGTGTTATGTGAACGTCGACTACATAACACTTCACCTTTATTTGGGCCTAGAGGAAGGCATTGGTAAGTAGTAAGTAGATGATGGGTTGCTAGAGTGACAGAAGCTTAAACCCTAGTTTATGCATTGCTTCGTAAGGGGCTGATTTGGATCCACTAGTTTAATGCTATGGTTAGACTTTGTCTTAATTCTTCTTTCGTAGTTGCAGATGCTTGCGAGAGGGGTTAATCATAAGTGGGATGCTTTTCCAAGTAAGGGAAGTACCCAAGCGCCGGTCCACCCACATATCAAACTATCAAAGTAACGAACGCGAATCATATGAACATGATGAAACTAGCATGACAGAAATTCCCTTGTGTCCTCGGGAGCGTTTTTCCTCCTATAAGACTTTGTCCAGGCTTGTCCCTTGCTACAAAAGGGATTGGGCCACTTTGCTGCACCATTGCTACTTTTGTTACTTGTTACTTGCTACGAATCATCTCACCACACAATCACTTGTTACCGACAATTTCAGTGTTTGCAGATATTTCCTTGCTGAAAACCACTTGTCAGATCCTTCTGCTCCTCGTTGGGTTCGACACTCTTACTTATCGGAAGGACTACGATTGATCCCCTATACTTGTGGGTCATCAGTACACATTCATATTCTTCCCCGGATAATTGGGCCCTAAAATTAACAACGTCAGAAATATGGTCTTTCTTTGCAAAATCTGTCGGTGGGGGGGGGGGGAGATTGAGTGGAATGACAAATACAACCAACAACTATATTGGGTTGTCGTCATGTCAAGTGATTAATTCCATCCGTGGAGACGCAGACTCGAGGATTCCTTGGATCTGCTGCTTTATCCTGATGCAATCCATCGAAATGTTTCCACGCTTCCCCATCCGATGTGTTTACCGCCATCTTATTCCCATCCGCATCTAATTCGGTTCTTTTGCCCAATTTGTGCCATGTCATCTGTCTGGCTATCTCTTAGACCATGAAAATACGTTGAAGCCTTGGTACAATTGGCATATACCGAAGAACACTAACTGCGATTTTTGTTAGCCTCTTCTCACCCATACCGTTGTCTACCACAACATACCTGCAAGACTCACAATTGGGACGATAGTCAAAGTGTGCATACTCCTTCCTAAATAAGACACATCCTTTCTCACATGCATCTATCTTCTCATAGGGCATCTTAAGTACACGAAGTATTTTGTCCGGCTCGTACAGGTTTGCAGGCATGACATGGCCTTTGGGTAGGAAGCGTCCAAATAGTGTCATCATCGCGTCGTAGCATTCTCTTCCCAAGTTGAACTGAGCCTTCAGATCCATTACTTGTACAATTGCATCCAAATGACAAAGCTCAGTGTGCTCATGGAGAGGATGTTTTGAAGACTCCAACATTTCCTAGACGGCCTTTGCAGATTCCTCCATCTCATCTCCCGAATGCCGAGCATTATCAAAGTCTTGCATCGTGTCTTCGATCCCGGTACCATGCTCGTCGGTGTGACAACGGACCACCTCGGCTCTGGTGCGTTGTATAGACTCACCATGAAATGTCCACACTGTATAATTTGGCTTAAAACCCCTCCTCTGCGGGTGTTTAATCATTACAGCCTCTGTTATCTTTTTATAGTTGTCGCATCCAGGACAGGGGCAATAGTTTCTTTCCTCGCCATTTGCAAATGCGGCTTTAAAAAATTCCTCAGTTTTTAGAAACCATTCTTTCATCATCTCTTTCTGACTAGGGTGACCGGTATACATCCACGCATGATCAGTCATCTTGCCTAACTACTAAAGACACAAGAAATATATTTATATATAATTTAGCATATATATTTATCAGTTAATCAAGTTCGCCATTTTTATTACGTCCATGCAACCTACATGCTAATAGGTAAAGATATGTCCTAATCCCACCCGTGTATGTGTAGATTGGGTTCGTTTTCCCATGCTCTGCTCCTGATCCAACGCAAAATTTAGGCAGCACCTCCCCACTGTTCTCCTGATATACACCCTGCAATAAACAGAGAGGATGTGTATCCAGAGAACAACAGGGAGGCACTGACGAAATTATGCATTGGATCCAAAAAAAAGCATATGGGAAAACGAACCCAATCTACACATACTCGGGCTGTCCGTGGATATCGTTGGACAATTCGAAAGAATCACGGTTATAAATATAAGCAAATGCATGCATATTTATAACTGTAACCCTTTCGAACGGGAGACGAATACTCGTCACGCATGCTGATAAATTAATTTAATTACCTAAATCTAGCAAGTTTCATCCGAAAACTGATCCAAAGTAAATGTAGGGGCGAGGAGGAGATGACATTTGTACTAACCCACGAATGCAGGGGCGGAGCTCGTACAACGCATGGGGAGGTCTTCGCACAGTAGACCTCATAGCGACGAGACAACTGTCACATGTAAATCCACCCGATGAACACAAATATGCTAATTATGTCTAATTATGTCATTTTTAAGGAAAACAAGCCAAGAATATAATATTCATGAGCTAACCGAGGTTTTTAGCTTATTATGTCATTTTGGATGATAATTAGCTAAACAAGCTAAAAAATAAGAAGGAGGAGAGAAGAAGGAGAAGAAGGAGGGCTCCTTCTCCTCCTCCTCCTTCTCCTTCTTCTGCTCTTCTTCTTCTTCTTCTTCTTCTTTTCATTTTTCCTCTTTCTTCTCCTCTTCTCCTCTTCTTATTCTTCTTCTTCTCCTCCTCCTCCTCCTCCTCTTCTCCTCTTTTTCTTCTTCTTCCTCTTATTTCTATTTGTATTTTTCTTTATCCTCTTCTTCTACTTGTTCTTCTTTTTTCTCTTCTTCTCCTTCTTATTTTTTCATCTTCTCTTCTTCTTTTCATCTTCTCCTTCTTATTTTTTTCCTTCTCTTCTTGTTCTTCTTCCCCTTCTTATTTTTTTCTTCTCCTCCTCTTCTTCTTCTTTTTCTTCTCCTCATCCTCCTCCTCTTCTTCTTATTTTTCTTCTCCTCCTCCTCCTCCTCTTCTTATCCTCTTCTCCTCCTCCTCCTCTTCTTCTTCTTCTTCCTCAAAAAAACTAAATAACAACAAGTAAATTTGCCATGGGGGGGCATGGTGGGGGTGTGGGGGGGTCACCGGCAGTGTTGGGGCTGCGGGGGAAGCGCCAGGGGCGGTGGGGTGGTGCCGTCGGTGGGGCTGCTGGGGAAGCACCGGGGGCGGTGGGGCAGCGCCGTCGGGGGGCTATGGGCACTTGGGCGGCTCCGGGGGCTGCGAGGCGGTGGCGGCTAGGCTGTGGGCCCCTGGGATGGCGCCGGGGGCGGCGGCGCGACGGTGGTGGCGGCGATGAGGGTCGGGGGAGAGGAGGGGGGAAGAGTGGCGTTTGACAGGATCGGGACGGGGAGAGGATTGGGATGGACTTCAGTAGATTCGTCTACTTTGCCGTCTGCTCGCGGACGCAAAGGGTCTATACTATTTGCCGTCTGCCTCTGGCATGTTTGTCGTCCGCCAGCAGACGGCAAAGAAGGGCGTAGTTTGACCTAAGTTTTCCCCGGCAATATGAGCATCTTTGCCGTGTGATGTCCCCTTCTTTGCCGCCTGCGACAGACTGCAAAGAATTGACTGATGTCAAAGATCTTCGTTGCCATCAGCCAGTCCTTTGTCGTATGCTTTGTGGGAGCTGACGGGAAACACTCTTTGCCACCAGCCAGCAGACGACAAAGATTTGGCAGACGGCAAAAAACTGATTTCCAGTAGTGTAACAAATTGTAATAAGTGTCGGACTCTTGTAGTACCTAGTGCCTCGACCTGTATATAAAGGCGAGTCTCTAGGGAAGATAGGGTTAAGAAAACATCAATCGAGATCTAGGTCAGGCGAATCCTCAACCTTTTAATCAATTCCCACATCAATATACACAAAGAAGGACATAGGCTCTTACCTCAATCTGAGGGGCCGAACCTGGGTAAACTCGCCTTCGTTTCCCGATCAACCCCTTTGAGTCGCCACATAGCTGCGATGGCCTCATCACTAAGTCCTTTCATGAGGAAATATGCCGTGACAAAACCACGACAGTTGGCACCCACCGTGGGGCCTACGCACGGCGGAGTTGAGTTCTCAAAGGGAGCCCTTCTAGGGTTCAGGAGCTATGCGGTCGACCTTATGAAGAAGAGCCGCCGGGACAAGTACTACGTCAACAACTCAAGCTGGGGCCCCGAGGCCGGATCGATCGATTCCGGGTACCGGGTCCCCTTCGGCAAGATCCACGTGTTCATCGGCAAGGTTGGAACGCCGGTTCCCGAGCCGGACATCTCCACCGATATCATCGAGCCGCCTCAGCCCTCCCAACCCGCCACACGTCAGATCAGATGACGTCGCGCCTTCGTCGGCTTCATGCAAGGGGTCGCCCTCCCAGAAGAGCCGGAAGATGGCAGAGACACTCCTGTCAACTCTGATGGTGAGTATTCAATTGGAGACACCGATTCAATCTGCCCTCTCCATGAGGGGAGGCTGGGTGGTCTCCCTGAGGCTGCGATTTCTGAAGAACCACAGGGACACCCCCGTTAGATCGCCATCTATATGGTAGGGGCTACAGTGGCTCAGGATCAGCCCAACCCCGCAAACGCCAACGGAGCCAGCAGATCAGGCAAAATCCCAGCTCAGGCTATGTCAGATCTGATGGTAGAGATGGCAAGACTCATGGAGGTGGTTGTGACGGCTGACAATCATGCGGATGTTAACGCCGAATTGGCTAAACTCCGTGAAAAGATGGCCCATATACAACACCAAATCGATGCGGAGAAGACCCGGATGACGGATCAACGAGCCCAGATGGACGAGGAGGAGGAACGTCTAAAGCTGGAGCCATGGCGACTTGAGCGCTGACGAGTTGCGTCGGAAGCTGTGTACGAGCGGAGACACCAGGGTCGCATCCCACCCAACCTTAATCCAACCCGCTTGTTCAACAGCCCGCAAACGCCTAGGGCATATCACAATCCACCAGGACAAGGTAACCCACAAGGGGGGATCGTCCAACAGCCAATGCAACCCCCGTTGTACCCGCAAGCGAGTCAGCACTTCCAAACACGTCAGGGTCACTTTTCCAATCCGGTGGATAACGAGCTAGTTGCGGCCCGCCAGCTGGAGTCTCTCCCCATCCGTGGGAATACTACCCTGGAGGTGGTGGCACCAAACGCCATAGAGATGTTAAAGATTGCGGTCTTCCAGCAGGCCCAATTCTCGTACAGCCGCGATCGTCTCCATTCCACACCATAGGCAAGCCGTACGAAGAGCCGCCAAGATGAGCCTCCGGCAATCTCTAGTGACGCCTGTCGTCATCAGCCTCAGGACAATCCCCCCGAGCCTCCAATATCCAATGCTCAGACGCTTGTCAACGCTGCACGAGCCGCCTGGCAGGCCGAGGCGGAAGCGATGGAAGCCTTCGCGGGTCAAGGAATTCCGGGTCATGCCCAGCCAGCCTCGGGACATGGTGGCCAAGGTAGGAACATCACAGTTCATTGCCTATCACCCGCCCTACGCAATGAACGCATTCCCAAAGACTTCAAAGGTCCCCGCAAGCTGCCCAATTACACTCCTGATCTTGAGCCGGGGGCATGGGTAGAAAGTTATGAGCTGGCCATGGACATGCTCGACTCCAGTGATGCGGTCTTCGCCAAATACTTCACCATGAGGTTGGAAGGGCCGGCTCGTACATGGTTGAAAAACCTACCGCCAAACTCCATCAACACTTGGGCAGAACTAAAGGAGCGTTTTGTCAAAAAGTTCCGCGGGACTTGCAAGCGTCTGATGATCATTGTGGATATCCAACATTTTCTTCAACGGGTGGATGAATCCACCCATCATTGGACCAGGCAGGTTGCGGAAATCATCCACTCCTCGTACGATATTTCGGCGGCTCAGGCCATGTTGATTCTGGAAATGAACTGTCATTTCGAACCCCTGGTGTTGAAGCTTGGCCGCCTCAAGCGAAAGGTGCAGGATATGGGCGAATTGATGGACACCCTCACCAAGTATGCTGAGTCGGATGGGAAGAAGGACGCATGTTCTGATGATGAGAAGGCCGCTGGAGCCAAAAGAGGTGAAGGAGGCAAGGGTTACCACCAACACTCTGGGCGCAATAATCATCAGGGAGGTCACAGAAAAAGGGGGCAACAGGATGGCGTCTCTGAGTTTGTTGCTAACACCAATGCCGGGCCACGAAATCAATGCCGGAACACGAATCAGGGCGGCTCCCAAGATCGAGGCTTCACTGGGAAGAAGCCGCGCAATTACGAGGAGATGCTGAAGGGACCTTGCCGCAAGCACAGTACCCGAGGTGTCCCTTCTACTCATTCTTGGGAAAATTGCTTTGTGATGCAGGAGTTTTGCCTTCAGGTGTCCCGAGGTCATCAAGGAGGTGGCGAAGGTGCCCTGCAAGACCAAATTGGTTCTGGCGTGTCACATGGGTCTTTGTTCACTGATTTTCCTAACCCAGGGGCTCAAGGGTGTGGCGGCTCACATAATAATGTGGGTAGTCATCCGGCCAAGGCAGTCAGCAATATAACGACCTGGAAGAATTCCAGCAGCCAAACAACTAGGGCGGCTTCAAGAGCAACCCCAAGCAGCTGAATGGTGGACAGTACCATGTGTTTTACCATGAGCTCTTGCAAAAGAGACAAGAAGGTGAGGCAGAGGACTATCAGTATGACTGAGCTGGCGGTTCCCCGATGCTTAAATTGGTGTGAGAAGCCTGTGACGTGGAGCAGGGCTGATCATCCGCCCCAGATTGATAACCCCGACGAGTTGGCGTTCGTGGTGACGCCTCAGGTTGGAGGGAATACACTCTCTAAAGTCCTTATATATGGATGGAGGAAGCCGAATCAATATTCTCTACTATGACACCTTCCGGAGGATGAACTTCAAGAAAGAGAATTTGATGCCTTCGACCACGGTTTTTCACGGCATCGTCCCGGGCAAGTCGGCATACCCCGTAGGGGGGATTAAGTTGAATGTGGTTTTCAGTGACGAGTTCAATTATAGGAGTGAGTCATTGACGTTTGAAGTCGTCAAGATGAAGAGCCCTTATCACGCTTTGTGTGGACGGACGGCTTACGCCCGTTTCATGGCCCGACCTTGCTATGTGTATCTTAAGCTTAAAATGTCGGGTCTCAATGGTACCATCACGGTTAAATGGAAGTCGAAAGATAGCCCAGGAATGTGGAGAGGGGGACGATGCGTACGCATAGCCGGCGTGTGCTGCCAAAGAGCTAAAGTTCCACCAAGCCAATGTGGATCCAGCTGATATGAGCCCATGGAAGAAACCCATGGTGGACTCTGAGCCACACCTCAAGTTTAAACCGACGGATGATACCAAGCAGGTGGATTTTGTCCCTGGCGACTCTTCCAAGCAGTTCACCATTGGGACCGGCTTGGATCCGAAATAGGAAAGCACGCTCATCGAATTCATCCATGACAATCGGGACATCTTTGCATGGAAGCCTTCTGACATGACAGGAGTACCTAGAGAATTAACTGAGCACCATCTCAACGTAGATCCTAAGATGAAGCCGGTTCGCCAATACATTCGTCGGTTTAACGAGGAAAGGCGCAATGCAATTGGAGAGGAAGTCGCCTGGCTCTTAGCTGCTGGTTTCATTGTTGAAGTTTTTCATCGTGAATGGTTGCCTAACCCGGTCCTGGTTCTTAAGAAGAACGACACTTTTCGTATGTGCATCGACTATATGGATCTTAAGAAAGCTTGTCCCATGAATCCCTTTGCGCTGCCCCGTATTGACCAAATCATCAACTCTACGGCGAGTTGCGAGCGGCTATGCTTTCTGGATGCATATTCGGGTTACCATAAGATCAAGATGGCCAAGGAGGATCAAGAGAAGACGGCTTTTATCACCCCCTTTGGTGCCTCTTTTTATGTCTCAATGCCCTTTGGGCTCAAGAGCGTAGGGGCGACTTATCAGCGTTGCATCTAGAATTTGTCTTCAAGGTCAGATTGGGCGCAACGTTCATGCTTATGTTGATGACATTGTGGTGAAGTCGCAGAAGAAGGTGACGCTTCTGGGTGATCTCAAGGAGACGTTTGACAACCTCTGGGTCTATCAAATGAAGCTTAACCCCATGAAGTGCGTATTTGGGGTCCTTGCTAGCAAGTTACTTAGGTTTTTAGTATCCGAGCTTGGCTTAGAGGCAAACCCAGACAAGATTAAGGCGATTACCTCACTTGGGAAGCCGACAAACATTAACCAAGTCCAGCGTATGGAGGGTCGTATCGCGGCACTTAGTCAATTTATAAGTTGCCTGGGTGAGAAGGCCATCCCACTCTATCAACTGCTCAAGAAGATAGAGCAATTCGTTTCGATTGATGCTGCCAATGAAGCGTTTCAAGCCCTCAAAAAACAACTTGCTGAGCCGCCCATGCTGGCAGCCCCAGCTGACAAGGAGCCGATGCTCTTGTACATTGCCGCTAATTCTAAAGCGGTGAGCGTGGCAGTGGTTGTTGAGTGCAATGAAGAAGGCAAGGAGTACCCTGTCCAGCGGCCATTGTATTTACTTAGCGAGGTATTAACCTTGTCCAAGCAGCGGTATCCACATTGGCAAAAGTTGGTCTTTGGGATCTTTATGGCGACCCAGAAGTTGAAGCACTACTTTTTGGAGCACCCCATCACCGTAGTCAGCTCTGCACCTATTGGGGATATTATACAGAATCGAGAGGCTACGGGGCAGATTGCTCAATGGGCGATAGAGCTTGGTCCCCATCATGTGAAGTATGCACCACGTACACCTATTAAGTCTCAGGCATTGGTGGATTTTATCAATGATTGGAGCGAGCTTGAAGTGCGGGAAGACAGGCCAGACAACACCTACTGGACGATTCACTTCGACGGCTCTAGGCAATTGGAAGGTTCAGGCGCCGGAGTAGTGTTGACATCTCCAAGAGGGGACAAGTTTTGCTATGTTCTGCAGCTTATGTTCCGTTGCACGAACAATGCAGCTGAGTATGAAGCTTTATTGCACGGGCTTAGAATAGCTAAGGAGATGAATTTGAGCTGAGTCAGATGCTTGGGCGACTCAGATTTAGTGGCTCAGCAAGTGTCAGGTACCTGGGATTCCAAGGATCCGTTGATGGTGGCTTACAGCCGAGCGGTCACCAAGGTGGCGAGTAATTTCCATGGCTATTAGGTTGATCGTATTGACCGTCGACAGAATGAGGCGGTTGATGCTCTTTCCCGGCTTGGGTCACAATGTAAGCCTGTCCCTCCTAATATGTTCTTGGATGTTTTGCGTAACCTTCGGTGAAATTGCCTTCGGAAGAAGACATAGCAATTCTTGACCCGGATTCATAGTTGGTGGCGGCCGTTAGAGCAACTCCTGATTGGACAATACCTTACTTGGCTTATCTGGCTCGAGGCGAGTTTCCATCTGATGAGGTTTTCAATAGACAAATCGTGCGACGATTTAAATCCATGGTCATACACAAAGGCGAGTTTCACAAAAAAAGGACTTGTGGGATCTTCCAGCATTGTGTCTCACCCGAAGAGGGGAGAGAGATTCTCAATGAGATACATGCGGACGACTGTGGACATCATGCCGGGTCATGGTTTCTGGTGTCAAAGGCTTTCCGTCACGGTTTTTACTAGTTGACGTCTCATGCCGATGGTGAAGACATAGTACATCGATGGGATGGATGTCAGAAGTTTGAACGTCAAGCACACGTGTCGGCTTAAGAGTTGCGCATGATTCCCATTACGTGGCCTTTTCCAGTCTGGGGCTTGACATGTTTGCCCTTTTAAAAGGTCTTCAGATAAGAAGACACATCTGCTGGTTGCAGTTGACAAATTTACCAAGTGGGTTGAAGCGGAACCAGTTAGTAACTGTGAAGCAGAACAACAGTCAAGTTCCTCAAGAAGCTGATCTTTCATTTTGGCTACCCTCATAGCATCATCACCGAGAATGGTACTAATTTCTCTAAGGGGCAATGGAATATTTTTGTCAGCGAGAGCACATCCGGCTTGATGTGTCTGAAGTAGCTCATCCACAATCTTATGGCCAGGCAGAGCGGGCTAACCAGGACATATTGTGTGGGATCAAGCCCCGGCTAATGGTCCCTTTGCAGCAAACTCCATGTTATTGGATTGAAGAGCTCCCCTCTGTGTTATGGAGTATCAGGATGACGACTAATAGGTCAAATGGGTACACTCCATTTTTCCTTGTCTATGGGGTAGAGCGGTTCTTCCAAGTGATATGAAGCACGATTCTCCCAGCGTCGCCACATATGTTGAAGCTGATAACAAGCAGGCGCGTCAGAATTCTTTGGATGCCCTGAAAGAGAAGCGTGATTTGGCTGCCGCACGATCGATGATTTACCAGCAAGACTTGCATCGTTACCATAGTCGACGTGTTAAAAGCCGGGTCTTCCATGAGGGAGACTTGGTGTTTCGGTTGATTCAAGATCATACGGGTATGCACTTGCTTTCTCCCCCTTGGGAGGGGCCTTTCGTCGTCAGCAGGAACCTCTGCAACGGCCCATATAACCTGATTGATCTACGCCCCGACAAAGCAACTACGGAGGAAGAGACAACTCGCCTCTGGAACATTGCTCATCTGTGGCCTTACTATACTTAGAGCCATTGGCTCCTTATCTATGTACATATTTACAATCCTTGTGTACTCTTTACATTATATTTATAAAGCCGACGCCCATGAAATTCGGGGTCTGTGCCGTTTCAGCCTACATATGAGCATGAGTCTTTATTGATCAACATTAAGTCGCCCAAGAGGATAAGCCGCCATTGGGAAGGCTATTTAAACATGCATGCTTTTGGTATCAAGGAGAGTAATCCGCCTTGATGCGACCACTCAAACATAGGTACCGGTAAACCCAAAGAGGATCAAGTGCCATGATGCACGGTTCAAACATAGGCGCCTATCACTACTGGAATCAGAGATTTTGCCGTCTGCCTATTCTTTGCCGTCTGCTAGCTGACAGCAAAGACACTCTTTGCCATCAGCTTCAGCAAAACTAACGGCAAAGAACTCGTTGATGGCAAAGAAGGTCTTTGCCAGCAGTCAGCTCTTTGCCGTCCGCGCCAGACGGCAAAGAAGGCGCCAGCAGACAGCAAAGAAGCTCATCTGGCCCGGGGAACCTTAGGTCAACCTACTCCCTTCTTTGCCGTCTGCTGGCTGACGGCAAAGAAGCCAGAGGCAGACGGCAAAGAGTATAGACCCCTTTGCCGTGTGCCAGCAGACGGCAAAGGTCTTGAATCTAGTAACGGCTGTCCCGCCCCCACCGCGGCCCTCTCTCTCTCTCAAACGGCCCCTCCCTCTCTCTGTCCTCCCCCGACGCCCAACGCCGCCACCACTGTCGCCCGGCCACCCCCGGCGCCGCCCCGAAGCCCCACAACCCCCCCGGTGCCCCCTGGTGCCGCCCCTCAAGCCCCACCGTCGGCGCCCCGTGGTGCCCCTGGTGCGCCCCCGGTGCCCCACCCCGGTGCCCCTGGTGCCGCACCCGCAGCCCCACCGCCGGCGCCACCGGCCCAGCCGCTGCCCCGCAGGCCTCGGCGCCGCCCCCGCAGCCCCACAGCCGGTAAGCCCATCCACCCCCGCCCCCTTGATTTTTTATTTTTGGTATTTAGTTCTTTGGAATTAGATTATAACTACCGGCATGATTTTTTATTTTTATTGTAGTAGTTGTTCTTGTTATTGTAGTAGTTGTTGTTATTGTAGTTGTTGTGGCATATATAGTTTAGTTGGTAGGTTAGTTAATTAGTAGTTTTAGTGGTAGTTTAGTTAGTTGGTAGATTTAGTTAGTTAATTAGTAGATTTAGTAGGTAGTTTAGTGGTAGATTTTGTTTTGTTATTTAGTGGTAGCTAGATTATTTTTTAGTTACTTAGTGGTAGATTCCGTTTTTATTATTTTTTTGCTGTTTAGTGCTATCTAGGTTTAGCGATAGGTTTAGTTAGCTTGGTTAGTTAGGTTAGTTAGTTAGTTAGCTTACTAGAAAGAATAGGAAGATGAAGAAGAGGAGGAGGAGGAGAAGAGGAGAAGAGGAGGAGGAGGAGGAGGAGAAGAAGAAGAAGAATAGGAGGAGGAGAAGAAGAGGAGAAGGAGGAGGAGAAGAGGAGAAGAAGAATAGGAAGAAGAAGAAGAGGAGGAGAAGGAGAAGAGGAGAGTAGGAGGAGGAGGAGGAGAAGAAGAAGAAGAAGAATAGGAAGAAGAAGAAGAAGAATAGGAGGAGGAGAAGACAAAAAGAAGATCACATGTTTGTTATTTAGTTTTTTGGAATTAATTAGTCCATTTAGCTCCAAAATACCATAATAAGCTCAAAATGGCATAAGAACCTTGGTTAGCTCATTAATATTATATACTTAGCTTGTTTTCCTCTAAAATGGGATAATTAGCCCATTTAGCTCAAAAAAGACATAATTAGCTAATTTAGCTCCAACAAGAGGAGAAGAGGAGAAGAAATAGGCAAAATGAAAAGAAAGAAGAAGAAGAAGAAGAGAAGAAGAAGAAGGAGAAGGAGGAGGAGGAGGAGGATAAGGCCAAGGACCTTCTATCCTTCTCCTCCTCCTCCTTCTCCTCCTCCTCCTCCTTCTTCTTGATTTCTTCTTCTCTCCTCCTCCTCCTCCCCCTCTTTCTTCTCCTCTTTCATATTATCCTTGCTTTAATTAACCCAACAATGACATAATTAGCCCATTTAGCTCCAAAATACCATAATAAGCTCAAAATGGCACAAGAACCTTGGTTAGCTCATGAATATTATATACTTAGCTTGTTTCCTCTAAAATGACATAATTGGAATATTTGTGTTGATCAAAGGATTTACATTTGATAGTTGTCTCGTCGCTGTGAGGTCTGCTGTGCGAAGACCTGCCCGTGCGTTGTACGAGCTCCGCCCCTGCATTCGTGGGTCAGTACAAATTTCATCTCCTCCCCGCCCCCCTTCATTTACTGTGGCTCGGTTTCCGGATGAAACTTTGTAGATTTAGGTAATTCAATTAATTTATCAGTATGCGTGACCAGTATGCGTCTCCCGTTCGAAAGGGTGACATCTATAAATATGCATGTCTTTGCATATTTATAACCGCCATCCTTTCGAATTTTCCAACATTATCCATGGACAGCCCGAGTATGTGTAGATTGGGTTCGTTTTCCCGTATGTTGTGCTCTGGATCCGATGCGGAATTTCTTCAGTGCCTCCCTGTTGTTCTCCGGATGCACATCCTCTCTGTTTATTGCGGAGACGTGTATCAGGAGAACAGCGGGGAGGTGCTGCCGAAATTTTGCGTTGGATCCGGAGCAGAGCATGGGAAAACGAACCCAATCTACACATACTCGGGTGGGATTAGGACGTAGCTTTACCTATTAGCGTGTAGGTTGCCTGGACGTAATAAAAATGGCGAACCTGATTAACCGATGAATATAAATGCTAAATTATATATAAATATATTTCTTCTGTCTTTAGTAGCTACGCAAGATGAGTGATCGTGCATGGATGTACACCGGTCACCCTAGTCAGAAAGAGATGACGAAAGAATGGTTTTTAAAAACAAAGGAATTTGTGAAAGCCAATGGCCAGGAAAGAAACTATTGCCCCTGTCCTGGATGCGACAACTATAAAAAGACGACAGAGGCTGTAATGATTAAACACCTGCAGAGGAGGGGTTTTAAGCCTAATTATACGGTGTGGACATTTCATGGTGAGTCTATACAACGCACAAGAGCTGAGGTGGTCCGTCGTCGCACGGACGAGCATGGTACTGGGATCGAAGACATGGTGCAAGACTTTGATGATGCTCGGGATTCGGAAGATGAGATGGAGGAATCTGCAAAGGCCTTTTACGAAATGTTGGAGTCTTCAAAACGTCCTCTCCATGAGCACACTGAGCTCTGTCAGCTGGATGCAATTCCACAAGTAATGGCTCTGAAGGCTCAGTTCAACTTGGGAAGAGAATGCTACGACGCGATGATGACACTATTTGGATGTTTCCTACCCAAAGGCCATGTCATGCCTGCAAACCTGTACCAGTCGGACAAAATACTTCGTGTACTTAAGATGCCCTATGAGAAGATAGATGCATGTGAGAAAGGATGTGTCTTATTTAGGAAGGAGTATGCACACTTGGACTATTGTCCCAATTGCGAGTCTTGCAGGTATCTTCTGGTAGACAACGGTATGGGTGAGAAGAGGCAGACCAAAATCACAGTTAGTGTTCTTCGGTATATGCCAATCGTACCAAGACTTCAATGTCTTTTCATGGTCGAAGAGACAGCCAGACAGATGACATGGCACAAATTGGGCAAAAGAACCGAACTAGATGCGGATGGGAATAAGATGATGGTACACACATCGGATGGGGAAGCGTGGAAACATTTCGATGGATTGCATGAGGATAAAGCGGCAGATCCAAGGAATCCTCGAGTCTGCGCCGCCACAGATGGTTTTAATCCCTTCGGCATGACGTCAACCCAATACAGTTGTTGGCCTGTATTTTTCATTCCACTCAATCTCCCCCCCGGGCAGATTATGCAAAGAAAGAACATATTTCTGACGTTGATAAATCTAGGGCCCAATTATCCGGGGAAGAATATGAATGTGTAACTGCAACTGCTTAAGGATGAATTGGAAGAAGCTTGGGAAAATGGGGTCAAGACATACGATGCCGCTAGAAAAGAAAACTTCAAAATGCATGTGTGGTACATATACTCTATGCATGACTTGCCAGCGTATGCGCTATTCTCTGGATGGTGTGTGCATGGAAGGTTGCCGTGCCCCCAATGCAAGGCAGCTCTTCAGTTTCATTGGTTGCAGGAGGGTCGGAAGTATTCTTGCTTTGACTTGCATAGACAGTTCCTGGATCCTGACCATCAGTTCAGAAAAGACAAGAAGAACTTTACCAAAGGTAAAGTTGTCAAAAACTTGGCACCACCTGCGTTCACAGGCCAACAGATCCTGGATCAGTTAAAAGCCCTCGAGCCTGATCTAGAGCGTCCAGGGTATTTCAAGGGGTATAATTCAAAACTTGCCTGGACTCACAAGCCATGCTTGTGGGATCTGCCTTACTTCAAAGACCTCCTTCTTCCACACAATATCGACATGATGCACACTGAAAAGAATATCAGAGAGGCTATTTTTGGTACATTGTTCGACATAGATGGGAAGACAAAGGATAATATTAAGGCTAGAGTCGATCAAGAGACACTATGTCATAGACCGTTACAAAACATGCGAGAAGGCAAAGGAAAGCAGAAGTGGTCGAAGCCAAAGGCCTGGTTCAATCTTGGAAGGCCAGCTATGAGGGAAATTATCTTGTGGGTCAAAATGCACTTGATGTTCCCCGATGGGTATGCAGCGAATCTAAAGAGGGCAGCGAGTCTTGAAAAATTAAAAATCTTTGGTCTCAAGAGTCATGATTGGCACATATGGCTAGAGCGGGTAATGCCGGTGATGTTACGTGGCTTTATTCCTGAGGATGAATGGATAGTACTAGCGGAGCTGAGCTATTTCTTCCGTGTTCTTTGTGCGAAAGAATTGTCGCTTGGCGTGGTAGAAGACATGGAGGAGTTTCACCGGAGTTGTTGTGCAAGTTAGAGAAGATCTTTCCACCGGGCTTCTTCAATCCAATGCAGCATTTGATTTTACATCTACCGACCGAGGCAAGATTGGGTGGGCCCGTGCAAGACCGTTGGTGCTATGCAACTGAGAGGATACAGAAGACCCTTCGAGCTAAATGTAAAAATAAGCGTAGAATTGAAGCATCGATGGCTGAGGCATTCATTACTGAGGAGGTGGCAAACTTCGTGACAGCACACTACGAAGCCAAAAATCATCATTTGCATAATCCGAAGCCTCGGCACAATGATGGCGACCCTAAAAAAGGTGGGTCCAACCTCAGCCTATTCAAAGGGAAGCTCGCACCAGCCGGTGCTTCGAAACCAATAACGTTGGATATCGAAGAATGGCGGAACATTTTGTTGTATATCTTGAACAACCTAACAGAAGTGCGGCCGTACATCGAGTGAGTTCTCGACACATTTTCCCGTAACTTCTAATTCATTTGAACTGCTCTTATTCCCGGATATTTCAAACAGCCGTTACATCGTCAAATTCTCGGATGGACCGGTGATCAATAATGATTCCGTCGAAGAGTATGAGCTTCTGTCAAAGACAGGAGGCGGCTATCCCGGTTTCATCTCTTGGTTCAAACAAACGGTAATTATCAATAATGGACCATTTCATTCTTGGTCTAACTTGCGGCTAATGCAACAACTGTTTCGTATTAAACTTGTAGGTTAATTCAGAGTCTATGGACGCCGAATTGAGACAAGTCGCTAATGGTTTTGACTATAAGGTACGTTCATTTGAGAAATACAACATCAACGGGTATTTCTTTCGTACCTTTGGCAAAGAGCTATCTATGCCCGACCGGAAATCTACAAATTGTGGTGTCTCTGCTATTGGCGAAGGTGTTATCGAGTATTATGGAAGAGTTGAAGCAATTTATGAACTTCAATTCTATGGTGAAAACCCACCGAACGTCGTAGTCTTCAAATGTTATTGGTTCCAGCCGAAAAAGACTAGAAGGACTCATGAACATATAGGACTAGTCGAAATCAATCCAAACACCCATTTAGATGTTCCCGATGTCTATATTACGGCTCAACAGGCGACCCAAGTTTTCTATCTACCGTGGGCATGCCAAATGGATAAGAATCTGGAAGGTTGGTATGTTGTTTATGAAGTGCCGCCACATGTCAGACCACCTCTCCCAAATGAACAGGATTATGAACCTCACATTAACCCAGACACATATGATGGAGAATTCTTCCAAGAAGCACGTCTTTCCAAGAAACGTTTCAAGAACCACCATGCTTCATCCAAGAACATGGAAGTAGACAGCGACAATGAATCCGACTCCAGCCCTGAGCCGGAACCAGAAGACCTGGAACTCGTAGAGGTTACTGATGCGGATGACCTGTCAATGCTTCAACGATTAAAGGAAGGCCTTTCACAACTTCACGCCGTTGAACCCGATGAGCACGTCATTCATGAAGACATGTGTGATAGTGATGATGATGATGCATTTATTGATGATGATTATTAGTTTGTTAGATTCACAACTGAAATTATATATATTTTAATCTTTATTATTCATGTACATATTATTATTCATGTCAGTCATTCAATTTTTTTATGTTGTACTAATTTCTTTTAATCTTTATCATGGCAGGTGTTGAAAGATGGTGGGCGCGGGTCCAGAGCGCTCGACGGGTTCTTCCCAGGCGCCCCGCATGAGGGGTGGTTGTTCCCTTCCACCCCTATCTCTCCGTAGAGCCTTGGCAGACAGTCTTTCGACACCAGCCGGGGGTTCTTCTTCGTCGGCGGCATTGCCCACTGGGAGAGGTGCTGGTCGAGTAGGGAGGAAGGGGAAGGGTACAGGGAGAGGTGGTGGCCGCGGAAGATCCAGGAGGACTGTTGAGCCGTCCTCGCCACCACCACCAGCTCATTCACCCGAGCATAGGACTAGTATGGTCGACCCGTTTGCGGAGGAGGCTACGGGGACTCCGGTCCAGGAGCCTGGTGTTGACGGGCATTCGTCCCATGAGACTCCGGTCTAGGAGCAGCCTCGAGTCGAGGTGCATTCGGCCCAGGAGCAGCCGGAGGAGACTACGGTTCCGGAGGCTTCACCCGACGTGGAGAGGGCCGGATGGGAGCCTTGGCCGGATCGTACCGAGTTGCCGGATTGGACCGAGGGTCCGGGTGGCTCAGGGGGCGGGGATGGCGTGGATGAGCTTACGGATAGTGAGGGCGATGTGCAGGTGGACGGGGCCACAGTGTACAAGCGTGGTAGTACACGTCTCCCGGTCGCCCCAGCTACCCGCGAGCAGAGGCCGGTGATTAAACCAGAAGGAGATAGGTAAGTACATTTACCCTTTTTTTAGCTTTTGCCTTCAAGTTTGTTCAAATATCTAATGCGCTGACCTTATCATACTGGAGGGGATGGGTACACCCTCTTGGAGTCCGCAGGCCGAACTCCGTCCTTGGTGAGCTTTGCCGAACAAATTTCCCGGGGTTTGTCACGTTGCCTGGTGAGGGTCAGGTTCCTACACTAGGATTTACCTGGGAGCACTACCAGGCTGCGCAGGCCCCGCCGGAGGAGATTATAGATGGTGTCTTGTGCCACACGAGGGCCGAGATGGTGTTCAGGAGCTTTTGGGTAAATTATCCTTTTACAGAATCTAAAATTAACAATATACCTAATTATTGTACTAATCGGTGTTTTCACATTTGATTGCAGACCTTCTATAGGTGTGAGGATGGATATGAGGAGCAGGCAGCTAGGGTTCTCGAGGTCGAGTGTAGGCGGTTACTACAGAACTTGCGCCACGAGGCTCGGCCGCAGGCTATTCGAGATTACTACGCCACGCGTGGTATTAAGAAGGAGAAGAATGATTGCCGCGAAAAGTTTCTGAAGAAGGAGCAATACATGAAGGTAATTACCTATTCTTAAGTCCTTCTACGTGGTTTTCTTGATTTCATTCATAGGCGTAGCGCTGAAAATTCTTTCTAATAACTTACAGGTGCCCCCGAGATGGTGTGCCGATAAGGTGGATTGTTGGGAGGCGTTGGTTGATGAGTGGTGCACAGGCAGCTGGCGAGCCGTCCAGGAGAATGCGAAGGATCGGCGTAGCCAAATGGTTGGTGTGCCACACCATCAAGGCAGCGCCAACTTACTTCAGTTTGGACGAAACTGGGTATGTGATTTGCTTCATGATTCAAGCAATTCATTCTTGATGCTAATATTTTGTTCCTCTCTTTTAGGCGCATCACAATAAGACTGAGATGCCACACTTGTACGACCTTTATGGCATGGCCCATACTGCCTCGTACAAGAAGGCGAAGGCATTCTCTGAGTCTGACCTGGATGATCCCAGTAACTTCACCAACATATCATCCGACCAGAAGCTCGTGGCATACAGGGACGCGGGGAAGGCTACGAAAGGGGATGACTTTAACCCTAGCCAGGAACCTTTTGATCCAGAACTGGTGATGATATCTGGTGGCGGGTGGCCCCATGGCTCGATAGCCATTGGAGATGGGATAATACGTTGTCCACTCACTCTTCCGGAGATCAAGGCGCGCCAGTCGAGCAGATGTCGTGAGATAACGCCTCGTCCACGGCCAGTCGAACTTGCCGTCGAGGTTAGTTGTACGGACTAAGAACACTTTCATCCATTTCATTATGTGTGTCACCATAGATCATTACTGTGGTAACGAGGAATGGTTTTTCTGGCTGCTCTTCAGAAAGAGAGAGCGACAAACCAGGCTGCTCTTGAGAAAGAGAGATTGGCAAGCCAGGCTGCTCTTCAGGCTGCTCTTGATGAGAGGGACGAGACCACGACACGATTGCTTGAGGAGGAGAGGGCCCGGAATGAGGCGGGTCAACGGGCCCTGTACGATCTTTTTGTGGTATGTTTTTTTTCACATTAGCCAAATCATGTGTGTAATGTCTGTTTCAATACTAACTAATACGACCCACTCTTCAGGGTCTGTGCGAGAAGAGCGGTCAAGTCCCTCCGCCGATGCCCGTCTTCTCTTCGATTGGCACGGTGAGAATTATTATAAACTAGTATTAATAATTGAGTGTCATCATGCTAACTGAGACATTGAAAAATATCTTTTCTGCAGAATAACTCCCGAGCGGCATCGCACGACCCTTCTCTAGGGCAACCGTCTCCAAACGAAGCCGGCGCGAGCAACCGTGGAGTTTCTCCTCCTTGATGACCACTACGGTAAGTTTCTCCTCCAAACTTAGCTTGTTTTCCTCTAAAATGAGATAATAAGCCCATTTAGCTCGAAGAAGACATAATTAGGTAATTTAGCTCCAACAAGAGGAGAAGAAATAGGAAAAATGAAAAGAAAGAAGAAGAAGAAGAAGGAGGAGGACGAGGAGGAGAAGGAGGAGAAGGCCAGAAGGTCCTTGGCCTTCTCCTCCTCCTCCTCCTCCTTGTTCTTGATTTCTTCTTCTTCTCCTCCTCCTCCTCTTTCTTCTCCTCTTTCATATTATCCTTGCTTTAATTAACCCAACAATGACATAATTAGCCCATTTAGCTCCAAAATACCATAATAAGCTCAAAATGGCAGAAGAACCTTGGTTAGCTCATGAATATTATATACTTAGCTTGTTTTCCTCTAAAATGACATAATTGGAACATTTAGCTCAAAGAAGACATAATTAGGTAATTTAGCTCCAACAAGAGGAGAAGAGGAGAAGAAATAGGCAAAATGAAAAGATAGAATAAGAAGAAGAAGAGAAGAAGAAGAAGAGAAGAAGGAGAAGGAGGAGGAGGAGGAGGAGGAGAAGGCCAAGGACCTTCTAGTCCTTCTCCTCCCCCTCCTTCTCCTCCTCCTCCTCCTTGATTTCTTCTTCTTCTCCTCCTCATACTCTTTCTTTTCCTCTTTCATATTATCCTTGCAATTGCTTTAATTTCCCCAACAATGACATAATTAGTCCATTTAGCTCCAAAATACCATAATAAGCTCAAAATGGCATAAGAACCTTGGTTAGCTCATTAATATTATATACTTGGCTTGTTTTCCTCTAAAATGGGATAATTAGCCCATTTAGCTCAAAAAAGACATAATTAGGTAATTTAGCTCCAACAAGAGGAGAAGAGGAGGAGAAATAGGCAAAATGAAAAGAAAGAAGAAGAAGAAGAAGAAGAAGAGAAGAAGGAGAAGGAGGAGGAGGAGGAGGAGGAGGAGAAGGCCAAGGACCTTCTATCCTTCTCCTTCTACTCCTCCTCCTTCTCCTCCTCCTACTCCTTCTTCCTGATTTCTTCTTCTCCTCCTCCTCCTCCTATTTATTCTCCTCTTTCATATTATCCTTTCTTTAATTAACCCAACAATGACATAATTAGCCTATTTAGCTCCAAAATACCATAATAAGCTCAAAATGGCACAAGAACCTTGGTTAGCTCATGAATATTATATACTTAGCTTGTTTTCCTCTAAAATGACGTAATTGGAATATTTAGCTCAAAAAAGACATAATGAGGTAATTTAGCTCCAACAAGAGGAGAAGAGGAGAAGAAATAGGCAAAATGAAAAGATAGAAGAAGAAGAAGAGATGAAGAAGAAGGAGGAGGAGGAGGAGGAGGAGAAGGCCAAGGACCTTCTATCCTTCTCCTCCTCCTCCTCCTCCTCCTTCTTCTTGATTTCTTATTCTCCTCCTCCTCCTCCTCCTCTTTCTTATCCTCTTTCATATTATCCTTGCTTTAATTAACCCAACAATGACATAATTGGCCCATTTAGCTCCAAAATACCATAATAAGCTCAAAATGGCATAAGAACCTTGGTTAGCTCATGAATATTATATACTTAGCTTGTTTTCCTCTAAAATGACATAATTGGAATATTTAGCTCAAAAAGAAGGAGAAGGAAGAAGAAGAAGAAGAAGAAGAGAAGAAGAAGAGAAGGAGAAGGAGAAGAAGAAGAAGGAGGAGAAGAAGGAGGAGAAGAAGGAGAGAAGAAGAAGGAGAAGAAGGAGGGCTCCTTCTCCTTCTTCTTCTCCTCCTTCTCCTTCTCCTTCTTCTTCTCTCCTTCTCCTCCTTCTTCTCCTTCTTCTTCTCTTGTTTTTTCTTATTCTCCTCGTCCTTCTCCTTCTCCTTCCCCTTCCCCTCCTCCTCCTCCTCCTTCTTGTTTTTCTTCTCCTTGTTCTCTTCTTGCTTCTTCTCTTTCTTCTTCAATTTAGCTTATTTTTCATATATATGTTGTTGTTCTTCTTCTTCTGACTTTCTTATTCCCATTTTGCAGATTGGATGTACTACATGCATGGAAGCTGGCGTTGGAGTGCTTTAGTTTCCGTTTTTATTTGAGTTGATGAACAATGTGTTGGTTCTTTGTATGTGTTGATGAACAATGTGTTGATGAACAATATATGTGCAACTATATGTATGTATATATGGATGAAACTTTGTATGTGTTGGTTCTTTTGATATATGGGATGTACGTTGATGAACAAATGGCATTGATAAGCTTTATATGTATATCATATATGTGTTATGATCTATTTATGATATATGTGCTATGAATTATATGTATATGTGCTGTGAAATAGAAAAAATAAATAAAAATGTGAAAATATAGGCTCTTTGCCGTCTGCCAGCTGATGGCAAAGGACTTTGCCGTCAGCCAGCCGACGGCAAAGGTGCCACGTGGCGCCCAGCTGTGCAACCTGGGCAGTAGCAGCTGGCCATATAGTCTCTTTGCCGTCTGCTTCCTGGGGGCGGACGGCAAAGAAGAGGGCACAGAGGAGGAGGCAGACGACAAAGAGTGGAGAGAGGGGGGAGGGGAGGACCCGACAGACGGCAAAGATGGTCCTGGAGGCAGACGACAAAGTTGGAGGGGAGGAGAAGGCAGACGACAAAGATTGACGGGGAGGAAGACGGCAAAGGCTCCGTTAACCCCTAACGGAGGCAACGCCTGTTGGCTGCCATCTCAAACGCTGTGCCGACTGCTCCTAAGGAAAGCTGACGGCAAAGCTCTTTGCCATCCGCTTTGGGGGGGCAGACGGCAAAGAAGGTCCTATGCCGTCGTAGGCCGACGCAGAAATTTTGCCGGCCCTGACAATCTTTGCCGTCTGTGGTATTGTCTTTGCCGTCCGGGATATTGTCTTTGCAGTCTGTGATGGCAGACGGCAAAGAAGGTGATTCCAGTAGTGTATGTATGATCATGAACGATAAAAACCGGCTTACTTGGGGGCTATTGGTTACCTAGTCGTTTAGAATTAATAGAATGATCTTCTGCTATCCTATGCCCGTTTTCCTTTGATCATAGGTCATTTGGGGGCTTCCGACTCATTGAGCCCGCCTTAATACCCTCTTGGCGAGCGAAAAGTTAACGCATTACTGGATGGTTATACTGGACTGTATGTTTGAAGCGACTCGCCCATAAGACCCGTGTACTCTTCGCGAGTCAATCCAAGTATTGGACCCTGAACTCCTAAGGTTAAAACATTGAGGTACTTACGAGATCCATCATATGGAAAATAGACAAACTATGGGATAACTGAACCTGCTTCACAGAAGCTTGACTTGAGCCTGATCAGCCAGTCTAAATACATAAAGGTTTTTTGCAAAAACCTCTTTCGGTATGATTAGAGCCTTGCAAGCCCATCAAACCGCCATGACTCACAAAGTCGTCTCATTTTACACCTTATGTGGTGACTATACTGCCAAGCAGACGATTCAAAATAGCAAATACTAAATTCATCCAAAGAGGTGGTGGTTAAAGCGGAAGTACTACTCTTCTTCAACCCGCCCAATCAAGGCGACTTCTATTGCAAAGGTAATGTCATGAAAATTCAAATATATTGTGCATAGACAAAAGCAATTGTTGGGCATGTTCTGAAACAACGATTACATGGCTCTTTAAGGCCAGAAATTTACTATGTTACAACCCGACGGCAAGATTCTGCCAGGTTCAGCTTCTTCTGTAGTCTGAAGATTCGCAGAGTCGCCACTTCTAGGCTCCCGCCGGCTCATGCTGTGCTAAGATTTTGGGGTCTTGGATCTGTATGTTGTCCAAATCCAACGTACAATTGATTAAGGCTTGGAATTCAGCTTCATCCATTAAGATGGTTGACAGGTCAACATCACGGGCGAAAAGAGGCTTACGACGCTGAGGTGCTAAGTCCAAAGGCGCGAAGCTCGGAATCGCCGTGCGTCTCCCTTCATCGTCATAAGCTGCTTGATATTTGAGAAGTTCGAGGCTTTCGGCAAGGCAGCTTGCTGCAGGGCGAATGTCCTTTACGCATTTCGCGTAGTCTTCTTCTGTGAATTCTGAACCATCATCCTTATATTCCGGGAAGCCACCTCCTATTTCATCTGGCTGAAGTTCTCGAGCATAAGCTAGTTCCCGGCTGATGGCCGCCATCACTCCCTTGCGCACGAATGCTTTCCTTCTTTCAGCTATATGTTGAGGAATCGTTGAGAGTCGCCTCAGCATGTCCTTAATGTATTTTACTGGGTCTTTATCTCCCCACACAACCTTGATAGTCAACAAGCCGCCATCATACAGTTCCTCCCTTAGAGTATATATGTCCTTCAGCTTCAATACTGAGTCGTATTGGAGGTTGGCGGATCGAGGGCCTATAAAGGAATATATAAGTCACCGAGCATATCGTGTCTTTTGTCACAAAGATAACAGGCTTTATGAAGGACTTACCAAAAATAGCGTTCGTCATCTTGGAAATATTTTGACGCAGGCCAGAAAATTCTCTGTAGCTTCCGCAAGTTGACCCTCAGCTTTTTCTGCTCGTTTTTCTAGGGCACTTAGTTCCGCTGCGGTTGACTCCTTATACTTCAGATATTCAGTTCTGACCTGTCCAAACTCTGCCGTTGTGGCCCGGAGTTTTTCTTCTAGTATGGCCCTGATATCTTGTTGGCATCCCAAGCTTTTTTGCATCGCGCTTAAGGATGCGTTAGTTTGCCTAATCGTCTCCTACAAAGTCAGACATTAAACATAAGTGACCTTAATATTATATGGGTTGCGTTGAAAGGTGGATGGACAAGTCTCAAGCATATTGCAAGTAATCCACTCCACACTTGGGGGCTAATGTACTTGTTTTTCTCATAGAAAAGATAATTTTTTATTTATACTAAGTAAGACCCGACTCATCTTCAAGAAGATGACTCGGCCCTCGGGGGCTACAGGTTGAAGCTTTTCAAAGACTACTAAGCAAGACCCGAGTCATCTTCAAGAAGATGACCCGGGCCTTGGGTGCTACAGGTTGAAGCTTTCTCGAGATTGTTAAAGAAGACCCCATTCATATTCAATAAGATGACCCCGCCCTTGGGGGCTATGGGTTGAACCTTTTAAAGATTATTGCACAAGATCCAGCTCATTTTCAAGAAGATGACCGGACCCTTGGGGGCTAAGCTGGATATATAAGACAATTTGTGCCTAAAATACCTAGTATCTTCTCTTCATCATATTTACTAAGCTGTCTTCAAAATCTCGGCTTGACGCGAGGCGGTTTAGATATCCTGAGTGGAGCTCTTCGAAGTTTAGCTTCTCAATGTTTGGAAGGTCAATTACAGATTTTCCCACCGTTATCTTAGTGGAGACGTCCCCGCTAGTGTGCTTTGCCAACACATCGCGGACAGGGGTTGTATGACCCGTCCCAACGATAGTGACAACATCATCTTCGGGCAAAGCGCCTTTGGTTGACTTCACGGGGCTTGGCGGCTTGAGTTTCTCCTTGTGATTCGGCTTCACCACCTTATTTTCATTTCTGGATGGAGTAGCTTGGACATCAGGGATGTTATGTGCGGTGGCGCCTTCAGGAGGGTCAGCATAAGCCCCAATATCTTCTTCCAGAATATCAGGAACATGAACATCTACTTCATCCATTCCACGCCTGTCAATATTTAGAGTTGACCCGCCCGTTTTCCGTTTCTTAGCTTGAGATCTACAAAGATGGAAGGTTAAGACACATTTAAATCGAACATCATGAGGAAATATGCATACATCAATTAATGTCATGCCCTGGGAGGCGGATAAGAGGTGGTAGTTTAGAAGATGCTGACTCGCCAGATGAAGGAGGAGACACCTATTATAGTTACAAGGTTTAATGAATATAGGCAAAGGTTGTTAATACAACTTGACAGAAAATGGGAAAGTACCTTAGTTCGACATTTCCGGCCGGATGCTTTTTCAGGTAAACCCACCATAAGATCACCCGAAGAGCTATGGGTGTGGCGTTTTGGAGTATATAAGGCCTTTTTCAAAAGGAAGTTAGGATCCAAGTGAGCATCTGGGTGACTCATAGTAACTTTCCTACAAACCCTCCTATGAGGTCTTTCCAAGGAAATACTTGAATCACAAGAAACGGAAATTACCTCAGCCTCTTTAGCATCACTTTCCCCGTCTTCTCCTTAGAAGTTAAAGTACATGGTTAGGAAAGATCTATGATGTCTTAACGAGATGGTCCAGGAATTTACCTGGGACACGTCTTCAGCATGTGGTGACTCGCCCACAACGGATGACTCGCCCACACCGGGTTTGCTTTCCTTTTTCTTGGCAAGGGTCTTCATTCTTTTTACAGGCGACTTGATGACCTTACTTTTCCACAAGGGTGCAGTTTTCTATAAATAAGGCAAGTTAGTTCTACTAAGGAACACAAGAAGGCATCAAATCAAACGGATGGGAGGTAAAATTATCTACCTCAGGAGCACGGTTGGCACGACAGAACGGCTTTAGACCAATTTTGGAACAAGCCTCTTTGGTTTCACCACATATCTTTTTCATGAGACCATTGATTTCTTCGGTGTTAAGCATGATATTCATGAAACGCTGAGCATTGTTCAGATTACCGTCATAATCACACATCCGACCCTCGCGGCGGCTCAGAGGCATGATCCGCCATTCAATCCAACAACGAATCAAGTCGACGCTAGTCAGACCATTGCCGTTTAGAGCCCTCAGCCGGAGCCAGGCAGATTTGTGGGCGGCTTGTTCTTCTGAAGTCACAGGTTTAGGGAGTTGAAAATCCATTGGAAGGAGATCTTCCCTGTAACCTGGTAGGAGATTCTCGTGATCTGGAGTGGTGTTCTTGCAGAACCAGGTTTTCCCGCAACCTTTAGGATGGCTGGGTAAGGCGGCTGTAGGAAATCCAGTTTCGCGACGCCTCTGGATGGTAAATCCGCCGAGCTCCAAGCTAGGACCATCAGCGCATTCTGTTTGGAGATTTAAATAGAAAAATTCTCTTAACATAGAAATGGTAGGTTCTATTTCCAAATATGCTTCACAATAAACCTGGAATTGGCACAAGTTACTGATTGGATGGGGACCCAGATCTTGTGGGTGGAGCTTGAAAAAATTAAGGGCGTCTCAAAAGAACTTTGAGCCGGGGGGCGAGAAGCCTCGTTCTAGGTGGTCTCCAAAGACTATCGCTTGCCCTTTGGCGGGTTGAGTTCGAGCTTCTTTGGCAGCAGCCCTCCATCCAAGCACCTCTTTACGAAGCAAGATTCCCATTGACACAAAGCGTAATCAGACGGCTTCGTAAATATCAGACGGTAATCAGTCACACTTCGATGGTTTTGACATAATGTCCTAAGCCGGAAAAGGTCAGCTGCATAGATATAAACGACGGGTTACTTTAAAATGACTAGCAAGAGGGGACATTTCAATGTTCTAAGTTGCCTAAAAATGGGAAGGTGCATGAATAATGGCGGGTCATGAAAAAGATTATGCTGACGTCAAAGTAAGTTGCCGCAATATCGAGAAGGACCATGGACGATCGATTTTTATGAAGTGTTGAAAGAACAATTTTTATCTACACAACAGTTTGGATCTATAAGCAGTGCAGAAAAGAAAAGAAAGAGGTTGAAATAAAAAAGAGCGAAGAACAGCGGTGGCAGCAACTAAAGGGTGATGGATTTACATGAAGATATATCAGTTATGTTTTTGCTATATCCATCCCGCATTCGTTTCCACTACTTGTCAGGGGGGTTTCGCTGTGTTTAAAGGAGTACATCAATTAGCAAGAGTAATGGAGGTACGACAAACGCTAGAGGAGCTCTGGCGAACTACGACACGTGATTGGAGTAAATCTGTACACAGTGATGAAGGCGTACCTAACGGTGTCGATTGGGGGAGGAGGAGACCGAAGCTCGGCACAGAGATGACCGCGGAAAGAATTCGTGCCTCAGAGGGGATATCCGTAGAAGATGCAGTGGCGGCACGCCAAGTGTTGAGTAGCTCGAGGGGCAAGAAGATGAGCTAGGGTAAAAAGTGAAAAGATTCCCCGTCTATATTTAAGGACCGAAGGGGGAAATGAAACGGCACGCGCGGGAAACAAGGAGGTGCTGTAAATTCGGAGTTGATGGCACCTTGATTTTTGATTTCTACGATAAAATCGAAAGGAGCCATTGGGTGACGTCATGAAGATTCCTGGAATTTTGGAGTGAGTGACGTCATCATTCCACGTGGCGAAAGATTGAAGAAAGTCCATAAGATCTATTGACGTGAATAAATTCAAGTCAATCTGGGCCTAATGTTGGGGATATTATCCCGTTGTAAGACCCGCCCTGTGGGCCGGGTCAGGATAATGTCAGATCTAATCCTGTGGATGAGATGGGCCATTATTAAAGAAGCGGAAGGCGCCAGATGGGACGGTTGACCCAAGACTCAACAAAGGCGACTTGCAGTCCATGTAAGGAAAGATACACTAGGAGTTTCCTTGCGTGGGAGACAAGGCGAGTTAGAGATAAACCGACTCACAAATTGTAATTAGATTTGGACTCTTGTAAGACCTAGGGCCTGGACCTGTATATAAAGGCGAGTCTCTACGATAGATAGGGTTAAGAAAAAATGAATCGAGAGCTAGGTCAGGCGAATCCTCAACCGCCGCTGCTCACCCCCGTGCCGTGCCTCCTCGCCGTCCTCTGCTGCCGCCAGCGCCCTCCGCCTCCGCCAGTGAGCCACCATCGGCCACCTTTGTTGCCAGCTACACTATTCGATCAGCCCCCCTTGATGCGGTGTCACGTCTCGCCCACTTGGTCCCATGCTTGCACTGACCCGCACCTGGGCAACACCCGTGCGTGGGCTCCGAGCCGAGCCATCCCAGCTCCGATCGTCCAACGCTCCTGCCTCAACTCACGGCCAGATTTGTGGGCCCAGGTCGCCTGAAGCCCACATCCGCCAGGACCAGCCGGCCTGCCTAGCCCCACCACCGAGCGGCTAAGCCCACTGAGGTGAGCGCGAGCCGAGTTAAACCTCGCGTGAGGCGTATTATAGTACCTCTGCTCGTAGATTCGGCCCGCTTGTGTTTTTTCTTGTTGTGCAAATTTATCAATTAATCCAGGACATTGCATATTTGAGAACAAAGCCATCATTTTAAATTGTTCATAGTTAAATAACCGTGCATGGGATTAAAATGTTTTATATATGTAGAATGTGTAGAATTTTGTGTAGATTGATAATTAGCAACTTTCAGCCTTGTTAGAAATATTTAAATGTTGCTTTCATGAAATTTGCATAATTGCCATAATCTTGCATAGTTGTTGTGTCATTTTTCCTATAGTAAGTACTCACATGTTATATATGATTTTGGTAGAAACATCCAATGTATTTAACTGTGGTATTAGTTTTTTCATTTGAACAAGTTTGTGTGCATGGTATTTTGTGGTGATGCCCTTTTGTATTTTGTGTGATTTAATTCGTGCATCGGAATTAAAAAACATAATATTTAAAATGTTTAGAATTTTGTGTAGCTTAACAATATCTAACTTTCATGCATGTGCAAAGTATTAAAATTGCGTAAATGCCCTGTTAAAATGATTTATTTCATAGCTAAATAACCCTAGCTCCGATTTAAATAAACTTCATATGAAAAATGTTGTGGTAGATTTGATCTACATGATTTTGGCATTTGCATGATGGTAGGTTGCATTTACATGCTCGAATCGCTGTTGCAAGTGCTTCGTAAAAACGTTTAAACTGTTATTTTTTTCAGTATGGCGTGAATGATTGCATCTAGTGTGTAGGTATTTTGCATATGGTTCCTTCGTGAGAATTTATCTATGATATGCCTACTTTGATGAAATGCCTCTGGTTATCATGTAGATTATCATTAGGATGCTCATTTGTTGCTCCAAAGATGCTATCACGTTAAAAACTGTAATTTGTTTTCGTAGAGTTTCATTTTGTGAAGCTCAAATTAAGCAAACCATGCCTCTTCTGAACGTGTGAAATGTAGTGAATCGTAGTAGGCTATGACTAGTTGTTGTTAGTAGGTTTCCGATGCCATATATGTCATGAATATCTGTAGTTTTCATCATGTGAACATGCTAAGATAATGTTGTTGTTTTGTAGGGTCAAATATTTGTGAGTCCGAGAATCGGATTATTTTATAATACCATGTTGTAGGGATGCTAGCTATGCATGTGTGCATATCTAGACCTTGGTAGTGTGGAATGGAATGAAGTGCATCATGCCTTCTAAGATGCGGTAAATTTTCATGCCATTATATGCCCTATAGAATGTGCCAATATGCCTTCATGATGAAAAAATGCACTGTTAAAACTGATAATTTCACTAAGGCTAGGACTGTATTCAACTAGCCATTTTGTGAGGTCATTTCCTACTGATCCGTGCTTCTATTAAATTTTCCATTATGGGATGATTGTTGTGCATCCTGTCAACAACAGCCCCATATCTTATTTGTGCATATTAGAATCCTATAGGTGGCTATTTTGGTGTGTATAAAATGCCATGTTGCTGTTTTGGGCAGATTATCACTATAACTTGTATTGATTGTATTTGTTGAACCATTGCTCCGTTTTGGAGATGCCCTATATGAAAGTTGCTTAGAATATCATGTAGTTTCATAATATCTTGCTGCATCCATGGTTTGGAATGTTTGTGGTTGTCATTTTCATACATTTAGCATTCATGGCATATTATTTTCTCATGGTCATATCTTTTATGCTGTAACTCTGTTTTTGATGATCCATATATGTAAATCGACTAGAATGATGTGCAGAATCACATGATACACTTTATTTTTATGTTTAATAAATATATAATATGTTTAGATCAGATCTGGACCAATTTCGAAATTAACATATGGGGTCGCTTTGGAAATACTATAAGTTGTTTCCGACCTCATTTAAAATTCCTAGATAGCGTAGTTTTTTATGCTTCACCTCTTGCCATGTTTAACAACATTTAAAATGTCGTATACCTAAACGGAAGTGAACTAAGTAATTCAAATGTGGAGTTCCGTCAACATGCAACTCGTTGCATATTGAGCTTCACCTAATGTATAGAAGTTGATTGTTGTGCTTTGTCACATCTTGCATAATTAAATGGACATGCATCATATTTGATTGTGCATCATGTCATGCATATGTTGTGGTGTTTATCATCTGTTCATTATTTGTTTCCAGATTGTTTCTTCTCGATAGAGTTCGAAAACCGCTTCGGAGTGTGCGGATACGTCCGACTACGTTGGTTTGTCTACTTCACGGAATCGTTCTTCTTCCAAGCGAAATCTCAGGAAAGATGATCATTTCCCCAGATACCACTACTATCAGTGCTATGCTAGTTGTCTCCATTTTGTCGCTATGTCTCGCTTCCTACCACCTATTATGTCTAGCCTCCCAACTTTTTCATGAAATCCTCTAACCCCTCCACATCCCAGCAAACCCTTTTTTGGCTATGTTACTGCTTGTTCAGCCCTTCCTATAGCGTTGCTAGTTATAGGTGCAATTACTTTCCATGTGGCGACATGGTTTCCTTGTTATACCAAAATATTATTGTTATTTAATTTAATGCACATATATATTTGGTAAAAGGTGGAAGGCTTTGTCTTTTGGCTCGGTGTTTGTTCCACTTTTCCCGCCTTAGATACTTGTGTACCGGTGTTATGTTCCATAATGAGAACTCCTAACATGGTTGGGGTTGTTATGGGGACCCCCCCTTGATTTTCGTTTTGGGTAAAACTATTCCAGCAAGGTTAAACATTGCTTCTATATTTGCTCAACATAATAATATTGAGCACCGTTAGTAAAGCATAGGGTGTCATGAACCCGAGGATTAATTCAACATAATACAGGGGGCCACTTGTGATGGTGTTGGTCCCAAACGGGTTGCTTGGGGGCAATCGTGAGGGAACTCGGGGATTAGTTTTACTCGTAGCTAGTCCCATCCTGTTGTGCACTGAGAAAGATATACACGCGACTCTTATTGGGATCTCGCGTGTTGGGCAGTCTTGCTGGATTTTGTGTACCTTTGTCGAACGACTTGTGCACTCGGATATCGAGGATACTTCAGGCTACCTCGAGGTTGAGGTATTTTCTCCAGGGCTGCTTGTGGTAGTTTGTGATGGACTAGTTGGAGCACCCCCGCAGGGTTAAATCTTTCTGAGAGTCATGTCCGTGGTTATGTGGCAACATGGTAACTTTGTTTAACACCCAGTCATAGAAAACTTGAAGTAAAAATTAATTGAAATATGCCAACTCTGTGCGTAACCGTGACTGTCTCTACTCATGAGTTTCTGATGAGAGAGAGGACACACTGGTGTCATATTTGACTCATAAGTAGGTGTTCAGGATCAATTATTGATCATTATTAGTTAACATCCATTTATGCATAAATCACCCTGCCTCTCTTATTCTTGTACTCGTAAGTTATCCACTCATATAAATGCTTAGTGCTTTCTGCAGCCTCACCACTAAACCATACCTCACCCATTTAGCTTTGCTAGTCTTGATACTTTTGGAAATGAGATTGCTGAGTCCCTGTGGCTCACAGTTTACTACAAAAACAGTTGCAGGTACAGGCAAAGCTATACTTTGATGTGAGTGGGATTGTCGGAATCGGGGCTCCACAGATCCCAGAAAGGTTCTAACTCTGGGGTACGCTCACTCTCCTACCCTGTTCTATCTCTCAACCTCACTTTGAATATCCGATGACTCGAGCTAAGGTAAGCGAACAAGAAAACGCGAGCAGTTTACTCAGGTCCGGGCCACCTTGTGGTGTAAAACCCTACTCCTTCTATTACGGATTGCTTGAGGTGGAAGACGAGTATAAAGGCGGGTTCTTGCCCTAGTGAAGACGATGGGGATCCAGCCCCGACTACAAAGACCAGGCCTCTCTTTTATACTCGCCTTGGTCCTCTCCCCCGAAAACAAACTCAGTAGGAAGGGTCGCCATAACGACCATTTTGAAAGGGGACACAACTGCGGCCTGCCCTTAGAAAGGTGGTCTTCGTGTGCAAAAGCCCTTTCCCATGACGCGTTGGTGGGCTCGGGGGTGACCCCCGCCCCGATGAACCCCTAGCTTTGAACCTCTTACACCTATCGGGAAATCTTTGGGTGGTTGCTTTGGGAACTCGCGGCTGGCTCGGCACGCTTAACAACAAAGGGAAAGCTTCTCTATCTATGCCTGCTAGCACCGACCCTGGCGCCGCGTAGCATGGCTCATGTCACCCATGTGAGAAGGTTGGACCGCGCAACCCTGACAGGGCGTCCTTCGTATGTCTGCCCCATAGGGGAGGATCGCTACGAGGCGACTTCTTGATGTGAGCCTCGCGGTCCGGGGAAACTCAATGATCAACACCCCATGAGGAGGGGCCTTGATGAGGGTCAGACACCTTGGCCTTGACGGGGAACATCCCCGGTCCCATGGTGCGCGCCAAGCCCTGGGCCGCAGGTAGGCGGGCGTGAGTACCCCCGGTCATAGAGCCCCGACAGTAGCCCCTGATCCCGTGACATTTATGAACCGGCAATAGGGTGCGAGATGGTGCAGGCTCTAACTGCCTACAGGACAGGTCGAACACATGGCGCGCGACAGGACGCGGGGCACCCCGCCCTTTTGTAGTGCTTTGGCATCCGCCCTAGCTGACTTAATGCGCGCACGTGGGGTGGAGCCATCATTACTCACCTTCACGCCATTCCCACATTTCTGCATCTTCTTCCTCTGCACAAGGTCGCGCCAGAACCAATCTCCAAGCGAATCACCTTATCACCCCTCTTGTGGCTTCGCTCGATAGATGGCGCCCGCCAGCAAGAAAGGGAAGGCCGCGGTTTTTGCCACCAGTCTTGCCGCTACCGAGCCTTCTTTTATGCCCTCCCGCATCTCCAAGGTGGAGGCCCTGGGCCTGGTGCTCCCACTGGTGGCTGGCGACACGAACAAGGGGGGAATAACCGCCATCTGGTCGGGCTCAGCAGTGCCGAGCAGCTTGGTGAAGACTGCCTACCCCTTCTTCCTCCATAACATTTATGTTGGGCTGGTCCCACCGTTCTCCGATTTATTCTACGCCATCCTTTCCCATTACCAGATCCGGGCCCTACACCTTCAGCCCAACAACGTCCTCCTCCTGTCCATCTTTGCGTTTTACTGCGAGGGCTTCGTGGCTGTGAGGCCCTTGGATTCACTCTTCCACCACTTCTTCAGCTTGTTGTTCACTACCGAGGCCCTCCGTTCTGCGTGCGTCTCCTATGTAGATGTCGCTGGTGCGGGCACTCACCAGAAGGCTGGGAAGAAGGTGAAAGGCTACTGGCACCACTAGGTCTTCATGGACACGCGCCGTGAGAGCCCGCTCCTGGCGGCTCCCATGGGTCTGCCCAAGAAAACCTCCAGGTGGAGCCACACGAATCTCACGGACCCGAGGATGGGGCCTGTCATGGAGCGAATCGGCTCCCTCACGGAGGCCTGTCCAACGGGGGCGGTGATTAACAAAGAGTTCCTGGGCATCACATCGCGCCTCTTTAGGCACACTTGCGCCCCTTGTGGGAGTTCACCGATAGGGAGACCCGATGCACTTGCGCGTCAGCGTCTTGACGTACGACGAGATGGAAGGAGCATTGAGGGCTCTACTATGCCCTAGCCCTAAGGAACTCCCGCATACCACGTCGCCGCTGTACACCTGCGATGCATTAAGGGAATGGTTGCAGAAAGGCCCGCCTTCAATGAATGGGGGCTCGGGCTGCACAAAGACTCCCCCATCACAATATCGTCCTCGGGCGATAACGGCAGCAACCAGGATTCGGAGGCGACGGAAGGGAAGGAGGACGCCAGCCGGATTTAACCGCCCAACCTCCATCCGTCCCTGCACAATCTCGGGAAGGACGTTGCTATGGACGACCAGCGTCGGGTGATTCCCTGTAAGCCCATGACCTTAGGAGAAGGAGTGGGGTTGGACCCTGCAATGGCCGACGCGTCTGCGACGGGAGCCCCCGATGATTGTGTAGCGCCTCTACTCGCGATATTCGTACCTCTCCGGGGGACACCTGAGCCCTCCAGGGCAGAGGGAGGCCAGGACAAGCTCGCCGGGGACCGCGTCGAGCGCCCCTTTGGTGGCGGTGGGGCGGCACGCGAAGGTGGCGAGGACACGTCACCCGCTGTCGAGAAGAAGAAGAAGTGGGCCACCGGGGACGAGTAAGTACCTCGGCCAATCATCATGCTATTCATCCGTGATAGGTTTACTCAGACTAGACCATGTCCGGTTAAGGCTCCCTGGTTGTGGCGAGGAGAAGAAGAAGAACAAAGTCACTCGGGCGAAGGTGACGCAAGTCTGGAAGGCGGCCTCCTCCCTTGGTCGGGGTCTCAGCGGGTACGGAGGCAGCTTGCGCAAGTCGGGCGCAGTGGTCGGGCGCACATGCGTCACTTCATGTACAAGCGTCCCCTCCATGCGGCGAGGGGGCACGAACATGGAGGCCTCAATGACCCAGTCGCTAGCGCTATCGTTCAAGGCCATGGCGATGAGTTCCTAACCGCTAGTGCCGCCAGTCAAGGCCGTAGTGGTCCAGCCCCCGGCGCCGACTATAGAAGCCGCGGTCAATGCCGGGGCCGTGGAGATTGATACGATGGCCTCCAAGGGCACTCCATAGATGCATGATGCAGGGGAGGACCGGAGTCCCTGACGCCTCAAGCGGAGGGCATCGCGGCCATTCTGGTTGCAGTAGTGGGCAATGTCGGGGCGGCGGCACCTCCGGAGGCCCTCGCCCTGATAGGCCAGGAAACATTACTGAGGCGTGGGGACATGCTCGCCCAACTCAAGGTGGATTTCCGGGACGCCGAGTTGCAGCCAGCGATGGAGCACGTGAGGTTGGTCGCGGGGTGGTGCGAACTGGATGCCTCTGCCAAGGAGGTCCGAGGCGAAGCCGAGACCGGTCGCGCGGAGGGCCAGCAGGAGGCTGCCGAGGTGAAGGCCGCCTGTGCAAGCGCCCTTGCCGAGAAGGAGGCGCTCACCAACTGTTGAAAAGATGTGGAGGCGAGCTTCAAGGTGCTTAAGGAGGCCGCTAAGGCCCGCGAAGTGAATCTAGCCAACCGTGACTCCGAGCTAGGGAAGGTGGCGACCGAGCAGGTCTTGGAGCGCGGGCGCCTGGAGGCGCTTCAACACGAGGTGGCTGAGGCTCGAGACGCCGACGTGAAGTAAGTCTCCGATGCTAACGCCAAGGTGAGCGCCTGGGAAGAGGAGGCCTGAGCGGCTGCCGATGCGAAGGTGGCAACGAACCATGCTCCTTCTCCTCTCTAGAACTCAGGGCCGCCATACTCTGAGCTCTGTCTGCAGGCTGGGGCTCGAGTCTCCCATCATTCCTCAGGATGTTGGCTATGCCGAGTTTTCTACCAAGCACGTGAAGGAGATCGCGGGCGCGAACAGGAAGGTGGAGAACACCCTGAAGGAGGAGTTCCATGACCTTTTCTCTATGGCAGCGACCCGCGTCTTCATCCATCTCCTCCTTCGGGATCCCCACTTCAAATTCGATGAGGTGATGGGCCCCGTGCTCGAGGAGTCCCGCGACGACTTGACAACCACCATGGAGGTCCACGTGCGTACGCTGCTCGAGAAGTTCTCCTGCAAGGATGACGAGGAGCCCACCAAGGAGCCCCCTGCCTTGCCCTAAAATAAATTATCCTTGCCTCGGGGAGGCGTCAGAAAACATATTTATTGTATGGAACAATTCAAATTCTGTAAAAACCGTTTGCGACTCGTAATGTCTCTTTCCGCGCTTTGTTTTCCTCTCACTTGCCTTTGTGGTGTGTGACAATAGGGCCGAAACCTGCACATATCTCAACTGCCACTGGATCACCAGCATGTGAGAGGCTATAGGACTAGTGAAGGTCCTTAGTAACTATGCTTAGGAACCCCCCTTGACGCGCAAGAGACTCGCTTGAGGGCCTTTGCTTTCACCTCTGGATGCCTTTGCGCTTTGTGTCGGCAGGGCTCAACCCTACGCGTATCTCAACCGCCAATGGGTCACCAGGGGGTGAGAGGTTACAAGACTAGTGAAGGTCCAGAGTCGCGATGCTTATGAACTCCCCCTTGACACGCAAGCGGCTCCCACACGGATGGATTGGCAGAGCACCGTGCGCCCGCCTGCTTACGCTTGGGTGTAGCACGAGAAACTAGATACCAAGGACCCCCGGATGTGACGTGCACGGGGGTGAGCCCGCGAGATAGAGCTTGATCGCTTGGATTTTTCAGTGTTGCAGGGATGAACCCGAGCACACGAACCATGTCCTAGCCCCTTCATGTGCGAGGTACAAGGGGAAGTTGGCGAGCGTGGATTTCTGACGATCTTCCCCAGCGCGATGCATGGGGCTTCCACTTGGGCGTGGGCATACTCCCAGTTTTGCAGTACTTCTCCCAGCATGGAGCATGGGTACTTCCAATTGGGTGTGGGTGGGAGCCCCCTTCCGAGGCCACGATGCGGCTCGTCGTGGGATTCCACTTGGGAATCTCCGGGGCGAGTACAACCCCAAACTCATTATTACATGAGAGTGTCACGGGCAGCCATTACTGAGGTAGCGGATACCCCAGGAACAAGGCTGAGGAGCTCCTAGTCTCGGCCTTAAGGCCGGTTGCACCTCATTCTTTGTGCATCAATGTGCTTACGGAACATGCGACATGGGGGCGATATGCACCGAGTGATCATGGCGAGGCCACTGCACGAAGATGTTTGGCTCCACGGACCCCAGGAGGTGACGTATACGGGGGTAAGCCCTTCATTTAGAGCTTAGTCACTCGGATTTAGTGACACTGTAGAGATGAAACCGAGGAGACACGCCGAGCCAGATTCCTTCATGGAATGATCAAGCGAAAGTCATACACCGCATAGTGCCTGAGGCGACGAAGCGCCAAACCAGCAGCGATACATTTCAAGAAAACAACATAAGTTTTGAAGGGAAATAACAGGGTTTACCACACAACCAAAAAGCAAGAACTTTGCGAGGGCGGGCCCTCATGCGTGAGGATAGCGCAGCCTCAAGGGCACCCTTGATCTTGAGTGAAATGGAGCTCCACTTGGAGACCACATTGTTGTGGGAGCTCCGGGTCGCTTGTCGAAGCGCGTCGTGAACGTCGATCCCCCAGGGGTCATTTGGCTCCCGCATCACCGGGGGCTCGTGAGGCCCAAACACCATGCGAGGGGCCTGTGCGAGTCGTGCCAACCATTGGAAAGTAGCCACGACATTCTCCAGGCCGAAAGGAATGCGAACACGATTAGTGGGGGCACCTCGACCCAACCCCACACGCGCAGGGCCGAAGGAGCTCTGGAAGGTGACCCACTATGGCCCGCGACATCAACGCACATGCGCAGCTCCATGGTCCCCTCGGGAGTGATGAGCCTCCTGATGAAGTGCTCTACATGGCGCCCGCGACTTATGGCTCGTGCCTCCTGCAACTTGTTGATCTCGTGGGTGATGAACCTCTTCAACGTATGACATTGTACTCCTTGTTGGAGATGGTGCACATTGAGGCGCACCTCGAGGTGGTACCCTAGCACCTCTCTCGGTGCAGAGGCCAGGTCAGATGCCTTCTAGGGGGAAGCCCCCAAGCCTGATCCAGGGGAGGCACCAGGCGCGCCTTCCTATGCTGGAAGGGGGAAAGCACCCGCAATACGCACGGGGTTTGTGAGCTTGTCCTCGGCCACTAGATCCTTTGCTTTGGCGAAGACAGAGGCGGGCATTGACCTCTTCTTCTTCGGGGTGCAGCCTCGCAAGGCAGATCACCTCTAGCATCGTTGGAACACTCTGCTGCAGCGGCCTTGTTGGTGCGCTCTAGGGAGCAGACAACATCCCTCTCATCCCATGCGACGGTGATGATGCCACTGGAACCCGACATCTTGAGTATGTTGTAGCCTTGGTTGGTCGCTGCCATGAACTTGGCCAGCGGTGGTTAGACAAGATGGCATTGTATGGGAGGCTGATGTGTGCTACGTCGAAGTCAATGTGCTCGTTGTGATAGTTTTCACGCGTGCCGAAGGTGACCGAAAGGCAGACCTGCCCCAGCTGAGGGGTGGAGCCGTTGGTAACCTCAGAGAATGGCATGGTCGTCATTATCTGGTAATACGCCACCTAAAGCGTGTTGAAGGTTTTGACAAAGAGCACGTTGAGGGTCGTGCCTCCATCGATGAGAGTCTTGGTGACCACCATGTTGCTAATGGTGGGAGTGCACATCAAGGGGAGCGGGCCCACGAATGCCATAGACTTGAGGTTGTCCCTGGTGTGGAAGGTGATGGAGTACTAGGACCACTTGAGGGACTTCCCAGCCCCCGGCTTTGGGAGACGGCGTTCACCTTGCGATAGAGCTGCTTGAACTAGCGGTTCGACGAGGGTGTGTGGCCCCACCGAGGATGCAAGCCACTGCACGAGGCTCCTGATAGGTCCCGACCTCCTCGTCGCGTTGGTTGCCATTGTTCCTCCTCGGTGGTGGCGGAGGCAGCGGAGGGAGATGTGCATTGTCCCGAGGACGCATCTCACGAGGCTGGTCATGCCAGCCGTTATCACGAGGCTGCTCGTACCAGCCCTGGTGAGGTTTGTTGTTGCGGCTGTCCCATCTACCACCGTCGTGGCCACTGCCGCAACCGGCACCGAGGTCGTTGTGCTCCGGGCACCGGCCGACCAGCTCGTCACGGAGGACCCGGAGCTCCTGGCAATCTTCGGTGTTATGGGTGTGCATGTCATGGTAGATGCAGAACAGGTGGTGTTCCTTTTCGAGCACGCTCTAATCGTGGCCATGCTTATCCTTGGGTTTAGCTGCAAGCACGGAAGGTCCTTTGCAATTGACCTCCTTAGCCTTGGTCTTCGCGTCCCCGGGCGCGTCGTGAGGGTTGTCGTTGGTGACCTGGCGGCCTTCCTCGGCCTTGGTGCACTTTTCGGCCAGGTTGAACTGCTCCATGGCCGTGCTCAAGGTGTCGTTGACGGCTAGATTTTCGAACATTTTTAGGTCCTTCAAGCCATTGGTGAACGCCATGATCACTGCCTCGTCCGTGGTGCGCGGGATCTTGTTGCGCACCTTGCTGAGCCGGTCGATGTACTTGCGAAGGGTCTCACGAGGGTGCTGCTTGACACGGCGCATGTCATTGATGGAGAGTGGATGGTCGTGTGTTCCCTTGAAGTTGGCGACGAATAACTTGCAGAGGTTGCTCCATGAGGTCGGTGAAGCCAAGAGCAAAATTAGAGCTGAAGAATGGCAACTCACCCCTACCCAGTGCGCCAAATGTCAGAATCGGGGCTTCGCAGACCCAAAAAGTTTCGAATTCCGGGGTGCGCTCGCTCTCCTACCCTATTCTACCTCACATTTTCACTATGACTCTCTGATGACTCAAACTAAGGAAAGCGAACAAGAACACGCGAGCAGTTTACCCATGTTCGTGCCACCCTATGGTCTAAAACCCTACTCCTTCTTGTATGGATTGCTTGAGGTGCAGGACGAGCACAAAGGCGGGTTGTTTCCCTAGTGAAGATGATGGGGATCCAGCCCCGACTAGAGTGGTCGGGCCTCTCTTTTATACTAGCCTTGGTCCTCTTCCCCCGAAAACACATTTGGTGGAAAGGGTCACCACAACGACCATTTTGAAAGGGGGCAGGACTGCGGCCTACCCTAACAAAGGTGGTCTTCGCGTGGAAAAGCTCTTCTCCATGACACGCTGGTGGGGTCGGGTGCGACTTCCGCCCTGCCGAGCCCCCAGCTTTGGACCTCTTTCACTGATGGGGAAACCTTTGGGGGGTTGCTTTGGAAACCCGCGGCTTGCTCGGCTCCCTTAACACAAAAGGGGAAAGCTTCTATGTTTGTGCATGTTGGCACCGACCCTGGCGCCACGCAGCGTGGCTCATGTCACACACGTGAGCAGGTTGGACCCCGCAACTCCGACAGGCCATCCTTGGTATGTCCACCCCTCGGGGGAGGATCGTTAGGAGGTGACTTCTTGATGCGAGCCTCGTGGGGAGCGGTCTTGGGGGGAACTCAGTTATCAGCACCCCACGAGGAGGGTTCCTCGCGAGGGCCGGACTCATGGGCCTTGACGGGGAGTATCCCTGGGCCCACAACATGCACTGGGCCCTGGGCTCCATGCAGGCGGGCCTAGGTACCCTCGGTCCGAGAGCCCCGACAACAACGATTATTATATTTGGAGTTTCTTGTTCCTCTTCTTCATCGATCATAGGATGGGTTCCATTTGTACATTCTAATTTCTTCTTGTACATACTGCCCTTATATATGGGAATAAAAAAATAGGTTGTGGGGGGTTTTCCCTACAGTAGTCGGTCAAAAAAAATCATAGGATTGGTTCCAAATCGACAGCATGGGATATCAAGAATGGACATTGTTTTTATCGTTTGATTTAATCCGTAGTCGGATATTGCTCTTGTGAATGGTGATTGAATGTATGTTTGTATTGAGATGATCATGATTAGCTTTTGGCGAGTGTAACCAATTCCATATAATCATGTCTGCTTTACATGTACTTGTAACAATATCCATTCTTGCAAAACGACGAGAATCACTTCTATCCCTGTTTAGGCCTTCGTGCCAAAATAAGAGTAGGAACACATCTTGGGAGTTATATCGAGATGGCGGCGCTTCGTCCCGAAAGGCTGCTTATGGTTTTTTTCAAGGTCAAAACACACCATATAGGACAATAGGGACGTCACAGGGCCAGCATGGGGCCCACAAGTCATCAGGGCGCGGCTATGGGGGTGACTGTGCCATGTTGCCTTATGGCCAATAGGTGGCCCCCTCTAGTATATTGCGCCAAAAATTCTTAAATATTCTAGAAAAATTCTTTGTTAAATTTTAGGTCATTTGGAGCATGTTGAATTTTTTGCCTTTTTCTCAGTTTCCAGGTCTAGAATTCCAGTTTCCACATATTTCCCTCTTTGTGATGTACCGTGCATATTTAGAGAGAAATGACATAAGAATTATATGATCACCATTAATGATGCAAAATGGACGTATCAACTCCCCAAGCTTAGACCTTGCTAGTCCTCAAGCGAAAGGAAAACTAGAAAATAATGACCACATGATTTGAGAGCGAGGAATAGATAAAACTAGAACACAAACATGACAACATTGTGTATATTAGCATAGCATCAATTGTTTATCATATAGCTCCTCATAAACAAGTGAAAATTCATTCACAGCTATTGGAGTAAGAAGCATAAACTTTATTGACAATGAACAAACTATGTTCTCAGTCATTGGGATAATGATAACTCATTATATTTCAAAGGAGAGTTTATCTAAGAGCTTTCTTTTTGGCAAGTTCACATACTCAACTTTCATTTAATCTTCTCTGATTGCTCACACTCAAGATATATTTTTGGAGCTCATGTTTCCATAGGACACATAGGAAGATAGGGGTTTAAATGATTTGCCACCCAACTTATTTACCCCAAGGATAATGTCAACAATAATAAATCATGATCATCTACATCTACTTGGATATATAAGTCTAGATCTTGACATCGAGGTTCGACCGATATAGATCTTCCTAGAATATGTAGGAACCAATATGGGCATCCAAGTCCCGCGATTGGTTATTGACCACAGAGTGTCTCGGTCATGTGTGCATAGGTCTCGAACCCGCAGGGTCTACACCATTAAGGTTCGGTGACGATATAAGCATAATTGAGTCATTGTGATGGTGACAGAAGGTTGTTCAAAGTCCCGAATGAGATCCCGGTTGTGACGAGGAACTCCGGAATGGCCCGAAGGTGAAGATTGATATATATGATGAAAGTCATCAGTGTCCGGAAGTGTTCCGGGGCACATCGAGGAAGTGAAGAAATATCGAAAGGAGTTTTGGGAGGCCCTGACAATTGTTGAGGGCCTCATGGTATAACGAGAGGGGGCACCGCAGCCCAGCAGAGGGCTGGGCGCAGCCCCACACCCCTTCCCACTTCGGCCCAAGGGAGGGATGCCTCCTCCTAGGGTGCCGACCAGCCAACTTGGGTGGCAAGGCACCCAAGGGGGAGGGGCCACCCCAACCCTAGTCGCTGCCCACCATGGCCGTTGGTCCCTATGGGAAACCCTAGGGTGCCCTGTGCTTCTTATTCCCCTACATATAGATAGGTAGAGAGAGGGAAGCACCACGAAATCTTGCCACAACGCTCCTCCTCCTCTCCCTCGTAGTTCTTCTCCTCTGAACATCATGCGGCGAAGCCCTGCTGAGGTGTCACCACCATCACCTTACCACGTCGTCATGCTATCGGAGAACTCGGGCTACTACTTCACCATTGTTCGCTGGATCTAGGAGGTGAAGGCATCATCAAGCTGTACGTGTGTTGAACACGGAGGTGTCGTCCATTCGGCGCTTGATTGGGAGTTCATGGGACGGACCATGATCGGATCGGGAAGACATACCACTACATCAAGCGCATTCTTGAATGCTTCCGCTTAGTGATCTACAAGAGTATGTAGATTCAATCTCTCCTCTCATAGATGTGCATCTCCTAGATATATCTTGGTGAGCATAGGAATTTTTTTGTTTCCCATGAACTTTCCCCAACAGTGGTATCAGAGCTAGCTCTATGCGTAGATGACATCACGAGTAGAAGACAAAGGAGTTTGTGGGCAATGATATTCAGATTGCTTCCCTCCTTTGTATTTTCATGATTCAACAGTATTTTGGGATGAAGCAGCCCGGACCAACTTTACTCGTCCACGTACGACAGACCGGTTCCATCGACTAACATGTAACTTTCTTGCATAAGATGGTTGGCGGGTGTGTGTCTCTCCCACCTTAGTTGAATCGGATTCGACAAAGAAAGTCCTTGTAGAACGTTATCGAGCAACTTGCATATCACATTGTGGTTTTGCATAGGTAAGAAGAGTTCTTGCTAGATACCCATAGCAGCCACGTAAAACATGAACAACAAATTAGAGGACGTCTACCTTGTTTTTGTAGGATATGTTGTGATACGATATGGATAAAGACATGATGACATATATTTGATCTATGAGATGATCATTTTGTAATAGTTAATATCGACTTCCATGTCGATGCTACGGCAACCGGCATGAGCCATTGGGTTTTCTTTAATTATTGTATGACATGTGTGTCAATCATTAAGCGCTACGTAATTCTTTACTTTGTCGCTAAATGGTAGTAATAGTAGTAGAAGCATGGTTGGCGCGACAACCTTGATGGCAACACAATGATGGAGATCATGGTGTTGTGCCTGTGATGATGGAGATCACGTCGGTGCTTTGGAGATGGAGATCAAAAGCACAAGTTCATGGCCATATCATGTCGCTTATGATTTGCATGTGATGTTAATCCTATTATGCACCTTCTATTGCTTAGGATGATGGTAGCATTATAAGGTGATCCCTCAGTAAAATTTCAAGATAAAATTGTGTTCTCCCCAAGTGTGCACTCTTGCGGAAGTTCGTCGTTTCGAGACACCACATGATGATCGGCTGTGATAGACTCTACATTCACATACAACGGGTGCATGACAATTTTGCACATGCGGAACACTCGGGTTAAACTTGATGAGCCTAGCATGTAGAGACATGGCCTCGGAACACAAGAGACCGAAAGGTCGAACATGAGTCATATAATAGATATGATCAACATGAAGATGTTCACCATTGAAACCACCTCATCTCACGTGATGATCGGACTTGGGTTCGTGGATTTGGATCATCTATCACTCGAATGACTAGAGGGATGTCAATTTGAGTGGGAGTCTTTTTAGTAATATGATTAACTAAACTCATTATCTTGAACAATAGTCCAAGTAATCTTTGCAAATTTATGTTGTAGATCAATGGCTCGCGCAGTAGCACCCATGAATTTTAATGTGTTCCTAGATAAAGCCAAGTTGTAAGATGATGGGAGTAACTTTGTAGTTTGGGCATGAAATCTGAGAATTGCCCACATGGTTTCGAAAAGGCTTATGTCCTTGATGCACCGTTTGGTGATGCACCTATCCCCCCGACGACTGAAGACGTTATGAATGTCTGGCAGGCGCGTTCTGATGACTACTCAATAGTTTAGTGTGCAATCTTGTATGGCTTAGAACTAGAACTTCAATGACGTTTTCAATGTCATGGAGGATATGAGATGTTTGAGGAGCTTAAGTTTATCTTTGAAAAGAATGCCCGGTTCAATAGGTATGAGATTTCCGATAAGTTCTATGCTTGCAAGATGGAGGGGAACGAGTCTGTCAGTGAGCACTTACTTAAAATGTCTGGGTATTCCAACCGTCTCGTTGAGTTGGGAATTGTTCTCCTCCGAGAGGCAATCACTCATAGAGTTCTTCAATCACTTCCACCTAGCTACAAAGGCTTTGTGTTGAACTACAACATGCTAGGGATGAACGAAGTAATCACTGAGCTATTTGCGATGCTAAAAGTCGCTGAGTTAGATATTCAGAAGGAACATCAAGTGTTGATTTTCAATAAAACCACTAGTTTCAAGAAAAATGGTAAGGGCAAGAAGGGTAACTCCAAGAAGAGTGGCAAAGCAGTTCTCATCCTGTGAAGAAACCCAAGGCTCGACCCAAGCCAGGAACTGAGTGCTTTCATTGCAAGGGGACTGGTCACTAGAAGCGGAACTGTCCCAAGTATCTGGTAGACAAGAAGGTGGCCAACACCAAAGAAGGTATATATGATATACATGTTATTGATGTGTACCTTACCAACTCTCATTGTAGTGCCTCGGTATTTAATACCGGTTTGGTTGCTCACATTTGCAAATCAAAGCAGGAACTGCGGAATAGACGGAGGTTGGCGAAGGACGAAGTGACGATGCGCGTGCGAAATGGTTCCAAGGTTGATGCGATCGCTGTCGGCACGCTCGCTCTTCAATTGCCATCGGGATTAGTGATGGACCTAAATAGTTGTTATTTAGTGCTTGCGTTGAGCATGAACATTATATCTCGATCTTGTTTATTACGACAAGATTACTCATTTAAATCAGAGAATAATAGTTGTTCTATTTATATGAGTAATATATTTTATGGTCATGCACCCAATGTGAGGGGTTTATTCCTACCGAATCTTGATAGTGATAGCACACATGTTTATACCATTGATGCAAAAAGATGTAAATTTAATAATGGTAGTACCACTTTATTGTGGCACTACGCTTAGGTCATATTGTTGTAAAACGCATGAAGAAGCTCCATGCTGATGGACTTTTGGAGTCACTTGATTTTGAATCACTTGACAAATGTCGACCATGCCTCATGGGCAAGATGACTAAGACCCCGTTTTCCGGAATAATGGAGTGGGCAAGTGGCTCGTTGGAAATCATACATACTAATGTGTGCGGTCCGTTGACCATTGGGGCACACGATGGATGTCGTTATTTTCTTACTTTCACTGGTGACATAAGTAGATATGGATATATTTACCTAATGAAACACAAGTCTAATTTTTTTGAAAATTTAAAGAAATTTCAAAGTGAAATTGAGAATCATTGTAATAAGAAGATTAAATTCCTACGATCTGATCGAGGAGGACAATATCTGAGTTATGAGTTTGTCACTCACATAAGACAATGTGGAATTGTTTCATAGTTAACACCGCCTGGATCACCACAACGTAATGGTGTGTCCAACCGTCGTAATCGTACCTTATTGGATATAGTGCATTCCATGATGTATCTTGCCGATTTGCTGTTATCATTCAGGGGTTATCCGTTAGAGATAGCTGCATTCACTTTAAATAGGGCACCATAAAAATCCGTTGAGACGACGGCATATGAACTGTGGTTTGGGAAGAAACCAAAGTTGTCATTTCTTAAAGTTTGGGGATGTGATGCTTATGTCAAAAAGCTTCAGCCAGAAAAGCTGGAACTCAAAGCGGAGACATGCGTATTCATAGGATACACCTCCTATCTGGGATCCCAAGGCGAAGTGTTTGTTGCTAAGAACAGAACATTTCTTGAGAAAGAGTTTCTCTCGAAATAATTGAGTGGGAGGAAGATAGAACTTGATGAGTTCGTTGAACCTTTACTTCAACCACAGAGTAGCGTAGAGCATAAAGATGTTTCTATGGAGCCTACATCCATTGAAGAGGAAGCTAATGATGATGATCATGGAGCTTCTGATCAAGTTGCTATCGAACCTCGAAGGTCGACAAGGGCACGCACTGCTCCTTAGTGGTATGCAACCTTGTCTTAACAGTAATGTTGTTGGACAACAATGATCCTACGAGCTATGGAGAAGCAATGGTGGGACCGGATTCCAAAAATGGTTTTATGCCATGAAATCCGAGATAGGATCCTTGTATGAAAACATAGTATGGACTTTGGAAGTATCACCTTCGGGGCAAAAGGCCATTAAGAATAAACAGATCTTTAAGAGGAAGACAGACGCAAACGGTAATGTCACCGTCTATAAAGCTCGACTTGTGGCAAAGTGTTTTTTGCAAGCTCAAGGAGTTGACTACGATGAGATTTTCTCACCCGTAGCGAAGCTTAAGTCTATTAGAATCATGTTCGCTATAGCTGCATTTGTCGATTATGAAATTTGGCAGATGGATGTCAAAACAACGTTCCTTAACTGTTTCCATAAGGAAGAGTTGTATATGATTCAACCGGAAGGTTTTTCTGATCCTAAGAATGCTGACAAGGGGTGCAAGCTCCAACAATCCATTTATGGGCTGGTGCAAGCATCTCAGAGTTAGAATCAATGCTTTGATGAGGTGATCAAGGCGTTTGGGTTAATACAAGTTTATGGAGAAGCTCGTATTTACAAGAAAGCGAGTGGGAGATCTATAGCGTTTCTAATGTTATACGTGGATGACATATTGCTGATTGGAAACAATATATAATTTTTGTCGAGCATAAAAGAATATTTGAATAAGAGTTTTCAATGAAGGACCTAGGAGAATCTACTTTCATATTAGGCATCAAGATCTATAGAGATAGATCAAGACGTTTAATAGGACTTACACAGAGCACATACCTTGGCAAAGTTTTGAAGAAGTTCAAAATGGATCAGTCCAAGAAAGGGTTCTTGCTTGTATTTGAAGGTGTGAAGTTGAGTAAGACTCAATGCTGATTGTCTGCAGAAGATAGATAAAATATGAGTGTCTTGCCCTATGCTTCAGCCATAGGCTCTATCATGTATGCAATGCTTTGAACAGGACCTGATGTCAGCCTTGCCATAAGTATGGCGGGAAGGTTTCAAAGTGATCCAGGAATGGAACACTGGACAACGGTCAAAAATATTCCGAAGTACCTAAAAAGGACTAAGGAAATATTTCTCGTGTATGGAGGTGATCAAGAGCTCATCGTAAAGGGTTTCGTTGAAGCAAGCTTTGACACTGATCTGGATGACTCTAAGTGTCAAACCAGATACATTTTTATTCTCAATGGGGGAGCGGTATGCTGGTGCAGTTCCAAGCAAAGCGTGGTAGCCGATTCTACATGCGAAGCGGAGTACATAGTTGCCTTGGAGACGGCTAAAGAAGGTGTCTCGATGAAGGAGTTCATGACAGATCTTGGAGTTGTGCCCAGTGGACTCGGTCCAATGACTCTATTCTGTAACAACACTAGTGGTATTGCTCTAGCCAAGGAACCAAGGTTTCACAAGAGGACCAAACACATAAAGCGATGCTTCAATTCCATTCGCGATTACATCAAGGAGGAGGACATAAATATTGGCAAGGTGCACATGGATCTGAATGTTGTAGACCCATTGACTAAGCCTATTCCACGGGAAAAGCATGATCAACACCAGAACTGTTTGGGTGTTAGATACATTATAATGTAAATCACATAGTCATGTGAGCTAGATTATTGACTCTAGTGCAAGTGGGAGACTATTCCCTAGAGGCAACAATAAAATGGTTATTATTATATTTCCTTGTTCATGATAATCGTTTATTATCCATTCTAGAATTGTATTGAATAGAAACTCAAATGCATGTCTGGATACATAGACAACACACTATCCCTAGTGAGCCTGTAATGGACTAGCTCGTTGATCAAAGATGGTCATGGTTTCCTGGCCATAGACATGAGTTGTCATTTGATAACGGGATCACATCATTTGGAGAATGATGTAATGGGGAAGACACAAACTATTAACATAGCATGTGATCATGACAGTTTATTGCTATTGTTTTCTACATGTCAAGTATCTCTTCCTATGACCATGAGACCGTGCAACTCATTGACACCGGAGGAGTACCTTATGTGTATTAAATGTCGCAACCTAACTGGGTGACTATAATGGTGCTCTACAGGTTTCTTTGAGGGTGTTCGTTGAGTTGGCATGGATCAAGAGTGGGATTTTTCACTGTGTGTGACACAGGTATCTCAAGGCCCATTCGGTAATACAACATCACAACAAGTTTGCAAGCAACGTGACTAAATAGTTAGTCATGGTATCTTGTATTATGTAACAAGTAAAGAGACTTGCCAATAACGTGATTGAACTTGGTATGGAGATACCGGCGATCGAATCACGGGCAAGTAACATACCAATGGACAAAGGGAATTGTATACAGGATTGATTGAATCCTTGACATCGACGTTCGACCTACATAGATGTTCATAGAATATGTAAGAACCAATGTGGGCATCCTGTTCCAGCTATTGGTTATTGCCCGAAGAGTGTCTCGGTCTTGTCTCTATAGTTCTCGAACCCACGGGGTCTACACACTTAAGGTTCGGTGATGATATAAGCATAATTGAGTCATTGTGTTGGTAATTGAAGGTTGTTCGGAGACCTGGATGAGATCCTGGATGTGAAGAGGAACTCTGGAATGGTCCGGAGGTGAAGATTGATATAAAAGATGAAGGTCATCGGAGTCCAGAAGTTCTTCGGGGCAAGAGTTTCGGGAGGCCCCGACAATTCTTGGAGGGCCTCATGGGCCAAGGAGAGGGGGCACTGCAGCCCAACTTAGAGTTGGGCGCAACCCCACACCCCTGCCACTTAGGGCGAAGGGAGGGAGGCCTCCTCCTAGGGCGTCGGCCAGCCCAACTTGGGTGGCAAGGCACCCAAGTGGGAGGGGCCACCCCAACCCTAGCCGCCGCCCACCTTGGTCGTCGGCCCCAAGGGGAAACCCTAGGGTGCTCTCTCCTTCTCCCTTCCCCTTATATATAGAGGAGGTAGAGAGCCGGCAGCACAACGACATCTTGACACGGTGCTGCTCCTCCTCTCCCACATAGCTCTTCTCCTCTAAATATCGCGCAGAGAAGCCTTGCCAAGATATCACCACCATCACCTCACCACGCCGTCGTGCTATCGGAGGACTCGACTTCTACCTCACCATCGCTCGCTGGATCGAGGATGTGAAGGTGTCATCAAGTTATATATGTTTTGAACACAGAGGTGGCGTCTGTTCGGCGCTTGATCGAGAGTTCGTGGGACGGATCATGATCGGATCGCAAAGATGTACCACTACATCAACCACATTCTTGAACGCTTCCTCTTAGCGATCTACAAGGGTATGTAGATTCAATCTCTCATCTCATAGATGTGCATATCCTAGATCAATCTTGGTGAGCGTATGAATTTTTTGTTTCCTATGCAACGTTCCGCAATAGGGATGAATGGCCGAAATGGATCAACGGCGGCATCTCATCCATAGTGGGAGGTGAGGGAGCTCCGAGGCAAGGGGAGGTGCTGAGGGGGCTTGGAGATGCGGGTGAGCTTAGGGAAACTTCTTATAGGGTCGGGGGAGCTTTGGCGAGCTTGGGCAACAAACAAATGGGGAGGAACATGACAGCGGTCACGGGCATGTGCTCCCGGCGCTTGATGACAGCGACATGGGAAGGGGCGAGAGCATACAACAGAGCCAATGATCACAGGGAAGCTCTAGGACATGGCAGGCTTCGAGAGGACGAAGAAATAGACGAGGGGGAGGGCTCCACCTCTTAGAGCGTGCGCATGGCTTGCCAGACGTGTGGTCACCGCATGAAGGCGGCGATGACACATGCTCTGCCTAGCCAACCATTGTCTTCTTGAAGGGTCACTCACCATAGATTGCCAATATGCAAAAGAACGGGCATAGGCCCTCAACATGTGACCACAGGGAGCTAGAAGAGAACAAAACAACAAGGTGTTTGTTGCTTCCTGTCGGAATCGGGGCTCCGCAAACCCGGAAAGGCTCGAACTGTAGGGTGCGCTCGCTCTCCATCCCTATTCTACCTCTTGACTTCACTGCAACTCTCCGACGGCTCAATATAAAGGAAGCAAATGAGAGCAGGCGAATAGTTTACGCACGTTCGGGCCACCTTGCGGTGTAACACCCTACTCATGCTTGTCTTGATTGCTTTGGTGGAAGATGAGTACAAAGGCAGCTTCTTGCCCTGGTGGAGATAATGGGGATCATATCCCTGCTATGGAGGCTGGGCCTCTCTTTTATACTCGCCTTGGTCCTCTTCCCGTGCAAACACTCGGCGGGAAGGGTTGCCACATGTAACACCCTGGATTTTGCCCATTTCTTCTTCTTTTGATTTTGATCTAATTTTGCTTTTTAAGGCTTAATAGTTTTGAAACCTAAAGGGGTTACTCTTGATTTCTTTTTCTTAGTGGCTTGCCAATCTTCAAACCACCCCAAGACCTAGCCATTTCCATCTTGAGCCAATCCCAAGTTTCTTTTCCATGGGATTTTTCTTTCTTTTAAAGGAATAATCATGTTTGCCTTGAGTTGTGAAGCAACCCCCATTTATATCTCTCCAAAAATTCCCAAATAATTCTCATAAATCTATTGGGTCATATCTTCCTAAGATATGACAAAATATTTCCTTGCCATGTTCAAAAATATTTCCCTTAAAAAGTACCCTATCTGTCAAGTCGTGAAGAAAGTACCCTTTTCATTTGCTTGATTGCTCTCAAAATTTGTGGCACTCTTTCCTAGCCATATCATTGCCTCATGCCAAAATTCAACTCAATATAGCTAGTAAATATTTCTTGCCAAATTTCCAGAGTTTCTGATCCAGAGGAAGCTTTGTGAAGCATTGCTAGCTAGGAGTGTTCAAATGATTTGAAACTTGGCCATCACCTCAATATGCTCAAATTGTGCCTCTCGACCAAATTTGAGCATCACACCTTCAACCATGTGACTATAGCTTCAAATCTTTGTCTCTGGTTATTATTTGGATTTGTGAAGCAACTATATTTTATGTTGCTCCATAAATTCTGAAATTTTACTAGGACATTCTCCTATCTATAAAACCTTGCTAAAGCAATTTTGAGCCCATTTTATCTAGCCAATTAATCCCAGTAATTCTTTTAAGTTTTTGTCCAGAGAGATACTCAGTGAAGGAAGTGCCACTTTAGCTTATTAAGATGGCATGAAATTTATACAACATCTTCATAACCCCAAAGTATTTATCTCCTCCAAGTTTCAGCTCCATCCAAGCAAGTATGTGAGTGCCACAAGAAAATCTCTATTCTAGACCAGATTAGCTAGTTCCAAAGCAACCCTATTAAATCTTGATCCTCTTATTCTCAAACTTCACAGGATTGTAGTCCCTCCTACCCTCAGCCTCCCAAACATAATATTTTGATCTTATCACCTTCCTATTGATCACAATGTGGTGTCCAAGTCTGCTGCAGGAACCTTCAGGTGACCCCTCCCATCCAACAACAGTCTTTTGCTTCGAGCCATCATCTGTGGGGACTATGCCTTGAAGGGACTTCACTCCTGACATAGTGAGGGGAGAAGTGGCACACTAGATCACGTAGTGCACATGGTGACCACGCCCAGAGCAAGCCAGAATGGCGCTCTGTGCATTGACAGAGACAGGAGCTCCTCTCCAGCGAGCAATGGCTTGTCCACGAGCGCCGGGGAGCTCTCCACCACTCGCGTGCACCCTCTAGAGTGTTCTACCCCTTGTCCCGTAGATCCAGGCCACCTCTGTCGATCGCCGAAAGGCCTCCACAGCGACGTCCATCGCGAAGCTTCGGTCGTCGCTGTGCAGCTCCTCCCCTTGCCTATTTAAGGCGTGCCCCGAGCCCTCCTTGCCAGAAGAACCCAAACCCCCCTCCCGTTCGAGCTCACGACAACTTTTCTCCTCGCCCACGACCGCCCTGTGTCGTCGGCGATCTCGCCTTGATTCCGGCAGCCCAAGCCTCCTCTCCACTCCCTGGCCCCTCCATCCCGTTCCTTGAGTGCCGGGGATCCTTTTCCCCTTCTCAGCTCGCTGCCGGAGCGCCCCTAGCACCAGGAGCCACCGGCGCCACTGATGGCCGCGAACGGCCGAGGCCTCCCTGCCACCTGGGCGAGCTCCTCTCCCGCCTGAGGCGTCCCCGGGACCCGGTGCTCGCCGGGGGGAGGGCACTCCCGACCGCTCGCTGGCCAAAGTAGCTCACCGGAGCAGCGCCTCACCCCTCTCCGATCGAGCCCTGCCCGCCCTCCTCTGTTTCCCCTGTTGGGAGGAGGAAGAAGGTAAGGCGGGAGGAGAGAGACAAGGGGAGAAGGTCAACGCGGGCCCATGCATCAGTGGCCGTGAGACCGGCCCCGCCTTGCCACATCGGTTTAAGTGGAAACTCCTCAGGAGCGTTTACGCTTTCCTCAAGGGAAAGCGTATTCTCCCCGAGTGCATGACCAAATCAGCTGCTAGGGACCCGAATGTAAATACATTTATTGCATAATAGCCCCTAGTACCAAAACCTTCATATCTTTTTACCTGTAGCTCCGATTCGAGTGATACCAAAGGCCACGTTTTTGTCTCGTCAAACCCGTCATGATGGTATCATTTTCACTATGTGTCATCATAGTGGAAATGACCATGTTGCCCTTGCCATATACAACCCTCCTCCGGGAGAGAACTGTTTCCGGCAATCCCTTCCGCGAGCTTCTCGCCCTTCTTCCCGGCGGTTTCATCATCCCAGGCAAGCCACAACCTTCATTTGTTTCATTGCATTGCAATATCATAGTCTAATTAACTACTTTAATAATGAATATATCTGTTGATAGTCTCGAATGTGAGCATGCACTGTCTGAATAGATGACTACCATGTTGAGCACAAGACCGTTAGTAACTAATAATTTCACCCACTAATTTACACTATAGTGTTGAGATTATTGTCTATGATTACTTTGTGAACATGGATCACAGTCGTGGCTTGAGCTTATTAATTATTGGATTGCTATGAAATTGGAGTGTCACCTATGACATACATATTATTCGGAGATAAGATAATCTAGTTGGTTGATCAGAGTCACCTATCTGGGCTCATCAGTGCAACCACATTTGCTGATATGGGACGACTTGACTTGAGTTGATCGCATGCTCTTTCACCGGTACTTCCAAATAGGGAGGGTTATGCACGCGTGCTACCTTGGCCCGATGGGCGGTTATAATCCTGTGAGCCAGTTGAGTTGTTTGTGTCGGCGTCCCTCGATGGGACAATTTAGTTTGGCCACGACGGTGGCAGGTGTCATGAGGACATAGGGCCACCCAGGGCAGGACTCCGAGGGAGGACGAATGCCGGTGGTACGATGAAAGAGTCACGAAATAGGCAAGTTTCGTTGGAGCAACACTGGTCCACCCAAATGGGATCACGAGGTCAGTGCTCAATAGTGTGGGTGAAGTGTGCAACCTCTGCAGAGTGTCAAACCTATTTGAATAGCCGAGTCCACGGTATTTCATAGCCCGACCAGACCTCAGTACATGGTCAACCATGTTGATGTTAGTAATGATGGAAGAACATCATTTTTGTATGTTACAGTTGGGCATCGTGCCGGTGATAAGTCTTGGTATCCATCTTGAGGATACTCGCTAAAGGTTCTTGGTAAGAACACAAGGGTTTGTATTCTCTGAGTACGGTGAGAGTAGCCTGGTATAGTTAGTTTGCTACCACTCCTTTAGTAATAACAACCCTTTACTTAATCTTGATTGCTATGATGTTGTCTTGCCTTAATGCTGATGTGTGAGCTAGCGAGTACATTCAAAGTACTCACCTGGCTTGTCATGCTAGTTTGCAGGTCATGCCTTGATTGTTTGATTGCCGAGGATTCCGAATTGCGAGCTAGGATACACGTTCCAGCTAGAGTCCTTGCGGAGTGGAGTTCATCACATCGGTAGCTGTTCCGCTGCTAGCGTAGGATTTACCGTAGGTAGGCGTAGTATCGCCATGGCGATGACATTCATGTATCTTTGTAATCTTTTCCATAGTAATAAACAGTTGATTTGTTCTGTGCCAACGGTTCCGTATTCCAGAAGACTGGTCCTTGGGCTGGAATACGGGGTGTTCCTGTTTCCTCTGAGCCGGGGTGCCATAAGAGTTGGTATTAGAGCAGGTCTGGCTGTAGGACGCCCTAGACCGCGTGAGCGTTAGTAACTGGTAGTATAGAATCCACTTGGTTTGCTGCACTTGTTTGTTGCATTTGATTGTGCATGGCATGCATATAGACTAGATATGTTATTACTAACGATGGATCTGGTGAGTGTAGGTGGCATCGGTGTCGATTCACCACATGCACTCTCTAGCCTGCTTTCTTCTTTCTTGGTGTGGTGTCATCTTCGCTTCAACATAGTGATACCAAGGTGCCTGGTAATGTCAATCCCTTGTCGGATTGACGCACCGATACCACACCAATGCATTCTCTTCAGCCGCCCTGTTGTTTCGGTGATAGACATGCTTCTATCCCGGATCTTGCCCATCCCTCTAGCCGCGTTGGCAACCCTTACTGATCTTGCTTATCAGAAAAGGGCAATGCCCGCAAGCCCTTGTTTTCATAGTTATCCTTCTATACCATTCATTCTCTGGACGAGTATGGTTCCCTTCCGTACGCTTGATAATGACATGGTCGAGACCTTGTATTCCGATCTACGATCACCAAGTTCGTCCTTGCCACCATGTCCATCCAGACGGAACCAGTGTAAGCCCCTTATTGGTGTAGCCTTGTTTACACCGACCTCCTTCCACACACTGATTCACCTTCGTGCACACCGCCACAGCAGGTTAGACCATAGTATCGGAATTCTTGCGAGATTTTTGTGCTTAAGTAGGAATGCATATCATTATTGTGAATAGGTGTAGAGTGTGTGCTATTACCGGTATGAGATTTTGCTGCTTTGTGTGTTTGTCGTTTGCTTCTTTCTTTGGGCCCTTGGTGTTACCTTATTTTCCCCTTATGGAAATTGCTCACCGACATTGGACTCAAAGGAAACAGTGAAGAGCCAGTTATTTGGAAGCTCAGTTCAGCAAGATGGAATTATCAACAAACTGTATTATATGAGGAATATCGATCCCGAATGAAAATGGTATCCTGACCAGATGATTTATCAGCATCAAGTATACATCCGTGCAACTTTTCAGCAACAATCATCAACAAGAAGGAAGAGATGCGTACCGTGTGAGTCAAATGTTAGCCAAATACGCTATTGCATATAACAACTGACCGACAACAAGAACGTTAAGGAGATATTCATGCACTTAATATGCATATGGCAAAAGAAGCTTCGGGTGTAAGCAACCCAGTAGTTCCTCGCAAGCTACCCGAAAAGCTTATGGCACAAGATTTAGGTGGCTTCCTCAATGTGACACACGGAGCTTTGTTCAAGACACCCATGCTTCTCCAGTAAGGCATCACAGCAATCTTCTAGCATAAGGTACCGAGTCGTACCCAGTAAGTCTTCAAGAAAGGAAAACACTAGAGATATAGTACCCAAGCTTCTTCAAGAAGCTACCCCAATCGAAGCATCAAGCACAAGCTACCCAGTCTTCCTTGACACGATACTCTGGATGACTTACAAGACAAGCTAAGTAAATCTTTGTTGGAAAGGCATCGCATCCTCAATGATACAAGTTATTCCACTCATAGTTGGTAGCATATGACCATGCATCACAAGGATCAGGTCCACAACAATTGGCCAGAAAACAAAATAGTCAGTCAAGACAAAAGCCTGCTTCAGGAATCAAGCACTATGCTACATAGGCCCAATATTTATGGTGGACATGCTACCGAGGCCATAGGAGTTGATCATACAATGACGTCAGCCCGATGAGAATCCGACTATTTTATGATCTATATAAAGAAGGACACCTGTGGTACACTTCAGTGAGATGACCAACAACCTATGGATAAGCTGAATGGGACACGGATGAACCCTTCCCTATATTTCTTTGGCGACGGCACCACGCGTGTGTTCTGAGCTATTTTCGGTCGTCCGGGGTGGATGCCGACTTTTATTTCCCTTGTCAGCAACTGGCCCGTGCTCTGAGCTGCTTTCCCGGCCGTCTCGCACAGTTGTTGAGTTTCTCTTCGTAGTAGTGACCCTATGCTCTGAGCTGTTCTTCGGCCATCTTAGGGAACTGCTACTTTCTTCCTATCGACACCATCTCATGCTCTAAGCTGCGTTTTAGCCGTCTTGAGTCGGAGTTGAGTTACTCCAGTAATGTCCCAGAGCTGAGTTGTAAAGACCGTTCTGGTGGCTACTAGTTTATTTGCGAGTTTTAACCAAGGGTTCAGACGGTCGTTATCCTACAGCTACAACTTGTTAAGCAATATGCCTGCTGGAACATGGTACCGGGCAGCACCCATGGTCATCCGAAGGAATAAAGAATACATGAGACCAAGCTCTTTGAACTAAGGATCCAGGCAAAGAGAATTATAATGAAGAGCAAGATTGCCCATACAGGTACGATAATGGTTGCAAGATCAACATGGTGCATATACTCAAGACAGACTGGTTCGGTAACAGTCACAGTGGGAACACACCCATGAGTCTATCCCAGTTGCAAGAACCCGATATCGAGTCAACCCACTCAGCCCAATCAGGTGTACTCAGAATCGTTAGAAGAAGATACTCAAATCTATGAAGACTACTCAGTAGTCAGATTGCAACAGCAGTGTCAAAAGATTACACGACCTATTATTCATTTAAAGATGACGGCAACAGAAACGACCAGAATGTGGGGCAAAAACCTTGGAGCATGTGTCCGCACATATGGGAATCCGTCAAAAGATAGTTTCTCGTGGACAAGATATCTTTGCGAGAACCTCCGACAGTCAATTCAGCATAAATAAACAGATGGAAGTTAGAGTAACACATGAGAATCCAGTGGAATAAACCACCCTGAAGCCAGATAGTCAGTCAACGAAGATTTACCGGAAGTATCATTCTAAGGTAAGAAGGAAACCCGAGTTGGAAACGGTTTCCTGAAGTAAGGATATTCATGTTGAACCTTGGATATTCCTGAAGGGGGTAGGATTGTAACACCTTGGATTTTGCCCATTTGTTTTTCTTTTGATTTTGATTTGATTTTGTTTTTTGAGGCTTAACAGTTTTGAAATCTAAAGGGATTCCTCTTGATTTCTTTTACTTAGTGGCTTGCCAATCTTCAAACCACCCCAATACCTAGCCATTTCCATCTTGAGCCAATCCCAAGATTCTTTTCGATGGGAATATTCCTTTTTCTTTTAAAGGAATAATCGTGTTTCCCTTGAGTTGTGAAGCAATCCCCATTTATATGTCTTGAAAAAATCCCAAATAGTTGTCATAAATCTATTGGGTCATATCTTCCTCAGATATGACAAAATATTTCCTTGCCATGTTCAAAGATATTTCCCAAAAATTCCTTTTCTGATTCTGCCCTATCTGTCAAGTTGTGAAGCAAGTACCCTTTTCATTTGCTTTATTGCTCTCAAAATTTGTGGGCACTCTTTCCTAGCCATATCATTGCGTCATGCCAAAATTCAACTCAATATAGCTAGTAAATATTTCTTGGCAAATTTCCAAAGTTTCTGATCCAGAGGAAGCTTTGTGAAGCAAGTGCTAGCTAGGATTGTTCAAATGTGTTGCTACTTTGCCATCACCTCAATATGCTCAAATTATGCCTCTCCAAAAAATTTGAGCATCATTCCTTCAACCATGTGACCATAGCTTTAAATGTTTGTCTCTATTTATTATTTGGATTTGTGAAGCAACTATATTTTATGTTGCTCCATAAATTCTGAAATTTTACCAGGATATCCTCCTAGCTATAAAACCTTGCTAAACCAATTTTGTGCCCATTTTATTTAGCTAATTAATCCCAGTAATTCCTTTAAGTTTCTTTCCACAGAGATACTGTGTGAAGGAAGTGGCACTTTAGCTTATTAAGATGGCACGAAATTTATACAACATATTCATAACCCCAAAATATTTATCTCCTCCAAGTTTAAGCTCCATCCAAGCAAGTATGTGAGTTCCACATCAAAATCTCTATTCTCGACCAGATTAGCTAGTTCTAAAGCAACCCTATTAAATCTTGATCCTCTTCTTCTCAAACTTTACAGCATTGTAGTCCCTCCTAGCCTCAGCCTCCCAGACATAATCTTTTGATCCTATCACCTTCCTGTTGATCGCAATGTGGTGTCCAAGTCTGCTGCAGGAACCTTCTGATGACCCCTCCCATCCAACCACAGTCTTTTGCTTCGAGCCATCACCTCTGGGGGACTATGCCTTGAAGGGACTTCACTCCTAACATAGTGAGGGGAGCAGTGGCATACTAGAGCACGAAGTGCACATGGTGACCATGCCCAGAGCAAGCCATAATGGCGCTCTGTGCATTGACAGTGACAAAAGCTCCTCTCCAGCGAGCAATGGCTTGCCCACGAGCAACGGGGAGTTCTCCACCACTCGCGTGCATCCTCTGGAGTGTTCTACCCCTAGTCCCGTAGCTCCGGGCCGCCTCAGTCGATCGCCGGAAGGCCGCCACGGCGACGTCCAACGCGAAGCTTCGGCCGTCGCTCTGCAGTTCCTCTCCATGCTTATTTAAGGCATGCCCCGAGCCCTCCTTGCCAGAAGAACCCAAAGCCCCCTCCCGTTCGAGCTCCGGAGAGCTTTTCTCCTCGCCCACGGCTGCCCTGTGTCGTCGGCGATCTCGCCTTGATTCCGGAGGCCCGAGCCTCCTCTCCACTCCCTGGCCCCTCCATCTCTTTCCCTGAGTGTCGGGGATCCTTTTCCCCTTCTCAGCTCGCCGCCGGAGCGCCAATAGCGCCAGGAGCTACCGACGCCACTGATGGCCGCGACCGGTCGTGGCCTCCCTCCCACCTGGGCGAGCTCCTCTCCTACGTGAGGCGTCCCCGGGACGCGGTGCTCGCCGGGGGGAGGGCACTCCCGACCGCTCGCCGGCCGGAGTAGCTCACGGAGCAGTGCCCCCCTCGACGGCCAAGCCCTGCCCGACCTCCTCTGTTTCCCCTGTTGGGAGGAGGAAGAAGGTAAGGAGGGAGGAGAGAGATAGGGGGAGAAGTCAACGCGGGCCCACGCATCAGTGGCCCTGAGGCCGGCGCTGCCTTGCCACGTCGGTTTAAGTGGAAACGCCTCGGGAGCGTTTACGCTTTCTTCAAGGGAAAGCGCATTCTCTCCGAGTGCGCGACCAAATCAGCTGCGAGGGACCCGAATGTAAATACTTTTATTGCAGAATAACCCCTAGCACCAAAACCTTAATATCTTTTTACTCATAGCTCCGATTCGAGTGATTCCAAAACCCACGTCTTCGTCTCATCGATCCCGTCATGATGGTATCATTTTCACTACGTGTCCGCACAGTGGAAATGACAATGTTGCCCTTGCTGTATACAGGCCTCCTCCGGGAGAGAACTGTTTCCGGCAATCCCTTCCGCGAGCTTCTCGCCCTTCTTCCCGGCGGTTTCATCATCCCAGGAAAGCCACAACCTTCATTTGCTTCATTGCATTGCAATATCATAGTCTAATTAACTACTTTAATAATGAATATATCTGTTGATAGTCTGGAATGTGAGCATGCACTGTCTGAATAGATGACTGCCTTGTTGAGCACAAGACCGTTAGTAACTAATACTTTCACCCACTAATTTACACTATACTGTTGAGATTATTGCCTATGATTACTTTGTGAACATGGATCATAGTAGTGGATTGAGCTTATTAATTATCGGATTCCTATGACATCGGAGTGTCAGCTATGACAGACATATTATTCGGAGATAATATAATCTAGTTGGTCCATGAGAGTCACCTGTCTGGGCTCATCAGTGCAGCCACATTTGCCGATATGGGACGGCCTTGACTTGAGCTGATAGCATGCTCTTTCACCGGTACTTCCAAAGAGGGAGGGTTATGCACGCGTGCTACCTTGGCCCGGTGGGCGGTGATAACCCTGTGAGCTAGTTGACTTGTTTGTGCCGGCGTCCCTGGATGGGACAATTTAGTTTGACCACGACGGTGGCAGGTGTCATGAGGACATGGGGCCACCCAGGGCAGGACTCCGAGGGAGGACGAATGCCGGTGGTATGATGGAAGAGTCATGAGTCAGGCAAGTTCCGTTGGAGCAACACTGGTCCACCCGAATGGGATCACAAGGTCAGTGTTCCATAGTGTGGGTAAAGTGTGCTACCTCTGCAGAGTGTCAACCCTATTCGAATAGACGAGTCCATGTTATTGGACAGCCCGACCAGACCTCGGTACATGGTCAACCATTTTGATGTTAGTAATGATGGAAGAACATCATTTTAGTATGTTACAGTTGGGTATTGTGCCGGTGTAACAGTTGGGCATCGTGCCGGTGATAAGTCTTGGTATCCGTCTTGTGGATACTTGCTAAAGGTTCTTGGTAAGAACACAAGAGTTGGTATTCTCTGAGTATGGTGAGAGTAGCATGGTATAGTTAGTTTGCTACCACTCTTTTAGTAATAACAACCCTTTACTTAATCTTGATTGCTATGATGTTGTCTTTCCTTAATGCTGATGTTTGTTGTGAGCTTGTGAGTACATTCAAAGTACTCACCTGGCTTGTCATGCCAGTTTGCAGGTCATGTCTTGATTGTTTGATTGCCGAGGATTTCGAGTTGCGATCTAGGATGCACGTTCCAGCCAGAGTCCCTGCGGAGTGGAGTTCATCACATCGGTAGTTGTTCCGCTGCTAGCGTAGGATTTACCGTAGGCAGGCGTAGTATCGCCAAGCCATGAAATTCATGTATCCTTGTAATCTTTTCCATAGTAATAAAGAGTTGATTTGTTCTGTGCCAACGGGTCCGTATTCCAGAAGACTGGTCCTTGGGCTGGAATACAGGGCATTCCGGTTTCCTCTGAGCCGGGGTGCCACACCACAATGGCCATTTTGAAAGGGGATAGGACCGTGGCCTGCCCTGACAAACGTGGTCTTCGTGTGCAAAAAGCCCTTCTTTGTGATGCATTGGTGGGCTCAGGGGGCCTTCATTTTGCCGATCCTCTTGTACTGATCGGGAAACAGTTGGGAGATGCTTTGGGGGCCCGCCAGCTGGCTCCACTTCCATAGCATGAAAGTGAAAATCCCCCGTGTCCATGCCCTCTAGCACCGCTCCTGCGTCGCCTACGCAACCTTCATTACCCATGCGGGGCACACGGTCGCGGTGCCCCACTAGGGTGCCCTAGGCGAACCCGCCCTGCGAGGGCCTCGATGGTATCCTCGGGGTACGCCCTCGTGAGGGTCCTCGATGATGATCCTCAGATGCTTGCCTTGCGAGGCTAGGGCCCTCGCAAGGGTCTTCCATGTTGGGCCACCGATGGGCCGGGCCAGGCTTGTGTAGCCGCGTCATGCTTGGGGCCGCAGGGCGACGGTGATGGGCACCCCCGGCCCTAGGGGTCCGACAGTAGCTCTTGGGCCCGCGTTGTGCATGACTGCTCCCGATGGGAGGGGCAAAGCGACACGGGCTCGAACCGCCTACAGGCCAGGCATGATGCATGGTGCCTAGCTAGTCGTGGGACGCCCCTGCTGCTCGTGACGCTGCCTCGTTAACTGCCGCGATACGTCAGAAAGCATGCGCGCAATCGGCTCTCTATTGCTCTCCCTTGCCTTGTGCCGCCTCCTTGTGTCTTCCTTCCAGCCTAAGAATTTTCCCATCTACCAAGCGACCATCGCCCCTTCTCTCACAGCACCGTTGCTGCTCCCCGAGCAAAGAGGGCGAGAATGGCGGCGGCGCGAGGGCACCAGACACCGGAGCCTAGCCTGGGTTTGTCCATAGTGCTGAATCGCAAAGTGCTCGATAAGATCCTCCCCATGGTCGCGGCTGGCTCAAGCGAATGGGGGCCAACCAAGATCTTTCCGGCTTCGGACCCCTCTCCGAGTTGTCGGCAACCTCCATCGCCCTCATCTTCCAGCGCTCTTCTTTGGCTTCCCTCATTCTTGGAGTTATTCAGTGTCGTGCTCGTGCATTATTAGATTCACACGCTCCTTCTCGACTTGAGCTATGTTCTCCTTCTCTCGTTCTTCACCTTCCTCTGCGACGCCTTCCTGGGCATTCCTTCCTCACTGGTGTTGTTCTGGCACCTCTTCTCCCTCTAACTGACCGCACCAGACATGTGCTCTCGGTGCGTGTACTTCTAGGACGTGGACGCGATGGCGGGTGAGTGCATCGATATGAAGATCGATCACTTCGCCGAAGGATTCAGGCAACAGTGGGTGTACGTGGACGCTTGGAAGAATAGCCCCCTGTTGTTGACCCCATCCTCTCCAGCGGAGCTGAGCTCTTGGTGGGAGTACGCGTGGCTCGAGGACTCAAGGTTGTCGCCGGTGCGGGGGAGATTGGAGACCTTTAGGGAAGCGGGGGTGACCGCTGATGGGGACATGTACCTAGGGTAGGATCACACGCCTCACCTAGGTTTCCTACCTAAGGGTACCTCATTATCAGCTGGGGGTCACAAAGAAGATTCCAACTGGATGGCCACGAAACCTAAAAAGTCAATCGTTACGAAGTCACTCAGAATATATTTCCCTCCACTCGACAACCAACTTTCACTCAAAAGGTTCCAGTCCACACAGAAGACCAAAAGCCACCTTCATGGAGGCCAACGGGCGTACACTCAGCTAATGGTCATGAATAACATTAATTACATACATTGGTTATCAGTAACATACATCTTTAAACCATATTGATCGAGCCCTTAGATGTGGATGCCTTAATGAGGTGTAGCGCCCTCTATATAAGCCACCCCTCCCCTCTCGCACAAGGGTTCACACCCCTTCTAACACACATTCCACACTACAAGAGCTCCCGAGCACTGAGATGCAGGGATGTTACCTCTAAGAGAGGGGCCTAACCTCATACATCTTGTGTACAAGCTTCCCGTAGCTAGGACTCTGCCCTCTCTATTCATAACCTACACCCCTACTGTCAGGTTTATTCCCACGATAGTTGTAGCCCACCGTGGAGCAGGCGTCTAAGCGACATCCGACAAGTTTGCAATTTTCACTCTCCGTCATGACATCTGGCTGCGATTCGTTCATGGGCAGCGAGATCCGTTTCGGCACCCTCATCTTCGTCGTTGATGACTCGTCATTGCTTCAGGAAGTGCCACTCGACATCGAGGGGCTCCCGATTTGTGGAGCGACGCACTTCCGTGCAAGCTCCTTCGGTGTACTCCTTCGGCAGCCGTCGACTCCACTGTCGGCCGTTCACTCCGCTGTTCGTCGTTGCAAGCGATCCGGTCACTCACAACACGAGCGATGGGTCAAGCACGCAGTGGCTCGCGAGGCGTCATCTCCGTCGACTCCTGAGGTCGCTGCAATCGAGCCTGCTGTACACCTTCGGGACCCGATCCACTCGGCATCAGATCAGTGTGATGTTCCTTCCGAGTGCGAGATCTGCAATCCAGCAAGGGAAGTCTTCATGGCGGGTTCCGCAGAGAGATCACCTGGATTCGGTCAGTGCAAACACGAGTCCTACTAACCGTCGACTCGACACGGCCGTCGTCATCCACCAACTTTGTGTCGGCGTCAGCGACAACTCTTATCAAGTGGTCGACAAGACAACATTGAGATATATCGTACTTTGGTACTTAAAGTTGCAGCCGCAGCTAAGGTAGAAGATTCTATTCAGCCGTGAGATTCAGAGACTGGAAGAGGCTTAGATCAGATTCACACTTTGGTTCAAGCAGCGCAACAATAGAATTCAGTTGTATGGTAGTCGCTCAATAGGTTACATAGGAATTCACCAAGAGCAGATACAGTCCGTTCAGTTTTCAGTCGAGGGTCGCACCAACGTTGTAGGGACGGGGGTTACCTAGAGAATTAGCACAAAGACCAGGGTCAGAACCACTTCCCTCCTCGTTATCACCGTTATGACAGCGTCAAAGAGTGGCACATATGTGTCCCGACACTACGACGGCCGGCGCCTGTTCGGTGATGAGCAGAATCTAGGATTTGATGCGAGAAATGTACTCGCGTAGAGAAGGATCGACCGGGGCAGAGCTGACAGAGATGGTTTCTACAGAGATCATCCGAGTGGAAGTGGTACTGCAGTTTCTGTTCCCGAGTGTTTCAGCAGAGCAATCCGCTTTGCCGATAGTCCCGCAACTTCAGGTTGGCGGCTGGAATGAGCAAGCTCTCACGAGAATCCAAGCCTGAAACATGGCTTGATGATTACCGAGTGGTTGTGCAGATTGGCGGAGGCAATGCCAATGTTGCCATGAAGCACTTGTCCCTGATGTTGGATGGATCGGCCAGGGCGTGGCTTAATTAATTGGCCCCTTCTAGCATCTACAGCTGCTAGGATCTCGCCCAAGTATTTATCAAGACATTCGAAGGCACATGCAAGCATCCCTTCGGTCTGTCCGAGCTACAACTTTGTGTGCAGAAGTCAAATGAGTCATTGAGAGATTACATTAAGCAGTGGACCACCCTTCATCACACGGTGGAGAATGATTCTGAGCACCAAGTAGTCTGTGCTTTCAAGGCTGGCATCAGATACAGAGAGCTATACTTGAAGTTTGGCAGAACTTGCGACATGTCCATGAGTAAGCTGATGGAGATCGCTGCCCGGTATGCCAACAACAAAAAAGAAGACCGCATCCGCATCAGTAAAGGGAAAGAAGGTGACAACGACGCCGGCGGGAATTCCAATCGGAAGTAGAAGCGCAAGGCTAATGGTTCCACTCCAGCAAAAGCGGCCACCTTGGCGGTGCAAGGAAAACTCAAGGGAAAGTCCATGCAAGGAAAACTCAAGGGAAAGTACAAAGGACAATCCCCACCCCCCGCCCGCCCCCCAAGAAGTCCAAGGGTCAGTCAAACGTTCTAGATCAGCCGTGTGTATTCCATACAAGGAAAGACGGAGAGGGCCATTTGATATTGCCAAAGCACACCACTCGTCAGTATCGACTGTTGATCCAAGAGTTTAAAGAGGGTCAGTCGAGTGGAAAAGATCCTGAATAGGAAAACGACGAAGAAAAATATGATTTCTCCGAAGTCCAAGCAACGCTGATGATTTTTGCTGACGTAGAGAGCCAAAGTCGACTCAAGGTCATCAACAGAGAAGTCAAGTTGGCACTGTTGTCCACCCCAACATACCTGAATTGGTCGCAGACCCCATAACGTTTGATCAGTCGAATTATCTAGCTCTTGTCCCTACTCCAGGTCGACAGGCTCTGGTGGTCGAGCCAATTGTGGAGGGTGTTCAACTTTGTAAAGTCCTGATGGATGGAGGAAGTGGACTGAATATCCTGTATGCAGAAACTCTCAAGGGAATGGGCATTCCGATGTCCCGACTGAGCAAGAGCAGCATGTCGTTTCATGGAGTCATCCTAGGAAAGAAGGCCAAGTCACCCGGCCAGATTGCATTGGATGTTGTTTTTGGCTCCGATAAAAACATTCGCAAAGAGAAGCTGACGTTCGAGGTGGTGGACTTCCAGAGTGCATATCATGCCATTCTTGGTCGTCCTGCTTATGCACGTTTCATGGCCCGACCATGTTACGTCTATCTGAAGATGAAGATGCCAGGACCCAATGGAGTCATTATTGTCTCGGGAAATCAGCAGAGAGGTGAAGTGTGTTTGCAGCAAGGCTCAAAAATTGCACATCAACAGATGGTTGTGGTAGGACTGGAAGAGTATCAGAAGAACGCCAGCCCTGCTGAACTGATGCGTTCCAAGAGGCCCGCTTCTGAGTCCACTTTTCAGTCGGCACGCGAGTTCAACCAATACACATCCACCCGACGGATCCCAATGCTTCTCCGACCAACATATCCACAACAGTCGACAGCAAATAGGAAGCCGAGATCATCCAGTTCCTCCGTGAGAACTGGGACATCTTTGCATCGAAGCCTGCTGACATGCTGGCTGTACCCAGGGAGTTGGATGAGCACCGCTTGAGAGTGGATCCGAAGGGAAGGACCATCAAGTAGCGTTTGCGGCGGTCTGCAACGGAGAAGAGGAAAGCAATCGGCGAAGAGGTGGCGTGACTCTTGGAGGCCAAATTCATTCGCGAGGTCTACCACTCCGAGTGGCTCACGAATGTCGTCATGGTTCCCAAGAAGGACAAATCTCTTCGCATGTGTATTGACTTCAAGAACATTAATAAGGTCTCCTAAAAGACAACTTCCCACTCCCCTGCATTGATCAAATTCTCAACTCAACTGCGGAGTGTGAGTGTTTATCTTTTCTTGATGCTTATTCTGGTTACCATAAGATCCGTCTGTTTGATCCAGAGGAAATAAAAACGGCCTTCATCACCCCTTTTGGGTGTTTCTGTTATATCACCATGCCTTTCGGTCTGAAGAATGTCGGTGCAACTTTCATGCGTATGATCCAGAAGTGCCTGCTCGACCAGATCCGTCAGAACGTGGAAGCGTACATGAATGATATTGTGGTCAAGTCACGCAAAGGTTCCGACCTGCTGACTGACCTAGCAGAAACATTCGCTAATTTGATGAAGTATGACATCAAGCAAAATCCAGCTAAGTGCACTTTCGGCGTTCTTGGCAGCAAGTTACTCGGTTTCCTCATTTTTGAACGAGGGGTCGATGTTAACCCAGAGAAGATCGGTGCCATCGTCCGGATGCAAAGCCCTGTGCGGGTGCACGATGTATAGAAGCTCACAGGCTGTCTGGCGGCATTGAGTTGGTTAATCTCTCGTCTCGGTGCGAAGTCAATGCCTTCATAATGACTGATTAAAAAATCAGATGTGTTCGAGTGGAATGCTGAAGCAGAAGCAACATTTGTTGAGCTCAAAGCCCTGCTTTCCACCCAGCCGGTGCTTCCTGCTCCGCACAGCAAAGAACCGCTACTCTTATAGATCGCAACCACCAATCAGGTCGTTAGTACGGTTCTGACCGTCGAGAGAGAAGTAGAAGGAAAAGCCTACAAGGTCTAGCGCCCAGTTTATTACATTTCTGAAGTTTTGACACCTTCGAAGGAAAGGTACCCCCATTACCAGAAGCTTCTATATGGAATATACTTGTCAGCAAAGAAGGTGGTGCATTACTTTCAAGATCACTTTATATCAGTCTTCAGTGATGCCCCACTATCAGAGATTCTTCACAATCGAGACGCAATGGTCGAGTGGCTAAATGGGTCATGGAGCTGCTATATTTGGACATCAAATATAAGGCAAAGAAAGCCATCAAGTCTCAGGCCTTTGCTGATTTTTTGGCCGGGTGGGTAGTACAACAGCATCCAGCTCAGATTCACTCGGCACACTGGATTATGTTCTTCGATGGCTCCAAAATGATAAATGGGTCCAATGCTGGTGTGGTGTTGGTGTCTCCAAAAGGCGACAAGCTTAATTATGTCCTCGAGATTCATTTCGATTCCTCCAACAATGAGGCCGAGTATGAAGCTCTCCTGTATGGGTTGTGTATGACCATTTCACTCGGCATTCGACGCCTGATCATATACGACGACTCGGATTTGGTGGTCAATCAGGTGATGATGGAATGGGATGTCAGGAACCCCGCCATGACTGGATACTAATGCAGTAAGGAAAATGGAATAGAAGTTTGAAGCTATGGAGCTCCACCATGTTCCCCAACTGAAAATCCAAGCAGCTGATGAATTGGCCAAGATTGGATCCACTCGGAAACCTATTCCCAGCAATGTGTTCCTAGAGCATTTGCATATTCCTTCGGTGCAAGAGGGTCCCTTTACTGAAGGGCCCCTCAACCAGTGAGCACCTCCAATCCGACTGAGATTCACGTCCCAACAGTGGTTGATTTAGTTATGGAAATGTTGGTAATCACACCCGAGTATATAGTACCATACATCGCATAGATCCTGAGAAGAGAGCTCCCTGAAGACAAATCTGAAGCCAAGCATATTGTCCGAAGATCGAAAGCTTTTACTATGATGGGTGATCAACTATACAGAGAAAGTTCTACTGGCGTAGCTCAGCGGTGCATCTCCCTAGAGGAAGGCCAACTGATCCAGGAAGAAATCCACTCGGGAAGGGTCATCATGCGTCCTCTCGGACCATTGTTGCCAAATCATACCGAGCTGGGTGCTTCTGGCCACGTGCCCATGAAATGGCCAAAGATATGGTTGATCGCTACGAAGGTTACCAATTTTATTCCAATATGTCCCACAAGCCTGCGTACTTGTCCGCGTCTGCCCATTCCACTCGTCTTGCCATTTGCAGTTTGAGGTCTAGATATGGTCGCCCTTTTCGAACAGGTCAGAGTGGATTTACACACTTTCTTGTTGCAGTCGACAAGTTTACAAAATGGATTGAAGCCAAACGAATAAAGAACCTCGACTCATGTACCACCATCAAATTCATGAGAGACATAACATTTCGGTACGGAGTTCCCCATAGTATCATAACAGATAATGGCTCCAACTTGGATTCAGAAGAGTTCACGCGTTTTTGCTCCGCTCAAGGCACTCGGCTGGATTATGCGTCCATCACACACCCCCAAACCACGACTCATGCGGGAGCTGGAACATGCAGCTAGAGCCTGGGTAACTGAACTATCGTATGTCTTATAGGGCTTGAGAACAACTCCTAACCGGTTGACTGGACGCACACCCTTCTTCCTTGTGTATGGTGTTGAGGCTATCCTCCTGAGTGATATCCTTCACAACTCCCCTCGTGTGGATTTATACTCAGAAGCTGAAGCTAAACAAGTACGGGAGGATGGAGTGGATCTCTTGGAGGAAGAGCACGAGATGGCCTTGATTCGATCGACTGCATATCAATAGGATCTTCGTCGCTTTCACATGATGCATGTTAGGGATCAGGCATTCCACAAAGGCAATCTGGTGCTCCGAGTGGATCAGCAAAGACCTCACAAGTTAGCCCCTACTTGGAAAGGACCATTTGTCATCACCAAGGTGTTGAACAACGGAACATATCATCTCTCGAACCTAAAAAAGAGGGCCCACGAATCCCGAGCTTGGAATGCAGACCTCCTTCAATGTTTTTACGCTTGACGACTAGTCGGAGTGATGTAATAAGAGAGTTTACTGAACAATGTTGCTGGTCAAAGTCATAACTTCTTCAATTTGTGTCGATTTTGATCGAGCAGCTTCTGACACAAATCATACTCTGAGTGAAGAGCAATCTTCACACTCGGTGGCTTAGCTGTGATAATGATTCGCCTAAGTTAAAAAACCTTCCGAGTGAATAACAAACTATTCACTCGGACGCTTAGCTGCGAACCAGTTTTTGCCTAAGTACAAAACATACTCCGATTGAAGAGAAATCCTCACACTCGGGGGCTTAGCTCCGAACATGATTCGCCTAAGTTAAAAAAAAAACTTCCGAGTGAATAACAAACTATTCACTCGGACGCTTAGCTGCAAACCAGTTTTCGCCTAAGTAGAAAAACGTATTCCGAGTGAAGAGCAATCCTCACACTCGCGGACTTAGCTGCGAATATGATTCGCCTAAGTTAAAAAACCCTTTTGAGTGAATAACAAACTATTCACTCAGATGTTTAGCTGCAAACCAGTTTTCGCCTAAGTACAAAACGTACTTCGAGTGAAGAGCAATCCTCACACTCGGGGGCTTGGCTGTGAACATGATTCGCCTAAGTTAAAAAAACCTTCCGAGTGAATAACAAACTATTCACTCAGACGCTTAGCTACGAACTAGTTTTCGCCTAAGTACAAAAACGTACTCCGAGTGAAGAAAATCCTAACACTCGGGGGCTTAGTTGCAAACATGATTCGCCTAAGTTAAAAACCCTTCCGAGTGAATAAAAAAATATTCACTCGGACGCTTAGCTGCGAACCAGTTTTCGCCTAAGTACAGAACATATTCCGGGTGAAGAGCCATCCTCACACTCGGGGGCTTAGCTGTGAACATGATTCGCCTAGGTCAAAAAACCCTTCCGAGTGATTAACCAAATATTCACTCGGACATTAGCTGCGAACCAGTTTTCACCTAAGTACAAAACGTACTCCGAGTGAAGAGCAATCCTCACACTCGGGGACTTAGATGCGAACATGATTTGCCTAAGTAAAAATATACTCCGGGTGAAAGGCAATCCTCACACCCGGGGGCTTAGCCGCGAGTAAATCGCCTAAGTTAAAAACTTTTCCGAATGTATAGCAACCTATTCCCTCGAGTGATTCAGAAATCAAGCAAATATCAAAAGCAAATAAATTCAAAGGAATTCAGCACATATCAAAGTCATCCATGCGGACAAAAAGTACTCAGGTTCCACACCCGAACGAAGTTTTAACGATACATAAAACACTCGGCATACCGAGGCGAATTAAAGTTTTGGTAGTAACCGCAGTTTCCTTTCAAGGCTCCATAGGACTTGCTAGCTCGACGAAGGTATCGAGATCAATTCCATCAGCAATTCGAGTCGCAGCACTCATGAAGGTCTCCATGAAGTTTTCAAACTGGAGTTTCTTCGTGTTCGCCACCTGAAGCGACTTCACCTTGTCTTCTATAGCCTCCTTAAAATGAACCCTGACGAGTGAGAGGGTGACATCACCTCCGCACCTCGTAGCAGACTTCTTCCATGCTTGGACCCTGTCGAGAATCTGATCCAGGCGACTCATCACAACATCCTGATTAATCTGGAAGTAGTGTGCAGGCCACAATTCCTTGTCAATTCCCCCCATAGCAGCTCGTAGCCGAGCGATATACCCCTGAACCTTCAGGAGGCGAGATGTAATGCCCCAAGAGTGTAACTTGCCTTATTTGGAACCTTATGTATGTGGGTCCATCTTGTCATTGCAATGAGAGTATATTCCATGTGGTATTTCATGTGCTCATGTTTTGTTTTCCTTTGCATGCATGCATTCTTATCATTCCATGCCTCTTGTGTTTGTTGTTCATGTGATCAATGTATGTGGTGTGACATGTGATGATGATATGTGTAGTGTGGTTGTTGTTTGGGAGTAGGTTCAACTATGTTGGTTTGAACTAGGTTTTAAAAACTTCTTCCTCTCTTTTATCTCAAGCTCAAGATTCACTTGTTCCATCCGTGTTTCAAAAATGCCCATGTTTTAGTATGAATTGTGGTGGATGTGATGCTATGTTTTTAGTGTTTTTAGCCTATGTTTTAGTGGTGCAAATATTCACAAAACAGATCAATTAAATTCTGTTTTGTAAATATTTATATGCTCCAAATATTCCTTTTCCATTTTATTTAAATAGGTCATAATTCCTTATGACGAGGGGCATTTTTGTTTTATTTTTAGCTTCAACAGATTTGCCTATGTTTTATTTCTTGTCTCTGTTTGTTTTAAATTAGAAAACCCCAGTGGGTTTTCTTTTCTTATATGGCGCATGCGAGTGGGCTTTCTCCCACAAGCTGGCCCAACTCCTCTCGCGCGCCAGCCTTTCCCTGTAGACGACGTCTCCTTCCTCTATCGCTTTTCCGTCAGACTCCTTCAGAGACAACGCGCCAGCGAGCAACGCCGTCTCACGGACGTCGAGGCCGCGCGTCCCTTGCCTCCTCCTCATGCATAAATAACCCTTGGCGTCCGTGCAAGGCCTATGGTTCCTCCAACCCTTGGGCGAGCACGCGGGACCTCCAGGGAACCCGTTCCCGCAACTAGGTGGATCAGATATGCTCTGCTTGCCCTTCATCGATGGCTGCCTGCTTCCTCTCCGTCGATCTCCTCCACCACGGCTTCTTCCGCTTCTTCCTATAACTCCTCTCCGGCAGGCACGACGTCCTCATCTAGTGGGTGAGCACGAGCATCTTTCCCTTCCCCCGTAGCTAGATCTTGCGCCTAGGAACCAAGCCGCGTCGCCGTTCCTCGTTCTGTCGCTAGCGCCGCCGTGCAACGTCGAGCAGTAGGTATAGGCCTCCTCGAGGGGAGTTAGCTAGTGAAATGGAACCCTGGGAGCCCCTTCTCCCTTACAGCGACGAGCAGCAGGCTAATTTGGTGTTGATCGCCGGTGTGGTGCTTCCCCTGTTTCTGCCACCGTCGGGCAGAGGAGGGACAAGAGGGGTTGCTCAACAGGGTTTCCCCCTCTTCTCTGTTAAGATCCGTAGCAACAGCGTAGTGGTAGATGGGTTTTGGTGTAGTAGGCGGTTGTGGGTTCGAGTCCCACAGCGCGCACCCCTTTTGCTATTTATTTTTCGGCACAGTAGCTTCAGGGGAGAGCATACCCTGCTCTCTTCCTTGTTCCTGTCGAGCGAGAGCACACTAGCCGAGTGGTGATAGTGTTGGGGGTGATCAGGGACACCTGGGTTTCAATCCCCCCAAGCCCTTTTATATTTTTGCCTATTTCCTTGCTGTTTTTCTTTTGCTGGCTAGATTGATGCTGCAGCTTGCTAGGTCACCTTGTGTGGGTATTTTTCTCCTCACAGCCAGTAGGTGTTCCTAGTATTTTGCTAGCATGTGTAGATATGCATGTGTAGGTATTTGAGTGCAAGTGTATGTTGATCTAGCTCATGTATGTGAGTGTGTTAGTATGTGTATATGCACTAAGGTAGGATGTATGTGTGTGTGTTTCTCATGTGCATGAGTGATGAACTTAAGCACTAGTGTGTGCAAGTGTGGGTGTGCGTGTGTGTGTGGGTCCCCCCCCCACATACTTTGTGTGTAGTGTATGTGATATTGTGGTGTGTGTGTGAGTGTGTGCATGTGTGTGTGTGTGACACCCACATGCCAAGGAATGACATAGCCTTAGTGGGCACCAATGTCCAAGTTTGTATCTGTAGGTGTAGGAATGCATGATGTGAGTGTAAGCTAGTGTGTGTATGATAACTAGCATGTGTAGGTGCTTATTATGTGTGTGCTTGATGTACGTGTGTGTGTGGTGGTGTGCTAAGGCACATGAACATGAGGTCTACCCCTCATGTGCACCATTGGATTTGTGAGTATGTGCAAATGCATGTGTAGGTGATGACTAGTGAGTAGCACATGTGATATAGCACTATTTACCTCCTTGTGATTCCATGTAGTTTTTCCTTTCAAGTTTGTGCCTATTTGCTCTAGGCAAGTGCCTATGTATTATATATGTTTTTGGAGTATAATCATCCTAGGAATCCAATGGTGGGATCAGATTCCACTTTGGAACACTTTCTGGGAATGTCATATTTCTGTTTTGTTCAATGTTTAGAGCTTGGTTCCATGTGATGTGATGAGCTCAAGAGATTGATTCCTTGTTGTGGCAGTAGAGGGTGAACCCCTCTATAGCATGGTGGTGTCGTTTCATGCTTAGGATTTTTCATGTGCAAGTTGTGCCTAGTCAAAGTAGGCATGTGGCTGAAAATTTCAGCTTAGTGAAAATCTGTGATTTTCACTAAGTCAGAGAAACTGCTGTTATTTTCTTCCCTTGTATTTGTGCTTGCAAATGTTCATGTGTTGGGAATCAGCCCTTGCAATCAACTGGAAAGTTGGAGCTTTTGTGTTTGTCTAGCTCTCTATCAATTTCATTCCATTTGGCTTCCTGTAGATATTGTTTTGGGTGCTGTCAAAATGCTTCAGAGCATAAACAGCTAGTGAGAATCTGAGAATTTCACTAAGTCCCTGAAAACTGATATTTTTGTCCAAGTTAGCAGCTGTAGAACTTTATGTGTGTAACTCCTTTGTATTATCTTTTTGCTCATGCTTGTGGAGATTTTCAATAGCTTGAGCCACATATCTTATTTGTCACATTTGGGTGGATGTAGGTGCTTTGCATGTAGCACTCAAACTGCTATGATGTTGTTTAGGACAGAATGTATAGTTTTGATGTTTTGATGCTTGTGAGTGCATAGTTGATGGTGTGGTGAGTTTCTTTGCACCACCCCATCTATACTTGCTTGTTTGGTGATTTGGCAACCTGGGAATACCAAAACTATGCCATTGGAGTGTGTTGGTGTTGGATTTGATCCGTAGAACTCCGTATCTTGTTTCGTAGTTTTCGGTTGAGCCGTAGCTCCGTTCGTAACGTTCTTTATATGTTTTTGCATCGTTTTCGCGTGATGCATCTGTTCATGTCATCCTCATGCATGTCAAGATAGCTTAGAGTGCAGTTCTGTCCAGAAATTTGTAGTTTCTTCTCATGCATGTGCAAGTGACTAGAATAGAGATGCTTGCTACATTTTCATCTCATGCATCGTGTGCTTGTTGCGTCTTGTTGTGCTATTGTTCATTGGATGCTATTTTTATGTTGGGTAGCACCGCGATCGGAGAGCAATTACATGGATCCGGAAGAGTACGTGCATGACAAACAAGAGCAGTTCCAATCTGAAGACATCACACGCAAGATGATATGACCTTGATACCATCTCTAGACTTGTTATGCTAGATTCACGTTTCCTTCTTCATATGCTCGCTGGCTACCACTAAAAAAATTGCCTCCTGATATTGCCATGAAACCCATACACTTTCCCCTCCTAGCAAATATTGATTGGCTAAGTAGGCTTTCTCAGCTTCTAATGTTAGCGTTGCTAGTTGCAGGTGCAATTGTCTCATGTGATAACATGAGTTTGATATCATTATGTTAAATCTGTTATATATTGATGCACCTATGTACTTGGTATATGACGGGATGCCTAGCCTTTTGCCAGGTGTTTTGTTCCGTTAGTACCGCCATAGTTTTTGGGCTACCGGTGTTCGATTCCATAACTATTCGCTCCTAACACATTCGGGGTTGTTATGGGGACCCCCTTGATAAATCATGTAGTGTTAAGACTTGTCCGGCAGGACCCAACATTGGTTTTAATCTGCTAATCACTTAATAATAATCTGCATAGGGAATAGCTACCTCGAGGATTTAATCAACAACCCGGGCCAGTGCTCCTCATGAGTGTTGGTCCAAACTAGAGCACTGTGCGGGGCCAACTCAGGGCAACTTGAGAGATTTCTATCAGGCCACTGTACGCGTCGCTCATCCGTCGTGTCCCGAGACTGAGGTACGCGGCTCTTATCAGGGTCTTCCACACGACGGGAGGTCCTACTAGTGTTGTCTTACCTTAGGGATATATCTTGCATACAGGAATCTCGGTGAAGCTTTGGTTCTCCCCAGAGTTGAGGTTTTCCTCTAAGGAATCCGACGAGATCACGAGATTCGTGATAGAGGATTACTTTGCGGCCCGTGACCGTTTGTGATGGACTAGTTGGAGCACCCCTGCAGGGTTTAATCTTTCAGAAAGCCGTGCCCGTGGTTATGTGGCAACTTGGAATATTTGTTAACACCCGGTTATAGATAACTTGAACCTAATCTAATAAAATTGCCAACTGTGTGCGTAACCATGACTGTCCCCTTCGAAGACCTCTCTTCGATCGGGAACACGGTGGGGTTATGTTTGACGTAAGTAGGTGTTCAGGATCACTTAGTGATCAGCTAGTGTTCGCCCGCTAGTGTAGACCACCATTAATACTTGTTCTACGTAAGTTAGTCACCATAGATGCTTAGGATGCTGCAACCTAAGCCCTGAACCTTCCTTACCTAATAACTTGACTAGTTCTGTCACCGAGGTCAGAGATTGCTGAGTCCCTGTGACTCACAGATTACTTCAACACCCCAACAGGTACATGCACGCCCGACACAGGTGAACCCGATGGCACGCAGCTGGCGTGGCAGTACGATGAGGAGAACGACCGCTTGTACGTGAACTATAAAGAAGGCTGAGCCATGGTCGTGATCGTGGGCAAGCTTGAAGGGTAGCATAGCCTTTTCTCATGTTATGTAGTCCGTACCGGAACTACCTTGTCTGAATAAATGTGTGATGTAAACTCTGATATTACCTATGAGATGGCAAACCATTCCCTATTGTCATTCTATTATTATGTATGTGCTATGTTATCATGCTTGCGAAACGCTTAGATGCGCTTCTTTCCATTTTGGGGCCTCGTTCCCTAAATCGGAAAGGACCGCATCTTAGTCGTTACATGAGAGTTGAGGCAGAACATATCTATGGCCATGGCATCAGGAACATGTGTCTTGACAGGATCCACATGCGGCTCCACCTCAAAGGTCTCCTTCTCGAAGTCTGTGTAGAATTCTGTGTGAGAAGAAAAACGAAGAATCAGTCACTATTCATTCGACGAAGTTCGTAAATATTTACTCGGTCAAGGGAACATACCAATGAGCGTCGCACACATCTTCGTCAGGAAGTCCTTCATAAACTGTTCCACGATGTTTCCTCTATTTGCCATGGAATCAAGCTTATTTCCCCATTCCAGTCTTTCTTTCTTCAATTTCGCATTTTCATCTACCAACTTACTAAAGTACGAGACCCTCTTCTCATCAGCTTCGGCCTTTTCCTTACGTTCTACAAGGACTTTCTCCTTATCTTCAAGCGTCCTCTTCAAAGCATCATAATACAGCTGCAGCTGGTTCTTTTCTGATTCCACCCTGGTGTACTTAGACCCAAGCTCACAAGCCTTCCAAAAACATCAAGGGAATAATTCAGTCGATGCTGCTATTCGTCTACTTCTGAGTGGAAAAACAGTTCAGTCGGCGTTAGTATTTTTCTACTTCCGAGTGGAGAAATACAGTTCATTCGACCAACTAGCGGCCCGCCGCACCCACCCAAGTTCTTAAGACTAATGCCCTTCGTAAACGATCGATATTATTCTCGGGGACTGCACCCTGTGGGTGCACTTAGCGTTCCCCCACTGGATATGAAACCACTCGACGAGGCCTGTCCTGGCCGAGTAACAAAAAAGAAACTGTCAGTGTTTTCCAATTAGGCCCTTGCCGAGGCAAGCACTCGACCGCGGTCTTGGGGGCTACACCAAGTGGGTGCGCTCAGCGTGCCCCCACTGGATACAGAGATACCTAGCCAGGTCTGAACTCGTCGAGTCAAAAAGGAGCATAACTCTTCAGATCATACCCCTGCCAATGCAAGCATTCGACAACGGTCTCGGGGACTACACCGAGTGGGTTCACTCAGCGTGCCCCCACTGGAATAAAGACAAACTACCATACAGCGTACCCCTAGTGGGTGTAAAAGAAAGATTGGCAAGATTTAATCGGAAAGCAAGATTGACAAGATTCAATTGGAAATTAAATTATAGTTCCATTAACTCGGATGTTCGCTTGTAGCATCGAGCCAGCATCATATGCCAACTTACAAGCCTCGAACGCCTCCTTAGTCTGCTGCATCATGAGCCCAACTTGGATCATGGCCTCTTTTGTGGCTCCAGTCTGATCCTCTGGGACATGTTGCATAGAAAATGCAAGCGTCGAAGAGGTCGGTATCGCAACAGTGGAAACGCGAGTTACCGGAGGAGGCACAGTCGGCGCAGTTGCCACAATGGTCGACCCAGTCGGAGGAGTTGTAACCATAGCAGCCGAACCGGCAGGAGGAACACTCGACACAGGCGTTCCAAGCATGGCTTGAGTGTGTTCCGGAGCTGTACGCTATGGCTCTTCTTCATCATCCAAGAAAATGACGTCCGAAGCTGTCGATCAACAGTGGTGGTTAGATTAGTTGACAGATCCAATCCAGAAAACAAAATAATGTAAATATTTATCATACTTGGTCGAGGAGCAGACATATCCATGACGTCCAAGTCCATGTGATCTTCTTCGACTTCGACAGGCGTCGTCACCAAGGTAGCAGCCCTGCTAGGTAAGTTCCACTCGGTCTTCAGAAACCCAGAAAATCACAATGACAAAACAAAAGAGACGAATACTCACATTGAAGCAACTGGCATGGCAATCATCATACGAGGCAGAGCCTTTCGAGGTTTGGACGCGTTAGACCTGGGCTGCTTGGCGACCTTCTTTGCGGAGTTGGCCACGATAGTTCGGTCGCACTTCACACTGTTGCTGCTGGATGCCAAGGTCTTGCTCGGGGCCGCCGTTGGGTCATGGCGTTGTTTGTACCGCAGCTCGGGACATGGGGGAGACTGATTTCCTTCCTCGATATTGTCTGAGTCATGCTCACTCTCCTCGCTATCATCAGCGTAATCGCTGTTGGTGCTTCCACCTTCACTTTCCACCCCAAGGTCAAACTGCTCCCCGTTGGGCATAGGAGAATGCAAGTTCGTCCACTCCTACAAGGAACAAAAGTAACAAAATCAGTCAGACAAATGTTCAGTCACTCGACAGAAGCATGAAAGAAATCGGAAAGGATACAACATACAAGTTTCCGTGGTTTATTCTCAGCAGAATAAGGCGCGACTCGCTTGGATCCTACGGGATTGTCACAAGGACCAGTGATGCTCTTGATCCATTGAGCTACAGTTTCTTACGAAACTTCCTCAGGATGCAACCGAGTGGAATCTTCAGGGCCCGAGTAGTGCCACATGGCGTGGTCACTCGCCTGAAGGGGATGTATGCGAAGCCCAGGAATGTCTCGAGCACATCCATTCCCATCAATCCGTTCCAGACTAAGTTGATCACTCAACTACCAACATCTCCACCTCTGCCTTCTCATCTTCAAATAGAGTTATTGTTCTAGGGGTAGTCGGACGATCCATGGTGAAAGGAGGGAGGCCAGTCGACATGTTCGGAGACGCGATGTAATTACAATAGAACCATGTCGATAGCCAATTCCGGATTGATTCAGGAAGGGTCATTTGGGGATAAGTACTCCTACCCCTTTTCTGGATCCCTAAACCCCCGCATATTTGGATAACATTGGTTCTATTGTCACCCTGGTGCGCTTTTTTCACCGTCTGGGATCGCACAGAGAATATGTGCTTGAACAGCCCCCTAGTGAGGAGGACAGCTTAGGAAACACTCGCACAGTGTCATAAACGCAAAGAGATATGCAATGGTATCCGGAGGGAGATGATGAAGTTGTGCTCCGAAGTAATAGCGAAAGCCGCGAATAAAAGGGTGTGGAGGCAGAGAGAAACCTCGCTCGACGTGCGTCAGGAGAAGGACCCATTCCCCCTCGCGGGGATCTGGCTAAAGCTCCCCTCCAACAATGTACATGATTTTTTGGCTATTATCCCGTGCTCAACGAGATCCAGGACATCCTCCTTCACGGTGGATGGGAGAAAACACCCCTGAATCCACCCCAGCGGCAGCGCGGTCCGACCTGAGTTCTTCGCCTTGCCGCCCTTCTTGGCGTGCTCGATCTTGGAGGTCTTGCCATTCTTCATGGTCGCGGTGGCAGAGATGAGCCCAAGCAAAGCTTGCGGAACAGAGGTGGAGAAGAGACGAGGAAAGATCAAAGGGAAGCACGACCTCAACCCTAGCACCGGACGGACTTATACAAGACCGGTGGGCCCCCTAGATCCCAGTCTGTCCCGATAACAGAGGAGATGTGACACATGGTGATAATGACGATGCGATAATCGAGACATCGTTGCCCCACTTGCCCGGGCAGTTGCGTCATCACCGTGCAAAACGCGGAAACCGAAATTTTGAATCTCGTGAAATCCGGACCTGCCGAAGTGATCTGTCACATCCCAAGATCTGGTCAGTCACTCCGAATAACTCCAACCACTTAAATTCACTCTGATTTGCATCATAGCAGAATCGATCAAGGTGAATGACGAAGATTTCAGTCGACGCGAAGTTCTATCAAACCCAGAAGTATGTGCAAAGTTAGTATGGCTCGACAGAATGGGCATCAACCCCTTCTTCACTTGAACCCCAATCCATTCGGGGCTAATGATGGGGATATGTACCTAGGGTAGCGTCACAGGCTTGACCTAAGTGTCCTACCTAAGGGTACCTCATTATTAGCTGGGGGTCACAAAGAAGATTCCGAATGGATGCCCATGGCACCTAAAAAAGTCACTCGATACAAAGTCACTCGCAATATATTTCCCTTCACTTGACAACCAACTTTCACTCGGAAGGCTCCAGTTGACACAGAAGACCAGAAGCCACCTCCATGGAGGCTAACAGGCGTACACTCAGCTAATGGTCATGAATAGCATTAATTACACACATATGTTATGATTAACGTACATCTTTAAACCATATCGATCAAGCCCTTAGATGCGGAGGCCTTGATGAGGGGTAGCGCGCTCTATATAAGCCACCCCTCCCCTGTGGCACAAGGGTTCGCACCCCCTGTAATACACATTCCACACTACAAGAGCTCCCGAGCACTGAGACGTAGGGTATTACCTCTAAGAGAGGGGCCTGAACTCATACATCTTGTGTACAAGCTTGTCGTAGGTAGGACTCTGCCCTCTCCATTCGTACTGTACACCTCTACTATCAGGTTTATTCCCACAACAACCATTCTGCTGGTTGTAAGGGAGTTCCTCAGGTGGAGGATTGCCCCTCTTCAACGTCGCTCCCACGCGATGTGGACCTTCACTCGGTCGAATGATCCCAAGAGGCTCAATTCGAAGTGCATGTCGGTCGATACGCTCGACATGGTGCTCCGGGTCTTGCTTGGCAAAACCACTGGCGGCCTTTCTCGCGAGGGGTGCCCCGTGTACAAGTACATGACCGGGGGAAACCTTGCCCGGACGATGCCCCATTTCGATTAGTGGGGGCTGCTTCAAGGGGGCCACGAGATGCCTCAGGACACACCTGTCCTAGTGGCTTACGAGACAGGGCCTTTGAAATGCCCGTAGCACCCAGTCGGGGCAGCGGGGGGCGGCGCACGTTCGCCTTAGGCCCGACCCGAGGGCAGCACTAGGGCCCTACCGAGTACGCTGAAGACGAGGAGATGGGCCGCCAAGGATGAGTGAGTGCCGCCCCTCTGCTTACCTTCCTTTTGCGCTTCAGGTGTGAGTGATCCATTCATCATGCAGGCTTCTGGCAAGCAAGAGGACTAGCAAGGCCCCTGGCCCGGTGCGTGGCCTCCCATCATTGGTGCGGGCTGGGGGAGTGTCCTAGGCGCTTCGGACTATCGTGCGAGTGATGCGCCTGGTTGCAACGCAACTTAGACCTTGCATGTGGAGGCCGCAAGGTGAAGGGTGGTGACTCCCCCAACGTCTCCCACGGGAAGCCATACATGGGAGGATGTGTCGAAGGGTCCAGAGACGCGAGTCGTCTCCGGCATCCCGCTGGATACCAAGGACGATTCTGAGGAGTCAACTGCCCGAAGGGGGGCCTCGAGCCCCCTGTGCATGACACCCATCCCTGGCATGACGGGGTAAGCATCAACTAGGTCCCAGCCCCCGACGGGTGGAGCTGGAGCCTCCAGGGCGCCGTCTGAGAGTGAAAGCATTGGGCCAAGACGGACTGGGCCCTGGAGCTCCTGGCCTCCTAGACCTCGGTCCTCCATGACCTCATGAGGAACGCCTTGAGAATGATGGGGCAGCTTGTGGCAGAGCTTCGCGACACAGACGTATGCTTCACCGAGGAACGCCTGTGCTTGGCTCGTGTGTGGCATCATCTAGACGTGTCCGTCAAGCTGAGCCACTGCCAACATGAAGTGGCGCATTCAAAGGTCGAAGCATCTGCTGCCGCGGCGAGGGAGGCATGCGAGTGCGCCCTGTGCAAGATCCGCGACGGGAACTTTAGACCTCCAATACCACTTTGGAGCACAAACTTCGAGGGCGGAGGGTCCAGGCGGAGAAAGCATGCAAGCTCGCTCTTCACAAGGCAGACCTCCAGGTCCTCAAACAACAACTTGCCTTTTGCGTCATTGAAGAAGGGCTTCGAGCGCGAGAACCTGGAGGCGCTGGATCGAGACATTGTCGACGCCAAGGCCAGCTACAACCAAAAGGTAGAAAAGATCCAAGGGGACGCCGATGCGCTTGTCGAGAAGGCGTGCGAGGATTACAAAAGCAAACTGTAACTGCAGGAGAGCCACTTCACGGCTCGGCACACAGAGATGCAGCGCGATATAGATGGCCTCAAGGCGACCCTTACCCTTGCGGGTGGCCAGGAGGAGGACACACTCTGCACTCAGGCCATCGCCGTGACCGAACTAGCGTCCCTCTAGGGGCAAGGGAGCAGCGCTGCTTCCTTTGTGCAGCAGGCGACTGACGAGGCGATAGAGGCCCGGGGGCTATAACTCTTGTGCTCAAAGTTGTTCCAAGGCCTCAAGCGGCCTGCATGTCGAGCTGTGGGTTTCATCTACAGGGGAAGTGTCCCCATTCCTCTCTTACCCGATGACACCGGTTACCTTGACTTCTTCACCAAGGTCATGGAACGTCTTGAGGCAAGCGCCCGATAAGTAGGGTCCTTGATCAAGGAAGAAAGTCGTGATCTCTTGTCCCAGGTGCTGACGTGCGTCTTCATTAACCTCTTCCGCGCCGATCACCACTTTGATTTCGAGGCCGCGATGGCCCCCGTTCATGAAGCGAGTTGGAGCATCCTTGGGAAGGCGGTGAGGGACCACGTCGATGTGCTGAGTGCTTAGTTCGACGCCATCGGCTTTGACAGTGAAAGCACAATTGCTCCCTACGGTGGTTTTTATAATTGATCACAACATATGCATCACTGGACTAATATGTTTTTCAAGTATATTTTAGAAAAGTTCAAAAGATGCTTTGGCTAAAGGTTTATGTGGACATGCCCCTTGATGCAAGAAAGGAATAATATTGTTTCAAGCTTCAAGCTAGAAGACTCTTCATTTTATATTTGAGAGATATCACTTTTGTGTCCATAAGAAAGATAATACTATTAAAAGGGGATGACGTAGTAAATGAACTAATTGCTTCATTTCTGTAAGTTAGCCACCAAAATGCTCAGTCATTTTTTCCACAGAACCATCCTGTCAAAATCCACATACACAAATTCGGTGTCACCAACTTCCATATTTCGCACCCACCGATTTGACCCCAGACAGAAAGCCTAGCCACTGCCACCAAGTCGGTGCAACCGAGTTTGAGTCACTAACATTCGGTTGTCTCGGTACACAAAATTGGAATTTCTGTGTTTGAGTATCGGTGCCACCGAGTTTGGCTATCTAACCGTTAGCCACCTTTTCGGTGCCACCGAGTTTCATACATCGGTGCATCGAGATTCAAAAGTTCACACCTATGTGCTAATAGATACCACCGAGTTTTCAACATTGGTGTCACCGAGTTTACCACTTTGTGTGTAATAGTTGGAATTTGACTGTTGCTTATACATATCCCTTTACCCACCTCACATTCGTGGGAGAAGCACTCAGAACACACACTTCATATCCAGATCCGTTTTCTGAGAGAGAACCACCTACTCAAGTGTTGAGTCAAATATATTACACTCAATTCATTTGCATCTTGATCTCTAGCCTCCCCAAACTGCTTTCCACCGAATCAACCTATCCTACCCATGCATATTATGTGAGAGAGTGAATTTGTGTTGAGGAGACTATCTTTAGAAGCACAAGAGCAAGGAGTTCATTGATCTACCACATCTATTACCTTTTGGAGGGTGGTGCCTCCTAGATTGGTTAGGTCTCGCTTGGGATCGTCCTACTTCGTGTCGTGGAGTTGAACCAAGATGTTTGTAAGGGCAAGGACATTGCCTACTTCGTGAAGATCTACCGTGAGTAAGGCTAGTCCTCCGTGGACGGAAGCCGTGGAGGAATAGACAAGGCTGCTTCTTTGTGGACCCTCCATGCGTGGAGCCCTCTGTGGACTCTCGCAGCCGTTACCCTCCGTGGGTTGAAGTCTCCACTAACATGGACGTACGATAGCGCCACCTATCGTAACCATGCAAAAAATTACCATGTCAACCTCATTCGTTTTATCTCCCTACCTTACTCCTTTACTTTACACTTGCATGTTTTACTTTCTGCTTCTACACTCTTAGAACTGCATGTGTAGGGTGTACTTGACTTGTTATAACTATCATAGTTGCCTCTCAACTCAAAATGGGAAAAGGTGAAAAATTTATCTTGTCAAGTAGTCTAATCACCCCCCCTCTAGACATACTTTCAATCCTACAAGTGGTATCAAAGCTTTGGTATCCATTGCATTGGTTTCACAACCTAGGAGAGTATGGTGTATAGTGAGGGAAATTATCATCGTAGAGGTCCGTACTTCGATGGCACTAATTTTGCTAGTTGGAAGCATAAGATGAAAATGCATATACTTGGCTTTAATCCTCATGTTTGGGCTGTTATTTGTGCTCGTGTGCAAGGTGATTTCTTCGGAGAAGGTCGTGAACCGGATCGTGATGCGACAGCTGATGAACTGAAGATGAGACAACTTAATGCACAAGCCCGCGACATCATCTTCAACTATCTCTGCCCCGAAGAAATCAACAAAATCAGTCGCCTTGAGAATGCAAAAGAGATTTGGGATACTTTGATCGATATGCACGAAGGTACTGATTCTGTTAGAGAATCTAAGTTGGATGTGCTTGAAAGTCAGCTTGACAAGTACAAGATGGAGGATATTGAAGGTGACACTGAAATGTACTCTAGGCTAGCTCCCATCACCAATGAGATTGTCGGCTTAGGAAGTGAAGAGATGACCGAGAAATTCATCATCAAGAAGATTCTTAGAGCTCTTGATGGAAAGTATGACATAGTGTGCACACTGATTCAAATGATGTCAAACTACAAAGATCTCAAGTCAACTGAAGTCATTGGTAGGATAGTCGCTCATGAGATGTCACTCAAGGACAAAGATGAGATGCACAACAAGTCAAGCGGTGCTTACAAAGCTTCATGTGATGCTCCCACTACTTGAAAGGACAATCTTGTCACTGATGAAGAGATAACCCTCATGGTTAGAATATTCTACAAGTTCTACAAGAGTAGAGGCAAAGAGAAAAATCTCAAGATCAAGATATGATGGGAAGCGTTCGTCCAGTTGTGACCAAAACTGCTACAATTGTGGGAAGCCTGGACACTACTCCAATGAGTGCTCCACTCCCTACAAACAAAGAGAAGAGTCGCCTCGAAGACGAAGCTCAAGAGATGAGTCACCTCGCAGAGAGAGAAGGAGTAGAGAAGATCGTTATGAACGAAGACACTCACGAAGAGGCAAGGAATCGAAGAAGAAGGAAAAATACACCAAGAGCAACTCAAGAAGAAGACGTCAAGCTCATGTTGGTGAATGGGTTTCTGGCTCTGAGTCTAATCACCGCTCCGAGAGAAGTTATCACTCCAACTCCAACTATAGTCAAGATGAAGGTGTTTCCGGCATTGCACTTGTTTCCTCCAACTCCAACTATAGTCAAGATAAGGTGTTGCCGGCATTGCACTTGTTTCCTCCAACTCCTACGACCTATTTGATTCACAAAATGAGGGGTTTGGAAGCTGCTTCATGGCTAAAGTCCCCAAGGTATCACACCCTGAGTATCTTGATTTCAGTAGCGATGAGGATGACATGTTAGGAGAAGATGACTTGCTCTTTGATAAAACTAGTGATTGCAATGAAAATAAACTTGATAATTATCATGCTAGTCAAGAAAAATAAAGTCATGATGATATGAAAGAAATTAAACGACTAACTCAATAATTAAAAACTCATAAGTTAGCTCATGAGACTACTCTAGATGATAATAGAGAGCTTGCAAGAACTCATGAGAAGCTACGCTTCGAGAAGCTCAATTTGGAGTAAGAGCATGAGTTTCTAAAAGCAATCAATGATTATCTTTTAAATAAGAGTTCTTCTTATCTATCCAAATTATTACTCTTGTCTACCTTTGTTCCACAAGTTAAACCTAATAACACTAGTAACAAAGGCAAGAAAGTTTCTTCATGTAGTAATAACAATGCTAAAGCTAAACCTAATATTGTCGCTAGTAGCTCTCTTGATTCCACTAATGATTCACTTAGCCAAGTTACAATTGAGCAAGAAAATGATTTATTGAAGGGGATTATAAAGAGAGGTGTCTTCAAGAGTCTTGCCGGAAGTAAGAAATTTGAGCAAATTGTTCGCAAGCAAGGAGGACATCGAAAGAAGCAAGGTGTTGGCTACTACAACGTCAATGGAGATGATACGGAAGAAGGTCCATACCCCATTCCTAAGTTTGTTCCCCAAGAAGAGAAGAATGATCCTACTCCTCCCGAAGGAACAAGCTCACAAGATGACCTTCTACCACAAGACCACAAGGGCAAGGGAAAGCTTCAAGATGACATTGACCTTTATGAAGAAGAACCCAAAGTCAAGGTCAAGTGGATTCCCAAAGCCACTTCTAGCTCTACCTAGACTAGAGCTACCACAACTCCAAGCATCCTATCAAGTTGATGTGGATTCCCAAGAGGAAGAACTAGAGAGTTGATACGTCTCCATCGTATCTACTTTTCCGAACTCTTTTGCCCTTGTTTTGGACTCTAATTTGCATGATTTGAATGGAACTAACCCGGACTAACGCTGTTTTCCGCAGAATTGCCGTGGTGTTGTTTTTGTGTAGAAATAAAAGTTCTCCGAATGACCTGGAAAATTTACGGAGAATTTTTCTGGAATTAATGAAAAATACCTGCGCAAAGATCCACCGGAGGAGGTGAGCCAATGGGCCACAAGCCCACCAGGCGCGCCCACCCCCCTCGCCGCGCCTGATAGGCTTGTGGGCCCACGAGGCTCCACCGCCTCCAATCTCAGCTCTATATATTCCGTTTCGCCCGGAAAAAATCTGGGAGAAGGATTCATCGCGTTTTACGATATGGAGGCGCCGCCACCTCCTGTTCTTCATCTGGAGGGCTGATCTCGAGTACGTTCTGTGCGCCGGAGAGGGGAAATCGTCGCCATCGTCATCATCAACCTTCCTCCATCGCCAATTCCATGATGCTCTTCACCGTTCGTGTGTAATCCCATCGTAGGCTTGCTGGACGGTGATGGGTTGGATGAGATCTATCATGTAATCGAGTTAGTTTTGACGGGGATTGGTCCCTAGTATCCACTATGTTCTGAGATTGATGTTGCTACTACTTTGTCATGCTTAATGCCTGTCACTAGGGCCGGAGTGCCATGATTTCAGATCTGAACCTATTATGTTGTGGCCAATATATGTGTGTTTTAGATCCTATCTTGCAAGTTGTAGTCACCTACTATGTGTTATGACCCAGCAACCCCGGAGTGACAATAGCCAGAACCACTCCCGGAGATGACCATAGTATGAGGAGTTCATGTATTCACCAAGTGTTAATGCGTCTGTCCGGTTCTTTATTAAAAGGAGATCTTTAATATCCCATAGTTTCCATTAGGACCCCGCTGCCACGGGAGGGATGGACAATAGATGTCATGCAAGTTCTTTTCCCTAAGCACGTATGACTACATACGGAATACATGCCTACATTAGATTGACGAACGGGAGCTAGTTACATATCTCTCCGTGTTATAGCTGTTACATGATGAATCACATCCGGCATAATCATCCATCACCGATCCAATGCCTACGAGTCTTTTACTACAGGTCCTTGCTACGTTACTTTGCCGCTACTGCTATCACTGCTGCTGCTGCTACTCTGTTGCTACTGCTGTTACTTTGCTGCTACTGGTTACTGTTGCTACTGTTGCTTTCATACTACCTTGCTACTGATACTTTGTTGTAGTGCTAAATCTTTCAGGTGTGGTTGAATTGACAACTCAACTGCTAATACTTGAGAATATTCTTTCCCTTCCCCTTGGGTCGAATAAATAAATTTGGGTTGAATACTCTACCCTCAAAAACTGTTGCGATCCCCTATACTTGAGGGTTATCAAGGCATTTTTCTGGCGCCGTTGTTGGGGAAGCACAACTATAATCTCTGAGTCACTTGGGATTGACGTCTGCTGGTCACTATGAGGAATCCAAAAGATCCAAGAACTAAAATCTTTCCCTCAACTACGAGGATAGGTAAGGAACTGCCATCTAGCTCTGCACTTGATTCACCTTCAGTTATGAGTAAGTTTGCGACATTACCTCCTGCTAGAAATCTTGATATGTCGCCTGTGCTTGATGATGCTACTTCTGCTGCCCATGATGCTTATGATAATGCTCTGCTTGATACTGCTTTGCCTGATGATGCTATGCTTGATACTGCTTTGCCACTATGTGCATTCCTTGATGCACAAATTGCTAGAGTTGCTGCTAGATGTGATGATACTTCTGAAACTACTGATACTATTGAAGTAGAACTTGCTATTATGCCTGAATTGCGTGTTATGCCTGAGTGTCATGTTATGGAGGAAGAGATAGCTGAGGATTTTCTTGTGTGTAAGGATAGTTATGATGTTGAGAATTTACTGCGCAAGTGGAAAGAAAAATCTCTCAATGCTAGGATGAAATAGGACCCGAAGTTTGCTATTTCGCCTATCTTTGTGACCGATAAGGATTGTGAATTCTTTGTCGACCCTGAGTTAATCACTCTGGTCGAATCTGATCCTTTTCATGGTTATGAGTCTAAAATGGTTGTAGCCCATCTTAACAAACTGCACGATATAGCCATCCTATTCACTAGTGAGGAAACGATCCGCCACTACTATATCCTCAAGTTGTTTCCTTTCTCGCTAAAGGATGATGCTACGACCTGGTTCACTTCTCTTGCTCCTGGTTGTGTGCGTAGCCCCCAAGATATCGTCTACTACTTCTCTAAGAAATATTTCCCTGCCCATAAGAAGCAAGCTGCCTTGCAGGAAATATACAACTTCGCTCAAGCTGAGGAAGAGTCTCCCACAAGTTTGGGGAGGCTCATCCAGCTAGTGAATGCTCTGCCTAATCACCCTCTTGAGAAGAATGAAATACTTGATATCTTCTATAATGGACTTACCGATGCTTCCAAAGACCACCTATATAGTTGTGCTGCTTGTGTTTTTAGGGAACGAATCATAGAACAAGCTGAGATTCTACTGAATAACATCTTGTGCAATGAGAATGCTTGGACTATTCCCGAACCACCTCCTAAGCCAACTCCAAAGAAAACAGGTATTCTATTCCTCAGTCCTGAAGATATGCAAGAATCCAAGAAATCTATGCGAGAGAAAGGCATTAAATCTGAAGATGTCAAAAATCTACCACCTATCAAAGAGATCCATGGTCTTGATAACCCGATACAGGTAGTAGAAGTAAATTCTTATTGGGGAACGTCGCATGGCAAACAAAATTTTCCTACGCGCACGAAGACCTATCGTGGTGATGTCCATCTACGAGAGGGGATTTCCGATCTACGTACCCTTGTAGATCGCACAGCAGAAGCGTTAGTGGACGCGGTTGATGTAGTGGAACGTCCTCACGTCCCTCGATCCGCCCCGCGATCCGTCCCACGAACCGTCCTGCGATCCGTCCTACGATCTAGTGCCGAACGGACGACACCTCCGCGTTCAGCACACGTACAGCTCGACGATGATCTTGGCCTTCTTGATCCAGCAAGAGAGACGGAGAGGTAGATGAGTTCTCCGGCGGCGTGACGGCTCTCCGGAGGTTGGTGGTGATCTAATCTCAGCAGGGCTCCGCCCGAGCTCTGCAGAAACGCAATCTAGAGGTAAAACCGTGGAGGTATGTGGTCGGGCTGCCTTGGAAAAGTTCTCTCAAATCAGCCCTAATAGCTCCATATATATAGGAGGAGGGAGGGGAGGCTTGCCTTGAGGCTCAAGGAGCCCCAAGGGCTGCGCACCAAGGGGAGGAGCAGTCCTCCTCCAATCCTAGTCCAACTAGGATTGGAAGGTGGAGTCCTTCTCTCCCTTCCCACCTCCTTCTTTTTCTTTTCTCTTTGATTTTCTATCTATGGCGCATAGGGCCTTCTTGGGCTGTCCCACCAGCCCACCAAGGGCTGGTGCGCCACCCCCAAGGCCTATGGGCTTCCCTGGGGTGGGCTGCCCCCCAGGTGAATATCCGGAACCCATTCGTCATTCCCGGTACATTCTCGGTAACTGCGAAAACCTTCCGGTAATCAAATGAGGTCATCCTATATATCAATCTTCGTTTCCGGACCATTCCGGAAACCCTCGTGACGTCCGTGATCTAATCCGGGACTCCGAACAACATTCGGGACGTCGGATTGGCAACAGGCTTGCCGCTCTTCTTTGAATTACCCTTCTTCCCTTTGCCGTTTCTCTTGAAACTAGTGGTCTTATTCACCATCAACACTTGATGCTCTTTACGCAGTTCAGACTCTGCGACTTTCAGCATCGCAAACAACTCGCCGGGTGACTTGTTCATCCCATGCATGTTGTAGTTCAACACAAAGCCCTTATAGCTTGGCGGCAGTGATTGAAGAATTCTGTCAGTGATAGCCTCTTGCAAGAGTTCAATCCCCAGCTCAGCTAGATGGTTTGAGTACCCAGACATTTTGAGCACATGTTCACTGACAGACGAATTCTCCTCCGTCTTGCAAGCATAGAATTTATCGGAGGTCTCATACCTCTCGATCCGAGCGTTCTTCTGAAAGATAAACTTCAACTCCTGGAACATCTCATATGCTCCATGACGCTCAAAGCGACGTTGAAGTCCCGGCTCTAAGCCATACAAGACTACACATTGAACTACTGAGTAGTCCTCCTTACGTGTTAACCAAGCGTTCTTAACATCTTGGTCAGCCGTAGCGGGTGGTTCATCTCCTAACGCAGCATTAAGGACATAATCCTTCTTCCCAGCTTGTAGGATCAACTTAAGATTACGAGCCCAGTCTTCAAAGTTGCTTCCATCATCTTTCAACTTAGCTTTCTCTAGGAACGTATTAAAATTCAGGGTGACTGTTTTGTGAGCCATGATCTACAACACAAATACATTCAAAGTGGACTTAGACTATGTTCAAGATAATTAGAGTTTAACTTAATCAAATTACTTGCTAAACTCCCACTCAAAAAGTACATCTCTCTAGTCATTTGAGTGGTTCATGACCCACTTACACTAGCTCAAGTCCGATCATCACGTGAGTTGGGTATAGTTTCAGTGGTAAGCATCCCTATGCTAATCATATCTACTATATGATTCATGATCAACCTTTTGGTCTAATGTGTTCCGAGGCCATGTCTGCACATGCTAGGCTCGTCAAGCTTAACCCGAGTGTTCCGCGTGTGCAACTGTTTTGCACCCGTTGTATGTGAACGTTGAGTCTATCACACCCGATCATCACGTGGTGTCTCGAAACGACGAACTGTAGCAACGGTGCACAGTCGGGGAGAAGACAATTTCGTCTTGAAATTTTAGTGAGAGATCACCTCATAATGCTACCGTCGTTCTAAGAAAAATAAGGTGCATAAAAGGATTAACATCACATGAAATTCATAAGTGACATGATATGGCCATCATCACATGCTCCTTGATCTCCATCACCAAAGCACCGACACGATCTTCTTGTCATCGGCGCCACACCATGATCTCCATCAACGTGTCGCCATCGGGGTTGTCGTGCTACTCATACTATTACTACTAAAGCTACATCCTAGCAAAATATTAAACGCATCTGCAAGCACAAACGTTAGTTTAAAGACAACCCTATGGCTCCTGCCGGTTGCCGTACCATCGACGTGCAAGTCGATATTATCTTATTGCAACATGATCATCTCATACATCCAATATATCACATCACATCGTTGGCCATATCACATCACAAGCATACCCTGCAAAAACAAGTTAGACGTCCTCTAATTGTTGTTGCATGTTTTACGTGGTGACCATGGCTATCTAGTAGGATCGCATCTTACTTACGCAAACACCACAACGGAGATATATGAATTGCTATTTAACCTTATCCAAGGACCTATTCTGTCAAATCCGATTCAACTAAAGTTGGAGAAACCGACACTTGCCAGTCATCTTTGAGCAACGGAGTTACTCGTAGCGATGAAACCAGTCTCTCGTAAGCGTACGAGTAATGTCTGTCCAAGCCGCTTCAATCCAACAATACCGCGGAATCAAGAAAAGACTAAGGAGGGCAGAAAGACGCACATCACCGCCAACAAAAACTTTTGTGTTCTACTCGAGATTACATCTACGCATGAACCTAGCTCATGATGCCACTATTGGGGAACATCGCATGGGAAACAAAATTTTCCTACGCGCACGAAGACCTATCATGGTGATGTCCATCTACGAGAGGGGATTTCCGATCTACGTACCCTTGTAGATCGCACAACAGAAGCGTTAGTGAACGCGGTTGATGTAGTGGAACGTCCTCACGTCCCTCGATCCGCCCCGCGAACCGTCCCACGAACCGTCCCGCGATCCGTCCCACGATCTAGTGCCGAACGGACGGCACCTCCGCGTTCAGCACACGTATAGCTCGACGATGATCTCGGCCTTCTTGATCCAGCAAGAGAGACGGAGAGGTAGATGAGTTCTCCGGCGCCGTGACGGTGCTCCGGAGGTTGGTGGTGATCTAATCTCAGCACGGCTCCGCCCGAGCTCCGCGGAAACGCGATCTAGAGGTAAAACCGTGGAGGTATGTGGTCGGGCAGCCTTGGAAAAGTTCTCTCAAATCAGCCCTAATAGCTCCATATATATAGGAGGAGGGAAGGGAGGCTTGCCTTGTGGCTCAAGGAGCCCCAAGGGCTGCGCACCAAGGGGAGGAGGAGTCCTCCTCCAATCCTAGTCCAACTAGGATTGGAAGGTGGAGTCCTTCTCTCCCTTCCCACCTCCTGTTTATTTCTTTTCTCTTTGATTTTCTATCTATGGCGCATAGTGCCTTCTTGGGCTGTCCCACCAGCCCACCAAGGGCTGGTGCGCCACTCCCAAGGCCTATGGGCTTCCCTGGGGTGGGCTGCCCGCCCCCCCCCCCCCCCCCCCGGTGAACATCCCGGACCCATTCGTCATTCCCAGTTCATTCCCGGTAACTCTGAAAACCTTCCGGTAATCAAATGAGGTCATCCTATATATCAATCTTCGTTTCCGGACCATTCCGGAAACCCTCGTGACGTCCGTTATCTCATCCGGGACTCCGAACAACATTCGGTAACAAACCACATAACTCAAATACGCATAAAACAACGTCGAACCTTAACTGTGCAGACCCTGCGGGTTCGAGAACTATGTAGACATGACCCGAGTGACTGCTCGGTCAATATCCAATAGCGGAACCTGGATGCCCATATTGGATCCCACATATTCTACGAAGATATTATCGTTTGAACCTCAGTGCCAAGGATTCATATAATCCCGCATGTCATTCCCTTTGTCCTTCGGTATGTTACTTGCCCGAGATTCGATCGTCAGTATCCGCATACTTATTTCAATCTCGTTTACCGGCAAGTCTCTTTACTCGTTCCGTAATACAAGATCCCGCAACTTACACTAAGTTACATTGCTTGCAAGGCTTGTTTGTGATGTTGTATTACCGAGTGGGCCCCAAGATACCTCTCCGTCACAAGGAGTGACAAATCCCAGTCTCGATCCATACTAACTCAACGAACACCTCCGGAGATACGTGTAGAGCATCTTTATAGTCACCCAGTTACGTTGCGACGTTTGATACACACAAAGCATTCCTCCGGTGTCAGTGAGTTATACGATCTCATGGTCATAGGAACAAATACTTGACACGCAGAAAACAGTAGCAACAAAATGACACGATCAACATGTTACGTCTATTAGTTTGGGTCTAGTCCATCATGTGATTCTCCTAATGACGTGATCCAGTTATCAAGCAACAACACCTTGTACATAGTCAGAAGACCCTGACTATCTTTGATCAACTGGCTAGCCAACTAGAGGCTTGCTAGGGACAGTATTTTGTCTATGTATCCACACATGTATATAAGTCTTCATTCAATACAATTATAGCATGGATAATAAATGATTATCTTGATACATGAATTATAATAATAGCTATATGTATTATTTCCTCTAGGCCATAATTCGAACAATTATCTGCGTAGGTTTGATGAGAGTGATATTCCTTTTGATAAACCTGCTAGCTTATGGCTGGATGAATTTGATAACTTTGTTGCCAAACAACAAAGTTCCAATGATTATGTTAGCAGACAATTGGAACACAATGCTCGTATGCTTAGTCATTTCAGTGCTTGTGTGGACAAAAATGTCAATGATCTTAAGCTTCTGAGTAAACATGCCTCTATGGTTACTACCCAAGTAGAACAAGTACTTAAAGCTCAGAATGACTTGCTCAATGAGTTGAATTACAATTCTGTCAGAGTCGTTACTAGAGGCGATCGAATGACCCAGGAACCTTTGTATCCCGAGGGTCATCCAAAGATAATTCAACAGGATTCTCAAGGAGTTAGCACCGATGCACCTAGTCATTGTAGGAAGAAGAAGAAAGATGATAGGAACTTGCACACTAGCAACCCTGTTGCTGCTACACCTGAGAGTCCAAGCGATGTCTCTGTCTTTGACGCTGAAACACGATCTGGTGATGAACATGAGCCTAATGATGATATCAATAGTGATATTCATGTTGATGCTCAACCTAGCCATGATAAGGATGTGGAGATTGAACCTATTGATCTTGATAACCCACAGCCTAAGAATAGAAGATACGATAAGAATGACTTTGCTGCTAGGAAGCATGGTAAAGAAAGGGAACCATGGGTTCAAAAACCCATGCCCTTTCCTCCCAAACCATCCAAGAAAAAGGATGATGAGGATTTTGAGTGATTTGTTGAAATGATTAGACATGTCTTTCTGCAAATGCGTTTGACGGATTTCTTTTGATGACCATGAGATGGATGAATCGAGGAGTCACAAACCTTAGTTCCAAGCTTTCACTTTAGGTTGCTTAGAAGAAAACTGATAGATTTAGTTTAGTTTTCCCTGTTTTCTGTTTTAGCATCTGGTAGAAAAGTACCCAGAAAATAGAAGTTCTCCGAACATCCTGAAAAAAAGTATGATTTTTTTCTAGAGTTTTTGAAAAATACTTAGACAAAGAGCTTGTCTAGGGATGCAACAGTGGGCCACAAGCCCTTGAGGCGCGGGCACCCCCCTGGTCGCGCGACCCAGGCTTGTGGGGCCCACAGGCACTCCCTCCACTCATTCTTGCTCTCATCTGGTTCTCCTACCTCTAGAAAAAAATCGTTTCGCAACTCAAACCCGTGTTCTTGATCCTCTTGCTGGGATTTTCGATCTCTTTGCTGAAATCACCATTCTCAGAACTGTTTTGGGGAAATTACTCCTTGGTAAGTGACTCCCCCATTGGTCCAATTAGTTTTTGCTCTAGTGCCTTATACTCCGCGTATTTTTGCTGCCTTGGTGACCATGTTCTTGAGCTTTGCATGCTAATTTTATCTAGTCCCAAGCAGTTTTGATGCGTAATATGGCCTCTAGGCACTTGTGGGAGTAGTTGCTACGAGTTTTGTTGAGCCTTGTTCACTTTTCCTTAGAATCACTAAAATTTCAGAAATTTTCATAGATAGAAAAGGGAAAAGATGAGGAGGTTGTTAAGAGGCTCTTCAAGCCGTGACCCCAAGGATGATGGAAGTGATAAGAAGACCAAGTATCTGGTCCTTCGAGTCGCAGAAGTTCGAGCGTGGGAGTGGCCAAGCGACGTGTTCTTCTGCGCCGCTGGAATTTATGAGGACTTTTATCACTTGGTGGAAAACGCAGGCCTTACCGCCTTCGTTGAAGATAAGTGTGTGCAATACCTCCTCCTCACTAATATCTTCGTACAAAGCTTTAACTTTTATCCGAGGAAGAATCCTCCTATGGTTGAGTTTAAACTTTATGATATCCCCCAGCGCATGTCACTCCAGGATTTTTGCAATGTCTACAAATTACCTTACGTTGGGGATATTCATGAACCTCGTCCATGGGACCTGGAAGCTTTCATCAATGCAATTGATGTAGGAGAGGAGAGAGGAGTGTCTTGCCCTAGAGCTGCTAGCATACATTTTCCCGTGCTTCGGTACTTCTCACTTTTTGTGGGAAAATGTTTGATTGGTCGTGGGAAAGCTGGGTCCCTTAGTTCCCTATATCTTGCGGTCTTTCGCGAATCCCTTTATAATGATAAAACTTATAGCTTGGGTGCTATAGTAGCTCAACGGTTGAACACGAACCTTTCTAAGGGCATTGTCTATGGAGGTATCTATGCTACTCGTCTTGCTAGACACTTTGAGATACCTATTAGACTGGAGGAGGAAGAAGAGATTCTTCTTACCGAGAGATATCTAGATTACGGTAGCATTGTTCGCCATGACTTTCTTGATAGAGATAAAAATAGAAGGATGATCTATAACCTGGTTTTAGTCAGGGTACTCGTGAGACTATTACTTTGCCTGCTCCTTCTTTGTTTAATCTTCATGCAGGCAGGTACATTATTATGCCCTCAGATATCTACTCATATTGGGGCCCAGCCCAACCACAGGTGCCCGTGCCCGAGCCACAAGTCGAGTACCAGACGCTAGTTTATTAGTGGGAGCCAGAGGAGCTCACACAGCAGTGGCATCCTCAGTCAACTCCGAAGTACCCCGGAGCTGGTTATTTCCCTCCATGGGAGTAGACGAACTTAGGCCAAAAGCCTAAGCTTGGGGGAGTACGTGTTTCTCACCGACTTTACACTCTTGCTTATGCTTTCACTTTGTTCGTCGGTGTTTACACTTTGCCACTTTATCATCCATGCTAGTTTATTTCTTTTTCTCGTTTTCTTTTCGTGTGTGTGTCTAGTTTGAGAAAACCCAAAAATATTTTCTTTTTCTTCTTTTGCTTGTTTTGAGCTTTCCCGTGTAAATAGTTTTCTTTTTCTTTGGGTCAAGGTAGAATACCATGGTTACAATGTTTAGTGGCTCTCGCATGCATACCTGTTTAGCTTTCAAAGAGCCATATCACTTTGTCTTCTACTTTGTGTTTGCCAGCAGATTCCAGCTTTAGTCCAATGCGCGAGCACTCTTATTATTGTTCACATCATTCGGTCGTGCAAGTGAAAGGCAATAATGACGATATATGATGAAGTGAGTAAGCCTGGAAAAGCTAGTATGAACTCGATCTATTTTGTTTTTGTAAATATGACTAGCTCAACGTTCCAGATTCAGCTTTGTTGTGAGAGAAACATGTTTGCAATGACAACGTAGGATCATAGTTGCTTATGGCATGCTTACTTAGCTAGGAGCTTATAATGGTTTGTCTTGGTTGCCCACATGAATTTTGAGATGACTATGATGTAATATGATAGGATGGTATCCTCCTTTGAATGATTCAAGTGGCTTGACTTGGCGCATGTTCACGCATGTAGTTGAAACAAAATCAACATAGCCTCTATAATATTCATGTTCATGGTGATTTATGTCCTACTCATGCTTGCACTCAATGTTAGTTAATCTCAATGCAGTGTGATGACTGTTGTCGCTCTCTAGTTGGTCGCTTCCCAGCCTTTTGCTAGCCTTCACTTGTACTAAGCGGGAATACTGCTTGTCCATCCACTTTCATAAACACAAAGTTGTTCCATATGAGTCTACCATACCTACATATATGCGATATCTACCTGCCGTTCCAAGTAAATTTGCATGTGCCACTCTCTAAACCTTCAAGAAATAATCTGTTTTGCGTCCCCGAACCGCTCATGTGGTGACAGGGGGCTATCAATATCTTCCATGCTAGGCGTGTTATCCTTGATATGTGTTTATTCACTATCATTCACGAGAAAGGGGCCGGTAATTGGAATTCCCAGTTCCATGCTCAAATCAAAAAGATAATTGCAAACATATTTCCCGCAGGATTGATGTTGGTATGGACGGTACCCGAGGATTCGGCTAGCCGTGGAGTGTGATTGATTGGTTGTGGGGGAGTCAAAACTTTACTTTTCTGTTTGGGAACCGCCTATCGCATGTGTAGCGTGGAAGATGTTGAGAACTCTTAGTCATTAAATTGACAATGAAAGCATGCCACCCAAAATTATTATCTCGGTTTTAAAAGCTTGAGCTCTGGCACCTCTGCAAATCAATGCCTTCCTCTGCGAAGGGCCTGTCTATTTATGTTCCTGTTGAGTCATCCTCCTCTTATAAAAGCACCAATTAGAGAGCACCTCTGTCGTTTTTATGCTTTTCTTTTAACTGTGTTGAGTATGACTGTGACTGGATCTTCTTTGCCATGAGTTACAATGTTTAGTCAGCCCTTGGTCTTTGAAGGTGCTCTGCATTTATGTTTTGCGGTCTCAGAAAGAGCTAGCGAGATACCACCTGTTCGTACTCCTTCATGTTGTCTTGATTGAAGTGTTGACATTTGAGGCTTATTATTATTTGCTCGCTAGCTGATTATGCCATTGATATGAGTTTACCGTGAGACCTAGATGTCATTTGCTTATGTGGTTAGCTTGTGATCTTGCTGAAATTATGGTTATGAGTGAGGCATAGGTGCAACAACAAGATCAAACAGAGTTCGTCAAAGTTTTTCTTTTGTCTCTTTCAGTTTGTCAAGTGAATTGCTTGAGGACAAGCAAGGCTTTAAACTTGGGGGAGTTGACACGTCTCCGTCGTATCTACTTTTCTGAACTCTTTTGCCCTTGTTTTGGACTCTAATTTGCATGATTTGAATGGAACTAACCCGGACTAATGCTGTTTTCAACAGAATTGCCATGGTGTTGTTTTGTGCAGAAATAAAAGTTCTCGGAATGACCTGAAAATTTACAGAGTATTTTTCTGGAATTAATGAAAAATACCTGCGAAAAGATCCACCAGAGGAGGTGAGCCAGTGGGCGACCAGCCCACCAGGCGCGGCCACCCCCTGGCCGCGCCTGGCAGGCTTGTGGGGCCCACGAGGCTCCACCGCCTCCAATCTCAGCTCTATATATTCTGTTTCGCCCGGAAAAAAATCAGGGAGAAGGATTCATCGTGTTTTACTATACGGAGGCGCCGCCACCTCCTGTTCGTCATCTCGAGGGCAGATCTGGAGTCCATTCTGGGCTCCGGAGACGAGAAATCGTCGCCATCGTCATCATCAAGCTTCCTCCATCGCCAATTCCATGATGCTCTTCACCGTTCATGAGTAATCTCATCGTAGGCTTGCTGGACGGTGATGGTTGGGATGATATCTATCATGTAATCGAGTTAGTTTTGATGGGGATTGATCCCTAGTATCCACTATGTTCTGAGATTGATGTTGCTACTACTTTGCCATGCTTAATGCTTGTCACAAGGGCCCGAGTGCCATGATTTCAGATCTGAACCTATTATGTTGTCGCCAATATATGTGTGTTCTAGATCCTGTCTTGCAAGTTGTAGTCACCTACTATGTGTTATGACCTTGCAACCCCGGAGTGACAATAGCCGGAACCACTCCCGGAGATGACCATAGTATGAGGAGTTCATGTATTCACCAAGTGTTAATGCGTTGGTCCGGTTCTTTATTAAAAGGAGAACCTTAATATCCCGTAGTTTCCATTAGGACCCCGCTGCCACGGGAGGGATGGACAATAGATGTCATGCAAGTTCTTTTCCCTAAGCACGTATGACTACATACGGAATACATGCCTACATTAGATTGACGAACGGGAGCTAGTTACATATCTCTCCGTGTTATAATTGTTACATGATGAATCACATCCGGCTTAATCATCCATCACCGATCCAATGCCTACGAGTCTTTTACTACTGGTCCTTGCTACGCTACTTTGCCACTACTGCTGTCACTGCTGTTGTTGTTACTCTGTTGCTACTGCTGTTACTTTGCTTCTACTCTTTACTGTTGTTACTGCTGCTTTCGTACTACCTTGCTACTGATACTTTGCTGCAGACGCTAGATCTTTTAGGTGTGGTTGAATTGACAACTCAACTACTAATACTTGAGAATATTCTTTCGCTTCCCCTTGAGTCGAATCAATAAATTTGGGTTGAATACTCTACCCTCAAAAACTGTTGCGATCCCCTATACTAGAGGGTTATCAAGAGTTCATGAGGGGTGACTCTGCTATCAAAATTCACTCTTATTCATTTTGCCAAGAACTATATGCAATCAACCTCAACCATATGCATTAGTTCAAGTAGTCACACATTCCCTCAATGGTAAGCATGGGACAATGTAATTAATGCATCTTTGGACATCATCCCATTTGTGTTTCACTTCATGTCCATGGATATTCTTGCATATGTTCCTTTTGATTTGGCCCTAACCCATATAGGTGACAAGAGTAAGAAACAACAAGGATTGCTCCCAACTCAAGACGATCTTCATCAACATTAAGCATCCACCACTACTTCATCTACTTAAAGTCTTTGACGACAAAACCCAAGGTTAGTTTGTCCCTCTAAAGGGGGAATGTCATATCAAGGGGAAGCTTAACTCTAATCTTGAGTATAAGCATCTCCTAAGGATATGAGTGCATTAATGCTTATGTCAAAGTGGTAACCCGACTTGTGCTTGACGATGAGTATGACCTATGATCAAGTATTCATACTTGGCTCCTAAGTCAATATAATCGTATATAGATGACTTTGTCATCGCCCATGTGCTTGATAGCTGCTAGGATGCATCTACATATTCACCATATTTTGTCTATCATTCTTATTGTTTTAGCATGTTGGTCTGCATGTGTTTGCTCATTCGAGGACATCCAATTGTTGTTATTTTTCTTTTGATTTATCTTTTGCCAATTGGATGGACAAGAATGCCTTGTACCCTTCTCTAGGTATCCATGCTATCTCATCTCAAGTTCTATTCATTCTTCATCACAAAACTTGAACAAGCACTTGTCGATCCCTCTGTGTGAAGAAGCATTCGGAGTTCCGTATCGCACACTACAAGAAATATGCTCATACATGACGTTCTTTAAGACGTTGTTGAAGAATTCGTCATAAATCTATGACGATTTCATCTGAGATTGTTATAAGACATTTGAGGGGATCAAATCTACATATAAATTACAATAATGTGAGTCAAAAATGTCGTAACCGCAAAGATAAGATTTTCATAACTTTTACGACGATTATAAAAATGTCGTAACATGTTCTAACCATGTTGACATGTCACTCGTGGGTCCATTCTATCCCACCTCATCCTAGTTTTTGAAGCAACCTACTATTCTGTCATTCCAAAAATTCTCGAAAAAGTATCATAAATACTTTGGATCATATATTCCTCAAATATGTGAAAACCCTTCCTTCCGTAGTTCAAAAATAATTCAGCAATGTTCATTTTCCTATTCTGTTAAGAATATCACTTTGTGTAGGAAGTGCTATTTCTATTTCTTTGATTACCCTCATATTTTTTGGGCACTCTTTGCTATCCAAATCATTGCCTCATAAAAACTTTCGTAACCATTTGCCTAGTAAATCTTTCTCAGCAAATTTCCAAAGTTTGTTTTCAGCTAACTGCTTTGTGAAGGAAGTACTAGATAGGAATATCCTGATGAGTTGAATTTTTTCCACATCTTTTATGTGCCAAAAACATAGCTCTCCACAAAATTTTAGCCCCATCTAACAATCCATGTGAGCTCATCAGCCAATCTTTGTTTTTGTTAATATTTTCAGATTGTGAAGTAACTACATTTTCTATTGCTTTATAGTTGATGAAAATTTACCATGGAATAAAACTGACCATATAACCTCACTCCACCAAATTTAGCTCATTTAATTCAGCCAATTTCCCTCAATATTTTTCCCAATATTCTGTTTAGTAGAGAGCATTGTGAAGGAAGTACAATTTTTGTTTATCCAAATTTTATGAAGTTTTTACAGTGCCTTAATGTGCCCAAATTATCATCCGCCTCCAAATTTCAGCTCAATCCAATCATCTATGTGAGCCCAGTTTCAATTACCATTTTCTGTCCAGATTGGCACATTGTGAAGGAAGTGTCACTTTGGCATGTCCAAATGGTATAATGTTTGTACAGTGCCTTCATATGCCCAAATTAACATCATACACCAAATTTCAGCTCAACCCATTCATTCATTTCATCCCAACTTCAACATCCATATTTCTGCACAGTGTGTTACTTTCCAAAGCAAGTGCCACCTAGGTTCATCCATTTGAGCTAAAAAATTGCCATGAGAGTCTCCTTAGTAGATGATCATCCTCAGCCAAAATTTAGGCCCATTGTCTATGGTCATTGCCCGCACCGCTAATCAAACACTTGGCTGCTAATTCATGCTTGAGCTTAGTTCACTCTCCTCGTGAGATTATTCTATTGTATTCTTCTTCCTAACACCTACCGAGGGATTGTCAAACGGATTAGGCATTCCTTTTCCACCCAGAACACGTGGCAACACAACCGTCACGCGATGACCATGCAGCTGGCATGCAAGTTCACGCGCTTTGGAGTTGAGGCCCTCGACCACCATCCAAACCTCGACGTCAAGCCACCACACCATGTATTTCTGATTAAATAGATACTTGTGTACCTAGAAATGATTTTTGGGAAAAATAAAGAGCAAACTATAATGTAGCTGTTGTTCAAATTTGACCCACTTCCAACCGAATCGGCACAAATTTGTCCTTTTCACGAGAGGTGGATAAAAGTTTTCGACACCCAACCATTCGAGACTAGTATTTTATAAAAATGATTTGGTCCAGTTTTGCAACAAATATATGGTAGGTCCTTTACAAAAATACTCATTTCGGGCACTTGAAAAATGGAAAATGAATTTTTCATACAAGGAAAATGAAAACTTCCTTAATAAACATTGTTTGTCATTCCAACATGCACCCTTCTACAAAATATGAGATCATTTAAACAAACTATGCCATGAATGTGGCCATGAAATTGATCATTTGGCTTGAAAGCCATAAACCTTCACACATGATAGCTCATTTTGAGAACACTTTCTAAAAATGATTGTCGTATTACAAGTTTCTTATTTTTCTGGTAACTTGGTCACATATAATGACACAATATGAAGGTTTTACAATTTTTTGATTTTTTCTTATTTTTTTATGCCCATTTCAAAATGCGGTCAAAACGGCACGTATGACCGTTCCTACCTAGGGGTTGAATTTTGGAAACCTTTTGATGTTTCTGTGATTAAATAGATACTTGTGTACCTAGAAATGATTTTTGGGAAAAATAAAGAGCAAACTATAATGTAGCTGCAGTTCAAATTTGACCCGCTTCCAACTGAATCGGCAGAAATTTGTCTTTTTCACGAGAGGTGGATAAAAAATTTCGACACCCAACCATTTGGTCAATTGAACATTAAATATGGCCTAGTATTTTATAAAAATGATTGGGTCTAGTTTTGCAACAAACTTATTTTGGACACTCGAAAAATGGAAAATGAATTTTCCGTCAAAAGAAAATGAAAACTTCCTTATGTAACATGGTCTGTCATTCCAATATAAAGCCTTGTGCACAATATGGGAACATTTGAAAAAACTATACCATGGATGTGGCCATAAGACTGATCCTCTCGCTTGCAAGCCATGGATCTTCACACATGATAGCTTATTTGTTAGAACACTTTTTAAAAAAAATTGCCATATTACAAGTTTATAATTTTTCTTGGTAGCTTGGTCACATATAAGCAGTGTTTGATCACATTTGGAAATCATATCTCATTTCAAATTCCATCATTAAAAAGGATTTAAAATTAATATGATAAAATAAATCCTGAAACAACAAGGGAAAAATGTTGCACACCATGCAAAAATTCCAAAACTTTTTTTGTTAATGATAACAACATCACCCCCAAGTTGGTGTGGACTCCACCTTTGAAACCTGAACCAAAAAGCAATTCCTAAATGCTCTTTTGTTTTGTGAAAATTGTCAACTTGTTCAAATAAATCCCAAGATTTTCTTGGATATGCATAATATGGCATGTTATTTAATGGAGCAAGTCACAAATTTTTTCTAAGATAAAATGGTGCTGAGATTAATTAAAACATATCGTTTTTAATAAAACAGAAATGAAGAATATTTAAAATGAAAAATAATAAACCCCCAGCCCAACTGGGCCTAGGCCCACGAGGCCAACCGGCCCAACCAACCAACCGATTAGCCCACCCCACCACGGGGTCTATCTCGACTGCCCCGAAACCCTACCCACTCCCCCACTTCCCCTCCCGATCCACATTGGATCGGGGCAACCGACGCCACCCCACATCCCATCGGGCCATCTCCTTCCTCCCCCTCCCCACCACCACCACCTCCGGCTGATCCCTCTTCCCTATGCCACCACCTCCGGTCGCCACCTCCGGCCACCAACACGCCGCCACGCCCATGCACTTCGACTCCCAAGACCCCGAGGTAAATGTCTATCCAGGCCCACTAAGCCACGGAAATTCTAGTGTTGGTACGGATCCAAGACTGAAGTGAATCCAAAACTGAATGCATAACGAGGTGATCAAGCCGACGGTAGAAGGGATGTTGAGCATCATGAGGGCGTGCAAGGAGGCCGGCACCGTGAAACGCATCGTCTTCACCTCCTCCGCCGACAGTGTCAACATCGAGGAGCGGCCGAGGCAAGCCTATGACCAGGAAAACTAGAGTGACATCGACTTCTGCCGCCGCGTCAAGAGGACAGGATGGGTGAGACGAGAGGAGAGAGGCTTCTCTTCTCTACCTCTACTTGTTGTTATACTACTAGTGCTTGTCAAGATGGCCTGCTGCAAGCAAAGCGATAATAACATGTGGACGGGTCGGGTTTTGTAGATGTACTTCATGTCCAAGTCGCTGTAAGAGAAGGCCGCCATGGAGTACGCCAGCGAGAATGGCCTGGACTTCATCAGCATCATCCCCACGCTCGTCGTCGCCACGTTCCTCAGCGCCGGCATACCACCCAGCCTAGTCACCGCCCTCGCGCTCATCACGGGGAATGAAACCCACTACTCGATCCTGAAGCAGGTGCAGCTGGTCCACCTGGACGACCTCTGCGACGCCATGACCTTCCTGTTCGAGCACCGAGAGGCCAACTGCCGCTACATCTACTCCCATGACGACACCATCCACGTCCTCGCCAGGATGCTCCAGGACAGGTTCCCGGAGTACGACATCCCGAAGAAGTTCGCGGGGGTCGACGACAACCTTCAGCCCATCCACTTATCCTCCAAGAAGCCGGAGCGGAGGGCGTGGGGGCTGGAGGTGGCATGGTGGTGGATGGAGGAGGAGGTGGAGGGACACGCCATGACCGTTGCAGCCGCCGGTGCTGTCGCCGCCATGCTCATCTACTAGTGCGGCAAGGAGAGGAGAAGAGGAAGGTGGATTGGATTGGTTGGGTGATGATTTTCTGAATCTTGCTCAGTTCATTCCTTTGTAGGAGTAGAGCGGATGCAGGTGAGTGATGTGGATTGGTCCTATCCACTCTAGATTTTTCGACGAGAGATGCCAAAGGTCCGCATGGTCATGTCGCGTACAATACATTTCTTTCTGGCTGACAGCAACGAGGCGCTGCATCCAGTCCAACTCCAACCCAACCCCAGTACTTGTAGATGTTATACATACAGTAGATGTTATATATTCAGTCATCCACTTTTGACTGTACACTCGAGCAGCTCGATGAGCTTAATTTGAGGGCAAAGAACATAGCTTAACATCTATCTGTAACATCTCTCGCCACATCTTAGTTTTGATTTAGTGATGCAAAAATAAGTTTATACTCTATTTAGCAATGCTAAAATTAGAATTGGTAAGTACACCCTATGGTTGCAGCTACATGCTCCTGGTCACCTGTATGCTCATCTAATTACTATGGCGTTTGAACTAGTTTTGAAACTGATTAGATGGATGTGTGAAGTGTTTCTTCCTTCATTATAAAGCTGGCCTATTGTATTGAAACTGATGTGTGAAGTGTTTCTTCCTTCGAGTGGTGTTCGGCGAATCTGCTACAGTCGTGTGCTTCTTTTCACCAAGTAAAATCAAATCACACGAATGGCGACTCAAAGTAAGAGCGGCAACTTCTGGCACACCTACATTGCAAATTACTGCATGATGTGATGAATGACATTGCTTTATCTGCTTCATGATTACAAATTATATCAAGAAACCTAGCATACCAACACTTGTAAACATCTCGCTTGTAGGATAGTATTGTTAAGAAAGCTTACATATTTGTAGCAGAAAGTGAGAAAGATAACATACAAAAAAACATGCTGGAGCTGTTAAAATCTAACTTGTAGTTATTGTTCCAAAGTTCAAAAAATGTGGTCCTCTAAGTGCCGCCCAAGAAGGACCTCCACCGGTTCTTCAAGTGGCCCAATGCCGTGCACATCCAGTGCCAGTGCCGCATCATCAAGCAGCGCCTCAAGGTGCCCCCAACACTCCACCAGTTCACCCGTCCCTCGACAAGAACCTCGTATGCACTCGGAATCCGCAATACCTAAAGTCATTTATTTGCTCGGCTAGAAATGTTATTTTATATTCACTTGTGGGTATGTAATAGTCAAAGTGCGTTATATCGACTAGAGGGGGGTGAATAGGAGATTTTTAGAATTTCATCACTGGGAAATTCCTTTTGAGGAAATTCCTCACTGATGACTAACTTACAGCGGAAACAACAAAGTATCAGGAGTGCAAAGTATCACTACAACAGTTCTTCAGGATGAAGAATATGAAAACTGTTTGCACAATATGCAGGCACGCAGAAACAGATGAGGATTAACTCGCGTGAAGAATTTGGGGTGAGGAATTTCAGAGAAAGTATTTAGCAAATTCTTCAAACAGTGACGGTGAAAATCATCAACACACAATTTGAGGAATATAAAAAGTTGAGGAAATAGAACCCGTTTCACAGTGAAGACAGTGGTTGAAGACCCAGTTCCAACTGTTGTGACAGTTGTACATCTGGTTTTGAGCGGCTTGGTATTCATACCAAATGACACACAATCCCTACCGTATTCTCCTTGGGCTAAGAACACACAGTCCTCGCCCGACACTCATGGTATGTCTTCAGGGAAGACTTCCAAACCCTCACAAACTTGGTCACCTGGCGATCCACAATTGACTGCTGGATTGCTCTAGACCATGACGCCTAACCGTCTGGAGGATGCACAGTCCTCAAAGGTAAAAGGCTTCAGTCCCACACAGGAACAACTTCTTCAGTGATGCTCAATAACTTGGTTTTTGGTTTGTGGTTTGGTGTTTGGGGTATTTCCTCAGTGATGAATTACTCTCGAAGACTTTGAGGAATTTGGGTTGCTCTTATGACAAGTGTCAGTTTCTAACGGAGCAGCCAACCAGCTAATGGTTGTGGGGGCGGCTATTTATAGCCTAGGAGCATCCCACATGATTCGACATTAATGCCCTTAAATAATATGACCGTTGGTGTGGATAACACCAATGATGTGGCGTGACTATCGGTAATGGTCGGGACCCTCAACTGTGAGAGTCCTCATGTCTCTCATATTCCCCACTTGAGGCTTTTGGTAGGATTAGGCTTGGGTTGAGCATCATGAGGAAATTCATTCCAATGTGTTACCTCGACCCCCTTTAATAGTACGGTGTTCCTATTACTCAAGTGTGAAAAAAATAAAACAGAAAGGATAAACTTCATGCTTCAAAGTCTTCAGATTGATTTTCTTCAGGAGACACCGAATTCCTCAATTTCCATATCTTCATGAGGAATATCAATTTCATCGCAAATTCTTCGCGATTCAATTCTTCAGCTTCAGACCAATTTCTTCAACTGAAGATATACATTTTTAGGGGTCGATATTCATCGAATATTTCAAACTCCTCAGCGACTTATAGATCCTGTGTATACTCAAGAACACATTAGATACTTAACCTATAAGTCCTCAAACCACCAAAATCACTAAGGGGAACTAGATGCACTTACAATCTCCCCCTTTTTGGTGGTTGATGACAATTAGGTTAAGTCTTCAATGGGAATAAACATATGAAGTGTAAATACTCATTTGAGGCATTTGAAATCCAGATTCAGAGAGATCCCCGTGAAGATGTGCATATCTTGAGGATTTTGCTTTCCGCAACAAATGCACATTGATGATTTATATCATCGAGATCTCCCCATGAGTCTTGTAAATCATGCATACATACGACATATAGTATGAAGAAATTGACGATGCATGATGACAAATGGTATCTCACGAATTCCAGCATGCGTGCATTAAAAACTTGAGGAATAAGCATGCGAAGAAAAACGTTCAAAAGCGTCGGAGTACCATACGGCTTAAGTTACAACTCATTACATAAAACACTTCAAAAGAGCCAAGATTTTGTAACTTAAATAAAGTTTATAAGCCCCCAAAATATCCCGCGTGAAGACTAACTCTCAAGTTTCTCCCCCTTTGTCATCAAATGACAAAAAGGGACAAACTGAGGACTAACACCTGTGAAGACTTTCACTTCTTGGCAGTTGAGGAAGATGCGTGAGGATTCTTTGGAGCAGACTTCCTCCTTGGACCAGTGGCAGTGTCTTGTTGATCTTCATCTGATTCATCAGTGCGGAATGAAGAAAACGAACTGTCCTCAACGTTTGGAACTAGGATTGGCCTGAATTTCTTCTTTGGTGGCCACGACTAGTCGAAGTCCCGCACAAACTCCAATTCTTCAAGTTCTGCTGGAGTCTTCAAATGACCCAGTGTCGCCCAGGTGTGAGCAAAAACCTCATGAAGATAATGATGGTTAAGCTTCACAGCATTCTGCGTTTCATTGAGGGTTTTCACAATGGCACCGAACTGGCGTTTGACCCACTTGTGATTCCGATCCACCTTCTGGTGAAGACTGAGAAGAAGCTCTCTGGTATTCATCACCCGAGGAGCAACAGGACTTGGAGGATTGGTTTCAGTGTCACCCCATGAGGAATAAGCTTCTGGCTCTCGGAACTGGCCATCAAGGGGCCGACTGCCTTCATCAATGAAAGACTTGTCTTTTCCCTCAACAGGCTCGAAAGTCTTCTTGTTGACACTTAGAGGAGGCATATAATCGATATGGTTGTTTAAATCAGTGTGATAGTTGATGCCTGACCTGCGTATGATGAATCTCATGATCCATGGAGCATAAATCTTCAGGTCAAAAGGGGCCATAGAACTTTTGGCCAAAGTCCTCAAGAGGAAATCATGGATGTTGATGGGAATGCCATGTGTGATGTTGAAGAGGATATTCTTCATGATGCCTATGACTTCTTCTTCATCATCAGGGCCCTTGATTGGCGCTAGAACGCGGTAGAGGACTTTGTAAACCGTCCTGGGTTCATATTTCAGTTCATGGACCAGGAAGGTTGTTATTGGTGGTTGCCCCTTAGCCAAAGGCTTCATGAGGACATCCATCAGCTTGTTTGCCAGCTCACGTTCATCATACAGCTTTACTGCCTGCTTTGAGGGAATTGACACTGGTAGTTCTCGCAGCAGCTCATTGGCAGGAGCCTCGAAGTGTGTGTCCTGCGTCATCCAACCTAGCACCCATGTGTTGATGTCTGTTGGATCTCCAGAGATGTGCAGAGTTGCATAGAATTTAAGAATGAGTTCACTATTCCAATCATAGATATCTGAGCACATTGGGAGGAGTCCAGCTTCAAAAAGGACATTGAGGATTGGAGCAAAGCATGGAATTTCTTCAAGCTCAAAGTGAGGAATGTGCTTGTGCTGGAAAATCTTGTTTCTTCCACACAACATAGAGGCATAGTAGTTGAGCTGTGTGCTTGTCCAAAACTTCAGATGCCTGATGCGAGGGTTGTCATAGGGATTTTCTCCGATGAAAAACATGCTTTCTTCAAAGAAGGATTCCTTTTGAAACTTTGGCCGCTTGGAGAACGGCTCACGCTGCATTGGCTGAAGATTTTGCGGATTGACTTGAGGAGAGACAATCATTGCAGATTCTGGGTTGAGGACGAAAAGGGCATTCTCTGGATCTGGTGCATTGTCCTCAGCATGTTCCTCACGGTGAGGAATTTGATCTGCTTGAGCTTTAGGCTGAGGAGCATGCTCTGGTTGAGGAATGTCATCAACCGGAGCTTCCTATTGAGGGTTTTTCTTTGAAGGAGGAATTGGTTCATCCTGAGCCTCAGCTTGAGGGTTTTTCTCAAGAGGAGGAATTAGGTCACCCTGAGCCTCGGGTTGAGGATTTTGCTCAGAGTTGTGAATTTCATCAGGCTGAGGATTTTCACTTTGTTTTTTTCTCAGCTTGAGGAGCTTGCTTGGTGGAAGAGACAGATTCATCAGCTGGTGCAACTGATCCTTGTGCAGTATCTTCATGAGGAATGAAGGACTGAGGACTGTCATCAATGCGAATTTCCTCATCAGTATGTTCCTCAGATTCAACATTCTTCATTTCCTCATCTGCCCCGTTCTCCTTGTCTTCGCTTTCGAAGGGAGTCATCTCATATGATGGAGCAACGTTGAGAGGCACAGGATCCAAAGGTGCATTTTCTTCAAGAGCTTTGAGGCGCTTGGCCTCAGTTGATTCTTCTGCTGATGAAGCTTTTATTTTCTTGGGTTCCTTTTCAGCATCCCTGGTCTTCTTCACGTCTGATGCAGACAGAGTCATTTTCTTCACCTTTGAAGCTTTTGGTGAAGGTGTTTTCTCAGCTGAAGCAATTTCATCAGCTGGAGCAGAGTCACCAGCTGGCTTAGAAGCACAAGCTGGAGCAGAGTTGTCAACTGGCTTAGAAGCAGCAGGAGCAGTTTCACCAGCTGTAGTAGAGTCATCAGCTGGATTTTGCTTGGTAATTTCCACGATACCCAGTTCATCAGCACGGCTTACTTGAGGGATTTCCTCAGCATGAGCAGTTTCATCAACTGGTTCTTCAATCAGAGGTTGAGGAGTTGGTACTGGAGGGGCAGCCTTCTTGTTGTAATCATCAACTGCGTCAGTGGCAAATTTGATGAAGTTGGTTTTGAGACTTTGACGATCAGAAAGCTTAGTGTACTTGTCAATCAAAGTCTTCAATTCAGCCTGTGTTGACACAAGTGCATCAGGCGTCAGGTTGAGGAGATTTTGTTTGAGGAATTTCTCCTTTTTAAGCTGTGCAACCTTAGCCTGTTTGGCTTGCTGCTCCTTCCACTTCGCCTCGTTGATGAATGTGGCCACCATGTGGCTGATGCCTGGGAGAAGCTTCAAATCATCGATTGGAGTGTTGGGGTCCTCATACCAGATGCTGATGTAATCCAGGAGGACTTTTGGGTCCATGGCCAGAGGAATGGAGCTGACAGAAGCTTGAGCTACCCTCTCTTGCTTGTTTCTGATGATGGCTTGCAGAGTGTCATCATCAAATTCATCACTACCTTCTGATGCAGAAGGAACCTTGATGATTTTGCTTGGGCTTGGTCTTGTTCCTCTCCCAGCAGTCACCTTAGTCTTCAGGGGAGTCGGTGAAGACTTTGTCTCGGAGCTTGTTGCAGACGGGACTGAGGAGCTGGAGACAGTGGACAGTTGCTTCACTATCAGCTTCTGTTCAGGCTTTGAAGCCTTTGGTGGTGCTGAGGGTTTTGTTGCTAATGCTGGTGCAGCTTTCGGAGGCATTTTCTCTTGTGGCTTTGAAGCCTTTGGTTTTGGTGGGATAGACTTCATTTGAGGAATGGCCGTATCAGAAGTCTCAGTTGCACAGGAAGTGGCGGCAGTTGCAGCAGCAACAGATTCTTCATTGAACTTCCTCACAACAGCTTCTGCTTGCTTTTGAAGCTTTGACATGTGTTTTGACTTTTCCTCAGGATAGTCATCAATTGTCTTGAGGCTTGAGGGGTGTGCATCCTGATAATCCTCAAGAGGAGTCCGTTTTCCAGGAGGCTTCAGAGCGAATTTCTTTGCATACTTAGGGGTGACGAATCTGTACTCTTTCCACTCCTTAGCCCATCGGCGTTCTATCTTTTGAAGTCTTATCTTTCTCTTGGGCATAGATTCTTGTTCATCCGGAGTGCAGTATTCCAGGTATATATCCTCAGGGATATCTATGGCAGTGTTCTCCTCAAGCTTCGTGCCACCCTTTTGCTTCCTTTCATCTTCCATATTCTTCAGTTGAGGCTTTTGCTCAGGAAATTGAACTCTTGAGGATTCTGATGAAACTTGCACATTTTCTTCAAGAAACGCTGCAAATGAGTTAAGTTGATGAGAACCTAGAGATTCATCAACTGGCATGTTTGTACCTGTGAACAGAGTATAGTTGCGAGGAATGTGGAGAAGTCATATGCGTTCTCAGATTTGATGAAATGAATTTTTTTGAAAGTTGAGGAATTTGACCAGTGGTTGAGGAATTCGTCTAAGCACACTGTTCTTGGTTCCGGAGTTGTACAGATTCGAAAATTTGCACAATTGAGGAATCTCATGAAAATCTTAGATGCTTAGTGAAGTTCAAAAATAGTTGGGTGATAGGCAGTGTTTGAGGGAAAAGAAACCGATGGATACTTGAGGAAAAATAGATTTCACATCTCTAAGGTAAAATAGTAGATCAAACGAGTTGTAAAAATAGGGTTTTTATTTACCCTAGATGGCGCACACGAAGAATAGAGAAGGGAGTATAGTAGATGCTCTTTCGGTGCGAGTCAAATGCGCCCTAACTCGGCAAAGAGGACAACTACGATGGCGGCGGACGAAGATGGTCTAGTTCCGGCGTGGTTTCGGCGACGGAGAGGTCGAGGCAGTCAAGCTCTTCTTCGCCAGCGTCGCGACTTCTAGTGGTGGCGCTAGGGCTTTTAAGCTTTGCTCTAGCAGGAGGGCGATGGGACGAAGAAGATTTTACCAAAGGGAGGTGGGGACATATTTATAGCCACGCGGTAACTGTTGGTGCGAAAATATCGGACCAAATAGCCCCTGTCTCTACGTCTCCGCAGGACACGTGTAGCACACGACCGAAGCGGTGGAAATCGTGGTTATCCGAACGGGGAAAGTGGGGTTCAGTTACTATGTAAAAAAATATTTTTGAAGATTTGAGGATTTTGTGACAAAATCATCAGCTGACAAGGACGCAGTGCGGATTTTGAACAAAGTTTCAAGTAGAACGCATATGAATAATTGAATAGACTGGGTGAGAGTAGCATAGAGGGAAAGTAGGGTCCGATCACATTCACTAAGATGAAATATCAAATTAAAAAAATAGCTGTAAGTGAATGTTGTTGAGGACTTTTAAATCATAGTCTATCTAGGTAAACGAAAATCATCAAGTGCTTTGAATAAAATGTCACGATGATGAATTTCAGTTTTGAATAAAAACAAGTTTGAAGAACAATTGTTTTGAGGAAAATTAACTCTTGAAGAAATTCAGCTTTCAAGAAATTCAACTTGAGGAATTTCAAGTTGCGTGGTGGCGTGACCCACCATATAAGAATGTTGATTACAGACGCCGCGTACAATTGTCGTAGGGCCGTGAGAACCAATTTCTTTGTTGATTTCCTTACACTAAGAGTGATATTCTTCATTGGTTGAAGAAAATCGATTCATCGTGTGTTGCACATGTAAGTCATCAATTTTGCATAATTGTTAGGATGTGTGCATGTTTTTACAAAACATTTGAAGATATTTAGCTCACACTGCAACTTGCAAAACCTTTTCTCATCCAAGGGCTTAGTGAAAATGTCTGCCAGTTGATCGTCAATCTTCACATGGTCGATGAGGATATTGCCCTTGAGGACATGGTCCCGAAGAAAATGATGACGAATCTGGATGAGCTTGGTCTTCGAGTGTTGTACTTGGTTGTATGCAATCTTGATTGCACTCTCATTGTCGCAGTAGAAAGGCACATTCTTCATGTTGACGTTGTAGTCCTTGAGGGTTTGCTTCATCCATAGCAATTGAGCACAACATGAACCAGCAGCAATGTACTCAGCTTCGGCAGTGGAGAGTGAAACACAGTTCTGCTTCTTTGAGGACCAGCAGACTAGTGATATTCCGAGGAAATGACATGTGCCAGAGGTTGACTTGCAATCCACACGGTCACCAGCATAGTCAGAATTAGAATATCCCACAAGATGAAGATATGAACCCTTGGGGTACCATAATCCTAGTGTTGGTGTGTGAGCTAAGTATCGAAGAATATGCTTCACAGCCTTATGGTGTGATTCCTTCGGTTTTGCTTGAAAACGTGCACACATGCAAACACTAAGCATTATATCTGGCCTAGATGCACACAAATACAGTAAAGAGCCAATCATAGAGCGATATACCTGCTGATCCAATTCTTTACCATTTTCGTCAGTGCAGAGGTGGCCGTTGGTAGGCATTGGTGTCTTGGCACCTTTGCATTCATGCATGTCGAATTTCCTCAGAACATCCTTGAGGTATATCTCCTGTGATATGAAGATTCCATTGCGTTATTCACGAATTTGAAGACCTAAGAAGAATTTCAGCTCCCCCATCATAGACATCTGATATTCTTCACTCATCATGTAAGCAAATTCATCACTGTAGCGTTTGTCAGTACAGCCAAATATGATGTCATCGACATATATCTGGCACACAAATAGTTCATTGTCATAGGATTTAGTGAAAAGAGTTGGATCGAGTGAACCGGGTTTGAAGCCTTTCTTCATGAGGAATTCCTTCAATGTATCATACCATGCCCGAGGGGCTTGAGTGAGACCATAGAGCGCCTTTTTAAGTCTAAAGACTTTGTCTCGATTCTTTGGATCCTCAAAACCTGGGGGATGAGCAACATATACTTCTTCCTCAAGCTTACCATTGAGGAATGCACTTTTCACATCCATTTGATATAAGATGATGTTATGATGATTAGCATAAGCAAGTAGTATTCGAATAGCTTCAAGTCTAGCAACAGGAGCAAAAGTTTCACCGAAATCTATTCCTTCAACCTGTGTGTAGCCTTGGGCTACAAGTCGTGCCTTATTCCTCACCACTTGACCATCCTCATCTTGCTTGTTTCGGAAAATCCACTTGGTTCCGATGATATTGTGCTTGCGAGGATCTGGTCGTTTGATGAGCTCCCATACGTCATTCAGCTTGAACTGAAGAAGTTCGTCTTGCATAGCTTGGATCCACTCTGGTTCCAGAAAAGCCTCACAACTTTTGAAGTTTCTGTGATAGACACAAAGGAGAAATGCCCACAAAATTTAACTAAGTGTGAAGCTTTTGAGCGAGTGAGAGGACCTGGCGCGTTGATGTCATTGAGGATTTTGTCAAGTTCCACTTCATTTGCAATCCTCGGATGAGCTGGTTGAGGATTTCGTCTGGGCTGAGGAATTGGTTCTGGAGAAACTTCCTCAGGAGAATCTTCTTGACTTTCATCAGTATTGGGAATGATTTCTTCATTAATTTCCTCAGTGGGAACAATGTCTTCAGTAGCTTTGAGCTTTATTGCTTCCTCAGGAGACAGCTTATCTGGATCAGGAGGCAATTGCTCTCTTTGCGAGCCATTAGTTTCATCGAACCGCACATCTACGGTCTCAAAAACCTTGTTGTGATAGTTGTTGAAGACTCTGTAGGTGTGCGAGTCCTTTCCATAACTGAGCATAAAACCCTCATGTGCCGTAGGTGCAAACTTTGAGCTATGGTGAGGATCTCAAATCCAACATTTTGCACCGAAGACTTCGAAATAACTTACATTGGGTTTCTTGTTAGTGAGAAGTTCATATGAGGTTTTCTTGTGGAATTTGTGAAGATATACCATGTTGATGATATGGCATGCAGTGTTGATTGCTTCAGGCCAAAAGCGACGAGGGGTCTGATATTCTTCAAGCATGGTTCTTGCCATTTCAACCAGAGTCCGGCTCTTCCTTTCGACGACACCATTCTGTTGAGGAGTATAAGGAGCACACAATTCGTGAGTAATACCAATATCATCAAGATAATTATCAAGACCAGTGTTTCTGAACTCTGTTCCATTGTCACTCCTGATTTGTTTGATCTTGGTGTCGAAGTTCGTCGAGGCCCTTGAAGAAAATCGTTTGAAGAGTACCTGCACTTCAGTTTTATATAAGATGATATACACCCATGTATATCTGGAATAAACATCAACTATGACGAACCCATATAAAGATGCTGCATTTGTTAGTGTGGCATAATGAGTAGGTCCAAAAAGATCCATGTGAAGCAGTTCAAATGGACGAGTAGTGGTCATGATAGTCTTCGAGGAGTACTTGAATCTAGTCATTTCCCTGCATGTTAATATGAATATGAACATAAAGTACTCATATGAATATGCGGAGAACTTGTTTGAGGATTTATGAACATAATGATTTGAACAATAACGCTCATATTCATATTCCTTGTAATTTACATGCATGTTAGAAGAATTAGCACGGGTACGAGCATAGTTTCGATCTGTTGAGGATTTTGATCCTCTTGAAGACTTTGGTCCTCCTGACGAATTTGATCTAGGGTTCAAATTCTTCATAGGTGGTGTCATGAGGACATTCACCTCAAGATTTTCAAGGCAACTTTTGGGAACCCAGATTTTCCTCAAGGGAGGGCCATTCTTGCAGTTAGTTCCAACATATCGAGCAAATACGTCACCAGACTCATTTTGAACAGTTTATAGTTGGAGTCAAATGACTCATCTCAGGAATAGGATAATTCACATGAAAAGCCTGTTAGATTGGATGGATAAAAAGGAGGCCCAATAGCAGCAACCCATGAGGTTTTGGGATACTGCTCAGGTTTCCAATAAGATCCATCAGCATTCAATTTCCTCTCAATGGCGATTCCTTCTTTCCTCGGGTTCCTGTTCAAGGTCTGCTTTTTGAGCACATCAGAAAGGGTTTGATGTAATTTGAGACTTTTGTATATGCCTGTCACATACAATTCCTTCAGCCCTGCATTTTCATGAGTGACATTTGTGTTTTCCTCAAGTGAGGAATTTGACAGTACAGGAGCAGTTGAAGAATTTGTAGCAATTGAAGCATTTGATAGTGTCAAATTCCTCCAGAATCATCAAATGCTTCAATTGCTACAAATTCTTCAACTGCTCCTATAGTGTCAAATTCCTCACTTGAGGAAAACACAAATGTCACTGATGAAAATGCAGGGTTGAAGGAATTGTATGTGACATGTATATACAAAAGTCTCAGAGGACATCAAACCCTTTGTGATGTGCTCAAAAAGCAGATCTTGAACAGGAACCCGAGGAAACAAGGAATTGCCTTTGAGAGGAAATTGAATGCTCATGGATCTTATTGGAAATCTAAGCAGTATCCCAAAACCTCATGGGTTGCTGCTACTGGGCCTCCTTTTGATCCATCAAATCTAACAAGCTTTTCATGTGAATTATCCTATTCCTCATATGAGTCATTTGACTCCAACTATAAACGGTTCAAAATCAATCTGGTGAAGTATTTGCTCGATATGTTGGAACTAACTACACGAATGGGCCTCCCCTGAGGAAAATCTGGGTTCCCAAAAGTTGCCTTGAAAATCTTCAGGTGAATGTCCTCATGACATCACCGATGAAGAATTTGAACCCCAGATCAAATTTGTCGGGACCCCGATCCTAAGCCATAGGAATCCAGCGTGTAACACATCGCATCCCTTTGCGGTCTCACGCACGGTTAACTTCACGGCTGCAGCCTCACCTTAGCCGGGACCGTTTGCGTCTTTTGACTCACGTATGCAATAGTGTCGCTAGCATTCCGATGTCAAAGATCCCGGATCGACAAGTCTAGTCATAAATCAAAGTGGCAGTACCGCACAAGGACATGCACACATGACCCAACAAAGCAGGTGTCGGTCACCAGCGAGTGTAGACGAGTCGTAGCAAGCTACAAGGACTCCATTACATCGCGTGACATTTCCCCGAAGGGGACAGACACAGCAGCTAAGAAGGACACATGCCGGTCAACCAATGTGTCCGGAGCAGTAGCGAGCTACCATGGCTCGTTGGATCACAAAGGGGCATTTCCCTGTAAGGAGTGCTACTAAAATTCACGACTAGGTAATCGAACCCCATACATATCAAGTACGACACACGTACGCATGGCATACCGATATGTATAGATACACCGATGGCATCACAACATAACCATAAACATACAAACTTTATTTAAGAGGCTCGGAAGAGCCACACACATAATATTACACAATAAGGGTCTCACGACCCATAATAGCAGTCATTCAGTTACAAGCCAACGGAAGTGTTAAAACTGTCTGAGTACAGACAGGTGCAACTAGAAGGCACATGGCGTGACTATACTACAGACCCAACCTAGGGCCGGATCGTAGCTGGGACACCAGCTACTCGTCGTCGTCGATGTCTATGAAGAACCCTCCATTAGGGTCATTAGCAACCTCTGCAATATTTATTAAGAAAACATGAGTACGGAGGTACTCAGCAAGACTTTAGGATAACTATCTACTCATGCAAAGTATCAATAAGGTATGGTGGGGTTTCATGCGGAAAGCCAACATTTGACTCGTGGCTAGACAACTTGCATTTTAAAATAATTTTGACAACTTGATTTCTCGCACACGAGTCCACTAACACCACAACAATACTCCATCGTGGAATCATTCCGTCTCCATACAGAAATGTCGTCAACGATATTCACGCTTATCTTGACAATTTTATGAGTAGCCATTTAAGTTATCTATGAACAACATATGTCTCCAAGTAGTCCATATCCGCGGACACGGCTATTCGAATAGATCATAACCCTGCAGGGGTGTACTTCGTCACACACGCTCTCGCCACTTATCGCCATGTGCACGTCATGCACCTCGGCAACCTTCAAGCGGAAGCACAGCGAGGGAGTCGGCCACGACCGTTAACCACACTAGTACCTAGTCTAGGTCTATCGCCTATCTGAGTGTAACCCGCACGGAAGTCCGGCCGAGGTTTCCGCCACGGCCCCAAACGATGTGCGCAGGGTTCCCAAGCCCACCATCCGGGTGCCACTTGGTACACCGTGCCACTGCCTACCGCATCACAGCCCACCTCTCAGGTCAGCACCATGCACGGCCTCCAACATGACTATAAACACCAGAAACTACTTGCAACTCCTGGACCGAGTACTAAGCAGTTAATAAGTCGAGAGGGGTCATATTTCAGGGCCCAGCATGTGGTAGTATCTCGTCTTGGATTATATACACGGAACTCAGTTCCTAAGGACGGTTCCAATGAAACAACCCGCCATGTACTCCTACATAGCCTTTCGCCGGTACCTTTACCAAATCAGGTTCAACACACAACCTTTGCTTACCGAACACATTCTCACAATTCTGTTCATCTCCTAGATGACAGACCATACACAACTCTAAGCATAGCATGCATAGCAGGATAAGGCACATCATGGCTCAAGCAACTACCAGGTATTCTAGGTTGCAAGGTTCAGCTATTTACAGTGACAAGGATAGGTCATGCAAAGGAAGTGGGTTCAACTAACGTGGAAAAAACATTTGAAGCATTTGATACTAATGCAATAAGTAAGTGCAGGAGAAAGAACACGGGATTTATCGGGATGATCAAAATGGTTGCTTGCCTTGTTGCTCAGAGAAGTGACAATATCCGCCAGACCGATATTCGGTGGAATCCGGGGGAGCGGAGCCTACCGAAAGGAATGACAACAATCAATATCAAACATATGCAATCAAGATGATGCATGAGCATGGCATGAGGAGGCAAGGTTATATACTATTATGGCTAACATGTATTAGGTTTGAAGTTGATTTGAATCAAATTCAAATATCACCTCAAATGAGGTATTCTCGAATACCATTTTAATTGATTCGACCTGATGCTCAGATCAACTTGCTTTTAACATGCATGGGATGACATGTTAGGTTGCTGGTTTGTAATTAGGACAGTGTTTGATCATGTCATTTATAGTGAAATTTAAATATTTTCCAAATTCCATTTATAAAGTATTTATAAGAATTAACTTATTCATTAATCTACATGTTACATGTTTGGGTTCTGTAACATTTTCAAACATGTTTGAAAATGACATATTCAGATTCCTTGAATTTTTCTAATAATTTTTCATATATAAATTATTTTCATTGGAGTTACAAATTAATTTCTATGAATTTTTGAAGTTTTAAACATTTCTGGAATTATTTTTATACTGGAAAACCCCTTTATTGCGTCAGCCTGACATCAGCAGGTCAACTGACCTGTTCAGGTCAAACCTGACAGGGGGCCCCACTGGTCAGCGTCTCACGGACTAATCCCGTGCTGACCAGCCCCTAACTGAGTTTGACTTGGCCTTGGGCCCACTGTCAGTGAGTGTTTAGGCTTTAAACTTCTGGGTTAGGCTGGCCACGTCGGCCCCCACCGGAATATGGCCGGCGGCGACCACGGGCGCGGCGGAGGGCTCATCGGAGAGAGCTAAACGGCGCTACGGCCGTCGGTTTTGGGCGCAGAATAGTGCTACGGGAAGCTAGTGAAACGCCGCATCCAAAGGGAGCTGAGCTGGACCCGGTGGTCACCGGAATCCACGGCCGGCGACGAGGTCAGCGGCGGCTGCGGATCGGGCATCGACGGGAGCGCCGATGCAAGGGACTAGCGAGCTGGGAGAGAGGCCCTACGCCATCTACAGAGCTCGAGGAGCTCATTCCGGAGCTCGGCCTCGCGAGCTGCGTACCACAACGACGGCAATGACATGGCCGGCGACGAGGTCCTACGGGCTCCGGTGGCTAACGTGGTTAACGGAGGGGGAAAGCCTCGGGAAGAGGGGGAACAGGAAGAGGAGCTCACGGCGGATCTTGTGAGGCTACCGGCAGGATCGGGGAGGACCAGGAGACGACGGATCGATGGCGACCAGAGCTTCGGGGGGAGAGAGATCCGAGACGGGGAAAAGGGATCGAGCTTAGGGGAGAGGATAGAGCCGCGGGGAGGAGGATAAGAAGGCACAGGCGTCGTGCTGGCGCTCCTGGAGACTTCCAGCAACGGGCAGGCAGGTAGGAGGTGGTCAGGCTCGGTCGCCGTGCTCATCTTCTCACCTGCCTACTGGTAGGAGGAGGAAGATGACCGGGGAGCCCCTGGTGGGATGGGCCGGCGACAGGTAAGGTTTTTCCCCTTTCTTTCTCTTTTCTTTTCTATTTTGTTTCTGTTTTGACAACTATTTATTTGCTATTTATTTCAGCTCCCAAAATAGTTTGTAAAAACTATTTTGAACACACCAAAATATTAGTTGGAATGTATCCAATCATTCCTAAAGTTTTCAACATTTTTGAAAGCTTAAAGTTTCTGATTTCAAATTTAAAGCTTGAAACCAGTAGCTTCTGCATTTATTTAAAATGCCAAGAGTATAAAATAAATGGTTTCCTTTATTGCTTATTTGTTTTCAAGAATTATCAGAAAGATTGAACTTTTCTTGAGGCCATTTTGGGTTCATTGATTTTAACTAGTTTTGGAATTTCCCTTAATTTGAGAAGTGGCTAGGGTTTGTTGAATTTTCCTTCACCACTTGCTTTGTTCTTGTTGAAAATTTCCTAGATGCAATGCAAAGAAAACATAAGCACAAAGCTAACTTGATTAAGGTGTGAGGGATCTGACAAAATTCCTCAGGAGGACCAAAGTCTTCAAGAGGATCAAAATCCTCAACTGGTAAAAACTATGCTCGTCGCCGTGCTAATGCTTCTAACATGCATGGAAATTACAAGGAATATGAATATGAGCGTTATTATTCAAATCATTATGTTCATAAATCCTCAAACAAGTTCTCTCCATATTCATATGAGTACTTTAACCCCCCTACTGTTAAGAGAAGTGCATTAGCTTCAATGCTCCCTTTCTCATATGGTGCTCGCAGGATGATGAATGCTTTACCACCCCTTGAGATGTTGGTGGTGAAGAAATTGAACTAATCACTTCTCGAGGTCAGGTCTCCAGATGAAAATCATCATCTGAAGAATTTGCTGGAGACCTGAGGAAATGCTTGATAGGACGCAAGAAAATATTGATGAAATAGAAATATTTCACACGTCCTTATAATTCTGTTATGATGAAATTCCTATCTGATAAAATTGATATCATATTCTTCAAGTCTGAAGCATATGAGATGGTAAGCTGTACTAATTCATCTGTAGGATGACAAACCCAAGAGTACTGAGTGGGTTCTTGATAGTGGCTGCACACATCACATGACTGGCGATAAAAGCTTGTTGATGAATATGCCACTAACTCCATCACCCGTGGAGCAAATCACATATGCTGACAAAGGTAAAAGCAAGGTATTGGGACTTGGCAAAGTGGCTATTTCCAAGGATAGGCACATGGACAAAGTGATGCTTGTTGAATCGCTTGGATTTAACCTCATGTGAGTCTCAATGCTTTGTGATCTTGATATGATTGTCATCCTTGGAAGATATAGATGTGTTCTTATCATGGAATCTGACAGATCCAAAGTCTTCGAACGTGTTAGAAGAGGGGATTTGTACATTGTTGATTTCTCTAAAGGTCCTCAACCAGCCACTTGCTTACTAGCAAAAACCTCAGAAGGGTGGCTGTGGCATCGAAGACTCGGTCATGCATGCATGAGGAATTTGCACACGCTCGCGAAGAAGAAGCATGTCATCGGCATCGAATCAGTCATATTCCTCAAGGATCACCTCTGCGGTGCCTGTGAATCTGGGAAAATGACCAGATCCAAGCATCCCTCGAAGACTATCATGACCACTACTCGTCCATTTGAATTGCTTCACATGGATCTATTTGGACCTACTCATTATGCCACACTAACAAATGCGGCATCTTTATATGGCTTCATCATAGTTGATGATTATTCCAGATATATATGGGTGCATATCATCTTATATAAAACTGAAGTGCAGGAAGTCTTAAAACGATTTTCTTCAAGGGCCTCGACGAACTTAGGCATCAAGATCAAACACATCAGGAGTGATAATGGAATAGAGTTCAAAAACACTAGTCTTGATAATTATCTTGATGAACTTGGTATTACTCACGAATTGTCTGCTCCTTATACTCCTCAACAGAATGGTGTCGTTGAAAGGAAGAACAGGACTCTAGTTGAGATGGCAAGAACCATGCTTGAAGAATATCAGACTCCTCGTTGCTTTGGTCTGAAGCAATCAACACTGCATGCCATATCATCAACAGGGTATATCTTCACAAATTCCTCAAGAAAACCTCATATGAACTCCTTACTTACAAGAAACCCAATGTAAGTTATTTCAAAGTCTTCGGTGCAAAATGTTGGATTAGAGATTCTCACGATAGCTCAAAGTTTGCACCTAAGGCACATGAGAGTTTTATGCTCGGTTATGGAAAGGACTCGCACACCTATAGAGTCTTCAAAAACTATCACAACAAGGTTGTTGAGACTGTAGATGTGCGGCTCGATGAAACTAATGTCTCGCAAAGAGAGCAATTGCCTTCTGATCCAGATAAGTTGTCTCCTGGGGAAGCAATAAAGCTCAAAGCTACTGAAGACATTGTTCCCACTAAGGAAATTGATGAAGAAATCATTCCCATCACTGATCAAAATCAAGAAGATGATCCTGAGGAAATTGCTCCAGAACCAATTCCTCAGTCCAGACGAAATCCTCTACCAGCTCATCCGAGGGTTGCAAATGAAGTGGAACTTGACAAAATCCTCAATGACATCAACGCGCTAGATCCTCTCACTCACTCAAAAGCTTCACACTTAATTAACTTTTGTCGGTATTTCTCCTTTGTGTCTATCACAGGACCTTCAAAGGTTGCTGAGGCTTTTCTGGAACCGGAGTGGATCCAAGCTATGCAAGACGAACTTCTTCAATTCAAGCTGAATGATGTATGGGAGCTCGTCAAACGACCAGATCCTCGCAAGCACAATATCATCGGAACCAAGTGGATTTTCCGAAACCAGCAAGATGAGGATGGTCAAGTGGTGAGGAATAAGGCACGACATGTAGCCCAAGGCTACACACACGTTGAAGGAATATATTTCGATGAAACTTTTGCACCTGTTGCTAGACTTGAAGCTATTCGAATACTACTTGCTGATGCTAATAATCATAACATCATCTTATATCAAATGGATGTGAAAAGTGCATTCCTCAATGGTAAGCTTGAGGAAGAACTATATGTTGCTCAACCCCCTGGTTTTGAGGATCCAAAGAATCCAGACAAAGTCTTCAGACTCAAAAAGGCGCTCTATGGTCTCAAGCAAACCCCTCGGGCATGGTATGATACATTCAAGGAATTCCTCATGAAGAAAGGCTTCAAACTTGGTTCACTCGATCCAACTCTTTTCACTAAATCCTATGATAATGAGCTATTTGTGTGCCAGATATATGTCAATGACATTATATTTGGCTGTACTGACAAACGATACAGTGATGAATTTGCTTACATGATGAGTGAAGAATATCAGATGTCTATGATGAGGGAGCTCAAATTCTTCCTAGGTCTTCAAATTCTTCAACAACGCAACGGAATCTTCATATCACAGGAGAAATACCTCAAGGATGTTCTGAGGAAATTCTACATGCATGAATGCAAAGGTGCCAAGACTCCAATGCCTACCAACGGCCACCTTTGCACTGACGGAAATGGTAAAGAATTCGAACATCAGGTATATCGCTCTATGATTGGCTCTTTACTGTATTTATGTGCATCTAGGCTAGATATAATGCTTAGTGTTTGCATGTGTGCACGTTTTCAAGAAAAACCGAAGGAATCACACCATAAGGCTGTCAAGCATATTCTTCGATACTTAGCTCACATACCAACACTAGGATTATGGTACCCCAAGGGCTCAAATCTTCATCTTGTGGGATATTCTTATTCTGACTATGCTGGTGACCGTGTGGATCGCAAGTCAACCTCTGGCACATGTCATTTCCTCGAAAGATCAGTAGTTTGCTGGTCCTCAAAGAAGCAGAACTGTGTTTCACTCTCCACTGCCGAAGCTGAGTACATTGCTGCTGGTTCATGCTGTGCTCAATTGCTATGGACGAAGCAAACCCTCAAGGACTACAACATCAACATGAAGAATGTGCCTCTCTACTGCGACAATGAGAGTGCAATCAAGATTTCATACAACCCAGTACAACACTCGAAGACCAAGCACATCCAGATTCGTCATCATTTTCTTCGGGACCATGTCCTCAAGGGAAATATCCTCATCGACCATGTGAAGATTGATGATCAACTGGCAGATATCTTCACTAAGCCCTTGTATGAGAAAAGGTTTTGCAAGTTGCGGTGTGAGCTAAATATCTTAGAATCTTCAAATGTTTTTTAAGAACATGCACACATCCTAACACTTAATGCAAAATTGATGACTTAGATGTGCAATACACGATGAATCGATTTTCTTCAACTAATGAAGAATATCACTCTGAGTGTGAAGAAATCAACGAAGAAATTGATTCTCAGGGCCCTACGACAATTGTACGCGGCGTCTGTAATCAACATTCTTATATAGTGGGTCACGCCACCTCCCAACGTGAAATTCCTCAAGTTGAATTTCTTCAAAGCTGAATTTCTTCAAAATTTGATTTTCTTCAAAACAGTTGTTCTTCAAAATTGTTTTTCTTCAAAACTGAAATTCATCATCGTGATGCTTTATCACAAAATCCTCAAGTTATTCAAAATCTTCAAAAACACTTGATGATTTTCGTTTACCTACATAGATTTTGATTTCAAGTCCTCAACAGCATTCACTTATAGTTATTTCTTCAATTTGATATTTCATCTAAGTGAATGTGATCGGACCCTACTTTCCCTCTCTGCTACTCTCACCAGTCTATTCAATTCTTCATATGCGTTCTACTTGAAACTTTGTTCGAAATCCTCACTGCGTCCTTGTCAGCTGATGATTTTGTAACAAAATCCTCAAAGTTTCAAAAGGAATCCTTCTTTGAAGAACGCATGTTCTTCATCGGAGAAAATCCCTATGACAAGCCTCGCATCAGGCATCTGAAGTTTTGGACAAGGACACGGATCAATTACTATTCCTCTGTGTTGTGTGGAAGAAACAAGATTTCCAGCACAGGCACATTCCTCACGTTGAGCTTGAAGAAATACCATGCTTTTCTCCAGTCCTCAATGTCCTTTTTGAAGTTGGACTCCTCCCAATGTGCTCGGATATCTGTGATTGGAATAGTGAGCTCATTCATCAATTCTATGGAACTCTTGACATCTCAGGAGATCCAACCGACATCAACACATGGGTGCTAGACTGGATGACGCAAACCACACACTTCAAGGCTCCTGCCAATGAGCTACTGCGTGAACTACCAGTATCAATTCCCTCAGAGCAGGCCGTGAAGCTTTATGATGAACGTGAGCTGCTTAACAAGCTGATGGATGTCGTCATGAAGCCTTTGGCTAAGGGGCAACCACCAAGAACAACCTTCCTGATCCATGAGCTCAAATATGAACCTAGGACGGTTTACAAAATCCTCTGCAGCGTTCTTGCGCCAATCAAGGGTCATGATGATGAAGAAGATGTCGTAGGCATCATGAAGAATATTCTTTTCAACATCACACATGGTATTCCCATCAACATTCATGATTTCTTCTTGAGGACTTTGGACGAGAATGCAATGTCTCCTTTTGACCACAAGATATATGCTCCATGGATCATGAGATTCATCAGAACAAGGTCAGGCATCAATTATCACGCTGATTTCAACAACCATGTCGGTTATATGCCTCCTATAAGGGTCAACAAGAAGACTTTTGAGCCTGTTGAAGGAAAAGGCAAGTACGTCATTGATGAAGGCAGTCGGCCCTTTGATGGCCAGTTCAGAGAGCCCGAAGCTTATTTTTCATGGGATGACACTGAAACCCATCCTCCAAGTCATGTTGCTCCTAGGGTGATGAATACCACACAGCTTCTTCTCAGTCTTTACCAGAAGGTGGATCAGAATCACAAGTGGGTCAAACGCCAGTTCGGCGCCATTGTGAAAACCCTCAATGAAACGCAGAATGCTGTGAAGCTTAACCATTATTATCTTCATGAGGTTCTTGATCGCACCTGGGCTACACTGGCTCATTTGAAGACTCCAGCAGAACTTGAAGAATTGGAGTTTGTGTGGGACTTCGACTGGTCATGGCCACCAAAGAAGAAATTCAGGCCAATTCCAGTTCCAGACCTTGAGGACAGTTCTTTTTCTTCATTTGGCACTGCTGAATCTGATGAAGAGCAACACGACACTGCCACCGGTCCAAGGAGGAAGTCTGCTCCCAAGAATCCTCACGCGTCTTCCTCAACTGCCAAGGAGTGAAAGTCTTCACGGGCTTTAGTCCTCATTTTGTCCCTTTTTGTCACTTGATGACAAAGGGGGAGAAACTTGAGAGTTAGTCTTCACGCGGGATATTTTGGGGGCTTATAAACTTTATTTAATTTACAAACTCTTGGCTGTTCTGAAGTGTTTTATGTAATGAGTTGTAACTTAAGCCCGATGGTACTCTGACGCTTTTGAACGTTTTTCTTCGCATGCTTATTCCTCAAGTTTTTAATGCACGCATGCTGGAACTCGTGAGATACCATTTGTCATCATGCATCCTCAATTTCTTCATACTATATGTCATATGTATGCATGATTTACAAGACTCACGGGGAGATCTCCATGATATAAATCATCAATGTGCATTTGCTGTGAAAAGCAAAATCCTCAAGATATGCACATCTTCAGGGGGAGTCTCTCTGAATCTTGATTTCAAATTCCTCAAATGAGTATTTACACTTCATATGTTTATTCCCGTTGAAGACTTAACCTAATTGTCATCAACCACCAAAAAGGGGGAGATTCTAAGTGCATCTAGTGCCCCTTAGTGATTTTGGTGGTTTGAAGACTTATAGGCTAAGTATCTAATGTGTTCTTGAGTGTAGACAAGATCTATAAGTCGCTGAGGAGTTTGAAATATTCGATGAATATCGACCCCTAAAAATGTATATCTTCAGTTGAAGAAATTGGTCTGAAGCTGAAGAATTGAATCGCGAAGCATTTGCGTTGAAATTGATATTCCTCATGAAGATACTGAAATTGAGGAATTCGGTGTGTCATGAAGAAAATCAATCTGAAGACTTTGAAGCATGAAGATTTATCCTTTCTGTTTTTTTTTCTTCACACTTGAGTAATAGGAATGAATTTCCTCATGATGCTCAACCCAAGCCTAATCCTACCAAAAGCCTCAAGTGAGGAATATGAGAGACATGAGGACTCTCACAGTTGAGGGTCCCGAGCGTTATCGATAGCCACGCCACATCATTGGTCTTATCCACACCAACGGTCATATTATTTAAGGGCATTAATGTCAAATCATGTCGGGATGCTCCCGGGCTATAAATAGCCGCCCCCCACAACCATTAGCTGGTTGGCTGCTCCGTTAGAAACTGACACTTGTCATAAGAGCAACCCAAATTCCTCAGAGTCTTCGAGAGTAATTCATCAGTGAGGAAATACCCCAAACACCAAACCACAAACCGAAAACCAAGTGATTGAGCATCACTGAAGAAGTTGTTCCTGTGTGGGACTGAAGCCTTTTACCTTTGAGGACTGTGCATCCTCCAGACGGTTAGGCGTCATGGTCTAGAGCAATCCACCAGTCAATTGTGGATTGCCAGGTCACTAAGTTTGTGAGGGTTTGGAAGTCTGCCCTGAAGACTTACCACGAGTGTTGGGCGAGATCTGGTGGACAAGACCCAATCCTAAGCATAACACTAGATCGTATTGTTCGTCTGCTAAAGCTTTTCTAATGTCAAGTATCATTTCCTCAGACCATGAGATTTTGCAACTCCCGGATACTGTAGGAGTGCTTCGGATGTATCAAACGTCAGAACGTAACTGGGTGATTATAAAGGTGATATACAGGTGTCTCCGAAAGTGTCTATTGGGTTGGTACAAATCAAGACTAGAATTTGTCACTCCGTGTGACGGAGAGGTATCTCTAGGCCCACTCGATAAAGCATCATCATACTGAGGAGTTAGCCACGGGATGATGTGTTACTTAACGAGTAAAGAGACTTGCCGGTAACGAGATTGAACAAGGTATAGGGATACCGACGATCGAATCGCGGGCAAGTATCATACCACTAGACAAAGGGAATTGCATACGAGATTGATCGAATCCCCGACATCATGGTTCATTCGATGAGATCATCGTGGAACATGCGGGAACCAACATGGATATCCAGACCCTGCTATTGGTTATTAACCAGAGAGGTGTCTCGGTCATGTCTGCATGGTTTCCGAACCCGTAGAGTCTACAGACTCTATGTTCGATGACGCTAGGGTTGTTATGGGAATAGTATACAAGGTTACTGAAGGTTCTTCATAGTCCCGTATAAGATTTCGGACATCACAAGGAGTTCCGGAATGGTCCGGAGGTAAAGATCCATATATAGGAAGTGGAGTTTTGATCGCCGGAAGAGTTTCGGAGTTTGTCGGTATTGTACCGGATGGGCCACCAGCCCCGAAGGGCTACGTGAGCTGAAAGTAGATGGGAACCAGCCCCTAAGTGGGCTAGTGCGCCACCCACCCCAGCCCAAGATGAACAAGAGGGAAGGGTGGGCTAACGCTAGGCATGGTGGGATTACCGTGGGTGGCAAGCCACCCTAGGGTGCCGCCTCCTCCTCCTGGCCGCCGCCCCTCTCCCATCTCTAGGGCTACCGCAACATCTAGGTTGGGAACCCTTTGGGTGCGCACCCTCCTTCCTGTCCTCCTATATAAACCCAAGGGTTTGGGGTTGTTGGACACACAACTTTCACCTCTCCACGGTGCAGCCCTACCCCTCCTCCTCCTCATTCTCCGTAGTGCATGGCGAAGCCTTGCCGCAGTAGCACGCAGCTCCACAGTCACCATGCTATCGTGCTACAGGAGGTCTCCCTCAACCTCTCGTCCCTCCTTGCTGGATCTTGGAGTTGGAGACGTCACCGGGCTGCACGTGTGTTGAACGCGGAGGCGCCGTTTTTCGATGCTTAGATCAGAATCCACCACGATCTGAATCACTGTGAGTACGACTCCATCAACCGCGTTCTAGTAACACTTCCACTTAGAGATCTTCAAAGGTATGAAGATGCTCTACCCCTTTTCTCGTTGCTTGTTTCTCCTAGATAGATCCTTGTGCGACGTAGGAATTTTTTTGAAATTACTATTTTCCCCAACAGTGGCATCCGAGCCACGTTCTATGCGTAGATTCTATTTATGAGTAGAACACAAAAGTTGTGGGCGCTGATTTGTAAACTCCTTGCCGTTACTAGTCTTATCTTGATTCAGCGGCATCGTGGGATGAAGCGGCCCGAACCGACTTTACACGTACTCTTACGTGAGACTGGTTTCACCGACCGACGTGCACTTTTTGCATAAGCTCGCTACCTGGTGTCTGTCTCTCCCACTTTAGTAGGATCAGATTCAATGAAGAGGGTCCTTATGAAGGTTAAATAACATTGGCATAACGTTGTGTCTGTCACATAGGTAAGATGCGTTCTTGCTTGAAACCAAAATCAGCTACGTAAAACTTACAACAACAATTAGAGAACGTGTAACTCATTTTTGCCGGGTATGCTATGTGATGTGATATGGCCAAATGGGTGTGATGTTACATATGTCATGTGTGAGATTGATCATGATCTCGTAATAGGATTCACGACTTGCATGTGGATGAGTTGGACAACCGGCAGGAGCCATAGGAGTTGTCTTAATTTACTGTATGAGATGCAACACCATGTGATTACTTTACTTTATTGCTAAACCGTTAGCTATAATAGTAGAAGTAATAGTTGGCGAGACGACTTTCAGGAGACATAATGATGGAGATCATGGTGTCATGCCGGTGACAATGATGATCATGCCCCGAAGATGGAGATCAAAGGTGCAACATGATAATGGCCATATCATGTCACTATATGATTGCATGTGATGTTTAATATGTTTTTCATCTTATTTCTTAGAATGACGGTAGCAAAGATAAGATGATCCCTCATTAAAATTTCGAGATATGTATTCCCCTAAGTGTGCACCATTGCGAAGGATCGTTTCTCGAAGCACCACGTGATGATCGGGTGTGATAGATTCTAACATTCGCAAACAACAGGTGTAAGCGAATTTACACACGCGAAACACTTAGGTTGATTCGACGAGACTAGCATTTACAGACATGGCCTCTAGACCAAAAGGTCGAACATGAGCCGTATGGATGATACGATCAGCATGGAGATGCTCAGCATTGATGACTATTCCCTCTGACGTGATGATCGGACACAGACTAGTCAACGTGGATCATGTAACACTTGGATGACTAGAGTGATGTCGATCTAAGTGGGAGTTCATTATATAATTTGATTAGATGAACTTAATTATCATGAACTTAGTCTAAAATTGTCTTTACAAATATTGTAGATCCAATGGCCAACGCAAATGTCTCATTAAACTACAACGCATTCCTAGAGAAAACCAAGCTGAAAGATGACGTGAGCAACTATGGGTAGTGGGCTCGTAACTTAAAGCTCATCCTCACTTCTTCCAAGAAGGCATATGTCCTTAATGCGCCACTAGGTGACCCTCCCGTTCCCGTGGCAACCCAGGATGTTAGGAACGCTTGGCAGTCGCGGAGCAATGACTACTCTCTCGTTCAGTGCGGCATGCTTTACAGTTTAGAACCGGGGCTCCAAAGGCGTTTTGAGCAACACAGAGCATATAAGATGTTTGAGGAGCTGAAACTAGTTTTCAAGCTCATGCCGGGTCGAGAGATATGAGGTCTCTGACAAGTTCTTTAGCTGTAAGATGGAGGAGAATAGTTCTGTGACTGAGCACATACTGAGAAAGTCTGGGTTGCATAACCGCCTGACTCAGTTGGGAGTTGAACTTTCGGATGACGCGGTATTGACAGAATCCTCCAATCGCTTCCACATAGCTATAAAGGCTTTGTGATGAACTACAACATGCAAGGGGTGGATAAAACCATTCCGGAGTTGTATTCAATGCTGAAATCAGCTGAGGTAGAAATCAAGAAAGAACATCAAGTGTTGATGGTGAATAAGACCACTAGTTTCAAGAAAGGCAAAGGTAAAAAGAACTTCAAGAAATACGGCAAAGCAGTTGCCGCGCCCGTTAAACCAGTTGCCGGGAAGAAGCCAAAGAAAGGACCCAAGCCTGAGATTGAGTGCTATTATTGCGATGAAACCGGTCACTCGAAATGGAACTGCCCCAAATACTTAGCCGATAAGAAGGCCGACAACGTCAAAGGTATATATGATATACATGTTATTGATGTGTACCTTACCAGCGCTCGTAGTAGCTCCTGGGTATTTGATACCGGTGTTTGTTGCTCACATTTGCAACTCAAAAAAGGAACTGCGGAACAAGCGTAGGCTGGGAAAGGACAAGGTGACGATGCGCGTCGGGAATGGTTCCAAGGTCGATGTGATCGCCGTCGGCATGCTACCTCTACATCCACCTTCTGGATTAGTTTTAAACCTTAATAATTGCTATTTAGTACCATCTTTGAGCATGAACGTTGTATCGGGATCTCGCTTGATGCAAGATGGCTACTCATTTAAATCTGAGAATCACTACTAGAATTTATAATTTTGCCGTCTGCCATGGCTGACAGCAAAGGGGGGAACCATGGACGGCAAAGGCTTTGCCGTCCGTCACCAGACGGCAAAGTAGACGACAAAAAAAAATACTGTGAAGAGGTTCTTTGTTGTCTGCTTTTGTAAAGCGGACGGCAAAGAATCTTTTCCATGAGGGGGAAGACGGCAAATTAAATGGGACGGCAGATCCACCAACGGTCCCATTAAGTGTTAATGGCAGGCATCCTCTCTTTGCCGTCTGCCCTCCCCCCTTTACCATGAGGGGGCTCACGGCAAAGGGGGAACCAACCCCTCTCTCTCCCCTCTTTGCCGTCTTCCCTCCCCCCCTTTGCCATGAGGGGGTTGACGACAAAGAAGGAACCAGCCCCTCTCTCTCCCCTCTTTGCCGTCTGCCCTCCCCCCTTTGCCATGAGGGGACTGATGGCAAAGGGGGGAACCAGCCCCTCTCTCTTCCCTCTTTGTCGTCTGCCCTCCCCCCTTTGCCATCAGGGGGCAGACGGCAAAGGCTGAAAACAACGCCTTTTTATTTTATTTCTTATTATATCCAGCAATTTTCACAATAATCAAGATATATATATATATATATATGACAAAAATAAATTTGTTTCCGTACTCATAAGCATATTAAAATAGCTTTCATCCATAGTACATAATATTATGCAAGTTGCTTCCGTACCAAACCATATATTATACCAGTTTCACCCACATGCATACCAAGTTTCATATATATCCATATACTACAATAGTTTCAATACAAGCTTCTGTGAAGCCATGGTACAAGAAATAATATTCAAGCATTCCATCAATATAATCCAAGCTTCCCGTGAAGTGAATGTAATCTGCCAACTGCCAAATAAGAAAGTTAGAAGAATAATACTAGATGAAGAAGTATATATAGGTTATTTCAGAGAGAACTTAGCTAAGTATAGGCCATTTAATATCTAAGTTAGGTGGAATAGGTCATCTTGGAGCTACATAGCCTTATTATGTCATTTAGGATAGAACTTAGCTAAGTATAGGTCATTCTAGAGCTAACTTGGACAAAATATGTCATTTTTTAGCCAACTATGATTATTAATCCATTTGGACCTTACTATGTCATTTTGGAGCTAAATTAGGCATTTTAATGAGCTAACCAAGGTTCTTATGATGTTTTTACCTAACTAAGCTAATTATGTCATTTTGGAGGATAATCAGCTAAGTATGTCTTTGTTGGGGAAAATAACCTACGTAGAAGAAGAAAGAGCAGAAGCAAGAAGAGAAGAAGCACGAAGAGAAGAAGAAGGAGAACAAAAAGAAGAAGAAGGAGGAGGAGGACGAGAAGGAGGAGGAGAAAGCAGAGGACAAGAAGAAGAAAAGAAGAAGGACAATAAGAAGGAGAAGAAGGAGGAGAAGAAGGAGAAGGAGCTTCTCTCATCCTTCTCCTTCTTCTCCTTCTTCTTCCTCCTTCTCCTTCTTCTTCTCTTCTTCTTCTCTTGTTCTTCTTCTTCCTTCTTTTCATATTTCCTCTTTCTTCTCCTCTTGTCCCCTTCTTCGGGCTAAAGTAGCTAATTATGCCTTTTTGGAGCTGATTATGTCATTTTGAGGATAATTAGCTAAGTATAGGTCATGTTTTATTAAATAGACCATTTTGGAGCTAAGTAAGCTAATTATCTCATTTAGGTGGAAGCCTAGCTAACTATAGGTCATTTCGGAGCTACTTGGGTAAAATATGTCATTCCACAGCAAACTATGCTTATTAAGCCATTTTGGATCTAGCTAAGCTAATTATAGGCCATTTAATACCTAAGTTAGGTGGAATAGGTCATCTTGGAGCTACGTAAGCCTTATTATGTCATTTAGGAGAAACTATGCTAACTATAGGTCATTTTTTATTAAATAGGTCATTTTCGAGCTAACTAAGCTAATCATGTCATTTAGGTGGAAGCCTAGCTAACTATAGGTCGTTTCAGAGCTCACTTGGGTTAAATATGTCATTTAGGAGCTAACTATGCTTATTAATCCATATTGGAGCTAAATTGGCTAATTATACCATTTAGGTGGAAGCCAAGCTAAGTATATAATATTCATGACCTAACCAAGGTTCTTATGCCATTTTGAGCTTATTATTTCATTTTTTAGCTAAATTGGTCATTCTAATGAGCTAACCAAGGTTCTTATGATGTTTTCACCTAACTAAGCTAATTATGTCATTTTGTAGGATAATTAGCCAATTTAGTCTTTGTTAGGTGAGTATAAGTTACGTAGAAGAAGAGAAAGAGAAGAAGCAAGAAGAGAAGAAGAAGTAAAAGAAGGAGGAGGAGGAGGAGGAGGAGGAGGAGAATGAGAACGAAGAGGAGAAGAACAAGAAAAGAAGAAGGATCAGAAGAAGGAGAAGAAGGAGGAGAAGAAGGAGAAGGAGCTTCTCTCCTCCTTCTCCTTCTTCTCCTCCTTCTTCCCCCTTCTCCTTCTCCTTCTTCTTCTCTTCTTCTTCTTCTTCCTTCTTTTCAATTTTCCTCTTTCTTCTCCTCTTGTCCCCTTCTTTGGGCTAAATTAGCTAAGAATGCCTTTTTGCAGCTAATTATGTCATTTCGAGGATAATTAGCTAAGTATAGGTCATGTTTTGTTAAATATACCATTTTGGAGCTAAGTAAGCTAATTACGTCATTTAGGTGGAAGCCTAGCTAACTATAGGTCATTTCAGAGCTAACTTGGGTAAAATAGGTCATTCCGGAGCAAACTATGCTTACTAAGCCATTTTGGATCTAGCTAAGCTAATTATAGGCCATTTAATAGCTAAGTTAGGGGGAATAGGTCATCTTGGAGCTACGTAAGCCTTATTATGTCATTTAGGAGAGAACTTAGCTAACTATAGGTCATTTTTTATTAAATAGGTCATTTTGGAGTAACTAAGCTAATTATGTCATTTAGGTGGAAGCCTAGCTAACTATATGTCGTTTCGGAGCTAACTTGGGTTAAATATGTTATTTTGGAGGATAATTAGCTAAGAATATGTTTTTGGAGCTAATTATGTCATTTCGAGGATAATTAGCTAAGTGTAGGTCATGTTTTATTAAATAGACCATTTTGGAGCTAACTAAGCTAATTATGTCATTTAGATGGAAGCCTAGCTAACTATATGTCATTTCGGAGCTAACTTGGGTAAAATGTGTCATTCCGGAGCAAACTATGCTTATTAAGCCATTTTGGATCTAGCTAAGCTAATTATAGGCCATTTAATACCTAAGTTAGGGGAATAGGTCATCTTGGAGCTAAGTTAGCCTTATTATGTCATTTAGGAGAGAACTTAGCTGAGTAAAGGTCATTTTTTATTAAATAGATCATTTTGGAGCTAACGAAGCTAATTATGTCATTTAGGTGGAAGCCTAGCTAACTATATGTCGTTTCGGAGCTAACTTGGGTTAAATATGTCATTTTGGAGGATAATTAGCTAAGTATATGTCGTTTTGGAGCTAATTATGTCATTTCAAGGATAATTAGCTAAGTATATGCCATTTTTATTAAATAGACCATTTTGGAGCTAAGTAAGCTAATTCCGTCATTTAGGTGGAAGCCTAGCTAACTATAGGTAATTTCGGAGCTAACTTGGGTAAAATAGGTCATTCCGGCAAACTATGCTTATTAAGCCATTTTGGATCTAGCTAAGCTAATTATAGGCCATTTAATACCTAAGTTAGGGGGAATAGGTCATCTTGGAGCTAAGTTAGCCTTATTATGTCATTTAGGAGAGAACTTAGCTAAGTATATGTCATTTTTTATTAAATAGGTCATTTTGGAGCTAACTAAGCTTATTATGTCATTTAGGTGGAAGCCTAGCTAACTATATCTCGTTTCGGAGCTAACTTGGGTTAAATATGTCATTTTGGAGGATAATTAGCTAAGTATATGTCATTTTGCAGTTAATTATGTCATTTCGAGGATAATTAGCTAAGTATAAGTCATTTTTATTAAATAGACCATTTTGGAGCTAAGTAAGCTAATTGTGTCATTTTTGTGGAAGCCTAGCTAACTATAGATCATTTCGGAGCTAACTTGGGTAAAATAGGTCATTCCGGAGCAAACTATGCTTATTAATCCATTTTGGATCTAGCTAAGCTAATTATCGGCCATTTAATACCTAAGTTAGGGGGAATAGGTCATCTTGGAGCTACCTAAGCCTTATTATGTTATTTAGCAGAGAACTTAGCTAAGTATATGTCATTTTTATTAAAACACTAGAAATAACATACCATTATCGTCATCACGGCGGTGAAGCACGGTGGCTCTGGCTTGTTTCACCAAGAGAAGGCTGCCCTGGAGAAGGCTCCACTGTAGAAGGGTCGTGCGATGCGTTTCGGGAGATATTCTGCACCAAACATCGCTTGAAATGTGTCGTTAGCATGAGGACACTCTTAAGATCACTGCACTGAAATGAAACTCACCGTCCCCGCCATGTTAATGACTCACATCGCTGGAGGGACTTGGCCGGTCTTCTCGCACATAGACTGTACATTTGGTTTCGACAAGTCAAACTTTTTAGTTATTAATGAAACGGACATTACAATGCAAGATTTGAAATAATATGAAGAAGAAACTTACCACGAAGAGCTCGTATATGGCCCTGTTAGACGCATCATTCCGTGCCCTCTCTGTCTCCACCAATGCAGTCGTCCTCTCCTCCAGCTCCCTCATCTCCTTATCCTTCTCCTCCAAAACCGCCTACATTGCCTCTCTTTCTTTCAGAATAGCAGCCTGCAACACAACTCATTGTTAGCATTGTAATCATATTGGTTCCAACGCACAACATAATGCGGAAAGATAGTTGAGTCCATTAAACTAACCTCGATGGCGAGCTCGACTGGCCGTGGACGAGGTGTTATCTTCGGACAGGAGCTCGTTTGGCGTGCCTTTATCTGCCGAAGAGTGCTAGGACAATGTATAAGGCCGTCTCCAATGGCGATTGAGCCATGGGGCCTCCCGTTGCCAGCAATCATCACCAGCTCTGGATTAATAGGCCCCTCGCTTGGGTTAAAGTCCTCCCCTTTCCTCGCCTTCCCATGATCTCTGTACTTCACAAGCTTGTGGTGGGAGGAGATGTTGGTGAAGTTTTCTGGATGCTCGAGGTCAGACTCAGAGAATGCCTTGACCTTCTTGTACGAGGCAGTATGGGCCATCGCAAACAGGTCGTACATCTCTGGCACCTCCGTCTTATTGTGACACGCCTAAAAGAGAGAGAGAGAGGAAAATTGTATTAGTAGAGGGCTCAAGATAGCATTAAGAATGAATTGCATGAGGCATGAACCAAACCACATACCTAGTTCTCGCCAAATTGGATTAAGTTGACGCTCCCTTGATGGTGTGGCACACCAACCATTTTGCCACACCTCTCCTTGGCGTTGATGTGGCTAGCCTCCCACGTTTCGGAGCACCACCGATCCACCAAGGCCTCCCAACAATCCATCTTATCCACACACCATCTCGGGGGCACCTAAGTTAATAAAGAGAAATTTGAGCGCGTAAGAACCAAATCAAGGAAACTAACTAAAAGGCCTTAATAATATGTAATTACCTTCATGTAATGCTCCTTCTCCATCTTAGAATCATGGCACTTCTCCTTGTCCTTCCTAATACGCCGCGTGGCATAGTAGTCTCGAACAGCCTGCACCCGAGCCTCGTGCCAAAAGTTTTGAAGTAGGCGGCGACATTCGGTTTTGATAACCTTTGTAGCATCCTCCTCGTATCCCTCCTCACACCTGTAGTAGGTCTGCAAACGAGAAAACACCGATTAGTACAATAACTAGCAATGGTTGATTTATAATTGTGTGAAGGAGAAATTACCCAGAACTGTCGGATCACCATGTCGGCCCTCGTGTGGCACAAAACACCGTCGATCTCCACCTCCGGTGGGGCGGGGGCACCCAAGTAGTGCTCCCAGGTCATTCCTACCTCTCGCTCCCGACCGAGCAAAGTAATAAACCCTGGGAAGTTTTGACGGCAAAGCACACCAAGGACGTTGTTGGGCTTGCAGACACCCTTGGCAACAATCCAACCCCTACGGTATGACAAATTAAAGCCAAAATATTAGATATTTGAGAAAACGTGAAGGCAAAAGGTTAATAAGAGTAAATTAACTTACTTGTCCCCATTTGTCTTAATCGACCACCTCTGCTCGCGGGTCGCCGGCACGAGCGGGAGCCCCGAACTACCGCGCTGGTAGACGGTAGCCCCCTCACCTAGCGCCTCGTCTCTACTAGCATGGCCACTTGGCTCAGCCCAGGTATCCCACTGGGTCTCTGGGGACGTACCCTCATCCCTGCTTTGCTTCGGAGTCGCCTCGAACGAAGCCTCTCGGACACGAGTCTGGTGGGTCGAAGGCTCGTCGACGTGAGGCTCGTCGACCTGAGGCTCGTGAACCGGAGACCATGTAGCCTCCACCTCAGATGAATCCACCCTAGAAGTCCTGTGCTCAGGTGAATCAGCTTGGGGTGGTGGCGGAGATCATGTAGCCTCCACCTCAGAAGGCGTGGCAGACACCGCCCTACCTTTCCCACGGCCACGTGTTCCTTTAGTACAACATAAATACCAACATGAGTAATAAAATGTGTATAAATACCAATATGCATACAACATGAGTACAACATAAATACCAACATGAATACAACGTGTACCTTTATTACCTCTCGGCTTTGCGGGGGGTCGGCCTCCTCTCACGGGGGGGGGGGGGGCGTTCCTTGCAGAGTGGAGAGCAACGCTCTCCGAAGAGGCGAGGCAGGAATAGAAGTACCCATCCCACCAACCTCCGACAAAGAAGGAGCCACCGAGTGCTTTCGACCCTTTCCCACCATCTTTCAACACCTGTCATGACAAAGACTAAATGAAATTAGTACAACATAAATACCAACATGAGTAATAAAATGTATATAATTTAAGTGTATCATCCTCATAAATACCAACATGAATAATAAAAATAGAATACCTAACATGAACTAAAAATTTATATATAGTAATAGTTGAATACCTAACATGAACTAATAACAATCGTGCTCGTCTATATATGCTTCGGGGTCAATAAGTGCATCATGATCATCACTATCATCAATAAATGCATCATCATCATCACTATTAGGAAGAACATGTGGAAGGCCACCATTATGTAATCGGTGAAGAAGTGTCAGGTCATCTGCAGCAGTAACCTCTTCTTCTTATAGCTCTTCCTGTTTGGGCTCAGGGGTTAAGACTGATTCACTGTCGCTGCCTACATCAATGTTCTGGGGTGAAGTAGAGCGGTTCTTGAAACGTTTCTTGGACATACGTGTTTCTTGGAAGAATTCTCCTTCATATGTGTCTGGGTTAATGTGAGGTTCGTAATCCTGTTCATTGAGGGTAGGTGGTCTAAAATGTGGTGGCACATCATAAACGACATCCCAACCTTTGAGATTTGGATCAGTTTGGTAGGCCCACGGTAGATAGAAAACTTGTATCGCCTGTTGAGCCGTAATATAGACATCGGGAACATCTAAGTGGGTGTTTTGGTTGATTTCGACTAGTCATATATGTTCATGAGTCCTTCTAGTCTCCCTCGGCTCAAACCAATAACCTTTGAAGACTATGACGGACGGTGGGTTTTCACCATAGAATAGAAGTTCATAAATTGCTTCAACTCTTCCATAATACTCGGTGCCTCCTTCGCCGATAGCAGAGACAGAACAATTTGTAGTCTTTAGGTCGGGCATACATATCTCTTTGCCAAAGGTACGAAAGTGCTACCCGTTGATGTTGTATTTGTCAAATGAACAGACCTTATAATCAAAACCATTAGAGACTTGTCTCAACTCGGCGTTGATACGTCTCCAACGTATCTATAATTTTTGATGGTTTCATGCTATTATCTTGTCAAACTTGGGATGTTTTGCATGCCTTTTATATATTTTTTGGGACTAACTTATTAACTCAGTGCCAAGTGTCAGTTCCTATTTTTTCCATGTTTTTGACCCCTTTGAGAGGAGATTTTGAAACAGAGTCCAAACGGAATAAAATCCCCGAAAAGATTTTTTCTGTAACGGAAGAAGATCAGGAGACTTGAGAGCCAAGGCAAGGGGGCCCCAGGGGCCCCACAAGCCCCCACCCCGCGGCCAGGGGGAGGCCGCAGCCCTCAGGCTTGTGGGCCCCCTGGACCTCCTTTTCCCTAGATTTTGCGCCTATATATCCCCAAAAATTCCACAAAAAATCAGGAGATCATCAAAACTACTTTTCCGCCACTGCAAGCTTCTGTCTCCGCAAGATCCCATCTGGGGCACGTTCTGGTGCCCTGCCGGAGGGGGGATTCGGATACAAAGGGCTTCTTCATCAACACCATGACCTGTCCGATGATGCGTCAGTAGTTCACCATAGACCTACGGGTCCATAGGTAGTAACTAGATGGCTTCTTCTCTCTCTTGGATCTTCAATACAAAGTTCTCCATGATCTTCATGGAGATCTATCCGATGTAATCTTCTTTTACGGTGTGTTTGTCGATATCCGATGAATTTTGGATTTATGATCAGATTATCTATGAATCTTATTTGAGTTTCTTCTGATCTCTCTTATGCATGATTTCATATCCTTGTAATTCTCTTCGAATAATGGGTTTTGTTTGGCAAACTAGATCTATGATTCTTGCAATGGGAGAAGTGCTTGGTTTTGGGTTCATACCGTGTGGTGACCTCACCCAGTGACAGAAGGGGTAGCGAGGCACGCATCATGTTGTTGCCATCAAGGGTAAAAAGATGGGGTTTTCATCATTGGTTTGAGATTATCCCTCTACATCATGTCATCTTTCTTAAGGCGTTACTCTGTTCTTCATGAACTCAATACACTAGATGCATGCTGGATAGCGGTCGATGTATGGAGTAATAGTAGTAGATGCAGAAAGTATCGGTCTACTTGTCTCGGACATGATGCCTATATGTATGATCATTGCCTTAGATATCGTCATGACTTTGCGCAGTTCTATCAATTGCTCGATAGTAATTTGTTCACCCACCGTGATTTTAGCTATTTTGAGAGAAGCCTCTAGTGAACATTATGGCCCTCCGGTCTACTCCACACCATATTTTCAGCCTTACACTTTTTAATTCGTTGCACTTTCCGCCTTCAGATCTCACTTTGCAAACAATCTTGAAGGGATTGACAACCCCTTTATAGCGTTGGGTGCAAGCTCTTTGTGTTTGTGCAGGTACTCTGGACTTGACGATATTCTCCTACTGGATTGATACCTAGGTTCTCAAACAAATGGAAATACTTACTGCTCCTTTGCTGCATCACCCTTTCCTCTTCAAGGGAAAAACCAACGCAAGCTCAAGAGACGATAGAAGGATCTCTGGCACCATTGCCATGGGAGGTCTTTTGTCGACGTAGGAGAAGGATTTCTCGCGCTGTTGCCGGGGAGGATCAAGTCAAGAACTCATCCAAGTACGTGTCGCAAACTCATCTCTTGCATTTACTTTGTTTGCAAGTTGCCTCTCGTATTCCTCTCCCCCACTTCACCAATTTTCCTTTTTCGTTTGCCTTTTTTTCGTTTGCCCTTTTCTTTCGCTTTGCTTTCTGTTCGCTTCTGTTGCCATGTGCCTTCAATATGCTTGCATCTTCGCTTGCTGAAAATCTAGTGATATGGATCCTCATCCACTTGCTAATCTCTTTAAGAGATCCAATTATGTTGATCCAATTGGTAGTGAGTTGAGTGCACTTGACTATCTTTATGGAGTTTTGCTTGAGATGCGTGAATATGAAAATTGTGAGGAAGAAATTTATGAAGTGATTCACGAGGGTCCTTGGATGAAAAGCATGATTGCAATGGTAAATTTTATTAGTGACAATCATGCTAAAAATATGCAAAACCCTAAGCTTTGGGATGCCAGTTTTTCTATGTCCACTACTTGTTGCAATGATCATGAGTGGGGCGATAATTTATCTTATGATCTTGAAAATTTGTTTCAGCCTCATGATGAATATGATGTTTGCAATATTATTGAAAGTGGGTTTGGAGAAGTCATGACTTTAGTTGATGATAATCCCACTATTTTTGAAGACCGTCAACTTTGCATGCATGTGGATCATGAAAAGAACATCCTATGTGATAGTTACATTGTTGAATTCCAATATGATCCCACGTGTAATTATTATGAGAGAGGAAAATATGGTGGTAGAAACTTTCATATCACTAAATCACCTCTCGTTATGTTGAGATTGCTATTGTCTCTTTCTTCTTCCTTGCATTTGGTAACTATTGGTTGTCTTGCCAATTTGTTCTCCTACAAAATGCATATGCATAGGAAGTATGTTAGACTTAGATGTGATTTTCACATGCTTTATGATGCTCTCGTTGTGCTTCAATTCTTGTCTTTTGTGTGAGCATCATTGATTTATCAATGCCTAGCTAAGGGCGTTAAACAATAGCGCTTGTTGGGAGGCAACCCAATGAATTTTTCTTTTTCTTTATGTTTTTTTTGCATCCGCACCATCATAATTATGTTGTGGTTGTGTTTTTTGTGTTTCTTTTTGTGTTTGAGCCAACCAAAACCTTTATGACTAGTCTTGGTAATGGTTGTTTGATCCTGCTGAAAAAAGACAGAAACTTTTCGCTCACGAGATGATTTTTCATTTTTGTTCAGAAAGAGCTTTTGAGTTGATTCTTTTTGCTGTTGGTTTATATGCCTTTTGCCCAGGCAGTCGTAATTTTTCAGATTTTTGGAGGTACCATAAGTATACGAAGTATACATATTGCTACAGATTGGTCTGCTTTTGACAGATTCTGTTTTTGTTGAGTTGGTTGCTTGTTTTGATGAAACTATGGTTAGTATCGGGGGGTACTAGCCATGGAAAAGTAATAATACAGTAGCCCAACACCAATATAGATAGAATTCAAGTTTTATACAGTACCAAAAGAAGTGGTAGTTTGTTTTCTTGTGCTAATGTTATCACGAGTTTCTGTTTAAGTTTTGTGTTGTGAAGTTTTCAAGTTTTGGGTGATGTTCTCATGGACAAAGAGATAAAGAGTGGAAAGAGCTCAAGCTTGGATATGCCCAAGGCATCCCAAGCCAAATTCAAGGACACCAAAAAGCCTAAGCTTGGGGATGCCCCGGGAAGGCATCCCCTCTTTCGTCTTCAATCCATCGGTAACATTACTTGGAGCTATATTTTATTCACCACATGATATGTGTTTTGCTTGGAGCGTCTTGTATCACAATCATCCTTGCTGCACACCTTTTTCAGAGAGAGATACATGCACTCATCGTGATTTTGCTAGAATGCTCACAGTGCTTCACTTATATCTTTTGAGCTAAATACTTTTGCTCTATGTGCTTCACTTATATCTTTTAGAGCACGGCGGTTCGTGACTTGGTAGTTGTCTTATGCTATGAAAGTAGTCCCAAATGTGATAGGTACCCAAAGAGTATGCAAAAACCTCCATCTTCATGTGCATTGAGTAGAAAGAGAAGTCTTGTTTCCTCTCAGTTAGTTTTGAGACGTGGATTTGGTAATATTAAGAGCTATGTTAGTAGGGTGTTGTAAATCTAGAAATACTTGTATTGAAGTTAGTGATTCCTGTAACATGCACGTATGGTGAACCGCTATGTTAGGAAGTCGGAGCATAATTGATCTATTGATTGTCATCCTTTGTGTTGAGGTGTGGGATCGCGCGATGGTTAACACCTACAAACCCTTCCCCTAGGAGTATGCGTTTAACACTTTGTTTTGATTACTAATAAAAACTTTCGCAACAAGTATGTGAGTTCTTCATCACTAATGTGAGTCCATGGTATAGATGCACTTTCACCTTACACCTTTGCTAGCCTCTTTAGTGCCACGCAATTCTCGCCGGTGCACAAACCCACCATATGCCTTCCTCAAAACAGCCACCATACCTACCTACTATGGCATTTTCATAGCCATTCCGAGATATATTGCCATGCAACTCCCACCGTTCCGCCTCATGACTTGTGTCGTGACTCTCATATTTCCATTGCATGATCGTAAGATAGCTAGCGAGATGTTTTCAACGTCATACGCCATGCTAGATCGTTGCACATCCCGGTACACTGCCGGAGGCATTTCCTATAGAGTCGTCATCGTTCTAAGATTTGAGTTGTGAGTAAATAAAAGTCTGATGATCATCATTTTTAGAGCATTGTCCCATGTGAGGAAATAAAATGAAAAGAGGCCAAAGAGCCCAAAAAAAGAGAAAAGAGAAAAAAAGAGGCCTAAGAGCCTAAATGAAAAAAAGAGAGAAAAAGAGAGAAGGGACAATGGTACTATCCTTTTCCACACTTGTGCTTCATAATAGCACCATGTTCTTCATGATTGAGAGCTTCTTGCTTTGTCACTACCATATGCTAGTGGGAATCTTCATTATATAACTTGGCTTGTATATTCCCATGACGGGCTTCCTCAAAATTGCCCTAGGTCTTCGTGAGCAAGCAAGTTGGATGCACACCCACTAGTTTTCCTTTTGAGCTTTCACATACTTATAGCTCTAGTGCATCTCTTGTATGGAAATCCCTACTCATTCACATTGATATCTATTAATGGGCATCTCCATAGCTTTGATACGCTGAGTCAATGTGACCATCTCCTCCTTTTTGTCTCACAACCACCACCACACTCTATTCCACTTATAGTGCTATATCCATGGCTCACGCTCATGTATTGCATGATAGTTATAAATTTTTTGAGAAAGTAAGAGTGCAAAAACAATTAATTGGCCAATACCGGGGTTGTGTATGATTTACATTAGTTGTGTGAGGAAGATGGAGCATAGCCAGACTATATGATTTTGTAGGGATAACTTTCCTTGGCCTTGTCATTTTGAAAGTTCATGATTACCTTGCTAGTTTGCTTGAAGTATTATTGTTTTCATGTCAATAGCAAACTATTGTTTTGAATCTTACGGATCTGAACATTCATGTCACGTGAAAGAAGTTGCAAAGGACAACTATGCTAGGTAGCATTCCACATCAAAAATTCATTCCTTATCACTTCCCTACTAGAGGACGAGCAGGAGTTAAGCTTGGGGATGCTTGATACGTCTCCAACGTATCTACAATTTTTGATGGTTTCATGCTATTATCTTGTCAAACTTTGGATGTTTTGCATGCCTTTTATATATTTTTTGGGACTAACTTGTTAACTCAGTGCCGAGTCCCAGTTCCTGTTTTTCCATGTTTTTGACCCCTTTCAAAGGAGATTTTGAAACCGACTCCAAACGGAATAAAATCCCTGAAAAGATTTTTTACGTAACGGAAGAAGATCAGGAGACTTGAGAGCCAAGGCAGGGGGCCCCAGGGGCCCAACAAGCCCCCACCCCGCGGCCAGGCGGGGAGGCCGCGGCCCTCAGGCTTGTGGGCCCCTTGGACCTCCTTTGCCCTAGGTTTTGCGCCTATATATCCCCAAAAATTCCACAAAAAATCAGGAGATCATCGAAAGTACTTTTCCGCTGCCGCAAGCTTCTGTCTCCACAAGATCCCATTTGGGGCACGTTCTGGTGCCTTGTCGGAGGGGGATTCGGATATGGAGGGCTTCTTCCTCAACACCATGACCTCTCCGATGATGCATGAGTAGTTCACCATAGACCTACGGGTCCATAGCTAGTAACTAGATGGCTTCTTCTCTCTCCTGGATATTCAATACAAACTTCTCCATGATCTTCATGGAGATCTATCTGATGTAATCTTGTTTTGCGGTGTCTTTGTCGAGATCCGGTGAATTGTGGATTTATGATCAAATTATCTATGAATCTTATTTGAGTTTCTTCTGATCTGTCTTATGCATGATTCCATATCCTTGTAATTCTCTTTGAATTGTGGGTTTTGTTTGTCCAACTAGATCTATGATTCTTGCAATGGGAGGAGTGCTTGGTTTTTGGTTCATACCGTGTGGTGACCTCAACCAGTGACAGAAGGGGTAGCGAGGCACGCATCATGTTGTTGCCATCAAGGGTAAAAATATGGGGTTTTCATCATTGGTTTGAGATTAACCCTCTACATCATGTCATCTTTCTTAAGGCATTACTCTGTTCGTCATGAACTCAATACACTAGATGCATGCTGGATAGCGGTCGATGTGTGGAGTAATAGTAGTAGATGAAGAAAGTATCAGTCTACTTGTCTCGGACGTGATGCCTATATGTATGATCATTGACTTAGATATCGTCATGACTTTGCGCGGTTCTATCAATTGCTCGACAGTAATTTGTTCACCCACCGTGATATTTTCTATTTTTAGAGAAGCCTCTAGTGAACACTATGGCCCCGGGTCTACTCCACACCATATTTTCAGCCTTACACTTTTTTACTTCGTTGCACTTTCCGCCTTCAGATCTCACTTTGCAAACAATCTTGAAGGGATTGACAACCCCTTTATTGCGTTGGGTACAAGCTCTTTGTGTTTGTGCAGGTACTGTGGACTTGACGAGATTCTCCTACTGGATTGATACCTTGGTTCTCAAACTGAGGGAAATACTTACTGCTCCTGTGTTGCATCACCCTTTCCTACTCAAGGTAAAAACCAACGCAAGCTCAAGAGACGACAGAAGGATCTCTGGCACCACTTCCGGGGAAGGTCTTTTGTCGACGTAGCAGGCGTCCATAGACTCTGCACCAGCCTACAAGTTTAATACGAAAGAATGGATGCATTAGCCGCAAATTAGACAAAGAAATCAAATGGGCCCTTAATGGTAATTAATTACCCTTTGTTTGAACCAAGAGATGAAACAGGTATAGTCGCCTCCATGCTTTTTTAGGAGCTCATACTCTTCGACGGAATCCTTTTCGATGACCGCTCCATCCGAGAGTTCAGCGACGTATCGACTATATCAAATATCCGGGAATAAAAGTACTTCAAAGCAATTAGAAGTTGCGGAACAATAATTTACCGAGAACTTACTCGATGTACGGCCGCACTTCTGTTAGGTTGGTGAAGATATACAATGAAATGGTCCGCCATTCTTCGACATCCAACGATTTCCCTTTCGAAGCACCGGATGGTGCGAGCTTACCTTTGAATAGGCTGAGGTTGGATCGAACTTTGTTTGGATCGCCATCATTGTACCGAGGCTTCAGGTTATGCAAATGATGATTTTTGGCTTCGTAGTGTGCTGTCACAAAGTTTGCCACCTCCTCAGTAATGAATGCCTCAGCCATCGATGCTTCAATTCTACGTTTATTTTTACACTTAGCTCGAAGCGTCTTCTGCATCCTCTCAGTTGAGTAGCACCATCGATTTTGAACGAGCCCCCCATTCTTGCCTCGGTTGGGAGATGCAAAATCAAATGTTGCATTGGATTAAAGAAGCCCGGTGGAAAGATCTTTCCTAATTTGCAGATCAACTCCGCCGCCAACTCTTCCATTTCATCTAGCACACCAGGCAATAGTTCTTTCACACAAATAGAATGAAAGAAATAGCTCAGCTCTGCGAGTATTAGCCATTCATCCTCAGGGATAAAGCCACGCAACATCACCGGCATTACCCGCTCAATCCATATGTGCCAATCATGACTCTTGAGACCAAATATTTTCAATTTCTCAAGACTCGCTCCCCTCTTTAGATTCGCAGCATACCCATCGGGGAACATCAACCGCATTTTGACCCACAATAGCATTTCCCTCATAGCTGGCCTTTCAAGATTGAACCATGCCTTTGGCTTCGCTATGCTTTGCTTTCCTTTCCGTTGTCGCATGTTTTGCAACGGTCTATCACATAGAGCTTCGAGGTCGATTCTAGCCTTAGGATTATGTTTTGACTTCCCCTCTATGCCAAACAATGTACCAAAAATGGCCTCCGCAATATTATTTTCAGTGTGCATCACGTCGATGTTGTGTCGGCAAAGGAGGTCTTTGAAGTAAGGCAGATCCCATAATCATGACTTGTGAGTCCAGGCATGTTCCGTATTATACCCTTTGAAGTATCCTGGACGCAAAGGATCAGGCTCGAGAGCGTCTAACTGATCAAGGGTCTTTTGGCCTGTCAACGCAGCTCGTGCAATGTTTTTGACAACTCTAACTTTGGTGAAATTCTTCTTGTCTTTTCTGAACTTATGGTCAGGATCCAGGAATTCTCTATGCATGTCGAAGCAATAAAACTTGCGACCAGCCTGCAGCCAACGGAACTGAAGAGCTGCCTTGCATGTGGTGCACGGGAACCTTCCATGCACACACCAGCCAGCGAATAGTGCAAACACCGGATAATCATGCGTCGAGTACACGTACCACACATGAGTTTTGAAATTTGTTTTGGTAGCCGCGTCGTAGGTCTTGTTCCCATTATCCCAGGCTTGTTGCAACTCATCCTTAAGCGGTTGTATGTACACATTCATATTCTTCCCCGGATAGTTGGGCCCTGGAATTATCAACATTAGGAAAATGTTCTTTCTTTTCATAATACCTCCGGGTGGCAAATTGAGTGGAACGACAAATACAGGCCAACAACTGTATTGTGCTACCGTCATACCATACACATTGAACCCATCCGTGCTGATAGCAACTCTAGGTTGCCTTGGATCTTCCGATTTATCCTTATGTAATACATCGAAGTGCCTCCATGCAAAACCATCTGAAGTGTGTACCAGCATCTTGTTCCCATCCGCATCTAGTTCGGTTATTTTGCCCAATTTGTGCCATGTCATCTGTCTGGCCGTCTCTTCGACCATGAAAAGACGTTGAAGTCTTGGTACGATTGGCAGATACCGAAGAACACTACTAGGGATTTTGGTCTGATTCTTCTCACCCATACCGTTGTCTACCACAATATACTTGGAAGAATTGCAAATGGGGCAATAGTTCAAGGACGCATACTCAAGCCTAAATAAGGCACATCCATTCTCACAGGCATGTATCTTCTCATAGGGCATCTTAAGTACACAGAGGATTTTCTCTGACTGGTACAGGTTTGCAGGCAGTACATGGCCTTTGGGTAGAAAGGGTCCAAATATCGTCATCATCGCGTCGTAGCATTCTCTGCCTAGGTTGAATTGAGCCTTCAGAGCCATTACTTGCGCGATGGCATCCAGCTGACGAAGCTCAGCTGCTCGTGGAGAGGACGTTTTGAAGACTCCAACATTTCATAGAAGGCCTTTGCAGATTCCTCCATCTCATCGACAGAATCCCGAGCATCGTCAAAGTCTTGCACCATGTCTTCAATCCCGGTACCATGCTCGTCCGTGCGACGACGAATCACCTCCGCTCTGGCACGTTGGTCAGACTCACCATGAAAAGTCCACACCGTATAATTAGGCGTAAAACCCCACTTCTCCAAAGTGTTTACCCATTTCAAACTCTGTCTGCTTTTTCTAGTTGTCGCAGTTGGGACAGGGGCACCATGTTTTTTGCTGGCCATTTGCAAATGCGGCTCTCAGAAACTCCCTGGTTTTTGTTAACCATTCATGGATCATGTCTTTCTGACTAGGGTGACCAGTGTACATCCAAGCACGATCACTCATGTTGCCTAGCTACCTATGGGTGCACGAGAAATAAATATATAATTCATCATCCATATTCATACGCTAATCGAGTTTGTCAGTTTTATTACGTCCGTGCAACCTACACACTAATAGGTAAAGATAGGTCCTAAGTCCACCCGAGTATGTGTAGATTGGGTTCGTTTTCCCATGCAGAATTTCGGCAGCACCTCCCCGCTGTTCTCTTGATACACGTCTCGGCAATAAGCAGAGAGGATGTGTACCCGTAGAACAACAGGGAGGCACTGATGAAATTCTGCATCGGATCCAAAGCACAGCATATGGGAAAAAGAACCCAATCTACACATACTCGGGCTGTCCATGGATAATGTTGGACAATTCGAAAGGATGGAGGTTATAAATATGAAAAGAAATGCATATTTATAGATGTCTCCCTTTCGAACAGGAGACGCGTACTGGTCACGCATACTCATGATTGAAGAAACCTATAGCACCTTCTCGTTCAACAGTAAGTAGAAGAGGTGTCGGGGGTCGGGCCTTAGTGGCGTCGATGGTCAGTGGTGTCGGGTGTCGGTGGTCGGGAGTCGGGTTAAATGCGTCGATGGATGGGGGTGAGTGTCGTCGGGGGTCGAGGGTCACTAGAGTCGGGGGTTGGGGTCTTTTCTATCAACAAGAGGCCAAAGAGGTGTCGAGGGTCCGGGGTTGGGGGTTAGTGGCGTCAGGGGTCGGGGGTAGGTGGTCGGGGGTCGGGGGTCGAGGGTCAGTGGCGTCGGGGGTCGGGGGTCGGGGGTCGAGGGTCAGTGGCGTCGGGAGTCGAGCGTCAGTGGCGTCGGGCGTCGGGGGTCGGGGGTCGGGGGTCGGGGGTCGGTGGTGTCAGGTGTCGGGGGTCGGGAGTCGGGTGTCAGTGGCGTCGGGGGTCGGGGGTCGAGGGTCGGGGGTTGGTGGCGTCGGGCGTCGTGGGCGAGTGTTCGGGGGTCAGGGTTCTCTTCTTTCTTCTTCTCCTCTCTCCTCTTTTTCTTTTTCTTCTTCTTCTTCTTCTTCTTCTTTATCATCTTATTACTATTATTATTATTCTTTTTTCTACTCCTCCTCCTCCTCCTCCTCTTCTTCTTTCTTTTATCTTACTCCTCCTCTCCTCTTTCTTCTTATTCTTCTTCTTGTTCCTTCTTCTAGTTTATTATTCTGTTATTTTCTTCCAAGTTTTTTTCTTTTCTATCTATTTTTTCTTTTCTATCTTCTTTTTCTACCTAATAAACTAACTATCTAATTTAACATAAAAACAAGAAAAAACACTAACCTTCGAATTTAACAGAAAAAAGAAAATAAACTAACTATCTAATTTAAAAAACATGAAATAAAGCCAAAAAGGAAAAAAAAACTCACCGGCGGAGGGGACCGGGCCGGTGGTGGTGGAGGGCGAGCTCCGGCGGCGGGGAGGAGGGACCTGGGTAGGAGGGGGCTGGGGCGGCGAGGAGGAGGGGACTGGGGAGGAGGGGGCTGGGGCGGCGCGGGAGGAGGGGAGGGCGCAGGGAGGAGGGGTTTGGGGAGGAGGGGGCGGCGGTGGCGCAGGGGCAGGGGCAAGGGGCAGGGGCGGTGCAGGGGGCGGGGGCAGGGGGCGGGGACAGCACAGTTGGCGGGAGCAGAGGGCTCCGCCGGTGGTTCTGGAGCGAGGCGGGGCGGCGGCGGGGGCGAGTGAGGTGAGTCGAGAGAGACAGTGGGTGGGAGAAAGAGACAATGAGCGAGGGGAGTTGACGGCCGTTATAGGGTCAGCCCCTTTGCCGTCCGTCCCCCGACGGCAAAGGGCCCCATGGCGGACGGCAAAGGCCCTCGGATGGCAAAGTTTGCCTTCCGTCGGACACGGCAGGCATGGGACCTACCCGTCCTCTTTGTTGTCTGCCCTAGGTCTCTTTGCCGTCCGCTGGCAGACGGCAAAGGGCCAACACATGGCAAATAGTATGTTTTCCATCAGTCAGCCCTTTGGCGTCTGCTTGGTGTCAACTGACGGCAAAGAGGTTCTTTGCCATCAGCCAACAGACGGCAAAGAACTGGATTCCAGTAGTGAATAATGGTTGTTTTATTTATATGAGTGGTATGTTTATGGTCATGTCCTGCTGGTCAATGGTTTTATTCTTGATCAATCTCGATCATGATGTTACACATATTCACTATGTGAGTACCAAAATATGTAAGGTTGATAATGATAGTCCCACATACTTGTGGCACTGCCGCCTTGGTCATATCGGTGTCAAGCGCATGAAGAAACTCCATACAGATGGACTTTTGGAGTCTCTCGATTTTGAATCATTTGAGACATCCGAACCGTTCCTCATGGGCAAGATGACCAAGACTTCATTCTCCAGAACAATGGATTGAGCAACCAACTTATTGGAAATAATACATACCGATGCATGCGGTCCAATGAGTGTTGAGGCTCGCGGTGGCTATCATTATGTTATCACCCTCACTCATGATTTAGGTAGATAAGGGTATGTCTACTTAATGAAGCACAAGTCTGAAACCTTTGAAAGGTTCAAGGAATTTCAAAGTTAGGTATAGAATCGACATGACAAGAAAATAAAGTTTCTATGATCTGATCCCGGAGGAGAATATTTGACTCACGAGTTTGGCACACACTTAAGGAAATGTGGAATTGTTTCACAACTCATACCGCCTGGCACACCGCAACGTAATGGTGTGAATGAACGTCGTAATCGAACTCTATTGGATATGGTGCGATCTATGATGTCTCTTACTGATTTACAGCTATCATTTTGGGGATATGCATTGGAAACTACTGCATTCACTTTAAATAGGGCACCATCTAAATCCTTGAGACGACACCATATGAATTATGTTTTGGCAAGAAACCTGAGCTGTCGTTTATGAAAGTTCAGGGTTGTGGTGCTTATGTGAAGAAACTTCAACCAGAGAAGCTCGAACCCAAAGTGGAAAATTTCGTCTTCATAGGATACCCTAAGGAAACTATTGGGCACACCTTCTATCTTATAACCAAGAACGGATATTTTCAAGAGAAAGAGTTTCTCTCGAAAGAAGTAAGTGGGAGGAAAATAGAACTTGATGAGGTAATTGTACCTCCTCTCAAACCGGAGAGTAGTGTAGCAAAAGAAAATGTTTCTAAGGTGCCTGCACCGGCAAGAGAAGAAGTTAATGATGATGATCATGAAACTTCAGGTCAAGTTGCTTTTGAACCTCGAAGATCCACAAGGACACGTTCCGCACCAGAGTGGTACCGCAATCCTGTCATGGAAATCATGTTGTTGGACAATAGTGAACCTTCGAACTATGAACAAGTGTTGGCGGGACCGGATTCCAACAAATGGCTTGAGGCCATGAAATCCGAGATAGGATCCATGTATGAGAACAAAGTATGGACTTTGGTGGACTTACCCGATGATTGGCGAGCCATAGGAAATAAATGGATCTTTAAGAAGACTGACGCAGATGGTAATGTGACCATCTATAAGGTTCGACTTGACGCTAAGGGTTATCGACAAGTTCAAGGGATTGACTACGATGAGACCTTCTCACCCGTAGCGATGCTAAAGTCGGTCTGAATCATGTTAGCAGTTGCTGCATTTTATGATTATAAAATCTGGCAAATGGACGTCAAAACAACATTCGTGAATGGCTTTCTAAGGAAAAATTGTATATGATATGGCCAGAAAGTTTTTTTGATCCTAATAATGCTGAAAAGGTATGCAAGCTCCAGCGCTCCATCTATGGGCTGGGCCAGGCATCTCAGAGTTGGAACATTCACTTTGATGAGGTGACCACGGCATTTGGGTTTGTACAGTCCTATGATGAAGCCTGCATTTACCAGAAAGTGAGTGGGAGCTCTGTAGCTTTTCTCGTATTATATGTGGATGACATATTGTTGATGGGAAATGATATAGAACTATTGGAAAGCATAAAAGCCTATTTGAATAAGAGTTTTTCGATGAAGGACCTTGGAGAAGTTGCTTGCATATTAGGCATCAAGATCTATAGAGATATGTCGACACACCTCATAGGTCTTTCGGAAAGCACATACCTTGACAAGATATTGAAGAAGTTCAATATGGATAAGGCCAAGAAGGGGTTCTTGCGTGTATTACAAGGTGTGAGGTTGAGTACGACTCAATGCCCGACCATGGTAGAAGATAGAGAAAAGATGAGTACCGTCCCCTATGCTTCAGCCATAGGCTCTATTATGTATGCCACGCTGTGTACCAGACCTGATGTGAACCTTGCCATAAGTTTGGTAGGCATGTACCAAAGTGATCCAGGAGTAGATCACTGATCAGCGGTCAAGAACATCCTTAATTACCTGAAAAGGACTAAAGATATGTTTCTCATTTATGGAGGTGCCGAAGAGGTCGTTGTAAAGGGTTACATGGATGCTAGCTTCGACACAGATCCGGATGACTCCAAGCCACAAACTGGATACGTGTATATTATGAATAATGGGGCAGTTAGCTGGTGCAGTTGTAGGCAAAGCATCGTGGCGGCATCTACATGTGAAGCGGAGTTGATAGCTCCTTCGGAAGAAGCACATGAAGGAGTCTGGATGAAGAAGTTCATCACCGACCTAGGAGTGATTCCCAGTGCGTCGGGCCCGATGACTCTGTTCTATGACAATACTGGAGGTATTGCAATTGCAAAGGAGCCCAGGTTTCACAAGAAGACCAAGCACATCAAGTGCCGCTTCAACTCCATTCGTAGATACATCTAGGATGGAGATATAGATATTTGTAAAGTACATACGGATCTGAATGTTACAGAAGCGTTGGCTAAACCTCTTCCACGAGCGAAACATGATCAACACCAGAACTCTATGGGTGTTCGATTCATCACAATGTAACTAGATTATTGATACTAGTGCAAGTGGGAGACTGTTGGAAATATGCCCTAGAGGCAATAATAAAGTGGTTATTATTATATTTCCTAGTTCATGATAATTGTCTATTATTCATGCTATAATTGTATTAACCTGAAACCGTAATACATGTGTGAATATATAGATCACAATGTGTCCCAAGTGAGACTTTAGTAGGCTAGCTCGTGGATCAGTAGATGATCATGGTTTCCTGATCATGGACATTGGATGTCAATGATAACGGCATCAAATCATTGGGGAATAATGTGATGGACAAGACCCAATCCTAAGCATAGCACTAGATCATATTGTTGGTCTGCTAAATGTTTTCTAATGTCAAGTCCCGTTTCCTTAGACCATGAGATTGTGCAACTACCGGATACCGTAGGAGTGCTTTGGGTGTATCAAACGTCACAACGTAACTGGGTGATTATAAAGGTGCACTACTGGTATCTCCAAAAGTGTTTGTTGGGTTGGTACGAATAGAGACTGGAATTTGTCATTCCGTGTGACGGAGAGGTATCTCTGGGCCCACTCGAGAAAGCATCATCATACTGAGCTCAATGTGACCAAGGAGTTTGCCACGGGATAATGTGTTATGGAACGAGTAAAGACACTTGCCGGTAACGAGAATTAACAAGGTATAGGGATACCTGCGATTGAATCTCGGGCAAGTATCATACCAGTAGACAAAGTGAATTGCATACGGGATTGATCGAATCCCCGACATCGTGGTTCGTCCGATGAGATCATCGTGGAACATGTGGGAAGCAACATGGATATCCTAACCCCGCTGTTGGTTAATGACCGGAGAGGTGTCTCGGTCATGTCTGCATGGTTCCTGAACCCGTAGGGTCTACACACTTAAGGTTCGATGATGCTAGGGTTCTTATGGGAATAGTATATGTGATTACCGAAGGTTGTTCAGAGTCCTGAATGAGATCATGGATGTCACGAGGAGTTCTTAAATGGTGCGGATGTAACGATTCATATATAGTAAGTGGAGTTTTGATCGCCGGAAGAGTTTCGGAGTTCGTTGGTATTGTATCGGGACCACCGAAAGGGTTCCGGGGACCCATCGGGAAGGGCCACCAGCCTAGAAGGGGTACGTGGGCTGAAAGAGGATGGGAACCAGCACCTAAGTGGGCTGGTGCGCCACCCACCCCAACCCAAGGAGCACAAGAGGGAAGGGTGGGCTAACCCTAGGCGCGGTGGGCTTTCCTTGGGTGGCAAGCCACCCTAGGACGCCTCCTCCTCCTCCTGCCCCCCCGCCCCTCTCGCATCTCTAGGGCTGCCTCACCACCTAGGGTGGGAACCCTACGGGTGCGCACCCTGCTCCCCCTCCTCATATATAAACCCAAGGGTTTGGGGCTGTTGGACACACAAGTTTCACCTCTCCACGGCGCAGCCCTACCCATTCTCCTCCTCCGTAGCACTTGGCGAAGCCTTGCAGGAGTACCATGCAGGTCCACCGTCACCACGCCGTCGTGTTGCTGGAGCTCTCCCTCAACCTCTCCTCTCTCCTTGATGGATCAAGGCGCTGGAGATGTCATCGGGCTGCACGTGTGTTGAACGCGGAGGCACCATTGTTGCTCAAATCGGAATCCACCACAATCTCAATCGGTGCGAGTACGACTCCATCAACCGCGTTGTAGTAACGCTTCCGCTTAGCGATCTTCAAAGGTATGAGGATGCTCGACCCCATTGCTCGTTGTTGGTTTCTCCTAGATAGATCCTTGCGTGACATACGATTTTTTTTCAAATTACTACGTTCCCCAACAAATCCACCATGTGTAAACCTCTCCATTCACCAGAAACTTCTATAGATTAGCGGACAAAAAAGTTTTTAGGGTTAGCTGTCCGCAGACCCCATCTCACTGCCTCCGAGTTGCGAAACTCGGAGCTACGCATTTTGGACCTAGGGATCCTGAGAATGAACTCGGTGAAACCGAGTTGTTATTTTTGGTGCCACCAAAAGTGATGACCAAGTTTGTGTTAAGGAGTTCATGAGTCTCGGTGACTCCGAAAGTTCAATCTCGGTGCTATCGAAAAGTGTTTTGCAAAAAGTTAAAACTAAGGATTTCTTTGTTCAAATTTTCGAAAACATCTGAATTTTGTGCTGCTCAAACCTTCTGTCTTTCCTATATTTTCTTCACAGGATTTTCTGCTTGCTGCCGAGGTTCTGCTTGCTTGTCAGAGATGTCTAGTTCACAAGATAGTTAGAATGATTTCGGGGAACCTAGTGCTGAGTTGAGCTCGGACACTAGTCCAGAGAAGCCTGACTCTGAACCTGGTTCCTACAACTCCCATGGCTTTCCCAAGGCAGCCACTAGACAAAGGAAGAAACTGAATTCTGATGGATAGGACTCAGACTTTGTGCCATAGGAATCTTCATCTCCTCCAAAATCTCCTCCAAAGAAAGTTGTCAGGAAGATATGTGCTAGTGCTGCTGATCTGAGAGCACCTGGCTATGTGAGGAAAAGCACATCACCTTCCATTAATAATGCTCTTAAGAAAACTGGTACGCAGAGAGCAAGGAAGAGGGTAGTTCATGTTGTTGGAAGACAAACTTCCATGTTTGAAGACCCTGAAGAAGCTGTTGTAGAAGAAGATGAGATTCTAGCTCCTCCCAAGAAGAAGCTCATGGTTGATGCTATGACCAAGAAGACTGCTTCAAAGCCTCCTAAGGACAAGAAGTCTGTAGCTCACTGGAAGACTACAAAGGACATTCCCGCAGCTACTAAGAAGAAAGGCCCTGCTTCCAGTTCCCCTGCTAAGGAGGAAGAAGATGATGAGGATGCAACCATTCTCGGGTAGCTGATACCACATCTACCAATTCGGAATGATACTCGTCCTATAGCTGAAGACATGAACAAGAGAAAGGATGCAGGTCTAAGGAAGTGGAGAGCTGCTGACCCATATGCTGTCCGAAGGAGAACTGATGTTGATCCAAGGTTTCATACAAAGGAACAACACGATTTCTATGAGACCGTTTTGTCTGATAAATCCCCAGCTGTCGTGACATGAGATTTGTTGACTAGGCTTATACCAAAGCCAATGAAGACTACTTTCCTCATGTTCAAGACAACTTCAAGTCTGTGGACATTAAAAGATTTTGTTGGAAAGGAGATGACCCCATTGAATGATGAGATGATCATGCAATTCTACTCAACTCTTCATTTCTTTGGAGGCAGTTCCATTGTCTCGATGATGGATGGTCATAGATATGAGTCAACAATTGATGAGTGGGCCACTACCATTGGTGCCTCTAAGAAAAAAGAAAGTGATGTTGATGTGTATTATGAAGCAAAGAAGAGTCAGAACTCCATGGCCAATATGTACAAGCCAATTCCTCATGATTATTTGGCTAGTCACAAGATGGGCTCAATTTATTTCTTGCAAGAAGGAATACCCACAACTAATACTATTCTGAGATACACCTTGATGCCTAAATCAGGTGATGAAAAGATGATCACAGGACACTCCATCAACTTCCTGCACCAATTGGACACTCACACCAGATTCAGAGTGATGGATTTTATAGTAGAGACTATCCGAAGGACTACCGCTGATCAAAAGAGATCATGTGGATATGCCCCATACATTCGGATGTTTATCAATGCTAAGCTAGGCAAGCGTGTATATCTACTTGATCGTCCCCATCTACCTCTTCAACCAGAGTATGAAGACAATGAAGTGGTGATGGATGACAATGATCCCAGTTCTGTTGTAGCTAGAATGGCAACACATGCACTAGAAACTGAGGCTGCTAGAAACAGGCCACCATGAGTTCCATAGCTCATGACTCAAGCTGCACAAATGACATTTCTAGTTAGCTCTGTCCAAGGCATGGAGAAGAACATTCAGGAGATTCTGAACAACCAGAAGACCCTTGAGAGAGTTGTGGAGAAAAAATTCCATGACATGGATGTGAAGGTCACTGAATTGAACACGATAGTGAAACAACTTCAACATGACGTTGAATTAGTTCAAATTCCTTTCTTAGATGATGATGATGACAGTGATGATGATGATGAAGAGTCACCTCCTCGCATTACCATTTAGTTCAGCACCAAGCCTAGATCTGTTGTTGTACCTTCTTCGGAGACATGACAAACTTCATCAGCTCAAGCATCCGCACCTTCAGCTCCACCTACAACATCAACTCATGCACCTCCAGTATTCACTCCTCCAGCTCCCGGATATTCTACAAAACACATCGCGGACGCTCTTCTGTCGACCCCATCATCAGCTGCCCACAGAGACGAGTAGCTCTATATGTTTTGAAGTTTTTGTTAACTTGTTGCCAAAGAGGGAGAAATGTATAGATCATAGACTTCCTCTGAGAGAGAGCTTTTCACTTTATTAGCTCTCATTTGGTTTTAAACCTTTGATCATTTGGATGACCTTATCTTATGTGTGATCATATGCTTTATCCTGTGTGATGCTACTTTAATATCTTTTAGCTATCCATGTGATGATGACTCAGTTATCTTGTTGGTGTCATGTGCTTACTATTCATTCCTATCTTGTCTATGCACCACCAATATGTATGTGACATGGAAGAGCAAACCATGATCCTAATTGATTGTGCATTTGCATTCAACCGGAAATTTTAAATAATGCACAAATTTAAGGGGAGATCTTCGATGCTAATCATTGATTATATCTTTTGTCAAAGCTTTGATCTATATGTTGTCATCAATTACAAAAACAGGGGATATTGAACGCACAATTGCTCCCTTGGGTTGTTTTGATAATTGATCAGAACATATGCATCAATGGACTAATATGTTTTTCTAGTATATTTCAGAAAAGTTCAAAATATGCTTTGGCTAATGGTTTATGTGGAGATGCCCCTTGATGGAAGAAAGTAATAATATTGGCTCAAGCTTCAAGCTAGAAGACTCTTCATTTTATATTTGAGAGAAATCACTTTTTACCAACTACTATAGGGTAAACACCCCACAGCCTTTTCCTTTATTTCAACTCACAAGAGGTTTATGTACAAGATAGGACAAGAATATACGAAAAGGGGGTGGGGGTATACAAACCTCAGGGAGGTAAAAAGGAGATCCACTTGAGGATATCTTCTTTAAATTTAGCCTTAATTCTATAAGATAAAAGGGAAATGTCATGAACGAAGTTGGACTTCCATCTGTTGAATCTTGGACGCTCATTATTGAATACAATTGCATTTCTGGTGATCCAAACATTCCATCATGTAGTAAAACCACTTTAGAGAAAAAATAGATGATGGAATTCTCTTTTGGCTCTCAGAGTAATGTCCCACATGGAGGTTCCCTGCCATGAAATTTGAATATAGTTCCAAACCCTGGTGATGAACATGCAGGTAAACAAAAGATGATCCCTGTCTTCCTTGATCCTTGCATGACATAGAACACACAAATTGGATTGTGAAACATTCCACTGGCGTCTCTCGAGCATGTCTTGAGTGTTCAGTTTGTCCATAATGAGCATCCACGCAAACATCTTAATTTTCATGGTACAACAACTCTTCCAAACCCAACTAAGAAGAGGGTTGGGAATAATTGGTTGATGGTCATGCATGTAATACTTTTTGGTAGAATAACCCTTACAATACCCACTCCAAAGCTAGACATCCTTGCTTGAATGCTCCGTGTGCAGGTTCTGAAGAAGGCTCTGGACTGTTTGCAATTCCTGGAAGGCTCTGTTAGAAAGTGGTAGATGGAACAGACTTGTTATGGTGCTTGTCTCAAAAGCTTTAAAAACCTCCTCAGCAGTGCAGAAGGTGTCAATAGCAAATGATAACAGTCTTTGGAACCTATGAGCCAGGGGAAAAGTTGAGTCAGAGAGTGCCCAAGAATCGGACCAGAAGAGGAAAGTATCCCCTCTATTTGGTTGAATGTAAGTGACAACTCTAAATGTGTCCATCCTCTTGCAGATATCCTTCCACCAGAAAGATCCACATAGTGATGTATCGTATGGTACTGTGTTATGGTAGTATGTGCTCCATATTAAGTCCACACATGGCACTTCTGCTCTGTTAAAAAATATATCAGCATGTTTAAGCAGAAGAGAATCATTTTGGACTAGCAGATTCATAATACCCAAGCCTCCTTTCGTCTTGAGTCTGCATACCAAGTCCCAAGTAGCAAGAGCAGGTGCATGATCTTGACCATTTCTTCTCCAAATGCATTGCCTTTGTATCCTTTCCAACTGCTTGAGAATTCCTGGAGGTATGTCCAGACTAGAGAGGAAAACGATGGGTACAGAAGATAGTGCAGAGTTGAGATACTGCAGTCTACAACCTTGAGCCAAGAAGGAAGAGCTAGCAGAAAGTCTTCTTTCCATGTTATCCACCACGGCCATTAGATCTATAATTCTTGGCTTGGTTGTCCCAACAGGCAAACCTAGATATGTGAAAGATAAGGAACCAATCTTACATCCAATGGAATCATCCAACCTTTGTAGCTCCACCTGATCAATATTGATTGGCAATAGGGAAGATTTATGGTAGTTTACTTGAAGGCCAGTGGACTCTGAGAACAACAGAAGCATTTTTTTGAACTCAAGTAATTGGGACTCTACAACAGGTAAGATGATGAGAGTGTGATCTGCATATTGCACAATTGGGAAGTCCTTCTCATGACAAGGGATGGGTAACTTAATGATTCCACTCCTCAACAATTGATTTACCAAGGTTTGAAGGGAATCTGCGGCAATAGCAAAGAGGAGCGGGGACATAGGGTCTCCCTGCCTGACACGCTTCTTGCACATAAATTTTCTGTGAGGCACCCCATTTAGCAGTACATAAGAAGATCCAAAGGAGAGCAGCTGTTGTACCCATAAGATCAAGTTCTCATTGAACCCTTTGTGTCTCAGAACCTGAAAGATAAATTCATAATCAATAGAGTCAAAAGCTTTCTCAAAATCAAGCTTGAGAATGACAATAGGTCTCTTTGAGTGATGACACTTGTGTAGGTACTCCAAAGTCCAACCTACACAGCCTTGAATAGTCCTGGATTTGATGAAGCCATATTGATTCTTGTGAATGCATTTCATGATTTGTAACTGCAACCTATTGGCAACCATTTTCTACAATAATTTCATACCCATCCCAGTGAGAGAAATTGGTCTAAAGTCTCCAACTTGCTCAGGGGATCTCTTTTTGGGAACCAGGGTTATGTAAGAAGAATTCATATTCTCAAGCCTTGAAGTCCCTGCATGGAATTCATTTGCAAGCTTGTAAAAATCCTCACAAATGATATGCCAACATTTTTTGAAGAATAAACCATTGAACCCATCTGGGCCTGGAGCTTTATCAGTGGGGATTTCTTTGATAGTTCTGTTCATCTCCTTCTTGGTGAAAGGTAGGGTAAGAACATCTAACCCTTCTACCCTTGAAGTAAAGACTGAAGGTCAAAAGCCAGGTTGATTCCATGTGAGGAACCCATCCTGCCCTTAAAGGCTAACCAAAAGCAACCAACAATTTGCTCATGGTCAGTGATGACAGTTCCATAATCAAGCTTTAGAGATGAAATGGAGTTCCTTCTATATCTTTCAGTGGCGATGGCATGAATTTTTTTGTGTTTTCTTCTCCAACTTTGATAAATGTGATAGTGGCTCTCTTTTTCCAGTACATAAACTGCAAGTGGAGAAGGTTCTCTAATTGTAGCTTTACAATCACCCTGAAATTGGATTCAGGTCTAAAAGGGGTCTCAGTCCCTCAAGATTATCCAAAAGTAAGATCACCTGATTGCATTTACCTATAAGTGCTTTGATCTTAGAAATGCTGGTCTGCCATCCTTTAAGTGCCTCTCACAGAGATTTAAACTTATCCATTATAATGGCAGTGATATGACCTTTTCGAGAGGGCACCTTCCCAGATTTCTCCACACAGTCAAGAAAACCAGCCATTTCCACCCAGTAATTTTCAAAACGAAAAAGGTTGCACTTGGGAATGGTTGTGTTTATGCACACTACACATGGAACATGATCTGATGCAATTTTAGCCAAAGGCAGCACCTGTGTAAGGGGATAGCAAGATATCCAATTGGCAGAGGTGAAAAACCAGGCTAACTGTTCTATGAGTGGAGTATCCCGCATGTTTGACCAGGTGTATGACCTACCCTTGAGGGGTAATTCAAGAAGACCAAGGTGACCAATGATCTCATTGAAGATGAAAATGTCATTGAAATTAGCACCAGGAAGATTTCTACTGGATGGAGAGCGTATAAAATTGAAATCTCCTAGTAGCAGCCAGTTTTCATTGACAGATATATTAAGGTTATAAAGCCACCTTACGAATCGGTCTCTGGCCTCACCATGGCTGGGCCCATAAACATTGACCAAAGTCCATGTTTCACTTTTGTGGTTGGAGGTGAAAGATACAATTATTCCAAAACTTTGGGAGGCAATCAGGGTACTAGTTAAGATTGAAGAGTTTCACAGAGTGATCGGGCCACCAGAGGGTCCACGCGATGGAATATATACAAAGCGATCAAATTTTTTGGGGCAAAAATTCCTAATACTTCAATGATCAATATGTTGCATTTTAGTTTCCTGGATACAAACCACCGAAGCTAGGCTTTCATCAATTTTGTTTCGCACTGCTCTTTGACGCGCATCTGAATTTAACCCACAAACATTCTAGCAAAGAACCCGCCAGCTTCTCTTAGATCGAATATCCATAGGAACAAAGTTTAAAAGGAGAGGTGTAGTTACATACTAACTGACACAAACAAATTTCAAAAGGTTGTAGCACAGAACAACCAGCAACAAAATATTGAGAACACAAAATAAAGCCCCAATACATAAATGATCTTCTATTCATCCTTGGGTGCAGGCTTGGTGGCAGCAGGATCTTCCATAAGAAGATCCATTGTCATCTTCTTAGGTGCTATGCCAAGACTCTGGCCGACAGCTTGGATGACACGAACAGGTGTTGCTGGTGGGAAGGAGTCCTCCTACAGTGGTGGCGTCGCCACTTAGTTGTCAGCGGGCACCTCCAGGGGCTTAGCGTGTGGCTATCACTTCTTTGGCATTGGCATCGGCAGTTCCTGCAGAACAGGTTTAAAGCCATCTCGTTTCACCGATCCTCTGGTGAAGTTCCGAACAGCCGAGTCAACAAGAGGAGTGGACTTTTTTGCACTGCATCTTCTATTGGCACCTGGGGTTGAGAAGGAGAAAAGACTCTCTGTGGATGCCAAGTTGCTATCATCGGCGTGAAGCACTGCAGCCATGGGAGTGCCAGAAGCACGGGTGCAGTCAGTACAAACAATACTAGACTCCCCATTAGCTTCATCAAAAGCAATGGACCAGGAATGCTTAGAGAGTATAACATGTGCATCAGTGATCATTGGAAGATTGCGTGGAATGGGATCTGCACTGAAGACACCCATCGGAGATTCAAAAGATCTTGTCCAAGTCATAACAGGGGCGAGTGGTGGACCATAAACCAATCTGATTGATCTGATCATCAAGATGACTGGCTGAATGTTGGGCTGCTGGTAGGGAACAATTGCCAGAGGATTAAACTGAAGTTGTTCGTCATGAGCTTCATCAGCGGCATCTGCATGGTCCGGCTGAGGGTCCACATGTTCTACCTCTTGAACTGAATCTGAAGAAGCAGGTTGATCAATAACCATGGACTCTTGATCTTGATCAGGCACAGCTCGCTGATCTATCGGCACCTCATCATGCCTACCCAACCATCATCTTCATGTTAATGCAGAGGTTCCTGGGGCTGCTCTTGCATTGGTGGTGGGGGAACATCATTCCAACCTAGAGCAGGGTAGGGTGGCAGGGAAAACATCAGGTTATCCTACTCAAGCTAGACCGACATTTGGTGGGGGTTGCCATTGAGGGGCATTGGGTCTTCATCTTGGGGCATCTACTCAGCAAAATTTGTCCCTAAGATGTAAAGCGGCATGGACCAAGAAACCCTCGCTCCTCCCCAAGTAGCATATTCAGAGAATGTAACACTGCGTGGCACCAGAGTATATTCTGGAAAGGAAGCAAAGACAATGGAGCGCACAAGGTACGGGTTGTCACTGACCCAATGATGGAATTCACCAAAGGTATTTACCGCCGCACGAAGATCCTCAGTGTTGGGTATATCTAGCGGTACCCCCAAAAACATCAGACAACCGTGACGAAACCCTATAACACCCTGAAAACCCACGCCTTCATTTTGCTTCATAAATCTCACAAAGGAGTCATTCCCTAAATCTTAAGTAACCATTTGAACAACAGAAAAACCTTTCCCCAACATCCCTGAGTTCAAAAAGGCCTACCTCTGCAATCCAAGGTTCGGCAGAACGGACATGAAAACCCCTATTTGTTAAAAGTTCAACGACCGCCTGTGGTACCTGGCCTATCTTGTTGGCCGGCAACGCAGGCATGACCTCAGCCACCAAGAACTGATCATGTCGCGGGGCAATGGGAGCCATCGGAGTGACAAAGGAACGTGGCAGGCGATGTGGACCGTCGTCGATGATGTGGTGAGCCATAGGAGTGTATCGCTTAGGGTCAAGCTCGAAGTTCGCCATTACAAGGAGGGAGGTTGGGGAAGGTGTTGTCAATGAAGGCGGCTCAAATGGAGTCCGGGGAGGGGATGAATGCGATGGGACAGGAGAGAGCAGCTCTGCAGGTTGCGTGGTATCTCCAAGACCGGTTGAGGTTCCCGAAAAATCTGAAACAGGGGTGGGACTCTTCCGTTTCCAAGTAAGACAATTTTCTAACGCAAAAAAGCACACCTAGATTTGGTGTGTCCCACACGACAGCATGAAGAGCAAATCTCTGAAGATGTGCAGTTGGAAGCCAGATGCCCTTGATTTAAAAAATCGAATAGGAAAAAATCTGAGTGACCATATCATTTATCATGTCGTCAATGATCTCATGGGCTTCATGGGAAGAAGGTATTTTAGTGCCAGGCCCAAGTCGTGAAGATCCTCCCCCTGCCGGCTGCTAGTCTCATTCTGATCAATTCGTGGAGAGCAAGGCCCATGAGCCAAACTTGATTTTGGCACAGATTTGAAAACTCCAGAAATGCCGCCAGTAGTTGAGGGAGTAACATAATCTTTTCCATGTGTGGAAGAAATCCCATGATTATCACGTTGGTGATCCTGAATCTCGGAGGTTTCGCAAGGCAACGATGGCTGAGAAACCGTCCCAAATGTGATGTGTGGCGACGCCGTCATCCATCAGAGTTCAGTCGGCGGAGGTGCACTGATGACCACAGGCTCATGCTGAGACAGAGAGTAACTCACACTGCGAAGCGTTACAAGCTCATCTTGGGTAACAGGACACCTATATCCTTTGCAAACATCATATTGCTGAAGAGACGCAAAAGAAAGCTTTTTGCGTATTGATGATGCAGATTTTAACGAAGACTTTCGTGGTCTGGAATACATTGCCATTAGACCTAAAGCCGCTCGCCGCTTGGATGGCCTTACTAGAATCCACTCAGCATCACACTGTTTCCTCCATACAGTAAATTCACGTCTCCAATTTGGTCCACCATTACCCCAGAGATGGAAGAAACATTTGAAACTAGTGCATTTATAAGAAGACAAATCAAGAATATGAAATCCAACTTGTTTGCAAGAAACCCTGAATGAGAAAACCGTATTTTTAACGTGCTTAACCATAAGATCAATGGCCGAACCACCAATAGCTGACTCAAGGGCGGCAGCAACAAAATCATCAGTTAAACGGAAAGCATGACAACTAAATGAGACCGCCATGATGAAGGAGCGTTGGTGATCCATCGGGTGCACAAAAAAACCAGAGTGTCGAAACACATCATCCGCAAAAGCCGCGCTAGGGGAAAAATCCAGATCCGGGGTGGATCCACGAGAGGGATCCATGGAGAAAATCACGTCGAGGATCGTGTGTAATCACATGTGTTGATGATCGTATGGAGAGATGTGTGCGCCGGCTAGATATCCAGATTGCCATGGAGTCGCTCGTGGAGGTGGTGGGAGGTGGGAGTCTCCATCCTATTTTGAGTCCATAGGAAAGTCAATACTATTAAAAGGGGTGAGGTAGTAAAATAAATCGATTCCTCAAGTGCTCTAAGTTAGCCATAAAAATACTCAATTATTTTTCCCACATAACCATTCTGTGAAAATCCACATACACAAATTCAGTCTCACCAACTTTCATATTTCGGACCCACCGAGTTTGACCTCGGACAGAAACCCTAGTCACTTCCACCAAATCGGTGCAACCAAATCCATATCGGTCCTATGGAGTTTGGGTGACCAACTTTCGAGTGCCTCGGTAGACAAAATCGGAATTTCTGAGTTCGAGTATCGATGCCACCGAGTTTGGCCATCTGTCCGTTAGCCACCTTTTCGGTGACACCGAGTTTCATATATCGGTCTCACTGAGATTCAAAAGTTCACACCTTTGTGCTAATCGGTACCACCGAGTTTTCAACTTTGGTGTCACCGAGTTTGCCACTTTGTGTGTAACGGTTGGATTTTGGCCGTTGCCTATATATACGCCTTCACCCACCTCTCATTCATCGTAGAAGCACTCAGAACACACACTTCATATCCAGATCCATTTTCTGGGAGAGAACCACCTACTCATGTGTTGAGAGCAAGATATTCCACTCAATTCATTTGAATATTGATCTCTAGACTCCCCAAACTGCTTTCCTCCAAATCAACCTCTCCTAATCATGCATATTCTGTGAGAGAGTTATTTTGTGTTGAGGAGACAATCTTTCGAAGCACTAAAGCAATGCGTTCGTTGATTTACCACATCTATTACCTTTTGGAGCGTGATGCCTCCTACATTGGTTAGGTGTTGCTTGGGAGCCTCCTACTTCGTGTTGTGGAGTTGAACCAAGATGTTTCTAAGGGAAAGGAGATCGCCTACTTCGTGAAGATCTACCGTCAGTAAGGCTATTCCTCCGTGGACGGAAGCCGTGGTGGAATAGACAAGGTCGCTTTTTTGTGGACCCTCCGTGGGAGGATCCCTCCATGGAGTCTCGCAGCCATTACCCTCCGTGGGTTGAAGTCTGCACTAACATGGACGTACGATAGAGCCACCTGTAGGAACCATGCCAAAAATCATCGTATCAACCTCATGCGTTTGATCTCCCTACCTTACTCCTTTACTTTACACTTGCATGTTTTACTTTCCGCTGCTACACTCTTAGAACTGCATGTGTAGGGTGCAATTGACTTGCTATAACTGTCATAGCTGCCTCTCAACTAAAATTGGGAAAAGGCAAAAAAATTATCTTGTCAAGTAGTCTAATCACCCCCCTCTAGACATACGTTCGAGCCTACAGAGGGTCAGGGGGTGCCGAGGGGCACGTGATCAATGAAGACGGCGATGAAGCCGGAGCGTGCGGGGATGACGACGACAGCGACGAGAGTGACGCGTCCCTGAGGGCATATCCGACCCCATGGCCCTGCCAACGTGTAGTCCCGCCAAGGCGCGAAGCAAGAAACTTTTGTTTGAACCCCTACTCCTATCATGAATATTTGTTTTTGTATGTATGCCAATGCCTCTGTATTATTTCGTACCTCGTGTCATCCGATGTGTATCCCATATGCGCGGCTTGGCTGCTTCCTGGAAACCAGACTGCGTTTACCTTGGTAAGTCGTCCTTTGGCGGCTGTCGTGCCTTTGCGTGGGGCACTATGCTTTGTGGGCACAATGCACGTTTGTTGCCTCACTTTTGTGCGTCGCATGAGGGAATTAGGCACTAAGGCCTTGGTGAGGTGGTCCGCGCGGGAACAGGCCCGTAGACGGAGCCTGACACGCCGGTGGACGAAGCTTGTATCTCGGGTCAGGGCAGCATACCCCAGCCCCTTCTTATGTGACGTTCAAGAGGGAGGTGGCGAGTGCGTGTGGTGAGAAAATAGAAAACCACGAAACTCCGTGAAAACCAGAAGACCAAGATCCGTATTAAAAATAGAGATGGGCTCATTTACAAGCCCAAAAATGGAGGTGCGGCTGCCGTACCCAGCACGTGTCAGCCGGGTGAGCTTACTTACAAATCAAAAAGGGAAGAATGAAAAGCAGCTGTCGTACCCAGCACGGGTCAACCTAGAGAGAAAATGAGGTTGTCGTATCCAGCATGGGTCAACCTTAAAGAAGTGTTAGTTGCAGCTCGCAAGATGTATTCTTTGATTGATCCCCAGGCGCAATGCAAGGGCTTCCACTATAAGTCGCGGTTCGACAGTCATTCCACCAATGCTAAGCATGGGGACTTCCACTTGGGCAAGGGAAGGGCCTTCCATCGAGGCCACAACGCAGCTCGTGGGATACGACTTAGTAGGCCCCGGTCGTATACATCCCACTCATTCTTATGTGAGAGTGTCATGGGTAGAACCTCCGAAGATGCTGAATGTTTTTGGCTTTGTCCACTGAGGTATTTCAAGACCAGGGAAGCTGGGAATACAATCGCAGTGGTTCTGCCTTTTACGCCTTTTGACGAACTAGCGGAACGTAAGGGGGTAAGTACAGCAGCGGGCAATCCAACTGTAGACCCAAGACATAATTCGTAACCGATGCATATAATGCAAAATCCCGAGAGACCAAACACATGTATAAGACTGACGATGAGGTGCCTCGTGTGGTAAGTGTATCCTAGCCCTCGGTTAGTAGTCGTGCGCACATTTTTTTTAATAATCATAAAATGAGTTTGTCCTGTCAGCGCCATATAGTTGAAAAACAAGATTAACAATTAGTTCATCAAAATAAAATCATCTGTAACAGGTATTGGTGAAGAATTTCTACTATTCTCGGCCCACGGTCACAGTGTATAGGAAACTACCAAAATTAACCAACACCTCCCCTCCAGCCATTTTGCAAGAGTCTTGACGTACATTTGGCTTTTGGCTACGTTAAATTGAAATAATAGGGGGAGGGAGACTTTTCCTTAAAAGGTTGTTGCAGATGGGAGATGGGCTTTCAACCGAGGAGCCGTGAGAAGCTGCCGATGAAATATAGCTTGGCGCTTGACACGATATTTACGGTATCGCCTGTGTATCAAGGAGGAATTTGGCACCATAGTTTGGTCTAGCCGAGCATACGATGCTTGTTCGAGTCTCCCAAAGTATCCCATAGTACTCAGAGAACGAAAATTTTGTACACAAGAGACATACCTTGAAGGTGCTCGGGAGATGCTGTGGGAGGGGTGCCCTTATGTGTTCAGGGCCGAGGAGCTCTCCACAGGACCTGATTGAGCTCGGGATCGCTTTCCTACATGTCGTGGCTTGACCGGCTTGTGACTTGATGGTTCGCCATTGTGCTTGACTTCCACTGCCAAGGCCGCGGTGTGTTCATCGGTCTGGAGAGATCGTTTTGTGTTGCCATTGACGGTGATGACTCCTCAGGGTTTGTGCATCTTCAGCTTGAGATAAGCATAGTGGGGCACCATGTTAAATCGGGCGAAGGCGGTCTGGTCGAGCAGTGTGTGGTACCCGCTGTGACACGGGGCAATGTCGAAGATCAAATCTTCGCTGTGGAAGTTATCGGGTGAGCCGAACACGACTTCCAATGTTATGGTTCTAGAGCAATGAGCCTCGACGCGTGGAATTACTCCTTTAAAGGTAGTGTTGCTTGGTTTTATTCTTGATGGGTCAATGCCCACCTTTTTCACCGTATCTGCTAGATCATATTATGGCTACTTCCAGTGTCCATGAGGACTCTGGTGAAGTGGTACCCATCTATAATGGTGTTGAGGACAAGGACGACCGACCCTACATGACGGATGCTGGTCAGATGGTCCATGCGGTCGAATGTAATTGGGAAAACCGACCATGGGTTGTACTTTGGTGCTACATGCTCTATGATGTATACTTCTCGGAATGCTTGCTTCTGCTCCTTCTTGTTTATGTGATTCACGTAAATCATGTTTATGGTTTTTACCTCGGGAGGGAACTGTTTTTAGACCCCGTTTCTTTGGCCACAGGTCTCCTCGTCATCGTCGCTTCGAGGCCTCTGACCTTGTTCTTCGGCTGCTACTTTGTCGGTCTGCTTGAGTACCCAATAGTTACAGTTGGTGTGAGTGGTTGGCTTATCTTGGGTGTAATGGATTTGAAAAGGTTGTTCCATAATTTTTCCCATTGGGTTGGCCTGTCTTTATTCCCTTTAAAGGGTTTCTGCCGTTGTCCTGACTTAGAGATGCAGAACCCAACATTGATTGTTATGTCATCGGCGTCACCTGTGCGGAGACGGCGCTTGTTGTTGTTTTTCCTCGGCTTGCGATTCCCGTCCAGGACTTCATAGGTTCTAGTATCGTCCAAGTTGTGGCTGCGAAGATCTAGCCAATTGTCTTCACCCGCGCAAAAGCGGGTCATGAGTGAAGTGAGGGCAGACATTGTTCTTGGCCTGTCTTGTCCGAGCTGGCGAGCCAAGCACTCGTCTCAGATGTTCTGCCTGAAAGAGGCTATTGCCTCGGCGTATGGGCAATCCACGATTTGTTTTTTCTTTGTTAAGAATCGGTTCCAGAACTCTCTAGCCGACTCGCCCGCCTTTTGGACTACATTACTTAGGCCGGAGGAATCCAGGGGCCGAGCATAGGTCCCATGGAAATTAGACAGGAAGGGTTCTTTGAGCTCTTCCTAGCTTTCGATTGATTCTTCAAGCAGGCTGTTGAAACAGTGTCGTGCTCGCCATTTCAACTTTAGGGGCAAGTATTTGATGGCATGAAGATCATCTCCTCTCGCCATGTGAATGTGGAGAAGGAAGTCTTCTATCCACACCGCGGGATCCGTAGTTCCGTAGTACGGTTCTATGTTAACGGGTTTGAATCACTTTGGGAACTGATGTTCCATTACTTCATCAATGAAACATAGTGGGTGCACGGAGCCTCTAGTCCGGTTATCTTGTGCGAAAGATTGGCTTTGGGTTGAGTTCGGTATGAATCCCGACCTCTCGCATAGTACGGGACCCGACATGGCTCTCCATCCCATCTAGTGGGGGAGTACTTTCTTGACCCATAAATGGATCTGCTGCAACATGTCTTGTTATACAGGTTATATCACAGGTCATTTCTCCCATGAGGGTGTGCTTTCTTATTCACCTTTCCATGGGGTGGCCCGGGGTAATGTTCAACGTCCGATGCCACACTGTCACGCCCTCGAGGCAGGCGGTCAGGCTGGTCATAATCTATTCGCTTGGGGATGCGGGCCTTGGGGACTCATCATCTAATTGTGGCCAGAGTGAGTGACGTGGGTAACTTTTCTTCTGATCTAGCCATCCAGGGTCGTGCTCTTCCTCGACGGCCAGTACCTTGGGCCGTCTGCTGTTTATAGTGTCTTGTTTGGCCTGAAGTTGACACTCCCTTGCCTTTAAGCTTTGAGTGGTAGATAGAGGTAGCTGCTAATATTCTTCCTGGCCTCCAAGGTCATAGGTATCGCGAGGTCTTCGTCCTCCGTGTAGTCGTCGAGAGGAATATAATCATCGTCCTCCGACCTGTTGTTGTCATCGGGGCCGTCCTGATCCTTGGGTTGGTTTGCATCCTCGAGTGGATATTTTGGCGTATGGAGGTTGTCGTGGTCTTCCAGGGTTTTATGTCCCAAGTGCCTTGTGCACGGACTTTTCCTTTGTGTGTCTTAGCGCGCTTATGCTACTTTTGACGCTTTGAATTCTCCTCTCCGGATTTTCATTGCTCGGCTAAGGGGGAAGGTCACCATTGTTACCGGGCGTGTCCACCATGTAGACGTCATCAGTGGATGTTGTGGTCCATTGCCCAGTGTTTGTGGGAATGGGTTCCTCGGCCTCCTTATCCATGCCATCAAGCTCCTCAGAGCCGTAGTCAAACACGTCGATTAAATCTTCGACGATTGCTACTAAGGGGGTGTTGGGTGGGCCGTAAAAGTACCCGTATTCTGAGCCGTACTGAGAGTGGTTCGGGCTGTTTGAGATGTGCAAAGGTTGGATCAGGTCGAGCATCTCGCTTAATGCCGAGAACTCGTCCTGATGCATCATCAGATGGTTTTCGGAGTTAACCTCCGTGGCCACAGTGAGGGAGGCGTGTTCGGTCAAAGCCTTTTGCTGTAATCCCGTCATCCTGGTTAAGTCCGGTCTAGGGGCCGACTCTTCAAAAGAGAGGGATCCGGGGACGTGGTCGGACGCGGGGCTTGAAATTAAAGCATCAGGGTTTGTCATCTCCCAGTCGAGGCCGAGATTCTTGTGATAACCAGAATGGTCTGCAAACGGGTTGGGGGTTCGAAACTCACTGACCTTTCTTGCTGATCGGGGATGGAGCTTCCAATCTCGCTAAGACGGCCGGTTGAGTCTGCGCATCGTTATGCTGCCGAACGAGAGAACATGTTTGGGGACAAATACGTCACCGTTGTTAATTCTATCGCTGACAATTAAGCGGGCCATCAAAAACTTTTAGTGATGCTAAAGTGGAACTCTCAATAAAAGCACTATTGCCGAGGTGTGGCCCGAGCCGCTGTCATTTAGAGGCACCATCTTTGTCTTCATCCGATCTTGCATGAACTGCAGTTTCCTTCTCGATGGGGCCACCTCGAGTAGACTCTCGGGAGGCATCGCCTCGCCCTCGTCGTCTGCACACACAACCACCAAGGCTTTGCACGCTTCACTGAGGCATTTCACCACGTCCATCTCGTCGCATCTGACATTCAGGACACGGTTGCTGCCGGGGATCTTGACGATATTGTACCTCGGATGAGTCATCACCATTAATCTAGCGAGCGCGGGGTACACGTGGATGACATTGTACGGGAGGATGTTGCGCACCACATCTAAGTCGACGAGATCGGTGCGGTAGTTAGAGCGGGGTGCTGAAGGTGAACGGGAGATGGACCTCGCGGAGAGGGGCCGCAGTCTCGCCGACTACTCCAAAGAAGGACCTAGTAGGCCTCAGGTGGCTGTAAGGCACCTGAAGCGCCTAGAAAACCGCAACGGAGATGATGTTGAGCTCGGCGCCCCCGTCGATGAGGGTCTTGGTGACAACGACTCCGCCGATGGTGGGGGTGCAAACAATGGGGAGGGCACCCACAGGAAACACAAACCCGAGGCGATCCCCCGCGCCAAAGGTGATACCGCGCGACGCCCCGGCAGGTTCGGGGCGTGGTCCCTAGGAGCCCCACGTTTTCTCGTCTTTCGAGGGTCGCGCTCGCCCCGTGGAAGGATGGCTGATACGTCCATTTTGCATCATGCTTTCATGTTGATATTTATTTCTTTTTGGGCTGTTATTACACTTCGAGGTACAATACTTATGTCTTTTCTCTCTTATTTTGCAAGGTTTACATGAAGAGGGAGAATGCCGGCAGCTGGAATTCTGGCCTGAAAAAGGATCAAGTTTCACATGCCTATTCTGCGCAACTCCAAAAGCCGTGAAAATCAACGTGAAATTTTTTTGGGAATATATAAAAAATACTGGGCGGAAGAAGTACCAGAGGGGCGCCACCTGGAGGCCACAAGCCTGCCAGGCCCGGCCTCCCCCCCTGGCCGCGGCTGGACGGCTTGTGGGCCCCATGTTGCCCCTCCGGCGCTCATCTTTTTCTAGATGAAGGGTTTCGTGCGGAAAAAAAATCAGAAGGGAGCTTTTTCGAGGATTCGCCGCCGCCACGATGCGGAACTTGAGCAGACCCAATCTAGAGCTCCGGCAGGACGATCCTGCCGGGGAAATTTCCCTCTCGGAGGGGGAAATCGTCGCCATCGTCATCACCAACACTCCTCTCATCGGAGGGGACTCATCACCATCAACGTCTTCATCAGCACCATCTCATCGCCAAACCCTAGTTCATCACTTGTAACCAATCTCCGTCTCACGACTCCGATTGGTACTTGTAAGGTTGCTAGTAGTGTTAATTACTCTTTGTAGTTCATGCTAATTGGATTATTTGGTGGAAGAGTTTATGTTCAAATCCTTGATGCTACTTATTACCTCTCTGGTCATGAATATGCTTATGCTTTGTGAGTAGTTACTTTTGTTCGTGAGGACATTGGATAAGTCATGCTAATAGTAGTCCTGTGAATTTGGTATTCGTTCGATTTTTGATGTGTTGTATGTTGGTTTTCGTCTAGTGGTGTTATGTGAACGTAGACTACATAACACTTCACCATTATTAGGGCCTAGATGAAGGCATTGGGAAGTAGTAAGTAGATGATGGGTTGCTAGAGTGATAGAAGCTTAAACCCTAGTTTATGCGTCGCTTCGTAAGGGGCTGATTTGGATCCACTAGTTTAATGCTATGGTTAGACTTCGTCTTAATTCTTCTTTCGTCGTTGCGGATGCTTGCGAGAGGGGTTAATCATAAGTGGGATGCTTGTCCAAGTAAGGGCAGTACCCAAGCGCCGGTCCACCCACATATCAAACTATCATAGTAAGGAACGCGAATCATATGAACATGATTAAAACTAGCATGACAGAAATTCCCGTGTGTCCTCGGGAGCGTTTTTCCTCCTATAAGACTTTTTCCAGGCTTGTCCCTTGCTACAAAAGGGATTGGGCCACTTTGCTGCACCGTTGCTACTTTTGTTACTTGTTTCTTTCTACGAATCATCTCACCATACAATCACTTGTTACCGATAATTTCAGTGCTTGCAGATCGTGGCGGCGGCTACCGTGTGCTTGCTGAAAACCACTTGTCAGATCCTGCTACTCCTCATTGGGTTCGACACTCTTACTTATCGAAAGGACTACGATTGATCCCCTATACTTGTGGGTCATCAAGACTCTTTTTTGGCGTCGTTGCCGGGGAGTGAAGCTCCTTTGGTAAGTGGAACTTGGTAAGGAAACATTCAAATAGTGTGCTGAAATTTATTGTCACTTGTCACTATGTATACTAATCCTTTGAGGGGCCTGTTCGGGGTATTTTCACCTCGACTGGAAGCACAAATAGTTGCCCCTCAACCTGCAGCACCTACGGAAAATATTTGCTTTGAATTTCCTTGGGGTATGCTTGAGAAACTGTTGGCTAATCCTTTTACAGGAGATGGAACATCACATCTAGACTTGCATCTAATCTATGTAGATACAGTTTGTGGTTTATTTAAGCTTGTAGGTTTTCCCGGGGATGAGGTCAAGAAGAAGGTCTTTCCTTTATCTTTGAAGGATAAGGCGCTGACATGGTATAGGCTATGTGATGATACTGGATCATGGGACTACAATCGGTTGAAATTGGAATTTCATCAAAAGTTTTATCCTATGCATTTAGTACATTGTGATCGGAATTATATTTGTAATTTTTGGCCTCGTGATAGAGAAATCATCTCCGGGAGGCTTAAATCAATGTTATATTCATGCCCCAATCATGAGCTCTCGAGAGAAATTATCATTCAGAACTTTTATGCTCGGGTTTCTCATGATGATCGCACCATGCTTGATACTTCTTGTACCGGTTCTTTTATGAAGAGAGATATTGACTTCAAATGGAATTTATTGGAGAGAATTAAACGCAACTCTGAAGATTGGGAGCTTGAAGAAGGTAAGGAGTCAGGTATGAATTTCCAGTTTGATTGCATTAAATCCTTTGTTGAAACAAATACTTTTTGTGACTTTAGCGCTAAGTATGGACTTGACTCTGAGATAGTAGCTTCATTGTGTGAATCATTTGCTACTCATGTTGATCTCCCCAAAGAGAAGTGGTTTAAATATCATCCTCCTTTAGAAGTCAATGTAGTTAAACCCAATCCAGTTGAAGAGAGAGTCATTGTCTATAATGATCCTGTTGTTCCCAGTGCTTACATTGAGAAACCACCTTTCCCTGTTAGGATAATGGATCATTCTAAAGCTTCAGCTATGATACGTAGAGGCTACATTAGAACACCTACACCCCCTGATAAAATTAGAGTTGAACCTAGCATTGCTATTATCAAAGATCTTTTGTCCGACGATGTTTAGGGACATAGTATTCACTTCTGTGAAGATGCTGCTAGAATTGCTAAACCTCATGCTAGAGACAAACATACGCCTGTTGTTGGCACGCCTGTTGTCTCTGTTAAGATAGGAGATCATTTCTATCATGCTTTATGTGACGTGGGTGCTAGTGTTAGTGCAATACATCAATCCTTATATGATTAATTCAAAGACGAGATTGCATCTATTGAGATAGAACCTATTGATGTCACTATTGAGTTTGCCAATAGAGATAATATCTGCCCTGTGGGAATTGTTAGGGACGTTGAAGTCTTGTTTGGTAAAACGAAGTGTCCTGCTGATTTCTTCGTTCTTGCTAACACCCAAGATAGCTTTTGTCCATCATATTTGGCAGACCCTTCCTCAATATCGTCAATGCTCATACTGATTGTGAGAAGCAAACTGTCACTGTTGGCTTTGAAGGTGTGTCACATGAGTTCAATTTCTCCAAGTTTGGTAGACAACCTCATGAAAAGGAGTTGCCTAGTGAGGATGAAACTATTGCCTTAGCTTCTATTTATGTGCCTCCTACTGATCCCTTAGAGCAATACTTGCTTGAGCATGAAAATGATATGCATATGGATGAAAGGGATGAGATAGAGAGAGTTGTCTTAGAACAATATCCTATCCTTAAGAATAATTTGCCTGTTGAACTGCTTGGGGATCCGCCCCCACCCAAGGGTGATCCTGTGTTTGAGCTTAAACAGTTGCCTCATACTCTTAAGTATGCTTATCTTGATGAAAAAGAGATATATCATGTCATAATTCGTGCTAGCCTCTTAGAGCATGAAGAAAAGAATTTACTAAAAACTCTGAGGAAGCACCGTGCTAGCCTCTTGGATATACTCTTGATGATCTTAAGGGCATTAGTCCCACTCTATGCCAGCACAAGATTAAAACTGATCCTGATTTGAAACCAGTTGCTGATCATCAAAGGAGATTGAATCCTAAGATGGAAGAAGTAGTAAGAAAAGAAATACTAAACCTCCTGGAGGCATGTATTATTTATCATGTTGCTCATAGCGATTGGGTGAGTCCGGTGCATTGCGTCCCTAAGAAGGGAGGTATCACCGTTGTCCCTAATGATAAGGATGAATTGATCCCGCAGAGGATTATTACTGGCTATAGGAGGGTGATCGATTTTAGGAAATTGAATAAAGCCACTAGGAAAGATCATTACCCTTTGCCTTTTATCGACCAAATGCTAGAAAGACTGTCTAAACACACACACTTCTGCTTTCTAGACGGTTTTTCTAGTTTCTCCCAAATACCAGTTGCACAATCTGATCAGGAGAAAACCACTTTTACCTGCCCTTTCGGTACCTTTGCTTACAGACATATGCATTTTGGCTTACGTAATGCACCTACCACCTTTCAAAGATGTATGATGGCTATATTCTCTGACTTTTGTGAAAAGATTGTTGAGGTTTTCATGGATGACTTTTCCGTTTATGGGTCTTCTTTTGATGATTGCCTCAGCAACCTTGATCGAGTCTTGCAGAGATGTAAAGACACCAATCTTGTCTTGAATTGGGAGAAGTGCCACTTTATGGTCAATGAAGGCATCATCTTAGGACATAAAATTTCTGAAAGAGGTATTGAAGTCGATAAGGCTAAGGTTGATGCAATAGAAAAAATGACATACCCGACAGATATCAAAGGTATAAGAAGTTGCCTTGGTCATGCTGGTTTCTACAGAAGCCTCATTAAAGACTTCTCTAAGATTTCTAGGCCTCTTACCAATCTCTTGCAAAAGGATACTCCTTTTGTTTCTGACGATGAGTGTGAGGAAGCCTTCGAAATACTTAAGAAGGCCTTGATAACTGCACCTATTGTTCAACCACCTGATTGGAACTTACCCTTTGAAATCATGTGTGACGCTAGTGATTATGCTGTTGGTGCTGTTCTAGGGAAAAGAGTTGATAAAAAGTTGAATGTTATTCACTACGCCAGTAAAACTCTAGACAGTGCCCAAAGAAACTATGCTACTACAGAAAAGGAATTTTTAGCAGTCGTGTTTGAATGTGAAAAGTTCAGGTCTTACATAGTTGATTCCAAAGTCACTATTCACACTGATCACGCTGCTATTAACTACCTCATGGAGAAGAAGGACGCTAAACCTAGACTTATCAGATGGTTTCTCTTGCTACAAGAATTTGATTTGCACGTTGTCGACAGGAAGTGTGTTGATAACCCCGTAGCAGATAACTTGTCTAGGTTGGAGAATGTTCTTGATGACCCACAACCTATTTATGATAGTTTTCCCGATGAGAAACTGAATGTCATCAATGCTTCACATAGTGCACTGTGGTATTCTGATTATGCAAACTATATCATTGGCAAATATATACCACCTAGTTTCACATACCAGCAAAAGAAGAAATTCTTCTTTGACTTGAGACATTACTTTTGGGATGATCATCACCTTTTTAAGGAAGGAGTAGATGGTGTTATTAGACGTTCTGTACCTGAACATGAACAGGGACAGATCCTACAGAAGTGTCACTCTGAGGCCTATGGAGGACACCATGCGGGAGATAGAACTGCACACAAGGTATTGCAATCTGGTTTCTATTGGCCCACTCTCTTCAAGGACACCCGTAAGTTTGTCTTATATTGTGACAAATGTCAAAGAATAGGTAATATTAGCAAACATCAGGAAATGCCTATGAACTATTCACTTGTCATTGAACGATTTGATGTCTGGGGCTTTGATTATATGGGACCTTTTTCCACAATCCAACGGGTATACTCATATCCTAGTTGTTGTTGATTACGCCACTAAGTGGGTAGAAGCTATCCCCACTAGTAGTGTTGATCACAACACCTCTATCAGGATGCTTAAAGAAGTTATTTTCCCTAGATTTGGAGTCCCTGGATATCTAATGACCGACGGTGGTTCACATTTCATTCATGGTGCTCTCCGTAAAACGCTTGCTAAGTACGATGTCAACCATAGAATTGCGTCTCCTTATCACCCTCAATCCAGTGGTCAAGTAGAGCTAAGCAATAGAGAGATTAAACTAATTCCGCAAAAGACTGTCAACAGGTCTAGAAAGAATTGGTCTAAGAAGCTCGATGATGCATTGTGGGCTTATAGAACTGCCTATAAGAATCCCATGGGCATGTCTCCAGACAAAATGGTGTACGGTAAGCATGTCATTTACCTCTTGAGCTAAAGCATAAAGCTTATTGGGCAATCAAAGAGCTCAACTTTGATTTCAAACTTGCCGGTGAGAAGAGGTTATTTGAGATTAGCTCGCTCGATGAATGGAGAACTCAGGCATATGAAAATGCCAAGTTGTTCAAAGAAAAGGTTAAGAGATGGCATGATAAGAGGATACAGAAGCGTGAGTTCAATGTAGGTGATTATGTCTTGCTATACAATTCTCGTTTAAGATTTTTCGCAGGCAAGCTTCTCTCTAAATGGGAAGGTCCCTATATTGTTGAGGAAGTATATCGTTCCGTTTCTATCAAAATCAACAACACGGAAGGTAATTGTCCGAGAGTGGTAAATAGGCAGAGAATCAAGCATTATATCTCATGTACTCCCATAAATGTTGAGAGCAACATTATCAATACCATAACTCCAGAGGAGTACATATGGGATATTTATCAGCCTGTTTCAGACTCCGAAAATGAGGAGGTATGTGATTCGGTAAGTAAACCCACACCAAAACTTTTCCCGTAGCAATTTTCCTCCATTTTGGAATATTTGAAAAAATAGAAAAATTTAAAGCAGTCCGGAAAGTGCCCGAGGAGGCGACAAGCCTCCTAGGCCCGGCCTACCCCCTGGCCGGGGCGGGAGAGCTTGTGGACACCTCGTGCGCCTCCAGGACTCCGTTTTCGTGCGGAGTACTCCTTCTGGTCTGGAAAAAATCATTATATATTCTTCCGAAAGGTCTGACCTCTGTATCACGCAAATTCCCTCTGTTTTCGTTTCGAGCCTGCTTTCTGCCGCAGAATTAGCGCAAGATGTCTTCCCAAGATTCAGAGGGGGAGAGCTATGTGGCAGATTACCTTGCTAACCCCAACGTCTATGGGGGCTTGGATCCTTATGGCTGGACTACTGATGAGGAAGAAGATTATGATCCCAAGGGGAAGGAGCAAACGAGTTCCGATGAGGAGGACGCTCCTGTACCTCAAATTGGAGACACGCATGTGGAGTTCAAGAAGTCGAGCCTCCCCGACTCAAGGAAGAAGCCCAAGACTTTGTTTATCCCTTCTCGTTTCTTGCAGGAGAGTAAGCAGGAATTATGCCAATGGGTGTTGAAGCTTGAAGAGGAAAATGACGATATGAGGGAGCATAATTTTATGCTCAAGTGGAAATTAAACAAGCTCAAGACCTCTTCAACAACTCCACCACCATCACCTCCAAAGGAAGACAACTCAGCATGGGTACGGGCAATCCCCTTGGTTTATGCCAAGCTTGGGGGAGTTGCCCCGGTATCGTATCATCATCATATCTTTTGCCTTTACCTTTGTCTTAGTTTGTTCCTTTTCAGTTTTCTCTTTCTCTAGTAGAATAAAAGTCTTAGTGTTTTAGACTTGAATTTTGCTTTGTGTCACCCCCGATGTATTCGAGCTCGTGAGCCATATAATAAAGAGTATCTTAGTTGAAGGGCTTTGCCTCTTGCCATGATCAAAAGATCGAGAAAGAACAAAAGCATGAAAGATCATATAGTGATCTTATGGGAAGTGATGGCTTCACATATAAAAAGGATGATGATTGAAACTTTTTGAGGATAGACAAACATAGACCTTCGTCATTGTTGCAATTAATAGGAAGTGATAAAGAATGAGAGGTTCACATATAAATATATCATCTTTGACACCATCTATGATTGTGAACACTCACTAAACTATTACATGCCTAAAAGTAGATGTTCGACAAGGAAGACAACATAATGAATTGTGTTTCCTTGGTTCCGAACAATGTTATATGATTAGAGACCCCATAGCATGTGACGATTGCTTCCACCTCATATTAGCCAAAACTCCCGCACCAAGTAGAGATACTACTTTTGCATCCATAAACCTTCAACCTAGTTTTTCCATGAGAGTCCACCATACCTACCTATGGATTGAATAAGATCCCTCAAGTAAGTTGTCATCGGTGCAAGCAATAAAAATTGCTATGTAATATGTATGATCTATTAGTATGTGGAAAATAAGCTTTGTACGAACCTGTGATGAGGAAGACATAAAAGAGATAGACTGCATAATAAAGTTCTTTATCACAGGAGGAAATATAAAGTGACGTTCCTCCGCACTAAGAGGACACGCATCCAAACCTTAAAAGCGCATGACAACCTCTGCTTCTCTCTGCGAAGGGCCTATCTTGTACCTTTCCTTTTTGCCCTTGTAAGAGTCATGGTGATCTTCACTAATTCCTTGTTTCGCCTTTATCTTGGCTAGCGTCACATGCTAGGGAAAGATCTATATTCATATGTCAACTTGGGGGTAAGTATTCATGAATTATTATTGTTGACATTACCCTTGAGGTAAGCAGTTGGGAGGCAAAACTATAAGCCCCTATCTTTCTCTGTGTCCAGCTGAAACTTTTATCTCATGAGTACCACGTGAGTAGTAGAAATTGTAGAGAACGAAAAGATGATTGAGTATGTGGATTTGCTTTACAAGCTCTTATTTGACTCTTTCTGATGTTGTGATAAATTGCAATTTCTTCAATGACTAAAGGCTATCGGTTGTTGATTCTTGGTATGGTTCTTGATTCATGCTTTACTTTGTGAAGAATTTATCACTTTAGAATGAGAGATTATATGTTGGTATTGTTGTTCAAATCTTGGTCATGATGCCTGCATGTCCGTATCTTGTTTTGTCGACACCTCTCTCCCTAAACATGTGGTCATGTTTAATGAGCTAGGCTTTCGCTTGAGGACAAGCAAGGTCTAAGCTTGGGGGAGTTGATACGTCCATTTTGCATCATGCTTTCATGTTGATATTTATTGCTTTTTGGGATGTTATTACACTTAGAGGTACAATACTTAAGCCTTTTCTCTCTTATTTTGCGAGGTTTACATGAAGAGGGAGAATGTCGGCAGCTGGAATTCTGGCCTGAAAAAGGAGAAGTTTGAAATGCCTATTCTGCGCAACTCCAAAAGCCGTGAAAATCAACGTGGAATTTTTTGGGAATATATAAAAAATACTGGGCGGAACAAGTACCAGAGGGGCGCCACGTGGAGGCCACAAGCCTGCTAGGCCCGGCCTACCCCCCTGGCCGGGGCTGGAGGGCTTGTGGGCCCCCTGTTTCCCCTCCGGTGCTCAGCTTTTGCTATATGAAGGGTTTCATCCGGAAAAAATCAGAAGGGAGCTTTTTCGAGGATTCGCAGCCGCCACGAGGCGGAACTTGAGCAGAACCAATCTAGAGCTCCGGCAGGACGATCCTGCCGGGGAAACTTCCCTCCCGGAGGGGGAAATCATCGCCATCGTCATCACCAACACTCCTCTCATCGGAGGGGACTCGTCACCATCAACATCTTCATCTGCACCATCTCATCTCCAAACCCCAGTTCATCACTTGTAACCAATCTCCGTCTCACGACTCCGATTGGTACTTGTAAGGTTGCTAGTTGATGGGGTCATAGTCCTAGGGTAGGGTCATAGGCCTGCCGTACATGTCCTACCCAAGGACTACCCCACGCAAGGGACAGGACCTTAAGTCTGCCCCGACTGAGTTAAGGTATCCCCGTCATCCAGTCGGTAACAGGCCCTGAATCATCCAGTCGGTAACTAGCATTCGGAGGACACCAGGCTCACCGACTGGATACACTCGGTACGTCATAACCTCTCCGGAGGGAAACTGTTGTACGTTTCCGGGTGCATTTATTAGCATTTAGAGCATACGTTACCTGTAACGTACACATTCAATCGCCACTACTCCACCACTGAGTCAGAACCGTTGTGGAGGGCAGCGCACTCTATATAAGCCGCCCTCCCCCACTGGTAAAGGGGTTAGCAAATCTTTGTACTCCATATCACACTCGGTAACAAGCTCCGAGAGCACTGAGACGTAGGGATGTTACCTCCACCGCAGAGGGGCCTGAACTCATACAACCTCGCCGTAGCTAGGACTCTGTCAGTCTCATTCGTACCCTACACATCTACTGTCAGGCTTATACCCACGACAGTTGGCGCCCACCGTGGGGCAGGCGTCTAAGCGACTTCTAGCGAGTTTGCGACTACTTCCTTTCGTCATGTCGTCCGGTGGAGATTCGAGCATGGGCCACCAGATCCTCTTCGGCGCTCTCTCCTTCGTCGTCGACGATTCGGCGTGGCTTCAGGAGGCACCTCTCGACGTCGAGGCGCTTCCCCGTCGCGGGGCCACGCACTTCCGTGCCGGCGCTCCCGGCGTTCTTCTTCTCTAACAATCAGCTTCATTGCCGGCTTGCACCTTCGTCACGCGCCGCAGCAAGCGATCTCGCAGTCCACGTCTCCAACGTTGGGTGTAGCATGCCCGAGCGTGTCAGTTCACGTCCTCTCAAGTGGCGGTTCTGGAGTCTGTCGTGGTTGCCCCGCGTTCCCAGTGCTCGGGCTCGGTTCCGACTGAGCTCCCTTCCGAGTACGTGGGCTGCGGGCCTGCAGCAGAAGTTCACATGGCCAACACCCATGAAGATCCTCATCAGGCCGGCCGGAACGAGCGCGAAGTCGGTGAAGCATCCGGTGCACGCCGTCCGCCTCGCCTATCTGCCAGTCGGCACACCCGGCAGAGCAACGTGGAGTTGTTCCGCACACCTCTTCTCAACTTGGCTGTAGCAGCCAAGATCGCCGATTCCCTCCAGCCAACTGATTCAGAGGCAGGAAGGGGAATCGAGCAGATCCGTGCTCTGTTGCACACGGCGCAGCAGCAGAATTCGGCGATCTCCCAGTCGCACAATCGGATCCACAATAGTTCCGTCCATGCAAACACGCATCTGTCGGTTCACAACCCCGGCTCCTATCAGCACCACAGGGGAGGCAGTCGTTCCATGGTTCGTGAAGATCGCCGCCGTTCGCGCACCTCTCCGCGGGGTGGGCCCTATGGGTCCCGACATCATGATGATCGGCGTTCGGTAGGCGACACTTACGACCCGAGACCCGACGCAAGAGGGCGAATCGCCCAGCGAAGAGTCGACAAGGGTCGAGCCGACCGCGATGGCCACGATCTGGATCGTCCGAGTGGCATCAGGACCATCGCGTCCAGCCCCGAGTGTTTTAGTCGAGCCATCCGCTCGGCTCACATCCCGCCCAACTTTCGATTGGCAGCGGGAATCGGTAAATTTACGGGGGAATCCAAGCCTGAAACATGGCTAGATGACTACCGAGTGGCAGTCCAGATCGGAGGAGGGGACGACCATGTCTCTATGAAGCACCTCCCTCTGATGCTCGACGGCTCGGCGCGAGCTTGGCTGAACCAGATAGCCCCCTCAAGCATTTACAGTTGGGCAGATCTGGCCCGAGTGTTCATCAGGACCTTCGAGGGGACGTGCAAACGCCCTGCAGGCCTTGTGGAGCTTCAGCACTGTGTCCGGAAGCCGAATGAGCCCTTGCGCGACTTCATCCAGCGATGGACAACTCTCTACCACACGGTGGAGAACGTCACCGAGCATCAAGCAGTCTGCGCATTCAAGGCAGGCGTGCGGTACAGAGAGTTGTACCTAAAGTTCGGCCGGACAGGCGACATCTCCATGAGCAAGATGATGGAGATAGCAAGATGATGAACGAGCGATCACCGTTCTTCCTCGTTTATGGAGCAGAAGCGGTCCTTCCGAGTGACCTGCTTCACAACGCCCCCAGAGTTGAACTCTTCTCCGAAGCCGAAGCAGAACAAGCAAGGCAAGATGGAGTCGATCTTCTAGAGGAGGAGCGCGAGATGGCACTCACTCGCTCAACAATTTACCAGCAAGATCTGCGACGCTTTCACGCACGTCACGTCAGGAGTCGCACATTCCAAGCTGGCGATTTGGTGCTCCGAGTGGATCAGCAAAGACACACAAGTTGGCTCCGGCCTGGGAAGGGCCTTTCATCATTTCCAAGGTGCTGAACAACGGAGCATACAGACTCTACAATATTCAGAAGGAGACAGACGAGCCGCGTGCATGGAACGGAGATCTCCTCAAGCGTTTTTATACGTGATCGTCGACTGAAGCACTGTAACGAACAAGTTTTGATGAAATAATATGCAACAGATTCAGTTTTTTGCAGATTCGGAGTTCTTCCGCGATTGCACAGTACGGTCACACACACAAAAAAGAACTTAGCTGCGATCCCAAATCGCCTAAGTACTACCTTCCTCCGAGTGTGCACTTCACGTCGCACTCGGGGACTTAGCTGCGATCCTGCATCGCCTAAGTACTAACCTCCTTCGAGTGTGCACTATACGTCGCACTCGGGGACTTAGCTATGATCAAGAATCACCTAAGTAATATCTTCCTCCGAGTGTCCACTATACGTCACACTCGGGGACTTAGCCGCGATCCTGAATCGCCTAAGTACTAACTTCCTTCGAGTGTGCACTATACGTCACACTCGGGGACTTAGCCGCGATCCTGAATCGCCTAAGTACTAACTTCCTTCGAGTGTGCACTATACGTCGCACTCGGGGACTTAGCTGTGATCAAGAATCACCTAAGTAATAACTTCCTTCGAGTGTGCTCTATACGTCGCACTCGGGGACTTAGCTATGATGAAGAATCACCTATGTAATAACTTCCTTTGAGTGTGCACTATACGTCGCACTCGAGGACTTAGTTGTGATCAAGAATCACCTAAGTAATAACTTCCGTCGAGTGTGCACTATACGTCGCACTTGGGGACTTAGTTGTGATCAAGAATCACCTAAGTAATAACTTCCTTCGAGTGTGGACTATATGTCACACTCGGGGACTTAGCTGTGATCACGAATTACCTAAGTAATAACTCCCTCCGGGTGTGCACTATACGTCGCACTCAGGGACTTAGCTGCGATCCTGAATCGCCTAAGTAATAACTTCCTTCGAGTGTGCACTATACGTCGCACTCGGGGACTTAGCTGCGATCCTGAATCGCCTAAGTACTAACTTCCTCCGAGTGTGCACTATACGTCGCACTCGGGGACTTAGCTGTGATCACGAATCACCTAAGTAATAACTCATTCGAGTGTGCACTACAAGTCCCACTCAAAGACTTAGACGTGGCCAACAATCACCTAAGTCTTAATCTTCTCCGAGTACGCAATAAGTGTTGCACTCGAAACAACATTCAAACAAAAGACTAAAGGTTTTCATTCCGATTCCACAAGTTTAGCAAGGATAACTGACTCGGTGCAGATCAAGCTTACCCGCACCGATTTAAAAGTACGATAGCCAACAGAAGTGGCCAGAGTATCTTACAGGCAAACACTCGGCATACCGAGGACAAAGTTTTATCACGCGTCAGCTGGGCCGGCGCCACGACTGGAGGGCTCCACAAAAGTGTCCAAGTCGATTCCATCAGCGATGCGGGTAGCAGTCTCAAGGAACGTCTCCATGAAGTCTTTGAATCGAAGCTTCTTCGTATTGGCGACCTTCAATGTCTTCAGCTTATCTTCCCGCACCTCCTTGCAATGGACTCGGACTAAGGACAGCACAACGTCAGCACCACAACGCGCTGCCGATTTCTTCCACGATTGCACTCGGCCCGGAATATCCTCCAGTCGCCCCAACGGAGTCTCCATCTCCTGCCGCGACTCGTCTTCCGGCCAAAGCTCCTTGTCAATGCGGCCGACGACTTCTCTCAGTCGGCTGATAAAAGGACCCACTGTGCCTACGCGGATATGCGCCCGGAGCAGATCCCGGTTGGCGTCCTCGCCGAGTGGCACATTGTCCTTCATGGACCGCTCCACAGCCGCCACTTCAGCTTCGGCGTCACCGCAAAAGTCTGCACCAAACGAGCAAACAGACAGTAAAAACCGAGTGTTCGTCACACGGTCCAACCACTCGACAAAGCATAAGACTTACCAGCCAGACGAGTCATCATCTGGACAGCCCAGTTGTTAACATACTTCTCCTGAGCTGTCCATCGTCTGTTCCGAACAGCCACTTGATTGTGCAGTTCAGTCCTCTGTTTCTTCAGTCTCTCCACCTCCGCCATCAACACCCTGTTTGCCTCCAGCGCATCCTCCAAGGACTTCTCTCGTGCTTCCAGTGCACTCTTCATGCCGACCATGGCGAGCATCGCAGCTTCCAGTTCACCAGCATATTGGTTCCTCTCATCCTTCAGGGCCTCATAGGCCGTTCCCATCTCACAAGTTTTCTGCCACCAACAAACAAAGGGTAATCAACAAGTTTCTCAATACACAGTATAAGTTCTTCAGACCCCTGCCGACGCAAGCAGTCGATAGCGGTCTCGGGGACTACACCCAGTGGGTTCACTAAGAGTGACCCGACTGGCATGCACCTCAAGCAGGCCTGCCCTATTGAGATGCATGTTTTCACCTACGCCTCAGGGGCTAATACTACTCGACCTGCGTGCAACTTACTCACGGAGACTCTTACCGCAAGAGTGCTCCGACTGCAATAAGTACTCGCACTCGGAAATCCTGCCTACGAACACAACCAAACTAAAGGCAACATGTATAAAGACAACTGTCGATGCAAGCACTCGACAGAAGTCTCGGGGACTACACCCGCTGGGTTCACTCGGAGTGAACCCATTGCAAACACAATACCACCCACTGGGTTACAGGAGAAAAGTAAATACTTACTAGACTACTTACTCGGATGTCGTCGCGCTGCTCCAAGCTCCGCTGGTACAACGCCGCAACGGAGTCGTAAGCCCTCTTGGCTTCTCCAGCCATGAGCACCGCCTGCACCATGGCCCCCTTGGCCGCTCCCACCTGCTCCTGTGGAAGACGCCGGATGCTGAATTCAACATTCGATGAACTGGGAATCGTGGGAGGTCCCTGGGGCATCCCAAGATCCACCCCAGTCGGTTCCTCCCCCACTGGCAGCGGTTCAGTCGGTGGAGGTGCTTCGGTCGGCGGAGCATCGACGACAAGGGTGGCAGCAGGAGGAGCAGCCTCAGGGACTGGCTCCAGGATAGGCTCCACGACAGGGTCGGCTCTCCCCTGGTCGTCCTCGTCCAGGTGAATCGCCCCTGACAAGCCGAATGGCACGACGACTCAGAAAAAGAAAGAATGGTGCAGTCTACAGAAATAAAACACCCGACTCTCCTACAACATACCTGGCTCGGACGAGACAACGTTGTCCGTGTCCATGGGGTCGTCCCCTTGGCGGGCCGGAGAAGTTGCAGAAGTGGCGACCCTGTTGAGTGAAGTCCATTCAACTTATAAAATAGGAGTTCACTCGGACAACAGAAAGATCTGAAAGTTAGATTCACTTACGTGGAGGTGACGGGGATGGCAACCCTCATCCGCGGCAGATCCTTCCGGGGTTTGGGCCCACTCAGCCTAGGCGCCCTGGAAGACTGGCCCGCGGGCTCGGCGGCTGCGTCCCTGGCCCTCTTGGTGCCTCGAACACTCGGGACCATCGGGGCAAGAGCCGGAGCACTCGACGACGCAGGAGGAGCTGAAGGGATGGCAGGCTCGTGCCCACGTTTGCTCCGATGCTCTGGCCGCGGAGGTGGCGAGTTTGTCTCTTCGTCCTCTTCCTCTTCCTCGCTGTCCTCCTCCTCCGACTCCCCGCTGTCGGAGACATACTCGGCACTCTCCACGCTCCCCTCCTGGCTGCCTTCTTCCTCCTCCTCCTCCTCCTCCGGATTCCCGTTCGAGACGGGTGAGAACCAGTTGGTCCACGCCTGCATGAAGTTCAGTCGGAAACATCAGACATCACACGGAGATATAAATAGAAGACAGGAATTGATACAGTTCAATGCACTCGGCTCATGTCACTCACCTGATTCGGTGGAGGGTGATCCGCGCTGAAAGGCGTCACTCGGCGAGCTCCTTTTGGGTTCTCACAAGGACCCGTGATTTGGAGCACCCACGAGGTCACCCTCTCCTCGGGTACGCCCACCACATTGGTCCGAGTGGAATCCTCGGGCCCTGTGTAGTGCCACATAGCGTGATCGCGAGCCTGCAGCAGCTGGATCCGCCAACCCAAGAAGACTTCCAGCAGGTCTATGCCGGTGACCCCCTTCCTGACAACATCCACAAGTGCCTCGACCAAAGGCTGGATGTCGTTCTTCTCGGCTTTCGAGAGCGCGAGCTGCTTAGGTGGGGCAGGCCGGTCAAGACTAAACGGAGGCAGCCCAGTCGACGCATTCGGACAGGCTATGTCCTGGCAGTAGAACCACGTCGACTGCCAGTTCCTAACCGACTCGCTCAACTGGAGGGCAGGATAGCTGCTCCGACTCTTCTTCTGAAACCCTAAACCCCCACAGAGCTGGAGGAGATGCGTCTTGTCGTCCGACTGACTAAGGCTTTGATGGTTTGAGAGCGGGCGGAGAAGATATGTTTGAATAAACCCCAATGGGGGGGCAACCGATAAAACACTCGCACAAAACAATGAAGGCAGAAAGGTGGGCGATGGCATTCGGAGGGAAGTGATGGAGTTGAGCACCAAAGTGGTTCATGATGCCTTTGAAGAAGGGATGCGGGGGCAGAGAAAAACCTCTGTGAACATGGCTGAGGAGCAAGACGTGCTCCCCCTCCCGTGGCGCTGGCTCGACCTCGTCGTCCGCCGGCAGCCTCCAGGATTTATGCATGAGCATGCCGTGCTCCACCAGCTCCAGAAGGTCCCCCTCCGTCACCGTGGAGGGGAGAAAGTCTCCCTGGATGCACCCCGTCGGCAACGGCTGGTGGCGCCGCTGAGCAGCCGCCGCCTTGTTCTTCTTCTTCCTCGCCTCCATCTTGCTGGTTTGACCTTTGGTCATGGCGGCGACGGCGAGCTCTCGAGAAGGAGGAGAAGGAAGGAGCGTATGAGCGCAGGAGGTGGCGAGGAAGACAGAGCAGGCGGAGCAAAAGATTCGGCGAGCGTAACCGAAGGGTCTCGTCGCCCAGAGTTAAATAGAGCACCGACTGGGTCGCTAGCGAGCGGGCCCGAAATCTTATCTGCCCAACCAGCCGCGACGATATCAGTGGAGGAGTTGAAGGCGCGAGGATCGAGGAGTCAGGCGCTACTCGAGCGCGCTGACGTCGTCCCCGGTGAGCGCGCGGAACCCGAAATTTGAGATCCCGGAAAATCCGCTGCTGTCAGTTGACCGGTCGCGTGAAAAGATGTCGTGGAATCACTCGGTTCCCGACAGTCTGTTTCACAAGCACTTCCACTCGGCGCGTTGGTCGAATGAGATAAAATGGATAGTGGCAAGCAACTCCCAAGCCGAACCTAGTTCAGTCGGATCTGAACCTCAAACACCGCTTCTACGTTTCAATCCCAATCCATTCGGGGACTAATGATGGGGTCATAGTCCTAGGGTAGGGTCATAGGCCTGCCGTACATGTCCTACCCAAGGACTACCCCACGCAAGGGACAAGACCTTAAGTCTGCCCCGACTGAGTTAAGGTATCCCCATCATCCAGTCGGTAACAGGCCCTGAATCATCCAGTCGGTAACTAGCATTCAGAGGACACCAGGCTCACCGACTGGATACACTCGGTACGTCATAACCTCTCCGGAGGGAAACTGCCGTACGTTTCCGGGTGCATTTATTAGCATTTAGAGCATACGTTACCTGTAACGTACGCATTCAATCGCCACTACTCCACCCCTGAGTCAGAACCATTGTGGAGGGTAGCGCACTCTATATAAGTCGCCCTCCCCCACTGGTAAAGGGGTTAGCAAATCTTTGTAGTCCATATCACACTCGGTAACAAGCTCCGAGAGCACTGAGACGTAGGGCTGTTACCTCCACCGCAGAGGGGCCTGAACTCATACAACCTCGCCGTAGCTAGGACTCTGCCCGTCTCATTCGTACCCTACACATCTACTGTCAGGCTTATACCCACGACACTAGTAGTGTTAATTACTCTTTGTAGTTGATGCTAGTTGGATTATTTGGTGGAAGAGTTGATGTTCAGATCCTTGATGCTACTCATTACCTCTCTGGTCATGAATATTATTATTCTTTTTGAGTAGTTACTTTTGTTCCTCGGGACATGGGAACAGTCATGCTAATAGTAGTCATGTGAATTTGGTATTCGTTCGATAGTTTGATGTGTTGTATGTTGTTTTTCCTCTAGTGGTGTTATGTGAACGTCGACTACATAAGACTTCACCATTATTTGGGCCTAGAGGAAGGCATTGAGAAGTAGTAAGTAGATGATGGGTTGCTAGAGTGACAGAAGCTTAAACCCTAGTTTATCAGTTGCTTCGTAAGGCGTTGATTTGGATCCACTAGTTTAATGCTATGGTTAGACTTTGTCTTAATTCTTCTTTCGTAGCTGTGGATGCTTGTGAGAGGGGTTAATCATAAGTGGGATGCTTGTCCAAGTAAGGGCAGCACCCAAGCGCCGGTCCACCCACATATCAAACTATCAAAGTAACGAACGCGCATCATATGAACATGATAAAAACTAGCATGACAGAAATTCCCGTGTGTCCTCGGGAGTGTTTTTCCTCCTATAAGAGTTTGTCTAGGCTTGTCCCTTGATACAAAAGGGATTGGGCCACTTTGTTACACTGTTGCTACTTTTGTTACTTGTTGCTTGCTATGAATCATCTCACCATACAATCACTTGTTACCGATAATTTCAGTTCTTGCAGATATTACCTTGCTGAAAACTACTTGTCACATCCTTCTGCTCCTCGTTGGGTTCGACACTCTTACTTATCGAAAGGACAACAATTGATCCCCTATACTTGTGGGTCATCAATGGCTTGGAGTGCCAACCATCGTCTGGTCCCTGGGCTCCACCTACGATGCAAGCGGCCTCGTGCCGCCCCCGGCACGCCGCGATGCCACTGCCAGCCAGTGGCGCGTCACGCTGATGCACGCTCGGGCCAATGACTCGGGGGCTGCACTCTGTATCTCCCGTGTATAGTAACGGGCAGCAAGGCGGTGGAGGAAGCTCCTTGGCCCCTCCGGGAACAACAGTGAGCCTGACGTGCCGGCCGTGGTCGGCGACGGGCCCTGCACCTGCTAGATGAGGGTGTAAAGGCCCATGTGCCACGCACGGCGAGACGCGAGCGCTTGTCTGTCCATGGTGGGTGCGAGGGAGGTGGGCCACAATTCAGCCATGATCCCACTGCTCGGGAACGCATGGAGAACCAACGGCCCCGCGTGACGGGTTCGGCAAAGACGGTGGTGCCTGTTTCCCGAGCGTCCGCCTGCTTGGTGCGTAGGTGGTGGGAGTCCGCCATGGAGTTGGTGAAGCCCGAGTTGAAGTCGGGGTCATAGAATGTCTGCGCACCCCTACCTTGTGCACCAAATGTCGGAATCGGGGCTCCCTAGACCCAAAAAGGTTCGAACTCTGGGTGCGCTCGCTGTCCAACCCTGTTCTACATCTCGACTTCACTATGACTCTCCGCCTGCTCGATCTAAGGAAATAAAATGAGAACACGCAAACAGTTTACCCAGGTACGGGCCATCTTGCGGTGTAAACCCTACTCCTTCTTGTATGGATTGCTCGGGGTGGAAGACAAGTACAAAGGCAGATTCTTGCCCTGGTGGAGTTAATGGGGATCAAATCCTTGCTATAGAGGCTGGGCCTCTCTTTTATTTTGGCCTTGGTCCTATTCCCCCGAAAACACTCGACGGGAAGGGTTGCCACAATGGCTAGTTTAAAAGTTTACATGACTAAGGTCTGTCGTGACAAAGGTGGCCATCGCGTGCGAAAAACACTTCTTCGTGACGTGCTGGTGGGCTCGTGGATGACCTCAATCCTGTTGAGACCACGGCCTTCATCCTCTTGTACCGACCAGGAAACCTTCGGGAGATGCTTTGGGGGCCCACCAGCTAGCCCGTTTCCTTAGCATGAAAGTGGAAACCCCCCTGTCCATGCCCACTTACACCGCTCTTGTGTCGCCCATGCAATCTGCATCATCCACACGGGGCACAAGGTCACAGGTACCCACTAGGCTGCCCTTGGTAAACCCGCACCGCGAGGTGCTCGGGGGTATCCTTGGGTAGCGTGCTCGTAGCAAACACCCTATCATAGTCCTCGGCGATGATCCTGAGATTCTCGCCTCATGAGTCTAGGGCCCTCCCGAGGGTCTTCCTTGTTCGGCTCGCCGATGGGCCAAGCTAGGCTTGTGCAGCACCTCCATGCATGGGGCCACATGCCGATGGGCCTAGGCACCACCGGTCCCAGGGCCCCGACACTTCTTAAGAAAGATTAGTCTGGATAAAGGTGCTGATATTTTGCAGAGTGTGATCCATCACTAATATTGCCATCTATGCAAATTTTCAGCTCAAAAGGATGGACCTAAATAGCACTTGTTGTACAATTCACCAAAATGGACAGAAATGCAAAATAGGAAGAGGAACTCACATGCTTGCTTGGATTGAAATGAAATTTGGAGGCGATGAATTATTTAGTCCTATGAACACACTCGAAAAAAATCATACCAATTAGATACGCTAAAATGGTACTTCCTTCACAATGCTCCATTATGGATAGAAAACTAAGAAAATTCTAGAGGGCAAATGTCTAGATGAAATGATCCCAAATTTGGCAGAGAGGGCTTATATGGGAAATAGAAGGACCTCGTAATTTTTCAGCAATAATGAGACAATATACAATGTAAGTGCTTCAAAAACTTAAAATCTGACTAGAGACTAAGATTTGATGCTGGGCTGACATGAAGGGGAAATTCTCACATCTAGAGGAGAGCTATTATTTGAGCATATGAAGGTCATGTCAATATTTCTATTTATTTGGATCATCCTAGATAATACCTCTTTCACAAACTCCCTTTCTAGACAGTATCTTTGGAAATTAGATGAGGAAAAATTACTAGGAAAATGTAGTTGAATTTTGTCATGATGCCTTAAAATGAATAGGAAAGAGTCCACAATTGTTTTTAGGGAAAACAGGAATATAGAAATGACACTTCCTTCACAAAGTGCCATTCTGGAAAGAATATGAAAAGAATTCTCCTGCATTATTTTTGAACTAGGCAAGGACATATTTTGACATACTTGAAAAAGATATGACCCAAGAAATTTATGAGAATTATTTGGAAATTCTAGGAGAGACATAAATATGGGTTGCTTCACAACCTAGAAAAAACAGGGTTATTCCTTTAATAGAAAAATGAATATTCTGACCAAAGAGAATTTGGCTTAGGGATAAGATGGAAGTGACATGGTGTTACGATAGACTTGAGAATGGCAAGCCACTTTGGATACTAGGAAGAGATGATCTTCCAAAGTTTCTAGACAATAATCCCATAGAAAAAAATTAAAATAAAATCTTAAAGAAATTAGGAAGAAAAAGAAAGTGTCAAAAACTAGGTGTCACACTTGGCAATGTAAAGTTGCTCAAATTGGTTCTGGACAGAGCGGGTTTTGGAATATTTTGTTGATCCAAATCAACTTGGATTGAGATGGAATTTTAGATGATCTCGACATATATCATGTGTAACTTGCTAGAATTTTCCTGGAATTTATTGATATAGGAAATATTTCTAAAGCTTGAAATAGGCAGAAAGGGTTTTGATGGGTTTTGTCCAATATTTTCAACATGAGCATGTGTTTAAACTCTTTTATATGGAAAATATATGTCCATCGAGTTTCCCTAAATTTTCTCAAATATATTTTAAGTAAGAAAATATTATTTCCCTATAAAATACCATTTCTAGTCTCAAAAGAGGAATTTAAATAAAATAGGAAAATAACTTTTAGAATAATTATTTTGTGGTTTTAGGAAGTCTTTTTGATAATAATATCCCAATAAAAAGGTTGAGGTAAAACATCTCTCCTAAATTTAGGACTTGTAGTATAAATCTCGACTTAGGGGGTTTTGAAAGATTAAGGTAGATAAATGCCTTTTGGTTGAAATAATATTTTATAAAAATAATTTCTGGTCCTATACACATGGCATGATCATTGGGCAAATGTTTCGTGTCAAGGAGATGAGTTCTTGAGAGAAGAATAAGTTTTGGTGGTTCAAAATAAATGAATCACAGAAGCAAGTAGCAACCAAATCAACCATCATAAGCACACACAAAGTTTTAAATGGTTCCAAATTTTGTAGAAATATAATGTGGAAATGTGGTACAAACATAGGATGCAACAACCTACCTCCATAAGTTTTAGTATTTTAGTTCTTACCACCTCTTTTATCTTATGGTTGAGACGATGTTGATGATGAACGACTGGTTTGGCATCTGGTTCTATATTAATCTTGTGCTGGCACAGAGTGGGGCTTATGCCCTTAAGATCATCAAGTGTATAACCAATAGCAGTCGTGTGCTTCCTTGAAGTTTTGAGTAATCTCTTTTGTTCATGGTTTGAAAGCTTGGCACTGATAATAACATGATATATCTTCTTTGCATAAAGATAAGCATAATTCAAAGTATCAGGTAATGTCTTAAGCTTAAACACGGGATCGCCCTTGAGCGAAGGAGGATCACCTAAAATATCAATTGGTAGGTTGTGCTGAGGATAGGTCTTTGATCAAAGAATATCTTATCTATTCATTCCTTTCATTCAAATGCATATCATTCTCACAGTCTAGAAACTATCGTTCCGGTGGATCGGTAGGTGGCAAATAAATAGAAGCAACACCAATTATTTCATCCTTATTAGGAAATTCTTTTTCATGTGGTTGTTTACTAAATTGGAGAAATTAGACTTCTGAGACATATCACCAAAGCTCACTTTGACCTTCTCAGTATTACAATTAGTTTCAGCATTAACACTATTCAAGAAAGGTCCACAAAATATGATGGGACAAAAGTTATCTTGTTCTGAACCAAGTACTAAGAAATCAGTGGGGTTCTTGACTTCTCCACAGAAGACTTCAACATCTCTAACATTCCCAACTGGTGAAATAGTATCACTGTTTGCAAGTTTAATAGTGGCATCAATATCTTAAATCTTAGAGGGTGCTATATCATTTATGATTTCTTGATATAATCTAAAGGGTATAACACTAACACTAGCACTAATATCACATAGGCCATGATAACAATGATCTCCAATTTTAACTAAGATGATAGGCATGCCTACCATTGGTTTATTTTTATCCAGTTCATCTCACTTGATTCTAACAGGTTTTGCAATCCTTGCAGCTCCATTAGAGAGGTAAATATCCTGCCCATTAAAATTATCAACTAGGAGATCTTTAACTATAGCAACATTAAGCTCAACATTTATTTGTTCAGATGGTTTAGGTGTCCTAACATAACTTATATTAACCATAGTTGTAGCCTTAGCATGTGCCCTAATCCTAACAGGAAAATGAGGTTTCTCAATGTAAGCAACAGGAACCATTGGATCAACATGGTTGACAAATATTTATTCCTTCTTAATTTTAATTGGTTCCTTGGGTAATTTTTTAAATGGGAGGATGATATATAAACCACTTCTCCTTGGGAATATCAACATAGGTAGCAAAATATACATAGACAGTAGCTACTCTCTCAGAGTCGAGACCATATTTATTGCTAACCTCAAGGAAGGAAGCACTTTTCATAAAAGTTTAACGAATTCAAAATTAAGCTTTATACCAGACTCTTTACCTTCATCGAGTTCCCAATCTTGAGAGTTGCATTTAATCTTTTCCAGAAGATCCCATCAAAATTCAATTGTGTCCTTCATATAGGAACCAGTAGCATAAGAATCGAGTAATATTTGATCATCATAAGAAAGTCGAGCATAATTTTTTTGTATAATAAATTCTCTTGGGAGATCATGGCTGGGGATAGTGTGCACATCGATCTAAAACTCCCCCAAGCTTGAGTGATACTTCCTCCTTCACGAGGCCAACAATTATAAATAAAATTCCAATCATGATGAATTACATGCATATGATAAAAATTCTGATGAAATTCCACCTTCAAGAGATTCCAAGCCCATGATCCAATATCATCCAATAGCCTGTATGCCATTATTGGTTTTCCCTCCAAAATTAAAGGAAAAACTTTCTTCTTAACATTATCCCCGAGTAGACCTAAAAGCTTAAACAATCCACAGATCTCATCGACATATATCAAATGGTAATCAGGATGAATTGAACCATTATAAGGATTACCCAACAGTTTCTCTACCATATCAAAGAAATCCAATAAGAAACATTTTCAATAGGTTTAGTAGGTTGAGGAACAACTTCCTCAACTTACTATCGAGGCGAAGATGGCCTGAACAATCCACTGAAAGGTTGACCATGCATAGTGACATGCAACACTAAATTTGAGCATGTACCAATTTCGACTTACCAAAGGCGCTTCACTCCTCGGCAATGGTGCCAGAAAAGAGTGTTGATTGACCACAAGTATAGGGGGTCAATCGTAGTACTTTAGAAAAGTAAGAGTGTTGAACCCAACGAGGAGCAGAAGGAAATAATAAGCGGTTTTCAACAAGGTATTCTCTGCAGGTGCTGTAAGTAACAATGATTGATAGTTTTGTAGCAAGATAATTCATAAAAAGTGACAAGTAACAATAGGATAAAAGGTGCAGCAAGGTTGACCAATCCTTTTTGTATCAAAGGACATGCCTGAATGTATTCTTATATAAAGCAAGCACTCCTGAGGACACATGGGAATTTATGCCTAGTCATGTTTATCCTATTGAGTTGATTCGTGTTTGCTACTTTGATAATTTGATATGTGGGTGGACCCGTGCTAAGGTTCTGTTCTTACTTGAACAAACAACCAACTTATGATTACCCTCTCTTGCAAACTTCCGCAACTACAAAGTAAGAATCAACATAAATCTAACCATATCATTAAACGTGTGGATCCAAATCAGCCACTGTGGAAGCAACGCATAAACTCGGGTTTAAGCTTCTTCACTCTCCTAACCTATCATCTACTTGTTAATCCACAATGAATTCCCTTAGGCCCATAACATGGTGAAGTGTCATGTAGTCGACATTCGGATGAGACCACTAAGAGAAGTAACAACATACATATCAGCAACATATCGAACAAATACCAACTTTATATGATTACTTATAACAAGACTTCTCTCATGTCCTCATGAACAATAGTTACAACTCACACCTCATCAATATGTTCAAGTTCATAGGTGTAATAATAACAATTAATGATCTAAACATAATATCTTCCACCAAGTAATCCAACAAGCATAAACTACAAAATGTAATCAACATAACTAGTAACCCACAAGTACCAATCTCAGGTTTTCAAACAAAGATTGAATACAAGAGATGAACTAGGATTGGAGATAAGATGGTGTTGATGAAGATGTTCACAAAGATTGGTCCTTCCATGAAGGAGGAAGCGTTAGTGATGATGATGGCTTCGATTTGCCCCTCTCGGAGGGAAGTTTCCCCTGTAGAATCTCTCTCCGGAGAGCCCAAGGGCCTCTGCCAAATTTCCGCATCGAGAAGGCCGCACTTTATCTCGAACGGTTTCTTATGATGTTTTTCTAGTTCAAAAAACACCATATAGGAGAAGAGGGACGTCAGAGGGCCAGTAGGGGGCCCACAAGGCATCAGGCTGCAGCGAGGGGGTGGTCGTGCCCTATTGCCTTGTGGCCAATAGGTGGCCCCCCTCTGGTATATTTTTCGCCCAATAATTCTTAAATATTCCAGAAAAATTATTTGTGTAAATTCAGGTCATTTGGAAAATGTTGATTTTTCTGCCTTTTTCTCGGTTTCCCGGTCTAGAATTCAAGTTTCCCAGTATTTCCCTATTTGTGATGTAGCTTGCATATTTAGAGAGAAAGGACATAAGAATTGTATGATAATAGGAAGTAATGGACAAGAATAACACAAATATAAATAATAATTAATGATGCAAAATGGACGTATCAGTTTCTTGTCCAGTTTTATTCGGGGATATATATTACCGCAAGAATGAACCCACTACAACGCAAGAGTGAATAATATGATCATAAACTCACAATTCATCGGATCCCAACAAACACACTGCAAAAAAGGATTCCATCGGATAGATCACCATGGGAATCGCGACAATTTTTTTTAAAACCATAGAGAGAGAAGAAGCAATCTAGGTACTAGCTATGGACCCATAGGTCGATGGTGGAATACTTACACATCATCATGGAGGCAACAAGGTTGATGTAGACCGCCTCCGTTGTTGATTCCCCTGCGATCGTGCATCGGAAAAAGTGTTCAGATGGGATCACAGTGGAATAGAGACTTGCGACAGAAAAAAAGTATTTTTGGTGGCTCTCTGATGTTTTCATAATATTTTAGGATTTGTAGAAGTAAAATTAGGTTATGGGGCTTCCGAGGGGGCCACTAGCCTAGTGGGCATGTCCTACCCCCAGGACGTGCCGTGTAGGCTTGTCACCTCGTGCGGCGTCTCCTCTCCTTGCGAAGCTTCGTGGGTCCAAAATATTCCAGGAAAAAAAATCACCAAAAAATTTCATCGTGTTTGGACTTAGTTAGGTATTGATTTTCTACAAAAGTCAAAAACACGCAAAAAACAGAAACTAGCACTTGGCACTAGGTTATTAGGTTAGTCCCAAAAATGATATAAATAGCATATTATTCCATATAAAGTAAACAAAATTGATAATATAATACCATGAAACAATAAAAAAATTATAGATACGTTGGAGACGTATCAATGGGCCCACTAGGTTCACATGTACATTAGTCTTTGTCAACTTAGTCAAGAAGCGATTGTGGCAGCATAAGCCGTTTGATGTCACTCCAACATGTATGGTGCTTTCTCAATCTCTTGTCTTCTTCCTCCAAGCTGAAGCAACCCAAATGAAGCCAACGCCAACGGGATCACCTGCTCCCGCCCAACCGTAACCAAAGGCCAGGCAATCCCTCTACCCCCACCCCGCCCCCCTCACCCATCCTCACTTTAACAGCCCAGAACCAATGCCCTAGAACCACTACACCACGACACTGCATTCCCTACAGATGGGTGTTGGGAAAAGTCAGTATCGCCGACGGACTGTTGGTCGGGAAAACTTGTGACAAACAGTAGGTCGGGAAATCGTGCGAACAGTAACAAAGAGTCGGTCAGCAATACCAGAATATTTCCTGTCAAACGATCGGTCTGGAAAGCTCTTCTGCCCATCGGTTCATCGGTCGGTAAAAAATGGTGACCAACAGTCTCTTGCAAGGGCCTGCGCACGCATAGGAAATAAAAAGAGCGCCAAAATTTTCCCCAAGCCCACGAAAATTTTCCCCCTCTGCAGTTAAGTCACCACACACGCGCATGAGCCAAATCCCTAGTTTTCCCTCCTCATTCCTCATGCCAGCCGCCATGGGTTCCGGTCATCGGCCTCTCCATCGCGCCCCCGTCCCCCGCACCATCTTGCCGCTCCCGTACCTACTGGCCTGCTGCCGCACACCATCTTCCCCCATGCGCTCGAACCTTCCTTGACTAGGTACTATCTGTGCTCGAACCCTAGTCTTCATGGGGTGCGGCGAGCAGATCTCGGGGAAGACGAGGCTCAGCCTCCTGCAGATGAGTGCTTCCCTAGAAGACCATGCTTGTTGTTGCTGACGAGCGCCAATGGGAGGCCGACGCGGCTAGTGATCCGGTCCCCATTCCCATCGACTCTGCAGGGATCAAATTGTGGTCATCGCCACCGTGGATGGAAGAGGAGGAAGATTTGGTCTTCCATGTCGACTAGAGGAGGAGGATGTGCTTCTCCAGCCAGATCCGTGTCCACCACATAGCCATCCACGTCCACCCTCCTCGATTGACGAATTGATCGACCGGACGTGGCAGAGCGTATCGACCACAGGTTGCTCCCTTACCCGTGCTCCATCGTTCACTCTTCTCATTGGCTGCTATATAGTATCATATGCGGGTGCACTGCCTGAACATTTAGGAGAGAAGGATAAGGAATAGTTTCAGCACTGCATTATGGTGCTTATTTCACTCTTTTCCTCAGTTGGGTTCAGAGATATGAACGGCATTTTTTTCCTCGTATGCAGAAGATGAGGTTCGTTGACACAAAACTCAATCTATTTGTGCCAATCACAAGACCAAAAGGAGAGCATGCTACCCAAGTTTTAATGTGGATGTAGTGGCAAAGAAACATGTTTGTGGAGGATATTTTAGCTGAACCAGATCTGAATCAAGCATTGTAAGTTGTAACACTATAGTATAGTACGGTAGTGTGTTTTCTTGAATGAACATTGTTGCTCAGGCCAACCATACAGTTCAATAGGCTCAAAAAACTAATAATCTACGCGTAGTTGTACATCATCAAACTACCAGTAACAAGTTAGTTGCCCTCACTCTCCTGCAAATTGAATATTCGTCATTACCATATAATATCTCAACCACTTCATGTTTGTTAGTTGCAAGTCAAAGTCCAATCCTATATTCTTATGAAGGGCGGGGTCATAATCGGATTGAGCGATGCAGCTCTTATATATGATTTGGACTGTTTTGGAAAGCAGTTTGAGATCTGGAACTCTTAATGCTTCATTAGTGATCCTGTTGCTTACACCTGCCATTAGTTGAGCTTTGTGAATTCATTGTTCATTTCGGTTATTTATTCGGTTTCTCTTTCTGTTAGAGTTCCTCATTTTTTTCCTCGAGTTCCTCGGTTTCCTAGTACCATATTTTTTTCTTAAGTCTGTCAGTTCCTAGTACCTCAGTTCCCTTTTCGTAAGTCTCTCTGTTCCTAGTTCCTCAATTTCTTATTCATGTTTTCAGTGTCCACACTATCTTTCATCAGTATCAGTTTCTCTTTTTTCAATCTTCTCTTCTTTCTTCATTATTTGGTTATTTTTCTCTTAAGTATCTCAGTCGTCAGTCCCTTTTTTCGTTGCTCAGTCTTCATCCTCTCTTCAATTTCCTTTCTTCGGACATTAGAAATTTATAATTTTCTTACTTTCTTAGTTATTTGGTCCCTTAGTTTTTAGTCTCCCTTTCTACTTTAGTTATTAGACTTCTCATTTTTTTCCCTTCAGCTCCTTAGCTCCTTATTACTCCGGTGCATCACTTTATTATTCATTTGTGTATATATTATTTCATCAGTTTATTTGTCACAAGTTGTTATTGAGACCTTTAGTTATCAGTACTCAGTATTCAGTATTTCATCAGTTTTTTTGACATTGCTTATCTCCCACCACAAACCGGATGAGGTTTGATTTATGTTCAATTTTTTAGTACATGTTTAAAATTTTCAGTTTGCGGCATTCGGCACGTTCGACCAATTCGCTTTTCTCTTTTTCTAGTGCTTGATGTTAACTAAAATCAGTATTTATGCATATTTTATCATAGCACGGGTTTTACAATGTTCATTACCTAGGAATATTCAGACAAAACAGACCTATACAATTACTGTTAGCTAAAACTTAGCCAGGCCTTAGTTTGAAACAACAGTTTTCTTTTTCACCTTTCAAGTCCCTCTCGTTCTCTTTGATACTAGAACTGCTCATCTTTTTCATGGCTCTGAAATTGTAGCTCACACGATTGAGTCTTCTTATTTTTTCCTGTAGGACTATGTGAACCATGTGTAGAGCCAGATAGGCAATGCTCGATCAATCATTGTTTACCTAAGGTCATGTCGATTTTTATAGTTGATTATTTTCAAGCAGCAATCAGTGTTGTTTTTGAAGGGTCACAGTAAGTGTTTCCCTATCTAGTTCTGTATACGGCAGCTGAAAGTAATGTATTTGTTCTTTGTACTAATGCATTTGTATAAAAAAGATAACTACCGATGCCATGTCTTGGAGATCATTTGAGATCGTTGCACGAGTTTGTTCTGAAGCTGTATTTGAAGCAAAAAGGATGGAGCTTCTATTATGTTCATTGATTGACATTTTATTTCTGCACCATCAGAAAGTAAGTACTTGATATTTTGGTCATCTATCTGACCATAAAATGATTTAAGATCAATAGATTGTGTCAATGAGTCTGGAAACAAGTTAGAACTCAATACTGCACACTCACAATTATTATGTAGTTGCTGAGCTATGGTATTTACATGATGAAGATTATTTGAATTTTATTAATGTTCCCTTCCCTATTTATGTGGTTCAGCTGGCAACCTCGAGCTCTAAATTGCCTAATAGACACAGACTGCAATGCTATAAATTCATTCTTACAGTGACAATGTTTAGTATTGTTCTGATAAATGTTTCCTTCCATATTTATGTGTTTCAGCTGGCAACCTAGAGCTCTAAATCACCTAATTGTAGAGGTTGCAATGCTATAAATTCATTCTTACTGTAACGGTGCAGAACGATGCATTCAACCAGCTTGACATGTAAGAGAGGAATAATATGAAACCCAATGTATCTTTTATGCTCAATTATTATTGGAAATACCACCAATCCTTTCTATAAGGCAATTAGAGTTCTAGGATTAGTTATTAACTTCTTAGACTTGTTACCAAGTATTTCTACTTAATACTTCTTATTATGTGTTGTAAATACGCCTAAAGGCGCCATTGCATTTACTTTTTCTAATAACCATTTACTTGATATTAGAGCATGAGTTTAAGTCTTCTAGATTACGGCATCAATTATGTAAGCAAATAAGTTATCCTTTCTTAGACCCCTTCAGCTATGTACTTTTGTTGCTACTACCTAGTCATAAACTATATGCAACATGAAGCATTCTAATTATTCTTCTGCATTGTTCTCTATCTTGACAACTACTGTAGTGCACGCTGAAGCGATGGCATAAATGATTGATGTAATCGCATCTCAATAAGAACTATTTGGTGCATAGTATTCAGAGTGATGGTAAATTCTTAATGTTCTTCTATTTTTGTTTATTCACAGAACATAGCTAGATTCTTCTATTGTGCCTTGCTAAAACCCACATGAACCAGTTAACCTCTTAAACTTGTTGCTCCTAATTAATTACTTTTCAATATGCATGTGTGATCTCTTAAACTTTTTTGCTTCTAATTACAGGATACCTTTTCTTTGTACTCCTTGGAAATGCTTATGAATCTTCAACCCTGTGTGTAACATGAGACTTTTATATATGTATGTAGTACTATAACAAATACAAATTTTTGCTTCTACATACTATATCCTACTAGCATATATATATGGACTACTCATATATGAAATTTTTGCAAAATAAAAACAATCAATGAAAATGCAGTTTATAATATTGTATTATTATAATTGAGACTTGTTTAACTTTTATAGGAAGCAAAGAAAAGGACAACACTCAAACAATAGGACAACACTCACAAGGAACCATGAAGCTAGCGATCTGTGTCACCTGGATATTTAGCCTTCATTTTGTACGACTCATGTCTCATACTAGCATCTTTTAGGTGTCCTTTATGTGAACCCGATGTATGGTGTCCTGGTGGTTATGCTTGGAACAAACTAAAGCCTGAGTATGTGACAATTAATTAATGGAATAAAAAATGTTTGGTGCACCTGATGGAGGATGTCTTCATGATTATTATTAGATCACATGAACTATATATACGTCACTATTAGTACCATTCGTTAATTACAACTGTGGTTAGCTAAAAAATGTTGATGATTTGTTGGTCGGCGAAACAAAACAACATCACATTGTTGGTCGGCAAGACAAATGCCGTCTGAATGTCGGTCGGGAAAGGCTGACGCAAAGCCCAACTGAATGTTGGTCGGGAAAGATCCATGGCTACACCAACAAATTTTGGTCGGGAAAGGCACATGGCACCCCCAATGGATTGTTGGTCGGGAAAAACCAATGACAGGACCAACAGACTGTTTGTCGGGAAAGATACTCCATAGCCATCAAACAGTCGGTCAGGAAAGGGATTTCCCGTCTGGACTTTTCCCAACACACATGATGAGTTGGCAATAATCTTTCCCGACAAACTGTTTGTCATCGAAAGCTGTATTTCTAACCAACCTGGTTGTTGGAAATACAGTGTCGTGGTGTAGTGAACATTCCTTTTTCTTTCGTTTTCCCCGTGTGATTTATTTGCTTGTCGCATTCATCATCGCATCATTCGGATCATCCACATTGCATCGGCACTCCGTTGTCGTAGTTTTCAAAACTTGCATCTGCTATTAGTTACTGATTCTGTGTGTTCTCGTCAACGAACGTTTCGGAACAAACCACACACGCCCACGTGTGTGACATCATTAAATATTTTTTTTAAAAGTGTGTGCAAAACTTTCTTGGAATATGTTAAAACTTGGCGAGCGGTCTTAATTTTTTGTAGGTAGATTGCGTGCCAAATTTCATCTCATGTGGAGTCTGTCTTGTACCTGAACCATTAAACATATAGTGGCACTAGAGCTGGTTTATATCGCATAAATTTCTTGGTATTTCATAACTGATGTCGGGCTACCCGTCTTCCCTCTCATCTCTGCCTAACCCCTCTTCAAAATGCACAAACATCTTGCGTGTGTACGATAACTTCCCTAAACCTGAAACGTATGGTCGTGGCCGTTGGATCCAGATCAACCACGTAAAACCCCAAACCATCATCTGTTTTTCAATTGGACTTCCTAACCTTTTTTAGGACCATCCAATCTAAATCGAAGAATCCAACCTAATCCGTTGTCACTATATATATAGACCACCTACTAAACCAACCCTAAAATTTATGCACCTTGTCCCATCCTCCCTCGCACCATCGCCGCAATCTTCTTTTACCTCAGGATCCATCCGCATCGACCTCGCGTTCTACATCCACCCAACCAGCACAACTCGCCCAATCTCTTGTGCTTCCACAAGTGCCCACGTCCCCTTGATCTTCGCACAACTGCTAGCAATGGCGCATCTGATGGCTACGCCGGCGAGCGCTTCCGCAGGACCAGGTCGTGCCATGCCGCCTTGTAACAGCCCAAGTGCAACCCTAGACATCTTTGTAATATATTTTTTCCATGAGACCCCTTCAAGTATGCAATAATGTGGTTTGGTTTAATAATGTTTGCCTCATATCATTTTTGCATCATGGCATCATGTCATCATTCATAAATTTGCATCATGCTTGTGTGAAGAGCTATGGAGTGGTGTGTGTTGTGATGTTGTGTTACTAACCCAAGTCGGTGTCCTTGTGTGAACCTTCCTACCATTTCTTCTCCCCTATTCTTCCACCCCTCTCTTTTATTCAAATTATTGTGTAGTGGTATTTTTGCTTGTCCTAATCCACTCACAAAAATGTTGCAAATTTGCCTAATATTCTGTAGGGTATTTTAAAAAAGTACTTCACCATGTGTTATTATTTTTCCTTTTGTAGCTTTTGCAAAACAGCTTCAATAGTAATTAAATAAGTGTATTTATTTTGTGTCTCTAAAAAGTGCCATACCAATTTTATTAAATAGGGCATAATTTTGTGAGTACAAAACATGTTCTATTTTGCTCAAGATCTCCCTCTCTTTTTTGTGATTGGTTTGTGTTTTTTCTGTTTTAAATTTAAAATAAAGGAAAAGGTTTCCCTATGTGCGACAGAGTGTCCGCGGCCTCCTCCCTCCCCTGCAAAGGTCCAGCTAGATGCAACTACAACCCAGCGTACGCTGCGCAGCCAAGCCTGCCTCATCCCCGCTCGGTTGGTCGTTCTCCTGTACGACACGCCATCCAGTAGCTCCACGTCGGCAGCCAATCGATTTGACGGCCGGAGCTTGTCATGTTGCCCTATAAAACATGTCCTAGCCCTAGCCGCCACAACCCTTGCTCCATTCTGTCTCTCTCTCCTTCCCTCACCACAGCCATGTAAGGTAGCCCCGCTCACGCCGTCGCCGCGCCCGCCATGCTCCAACGGAGCACAACCTCGAGCTCAGGGTGACCTCTCCGTCGCGCCTCCGTTCCTCTCATGCCGTGGGAAGGGATTCCTCGTAGCAACTCTTCTTCCTCGACGATGCAAATGACACCAAGGCCCGGATCGACGTCGTCTTCTTCCTCTACGTCTCGGATCAGGAGCGCGCCGGAGTTCGTAGACTCTCTGTCGTCGCCCCGTTGTGCCCCGGACCACCTCTCCATGTCCTAGGTAGGGAAGGTATCCCCCTTTCCCGTCGTCCGCATCTTGTTTAGCATCGCATGCGCGTTGTTCCACCCATGCCAAGTTTGTTTCTTCCATGCTCTCCTCATAGGTGCAGTGTATGCGTACTATTTTTTGCATTTTGCTCTTGTTTCTGGAGCACCAAACTGTTGTCCCTCGTGTATATGCCGTTTGTGTGCAACCCCGCGTGCGTCTGCAGCTGTTCCACATATTTTTTTCACTATTTTGATCCTAGGGGTGCTAGTTAATCACACAACGAACTCGTTTCGAAAGAATTTCACGTTTTGACCCTTTTTCGAAACGCCATAGGCCGTGGCGATGCAGACCTGTTATGAAACGTCACTCTACTGTGGTGTTGCAGACCTTCGTAGGAACGCCTGTCTAATGTGGCGTTGCAGACCTGAGGCGAAACGCCTGTCTATTGTGGCGTTGCAAACCTGAGGTGAAACGCCAGTTGCTATGGCGTTTCTTGCCTTTATATTCTGCCATCCCGACCCCCTCGCCCGCCAACCACCATTTCTCCTCTCCTCTTGTTCTTCTTTGCACGAAAAAGCTATCCCTTGTCCTCAACATCCCCCCTTCGATCTCCCTCCTCCCTCAGCCTTTTAGTTGGTTCTTTGGGGCAAATCGAAGAGGCCGGTAAGCTCCTCCAATCCCTCCAATTAGTTTTTGCAATGATTTTGTATTTATGTAGATTTTTTTTGCACTAGGTGTTCTATTTATGTTGCATTGTATTGGTTGGTTTCTTATTATTGAGGAGATTTAGTGTTATGGTTAGGGTTATGCCTAGTTTGGTTGGACAAGGGTTAGGGTTAGTGTTAGGTTTTGTGTTGTGCCTAATTTGGATGGACAAGGTTTAGGGTTAGGGTTTGTGTTAATGCCTAATTTGGATGCAAATTGTTAGGGTAATGTTTTGTTAGTTGTTTTGTTATACTTAGAATTGGTAATTTTATCCCCTTTTTTAGATGGACAAGATTGTGAATATTCATTATGTTGACAAAGAGGCATTCATGAATGTTGCTATTGTTGACAAATATGAGGAAGTGTTGACATTTCTTGATAGTCCTACTTATGAGGAGGTTGTGGCAGAAACTCGGATAAGATTGAAGTGGGTTGATCTAAGTGACCAAGTAGAATTATTAGGAAGATATGATGTTGGGTCGGCACACAACTGTCGAACGAAGACAATGCCTATCAAGTCTAATTTGCATTGGGTTGCATACAAGGAGGCTGTTGCATCCTCGATAGACAAGTCACTCGAAGTGTTTGCTAGTATGGTGGTCAATGCTCCTCTTCATGTTGACTTGAACCAACCCATAGTAGATGATTTGAGCCCGTATAATGGTGTGGCACCTATTGTTGAGCATAAAGTAGAAGTGCAAGTCAATGACTATCCCCAATATGAGTTTGGAGGTAGTGCACCGATCAAAGATGATGGTCATGAGTCCGACGAAGAGTATGAGAGGGAACACAACATTGTTGGTGATGTAGAGGCTCAAGTAAGGTATGATGACATGGATCCTGACATTGTTTATCAGCGTGCTTATGTGTATGAGTCGGATGATGAAGGCCCGATGAATGAGTTGGATGAGGATGGCTTCACTGAGAAAGAAGTGGAGTGGTATACAAAAATCACCGGTTGGGATCACAAAGTTCCCTTGTTTTGTGATGTTAGCCTTGCAAATAAGGCTTTAGTCGACGGTGGCATGAGAAAGACAATTGAGGCTAGAATGTTCCCAAGTAGCACACCCAACGCGATTTGTATGTCTTACCTAAAGAAAGGTTTGATGTTCGAGGACATTCTAGAATTGAAGATGTGGTTGTGTGAGTATGCCGTCAAACACTACAGGCCTTTCAGAGTTGCTTCCTCGGACTGCCACAAGCGATACACCGTGAACTGTGAGGTAGAAAAATGCAAATGGAAACTCAATTCAAGACTCATGAAAGATGGTTTGTGGAAGATAAGTAGTTAAATTGCAACTCACCAATGCACACCGCCGACAGATGAAGCACCAGAGACACACCGTCAGTTAACCTCGGAATTCATCGGTTGTAAATACCAAAAACATATAGCTGAGGATCCAACCATTAAAGTGAAGTTGTTGATGAGTTGGGTTTTCGAGAGATTTGGATATAAGGTCAAGTACGGGAAGACATGGAAGGCCAAACATGTCGCTTTTAGAATGTTGTACGGTGGATGGGAAGAGGCGTACAACATGCTACCCCGGTTGCTGGGTGCGATGGCCTATAGAAACCCCAGAATGTACCACTATGTCCAAGATATTGAAGGAGTGTTCCGTCGTGCCTTTTGGACGTTTGGCCCATGCATTGCAGCTTTTGAGCATTGTCGTCCAGTTTTGTCTATAGATGGAACATTCCTGACTGGCAAATACAAGGGCACACTAATGATAGCAATGGCACATGATGCTAATGATCAGGTGTTTCCCGTGGCATTTGCTTTGGTGTCAGCGGAGAACCAAGACAACTGGGAATGGTTCATGAGACTTGTGAGAAGCACGGTAATTCCTCCCAATAGGGAGGTATGCATCATATCCGATCGGCACCAAGGCATATTGAAGGCCGTGGATGTTCACATTCCAGGGCATGCGAGGCTTCACCATCGATGGTGCATGAGGCACTTCGTTGCAAACTTTTATAGGGCTTGTAAGAACAAAGATCTGGCGAAGAATCTTAACTCCGCATGTGTGGCCTTCTCCGTTGAGTTGTTCACTAAATGATTGAACAAAATATATGAGAAGGCAAATGAAGGTGGGAAAGAATTCCTACAAAGGAATATATATGAGAGACATAAGTGGTCACGGGCATGTGACGAAGGAGGCATGAGATATGGCGAAATGACAAGCAATCTTGTTGAGTGCTTCAACTTTGTCTTGAAGGGGGCACGTCAGTTGCCGGTCACGGCAATAGCTGAATATACCTTTTACAAGCTAAATGAGTATTTTCTTAAGCACTCCGAAGAAATTGGCAAGTTGATTGGTGAGAGTGAGAAGCATCCCAATGATATCTATCCGAAGAAGGTTGCGAGTGGCTAGAGTTTCAAAAGGAGAAGTCAGCCATGCAGCGAGCCACTTGTTTCGATAACGCTGAAATGAAATACCAAGTGGATGAGCCAGGCGGTACAACGAGAGATGGGAAATCATGTGGTGGTCGCTCATTTATGGTTTCCCTTCGGACGCGGCATTGCACTTGTGAGCGTCCTAGTAAGTACCACTGGACATGCTCGCACATGATGACGGCATGTCGCATGAGGAATTTGCCCTTCTCTGATGGTGTTGTTGTGAGGTTGCATGAATTCAACTTGCAAAGTCATCAATTAACATAGGCGTCGAGATTCCACCCTTTTCTTGACCCATCACAGTGGCCCGAGTATCACGGCCCTAATATTAGGCCGGATCGAGAGATGATGGTTCAACCGAAGGGTAGAAGGAGAACAAAACGATACAGGAATGATATGGATGACCTGATGAGCACCAGAGAGTTTGGTAGTGGACATTTCATGGAGCCACGTGATAGGAACCAATGTGGTGATTGCAATGAAACGACACATAATAAGAGGACTTGCAAAAGAAACAACGCATCTACTAGTGATGTGGGAGGGGGGGCAGAGGTGGTTCAAGTGCTGGCGGTGGTAGACGTGGTGGTTCAAGTGGTGGCATTGCTATGGGACGATGATCCGGCAATGGTAGACGTGGTGGTTCAAGTGGTGGCCTTCCTCTGGGCCGAGGATCCGGTGGTGGTAGACGTGGTGGTTCAAGTGGTGGCATTCCTATGGGACGAGGATCCGGCGGTGGTAGACGTGGTGGTTCAAGTGGTGGCCTTTCTATGGGACGAGGATCCGGCGATGGTAGACGTGGTGGCCTTGCTATGGGACGAGGCTCCGGCGGTGGTGGTAGACATGCTGGTTTTATGGGTAGAGGTTCGGGTGGTGGTAGAGGAATGTTCGGTTACCTACGAGGAGAATTTCTGTAAGTTTATCTATCATGTTGTTTTTCATGCCTTGAAGTTTTGATGTTTTTACCTACGAGGACCATTTCCGTAACTTTGTATGTTATTGTATTAACTGTGAGCCTTGATGTTTTTATGTAGGTATGGCGGCATCTCAAGCCAACAACGAGAAAATGGAGTGGGGCGGAGAAGGATGCAGCCAGTGAGGAGCAGCGGTTGATGGAGAGGGCTGCAAAGAAGTTGAGAGAGAAGGACGCAACCGAAGCAAAGAAGATGGAGGGGGAGCGCCAGTACGAGGAGTTTGAAGCAAGGAGGAAGGAGGACCTCAAAATGTTTCTTGAGCAATGTGCTTATGAGAAAAAGATGAAGGACAAACAGAAGAAGGTGATGGAGCAACGTCAAAATGAATGGGCAGCTAAATTTAAGATTGCTATGGAAGAGGGTGCAACAAAGAGAGAGCGGGAGGAGGAACTCTTCATGGAGAGGGTGCTGGAAGAGGCTTCAAAAATGCGCAAAAGGGAAGACGAAGAGGAGGAAGAGACGAAGAAGAAAAAGGGGAAGGGGCCTTGCTCGACGCAATAGAGCCGGAGGCTTCTATTTTCATGCACGCTTTCATGTTTGAACCCTATGTGTTGAACCTTGTTCCCTTGCGTGCTATCTGACTATGAAATCCACTATTATGTACTTTAAGAACCTATTATGCATCTATCGACGTGAACTTTAATGGGAACTTTATATGGGCTATGTTCTTAGTTGCATATGTCATCTGTATGTTGTCTGTGTGAATGTGCTAAATGTGGTATGTATGATGTGTGTGTGAAAGTGCTAAATGAGCAAGATGTGTGTGTGCTAAAGTGCTAAGTGCTAAGTGCTAAATGTGTGTGCTAAAGTGCTAAGTGCTAAATGTGTGTGCTAAAGTGCTAAGTGCTAAATGCGAAATGCTAAGTTCTTGTATGATGTGTGTGTGAAAGTGCTAAGTGCTAAATGTGAAACGCCAAGCCTGCTGGCCTTGCAGACTCAACCAGAAACGCCAGGCTGAGCGGCGTTTCCTTAGTCGAGTACCGCAGGTAGCAGGTCCTCGACAGCGTTGGAGCCCTACAAGAAACGCCGAACCTGATGGCGTTGCAGACTCAACCAGAAACGCCAGCTTAGCGGCATTTCCTTAGTCTAGTACCGCAGTTATCAGGTCCTCGCCAGCGTTGCAGCCCTACAAAAAATGCCAAGCCTGCTTGCGTTGCAGACTCAACCAGAAACGCCACGCTTAGTGGCGTTTCCTTAGTCCAGTACCAAAATTCTCCTTGGAACAGAACAGACAACATCATAACACCATAATTCTCCTTGGCTAGCTGACAAAATTCTCCTTGGAACAGAACAGACAACATCACAACATCATAACAATATGTTGGCTGGCGTTTCCTTAGAACAGAACAAAATAGAAAGAATTCTCCTTGAAATAATTCACAACATAACACCATAATTCAAAGCATAACACTCAGCATAACATCATAGTTCATAGCTCAACACACAACATCATAACACTCAGAATACGACATAGGTCATAACACTTCACTTCCTTCCTCTCTTTGCAGACATCTTGCCCTTAGTAACGTAGCCCTCTGGAGTGTCCTGCCAGCCAGGACGTCTGACGTTCCTTGAGCTAGCTCGGCGTGTTTATTCCGTCGGCTGAGTGGGTTGACTTGGCTGTGGAGCATCTTCCATCTGCGAAACCCCAAACTCAATGAAGTCCGGATCCGCGGCCTCATTGTCTGACTCCTCTTCTTCTTCAATCTCCTCAACATGTGCTCGGCTAGAAGAAGCATGTGCTCGACTCGAAGACGGACGAGCGGAAGAGGCCCGTGGCCGGCTGGAAGACGGACGAGCGGAAGACTGCACATCCATCGTGTACTGCGCACGTGCCCTCACGTCGGTGGACGAAACACCATGGCAAGAAAGTAAAGCCGCTAGTGTGCGGCACCGATTGGCGACCTTCTGCTCAAGGAAAAGATAATGACATGTTAATATGCTAACAAAGGTACGACAAAACAAGGGTTAACAAGGCATCAAACCTGCAGAGTAGTTCTAACAAGTCTGTCCGTTTGTGGACATGGGGCACGGCCAAGGACCACGTTACTCTCGTTGATACATCTCCATAGCTCCGTGCCCTGGATCAAACACATGTGACAAACCATCCATGAATAAATCACACTTGTTTATATTTTAAAGGAGGGATGTACCACTCGGTCATGGAGAGGACCATAATCAAGATGCGCTCCAACTGTCTCCGTAATTGAATTGTTGAATGCAGCATCTGTAGCCTCACTCGGCAGTAAGTCCAAGCAATCGGAACGAGTCCAGGCAGCCTTATGGATAACTCTGTACTCTGTACGCATCCACTCCAAATGCCTTAAGTATGCCGCCTCGTAAGTGTGAGGTGTTTGATCATTTTCAACTCGATGTTGTCTTTGAGCATTCCACATGTCCACCCAAATCATGTGGTGCTCCTCCCAATTGATGACAGTCTTATTGCTTTGCCGGTTTGTCCTACAAAGCATTAGAATACTACATCAGTTTCATTTTTTCATGTTAGACATTGATCAATAGGAGAAACACGTGATACAAAAGTCTCACTTATGTAGCTTCACACTTGTCTCGACGTAATCCGGCGGGGTGCGTTGTTGTACCCCGAACTGCTTTGAAACACGATGAGGAAGATGCCACTCCACCGCATAAAAGCATATCATCGGCACCGCACACGCCAAAGATGCTGGTCACGAAGGCACATGTTGCTCAGAGGGAACTGCCTAAGTACCGTGTACGGCCTCCAATTAACCTACATAACAACAAGTCACTCAACCATCCATGAAAAAAAAACAGCAAATTTGATAAAGCATTTACCAGTTCGTAAGTTAGCATGTCAAGCTCGCTTATGTATGCCTTATACCGCCCCATAGTCGCGATACTCGTCCATTCGACATTAGCCCATGTGTATGCGATGGTGGGGTATCACTCCTCATCCCCGTCAAACGGGTACTTCCAGGGTTCTTCCGGAGCAAGGCTGAAGTTTCGGCCAACAGGGATACGCTCCCACATCCAAACCTGTAGGGCCCAGATGAAACCTCCAAGACAGGACGTCGGCTCACTCCTCATACATGCTCCATCCAACGACAGATTTAATCAACTGAAAATGCATCATATCCCATTGAATAAAATGAAAATGCATGATATTAAGCCATACCTGACGGTACAAGAAGGCTTGTGCCGCCGAACCCCAACTCCACTTAACATCCCAGTCACGAAGAGGATCCAAGAACATCCATGAGGCTGTGTCCCAGTGCCATCCGGAAACACCACTTGGGTCAAAAGATTCCAGAGATAAGCTCTCGCGAACCTATCCACAACAAGCGGACTAGCTTCCTTTGGGCATCTGTGAAAATGTCTATGTATCCAAGAGAACAACACACCGGATGGCCTAGGATCCTTCCTAGTTTCATCAGTCCATGGCTCGGGTTCAACACCAACCAATGCTGCAACCCGTTGTTGCCACCCGGCGGGCCTAACCTTCCGTGTAAGAGCCATGCCCTCGATACGAAGCCCGATGATCATAGCAATATCCTCCAAGGTTATGCTCATCTCACCAAGAGGAAGGTGAAAAGAGTGCGTCTCCGGCCTCCAACGATCCGTAAGTGCGGTTAGGGCCGTGGCGTTCAACCATGGTGGTGTGCCTTTAAAGTTGAGCACAAATTGAAGAAGATCCATTCTTCTAAAATAAGGCTCGTAACAAGGGTCATATACAAGAGTTTCATTCGGGTTGTGCCCCCTCGAACAAAGTAGTGGAGGAACCTAAACAAACAAACGCATAATTTGTTAATTGACTCAACTAGTCAAAATATAAAAATCATGGAGTATATAAAAATAATCATCAACACAATCGTAATTACCTCTCCTCTTTCAACTAGCACCGCATGATGCTTCTGCTCGTAGTACTCATCAAGACCCAAATACTTATCGGACCGAAACATCCTACATAATATGAACAAAATTCTTACCGGCCTCTTCGAATAATATGAACTAAACCTAGGCATAAACCTAATGCGAATAATATGAACAAAACCTAGGTTATACCTATAGCCACCAAAAACTACACCTAGACACACCATAAACTACACCTATTAACAATCACAAAATAAATTTTACTTCAAAACATACGTACACCTAGTGCAAAAAAATCTACACAAATACAAAATCATTGCAAAACCTAATTGGAGGGATTGGAGGAGCTTACCGGCCTCTTCGATTTGCCCTAAAGAACCAACAAAACGGTTGGGGGATGAGGGAGATCGAAGGGGGCATCTGGAGGAGGAGGGAGAGCTTTTTCGTGGAGGAAGAAGGAAAGAACAGGAGGTGGACGAAGGGGCGTGCGGGGTAGTTACATAGCCCCTTGCAATACCAGCCTCTTTGGCATTTCTGTTAAGGTCTCCAACATCCAGTAGACTGGCGTTGCACATGAGGCATGCAACGTCTAGTAGACTGGCGTTTCGCATAAGGCCTGCAATGCCACGATTTTTGGCGTTTCCAAAAGGGTCAGAACGTGAAATTCTTTCGAAACGAGTTCGTTGCGTGATTAACTTGCACCCCTAGGATCAAAACAGTGAAAAAAACCCTGTTCCACGCCTCCCGCATCTCATGGTTGCTTGCCACTGAGTCAGGCCGCCATGGCCAAGGAGCTCAAGCTGATGTGTGCGTACAGCCACACGAGCGCCTATGCCCCTCCTCCCAGTTGCTTCGCGGCGCTCGCAACTACACCCCCTCCTAGTCCCACACCCCCGTCGGAGCTTGGTAGCCGCTGCTGCTCTTCCTAACTCCGCCTAGTAGCCGTCGTGCACCATAGAGAAAAAAGGCTCGGCCTTCTTACTTCATGTGCAGCCAAGTCCCACCTCACCTAGTGGTAGCAGCCGTTGCCTCCCATGCAAGAGGTCCGGGGTTCGATCCCAGCCTCATTCCTTTTTGTGTTATTTATTTTTTCTGTTATTTTTCGTATTTTCGTCATATGCCAAATTTAGCATATCCTAGCTTATATTTGAGGAAGGATTTTGTGGAATTGTGGCATGTTTTTCTAGTGTAATATAGTCTTATGATATATGGATTTGGGGTAGAAAAATTCAATGAATCGATCTGTGGTGTTAGTTTGGTCATTTGAGCAACATTGTGAAAATGCTATTTTGTGCTAAGATGTCATTTCGTTAATTTTGTCAGAATGAACCCTTGCACCCTTTGTTAAAAATTATGAACATGGAAGTTATAGTGTGTAGGGAGTACCAGGCCCTAGAATTTTCATTGCCATTAAGAGCTTGTGTATTTGAGGGTTTCTTTGTGTGAACGTGCCATCCCAATAATGTTGTTTTGTGACTTATTGAAATATGAGCAAATCTGAAAATTGTTCGATCCGAGCCTCCTCCCTTTTTGTGTTATTTAATTTTTTCTGTTATTTGTCCTATTTCGTCATATGCCAAATTTAGCATATCCTAGCTTATATTTGAGGAAGGATTTTGTGGAATTGTGGCATGTTTTTCTAGTGTAATATAGTCTTATGATATATGGATTTGGGGTAGAAAAATCCAATGAATCCATCTGTGGTGTTAGTTTGGTCATTTGAGCAACTTTGTGAAAATGCTATTTTGTGCTAAGATGTCATTTCGTTAATTTTGTCAATATGAACCCTTGCACCTTTGTTAAAAATGATAAACATGGAAGTTATAGTGTGTAGGGAGTACTAGGCCCTCGAATTTTCATTGCCATTAAGAGCTTGTGTATTTGAGGGTTTCTTTGTGTGACCGTGCCATCCCAATAGTGTTGTTTTGTGACATATTGAAATATGAGCAAATCTGAATTTTTTTCGATCCCAGCCTCCTCCCTTTTTGTGTTATTTCATTTTTTCTGTTATTTTTCCTACTTTCGTCATATGCCAAATTTAGCATATCCTAGCTTATATTTGAGGAAGGATTTTGTGGAATTGTGGCATGTTTTTCTAGTGTAATATAGTCTTATGATATATGGATTTGGGGTAGAAAAATCCAATGAATCCATCTGTGGTGTTAGTTTGGTCATTTGAGCAACTTTGTGAAAATGCTATTTTGTGCTAAGATGCCATTTTGTTAATTTTGTGAGAATGAACCCTTGCACCCTTTGTTAAAAATGATGAACATGGAAGTTATAGTGTGTAGGGAGTACTAGGCCCTGGTATTTTTCATTGCCGTTAAGAGCTTGTGTATTTGTGGGTTTGTTTGTGTGAACGTGCCATCCCAATAATGTTGTTTTGTGACATATTGAAATATGAGCAAATCTGAAAATTGTTCGATCCCAGCCTCCTCCCTTTTTGTGTTATTTATTTTTTTCTGTTATTTTTCCTATTTTCGTCATATGCCAAATTTAGCATATCCTAGCTTATATTTGAGGAAGGATTTTGTGGAATTGTGGCATGTTTTTCTAGTGTAATATAGTCTTATGATATATGGATTTGGGGTAGAAAAATCCAATGAATCCATCTGTGGTGTTAGTTTGGTCATTTGATAAACTATGTGAAAATGCAATTTTGTGCTAAGCTCCCATTTTGTTAATTTTGTGAGAATAAACCCTTGCACCCTTTGTTAAGAATGATGAACATGGAAGTTATAGTGTGTAGGGAGTACTAGGCCCTCGTATTTTTCATTGCCATTAAGAGCTTGTGTATTTGTGGGTTTCTTGGTGTGAACGTGCCATCCCAATAATGTTGTTTTGTGACATGTTGAAATATGAGCAAATCTGAAAATTGTTTCAAGTTGCTATGTTGCCATGGTGATTGCCATGCTTATACAAGTTCTTTGTGCTGGTACTTTGGTGTGAATTAGAGATCATGTTGCCCTCTATCAAATGCTGCCACTACTTTGCTAAATATGTTTCTCATCATAGTTATTCATTCTATCAAATATGCCATGTTGTTGTAAATTGTTGTGAATTCTCTTTGTGAAATTTGGCAAAGTCCAAGAATCTGCTATTATCTTCATGCCATGTTTAGAGGATGCTATCATGATTTCTGTGCATTTTCAGCTCCTGCTTAGTGGGAGTGAATTTTAGTAGTTGTTGCCCTCTATCATCCTGTTAAGTTTAATGCAATGAAAGTTGTTGTAGAGTAGAGTTTTATTGCTGTCAACCTGCCATCGTGTTAAAAACTGCAAGTGTAAACTGAGATTTTCACAAAGTCCTAATCTGTGATATTTCTTGCCATGTTGGGAGCTTCATTGCCATTGATCCATGAACATATCCATGTTGTTGTTAGCTAGGGATTATTGTACTCTTTGATAGATTCTTATTCATGTCTTGGTTGAACTTGTTGGGTGGTTGTAGATGCTAGTTTTCACATGATCAAAGTTGTATGTTGCCGTTTGTGGACAAATTGGTGGTGGAATTTTTTGAGCTTTGTGTGAGTTGTGTTGCTTTGTTTTGCATTATCTTTAGGTCTATTTCACCTAGAATTTCATGTCTAGCATACTTGGAATGCCAACCAATTGCCCATAGCCTCTCTCAAATGCTATTTTGTCATTGTTGCCTTCCGTATCTTGTTTTGTGAGTTCCGAGAGATCCGTAGGTCGGTTTGCGACATTCTTTATATGCATTTGCACCATTTTCCCATGATGCATCAATTTTTTCCATGTTCATCCAAGCCGAAGTAATTAATCTCGAGGTTCTTTCCAGAATGGTAACAACTTAATAAACGCATGAGAAAGATGACTAGTGTAGCATTGCCATGCTTCTTGCATACCATACTCATGCACCATGATGCTTGTAAACATTGTACCATGCCGTGTGTTCATTGGATGTGTATTTTATTTCGGGTAGCACCGGGTAACGAGAATGAGTACGAGGATCTCGTTGAGACCGTTCCTTAAGAGCAAGAGCTATATCCCTCAGAAGAAGTGCCAGGCAAGATGACCGTGACCTTGATATCATTTCTAATTTTGTTGGGCTTAGTTGTCTTGTTCCCATCACTAGTTAGTGCTGCCTACCACCTGATTATCAAGCCCCCAAACATTTCTATGAAAAGCCTCTCACCCCTTCACATCCTAGCAAACATTGATGGGCTAAGTTAGCTCTTGCTCAAACAATCTTATGGCATTGCAAGTTGCACGTGCATGCTGATCCATGTGTTAACATGGGGCATTTTTGAATATCATCTTATTACTTCTATTTTATTTAATGCACATCTATACTTGGTAATTGTGGAAGGTTTGGCATTTTCTCGGTGTTTTGTTCCGCCTTTGCCGCCCTAGTTTCCGGTTACCGGTGTTATGTTCCATATTGAGCACTCCTAACACGCTAGGGGTTGTCATGGGGACCCCTTAATAATTCGTTTTGAGATAAGATTCTTCCGGCAAGGCCCAACGTTGGTACTACATTTGCTAAACAACAGAATAAAAGTGCATAAGAATAGCTACCCCGTGGGTCTTAATCAACAACCCGAGCCAGTGCTCCTCATGAGTGTTGGTCCAAACCGAGCGATGTCCGGCGCCCCCTGGTCACTCGGGGTTTCAGCGAACCTGGCATACTACCCATCTGGTTGTGCCTTGAGAAAGATATACATGCGGCTCCTATTTGGATCTGGCCTACCAGACGGTTTTACTGGATTTGTCTTACTCTTAGTGAATGTCTGGTGCATCGGGATTCCGAGGATACTTTGGGATATCTGAAGGTTGAGGTTTTCCACTATGTAATATGAGGAGACCACGGGTTGTGTGTGGTCGAGGCTTCCTATGCGGCTGGTGGTAGTTTGTGACGGACTAGTTGGAGCACACACTACTAGAAAAAAGGCTCTTAGTGGCGCACCTATTTTGGCTATTAATGGCGCACTATACGTGCGCCACTATTATCATGCCACTACTAATAAAGAGTAATGGCGCACGCCTGGTGCGCCACTGTTAATATACATAACATTGGCGCACCACCTGGTGCGTCATTACTATCCCAGACACTAATGGCACATAACAGCGGTGAAACAGAAAGTAATCAACGTTTCAGGAGAAAGTGTTGCTGCGATCTTGCCATGGCTTGGCGCCGGCATGACTCGCGGTGTTGTCTGTGGGGTGGTGTCCCTCGCCCCAAACGAATTTGGCCCTTCGGCCAAAGCATGGACCAATTTAAGCAGGTGCTGAGGGTTATCACATTATCTTCGTCGGCCCCACGGGGTCGATACGGAGGTAACAAGTCGTCGCAGCCCCGCAGCACCCGAACCAGTTGAATCCTATACACGGTGGGTGGCATCGCATTACCGTGGAACACGCGGTTGCTCGGTTTAACGATTTTGGCCTTGGCGACATCGATCAACTCGCCGTCCACCAAGTGCAGGAGAGTGCATGGAACGTTGGCGGCGCCCTGCGAAAACATGTAGGGCATCAGGGATGCCCAGACAAAGGCAAGGAGATGAAGTCATCGGCCGAGGCTTAGTTATCATGATGGCGTCGAGCTCAGCTAATGTCGACGCACCGCCAACGGCGGGCGTGCAAGTGACGGAGGGGCCGTTTGCTGCCGAGGTGTCGGCCGGCGTATTCTTCCCACACACGGGTGCATTAAGCTTCAATACCAGCGCCGACGCCGGAGGCACCTGCAATGCCGCCTCCGCTGGAGACACCGATGCCGGCGCGTTGTGCGAGTTGCTGCCCGGGATGCTAGGAATCGGGGCGGCCCCTGTTGGCCGCACGCAATCCACCCCCGCAGCCCCTCAAGCAAGGAAGGCATAATGGCAGTGATCGTCGCTCCTAGTTGGTCTCGCACTTGCTCTTGGACTATCTCCGAAATCCGCACCACTTGTGCCTTGAGTTCTTTAACCTCGCGCTCCTAGCTTTCCGAGCTGGTCTTCCTCTCCTTTCGCCCTGCCTTATAGTATTCCGACCATTTCGTGGACAAGCCTTCGTCGGTCACACGACCAGCTGACGATGGCTTACTTCGCTTATCCTTGTGTTTCATTATGTTCAACGCCCTATTTAAAGTGGCGTCCCAAGGGGCAGACGGGGAGCTCTCAGACCCCGTGCTACTGCTTTCAGTTTCCTGCAGAAGGAACGTGAACCATTTAGAAATTTGGATTCATTAATTAGAATGCAACCATATGGAGCTAATTACGCGGGGATGTATTCCTTACCAGAACACGCTCAAGCTCCTTCACCTTCGGTTCCGTGGTAAGCTCCTTTGTTACCGGGCCCTGACATAGTTCATGGTATGCTTTTCATTGTATTTATCGAAGAGGGGCGGTAGGCCTTGCTCGGCACGCTCCGCATGCTCCTTGTCACATTTAGGTTCTGCCATTGTGTAACCGCTGGGACCAAGTTTGTGGACCCCTAAGTTCAAGTCCCGCATATCTTTCTCCCACTGACTTGATTCCGTGGATGCGTTGCTCTCGCACTTTATCTTGAACTCCAGCTACTCAGCTTCACTGATCGAAGGATTTGTCTCCTTGATCTTCTCATAACTATCACCTTTTAGAATCCTTCTCTTCACCGAGGCTCTCCAAGTAGCCAGGGTCGTGCTCATCTTTGTGAGGGCGGCACTGTTCACTTTATTCCCTGAGAGGCGTGTGTTTGCGACGTCACCGGGGAACTTGTATCGTTGGTGCAGCTTTGTGAAGAGGAGGTTGCGCAAATTCGCTCGGCCTTGATGCCTTAGGTTCTCGGTGTTGATCGAGACGGTGCTCCGGAGAATGCACCCAAGTTGTCCTGCGTACCGACCGACTAATTCTTTGGGCGCCGTTGGATGCCCACTGGAGGACACTTCAGTAAATTCCTCCTTGACGGTGTCGCACGTTCGGGTGCCGGTCCTTCCGTTGCTTCTTCGGTTGGCTGCCATCTGTGCGTTTGCTGCCATCATCAATGGTGGAATCCCCGACGGTACCATCAGTGGTGTCATCTCCGACGCCACTAGGGGTTGTGTAGTCGGGATTGGTGTCTTCCCCGGTGTCCTCATAGCGGTGAGGTTCTTCCTCTAGCTCCTAGGACAGCTCCCACAATGGCTTGCCCGAACCGCCGGCCTCATCGTTTTTGGCCATGTTCGCTCTAAATAGGAAAAAGGCTACGAGAGTTATTGGATGAGATCAGGGTAGTATCTATTCTTCTCAGATTTAGAGGGAAACTGAGAATAAAACATGCAAATTGATATGATGAAGATGAAGATTTGGGAGTAGAACTTAGGTTAGAGAAGATGCGGAGATCAACACATTGAAGAATTACTCGCCCCGCCTCGGAATATGAGTCCCAGTTTTTTTAGCTTTTTTAGGTTTCTAAAATAAGCAGTCCTCAACTAAAAATATTTTTCTAAAAGTCTAGTAATCAAGTCTTAATTAGTAGACTTCTAGGTCAAGAAAATTGGGCATGACCTTTGCTAATTTTCTTGACATAGGAGTGACCCATTCTCAACCGAAATGGAAATTAATCAACATTTCAGGAGAAAAGGCGACTCCATCCATTCCGATGATGTTCCTTTTTCCTCTCCTCACGACAACACGACTGGGCTTTGACGGGTCGGTAATGAAGAAGCATTGGTCCACTTGGCAAGCCAGTACCCATGGATCATTTTTTGCGTTGAAATTTGCGCCCGCGGTCTTGGATTTGGCTTAGTGTATAACCATGGTGGTGAAATAACGGTCTTCTTTTAGGACGCTCTTGGCCCATATGACACGGAACATCGGAACCTTCTCTCCAGCGTAGCTCAGCTCCCAGATCTCCTCGATCCTTCCGTAGTATCTGTCCTTGTCGTTACTCGTGTAGGATTCCATTGTTACCCCGGAGTTTTGATAATCGCTCTTCATATCCTTTTCCTCGGTGTAGAATGTGTAGCCCTTGATAACGTACGCCTCATAGGTCATCAGGTTGTGCTCGACGCCCTGTGACAATGTGAATATGAGTTTTTCTTCCGCGGAAGAATCCTCATGTAAAGGGTACGATAGAAGCTTGTCCTTGAACCGACGCGTGAAATATGAGTTGTGCTCTTTCATTATATCTCCGTCCGTCCTCTGTTGGCCTCGGTCATTGTACATCTTCTCAATAAATGTTTTGTGCTCTACCACCCAAGGATCAACCATGTCTATGTGTTGTAGCGCAACTACGTTTTCTCTTTCAAATTCGGCGAGTCGACCCTTGAAGTCGACATGCATTTCGCGGCGACCCTCGCGGTGCTCCGCATCCAGCGAGCCTGCCGAGGTGCCTGTTGACGGGCAGACCAACAGGGTTCTCGATGCTTAGATAATTCGTGCAGAAGGAGATGCACTCTTCGGTCAGAAAGCCCTGGGCTATGCTTCCATCTGGATGTGCCCTGTTGCGAACATATCGTTTGATGACACCATTCATCCTTTCGAACGGCATCATGCTGTGCAGGAACGTCGGCCCGATTTGGATGATATCCTCCACCATATGGACCAGCAGATGCACCATAATGTCGAAGAATGCAGGCGGGAAGTACATCTCAAGCTCGCATGGTATCACCACGATCTCTTCCTGTAGCCTTATGCGTTGCCTCACGCCAACCGACTTCCGAGAGATGACGTCGAAAAAGTTGCATAGGCCAAATAGCATTTCACACACGTGCGCGTCCATGATCCCACGGATTGCAACTGGAAGTATCTGCGTCATCAGCACGTCACAGACGTGAGACTTCATCCTGTTGAACTTCTGCTTCGCTAAGTCTAGGTATCTGCTTATCTTCCCCACGTAACCGTAAGGAAGTTTTACTCCTACGAGGCAGGTGAAAAACTGCTCGATCTCCTTCTGACTTAGAGTGAAGGACGCGGGAGGGCAGTCATATTCGATCTTCTTGGACTTTTGGCCTTTGCGACGACTTTTCATGTCCTTCGCCTGATCATCATCATCATCATCATTAGTGCGTTTTGTGTGAAGCTCCTCCCTGATGCCCATTGATTGCAAGTCTGCCCTTGCTTTCGGCCCATCTTTGGTCCTGTCTGGCATGTTGAGCAGTGTACCAAGCAGACTCTCGCACACGTTCTTCGTGATATGCATGACATCAAGGCTGTGAGGCACATGGAGAATGAGATGTTCTCGTCGAAGCAAGTGTCGGTCATTTTGTGTTTTATCTTCACCTCTAGAGCCATGAGCGTTACTTTCAGGCGGCTATCCTCGGGCCTGCATCCTTCATACAATGGAGTAACCGCGTCTATCTCTAGTTGATCTAGCTTGGCTTTCTCTCAGGCGGCAGCTCTTGCGTTACCCGTCTGTTTGAGAAGCAACTCTGTAATATGAGGGTCCTGCACCCAGTCCATCGATGGTCCATCGTCGTCTGCTCTGGCATCTTCATCTTCATGATCATGCCCTTCCTCTTGATCTTCCTCATCATCATGTCCGGCATCTTCTACATGATGACTGTGTCCTGCATCTACTTCGTGATCATGTCGTGGAGATTCTTCGTCTTCTCGCCCGCCCTCGCCGCTATTGTCTTGCTGCCCTTCCTTATTTCTTTCCCGGCCCCCATGGACGACTTCATAATCATCTTCATCACCTTGCCACCGATAGCCATCCATGAAACAATGCACAAGCAAGTGGTCCCGCACCTGTCTGGAATCCGGGTCCATAAGGCTCTTTAGCTTGCATCTTCGACACGGACATCTTATCTCCGTCTCGGTCTTTTGAAGCATCTCGGCCTTCACGGAGCTCAAAAACCTATTCACGATGCCTTCGGTCATCGTGCGGACCATGGTCGCCTGCGGGGTAGAGCAAAATGATATTTTAGAACCAAATTTTTTTTGGCATGACTTTGCCTTAAAATAGGACCAAAAAGAATGCATAGTGCCAAATTCTCGCTGAAACGGAAATGAATCAACATTCCGGCAAAATATTGGCAACTATCGCATTTCAAATACCGGTACCTGCAAACACATACATATATGCAACACCACAAACATACGTAGATCTAGGTTCAACTATATAGTAGTGGCGCACCACATACATGGTGCGCCATTAATGTCCATATATTAGCTATAGCCGTTTTTCTAGTTGTGACACCGACAGGGTTAATATATTTTGGAAAGACGTGCCCGTGGTTATGTGGCAACTTGCAATTTTTTTGAACATCCGATTAGAGAAAATAGATGTAAACTTGATTGAAATATGCCAACTGTGTGCGTAACCGTGTCTGTCTCTTTCACGAGCTTCTTCTCTGACCAAGGACACGGTGGGATCATGACTAACGTAAGTAGGTGTTCAAGATCACTTAGTGATCATTATTTAGCTCATGACCGTTATGCATAGACCACTCCACTTTAAATCATGTTCTCGTAAGTTAGCCACCATATATGCTTAGTGATGCTGCAACCTCAACACTTAACCTTACCTCCGCCAAGAACTTGATTAGTCTTGATATCATGGTCGCAAGATTGATGAGTCCCTACGGTTCACAGATTACTACAACACCACAGGTCCAGGTACCACAGACTGAGAGGCGTTTGACGCTTCACAACTTCAGTGGGAGTTCCACGAAGCCAGTGGGCGCATGTACATGATGTACCTCAATGATTAGAGGACCTTGGTCGTTTCCTGGTATAGCGAGTCAGACTCATTGCATTTTATCGTTTGTTTTTGTCCATACTTGGACCCTGTCTTCTGAATGATTGAAATAAATGTTGTGTGGCTTGTAACTTAACTGGTGGCGAGTGTACGCCAATCCATATACTCATCTCTTCATACATGTATCTGCAATGATTTCTATACTTGCGAAACACCAAGATGTGCCTCTATCCATATTAAGGCCTCGTCTCCAAATATGGAGAATGCCGCATCTTGGACATTACAACCTGGTAGAGCCATACAACCATAGGAGCCTTTGCTTGATCGATCTTGGCCGAGTGGAGTCTAGTGAAAAACTATTTTGAGTCTAATTATATTGAAGAGTAGGATTTTTTTACTCCTCTTCCCTGCTCTGTTGAGGTTCACGACTTAGGAATTTTTAGTTCTACACCTCTTCTCGCTCAAAAGTTTTTTACGATCATGCGGGTATTTTGGAACCTATATGATGCGGGTGTGACGGAGTTCTCACTTGGTGCCTCCTTTCTGACTTGATTTCTTCCGAGGAGTTGAGCTCCAAGGGGTTCTTGGCACATTGTTATCATTCAACTTCCTTAGTATCTCAGGACATGGACATTGAAACAGATATATACTTTTCTTGGTGGCAAATAGTGACGTGACTTTTCCCCTGTACTGGTGGAGATAGCATGGATAATCTACTAGGTTTGGTATCATTGTGTTTTTGAAAGTTTCACGTAGATGAATTTGCGGAACTTCTCGCATGTGTGTTGATAGTTGCGGGAAAGGTGTATCTAATTTCATTAATTAGGTTCCTCGACCTGCAACCTGATTGTGAAAGTGCGTTATATCGACTAGAGGGGGTGAATAGGCGATGTTTAAAAGTTCATCACTTAGGAAATTCCTTGTGAGGAAAGTCCTCAGTCATGAACTGAGTGTAGTGGAAATAGTACTTAGGCAGAAGTGATAAAACGACTACAGCCAAGTAATCATCGTGAATTGAAAGAATCGGTTTGCACAGGTCACATGTAGATGATAAGCAGGTGATGAATAACTCAGGTGAAGAATTTGAGTTGAGGAATTCAGAGAAAGTCTTCAGTCAAATTCTTCAAATAGTACAGGTGAAAGTCTTCAACATGCAATTGAGGAAATGAAAAGAGTTGAAGAAATAGAACAAGTAGCTTGATGAAGATAGTTGTTGATGACCGAGTTCAAACTGGTGTGACAGTTGTATGTCTGGATTGGAGCGGCTTGGTATTGAAATCAAAGGACACACAGTCCCTACCGTATTATCCTTGAGCTAATGACACACAATCCTCCCCCAAAACTCGTGGTAAGTATTCAGGGAAGACTTCCAAACCCTCACAAACTCGGTCACCCTGCGATCCACAATTGACTACTAGATGCTCCAGACCATGATGCCTTGCCGTCCGGAGGATGCACAGTCGTCAAAGGTAACAAGCGTCAGTTCCACACAGGAATAACTTCTTTCGTGATGCTCAATCACTTGTGTTTTGGTTTGGGTTTGGGTTTTTGGGGTATTGCCTCACTTGATGATTTTCTAACAAAGTCCTCGAGGAATATCGTTGCTCTAAATGACAAGTGTCAGTTTATGTCAGAGCAGCCAACCAGCTAGTGGTTGTGGGGGTCAGTTATTTATAGCTTGGGAGCATCCCTCCATGACTTGACATGAATGCCCTTAATGATATGACCATTGGATGGATAAGATTTGGGACAGGTGGCGCGTGGCACAGCAACGGTCGGAACTTTCAACTCTGAAAGTCCTCATATCTCATATTCCTCACTTTGAGGATCTAGTAGGTGTAGGTTTGAGTTGAGCATCATGAGGAAATTCTTTCCACATTTTTACCTAGACCCCCTTTAACAGTACGGTCTTCCTATGACTCAAGAGTGAAGAAATGAAATAGAAAGAGTAAGTCTTCAAGCTTCAAATTCTTCAGAGTATTTTCTTCGGGACACACCAAATTCCTCATCATCAATATATCTTCATGAGGAATATCAATTTCTTCACGATTTCTTCACGATCAAAGTCTTCAAGGAATGACCAAGGTCTTCACCAGAAGTCATAGATTTTAGGGGTCGATATTCATAGAATAACTCAAACTCCTCAGTGACTTATAAAGCCTGTGTACACTTACAAACTTATCAGTCTATTAACCTATAAGTCTTCAATCCACCAAAATCACTAAGGGGCACTAGATGCACTTACAATCTCCCCCTTTTTGGTGGTTGATGAAAAATAGGCTATGTTTTCAACGGGCATAAAAATATGAAATGTAAGTACAGAGTTTGAGGAATTTGATTGCAAGATACAGAGAAACTCCCCCTGAAGATGTGCATACTTGAGGAATTTGCATTGGACATCAAATGCAGATTGATGATATATATTCTGGAGATCTCCCCCTGTATATTGTAATTCATGCATGCATTTGACATAAAGTATGAGCAATTTGAAATGCATGATGTAAAATGGTCTCTGACGAATTTTAGCATGCATGCATTAATTACCTTGAGGAATGAGCATGCGAGGAAAACATTCAAAAAGTTTCAGAACACCATCGGGCTTAAGTCACAACTCATTACATCAAACACTTTAGAAGAAACGAGAGTTTCTAACTTAATAAAGTTTATAAGCCCATAAATTTGACCCGCTTGAAGAACTTTCTCCCCCTTTGTCATCAAGTGACAAAAAGGGACGAAAGTGAGGACTAACGCCCATGAAGAACTTCACTTCTGTGGTGGAGAGGTGCCAGCATTCTTCGTGTCAGCCTTCCTGGTTGGGCATTTTGCAGTATCAGGAGGTTCGTCATCAGAATCAGCAAAGTGGAATGAGGAATATGAGCTGTCCACCAAGTCAGGAACTCAGATATTCTTGAATTTCTTCTTTGGTGGCCATGACCAATCAAATTCTTGAGTGAATTCTAGTTCTTTGAGTTCCTCGGGAGTCTTGAGATGTGATAGTATGGCCCAAGTGCGATCAAATACCTCATGAATATAATAGTGGTTTTTCTTCACATCATTTTTAGTGTCATTGGGGGTTTTCACAATAGAGCCAAACTGATGCTTAACACACTTATGGTTTTGATCAACCTTCTGATGAAGACTGAGGAGTAGTTCTGTGTTAGTCATCACTCGTGGGTGAGTTGGACTTGGAGGTTTTGCTCTGCCACCAGATTCTTGGGTGGCAGTGTCATCATAGGAAGAGTAGGATGCAGCCTTGCGAAATGGACCATCCAGTGGCCGATTACCTTCATCAATCACAGACTTGCCTTTGCCCTCAACTCTTTCAAAAGATTTCTTGATGACTTTGAGAGGAGGTAGATTGCTGAGGTGATTCTGAAAGTCAGCTTCATAGTTGATTGCAGATTTGGTTCTGATGAATCTCATGATCCAAGGCGCATAAATCTTCAGCTGAAATGGTGATAAGGCATTGTTGGCCAAAGTCCTCAAGAAGATGTTGCGAATTTTCATTTTGATTCCGCGAATGAGGTTGAACAGTATGTTCTTCATGGTCCCGATAACATCTTCTTCATTATCATGCCTTTTGATAGGTGCGAAGGAATAGGCCAATATCATGTAGACTATTGTGGGTACATACTTCAATTCCTTCACCATGAATCTAGTCCATGGAGGTGGGCCCGTGGCTAAAGGCTTCATGAGGGCCTCCATTAGATGATTTGGCAACTCTTTTTCATCATATAGGTTTATTGCATTATCTGAAGGAATTGAGATTGGTAGACCTCGAAGCAATTATGTGGCTAGAGCCGTTAAGTGAGTGTGTTGATTCATCCAAACCAAGACCCAAGAGTTGATGTTTTTGGGGTCACCTGAGATGTGCAGTGTGGCATAGAACTGAAGAATGATGGTTGTATCCGAGTCAGTGATATCCCTGCAGAATTGCAGTAGCCCTCCATCGTGAAGAACAATCAAAACATGGGTAAAGCAAGGAAGTTCCTCCATATCACAATGAGGAATGTGTGTGTGATGAAATATCTTTCTCTTCTCCACAAGCATATCATCATAGTAATTAATTTGTGTTCTGGTCCAGAACATCATGTGCCTTATACGAAGCTTGTCGTATGGATTCGCCCCTGTGTAGAAATGATGTTCATCATAGAATTCCACTTTCTGACACTTTGGCCTCCTTGAATATGGTTGTCTGGGCTTCGGTTGAAGATTTTGATGTTGAATTTCTTCAGTTTGAGGAATTTTAGCCACCACCATTACCGATTCAGGATTTTTGACTTGTGGTTCATCAGTTGTTTCTTTATGTTGTGCGGAGGCAGTTTCTTTATGCACATGTTCTTTAGTTCGAGGTATCTGCTATGTTGTTGGTGCAGTTTCAGGTCCAATAGTTTCATCACATTTTCATTTTCATCAGCTGATGCAGCTGATTCTTGGTCTCGTGCTGATTTCACACGTGAGCTCTTTTCTTTAGAGCCACTCCGAATTTCTATAGCTGCCGGGGATGCAATAGTTTTAGGATTTTGAGTAGTCAATTTGAGAAATCATCATGGATTACAGGTGTGGTGCAGCCAATGTCCACATCATCCTCTTTTTCTTCAGCAGTCGTTTGTGGGTTTTGAGGAGGAGCTGTTGAGACTTGAGGAAATTGATCAGCTTGAATTTGCTCATCTATTGGTGTGGATGCTGCAGAGCGATTTTCATCCATTTCCTCATCCTTTTCTGGAATCATAATGTCGGTGCACTAGAGACTGGGGTCTCCCATGCCCCAGACTTGTGCACGGACACCAGCAACACACTTGGCGCCAACACACCAAGACAGCCGACGGGAACAGAAACCCCAGGCTCGCCAAGACCACACCCTGCCGGGAAGACTCACAAGGCCCCGGCGAGCCATCCTCGCCGGGAAGACTAACAAGGCCCAGGCGAGCCCTCCTCGCCAGGAAGACTCACAAGGCCACGGCAGGCCCTCCTTGTCGGGAAGACTTGCAAGGCCCCAGCAAGCCCTCCTTGCCAGGAAGATATCCAAGACCCCGGCAAGCCATCCTTGCCAGGAATATGAGCAGGGCCATGGGCAAGGACGCCAGGCAGGCAGGCTCTCTTCGCCCGCCAAGTGTACCTCCTACCACAGTGCCACCGACCGCCACCGCTCCAGCACATCTCTCATGCGCCAGCACAAACCCCAGGTGTCAACACACCTGGGCACGTGTCAAAGCCACCTTGAAGCAGGTCAGGGGCGAGACAAGGCATTTAGTGCCCCTGACACGATAGTAGAAAGATAAGGGGTGAACCCTGTACACTATGCAACCCGTGAGCACACTGTTGGTGACCCCTTTGCCTATATATGGAGGCCCAAGGCTCATTTCTAGTGGTTGGGACATCTTGGGTTTTGGACTCCCTAATCACCAGCTCAACTACTGTAGCAAATAGCCCTACAGTAAGCACCAAATACAAACTAAGCAGGAGTAGGGTTTTACGTGCCAAGCGACCCGAACCTGGGTAAACGACCTTGCGGATGCTGATCACTAGTTCCGCTCTTGGTGCCACCTCTTTCCCTCCGCCGAGCGATCAAGGGACCCTTAGAGCTTCCCATAGGTCTCGATTTCCCCGACACCTTTGGCGCGCTAGGTAGGGGGAGCAGCTGAGAGCATTCTCGCGGATTCGAGCAAGGTTCGCACCAGATATTGGGAAGTTGAGCGCACCACTATGATTCCCCGAAGCGGGATGCAACAGTGGTCGCTCCAGTTTGCTATGACCTCCTAACGCCTGCGCGAGTGCACCGCTGCACGAGCGTAGGCCAAGGAGGCGGAGACCCCGAGCTTGATAGCATCACGTTGATGCACCTCTCCAGGACACTATGTTTCTATTGAGGGTGTGCCTAGGGGCTTCGGCGAGGCCTTCGGAGGTGGAGACCCCGAGCTTGATAGCATCAGGTTGATGCGTACTCCGGCTGACGCACCTCCGTGGAGTGATGCATAGCCCTCGAGGATGCGCCAATAGGCCCCGAAGCCCAGGCATGCACTGCTACTTCTCAAACAACAGCGCCAGAAATTGACACGTTGACGGAGACTTGCTTGCGTTCGTTTTTCCCTTGAAGAGGAAAGGGTGATGCAGCAAAGGAGCATTACGTATTTCCCTCAGTTTGAGAAACAAGGTATCAATCTAGTAGGAGGGTCTCGTCAAGTCGAGAGTACCTGTGCAAATACAAACGAGCTTGCGCCCAATGCTTCAAAGGGGTTGTCAATCCCTTCAAAATTGTTTGCAAAGTGATATCTGAAGGCGGAAAGTGCAACGAAGTAAAAAGTGTAAGGCTGAAAATATGGTGTGGAGTAGACCTGGGGGCCATAGTGTTCACAAGAGGCTTCTCTCAAAATAGAAAAAATCACGGTGGGTGAACAAATTACTGTCGAGCAATTGATACAACCGCGCAAAGTCATGACGATATCTAAGGCAATGATCATACATATAGGCATCACGTCCGAGACAAGTAGACCGATACTTTCTGCATCTACTACTATTACTCCACACATCGACCGCTATCCAGCATGCATCTAGTGTATTGAGTTCATGACGAACAGAGTAACGCCTTAAGCAAGATGACATGATGTAGAGGGATAATCTCAAACCAATGATGAAAACCCCATATTTTTACCCTTGATGGCAACAACATGATTCGTGCCTCGCTACCCCTTCTATCACTAGGTGAGGTCACCGCACGGTATGAACCCAAAACCAAGCACTTATCCCATTGCAACAATCATAGATCTAGTTGGCTAAACAAAACCCACAACTCGAAGAGAATTACAAGGATATGAAATCATGCATAAGAGAGATCAGAAGAAACTCAAATAAGATTCATAGATAATCTGATCATAAATCCACAATTCATCGGATCTCGACAAACACACCGCAAAAGAAGATTACATCGGATAGATCTCCATGAAGATCATGGAGAACTTTGTATTGAAGATCCAAGAGAGAGAAGAAGCCATCTAGTTACTAGCTATGGACCCGTAGGTCTATGGTGAACTACTCACGCATCATCGGAGAGGTCATGGTTTTGATGAAGAAGCCCTCCATATCCGAATCCACCCTCCGGCACGGCACCAAAACGTGCCCCAGATGGGATCTTGCGGAGAAAGAAGCTTGCGGCGGCGGAAAAGTACTTTCGATGATCTCCTGATTTTTTGTGGAATTTTTGGGGATATATAGGCACAAAACCTAGGTCAAAGGGGCCTCAGGGAGCCCACAAGCCAGGGGGCCGCGGGCCCCCCTTGGCCACGCCATGAGGGCTTGTGGGGTCCCTGGTGGCCCCCTGCCCTGATTCTCCAGCTCTCCGATCTTTTTCTGTTCCAGAAAAAATCTTTTTGGCAGTTTCATTCCATTTAGACTCCTTTCAAAATCCTCCTCTGAAAGGGGTCAAAAACAAGGAAAAAACAAGAACTGGCACTTGGCACTGAGTTACTAAGTTAGTCCCAAAAAATATATAAAAGGCATGCAAAACATCCAAAGTTTGACATGGTAATAGCATGAAACCATCAAAAATTATAGATACGTTGGAGACGTATCACGCACTCGAGCGGAAACGCTTCCCCCCTTGGAAGCGTGGCGTCGCCGCCGAAGATGTGCTCGGGGGATCCCCCAGCACGGCGTGGCAAAATAGAAAAGGATTTATACTCCGGCAACCCCTTTCCTGTACGATGGTCAAGGACTATCGGGAAGAACCTTGCCAGAGGGGAAGTTGCCGGGAGAGTTTAACATCCTGCTTGCCAGGGGTCTGAGGCCCTGGCAAAAGACCCAAACGCCACGGGAACAAGTGTCGCAACACACCAGATAAGTGATAGAGATTCTAGATGAAATTTCAGAGTAGATAGGTTGTTTCCTTTCTAGAAATCCTAAACTTTATTTGAGAAACTTGCGCGCAAATGGAACCTTGTCATGATCAGTGCACCTTGGCTATGTTTCGAACTCGTCCAACGACCTGAATGGCCACAGAGTGCCTTCACATTGTTTTTAACTTGTTCAACAGACCAAGCGGCTACACAACACCTTATTTTGCCTCGAGCCGCGCTCGACGATCTAATGGTTGCACTGAGTGCGGCAAGGAGCCTTGCCGGTAATGACCCCTCCAACAAACTGTTAAGAATACGTTCCTCAAAGCACTAGCGGCAGGACCAGTCATGCCGGCAAGCTTCCGGGAAATGCAAAGGGTGTATCATAGAAAGAGAAGGATCAGACACAAAGGAAACAACATTTCATTCATATGTTTGAGACAAACTCACACATATTACATGGATGATTTTTACTACTCTAACCTATGATACTTTCTTTTGGTGAGGGACATGCTTGCCGAACAGAAGTTCAAGAAGACAAAAAGCGGGGCTTGTAGCACGACCTAGGCTGGCTCCTCCAGGACTAGCACTGTGCCGACGAGAACAGTACCAGCCCCGACAAGCACCGCCCGATCTCTCCGGTTCGGCGCCAGAGGACAGGGCCATAGGACGGGGCGAAGGATCCAGAGCCCGCTAGCGTGCCTCCTCCTAGAAGACAAGGCACCGGCACCGGCCCCGGCGAGGTGACCCTAGCAGGAGGGGATGGAGAAGTCCGAGCTTGCGGAGGTACCTCCTCCTGGAACACGAGGCATCGACCCCAGCTCCGGCAAGGTAACCCCACCAGGCAGGGGAGAGGCGTGAGCGGGCCTCGGCAGGGTGGCCGTCGGTCAGTTAGAGCTTGGGGTGTCGTGCTCCGACTTGACACCCCGAGATCCTGACCTGCCAAGAGTGCCACAGCCACCACTGTCCTCCTCGTCGCTATCGCTCGAGGAGGGACATTCGACGCCGCTCGAACTCTCTTTGCAGCAGCCGAGACGCACACCTGAGCGCCCATAAAACTTGACGGATAGAATATTATCTTCCCCTAGCTTGAAGCAGAGGACATGCCCATCCTCGAGGCTGTGGGCGCGGGCGAAGGCTTTCCAGCCCCGCCCGAGCAACATGGAGTGGAGTTTCGGGTACTCCACGTGCACCTCCATAGCACCGTGGGAGCAACCGTATGCCCGCAACCACAAGACAGGAGGCTTGGCGACCTCCATCACCCTGGCGAAGGGTTGAGGGAGGTGTAGATGTCCCGAGGAACGTTGTGCAGTTCCACGATGAACTCCAACGCCATCCCGTCCGAGTGCCCGCCCCACGGAGGGGAAGCTGGCGCTGGGGGAGAAGACGGGGGTGCTGGAGTAGCACTCCGCCTTCCCCAGCCACGGCTTCCGCGGCGACCGCGGCCCCTCGCCCCTCCTCCACCTCAGGCGCTTGGGCCGCCCTCACCAGCTACGACCCCAAAAGCTATGGCATGATCAAACTGGGAACCTCTTGCCGTCCTGACGGCCGACGGTGGCCGCCCTCGTCCCCTAGCCATGGTTAGGGGCGAGCACCACCTGAAGCTTAACAAGACACTGCAAAAACGAGCTAAGTGTTTTGAGGAGTTGGATGGATGAGCAAAACCCCCTAGCAAACCTCCTCATTTATAGGGCGAGGCGCGGGGGCTAGCTCTCCTCACTCTAGAAACCGCCAACCCTCTCTCCAAATCATTCCTGATCACGGGCGGACAGGGAACTGCCCTGCTGCACCAACGCACGCGGGGGCGGGCCCTGCCACGGCTGCAGCCTTTAAGACCACGAACGCCACTTGCGTGACCGTTACTACGCATGCCCCACCCGTGGCAGTAATGCTTCGGGAGGTGGGGAGGCCACTTTGCACACACCTCTCCACCTCGCGTGCTTGATGCGCGACGTGGGGAAGGGCCACTTGCAACGGCTCCAAACTTCCAAGTAGAAACTCATGCACCACTTTGGGCCTGGCCCAACTACGCCTCACATGCGTGTGTGGCCCAGGCCCGGGGCTCCTGTCGATGCACTAGAGACTAGGGTCTCCCGTGACCCAGACTTGTGCATGGGCACCAGCAACACACTTGGCAGCAATAGACAAAGACAGCCGACGGGAAGAGAAACCCCAGGCTCACCAAGACCACACCGCACCAAAGGTTTGAAGAGCCAACCCAATCTACAAGGCCCCGACGAGCCCTCCTTGCCGGGAAGACTCACAAGGCCCTGGCAAGCCCTCCTCGCTGGGAAGACTCACAAGGCCCTGGCAGGCCCTCCTTGCTGGGAAGACTTGCAAGGCCCCCACAAGCCCTACTTACCGGGAAGATGTCCAAGACCCCGGCAAGCCATCCTTGCCGGGAAGATGGGCGGGGTCATGGGCAAGGACTCCAGGCCGGCAGGCTCTCTTTGCCCACCAGGTGTCCCTCCTACCATAGTGCCACCGACCGCCACCGCTCCAGTGCATTCCTCATGCGCTAGCATAAAGCCCAGGTGTCAACACACCTAGGCACGTGTCGAGGCCACCTTGAAGAAGGTCAAGGGCAATACAAGGCATTTACTGCCCCTCACACCACGGTACAAAGATAAGTGGTGAACCCTGTTAACTATGCAACTAGTGAGCACACTGTTGGTGACCCCTTTGCATATAAAAGGAGGCCCAAGGGTCATTTCTAGGGTTGGGACCTTTTGGGTTTTGGACTCCCTAATCACGAGCTAAATTACTATAGCAAATACCCCTACAATAAGCACCTAATAAAAACTAAGCTGGAGTAGGGTTTTACGCGCCAAGCGGCCCGAACCTCGGTAAACGACCTGGGTAACCCAGGCTAGCGCCAGCTCTCTCCCTCCACCGAGCGATCAAGGGACCCTTAGAGCTTCCCATAGGTGTCGATTTCCCCGACAGATATGTTCTTCACCAAATGGTACAATCATGTACGACGGTGCAACGCTGAGAGGAGTTGCATCAACTGGATCCGATGATGAAGTAGGCAGAGTCTTCAGACGTTTTGCCTCTGAAGACTTTGAAGGTGTTGATGCCTTTCTCTTCTTGGTTTACTTCTCAGCAGCTTTTGTTTTCTTCACGTCTCAGGCAGAAGGAAGTGCCACTTTCTTCACTTTTGAAGACATTGGTGAAGGAGCATTTTCTTCAGGTATTGCATAGGCATTTTCAGGCCTGGCAGATTCTTCAGCAGTTACATTCTGAGAAGATTCATCAACATTAGGTTCTTCATCTTCATCGGTCAGCTGTACTCTGTAGCTGTCTAGAGGAATAGTTGGTTGCTTTGGAGCTGCAACCCTGTTGTTGTATTCAGCATTGTGCTAAGTTACGACCTTGACAAACCTCACTTTGACTCCCTTTCGGTCTGCATGAAGATTTGTGTATTTGGCAGTGAGGGTTTTCAGCTCAGCTTAAGTAGAGACAAGTTGCTATGGCGTCAAGTTGACAAGATTTGGTTCATGTAATTCTCCTTTGTAACCTTTGAACGGCTTTCCTAAAGATATTACCCTGCATGGGTGCTCCAACTAATCCATCAAAAGTTACCACATGCCGCATAGTTATCCTCGACAACAAAACTCGCGATCTCGTCAGATTCCTTACATGAAAACCGCAACTCTAAGAAGACCGAGAGTCTCACTGGAATCCCAATGCACAAGATATTTAGTTAAGGTAAGACAAGTCCAGCAAGACCACCCGACGTGCCGACGAACCCGATAGGATCCGCGTATATCGTTCTCAGGACATGACGGATAAGCTAGTGTACAGGGCCTGATAGGGATCTCCAAGTTGCCCTGGGTCAGCCCCGCACGGTGCTCTAGTTTTGACCAGCACTCATGAGGAGCACTGGCCCTAGGTTGATTAAATTCCTCGGGGTAGCTATTCCCTATGCTTTTTATTATTAAGTTGTTAGCAAATTTACACCAAATTTAGGTCTTGCCAGACAAGCCTTAACGCTGAATGATTTACCAAGGGGGTCCCTATACTAACCCCAAACATGTTAGGAGCGCTCAATTATGGAATGAAATAACGGTAGCTGAAGCTAAGGCGGAAACAACAGAACAAATCACCAGAGAAAAGGCTAGGCCTCCCGCTATTAACCAAGTAGATAGGTGCATTAAATAAATAGCATTTAATTAAGATGATAACAACGCCCATGTTATCACATGGACCAGCTTGCACGTGCAACTAGCAATGCTAATAAAATGGTTCAGCAATCCTAACTTAGCCAAAAAATATTTGCTAGGAGGGGAGGTGTTTGAGATTTCATGGCAATGTTTGATGACCTATATATCTGGTGGTAAGCAGCGGAGTATAACGATGGAAACGAATCAACTAAGCATAAGAAAGCTAGAAACGGTGTCAAGGTCACGATCATCTTGCGTGTGAAATCTTTAGAGTGGAACTGCTCATGATCTTCCTGCACGAAGTCACCGGACTCCTCGAGTTCGTTTCCCGTGCCCGATGCAACCCAAAGAAATAACAGCAAATAAGCACCAGCAAATGATAATGCAACAGACAATATGATGCATCTATGCACAACATTCTAAATATGCATAGAAATAATCCTACTCAAGACCAAGTGTCACCTCATCACAAAATGACAATTTTGGAGAGCTGCTCAAATCTGGAATCCAGTGCCACCATTGGATTCCTGGGGTTTTTCTACCCCAAATCCATATATCATATTTCTATATATGCACGTATAAAAACACCACAAACACTAAAGAAAAACTACACAAGATCATAAACTACACATGTCAAGTACATGGGTTGTTCTTGCACGTGTCAGATTTGGTACACACCAGATTAGGCAAATTCCTTTTCTGTACAATTCCTAAAATGGAATTACCACATCAACACAAATAAAAAAATTACTATAACCTAATTAGATAGGGGGGCCCCACTGGTCATGAGTACCACGGACCCCTAGTGCATGATATGTGGGCCCTGGGCCCACTTGTCAGTGGCACACCACATCCAATACAGGATTAACAGACAGAAACAAAAGGGGTCTGGTGGGGGGTTGAACCCACCACCTATGCCTCCACGCACATGCACCCTACCACTAGGCTACAGGCGAGTATCTTCACTACTAGCGGTAGGAATGTAGATATTCAGCCTCTGCTACTTAGCACACTAGGGAAAATAAAATCTAAAAAGGGGCACACTAGGGAAAACAAAATCTAAAAAGGGGCGCCAGGGGGACTCGAACCCACAACCACAGGCACGGGGCACAACTTTATAGAACATGTACCGAATAGATCATATACCGAAACTACTACAAACTCTATAGAAGCTAAGAAAAACGCGAAATAAAAGGGCGCTTGGGGGGATCGTGTTGGGGAACGTTGTATGGGAAACAAAAAAAATCCTACGCACACAAAGACCTATCATGGTGATGTTCATCTACGAGAGGGAGATGGATCCACATACCCTTTTAGATCGCTAAGCGAGAAGCATTAAGAAACGCGGTTGATATAGTGGTACAACTTCGTGATTCAAATCACCGTCGTCCCACGATCCGTTCCGATCTAGCACCGAACGGACGACACCTTCGCGTTCAGCACACGTACAGCTCGATGGCGATCTTTGCCTTCTTGATCCAGCAAGAGGGGTGGGGAAAGTAGATGAGTTCTTCGGCAGCATAAAGACATCATAGTATGCATCATATCAAATAGGGTGTGGCTATGACATTTGGACACACCATCACACTATGGTGTTCTAGGTGACATTAATTGCGAAACAATTTCCACATTGTCTTAACTGTGTACCAAAACTTGCAACTCAGATATTCATCTCTATGATCATATCATAGACAGTCTATCCTCTTGTCACGACGATCTTCACTCTGAAATAGCTTTGAACCTTCCAATATTTTAGACTTGTGATTCATCAAATAAATACTCCTGTATCTACTCAAATCGTTAGTGAAGTAAGAAATAATGATATCCACTGTGTGCCTCAGCACTCATTGGACTGCACACATCAAAAATTTATACCTTCCAACCAGTTACTTTCTTGTTTCATGTGGTATGATTTGCATGTCTCAAGTGATTCAAAATCAAGTGAGTCCAAACGATCAATCTGCATGGAGTTTCTTCATGGGTTTATACCAATAGGTATGGTTTGCATGTCTCAAACGTTTCAAAAATGAGTGAGTACAAAGATCCATCAGCATGGAGCTTTATTATGCATTTTACACCAACATGACTCAAGTGGAAGTGCCACAAGTAAGTGGTACTATCATTATTACTTTGTACCTTTTGGCATCAATATTATGAACATGTGTAGCACTACCATCGAGATTCAATAAACCACTGAAGGTAATTATTCAAGCAAATACAATAACCCTTATTCTCTTTAAATGAATAATCATATTGCAATAAACACGATCCAATCATGTTCATGCTCAACGCAAAAACCAAATAACAATTATTTAGGTTTAACACCAATCCCGATGGTAGAGGGAGCGTGCGATGTTTTGATCACATCAACCTTGGAAACACTTTCAACACGTATCGTCACCTCGCCTTTAGCTAGTCTCTGATTATTCCGTACCTTCTATTTCGAGTTACTAATCACTTTGCAACCGAACCGGTATCTAATAACCTCGTGCTACTAGGAGTACTAGTAAAGTACACATCAATATCATCTACATCAAATATACTTCTGTCGACTTTGCCAGCCTTCTCATCTACCAGTTATCTAGGGTAGTTCTGCCTCAGTGACCGTTCCCCTCATAACAGAAGCACTTAGTCTCAGGTTTGGGTTCAACCTTGGTTTTCTTCATTAGAGCAGCAACTGGTTTGTCGTTTCATGAAGTATCCCTTCTAGCCCTTGCCCTTCTTGAAACTAGTGGTTTTACTAACCATCAATAATTGATGCTCCTTCATGATTTCTACTTTCGCAGTGTCAAACATTGTGAATCGCTCAAGGATCATCATATCTATCCTTGATATGTTATAGTTCATCACGAAGCTCTAGCAGCTTGGTGGCAGTGACTTTGGAGAACCATCACTATCTCATCTGGAAGATTAACTCCCACTTGATTGAAGCGATTGTTGTACTCAGACAATCTGAGCACATGCTCAACGGTTGAGCTTTTCTCCTTTACTTTGTAGACAAATAATCTTGTCGGAGGTCTCATACCTCTCAACTAGGGCACGAGCATGAAATCTCGATTCCATCTCTTAGAACATCTCTTATGTTCCGTGACGTTTAAAAACGTCTTTGGCGCCTTGCTTCTAAGCCGTTATATATTACGCACTGAACTATCGCGTAGTCATCAAAAACGTGTATGTCAGATGTTCGCAACATCCAAAGTCGATGCTCGAGGTGCAGCACACTGAGTAGTGCATTAAGGACATAAGACTTCTGCACAGCAATGAGGACAATCCTCAGTTCACGGACTCAGTCCGCAAAGCTGCTACTATCATCTTTCAACTAAATTTCTCTAGGAACATATAAAAACAGTAGAACTACAGTCGCAAAGACCTTTTGACTATGTTCATGATAATTAGTTCAATTAATCATATTACTTAAGAACTCCCACTCAAAATATACATCCCTCTAGTCATTTGAGTGGCGCATGATCCAAATCCACTAACTCAAGTCCGATCATCAAGTGAGTTGAGTATAGTTTCAGTGGTAAACATCTCTATGCTAATCATATCAACTATACGATTCACGCTCGACCTTTCGGTCTCTTGTGTTCCGAGGCCATGCTTGCACATGCTAGACTCGTCAAGTTTAACCCGAGTGTTCCGCGTGTGCAACTGTTTTGCACCCGTTGTATGTCAACGTTAAGTCTATCAGACCCGATCATCACGTGGTGTCTCGAAACGACGAACTGTCGCAATGGTGCATAGTCGGGGAGAACACAATTTTATCTTGAATTTTTAGTGAGGGATCACCTTATAATGCTACCGTCTTCCTAAGCAAGATAAGGTGCATAAAAGGATTAACATCACATGCAATTGATAAGTGACATGATATGGCCATGATCTTGTGCTTCTTGATCTCCATCACCAAAGCACCGGCATGATCTTCTTGTCACCCGTGCCACACCATGATGCCCATCATCATGATCTACATCATCGTGCCGCCATCAAGGTTGTCGTGCTATCTATGCTATTACTACTAAAGCTACAACCTAGCAATATAGTAAACGCATCTGCAAACACAAACATTAGTTTAAAGACAACCCTATGGCTCCTGCCGGTTGCAATAGCATCGACGTGCAAGTCGATATTAACTATTACAACATCATCATCTCATACATCCAATATATCACATCATGTCTTTGGCCATATCACATCACAAGCATACCCTGCAAAAACAAGTTAGACGTCGTATAATTTGTTGTTGCATGTTTTACGTGGCTGCTATGGGTAACTAGTATGATCGCACCTTACTTACGCAAAAACCACAACAGACATGTGCAAATTGCTATTTAACCTATCTCCCAGGACCGCCTCAGTCACATCCAATTCAATTAAAGTTGAAGAAACCGACACCCGCCAGTCATCTTTATGCAACGTGTTGCATGTTGGTCGATGAAACCGGTCTCTCTTAAGCGTACGAGTAATGTTGGTCTGGGACGCTTCAATCCAACAATACCACCGAATTGGGAAAAGACTAAGGAGGGCAGAATATCAAACATCAACGCCCACAAAAACTTTTGTGTTCTACTCAAGATTACATCTACGCATGAACCTAGCTCATGATGCCACCGTTGGGGAACGTTGCATGGGAAACGAAAAATTTCCTACACACACGAAGACATAACATGGTGATGTTCATCTACGAGTGGGAGATCGGATCCACATACCCTTGTAGATCGCTAAGCGGGAAGCATTAAGAAACGCGGTTGATGTAGTGGTACAACTTCGTGATTCAAATCACCGTCGTCCCACGATCTGTCCCGATCTAGCACCGAACGGACGGCACCTCCGCATTCAGCACACGTACAACTCGATGACGATCTCCGCCTTCTTGATCCAGCAAGAGGGGCGGAGAAGTAGATGAGTTCTTTGGCAGCGTGACGGTGCACCAGTGATGGTGATGATCTATTCCTTCAGGGCTCCGCCCGAGCTCCGCAGAAATCTAATCTAGAGGAAGAACTGCATGGTATAGGTTTGAGTTGCACGTGGCAAAGTTGTGTCTCAAAAGCCCTAAAACCACCAATATATCTAGGAGGAGGGGAGGGGCTAGCCTTGGGGCTCAACGGAGCCCCAAGGGCGCCGGCCGAGAGGAGGAGGTGGACCCCCACCCCAATTCGGTTTGGGGGAAGGAGTCCACTCCTTCCTTCCCACCTCCCTCTTTCCTTTTTTTCTTTCCTTCGGTTTTTTCTCCTTGTGGCGTGTAACGACTAAGATGCGACCCTTTCCTATTTTGGGGGCGATGCCTCAAAAGGGAAAGAGGCGCATCTAAACATTTCGCAAGCGAGATAATCATAGCATTACATAATAGAAGAATTACAAGTAGCACTACTCGAATCAGTGATTTTGCCGTCTGCCTATTCTTTGCCGTCAGCTAGCTGACGGCAAAGACACTCTTTGCCATCAGCTTCAGCAAAACTGACGGCAAAGAACTCGCAGATGGCAAAGAAGGTCTTTGCCAGCAGTCAGCTCTTTGCCGTCCCCGGCACACGGCAAAGAAGGCGCCAGCAGACGACAAAGAAGCTCATCTGGCCGGGGGAACCTTAGGTCAACCTACTCCCTTCTTTGCCATCTGCTCGCGCCTTCTTTGCCGTCTGCCAGCAGACGGCAAAGAGTATAGACCCCTTGGCCGTGTGCCAGCGGACGGAAAAGATCTTGAATCTAGTAACGGCTGTCCCGCCCCCACCGCGGCCCTCTCTCTCTCTCAAACGGCCCCTCCCTCTCTCTCTCCTCCCCCGACGCCCAACGCCACCAGCACTCTCGCCCGGCCATCCCAGGCGCCGTCCCGGTGCCCCTGGTGCCGCCCCGAAACCCCACAACCCCCCGGCGCCCCCTGGTACCGCCCCTCAAGCCCCACCGCCGGCGCCCCGTGGTGCCCCTGGTGCGCCCCCGCTGCCCCACCCCCGGCGCCCCTGGTGCCGCCGTCGCAGCCCCACCGCCGGCGCCGCCGGCCCAGCCACTGCCCCGCAGGCCTCGGCGCCGCCTCCGCAGCCCCACTGCCGGTAAGCCCGTCCACCCTCGCCCCCTTGATTTTTTATTTTTTGGTATTTAGTTCTTTGGAATTAGATTATAACTACCGGCATGATTTTTTATTGTTGTTGTAGTAGTTGTTCTTGTTATTGTAGTTGTTGTTGTTATTGTAGTTGTTGTGGCATATATAGTTTAGTTGGTAGGTTAGTTAATTAGTAGTTTTAGTGGTAGTTTAGTTAGTTGGTAGATTTAGTTAGTTAATTAGTAGATTTAGTTGGTAGTTTAGTGGTAGATTTTGTTTTGTTATTTAGTGGTAGCTAGATTATTTTTTACTTACTTAGTGGTAGATTCTGTTTTTATTATTTTTTTCCTGTTTAGTGCTATCTAGGTTTAGCGATAGGTTTAGTTAGCTTGGTTAGTTAGGTTAGTTAGTTAGTTAGCTTACTAGAAAGAATAGGAAGAAGAAGAAGAGGAGGAGGAGGAGAAGAGGAGAAGAGGAGGAGGAGGAGGAGGAGAAGAAGAAGAAGAATAGGAGGAGGAGAAGAAGAGGAGAAGGAGGAGGAGAAGAGGAGAAGAAGAATAGGAAGAAGAAGAAGAGGAGGAGGAGGAGAAGAGGAGAAGAGGAGGAGGAGGAGGAGAAGAAGAAGAAGAATAGGAAGAAGAAGAAAAAGAATAGGAGGAGGAGAAGACAAAAAGAAGATCACATGTTTGGTATTTAGTTTTTTGGAATTAATTAGTCCATTTAGCTCCAAAATACCATAATAAGCTCAAAATGGCATAAGAACCTTGGTTAGCTCATTAATATTATATACTTAGCTTCTTCTCCTCTAAAATGGGATAATTAGCCCATTTAGCTCAAAAAAGACATAATTAGGTAATTTAGCTCCAACAAGAGGAGAAGAGGAGAAGAAATAGGAAAAATGAAAAGAAAGAAGAAGAAGAAGAAGAAGAAGAGAAGAAGAAGGAGGAGGAGGAGGAGGAGGAGGAGAAGGCCAAGGACCTTCTATCCTTCTCCTCCTCCTCCTCCTCCTTGTTCTTGATTTCTTCTTCTTCTCCTCCTCCTCCTCTTTCTGCTCCTCTTTCATATTATCCTTGCTTGAATTAACCCAACAATGACATAATTAGCCCATTTAGCTCCAAAATACCATAATAAGCTCAAAATGGCACAAGAACCTTGGTTAGCTCATGAATATTATATACTTAGCTTGATTTCCTCTAAAATGACATAATTGGAATATTTAGCTCAAAAAAGACATAATTAGGTAATTTACCTCCAACAAGAGGAGAAGAGGAGAAGAAATAGGAAAAATGAAAAGATAGAAGAAGAAGAAGAGATGAAGAAGAAGGAGGAGGAGGAGGAGGAGGAGAAGGCCAAGGACCTTCTATCCTTGTCCGCCTCCTCCTTCTCCTCCTCCTCCTCCTCCTTCTTCTTGATTTCTTCTTCTTCTCCTCCTCCTCCTCCTCTTTCTTATCCTCTTTCATATTATCCTTGCTTTAATTAACCCAACAATGACATAATTAGCCCATTTAGCTCCAAAATACCATAATAAGCTCAAAATGGCATAAGAACCTTGGTTACTTCATGAATATTATATACTTAGTTTGTTTTCCTCTAAAATGACATAATTGGAATATTTAGCTCAAAAAGAAGGAGAAGGAAGAAAAATAAGAAGAAGAGAAGAAGGAGAAGGAGAAGAAGAAGAAGGAGGAGGAGAAGAAGAGAAGAAGAAGGAGAAGGAGGAGAAGAAGAAGGAGAAGGAGCCCTCCTTCTTCTCCTTCTTCTTCTCTCCTTCTTCTCCTTCTTCTCCTTCTTCTTCTCTTCTTTCTTCTTCTTCTCCTCCTCCTTCTCCTTCTCCTTCCCCTTCCCCTCCTCCTCCTCCTCCTTCTTGTTTTTCTTCTCCTTGTTCTCTTCTTGCTTCTTCTCTTTCTTCTTCAATTTAGCTTATTTGTCATATATATGTTGTTGTTCTTCTTCTTCTGACTTTCTTATTCCCATTTTGCAGATTGGATGTACTACATGCATGGAAGCTGGCGTTGGAGTGCTTTAGTTTCTGTTTTTATTTGAGTTGATGAACAATGTGTTGGTTCTTTGTATGTGTTGATGAACAATATATGTGCAACTATATGTATGTATATATGGATGAAACTTTGTATGTGTTGGTTCTTTTGATACGTGGGATGTACGTTGATGAACAAATGGCATTGATGAGCTTTATATGTATATCATATATGTGTTGTGATCTATTTATGATATATGTGCTATGAATTATATGTATATGTGCTGTGAAATAGAAAAAATAAATAAATATGTGACAATATAGGCTCTTTGCCGTGTGCCAGCTGATGGCAAAGGCCTTTGCCGTCAGCCAGCCGACGGCAAAGGTGCCACGTGGCGCCCAGCTGTGCAACCTGGGCAGTAGCAGCTGGCCATATAGTCTCTTTGCCGTCTGCTTCCTGGGGGGCGGACGGCAAAGAAGGGGGCACAGAGGAGGAGGCAGACGGCAAAGAGTGGAGAGAGGGGGAGGGGAGGACCCGGCAGACGGCAAAGATGGACGTGGAGGCAGACGGCAAAGATGGAGGGGGAGGGGAGGGCAGGAGAAGGCAGACGGCAAAGATCGACGGGGAGGCAGACGGCAAAGATTCACGGGGAGGCAGGCGGCAAAGGCTCCGTTAACCCCTAACGGAGGCAACGCCTGTCGGCTGCCCTCTCAAAGGCATTGCCGATGCTCCTAAGGAAAGCTGACGGCAAAGATCTTTGCCGTCCGCTTTGGGGGGCAGACGGCAAAGAAGGTCCTATGCCGTCGTAGGCTGACGCAGAAATTTTGTCAGCCGTGACAATCTTTGCCGTCTGTGGTATTGTCTTTGCCGTCAGGGATATTGTCTTTGCCGTCTGTGATGGCAGACGGCAAAGAAGGTGATTCCTGTAGTGTAGGGCATACACTCTCCATTCGACATTGTATAACATAAGGTTTACATCTAGACGATTATTCAGACAAGTTAGTCCTGCTACGGACAACATGAAACAAGGAAAAGACTATGATATCCCGCGTGCTGGCCCACGATCACGACCACGGCCTCAGTCCTCTGGATAGTTCACGTATAGTCAGTCAGACTCCTCGTCGTACTGCCACGCCAGCTACGTACCATCAGGATCTCCTGCGTCAGGCGTACCTGTACATGTTAGCGTGCTGTAGTAAATTGTGAGCCACGGGGACTCAGCAATCGGATGACCTTGGTACCGAAACTAGTCAAGTTATTAGGTGAGGAAGGTTCAGTGTATAGGTTGCAGCATCCTAAGCTTGTATGGTGGCTAACTTACGATGATCAGAGTTATCGATATGTTGGTCTACGCGAGCGGTCGAAGACTAGGTGATCACTAAGTGATCCTGAACACCTACTTACGTCAAACATAACCCCACCGTGATCCCGATCGAAGAGAGGTCTTCGAAGGAGGCAGTCACGGTTACGCACATAGTTGGCAGTTTTGTTAGAGTTAAATCAAGTTATCTAGAACCGGATGTTAACAAATTATCCATGTTTGCAACATAACCACGGGAACGACTTTCCGAAAGATTAAACCGTGCAGGGGTGCCCCAATTAGTCCATCATAAACTTCCACGGGCCGCAAAGTAAACCTCTATCACGAATCTCGTGATCTCGTCGGATTCCTTAGAGGAAAACCTCAACTTTGAGGAGACCCAAAGTTTCACTAGGCTTCCTATACGCAAGATATATCGCTAAGGTAAGAAAAATCTAGCAGGACCTCCCGTCGTGTCGACGATCCCGATAAGAGTCGCGTATCTCAGTCTCAGGACACGACGGATAAGCTACGCGCATGATGGCCTCATAGAAATCACTCAAGTTGCTCTGAGTTGGCCCCGCACAGTGCTCTAGTTTGGACCAACACTCATGAGGAGCACTGGCCCGGGTTGTTGATTAAATCCTCGGGGTAGCTATTCCCTATGCAAATTATTATTAGGTGATTAGCAAGTTAAAGCCAATGTTGGGTCTTGCTGGACAAGCCTTAACACTACGCGATTTATCGACGGGGTCCCCATAACAACCCCGTACGTGTTAGGAGCGATCAGTTATGGAAACGAACACCGGTAGCCGAAACTAAGGCGGCACTAACGGAAAAAATCACCTGGCAAAAGGCTAGGCCTTCCGTTATTTACCAAGTATATAGGTGCATTACTTAAATAACAGTTTAAGCATAATGATATCAAAATTACTCATGTTATCACATGAGACAGTTGGCACCTGCAACTAGCAAAGCTATTCATTAGAAGCTGAGCAAGCCTACTTAGCCAAGCAACATTAGCAAGGAGGGGAAGGTGTTTGGGTTTCATGGCATTAAAAGGAGGCATTTTTATCAATTGGTAGGCAGCGAGCATATATCGAAGGAAACGTGATTCTAAGCATAACAGAGCTAGATATGGTATCAAGGTCACAGTCATCTTGCATGTGATGTCTTCAGCTTGGAACTGCTCTTGATCGTACTGCACGTACTCTCCGGAATCCACGTACTCGCTCTCTGATCCCGGTGCTACCCAAGATAAACATAACAACCAATGAACACCAACACAACATGATCAAACAAAAAATATGATGCATGAGATGAGTTGATAAACTTCTGGACAAAACTTCATACTAGGCTATCTTGACATGCATGAGGATGGCATGAACAGGTGCATCACGAGAAAATGAGGCAAAACATCTAAAGAACGTAGAGAATGGGGCTATTGATCAACCGGAAACTACAAAACAAAATATGGAGTCCTACGGTTCAAATCCACCACAAGCACACTCCAATGGCAGTCTTTTGGTGTTCCCAGGTTGCCACATGATCAAACAAACAAATATAAGTGAGGTGGTGCATGGGAACACACCACACCATCAACAATGGCCACACAAGCTTCAAAACAACTAAAACATGCAATCTGTTCTAAACAGCATCATAGCAGTTTGTCTACAACATTCAAAGTACCTACAGCCACCCAAATGAGCCAAACAAGATATATGGCAAAAGCCATTCAAAAGCTCTACAAGCCTGAGCAAGAAGCTACTGCAAAGGAATCACACATGAGAAGATCTACAGGCACCAAAATGGACAAAACATTACAGATTCTGGGACTTAATGAAAATCTCAGATTTTCACCAGCTGCTTATGTTGTGAAGCATTTTGGCAGCCTCCAAAATGATATTTACAAGAAGTCAAAGAGCATGAAATTTAACAGAGAGCTAGACAAACACAAAAGCTCACAAACCTTAGTTTGTTGCATGGGATAATTCCCAACACATGAGCTTGGGCAAACAAAACAACAAGGGAAGAAAATAACAGCAGATTCTTAGACTTACCAAAAATCACATATTTTCACAAAGCTGACAATTTCAGCCAAGTGTCAACTTTGACAAGGTAGAACAAGTGCACGCAAACTCCTATGAATAAAACAATGATCCCATGCTGTAGAGGGCTTCACCCACTACTGCCACATCAAGGATTCATCCTCATAGGGTCAAAGCACTACATGATACTAAGCTCTAAACATGGCATCAAGACAGAAAAACGACAGTTTATGAAGTTGCTCTAAAGTGAAATCTGATTCCACCAGTGGATTCCTGGGATGATTCTACCCCAAAATCATATATAATACATGGGTACTTGCATGGAACATGTAGGCACAAAGCTAGCTCGAAAAACAATATAGAAATCCATATGAGCATATAGGGATATCATCACATGTGAATAAAGCATATGTAGCATCCACTACTCTTGCCTATGCACACACACAAGGTTCAAACACCACCACATCACCTTATTGGCAAGCATGAGGGGTTATCCCTCATGCACAAGTGCATAGGTGCACTCATGCCCACACACACTCATGCTTGAACAAATACACACCTACACCTACATATGTTTGCTCACACACACACACCACCAAGAGGTGCATCAAGAGGGGCTGCTCTCTTGCACATATGCATGTGCAACCATACACACCCACACACCCACATAGGTGCATATCTACTCATGTGCACACACATACACACTTACACACATGAATATCCATACACAAATGCATATGCTCACATGCACATACACACACACACACACCCACAAGTGCCCACACACACTCATATACACAAGAGCTAAACTTAAAAGAGTTTAAACCTACTGGTTTGATAAGAGCCCAAGATCTCTTGCTGCCCAAGCAAAGCATAGGTAGGAAAAATAAATACACTGCAGCAAAAAAAATAGAAGGTGAGCCACTGGGATCGAACCCAGGACTCCCTGGACTACAGGAGCACCACACTACCACTCGGCTACTGCCCTCGCGCTCGACAGAGAAGGGGAATGGGGCAAGCTATCCTTACCCTGTAGATCAACTACACCACAACGAAAGAAAACAAAAGGGGCGCCTTCGGGGATCGAACCCACGATCACCATGCGCAAAATCAACCACCTACCACTTGGCCACAGCACGGAACTTAACAGAGAGGGGAACGTTGGCCTTTTGAGCAGTCCCCACAGCCTACAACACACACGCGCACGCACTGCCGGCACAGGGTCTACTCCGGCGAGCCTGTCCCATCTATGCGAGGACGGTGGCAGGAACACGCGGGAGAAGATGAGGGGGAAGGGGGACGCTCACCCTGGAGCCCTCGATGGAGCAGATCCCGCGGGAAGAGCAAGAAGAAGGGGTTGCTGCAGGGGTTCGGGTTCGCCGGGTGCTCGTCAGAGACGAAGTCGTGGCCGTCGATGAGGACGTGATCTGGCCTCACCAGCGACGGGAATGGAACGTGGTGACACGCCTCGATTTCACGTACATCCTCGATGGCGTCGGAGATGAAGGAGGCGCGAAGAAGACGGTGGCGCTCTCCACTGTTGCACTGCTCTCTCTCTCTCTCTGAACCTGTCTGAAACTCAGCTGCAGAGGGGGAGGAAGAGGGAGATGGAGGAAGGAGAAGAAGGTGGCGGCGCGAGGAGGAACCCTAGACGGGTCCAGACATCTAGGGGGAATAAATAGAGGGCGAGGGGGACTCCTCGACGTCCGTGAAGCCACGGCGTCGCCCCTCTCTCTCTATGTCACATTGACGGAGAGCAGACACGGGGGAAACGACGTCAGGAGGAAGAAAGGAACGGGGGAGATGGGCTGCTGCGCACGAGGGAAGGAGGCTCTAGGCCTGCGGGAAGGAGAAATCCCACCTCGCTCGGCCAGATAACAGAGAGGGAAAAACCAGAAGGTTTTTCCATTTAAAACAAAACCAATGCAATTGAATCACCTAGGACACACTGGGGTTCCAAAAATAAAAATAAAACAACCCTGGTCATAAGGGAATTATGACCCAATTCAATAAAATACAAACATGATTTTTGGAGCAAATAAAATAATTACAAAACATAATTAATTTAATCTGTTTTGTAAATAAAACCCCATTTAAGCAATGTTTTGAAAATCCCTAGTCACATCTCCACATCCACAAGAAAAGGCACTAAATGATCTACATTTTTAAAACAGGATTGGAGCAAGTTAAAGTTGAGCTCAAGTGAACAAAGAAGGGCCTTGTTGAAACCTAGTTTTGAAAGCATCATAGTTCAAAACCCAAGCTTGCAATCACCACAACATCATACACATATCACATGCACTCATCATTGGACCAACACTAACAACAACACAAAGAAGAAGACAAGCATGCAATGGATGGTATTATGCATGATAGAAGACATAAAAGTAAGCCACATGATCACATGAAATGATAACTCCAAAGCATGACATCATGGATCCAAACATTAAAGGTTTCCAAATATGGCAAGGGTACATCTGGGGCATTACATGGCGCCATAGCCCACTTGGACTGGCCTCACCAGCCCACTAAGGGCTGGTGCACCACCCTAGGACTATTGGGCTCACTCCCGCGTGGGTGGGCCCCTCCCGGTGATAACCCGGAACCCACTCGTCACTCCCAATACACTCCCGGTAATGCCCGAAATCTTTCCGGTGACCAAATGAAACCATCCTATATATCAATCTTCATTTCCGGACCATTCCGGAAACCCTCGGGACGTCCGTGATCTCATCAAGGACTCCGAACAACCTTCGGTCACCAACACATATAACTCAACTATACTAAAACATCATCGAACCTTAAGTGTGCAGACCGTGTGGGTTCGAGAACTATGCAGACATGACCCGAGACACTCCTCGGTCAATATCCAATAGCGGTACCTCGATGTCCGTATTGGATCGTATATATTGTCTGAAGATCTTATCGGTCGAACCTCTGTGCCAAGGATTCATATAATCCCGTATAACATTCCCTTAGTCCTTCGGTATGTTACTTGCCCGAGATTTGATCATCGGTATCCCTGTACCTATTTCAATCTCATTACCAGCAAGTCTCTTTACTCATTCCGCAATACTAGATCCCGTGACTTAAACTTGAGTCACATTGCTTGCAAGGCTTGTATGTGATGTTGTATTACCGAGTGGGCCCCAAGATACCTCTCCATCACACAGAGTGACAAATCCCAGTCTTGATCCATGCTAACTCAACGGACACATTCGAAGATACCCGTTGAGCATCTTTATAGTCACCCTATAACGTTGTGGCATTTGATACACACAAGGTATTCCTCCGGTGTCAGTGAGTTACATGATCTCATGGTCATAGGAATTAATACTTGACACGCAGAAAACAATAGCAACAAAATGACACAATCCCATGCTACGTTCATAGTTTGGGTCTTGTCCATCACATCATTCTCCTAATTATGTGATCCCGTTATCAAGTGACAACACTTGCCTATGGCCAGGAAACCTTGACCATCTTTGATCAACAAACTAGTCAACTAGAGGCTTACTAGGGACAGTGTGTTGTCTATGTATCCACACATGTATTTTAGTTTCGAATCAATACAATTCTAGGGTGGATAATAAATGATTATTATGAATAAGGAAATATAATAATAACTAATTTATTATTGCCTCTAGGGCATATTTCCAACAAATCGAACCCCTGACCTCTTGGTCACTGCGCGTGCATCGTATTAGTCGGGCTAGGAGATGGGATATGCCCAGGGAGGGGTGCTCATCCAGGAAAACATAGCAAGGCACACAGAGAAACACCAGTGACGAACTACCAATTCACACATGGCACGCTACACGCACAGGGAAAATGCTGGCGGGGGAGGTTGCGTACTCGAGCATCTCTATTGCTACTGCAGCGTCGGTCTGCTGCTACGAAACTGCAAAGTGTAGCTACTGTTGCGACTTCTCTACTAGACGCGAGACCCCGCTCCTGCTGATCGGCGACAGCACGGCATGACGCGCAGCACGGGACGTGAGACTATAGGGAGAGAGCGAAAGAGAGCGAGGCTTTAGCGCTCACTAAGAGTGCGGAGAAGAGGGGTTGTTGGACGGAGAGGATCGACGCACTGCTGCAGTTGACGACCCGACGCAGAAGGAGCTCGCCGGAGGTGCAAAGGAGCCGCTGGTCGAGGACGTCGGGGAAGAAGCTCGTTGGTGCCGTTCTTTGCGAAAAAGGAACGCTCGGAGATGCCGCCCTACACCGGCGGCGAGCTCGGGCCGAAGCCTCCCATGGCGATGCGGTCGATGCACTTCTGCCCTGACGGCGCGAGGAGGAAGCGAGGGGAAGTTGGCGAGGGTTACGCTTGAAGAGGGCCCGGCTAGCTGCATATAGCCTCGGGCTCACGTTGCCAGCCACGCGATCGAGGGAGAGTGGGATCTGTGGCTCTCCATGGATCGTACACAGGTGACATCGACGCAGGAAGCAGAGGCACACGAGGTGGTCTCTGGGCCGAACTAACACGACTGGGCCTGGCTCTCTCTCTCTCTCTCTCTTTGTGTGATTTTTCAAAAGTTTTGCAAATAAAACTTGAAGCTGGTTTGAAAAAAATGCTAGAGGCAAAAGAAAAGGACTTTAATGGACCAAAACAACAACTTGGAAATCTGCCTAGAAAAATGGAAAGAAAGGAGTTTTTGAAAGCATGGTGCAACAAAAGGGGTATGAGCTTGATCTTGTTGCACCCAATCACATAACCATCACATGCACTCTCACACATAACCACGAGTTGTAACCCAAACAACAAAAACAAGCACAAGAATAAGAATTTATGCGATGCAAGATGCCATGATGCACGTGAAATGAAGACACCATTAACTCAAACCACATTATCACAATAACAAGGTTGCCTTACAACGAAAGAAATTACAAGAGGGGGATGGAATGCTGTCACAACTCTCCCACACTACAACAGGATCTCGACGCGAGATCTAGGTCTGGAATAATTCTGGGAATTCATAACGGAGGTGGTCCTCGCGCTCCCTAGTGGCTTATTTGTCTGAATGACGTGACCATTGCACTTTGGGGAACTTGATTGGCTTATTGCGGTTCTTGCACTCAGTCTCTTCAAGAATTGCTATAGGATGCTCATGGTAGGATAGGTCGGGCTGGTGATCGATATCTTGGAGATCAACTGTGCGCTCGGGAGTCTTGAAGCATATCCGGAGCTGAGAGACGTGAAACACATCATGCACATTGGAGAAGTTGGATGGAACACAAATCTTGCCAACAACTTTGAAAGGACCAACAAAGCGAGGGGCAGGCTTTCCTTTGATGCCGAAGCGCTAAGTGCCCTTCATTGGAGACACTTTGAGATACACAAAATCATCGAGCTGAAAAGTCATGTCCCGATGCTTGCTATAATGGTAGCTCTTCTGATGGGACTTAGCTGCTTTGAGATTATCTCGAATCACATGACACATTTCTTCTGCTTCAGCAATCATGTCATTCCCAACAATCTGACGTTCACGAGTGTCTGACCAATTGAGCGGGGTACGACACTTCGTGCCATATAGAATCTCGAATGGAGCCTTGCTTGAGCTTCCTTGAAAGTTGTTGTTGTATGAGAACTCAGAAAACGGTAGGCAATCTTTCCACTTCATTCCAAAAGAGATAATGCAAGCTCTGAGCATATCTTCGAGTATCTGATTGACTCTCTCAACTTGTCCACTTATTTGAGGATGGAAAGCTAGACTGAAACGGATCTTAGTATCCATCGTAGTGTGAAAGGAATCCCAGAACTTAGAAGTGAAGATGCTTCCACGATATGAAGAAATGAGCATAGGAACACCGTGCAAAGAGACTATCCTTGATGTATACAACTCTACAAGCTGAGCTACTGAGATAGACTCTTCGACCGGTAGGAAATTAGCAACTTTGGTCAACTTGTTGATGACGACGAAGATGGCATTATTACCTCCCTTGGACTTTGGAAACCGAGTGACAAAATCCATTTCCACATGATCGAATTTCCACTCGGGTATATGCAAGGGATGAAGGAAGCCTGCTAGACGTTGATGCTCCACCTTAACTCGGTGACACACATCACACTCATTCATGAACTGAGCAATTTCATGTTTCATGTGAGTCCACTTGAAGGTCAGCTTCAGGTCTTGATACATTTTGGATCTTCCTGGATGTATCAAGAGGAGGAAATTATGGACTTCATCCATGATAACTTTCTTGAGCTACCCTTTCGGAACGTCAAGGCGGTCCTCAAAGAATACGGTATCTTTGTCATCAACACAGAAGCACCTATATTTCGGAATGCTCTTTGCCAAGACAATCTTCACTTTCTTCACCATAGCATCAAGAAGTTGAGCTTGGCGGACTTGGTCTTCCAAGGTAGGAGAAATCTGGAGATGAGGAAGAAATTCCTGAGGTACTATCTGAAGTTTGAGCTTCCTGAAAGATTCACAAAGATCAGGCTGGAGAGGCTTCAGAATGAGACTGTTGAAGTAAGACTTTATGCTCAAAGCATCTGCAATGACATTTTCTTTGCTCGGATTAAAGTTAATTCTCGAATTATAATCTTGGATCATTTCCACCCACGGAGTTTGCCGAAGATTGAGACTAGGTTGGGTGAAGATATATTTGAGACTCTTGTGATCGGTGTAGACTTCAACCTGTCTTCCCAACAAGAGGTATCTCCAAGTCATCAAAGCATGGACCACTGCTGCCAACTCAAGATCATGAGTGGGATAGTTCTTCTCACTTGGCTTCAACTGCCTCGAGGTATAAGCTACCACTTTCTAAGACCTTGGAGGGAGGCATCACAGAACACTTGATAAGGCTTGGAATCATCAGGAGGAGTCAAGACTGGAGTTGAGGTGAGCTTCTGTTTGAGTGTATCGAAAGCCAACTGACACTCTGGGGACTAGACAAACTTCACACTCTTCTAAAGAAGGTTGGACAGAGGCTTAGCAATCTTGGAGAAGTTACCAATGAACCATCTACAATAGCTTGCAATCCCGAGAAATCTTCGAAGCTGCTTCACATTCTGAGGAGGTTCCCACTCAACAATGACATGCACCTTTGTAGGATCAACTTTGATGCCCTTGGCAGATATGATGTGCCCAAGGTACACAACTTCCTTCAACTAGAATTCACATTTGGAAAACTTAGCATCGAACTTATGCTCTCTTAACTTATCAAGCACAAGACGGAGATGCTCTTCATGTTCTTCCTCAGTTTCAGAAAAGACTAGAATGTCATCAAGATACACCAAGACAAATTCATTCTTGAATGGGTAGAAGATATAATTCATCATCCGAGAGAAAGTTAGAGGAGCATTGGCAAGATCAAAAGACATCACTATGTACTCATAAGAGCCAAATCTTGTGGTGAAAGTAGTCTTGGGAATATATTCTTCACGAATGTGCATCTGATGATAGCCCATCCGGAGATCAAGCTTAGAGAAAATCTTGGCCCCTTTCAATTGCTCGAACAATTCATTGATGTTAGGAAGTGGATACTTGTTCCTTATTGTCTTCTTATTCAATGGATGATAATCGATACAGAGTCAGTCCGTGCCATCCTTCTTCTTGACAAACAGAATATCGCAACCCCAAGGAGATGAACTTGGTGTGATTAGACCCAGACGTTCTTGGTCAGCAAGCTGCTTCTTCAACTCTTTCAGCTCTTCGGGACCAAGTTTATACGGATGCTTGCAGACCGGTTCAGTTCCAGGTTCAAGTTAAAGTACAAACTCAACTGGACAGTGCGGAGGAATCCCTAGCAATTCTTATGGGAAGAGATCTTCATACTCACAGACCACTAGAACTTGAGAAATGGGAGATATTTCACCCTTCTCATTGAGGGAAAAGAGAGAGATCGTGTCATCGCGAGGAGCAAAAATAATTATGTCCTCAGAAGAATGAGTCAACTTGACTTCTTTGGCTTCACAACCAATAGATGCCTTGTTCATCACTAGCCAATCCACGCCAAGGATCAGATCAATATACGAATTTCCAATAACATAAGGAGAAGCAACAAAGGAATAATTGCCCATCTTTACAGAGACATCTGGAATGACTGATGTTGCCTTCATTGCAAGAGCAGGAGAAAGCACACCCAAAGGTCTACTCAACATTTCTGAATTGAAATCATGCATCAGAGCAAATGGTGTAGACATGAAACAATGCGACGGACCAGAATCAAACAAGACCTTTGTAGGAATAGAAGTAACCAAGAGATTACCCATGATCACATCTGAGGAGTTCTTCGCTTCAGCTGCATTCACCATGTTCACCCTTGCAGTCTTGGAGTTAAACTTCACCATTGCATTGCTTGGAGGCCTTACTGGAGGAGGAGGCAGAATATGCCGCTGGTTGGTGAACTTGTTAGAGTAATGATCCTTCTGACCACACGTGTGACAAGTCACCTCTGACAGCGGACGGAATTGCACCTGAGGATTTCCTGACTGCTGTTGCTGAAATTTCTGCTAGAAAGCTGGGTTCGGTGGGTGGGAAGAACCACGACCACCAGACTGCTTGAACTACCGAGGCTGCCGAGGAGGAGGGGAAACCCAAAATTACTATTGCTTCTGAACCACCTGGGTTGAGGGTGAGGAACTGGAGTCTATGAAACGCTTCCTTGAGTTCTCAACTTTGAGCAGTGCCGCCTCAACCCTGAGAGCCAAATTGTAGAACTCGTCGAACTCTAGAGGATCGTGCAAGGCAAGGGACAGCTGCAAGTCCTCCTTCAAACCACCACAGTAGTCATAAATCTCGCTCTTCTGATCTGGAATGTCTTGTTTAGCATAACGAGCCAGCTCTTGGAACTCCACATTGTAATTGTACACACACAAACTCCCTTTCTCCAAGCGCCTGAATTTCTCACGCATCTCTTCCACAAAACATGTTGGAATATAGTGAGCCCTGAAATCCCTATAGAAGTCATCCCAGCTAATCACTTTGTCGCATCTAGAATCCTTCAATTGCTACCACCATTGTTATGCCTGCCCCTTGAGTTGAAATGTTGCAAACTTGAAAAAGTCCTCTAGTCGTACTTTACTGCACTCAAAGTGCTTGTTCATGTCAAGGATCGAGTCCTCCGCATCGAATGACCGGTCACAGGAGGTGAAGGACTTCGGCTGGTTCGCCAAGAATTGATTCAGAGTTTCAAACTATTGGCCACCATTTTTGATATTTCCCTGATGCCCCTGGTTCCCCTCTTGCGACAATTGGAGCAACATTTGAGTGTTTGCATTGGTTGCCGCCTTCACAGCTTGTCATGCCCCTCGAGGAGGAGGCGGTGGCGGAGGGGGTGGTGGAGGTTCAACATTCTCACGACCGGATTCTGACGAGTTGGAGGAGCCATCCTGGAGACAAACAACAACATTAGACCAGAGATGAAAAATTCAAAGATTTAGTTGATTCAATGGACAGAAATATCTGAACAAGAATTCTTAGCAAATGCACTTGAACTAAAATTAGTAAGAATGCTTCCTCAAAATAACTGTCGACAACATTTGATTCAAAGCCACTTGGAGATGCTAAGTATGAGCTAGGATTGCTCAGAACAAATGTATATTGCCAATGTACATCTGATGAAAGAGTTCCTAACTTACTAACGGAATTCCCACCTAAGAACTTCCGAAATTTCTGGTCATGCAATCTGGTCCACGGATACAAGGAGAAATTCATCAACCAACTCCTATACTAACGTTCGTAATCACAACGATACTAAGTGTGGCGGTACCCCCAAACTCTGTGCACCAGTACTCGAGATGCCGGGCTTATCGCGCCACTACTAGTATTAAGGCAATTTCGAACATCCTTCGTCCTGAGATACTAAGAAATCTGAATGATAGCGTTGTGCTCAAGAATCCCCTCGAGTTCAACTCCCCGGAATAAAATCAACACAACAGGAGGCACCAAGACAGAACTCAGTCACATCGATATCATATAGATTCCAAAATATCCGCATGATCCTAAAAAAATTGAGCGAGAGGAGGAGTAGAATTAAAATTTCCTAAGTTGTGAACGTCACTACAGCATAGTCTTTCACTAGAACCTACTCTCCGATATAACTAGTACACAAAATAGTCTTTCACTAGACTCGACTCGGCCAAGTTCGATCAATCAAAGGTTCCTATGGTCGTAAGGCTCTTATTACCAACTTGTAGCGACTAAGATGCGACACTTTCCTTTTTTGGGGGTGAGACCTCAAAAGGGAAAGAGGTGCATCTAAGCATTTCGCAAGTAGGATAAACATTGGAATACATAATAGATGGAAGAATAATAAGATTTGGCTTACACTCGCCACAAGCTAAATTATAGAGTCATAGAGTTATTCATTATTCAAATCGATACCAGGGTCCTACTATGGACAAGATAAATGACAAAAGATAATGCTATACCGCCTTGGTAGGCCCACGATCACGACCAAGTGCCTCTAGTCCTCGGGATACGTCACGTATAGCCTGCCACTGTCCTTGTCAAACTCCCACCTCAGCTGGGTATCCTCATGAGCATCTGCATCAGCGGTACCTGTACCTGTGGGTGGTTGTAGTAATCTGTGAGCCATGAAGACTCGGAAATCAAATGACCTTGGTATCGAGTCTAACTAAGTCAATAGGTGAGGTTGGGGTATGTGTTTGAGTTTGCAGCAGCCTAAGCATTTATGGTGGCTAACTTACGAAGAACAAAAATAAGTTATGGTGGTCTACTAAGAGGGTCGAGATCTAAGAATAATCACTAAGTGATCCTGAACACCTACTTACGTCATTCATAACCCCATCGTGTTCTAGGTCACAGAAGGAACTCTGAAAGAAACAGCCACGATTGTTACGCACACAGTTGGCAGGTTGTAATTAAGTTACTTTAAGTTATCTAGAACCGGATGTTAACATAATATCCATGATTGCCACATAACCGCGGGAACGACTTTTTGGAAGATTTAACCCTGCAGGGGTGCACCAACTAATCCATCATAAATTACCATAGGTCGCATAGTTATCCTCGACCACGAAACTCGCGATCTCATCAGATTCCTTAGAGGAAATCCTCAACTATGAGACCCAAAGTCTCACTGGAGTCCCAATGCACAAGATATATCGTTAAGGTAAGACAAGTCCAACAAGACCACCCGACGTGTCGACGAACCCGATAGGAGCCGCATACCTCGTTCTGATTACACAACGGATCAGCTAGATTATAAGGCCTGATAGAGATCTCCCAAGTTGCCCTGGGTTGGCCCTGCATAGTGCTCTAGTTTGGACCAACACTCCTGAGGAGCACTGGCCCAGGGTTGATTAAATTCCTCAGGGTAGCTATTCCCTATGCTTTTATTATTAAGTTGTTAGCAAATTAACACCAAAGTTGGGTCGCCAGACAAGCCTTAACGCTAAATGATTTACCAAGGGGTCCCCATAACAATCCCGAACGTGATAGGAGCGCTGAGTTATGGAATAAAACACTGATAGCTGAAACTAAGGCGGCAACAGCAGAACAAATCACCCGGCAAAAGGCTAGGCCTCCCGCTATTATCCAAATCTTGCACCTCTAACTAGCAACGCTAATAAAATGGTTCAGCAAGCCTAACTCAGCCAAACAATATTTGTTAGGAGGGGACGTGTTTGAGGTTTCATTGCTATGTTTGATGGCCTATATATCAGGTGGTAGGCAGCGGCGTATAAAGATGGAAACGAATCAACTAAGCATAGCAAAGCTAGAAACAGTGTCAAGGTCACGATCATCTTACATGTGAAATCTTCATAATGGAACTCCTCCTAATCTTCCCACACAAACTCATCGGACTCCTCGAACTCATTTCCCGTGCCCGATGCTACCCAATTAAATAATAGCAAATAAACACCAGCAAATGATAATGCAACAGACTATATGATGCATGTATGCACAACCTTCTAAATATGCACAGAAATAATCCTACTCAAGACAAAGTGACACCTCATCACAAAATGACACTTTTGCAGAACTGCTCCAATCTGGAATCCAGTGCCACCATTGGATTCTTGGGTTTTTTCTACCCCAAATCCATATATCATACTGCTATATATGCTTGTAGAAAAACACCACAAACAACAAAGAAAAACTACAGAGGATCATAAACTACACATGTCAAGTACAATGGTTGTTCTTGCACCTCCCAGATTTGGTATAAACCAGATTAGGAAAGTTCCTTTTCTGGACTATTCCAAAAATGGAATTATCACATCAACTGAAATAAAAATAATAATATAACCTAATTAGATAGGGGGCCCCACTGGTCATGGGTACCAGTAATCTTCCTACCCGAACTCACTGGACTCCTCGAACTCGTTTCCCGTGCCCGATGCTACCCAAAGAAATAATAGCAAATAAACACCAGCAAATGATAATGCAACAGACTATATGATGCATGTATGCACAACCTTCTAAATATGCACATAAATAATCCTACTCAAGACAAAGTGCCACCTCATCACAAAATGACACTTTTGCAGAACTACTCTAATCTGGAATCCAGTGCCACCATTGGATTCGTGGGGTTTTTCTACCCCAAATCCATATATCATACTCCTATATATTCTTGTAGAAAAACAGCACAAACAACAAAGAAAAACTACACACGGTCATAAACTACACATGTCAAGTATAATGGTTGTTCTTGCACCTCCCAGATTTGGTATAAACTAGATTAGGAAAGTTCTTTTTCTGGACTATTCCAAAAATGGAATTATCACATCCACTGAAATAAAAATAATAATATAACCTAATTAGATAGGGGGCCCCACTGGTCATGGGTACCAGTGACCCCTAGTGCATGACATGTGGGCCCTGGGCCCACTTGTGAGTGGCACACCACATACAACACAGGATTAAGAGGAAGAAACGAAAGGTGTCTTGTGGGGGACTGATCCCACCACCTCTTCCTCCACGCACATGCACCTTACCACTAGGATACACGTGAGTATCTACACTACTAGGGGTAGGAATGCAAATATTCAACCTCTCCTACTTAGCATACCAGGGAAACCAAAGTCTAATGCAAATATTCAACCTCTCCTACTTAGCACACCAGGGAAACCAAAGTCTAAAGGGGTGCCAGGGGGACTCGAACTCACGACCACGGGCACGGGGCACAACTTTGTTGTCACTATGTTAGCGAGGTGGTACTGCTAGAACAGAAACAAAATACATCACATACAGAAACTACTGCAAATCTACAAAAGCTAAGAAAATCTCAGAATAAAAGGGAGCTTGGGGGATCGATCTTGGTCATGGGCGCGCGCATCGTACCAGTCGGGCTAGGAGGGGGGATCTTCCAAGAGAGGGATGCTCACCCAAGAAAACATAGCAAGGGGTGTTTTCCTCTGTTCACAAACAAACCCGGCGATGAACTGCTGGTGCACACACGGCATGGTGCAAACACGGGAACACTGCAGGGAAAACGCTGACAGGGGGTTTGCCCGCTCGAGCATCTCTGCTGTTGCTACTGTGAGGCTCTGCTGCTGCGAAACTGCTAAGCGCACCTACTTCTGCAACTGCTCTACTGGACGCGAGACGCCGTTGCTGCTGATCGGGGAAGTAGCTCCTTGGCGCCGATCTTTGCAAAAACGGAACGCCCGGGGTGTCCTCTAGCTCATGGCAAGGTCGGGGAGGAGGGAGACGCGGCCCTACGCCGACGGCGAGGTCGGGCCGAAGCCTCCCATGGTGACGCAATCGATCTGCTGCTACCCTAACGGCACGACGGGGAAGCGAGGGGAAGAAGGCGAGGGTCAGGGTTGGACAAGGTGCGACGGGCTGCATATAGCCTCGAGGCTTGCGCTGCTTGCCACCTGATCGAGGGAGAGAGGGATCCGCGGCTCTCCATGGATAGTACAGATGTTACGTCGATGGAGGAAGAAGAGGGACGCAAGGTGGGCTCTCGGCCGAACTAACAGGACTGGGCCTTGCTCTCTCTCTCTCTCTCTCTCTGATTTTTCAAAACATTTGCAAATAAAACTTGAAGCTGGTTTGAAAACAAATCTTAGAAGCAAAATAAGAAGACTTTAAGTAAAACAAAAATATTTTTGGACTTCTAAAATCATGCTCCAATTTATAAAAATAAATTGGGCATTTTTGAAGAGTAAAATTTAAATGCCTTTTATTTAAATGATATTCTATTTTTAAATAAAACAGAAAGGAAAATAAAAATAAAACCAGAGGGGTTGCCTCCACAAATAACAAGAATAATTTTAGAAAAGGAGGAACCTTATTAATGAGCCAAAACAGCAACTAGCAAATCTACCTTAAAAATGGAAAGAAAGGAGTTTTTGAAACCATGATGCAACAAAAGGGGTTTGAGCTTGATCTTATTGCACCCAATCACATAGCCATCACACGCACTCCACACATAACCACAAGGTGTAACCTAAAGAACAAAAACAAGAACAAGAACAGGAATTGATGCTATGCAAGATGCCATGATGCACATGAAATGAAGACACCATTAACTCAAACCACATGATCACCATAACAACGTTGCCTTACAAGGCAAGAAATTAAAAGAGGAGGGAGGTATGCATTGGGGCCGTCACAGTTGGTGCGTGAGATAGATATCGAAGAATATGTTTCACAACCTTATGGTGTGATTCTCAGTTTTTCTTGGAAACGTGCACACATGCAAACACTAAGCATAATGCCTGTCCTAGATGCACATAGGTACAATAAAGATCCAATCATAGAGCAATATACCCGCTGATCGAAATCGACACCATTCTTGTCAGTGCAGAGGTGGTCGTTGGTAGGCATAGGAATCTTGACACCTCTGCATTCATTCATGCCGAAGTTCTTCAGGATATCCTTGAGGTATTTCTATTGAGAGATGAAGATGACATTGCGTTGTTGACGAATTTGCAAACCTAAGAAGAATTTCAGCTCCCACATCATGGACATTTGATATTCTTCACCCATCATGGAGGCCAATTCATCACTGTAACATTTGTCAGTACAACTAAAAATAATGTCGTGGACATATATTTGGCACACAAATAGTTCATTAGCATAGGATTTTGTGAAAAGAGTAGGATCAAGTGAACCGGGTTTGAAGCCTTTCTTCATGAGGAACTTCTTCAATGCATCATACCACGCCCGAGGGGCTTGCTTGAGGCCATAGAGTGCGTTTTTGAGTTTGAAGAATTTGTCAGGATGCCTCGGGTCCTCAAAACCTGTGGGCTGAGCAACATATACTTCTTCCTCAAGCTTACCATTGAGGCTTGCACTTTTCACATCCATTTGATATAGAATAATATTGTGATGGTTAGCATAAGCAAGCAATATACGTATAGCTTCAAGTCTAGCAACAGGTGCAAAAGTTTCATCAAACTCAATTCCTTGAACCTGTGTGTAGCCTTGGGCTACAACGCGTGCCTTGTTTCTCACAACCTGACCATCCTCATCTTGCTTGTTTTGATAGATCCACTTGGTGCCGATGATATTGTGCTTGCGAGGATCAGGTCTTTTGACGAGATCACATAGCTTGAACTAAAGAAGTTCATCTTGCATGGCTTCAATCCATTCAGGTTCCATGAAGGCTTCAACAACTTTTGAGGGTTCTGTGATAGACACAAAGGAGGAAAGCCCACAAAAGTTAACTAAATGTGAAGCATTTGAGAGAGTGAGAGGACCTGGCGAATTGTGTCATCGAGGATATTGTCAATTTCCACTTCATTTGCAATCCTCGGATATGTTGGTTGAAGACTTTGGTTAGTCTATGGAATTTGATCTAGAGCATTTTATTGTTAGACCTTGTTGATGATGTCGTAAACATTGTTGATTGCTTCCGGACAAAAGCAACGAGGAGTCTGATATTCTTCAAGCATGGTTCGTGCCATTTCAACCAGAGTCCTGTTCTTGCGCTCAATGATGCCATTTTTTTAGGAGTATAAGGAGCATACATTTCGTGAGTAATACCAAGTTCATCAAGGTAATCATCAAGACCAGTATTCTAGAATTCTGTCCCATTATCACTCCTGATGGGTTTGATCTTGACGTCGAAGTTCATTGAGGCCCTTAAGGAAAATCATTTGAAGACTTCTGACACTTCAGTTTTGTAACCAATGATGTGTACCCAAGTATAACAAGAATAACCATCAAGGATGACAAAGCCATATAGAGATGCTGCATTGGTTAGAGTAGCATAATGAGTAGGTCCAAAGAGATCCATATGAAGCAATTCAAACGGACGAGTAGTAGTCATGATAGTCTTCGAGGCGTGTTTAGATATGGTCATTTGTCCATCCTCACAACCACCGCAGAGATGGTCCTATTGGAATTTGACAGATTCCATGCCAATGACATGCTCCTTCTTTGCGAGTGTGTGCAAATTCCTCATGCTTGCATGACCAAGTCGTCGATGCCATAGCCGGCCTTCTGATGTTTTTGCTAGTAGACACGTGGCTGGTTGTGGACCTGTAGAGAAGTCAAGAATATACAAGTCTCCTCTCCGAAATCCTTTGAAGACTTTGGATTTGTTAGATTCCACGATGAAAACACATCTATATTTTCCAAAGATGACAATCATATCAAGATCACAAAGCATTGAGATGGACATGAGGTTAAACCCAAGGGATTCGACAAGCATGACTTTCTCCATGTGTCGATCCTTAGAGATAGCCAGTTTACCAAGTCCCAATACCTTGATTTTACCTTTGTCAACGTAGGTGATATGCTTCAGTGGTGATGGAGTCAGTGGAATATTCATCAATAAGCTTTTATCACTAGTCATGTGATTTGTACATCCACTGTCAAGAACCCACTCTGTGTTCTTGGGTTGATCATCCTGTAGATGAATTAGTACAACTTACCATCTCATATGCTTCAGATTTGAAGAATGTGATATCAATTTCATCAGGCTTGAATATCATCACAAACAGTAAATTTGAGGACAAGTAAAATGTTAGATCATTTCATCATGTTTTAGCTTGCGTCCTATCAAGCAATTTCCTCAGGTCTCCATCAAATTCCCGAGGTGATGTCTTTCGTCTGGAGACCTGACCTGCAGAAGTGATTAGTTCAATTTCTTCACCATCCACATCTGAAGGGGTGGCAAAGAGTTCGTCATCCTAAGAGCACCATATGAGAATGGAGGCATTGAAGCTAATGCAGTTTCACAATAGGGGGGTTAGAGTACTCAAATGAATAGGCAGAGAAATTCTTTGAGGACTTATGAACATAATGATTTGAGGAATAGTCCACATATTCATGTCCCTTGTAGTTTCCCTACATATCACAAGCATTAGTGCGAGTACAAGCATAATTTTGACCATTTTAGGAATTTGATCCTCGTGAAGACTTTGGTACACTTGAGGAATATGATCTAAGGATCTGGTTCTTCACTGGTGGTGTCATGAGGACATTCACTTGAATATTTTCTAAGCAACCTTTGGGAAACCTGATTTTCCTCATGGGATGTCCATTCCTGCAGTTAGTTCCAACGTATCGAGCAAAAATTTACTAGATTGATTTTTGAATAGTTTATAGTTGGACTCAAATGACTCATCAGAGGAATAAGACATTTCACATGCAAAGCCTGTTAGAGTGGATGGATCAATGGGAGGTCCTTTTGCAGCAACCCATGAGGTTTTGGGGTACTGCTCAGGTTTCCAGTATGACCCATCAACGTTCAGTTTCCTCTCAAAGCCAATGCCCTCTTTCCTCGGGTTCCAGTTCAAAATCTGCTTTTTGAGCACATCGCAAAGGGTTTGATGCCCTTTGAGACTTTTGTATATGCATGTCACATACAATTCCTTCAATCCTCCATTTTCATGAGTAGCATTTGTGGTTTCCTCAAGTGAAGAATTTGATACCACATGAACAGTTGAGGAATGTTTAGCGATAGAAGCACTAGAGGTTTCAAGTGAAAAAATTGGCAGTTTCACGTTCGATGCATTTCAGACATGGTGGAATGAATTCTTCGTGAGTGGTACTGATTTGTTGAGCAAGCAATGAGTCATTTTCCATTCGAAGATCATCATGGGACATTTTCAACTACTCAAGATCAAGCTTCCTTTGAAGAAATTCATAGGAAAGCTTCTCATAACCAGCCAAGAGTGTACCATAACTATCTTGAAGACTATCAAATCTAGAGTGAAGACTTTGAACATCTTTAGTGAGGATTTGAGTATGATTCATTTCATCATTCAGCAGATCATCGCTTTTGTCTAGCAGTTTCTGAAGCTTTTCAATAGCACTTTGTTGCTTAGTGGCAAAGTTGGCAAGTTTGTAGTAAATGGGTTTTTGATAATCATTCGGTTCACAGTCACTAGAATCAGAGGAGGATGTGTGGTTTGGTACCTTTGAACCTTTTGCCATGAAGCAATAGGTGGGAGCGAAGTCATCATCATATTCATCAGTGTTGTTGACGTTGTAATTTTCTTCATGGTTGAAGATTGACTTGCTGGCGAATGTGGTAGCGAGTGCAAGAATTGCCACACCAGATTCTGACTCCATTTCAAAACCTTCCTCTTCATCACATTCCTGAGATTCTTGTTCAGAATCAATTTCCTTCCCAATGAGTGCCCAAGCCTTTCTGAAAATGGTCTTCTTGTACGATGAGGACTTTGAAGATTTCTTCTTTTTCTTTGAGTCATCACAACTTTCATCCTTGTATTTATTATTTCTTGATTCCTTCACCCAGCGAGGACAGTGAGCAATGTAGTGACCAGATTTCTTGCATTTGCGGCAGGTTCTTTTCTTGTAGTCCTCAGATGAAGATTTTGATTTCTTGAAATCTTTTCTTGAAGACTTTCTGAACTGGCCACGCTTTGGGAACTTCTGGAATTTCCACACGAGCATAGCTAATTCCTTCCCAAGTTCGTCGTGATCACCAAGACTGTAGTCAGATTCTTCTTCTTCAAATGAGGGAACAACATTTGCCTTCAGTGCACGAGATCTTGAATAGCTTAGTCCATATAGGTCTCTCTTTTCTTCTTCTTGGAATTCATGTGTATTGAGTCTCCCGAGTATATCAGCAAGATCAAGCATCTTATAGTCTCTTTGTTCTTGGATCATCAGAACCAGTGTGTCAAACGATGGATCAAGAGATCATAGCAGTTTCTTCACAACTTCATGGTCATTGATGTCTCTGGCTCCCAGAGCTTGCAATTCATTTGAGATGTCAGTGTGGCGATCAAAGGTGTCTTGGTAGATTTCATTATCAAGCCTCTTGAAACGGTACAAGAGATTGCGAAGAACATCAACATGAGAGTCATCCTGTGTGGAGACTCCCTCATTTACTTTGGACAGGCTATCCCAGATAAGCTTTCCTGAGCCCAAAGCACTGATTCTTCAATACTGACCTTTCCTCAGATGGCCACAGATGATATTCTTCGCTTGTGAGTCGAGTTTCTGGAACTTCTTCACATAAGCGACAGAGGTAGTTGAAGTGATGGAGGGAACACCATTTTCCACAATGTACCAATGATCGTTCTCAATTTATAGAAGACGTATTTGCATCTTAGTATTCAAGTAGGGGAAGTCATTTCTGTCGGTGCACTAGATACTGGGGTCGCTTGTGCCCCAGACTTGTGCACGAGCATCGGCGACGCCCCCGACAGTTGTGTACCGGGAAGAACGGCAGGAAGGCAGTCCAAGACCCACCAAGGCGACGCCCTTCCCCCTCTCCAGGGGCGTGGAGTACAAAGGCTCCAGACACGAGGCCCCGGCAAGCTCTCCTTGCCGGGAAGATTCCCAAGGCCCCAGCAAGCCCACTTTGTCGGGAAGACTACCCGAAGAATAGCAAGACCCCCGCAAGTCTCCCTTGCAGGGAAGGCTCGCACGGACTGACGAGGCACCCCGACAAGCCCTCCTTGCCGGGAAAGTATTCAAGCCCCCGGCAAGCCTTCCTTGCGGGGGAGGTGACCAAGTCATCCGACAAGGACTCTAGGCCAGCAAGCCCCTTTTCGCTTCCAAGATTCCCCCCCTAGTTTCTACCACAATCCGACCGCTCCAGCACATCCCTCATGTGCCAGCACAAGGCCTAGGTGTTGATTCGCCTGAATACGTGTCACAGCCATCTTGCAGCAGGTCAAGGGTCAGACAAGGCATTTACTGCCCCTGACACCACCGAACAAGTAGAGCGGTTAACACTGTTCACTGTGCACCCCGTGAGCACACTGTTGGTGACCCCTTTGCCTATAAAAGGAGGCCCAAAGCTCATTCTTAGGGGTTGGGCTATTTGGGGATCGGAGACCCCCCTTATCACCCACCAAGTTACTGTAGCAAACCACCCTACCGTGATCACACAATACAAACTAAGAAGGAGTAGGGTTTTACGCGCCAAGCGGCCCGAATCTGGGTAAAAAGACCTTGCCGGTGTTGATCACTAGTTCCACTCTCGACGCCGTACCTCTCTCTCCCCGTCAAACGATCAAGGGACTCCTCGAGTTTCCCATAGGTGTCGGTTTCCCCGACATCTTTGGCACGCCAGGTAGGGGGAGCGGTGGTTGAGAACTTTTTCGCGGATTTGATCAAGTTCCGCATCAGATCTTGGGAAGTAGCGCGCACCACTGCATTCCCTCGAAGCAGGGCGCAGCGGTGGTCGCTCTGCTTCGCCTCGACCTCCTAACACCTGCGTGGGTGCTCCGCTCCGCGAGCGCAGGCTAGGGAGATGGAGACCTCGAGCTTTGAGACATCGAGGTGATGCGCCGCTCCGGGACATGCTCTCCAGGGTGTGCCTGGGGGCTTCGTCGGGGCCTCCATCGCATACTCCGGCTGACGCACCTCCATGCGGAGGTGCATAGCCGTCGAGAATGCGCCTACAGGCCCTCGAACCCACGCACGCACTCTAGCCAAAGGCTTTCCCCCGGAAGCATCACGTCGTCGCCAAAGGTGCTTTCGGGCGCTCCATTAGCATGGCCTCGTGATAACCCACAAGTATAGGGGATCGCAACAGTTTTCGAAGGTAGTGTATTCAACCCAAATTTGTTGATTCGATACAACGGGAAGCCAAAGAATATTCTTGAGTATTAGCTGTTGAGTTGTCAATTCAACCACACGTGAAAGACTTTGTATCTGCAGCAAAGTTTCAGTAGTAAAGTAGTGTGATAGTAACGGTAGCAGCGGTAACCGTAACAGTTGCGATAGTAGTAGCGGTAACAGTAGCAGCAGTGACAGCAGTAGCGGTAACAGTAGCTGCAGTGACAGAAGTAGCGGTAAAGTAACATAGCAAGGACCTGTAGGAAAAGACTCGTAGGCATTGGATCGGTGATGGATAATTATGCCGGATGACATTCATCATGTAACATTTATAACATGGGGAGATATGTAACTAGCTCTAGTTCGTCAATGTAATGTAGGCATGCATTCCGTATTTAGTCATACGTTCTTATGGAAAAGAACTTGCATGACATCTAATGTCCATCCTTCCCGTGGCAGCGGGGTCCTAATGGAAACTAAGGGATATTAAGGTCTCCTTTTAATAGAGAACCGGAACAAAGCATTAGCACATAGTGAATACATGAACTCCTCATACTATGGTCATCTCTGGGACTGGTTCCGGCTATTGTCACTCTGGGGTTGCCGGGTCATAACACATAGTAGGTGACAAGCATTAAGCATAGCAAAGTAGTAGCAACATCAATCTTAGAACATAGTGGATACTAGGGATCAAACCCCATCAAAACTAACTCGGTCACATGATAGATCTCATCCAACCCATCACCGTCTAGCAAGCCTACAATGAGATTACTCACGAACGATGAAGAACATCATGGAATTGGTGATGAAGGATGGTTGGTGACGACGACGACAACGATTTCCCCTCTCCGGATGTCGGGACCCCGATCCTAAGCCATAGGAATCCAGCTTGTAACACATCACATCTCTTTGAGGTCTCACGCACGGTTATCCCCACGGCTCCAGCCTTACCTTAGCCGGGAACGTTTGCGCCTTTTGACTCGCGTATGCAATTGTGTCGCCAGCATTCCAATGTCAAAGAACCCGGATCGACATGTCTAGTCATAAACACAAGCGGCAGTTCCGTACAGGGACATGCATACATGACCAAGCAAAGCAGGTGTCGGTCATCAGCGAGTGTAGACGAGACGTAGCAAGCTACAAGGACTCCATTACATCGCGTGACATTTCCCCAAAGGGACAGACACAACAGCTAAGAAGGACACATGCCGGTCAACCAATGTGTCCGGAGTAGTAGCGAACTACCATGGCTCGGTGGAAACACAAAGGGGCATTTCCCCGTAAGGAGTACTACTAAGGCATACGGCTAGGTGTTCGAACCCCATACATATCAAGTACAACACATGTACGCATGGCATACCCGATATGCATAGATACATCGATGGCACCACAACATAACCATAAACATACAAACTTTCTTTAGAAGACTCGGAAGAGCCTCACACATAATATTACACAGGTAGGGGTCTCACGACCCATCATCATAAGTCATTCAAACAAGTCTTTGAAGCGAGCGGAAGATTAAAATTGTCTTAGTACAGACAGATGGAAAGATAAAAGACACATGGCCTCACTAACTACAGGCCCAACCTAGGGCCAGATCATAGCTGGGACACCAGCTACTCGTCGTCGTCAACGTCTAGATATAACCCACCATTAAGGTCATTAACAACCTCTGCAACAAATTAATAAGCAAACTTGAGTACAATGGTACTGAACAAGACTTTAGGATAATCTATCTACTCATGCAATGTATCAACAAGGAGTTGTGGGGTTTCATGCAGAAAGCCAGCTATTGACTCTTGGCTAGACAAAGCTACATTTTAAATAGTTTCGACAACTTTGTTTTCTCGCACACGAGTCCACTAACTCCACAACAATACTCCATCATGGAATCATTCCGTCACCCTACGGAAATGCCATCCACGACACTCACACTTATCTTGACATTTTTATGAGTAGCCATTATAGTTATCTATGAATAACATATGTTTCCAAGTAGTTCATATCCGCGGACGCGGCTATTCGAATAGATCATAACCCTGCAGGGGTGTACTTCTTCACAAACACTCTCGCCACTTATCGCTATGTGCACGTCATGCACCTCGGCAACCTTCAAGCGGAAGCCCAGCGATGGAGTCGGCCACGACCGTTAACCACGCTAATACCTAGTCGAGGTTTATCGCCTATCTGAGGGCAACCCGCATGAAAGTCCGGCCGAGGTTTCCGCCACGGCCCCAAACGATGTGCGCAGGGTTTCCAAGCCCACCATCTGGGTGCCACTTGGTACACCGTGCCACTTCCTACCGCATCATAGCCCACCTCTAAGGTCAGCACTATGCATGGCCTCCAGCATGACTATAAACACCAGAAACTACTTGCAACTCCTGGACCGAGTACTAAGCGATTAATAAGTCGAGAGGGTCAATTAAGTATCCCAACGTGTGGTAGTATCTAGTCTTGGATTACATACACAGAACACAGTTCCTAAGGACGGTTCCAATGAAACAACCCGCCATGTACTCCTACAAAGCCTTAAACCGGTACCTTTACCAAATCAAGTTCAACACACAACCTTTATTAACTGAACACATTCTCACGATCATGTTCATCACCAAGATGACAGACCATACACAACTCTAAGCATAGCATGCATAGCAGGATAAGGCACATCATGGCTCAAGCATCTACCAGGTATGCTAGGTTGCAAGGTTCAACTATTTACTGTGACAAAGACATGTCATGCAAAGGAAGTGGGTTCAACTAACGTGGTAAAAGCATTGAAAGCATTTTGACTAATGCAATAAGTAAGAGAAGGAGCAAGAACATGGGATTTATCGGGATGATCAAAATGTTAGCTTGCCTTGTTGCTCAGCAGAGGGGTGATATCCGTCGGTCGGATAATCAGTCGTATCCGAATGGGCGGGGCCTACCGAATAACAACATACAATCAATATCAATCATATGCAACAATCATGATGCATGAACATGGCATGAAATGAAGGGTGATATGTTTCAATGTGGTTGGTGAAACCTTAGTTTGCATCTGGTTTGAAAATCAAATTAAAATAACATTTGAATTCGCATATTTATTTTAATCTTTTAATTGATTTGACCCGATGTTGTTTCATAACTTTATTTTTCATGCATGAAAGTAGCACCATTGTATTCATTGAATTTGTCTGATCAATTTGCATATGTTATTTGTCTGATTTGGAGTTATATTCAATTTTCTATGAATTTCCAAAGTTTTACCATTATTCTGGAATTATATTTATTCCAGAATTAGATTTATTGCATCAGCATGAGATCAGCAGGTCAACTGGCGGTTGAAAGTCAAACTTGACCAGTGGGACCCACTAGTGAGTAATTTGGCCAGTTTTAGATTAAGTTTAAACTTAATTAGCTAATTACCAGAGCTGGACCCACATGTCAGCGACTGGTTAATGATTTAATTATTTATTTATTTTTATTAAGTTAAAATTAACTACTCAGGGGATGGCCCCACCTGTCATAGGGTCAGGGGGTTGAACCCACCGGCGACGAGGTCGATCTCGCCGGCGGTGAGCCTCCGGCAGCACCAGAGACGGCGGAGGGCATCGGAAACGCGTCTCCGATGACCAAACGCACGGCAGAGGCCACCGGGAGAACGGCCACTCGATGGCGCGCACGATGGAGCAAACCCCAGGGGCTGGGGTGGCCGGAATCGATGTCGGCGACGAGCTTGGCGGCGGCCGAAGCTCGGGCCTCGTCGAGGTCACTGCTACGGGGCTCAAAACCCGCGGGGCTGGGCTCCTACGGTACCTACGCAGCGAGCTGGAGATGATGGTGGCCTCGGAATGACCAGTCGGTCACCGTAGAGTCCCCGGCGACGAGCTACAGCAGCGGTCCTCATCGGGCTCCGGCGGAATCGGGGCTTAGAGCTCGGGAACGAAGGGGGAAAGCATGGGAATGGATCCCTAAGCTTACAGAGAGGGCAGAGGCGACGAAAGATGGCTCGGGGACGGCTTGGGGACGATGAATCGACGACGGCGAGCTTGGCGGCCGAAGGTTGAAGATGACGGCGATCCGGTGATTCAGGGACTCTCGGCGTTGTGTGGCTAGATGGGAAGCTTCATGACGTCTTGGTGGAGCTTTTGCGCAGCACGGATGCGAGGAAGGACGGTCAGAGCAACGGCCAGCTCGAGCTCGAGCTCGGCTCTAATGGCAGCCGAGAGAAGAGGTGCACGAGAACGAATGGAGAGGGGGAGAGCACGGGAGGAGGTCGCCGGAGGCTTATCCCTTCCTCGCCAGCGTGAAGCGGCGGCCAGGCAGACACGCAGGTGCGTGGCCGCGCCGGAGGAGGCGGCGGCCACCTCATGCTGCCGACTTGCAGAAGGTAGACGACAGGGGAGGCTGGGCCTGGGCCAAGGTAAGCGTTAGATATGTATTTTCTATTTTCTTTCCTTTCCAGTTTCTATTAATTCCTTTGTGACTTTGTTTTATTTTATTTTTGGCTCCAAGCTATTTCTAAAATAGTTTGGAACATGCTGAAATGTTATTTGGATTATTTCCAAACATATATAAAAGTTTCAACATTTTTGAAAACTTTGGATTATTTGAAATCAATTATATAGTTGATTTCAGTATCTTTTTACTTAAATTTAAAATGCCAAAAGCACTTTGAAAATATATTTCACCCCTGATATTTTTTTTTCAACATTTACCGGAAATGATGAACTTTTCTATTGGTCATTTTGGGATTTCTAATTTGCCCCCAAAATTGAAAAGCTTTTGAATATAGAGTTGCTAGGTTTTGCTTTGGTTTTCTTTGCTTTTCTTTTTGGATTTCATTTCATTTTCTTGGATGCAAAGAATAAGACATGAGCACAACTTGCTAGACTCTAATAGGGATTAGGGATGTGACAACTCACCCCCACTCAAAAGAATCTCGTCCCGAGATTTGGAACTCGTCGGGAATAGCGCAGGATACTCAAGTCGAAGACGATCCTCTCTTTCCCATGTTGCCTCTTTTTCAGAATGATTTGACCATTGAACTTTAAGAAACTTGAGGTTTCAACGTCGAGTGGTACGCTCAGCTTGATCAAGAATACGAACAGGGTATTCTCAGTATGAAAAGTTATCTTGGAGATCAAGCGTTTTGTGGTCCACTTCACAGATAGGATCCGAAAAGCAACGCCTGAGTTGCGAGACGTGGAATACATCATGAACCTTGGAAAGATGGGGAGGAAGTTCCAATTGGTTGGCAACTTCTCCTTGTTTGGCAAGAATGCGAAAAGGACAGATATAATGAGGAGCCAACTTGCCCTTGATACCGAAACGATGGTTACCCTTCAGAGGTGTAACCCGAAGGTAAGCCTTCTCGTCAACTTCAAAGGTCACATATTTATGATGACGATCATATTGGATCTTTTGACGAGACTGGGCTCTTTTCAACTTTTCACGAATAGTGCGAACTTGCTCTTCTGCATCCTGGATCATATCCGGACCAAAGAGTTGCCTCTCTCCGGTTTCTGACCAATTAAGAGGTGTTCGACATCTTTGTCCATAGAGAACTTCAAAAGGAGCTTTGCCCAAGCTTGATTGATAACTATTGTTATAAGCAAATTCGGCGAATAGAAGACACTTCTCCCAATTCATACCGAACGATATAATAAAAGCTCGGAGCATATCTTATAGGATTTGATTCACTCTTTCTACTTGACCACTTGATTGAGGATGGAAAGCAGTGCTAAAATATAAGAGAGTCCCCATGGCATTCTGAAAACTCTCCAGAGGAACACCATGAAGAGACACTATTTGAGAGATATATAACTCTGCTAGCTGGCTAGCTGTTATACTCTCACAAACTGGAAGAAAATGAGCTACTTTGGAAAGACGGTCAATGACCACAAAGATAGCATTATTTCCATTCTTGGTCTTGGGAAATCCAGTGATGAAATCCATACTGACTTTGTCCCATTTCCATTCAGGAATAGCTAAAGGTTGAAGGGTGCCAACAGGCCTTTGATGTTCGGCCTTAACTCGACGACAAATGTCGCAGTTAGCAACGAACTCAGCAATTTATCTCTTCATCCTAGTCCACCAAAACCTCTGGCGTAGGTCCTGATACATCTTAGTACTACCAGGATGAATGGTGAGAGGAGAATCATGAGCCTCCTTGAGTATCAACTGCCGTAGACGTTTGCTCTTAGGAACCACTAGACGGTTCTGAAAGAGCACGACACCTTGCTCATTGATAGAGAAATCTCTAGCGTTTTCGCTAGCAATATTCTCCTTGATCCGGGATATACCCTTATCATAAGTATGCACGGCTTTGATTTGATCCCCAAGAGTAGGTTTCGCCACCAGGTTAGAAAGGAAACCTTGAGGAACAATGTGAAGATTTAACTTCGAAATACCTCATAGAGATGCGGTTGACCTCGTTGTAGCATCAGGTTGTTACAATAAGACTTACGACTTAGTGCATCAGCCATAACATTGGCCTTCCTCGGGGTGTAAGTTATCCCTAAGTCGTAATCTGTGATCAACTCAACCCACCGTCTTTGCCTGAGATTCAAATCCGGCTGGGTGAAGATATATTTCAGACTTTGGTGATCAGTGAATATTTCGCAACGATTACCAAGGAGGTAATGTCGCTAGGTTTTAAGTGCATGGACTACAGCTGCAAGCTCAAGATCTTGTGTGGGATAATTATCCTCATGTGGACGCAACTGTCGAGATGCGTATGCAATCACATGACGATCCTGCATGAGATTGCAACCTAATCCTTGTCGCGAGGCATCGCAATAGATAACAAAGTCCTTAGAAAAATCTGGTGATAGCAACACATGTGCGGAAGTCAGGTGTCTTTTCAGTTCCTGAAAACTATGCTCACACTGTGGTGTCCACTCGAACTTTTTATCTTTCTTGAGGAGTTCATTAGAGGCTTTGCAACCTTGGAGAAATTCTCGACGAAGCGGCGACAATAGCTCGCTAGGCCAAGGAAACTCCTAACTTGCTTAACCGATTCAGGTTGAGTCCAATCAAGGACAGCTTGAACTCTCTTGGGATTGACAGCAATACCTTTACCAGAGATTACGTGGCCTAGATAGGTCACTTCCGGTAACCAAAATTCACATTTTGAAAACTTGGCATAAAGGCGATGCTCTCGATGTTTCATCAATACCAGCCTTAGATGCTCGGCATGTTCTTTTTCGTTCTTAGAGTAGATGAGAATATCGTCGAGGTATACCACGATGAATTTATCCAAATACTCCATGAAGATTGAATTCATCAAGCAAGAGAAGGTGGCTGGCGCATTAGTTAAACCGAAGGACATGACGGTGTACTCGTATTTGTCATAACGAGTGACAAAAGCCATTTTTGGAATGTCCCCGTTCTTGATCTTGATTTGATGGTAACCCAACCTCAAGTCCATTTAGAGAAGACTGAGGATCCAGCGAGATGATCATACAGGTCGTTGATCTTGGGGAGTGGATACTTGTTCTTTATGGTGACCAGGTTAACTGGTCGATAATCTACAACCATCCGATCCATTCCATCTTTCTTCTTGACGAAGAGGACGGGACAAGCCCTAGGAGAAGAGCTAGGACGAATGAAACCTTTATTCAAGACCTCATCTAGTTGCTTCTTAAGTTAGCCTAGCTCCAGGGGTGCCATCTTATAAGGTCTTCTGGCTATTGGAACGGTTCCCGGAACAAGGTCTATCACAAACTCTACATCCCTGTCGGTGGAATTCCTGGCAGCTCTTCTGGAAAAACATCCGGAAAGTCACAGACTACCGGAATGTCTTCAAGTTCTGGAAGAGGGTTGGCATTGAGGGAATAGAGTTGGCATTTGATAACTCGAGTAGAGACATTGAATATCTCACCCGAGGGATGGGTAAGCTGAAAATTTCTAGAATGAGTATCAATCTTGGCATAATGAGCTGACATCCAGTCCATACCCAAGATGATATTGATATCCGAAGATTTCAGAGCTATCAAGGATGCTTGAAAAACTAGCCTGTCTACTAGAATTTCATTGTCATAGGTTATCCTAGAGGTTTGCCACTTACTACCAGGGGTTTGAACAACCAATGGGATTGGCATATCACAAAAGGACATGTTATGCAACTGTGCCTAACTTTCTGAAATGAAGGAATGAGATGACCCAGTGTCAAAACGGACGGACGCTGGGTGATGATTGACAAGGAGTGTACCCAATATGACGTCGGGATCCTCTGCAGCTTCATCTGCTAAAACATAGTTCACACGGCCACGTGCAGGAGTTGGCCTCACATAGTAAGCTTTGCCCGACTTGCCTTGCCCAACGGACTTTCCAGGTTGCTTGGCACCCATATTTTGAGGACACTCTCGTGAATAGTGCCCTAGTTCTCCGCACTTGTAACAGATCACCTGATTGGCACGTGGTCCAGCATTGCTAGCTGGACCACCGTAGGTTTTTCCTGGAGGGTTGGTCCGGTTCGCCTGAGGCGCCACATAGGATGGCCTCGGGGTATATCTTGGCGGCAGAGAACTATTTGGAACCCACAGCCTGCGTTTTGGGAACACGGAGCCAGATGATGAGCCAGAATCACGGGAGTGCTTCTTCGTGGCTTCATAGTCGATATGACCAGTCTCGGCACTGATCGCCTTGTTGACAAGAGCTTGAAAACTTGTACATTCGTGGAGGCGCAGATCACAACGAAGTTCAGGGCTCAGACCCTTGCGGAATCTTGCTTGTTTCTTGGCATCAGTTGACACTTCTTCAATTGCATAGCGGGCGAGGTTACCGAACTCGTGGCTATAAGCATCCATGGTCAATTTTCTCTGGGTGAATGCACAGAACTCCTCTCTCTTTCTGTCCATCAAACCCTCCAGAATATGGTGCAGACGGAAGGTTGCACTAAAGTTTGCCCATGTGGCTGCTGGTCCGGCAGGGCGCATAGCTTCAAAGTTCTTCCACCACAGATTGGCGGGTCCTTCCAGAAAGTACGCCGCAAAGATCACCTTGTCGGCCTCAGAAACATTTGCAGAATGAATCTTGCGTGATATACTACACAACCCGTCATCAGCATCGAGGGGATCAATGGAGTGATGGAACTTCGGAGGATTCAGCTTCACGAAGTCATTGAGGGACACTGCATCATTCCTCGGCTGACGAGCCATATTTTGGTCAATACACTCTAGCAAACGGTTGGTTTCCCTTTTGTTTCTTTCCTCCTCAAGCATAACTTCCGCCAGAGAAGGCGGCTGAGGAAATTCCTCCTGCGGTGCTTGACTACCCTCTCCCTGGTCATGGGCAGGGGCACGGTTCAACCTGGTGAACACCATCCTGACAAACAAACTCACAGCTTAGACCAATAACGACATCAATACCAGCTATGGATTAAGAATGCACTGAACACATGGAATACGGAAATGAACATCCAAACAACATGGTAACAATCAACTGCTATATATACACCATGGTTCTTACACACCATTACATAGTTCAGTACAATCTCAACCCGTAGAGCAAACTACTGAAAAGATGATACTACTCATCAGAGACTTCCAAGATTCCTGTACATTATTTATTTATGCCTCCGGAATTCCTCTCACGACACAAACATACTCCACAAGACACACAGGACTGTGGAAGTACAACTACTACCCTACTACTCTTCCGCTCACGGATTCAGGCATCCGCATAGAACATCTCATAAAGGTTGCCTCCATGGCGTGGGAGCTCAACCTGCGGATCAGGAAATACTCGAGCCTGAGACCCCTGGGAACCGTAAGGACACGTATGTGGCCTTGGTCCCCTGACTGGTGATAGTAGAGGTCCTCGAAGACGGGTGACTCCTCCTATAGCAGGGCAGTCAACATGAGCCGGAAGATGGGTCCTAACAGGGTTCAGCATCTCCATGTCCCCATACCCTGTCTAGACTAAAGGTGCCAGTTGTGTCAAAGCCTTCCACAAACGGGCTCGTGTAGCATAGAGCTCCATCCGAAGGGCACGAGCATCCCTGTCTCTATTCTCTAGCATCTCAGCGGTGGACTGCAGCAGCGGATCCTCCATAGAGGAATCAAAGTAGACCCCACTGAGGTATCCTTCTTCTCCTCGTTGAGAGGCAGGAACATAGCAGAACTCTGAATTCTGCAGCAGCGCATGTCTGGCCCTCCTGATGGTCAACATTGAATAGGCAGCATCTTGTACTGCCATGTCAACAGTCACCCCCAATCCATAAGACCAATGGATCGGCTCCTCAGCTCCAGGGTAATCTGGGAATACCCTAACAGTCCACATATACTGACTCTGATAAAAGTCCCGGTACTGCTCCTCCACTATATACTCGGGGTACCAGCGGTAACCGGCTACTAACATCATCCTTACTAGCATAGCCGTATGACCCGGCACATCAACGCACCTAGTCAGACGGACCACCTGACAGGAAGGACGGCCAGGCATATGAAAATAGAGAGTAATGCAAAAGCATTAGAGCTCTGAAGACAAAATTGGGCAGCATAATGGTTGTAAATGCTCAAAAACAATTTTGAGACAACCCACAAAAGATAGGATAGCATAACCACTTAACTATCAAGTTCAATTCCATGGTCATCAAAACTTACTTTCTTCCCCTTGGAATAAAAGGAACCTGGAGTAACTCTCGACTCGTTGTCCTATAGTCTACCGATCGGTAATATACGAACCTGAGAGAAAGATAAGTAACCTAGTTCTTAATCCACGCAGAAAAGACGAGGATGACCAGAACAGAATAACTCGAGAAGAGAATCAAGAGTCTTACGTTCACTTCCACAAACAATTCCCTTATATATAACTAAAGCAATTCTAGACTCAACTTCGACCAGTTTGGCTTAGTAATCCTACAGTCAGTCAGGCTCTAATACCAATGCTGTTGGGACCCCGATCATAAGCCATAGGAATCCAGCCTGTAACACATCACATCTCTTTGCGGACGCACGCACGGTTATCCCCACAGCTGCAGCCTTACCTTAGCCGGGACCGTTTGCGCCTTTTGACTCGCGTATGCAATTGTGTTGCTTGCATTCCAATGTCAAAGAACCCGGATCGACATGTCTAGTCATAAACTCAAGCGGCAGTTTCGTACAGGGACATGCATACATGACCCAGCAAAGCAGGTGTCGGTCATCACCGAGTATAGACTAGTCGTAGCAAGCTACAAGGACCCCATTAGATCGCGTGACATTTCCCCAAAGGGACAGACACAGCAGCTAAGAAGGACCCATGCCGGCCAACCAATGTGTCCGGAGCAGTAGCGAACTACCATGGCTCGGTGGAAACACAAAGGGGCATTTCCCCGTAAGGAATGCTACTAAGGCATACGAATAGGTGTTCGAACCCCATACATATCAAGTACAACACACGTACACATGGCATTCCTGATATGCATAGATATATCGATGGCATCACAACACAACCATAAACATACAAACTTTATTTAGCAGGCTCGGAAGAGCCTCACACATAATATTACATAGGTAGGGGTCTCACGACCCATCATCATAAGTCATTCAAACAAGTCTTACAAGCCAGCGGAAGATTAAAACTGTCCGAGTACAGACAGATGGAAAGGTAAAAGGCACATGGCCTGACTATCTACAGGCCCAACCTAGGGCCAGATCATAGCTGGGACACCATCTACTCGTTGTCGTCAACGTCTAGATAGAACCCACCATTAGGGTCATTAACAACCTCTGCAACAAATTAGTAAGCAAACGTGAGTACAAAGGTACTCAACAAGACTTTAGGATAATCTATCTACTCATGCAATGTATCAACAAGGAGTTGTGGGGTTTCATGCAGAAAGCCAGCTTTTGACTCTTGGCTAGACAAAGCTACATTTTTAAATAGTTTCGACAACTTTGTTTTCTCGCACACGAGTCCACTAACTCCACAACAATACTCCATCATGGAATCATTCCGTCACCGTACGGAAATGCCATCCACGACACTCACACTTATCTTGACATTTTTATAAGTTGCTATTACAGTTATCTATGAACAACATATGTTTCCAAGTAGTCCATATCCGCGGACGCGGCTATTCGAATAGATCATAACCCTGCAGGGGTGTACTTCTTCACACACGCTCTCGCCACTTATCTCTATGTGCACGTCATGCACCTCGGCAACCTTCAAGCGGAAGCCCAGCGAGGGAGTCGGCCAAGACCGTTAACCACGCTAATACCTAGTCCAGGTTTATCGCCTATCTAAGGGTAACTTGCACGGAAGTCCAGCCGAGGTTTCCGCCACGGCCCCAAACGATGTGCGTAGGGTTCCCAAGCCCAGCATCCGGGTGCCACTTGGTACACTGTACCACTACCTACCGCATCATAGCCCACCTCTAAGGTCAGCACTATGCACGACCTCTAGCATGACTATAAACACCAGAAACTACTTGCAACTCCTGGACCGAGTACTAAGCGATTAATAAGTTGAGAGGGTCAATTAAGTATCCCAACGTGTGGTAGTATCTAGTGTTGGATTACATACACGGAACTCACTTCCTAAGGACGGTTCCAATGAAAGATCCCCCATATACTCCTACATAGCCTTTCACCGGTACCTTTACCAAATCAAGTTCAACACAAAACCTTTATTAACTGAACACATTCTCACGATCTTGTTCATCACCCAGATGACAGACCATACACAACTCTAAGCATAGCATGCATAGCAGGATAAGGCACATCATGGCTCAAGCATCTACCAGGTATGCTAGGTTGCAAGGTTCAGCTATTTATTGTGACAAAGACAGGTCATGAAAAGGAAGTGGGTTCAACTAACGTGGTAAAAGCACTGAAAGCATTTTGACCTAATGCAATAAGTAAGAGCAGGAGCGAGAACATGGGATTTATCGGGCTAATCAAAATGGTTGCTTGCCTTGTTGCTCAGCACAGGGGTGATATCCGTCGGTCGGATAATCAGTCGTATTCGAAGGGGCGGAGCCTACCGAATAACAACATACAATCAATATCAATATTATGCAACAATAATGATGCATGAACATGGCATGAAATGAAGGGTGGTATGTTTCAATGTGGTTGGTCAAACCTTAGTTTGCATCTGGTTTGAAAACCAAATTCAAATAACATTTGAATTGACATATTTATTTTAATCATTTAATTTATTTGACCTGATGCTGTTTCATAACTTTATTTTTCATGCATGAAAGTAGCACCATTGTGTTCATTGAATTTTTCTGATCAATTTGCATATATTATTTGTCTGATTTGGAGTTATATTCAATTGTCTATGAATTTCAAAAGTTTTACCATTATTCTGGAATTATATTAAATCCAGAATTAGATTTATTGCATCAGCATGATATCAGCAGGTCAGCTGGCCGTTGAAAGTCAAACCTAACCAGAGGGACCCACTGGTTAGTGACTCTGGCCATTTTTAGATTAAGTTTAAACTTATTTAGCTAATTAACAGAGTTGGACCCACATGTCAGCGACTGGTTAATGATTTAATTATTTTTATTAAGTTAAACTTAAGTACTCACGGGCTGGCCCCACCTGTCATAGGGCCAGGGGGGTTGAATCCACCGACGAGGAGGTCGATCTCGCCGGCGGTGAGCCTCCGGTAGCACCAGAGGCGGCGAAGGGCGTCGGAAACGCGTCTCCGATGACGAAACACACGGCAGAGGCCATAGGGAGAACGGCCACTCGACGACGCGCACGATGGAGCAAACCCACGGGCTGTGTTGGCCGGAATCGATGCCGGCGACGAGCTTGGCATCGGCCGAAGCTCGGGCCTCGTCGAGGTCACTGCTACGGTACTCAAAACGTGCGGGGCTGGGCTCCTACGGCACCTACTTGGCGAGTTGGAGCCGATGGTGGGCTCGGAATGACCAGCCGGTCACCGTAGAGTCACCGGCGACGAGTTACAGCGGCGGTCCTCGTCGGGCTCGATGGAATCGGGGCTTAGAGCTCGGGAACGAAGGGGGAAAGCATGGTAATGGATCCCTAAGCTCACAAAGAGGGCAGAGGCGACAAAAGCTGGCTCGGGGACGGCCTGGGAACGATGAATCGACAACGGCGAGCTTGGCGGCCGAAGATTGAAGATGACGGCCATCCGGTGATTCAGGGACTCTCGGCATCGTGTGGCTAGATGGGAAGCTTGAGGACGTCTTGGCGGAGCTTCTGCGCGGCTCGGAGTGGAGGAAGGACGATCGGAGCGACCGTGAGAAGGGGCTCGAGCTCGAGTTCGGCTCTAATGGCGGCCGTGAGAAGGGGCGCAGGAGAGCGAATGGAGATGGGGAGAGCATGGGAGGAGGTCGCGGGAGGCTTATCCCTTCCTCGCCAGCGCGAAGCGGCGGCCAGACAGGCACGCAGGTGCGTGGCCGTGCCGAAGGAGGCAGCGGCCACCTCCTGCTGCCGACTAGCAGAAGGTAGACGACAGGGGAGGCTGCGCCTGGGCCAAGGTAAGCGTTAGATAGGTATTTTCTATTTTCTTTCCTTTCCAGTTTCTGTTAATTCCTTTGTGACTTTGTTTTATTTTATTTTTGGCTCCTAACTATTTCTAAAATAGTTTGAAACATGCTGAAATGTTATTTGGAATATTTCCAAACATATATAAAAGTTTCAGCATTTTTGAAAACTTTGGATTATTTGAAATCAATTATGTAGTTGATTTCAGTAGCTTTTAACATAAATTTAAAATGCCAAAAGAACTTTGAAAATATATTTCACCCCTAATATTTTGTTTTCAACATTTATCAGAAATGATGAACTTTTCTATTGGCTATTTTGGAATTTATTATTTGCCACCAAAATTGAAAAGCTTTTGAATATAGAGTTGCTAGGTTTTGCTTTGGTTTTCATTGCTTTGCTTTTTGGATTGCATTTTATTTTCTTGGATGCAAAGAAGAAGACATAAGCACAACTTGCTAGACTCTAATAGGGATGAGGGATGTTACTCCAGATCTGCCCTCCAGAGGAAGAATAGGTGGTGGCGGCGGCTCCGTGTCGTGAAACACGATGAACTCTTCTCTCTGATTTTTTCGTGTGAGAGAGAATATATAGAGGTGGAGGTTGCGGAGCCACGAGGGGCTCACAAGCCTGCCAGGCCCGACCAGGGGGGGCGGGCCTCCTAGGCTTCTGACCTCCTGGCTCCGTGTTTCCAGGTGATTCTTGTGCCAGTAATTTTTATATATTCCACAAAAAATCCTCGTAAATTTCTAGGTCATTCCTAGAACTTTTATTTCTGCACCAAAACAACACCATGGCAATTCTGCTGAAAACAGCATGAGTCCGGGTTAGTTCCATTCAAATCATGCAAATTAGAGTCCAAAACAAGGGCAAAAGAGTTTGGACAAGTAGATACGATGGAGACGTATCAACTCCCCCAAGCTTAAAGCCTTGCTTGTTCTCAAGCAATTCAGTTGACAAACTGAAAGAGACAAAAGAAAAACTTTTAAGAACTCTGTTTGACCTTGCTATTGTAATTATGTCTAACTCATATTCAGATTTTCAGCAAGATCATAAGCTAACCACATAAGCAATGACATTTAGGCCTCATGATGTACTCATATCAATGGAATAATCAACTAGCGAGCAATAATATTAAGTTTCAAACGTCAACACTTCGATCAAAACAATCATGAAGCAATATGAACAGATGGTATCTCGCTAGCCCTTTCTGAGACCGCAAAACATAAATGCAGAGCACCTTCAAAGACCAAGGGCTGACTAATCATTGTAATTCATGGCAAAGAAGATCCATACACAGTCATACTCAATATCAATTAATAGCAAAGCATAAAAATGACGGAGGTGCTCTCTAATTGGTGCCTTTTAATAAGGAGAGGATGACTCAACAGAAACGTAAATAGATAGGCGCTTCGTAGAGGGAAGCAGTGATTTGCAGAGGTGTCAGAGCTCAAGCTTTTAAAACAAAGATAAATAATTTTGAGTGGTATGCTCTCATTGTCAACGCGGTGACCAAGAGTTTTCACCATCTTCCATGCTACACATACTATAGGCGGTTCCGAAACAGAAAAGTAAAGTTTTGACTCCGCCACCACCGATCAATCACACTCCACGGCTAGCCGAATCCTCGGGTGCCGTCCATACCAACAACAATCCATGGGGAGTTTTGTTTGCAATTATATTTTCGATTTGAGCATGGAAATGGGCATTCCGATTACCGGCCCCTTTCTCGTGAGTGATAGTGAAATAACACGTATCGAGGATAACACGCCTAGCATGGAAGATACTGACCGCCCCTTGTCACCACATGAGCGGTTCGGGCATACAAAACATATTATTACTTGAAGATTTAGGGAGTGGCACATGCAAATTTACTTGGAACGGTAGGTAGATACCGCATATAGGTAGGTATAGTGGACGCATATGGAACAACTTTGGGTTTATTGAAGTGGATGCACAAGCAGTATTCCCACTTAGTATAGCTAAAGTCTAGCAAAAGACTGGGAAGCGACCAACTATAGAGCGACAACAGTCATCAATATGCATTGAAATTAACCAACATTGAGTGCAAGCTTGACTAGGACATAAATCACCATAAACATGAATATCATAGAGGCTATGTTGGTTTTGTTTCAACTACATGCGTGAACATGTGCGAAGTCAAGCCACTTGAATCACTCGAAGGAGGATACCATCCTATCATATTACATCATAATCATCTTGAAATTCATGTTGGCATCCAAGACAAACCATTATAAGCTCCTAGCTAATTAAGCATGGCATCAGAAACTATGATCTCTAAGTTGTGATTGCAAACAGGTTTCTCTCATAAGAAAGCTGAATTAGGAACGATGAGCTAGTCATATTCACAAAAGTAAAATAGGTCGAGTTCATACCAGCTTTTCCATGCTCAGTCACTTCATCATATAGCGTCATTATTGCCTTTCACTTGCACGACCGAATGATGTGAATAATAATGAGAGTGTTCGTGCATTGGACTAAGATGGAATCTGCAAGCAAACACAGAGGAGAAGACAAAGTAATATGTCTCTTTGACGGATGTACAACATGCATGTGAGAGCCACTAAACATTTAAACCATGGTCTTCTACCTTGACCCAAAGAAAAAAAAACTATTTACACGGGAAAGCTCCCAACAAACAATAGAAGAACCTGAAATCTTTTTGGGTTTTCTTTTTAAATACCCCTAAGCAAGCAGGAAAGTAAACTTACAACTATTTTTTTTTCTCAATTTAAACAAACACACGAGAAGAAAGCGAGAAAAAGAAATAAACTAGCATGGATGATACAATGGCAAGGTGTGAACACCGACTAACAAAATGAAAGTGTGAGCATGAATATAAAGTCAGTGAGAAACACGTACTCCCCCAAGCTTAGGCTTTTGGCCTAGGTTGGTTCACTCCCACGGAGGGAAGTAACTGTCTCCAGGGTACTCCGGAGTGTACTAAGGGTGCCACTGCTGGGTGAGCTCCTCTGGCTCCCACTGATAAACTGGCGTCTGGTACTCGACTGGTAGCTCGGGCACGGGCGCCTGTGGTGGCGCTATGCCCCAATATGCGCAGATGTCCGAGGGAATAATAATGTACCTGCCTAGATGAAGATTGAACAAAGAAGGAGCACGCAAAGTAATAGTCTCACGAGTACCCTGGCTAAATACCAAGTTATAAATCATCCTCTTATTTATATCTTTATCAAGAAAGTCATGGCGAACCATGCTATCATAATCTAGATATCTCTCAGGAAGAAGCATCTTTTCTTCCTCGTACAGTCTAATAGGTATCTCAAAATGTTTAGCAAGATGGGTAGCATAGATACCTCCATAAACAGCGCCTTTAGTATGGTTCGTGTTCAACCGTTGAGCCACTATAGCGCCCAAGCTATAAGTTTTATCTTTATAAAGAGCTTCGTGCAAAACCGCAAGATCTGAGGAGCTAAGAGCCCCGGCTTTCCCATGGCCAATCAAACATTTTCCCACAAATAATGAGAGATAATGAAGCACGGGAAAATGTACACTAGAAATTGTAGCAGAAGACATTCCTCTCTCCTCTCCTACAACAATAGTATCAATGAAAGCCTCCAAGTCCCGTGGACGATGTTCATGAATATCCCCAACATAAGGTAATTTGCAAACATTGCAAAAATCCTGAAGTGACATGCGCTGAGGGATATCATATAACTTGAACTCAACCATAGGAGGACTCTTCCTTGGATAGAAATTAAAGCTTTGCCTGAAAATATTAGTAAGGAGGAGGTATTGTGGACACTTATCTTCAACAAATGCGGTAAGGCCTATATTCTCCACCAAGTAATAAAAATCTTCATAAAGACCGGCGGCATGTAAGAACACATCGCTTGGCCACTCGCACGCTCGAACTTCTGCAACTCGGGGGACCGGATACTTGGGTTTCTTCTTCTCATTTTCATATTCCTTGGGGTCACGGCTTAAAGAGCCTCTTAGGAACCTCCTCATCTTTTCCTTTTTCTTTCTCTGAAAATTGCTGAAATATTTAGTGACTCAAAAGAAAAGTGAACGAGGCTCAACAAAACTCATAGCAACTACTCCTACAAGTGCCTAGAGGCCATATCATGCATCAAAACTACTTGGGACCAACTAAAATTAACATGCAAAACTCAAGAACAGGGTCACCAAGGCAACAAAAATACGCAACGAATAAAGCACTAGAGAAAAAACTAATTGGACCAATGGAGGAGTCACACACCCAGGAACAACTCCCCAAAACAGTTTGGTGAATGGGGCTTTGCACAAGGAGATCGAAAAATGCAGCAAGAGGAGCAAGAACACGGGTTTGAGCTATGGAATGATTTTCTCTGGAGGTAGAAGAAGGAGATGGGAGCTGGAATAAGTGGAGGGGGGCACGTGGGACCCAGAAGCCTGCCAGGCCCGGCCAGGGGGGGTGGCTGGGCCTCCTCGGCTTGTGGCCCACTGGTGCATCCCCCTGACTAGCTTCCTATCTCAGAAATTTTCAAAAATTCCAGAAAAAATCATACCTGAATTTCAGGGCATTTGAAGAACTTTTATTTTCCGGACACTTTTCTAAGGGACGGAAAAAGCAGAAAACAGGAAAATAAAGCTAAATTTATCATTTTTCTTCTAAGAAATAGAAACTAAAAGTTGGGAACAGAGGGTTGTGACTCCTAGATTCATCCATCTCATGGTCATCAAAAGAAATCCGTCAATGAGGTTGATCAATTCTCCTTGACAAACTTTTTTCGAATTACATAGAACCGGAGAATTTTCGAATAATCACTAAGTTACCTCAACGGGGATGTGCATATCCCCAACAAGTAAATCATACTTCATCTTGACAGTAGGTATAGGGCATTCAAAGCTTCCAATAAGAATTATGAAGATTTTTCAATAGCATTGATGCAATGTACTCGATATTGTTTCTTCGAAAAGTGCACTGTATGCTCATTACCATTAACATGGAAAGTGACATTGCCTTTGTTGCAATCAGTAACAGCCCCTGCAGTGTTTAAAAAGGGTCTTCAAAGGATAACCGCCATGGCATCATCCTCGGGAATATCCAGAATAACAAAGTCCGTTAAGATAGTAACGTTGCAACCACAACATGCACATCCTCGCAAATGCCGATAGGAAAAGTAGTTGATTTGTCGGCCATTTGCAAAGACATTTCATTAGGTGTCAGCATATCCAATTCAAGTCTACTATATAAAGAGAGAGGCATAACACTAACACCGGGTCCAAGATCGCATAAAGCGGTTCTAACATAATTTCGTTTAATGGAGCAAGGTATAGTGGGCACTCCGGGATCACCTAGTTTCTTAGGAGTCCCACCCTTAAAAGTGTAGTTGGCGAGCATGTTGGAAATCTCAACCTCAAGTATCTTCCTTCTATTAGTCACAATATCTTTCATGTACTTAGCATAAGGAGACATTTTGAGCATATCTGTCAAACGCATTTGCAGAAAAACAGGTCTAATCATTTCAACAAAGCGCTCAAAATCCTCACCATCCTTTTTCTTGGATGGTTTGGGAGGAAAGGGCATGGGTTTCTGAACCCATGGTTCTCTTTCTTTACCATGCTTCCTAGCAATAAAGTCGTTCTTATCATATCTCTTGTTCTTAGGTTGTGGGTTATCAACATCAACAACAGGTTCAATCTCCACATCCTTATCATTACTAGGTTGAGCATCAACATGAACACCACTATCAATATTATCACTAGGCTCATGTTCATCACCAGATTGTGTTTCGGCATCAGAAAAAGAGACATCATTTGGAATCTCGGGTGTAACAGCAACAGGTTTGCTAGCATGCAAGTACCTATCATCTTTATTTTTCTTCCTATTACCAGGATGACTAGGTGCCTCAGTGTTAACTCCTTCAGAATCTTGTTCAATTCTCTTAGGATGGCCCTCGGGATACAAAGGTTCCTGAGTCATTCTACCACCTCTAGTGACGACTCTAACAGAATTGTCATTCAACTCATTGAGCAAGTCATTTTGAGCCTTAAGTACTTGTTCTACTTGAGTAGTGACCATAGAGGCATGTTTACTCACAAGCTTAATATCATTGACATTTGTATCCACACAAGCACTTATATGACTAATCATACGAGCATTTTGTTCCAATTGTCTGCTAACATAATCATTGAAACTTTGTTGTTTGGCAACGAAGTTATCAAACTCATCTAAGCATAAGCTAGCTGGTCTATCATAAGGAATATCACTCTCATTGAATCTACAAAGAGAATTTACCTCTACTACCGGTGTCGGGTTATCGAGACCACGTATTTCTTCGATAGATGGTAGATTCTTAACATCTTCAGATTTAATACCTTTCCCTTGCATAGATTTCTTGGCTTCTTGCATATCTTTACGACTGAGGAATACAATACCTCTTTTCTTCGGAGTTGGCTTCGGAGGTGGTTCGGGAATAGTACAAGCATTATCATTGCTCAAGATATTATTCAATAGAATTTCAGCTTGTTCCACAGTTCTTTCCCTGAAAACACAACCAGCACAACTATCTAGGTGGTCCCTAGAAGCACCGGTTAGTCCATTATAAAAGATATCAAGTATTTCATTTCTCTCAAGAGGGTGATCAGGCAAAGCATTCAGTAACTGGACAAGCCTCCCCCAATCTTGTGGGAGACTCTCTTCTTCAACTTGCACAAAGTTATATATATCATGCAAGGCAACTTGTTTCTTATGGGCAGGAAAATATTTCTCAGAGAAGTAGTATATCATATCCCGGGGACTACGCACACAACCAGGAGCAAGACAAGTAAACCAAGTCTTAGCATCACCCTTTACTGAGAAAGGGAACAACTTAAGGATATAGTAATGGCGAATTTTTTCCTCACTCGTGAATAGGGTGGCTACATCATTCAGCTTAGTAAGATGTGCTACAACCGTTTCAGACTCATAACCATGAAAAGGATCAGATTCAACCAAAGTGATCAACTCAGGATCAATAGAGAATTCATAATCCTTATCGGTAACAAAGATGGGTGAAGTAGCAAACGTAGGATCGTATTTCATTCTAGCATTCACAGATTTTTCTTTCCACTTGCGCAATAAATTCTCATGATCATAGATATCCTTACAAGCAAGAAAGTCTTCAGCTACCTCTCCCTCCATAACATAACCCTCAGGTATATTAGGCAATTCATATCTAGGAGAGCTAGCTCTAACAGGTGGAATAGCAGGTTCCACTTCAATAATTTCATCAGTTTCATAAGTATCATCACATTCAGCAGCAACTCTAGCAATTTGTGCATCAAGAAATGCACCCAGTGGCAAAGCAGTATCAAGAAAAGCATCATGGATAGCAGAAGTAGCATCATCAAGCACATGCGGCATATCAGAATTTCTAGTTTGTTGTGGCGTCGCAAACTTACTCATAACTGAAGGTGAATCAAGTGCAGAGCTAGATGACAGTTCCTTACCTGTCCTCGTAGTTGAGGGCAAGACTTTAGTTTTTGAATCTCTCGGATTCCTCATAGTGATCACCAGACGTAAATCCCAAGTGACTCACAGAATAGAGCTATGCCTCCCCGGCAACGACGCCAGAAAATAGTCTTGATAACCCACAAGTATAGGGGATCGCAACAGTTTTCGAGGGTAGAGTATTCAACCCAAATTTGTTGATTCGACACAAGGGGAAGCCAAAGAATATTCTCGAGTGTTAGCAGTTGAATTGTCAATTCAACCACACCTGAACGACTTAGTATCTGCAGCAAAGTTTCAGTAGCAAAGTAGTGTGATAGTAACGGTAGCAGCGGTAATAGTAACAGTAGCGATAGAAGTAGCAGTAACAGTAGCAGCAGTGACAACAGTAGCGGTAACAGTAGCAGCAGGGACAGTAGTAGCGGTAAAGTAACATAGCAAGGACTAGTAGGAAAAGACTCGTAGGCATTGGATCGGTGATGGATAATTATGCCGGATGACATTCATCATGTAACAGTTATAACATGGGGAGATATATAACTAGCTCCAGTTCGTCAATGTAATGTAGGCATGCATTCCGTATTTAATCATACGTGCTTATGGAAAAGAACTTGCATGACATCTATTGTCCATCCCTCCTATGGCAGCGGGGTCCTAATGGAAACTAAGGGATATTAAGGTCTCCTTTTAAGAGAGAACCGGAACAAAGCATTAGCACATAGTGAATACATGAACAACTCATACTATGGTCATCTCCGGGAGTGGTTCCGGCTATTGTCACTCCGGGGTTGTCGGGTCATAACACATAGTAGGTGACTACAACTTGCAAGATCGGATCAAGAACACACATATATTGATGAAAACATAATAGGTTCAGATCGGAAATCATGGCACTCGGGCCCTAATGACAAGCATTAAGCATAGAAAAGTAGTAGCAACATCAATCTCAGAACATAGTGGATACTAGGGATCAAACCCCATCAAAATTAACTAGATTACATGATAGATCTCATCCAACCCATCACCATCCAGCAAGCCTACGATGATATTACTCATGAACTATGAAGAGCAACATGGAATTGGCGATGAAGGATGGTTGGTGATGACGACGGCATCGATTTCCCTTCTCCGGAGCCCAGAACGGACTCCAAATCTGCCCTCCAGAGGAAGAACAGGTGGTGACGGCGCCTTTGTGTCATGAAACGCGATGAACTCTTCTCTCTAATTTTTTTCCAGTCGAGAGAGAATATATAGAGCTAGAAGTGGAGGCTGCAGAGCCACGAGGGGCTCACAAGCCTGCCAGGCTCGACCAGGGGGGGCGGGCCTCCTGGGCTTGTGAGCTCCTGGCTCCGTGTCTCCAGGTGATTCTTGCCCCAGTATTTTTTATATATTCCACCAAAAACTCCTCATAAATTTCCACGTCATTCCGAGAACTTTTATTTCTACGCAAAAACAACACCATGGCAATTCTGGTGAAAACAGCGTCAGTCCGGGTTAGTTCCATTCAAATCATGCAAATTAGAGTCCAAAACAAGGGCTAAATAGTTTGGCAAAGTACATACGATGGAGACATATCACCTCGCAAGACAGGAAAAGGAGTTATCCTCGGGCGACCCCCTTCTATACGACAGTCAAGAACTATCACTACAAGAAATGTGCTCATATGTGATGTTTTTTAAAATGTCGTTGATGAATTCGTTATAAATCTATGACGATTTCATCCGAGATCGTCGTAAACCGTTTGAGGGGATCAAATCTACATATAAATTACGATGATGTGAGTTAAAACGTCGTAACCACATAAGATGAGATCGTCATAACTTTTATGATGATTGTAAAAATGTCGTAACATGTTCTAACTATGTTGACATGTCACTCGTGGGTCCATTCTATCCCACCTGATCCTAGTTTGTGAAGCAACCTACTATTCTATCATTCTGAAAATTCTCGAAAAATTCTCATAAATACTTTGGACTATATATTTCTCAAATATTTGAAAACCCTCCCTTCCATAGTTCAAAAATAATTCAAAAATATTCATTTTCCTATTCTGTTCAGAATAGCACTTTGTGAAGGAAGTGCTATTTCTATTTCTTTGATTACCCTCATATTGTTTGGGCACTCTTTCCTATCCAAATCATTGCCTCATGAAAACTTTCGTAACGATTTGCCTAGTAAATCTTTCTCAGCAAATTTCCAAAGTTTGTGTTCAGCTCACAACTTTGTGAAGGAAGTACTAGATAGGAATATCCTGATGAGTTGAATTTTTTCCACATCATCTATGTGCCCAAAACGTAGCTCTCCATAAAATTTTAGCCACATCTAACAATTCATGTGAGCTCATCATCCAATCTTTGTTTTTGGTAATATTTTCATTTTGTGAAGCAACTATGTTTTATATTGCTTTATAGTTGATGAAACATTTACCACGGGATGATACTGACCATATAACCTCACTGCATCAAATTTTAGCTCATTTAATTCAGCCAGTTTCTCTCAATATTTTTCCCAATATTCTGTTCAGTAGAGAGCATTGTGAAGGAAGTACAATTTTTGTTTATCCAAATTTTATGAATTTTTTACAGTACCTTAATGTGCCCAAATTATCATCCTCCTCCAAATTTAACCTCAATCGAATCATCTATGTGAGCCCAGTTTTAATTACCATTTTCTGTCCAGATTGGCACATTGTGAAGGAAGTGTCACTTTGGCATGTCCAAATGGTATAATTTTTATACAGTGCCTTCATATGCCCAAATTAAAATCATACACCAAATTTCAACTCAATCCATTCATTCATTTGATCCTAGCTTCAACATCCATATTTCCGCACAATGTGTTACTTTGCAAAGCAAGTGCCACCTAGATTCATCCATTTGAGATAAAAATTTGCCAAGAGAGTCTCCTTAGTAGATGATCATCCTCAGCCAAAATTTAGGCCCATTGTCTATGTGAATTACCCGCACCGCTAATCAAACACTTTGCTGCTAATTCATGTTTGTGCTTAGTTCAGTCTCCTCATGAGATTATTCTATTGTATTATTCTTGCTAACACCTATCGAGGGATTGTCCAACCCACCAGACATGACTATTCCACCTAGAACGCGTGGCAATGCAACGGTTAGGCGGTGACCATGCGACTGGCATGCAAGTTCACGCGCTCTGGAGTTGGGGCCCTTGACCACCATCCAAACCTCGACGTCAAGGCACCACACCATGTATTTCTGATTAAATAGATACTTATATACCTATAAATGATTTTTGGGAAAAATAAAGAGCAAACTATAATGCAGCTGCAGTTCAAATTTAACCCGCTTCCAACTGAATCGACATAAATTTGTCTTTTTCATGAGAGGGGGATAAAATCTTTTAACATCCAACCATTTTGTCAATTGTTCATTAAATATGGACTAGTATTTTATAAAAATGATTTGATCCAATTTTGAAACAAATATATGGTAGATCCTTCACAAAAAAACTCATTTTGGTCACGTGAAAAATGGAAACTAAATTTTTCATACAAGGAAAATGAAAACTTCCTTAATCAACATTGTTTGTCATTCCAATATGCACCCTTGTGCATAATATTATATCATTTCAACAAACTATGTCATGAATGTGGCCATAAGATTGATCATTTGGCTTGAAAGACATGAATCTTCACACATGATAACCCATTTCTAAGAACACTTATTTAAAATAATTGTCGTATTACTAGTTGATTAATTTTCCTGGTAACTTTGTCACATATAATGACACAATGCAATGGTTTTCCATTTTTTTGTATTTGTTTTGAATTTTTCATGGTCATTTCAAAACGCGGTCAAAACAGCGGGTATGACCGTTCATACCTAGTCGTTGAATCTTGGAAATCTTTTGGTGTTTCTATGATTAAATAGATACTTGTGTACCTATAAATTGTTTTTAGGAAAAATATAGAGCAAACTATAATGCAGCTGCAGTTCAAATTTGACCTGCTTTCATCTGATTCAACGAAAATTTGTCTTTTTTACGAGAGGTTGATAAAATCCCTTAACAGCCAGCCATTTTGTCAATTGTACATTAAATATGTCCTGGTATGTTAGATAAATGATTTGGTCAAATTTTGCTACAAATATATGGTTGGTCCTTCACAAAAAAACTCATTTTGGACACTTGAAAAATGGAAAATGAATTTTTCATAAAAGGAAAATGAAAACTTCCTTAAGCAACATTGTTTGCCATTCCAATACACACCCTTGTGCATAATATGGGAGCATTTGAACAAACTATGTAATGAATGTGGCCATAAGATTGATCATTTGGCTTGAAAACCATGAATCTTCACACATGATAGCCAATTTCTGAGAACACTTTTTAAAAATAATTGTCGTTATTATTTTTCCTGGTAAATTTGTCACATATAATGACACAATCCAAAGGTTTTCTATTTTTTTGATTTTTTTTTCAATTTTTCATGGCCATTTCAATATGTGGTCAAAACAGCAGGTATGATCGTTCCTAGCTAGTGGTTGAATCTTGGAAACTTTTGATGTGTCTATGATTAAATAGATACTTTTGTACCTATAAATGATTTTTGGGAAAAATAAAGATCAAACTATAATGCAGCTGAAGTTCAAATTTGACCCGGTTCCAATTGATTCGCCAAAAATTTGTCTTTTTCACGAGAGGTGGATAAAAGCTTTTAACACCCAACCATTTTGTCAATTGTAAATTAAAGGTGTCCTAGTATTTTATAAAAATGATTTGATACAATTTTGAAACAAATATATGGTAGGTCCTTCACAAAACAACTCATTTTGGGCCCTCGAAAAATGGAAATGAATTTTTCGTTCAAAGAAAATGCATAGAAGTTGGTTATTATCCATAAAATGTGGTATAACTTAAGTGAAAATTTTAGTGGTGGCATTTTGTAAAATATTATTGGTAGATTCTTCATAAATCTCCATTGTTTTTAGCACTTGGAGATTATTTTAAATGACACATGTCTCGACCAATCAAAATAGAGTCCACAGATCACCCTATTAAAAACGATCTGAGCCGTCCAAGTCGTACAGATCCAACGGCCCACACCCCTCACCCTCTCACCCACCCAGCTCCTCTCTCTCGCCGCGCACAGAACCCTAGCCCATCCAGATCGAACACCCCTCCTCCACCCTTCCAGATCACAGCCGCCACCTCCTACCCACGTCCCACCCATCCTCCGCTCGTCGCGCCCTTCCTCCCAAAAAAATAAAGAGAAAACGTTGAGGCAGCTGCAGTTCAAATTGGACCCGCTTCCAGCTGATTTAACGAAAACTTGTCTTTTTCATGAGAGGTGGATCAAAGCTTTTTGGACCCAACCATTTTGAGCACTTGGAAAATGGAAAATGAATTTTCCATCCAAAAAAATGAAAACTCTCTTTTGCAACATTGTTTTCCATTCTTATACGCATCCTTGTGCATAATATGAGATCATTTGGTCAAGCTTTACACTCAAAAAATGGACGAGAGGTGGACAAAGAGCTTTTAAGAGGGAATCATTTGGTCAATTTGTACATAAAACAGGTCGATTATTGTTGAAAATTGTTGCGGTTCACTTTTTTAACTAATATTTGATAGATTCTTCATATAGGTAAAAACAAATAAGAGAAACAAAAAAAGATAAACACATTTACATAAGCTTTATTCTCATTGGTGGAGATGTTTGTGCCATGGATTGATGACATGGCACACATCCATCCATCCATCCACGACCGAACCCTAACTCCCATCTGCCCTCACCTTGGCGTTTTTCCTTCTACACCCCCGCCTCCCTTTCTTTCTTTCCTTCAACGCACGATCTCCTCTCCCCCCAATGCACCAGAGACCCCCCCTAATTCACATCGATGGTGGATGCTTGCGGAACTGCCCTCGTGAAGCCTCCACAATGGTGGTGGTGCCGGTGGCGGCGGCGGTCGGCATCGCCTTCATGGTGCTGTAGTGGGTGCTCGTTTCCAAGGTCAAGGTCACCACCGAGCCGCGCGTCGAGGGAGGCAAGGCCTCCGCCTCCGGCTGCAAGTACGGTGCCAGCGAGTACCTCATCGAGGAGGAGGAGGGCCTCAACAACCACAACGTCGTCCCCAAGTGCGCCGAGATCCAGACCGCCATCTCTGAAGGTGAGACGTGCACCCCCCCCCCCAGATGGTTATTTCTCGGAGGTCGTAGCTACTGGTCTGCGCTCCGCTCGCCGGCGGGCGTGGATCGATCCTATGGTGGGGGGGTGCGTAGATCGATCCTATGGTGGGGGCGTGGATCGACCCGACGAGGACCGCGCCGTCGCGACCGACAGCGAGCTGCAAGCGTGGTGGAGCGAGGTGCGAAATGTTGGCCACGGCGACCTGAGCGATTTGCCATGGTGGCCGCCCATGTACTGCGTCGACGACCTCGTCGAGACCTGCGCCACCGCTACTAGTAGTTAGTTTCTCCGCCGGTTTGACTGCTTTCTGTTCTCTTGCAGCGTGATTGTACCCGTCAGGAACTTTCTGTTCGTGTGTGCTTACTCCAGATAAGTAGGAGCTAGATAGGGTAGTGCATGTGAACGTGGATGGGGTTATAGTGGAGCACCATATGCCGTTGCCATCACCAGTCACCGGCAAGGTCCCCATAGTGGAGCTGTCGGAGCACACATTTCAAACGCCGAGCGCAAGCAGCTCCTGTAGCTTGTTAGATGTAATCGTGGCTTGGAGTTTGTTTTCTGTCAGATGTGTGCACTTTGGGTCCGGCTCATACGGCAATGGCCGTTGGCATGAGTCATGGCCTGTTCGTGCATGGCATGGATGTAGTTAGTAGTTAGTGCGTGCATGCAGCAACTGGATACAGACGTGCATGTAGTTAGCTGGTTGTTAGCTACATGGAGCCAGGTCGTGTGTGGGTGGTGAGCCGGTAGTGCTATTAGTGACCGGCTTAGTGGTGTGTGTGCATCTGTACTAGCCCGGGTATGAAAAGCCCATGTGTACTAGTTGTGAAGCACGCCGGTCTGTGGCCGAGCCACGGTGCTGGTAGTGAGTCGGCTGAAACAGAAAAGATTAGTTAATTTTACTTATTAGCTGGACTTAGGCCATTAACATTTCTCCTCTTAATATTTTTGTCTAACTCAATGTAGGGGCGAATCAATTATGGTCAATATTACATCAGTGTTTTGATTCAGATTGCTGAAGTTTGGTTTAAGTCAGCTGATATGAGCCAAATCCTCCACCTTGATTTCATGTACCTTAGCTACTTTGATGTGCACCTTAATTGCTTTGAGGTCTACAGCCCTACTTTCATGTACTTTAGTTGCTTCACTCTTCTATGTCATAAGATCAGACTTTGCTCCTGCATTAATTTATCTACCACGAAGTGTAACTCTGATTCTGCTATATCATAAAACCAATCTTTGTTGTTGCATGTATCAGAGTTGCATGAAAACTTCTTTTAGTTGTTCTTAGTTTGCCTTTTCTAGGTCTGTAGGCACACAAAACATATGAACATATGAACAACCATAGTATCTTTGTCTTCGTTAGAACTTAGTGACATCAGATTTCACCCCTTTGTTGGCGCCATTTTGTTTTTCAGGATTGGTGCCGACTTCACCGTTTTTTGCTTCCTTGCAATGGGCAAGGATGATTCACTTTGCTCTCATCCATCTTCGGCAAGTCACCGCTGAGGTGAGATGATTGGTAATTGAAAGAACTAACATGGATTACAATATGTAATGAGACTTCATGCCCAAAACAAAATTTCTGAATAATTTGTTCACCCTTATATTTCAACACTATAGAGTTTGGTTAATAAGTCAGTTTGTCTGCCAAATGTAGGTTGAGAGAAATTAAGAGAATATACCCATGATATACCTTAGATGTATTGTGACCTCATGATACCCATGACATTTTACGCGCCTTTCCTTTCGTTTCCATATTACTAGTTTTAGTAACAAGTAAATTATAAGGTCTGGTTTACTGTTAAATTAGCTTTAGTTTCCTGTCCCGGTGAACTCTCAAGAGCGACTCTATTTGATTTATTTTTGCGTATCCATAGAAAGGACAATCTGATGAAAAAGGAAAATACACACCGCCATCTTATGCTTTAACTAGTAGCACAACCAACCCCAATGTAGTCACTCATTGTTCCAAATAATATTAATAGTTATTATTATGTGGTCACCTGGACATGTGCTCAGATCCATATATGCATGATTGGTACCTGTATAGATCTACAAAGGGAACAACATCTGACACTGCCTGTCCTCCGATTAATTATAAATAATATTACTACATATTGTTACTATCTGGCACAGTAATTTTTAGATTTTCTTCTCAAACATGAATACAAGTAGATGGCAGTTTGTATTAGAATTTTGTCGATTCGTCGTGCTTTACTAACTGCCATCAGGGAGTGGATCAAGATGATGCGCTATACATGCATGTTGCTATGCTATTTATGTGGGTGGGAGTTGATCGTTCAGTAATCAACAATGTCGACTCATGCATTGCGTTTTTCTGTTACTACTTGTACTTATTCCTGGTATATGTCTTTCTCGCAACTGTGTATCAAGTTGGTCTGCTGAACATTGACGGATTCTACGATCAACTGGTGCATCATACTTGTTTTCCTTCAAAGTTTTCCTGAATATTATTATTTTTGTGTGCAACTTATCTTAGAGTGACCATGTATGTCAGTATACTCAAGTAACTGAATGTATTCACGTTAACTCTGTTAAGTACTAGTAGATTCAGAAATTTAGTTCATAGAATTATTGGTAGGAGCAGTAAACGAGTCAAACAAAAATATCCATATGCAAATGTCGGTCTATGTTTGATTCAATTTGGTTTGCTCTGCTACTGAAGCTCCTATCCGGTCTAATGTTTTTTGTTTTGTCTCTTTTTCTGTTGCTAGGAAAGTGATGAGAAGATGTCGATGATGCCTACTGGGGACATTCAAATATACACAACATAAAAATTTCTGAACCTATGTCTCATAGGAGAGTGGAATGAACTCCATTGTTAGCAATGTGTCATTGTTTTATTTTGCAATTCTGTCCGTTCTTGCTATATTCCTATGTAAGGAAATGTATTTATGAGATGATTTATTGTGTTATGTAAACCTGGGAGATGTATTATGTGATGTTATATGATGGATGATTTTAATTTGAGTTGGAGTATTCTTGATTTGAATATGAAATAGTGTTGGATTTAATATTGGACAAATAATTGGGTTGCAAAGGCCCAACAAATAGAAATGAAACCAAGTTCACGAACAAAAAGTTGCTGAATTCAAAAATGAAAAAGGCCAAAACTGAAACTGGACCAAATGTATTTGGGCACTAAAAGGCCAGGGCCCAAATTATAATGATAAAAAAATTCGAAAAAAACATACTAAAGTGGTTGTAAATAGGCTAAGGCCCAAAATAAGTCCAATAAGAAAAAGCCCAAAAAAATAAAACCAGCCCATGTGATCAATTGAAATGGGTTGGGCTAATTTCAACTATGATGTTTTGATTTCGTCGTAACTTTGCCACGTAGGACTGCCACGTAGGACTGGGTTATATTGTCAACGATGATTTAGGATCGTCGTAAAGGTTATGACGATCCAGGAATCGTCGTAGAAGTTACGACGATTTCGATCAAAACGTCGGTGCTGTTCATTTCTGACGCTCCGTTTTCGACGCTTGGTTTTTCGTCGTGAGATCGTCGTAAACTAAAAAACGTGACGATGTAGCGACGAAAATATAGCGTCGTGTATTAGCATATTCCTTGTAGTGTATTGTCAAGTACCTTGCCAGAGGGGAAGTTGCTGGATGAGTATAGTCTCCTGCTTGCCGGGGACCTGACACCCCGGCAAAGGACCCAAGCGCCGCGGGGAGAAGTGTTGCGGCACGACAGATAAGTGATCAATATTTCAGATGAGATTTTAGAGTAGATAGGTTGTTCCCTTTCTGGAGGATCGCAAACATTGTTTGAGAAACCTGCACGTAGATCGAACATTTTCAGGATTAGTGCGCCTTAGTTCTGTTTCGAACTAGTTCAATGACCTGAACGTCCATAGAGCGCCTTCACACTGTTTCGAACCTGTTCAACAGTCTAAGTGGCTACATAACACCTTATTTTGCCTCAAGCCATGCTCGACGATCTAATGGTTGCACTGAGTGCAGCAAGGAGACTTGTCGGTAACGAGCCCTCAAGTGAACTGCTAAGGATCCGTTCCTCAAAGCACTAGCGGAAGGACCAATCACGCCGGCAAGCTTCCGGAAAATGCAAAAGGCGTATCATGCATGGAGAAGGATCAAACGCAAGGGAAACAACATTTCCTTTATTTGTTTGACACAAACTCAGACATATTACATGAATGTTTTTTCCTACTCTAACCTATTGTACTGTCTTTTGGCGAGAGACATGCTTGCCGGACAGAAGTTCAAGAAGACAAAAAGGAGAAGCTCGCGGCGCGGCCAGGGCTCGCTCCCCCAGGACCAGCAGTGTGCCGACGAGAATGGGGCGAGCCCCAACAAGCATCGCCTGGACCCCTTTGGCTTTATGCCAGAGGCCAGGGCACACGAAGGGGCGAAGGATCCGGACCCCGCGAGCGCGCCTCCTCCTGGAGTCGGGGCACCAGCACCCGCTCCGGTGAGGTGGCCCAAGCAGAGGGCATGGAGAAGTCAGAGCTTGCGGAGGTGCCTCCCTCTCGACCACAAGGCACCGACGCCAGCTTTGGCAAGATACCCCCGCCGGGCTGGGGAGAGTCGTGAGCGAGCCTCGGCGGCACGACCAACAGTCAGTCGGAGCTCGGGGAGTCATACTCTGACTTGACCCCCCGAGATCCTGACCTCCCAAGAGCGCCGCTGCAGCCACTGTCCTCCCCGTCGCTATCGCTCGAGGAGGGACATTCGGCGTCGCTCGAGCTCTCTTCGCAATAGCCGAGACGCACACCTGAGCGCCCATAAAACTTGACGGATAGCATATTATGCTCCTCTAGCTTGCAGCGGAGGATATGCCCATCCTCGAAGATGTGGGCGCGGGCGAAGGCTTTCCAGCCCCGCCCCAGCAACATGGAGCAGCGTTTCGGGTACTCCACGTGCACTAGCATAGCGCTGTGGGAGCAATCTTACACCCACAACCACAAGACATGTGGCTTGGCGGCCTCCATCGCCCTAGCAAAAGGGCGAGGGAGGTGCAAATGGCCTCGAGGGACACCGTGCAGCTCCACGACGAACTCCAGCGTCGTACCGTTTGAGTGCCCGTCCCGCGGAGGAGAAGATGGAGGTGTTGTAGTAGCACTCCGCCTCCCCCGGCCACGGCCTCCGCGACGAGCGCGGCCCCTGGTCCCTCCGCCACCACGGACGCTCGTGCCACCCTCCGCAGATGCGGCCCCTGAATTTGTGGAATGATCCGAGTGGGATCCCCCTGCCGCCCTGGTGGCCGATGGTGGCCTCCTTCGTCCCCTAGCAATGGTTAGGGGCGAGCACCAACCGGAACTAGAAACGATTCTACAGAAGCAAGCTGGGGGTGGTGGACATTTCTGGACTTTATGGATGAGCAGAACACCCTCGCAAACTTCCTAATTTATAGGGTGAGGCGCGGGGGGCTAGCTCCCCTCACTCCAGACACTGCCGCCCATCTCACCCAACCACCCTTGATCACGGGCGAACAGGGAACCGCCCTGCTGCACCAATGCATGTGGGGGGGAGGGGGCTACCACGACTGCGGCCTTTATGTCCATGAACACCACTTTCCTGACTATTACTGTGCATGCTTCATGCTTGGCAGTAACGCGTCGGGAGGTGGGGAGGCTACTGTGCACGCACTTCTCCATCTCGCGCATTGGATGTGCGACGTGGGGAAGGGCCGTCCACAACAGCTCCAAAACTACAGAGTCCGCTGCTAAGGAAGCCTGTGCACTACTTTCGGCCTGGCCCAGCAATGCCCCACGCGTGTGCGTGGCCCAGGCTCGGGGGCTCCTCTCGGTGCACTAGAGACTAGGGTTCCTTGTGCCCCAGACTTGTGCACGGGTATCAGCGACGCCCCCGATAGTAGTGTACCGGGAAGAACGGCAGGAAGGCAGTTCAAGACCCACCAAGGCCACGCCCTTCCCCCTCTCTAGGGGCGTAGAGTACTGCTATCCCACAGACAATAGTGCCAGAAATTCACATGTTGACAGAGGCTAGGCTTGCGTTGGTTTTTCCCTTGAAGAGGAAAGGGTGATGTAGCATAGGAGCAGTAAGTATTTCCCTCAGTTTGAGAACCAAGGTATCGATCCGGAAGGAGGTTCTCGTCAAGTCCAGAGTACCTACGCAAACACAAATAAGCTTGCACCCAACGCTTCAAAGGGATTGTCAATTCCTTCAAGATTGTTTGCAAAGTGAGATCTGAAGGCGGAAAGTGCAACAAAGTAAAAAGTGTAAGGCTGAAAATATGGTGTGGAGTAGACCCTGGGGGCCACAGTGTTCACTAGAGGCTTCTCTCAAAATAGCAAGTATTACGGTGGGTGAACAAATTACTATCGAGCAATTGATAGAACCACGCAAAGTCATGACGATATCTAAGGCAATGATCATACATATAGGCATCACGTCCGAGACAACTAGACCTATACTTTCTGCATCTACTACAATTACTCCACACATCGACCGCTATCTAACATGCATCTAGTGTATTGAGTTCATGACGAACATAGTGACGCCTTAAGCAAGATGACATGATGTACAGGGATAATCTCAAACAAATGATGAAAACCCCATCTTTTTACCCTTGATGGCAACAACACGATGCGTGCCTCGCTACCCCTTCTGTCACTGGGTGAGGTCACTGCACGGTATGAACCCAAAACCAAGCACTTCTCCCATTGCAAGAATCACAGATCTAGTTGGCCAGACAAAACCCACAACTCGAAGAGAATTACAGGGATACGAAATCATGCATAAGAGAGATCAGAAGAAACTCAAATAAGATTCATATATAATCTGATCATGAATCCCCAATTCATCGGATCTCGACAAACACACCGCAAAAGAAGATTACATCGGATAGATCTCCATGAAGATCATGGAGAACTTTGTATTGAAGATTCAAGAGAGAGAAGAAGCCATCTAGTTACTAGCTATGGACCCGTAGGTCTATGGTGAACTACTCACGCATCATCGGAGAGGTCATGGTGTTGATGAAGAAGCCCTCCATGGCCGAATCCCCCCTCCCGCAGGGCACCAGGACGTGCCCCAGATGGGATCTTGTGGAGACAGAAGCTGGCGGCGGCGGAAAAGTACTTTCGATGATCTCCTCATTTTTTCTGGAATTTATGGGAATATATAGGCGAAAGACCTAGGGCAAAGGGCGTCCAGGGGCCCACAAGCCTGGATTGTGCGGCCTCCCCCCTCGCCTTGTAATCCTTGGCTCCCTGAGGCTCCCCTGCCTTGGCTCCTAAGCTTCCCGATCTTCTTCCATTCCAAAAAAATATTTTCGGGGATTTTCTTCCGTTTGGACTCCGTTTCAAAATCTCCTCTGAAAGGGGTCAAAAACATGGAAAAAACAGGAACTAGCACTTGGCACTGAGTTAATAAGTTAGTCCCAAAAAATATACAAAAGTCATACAAAACATCCAAAGTTTGACAAGATAATAGCATGAAACCATCAAAAATTATAGATACGTTGGAGACGTATCAAGCATCCCCAAGCTTAACTCCTGCTCGTCCTCGAGTAGGGAAGTGATAAGGAATGAAATTTTGATGTGTAATGCTACCTAGCATAGTTGTCCTTTGCAACTTCTTTCACGTGGCATGAATGTTCAGATACGTAAGATTCAAAACAATAGTTTGCTATTGACATGAAAACAATAATACTTCAAGCAAACTAGCAAAGTAATCATGAACTTTCAAAATAACAAGGCCAAAGAAAGTTATCCCTACAAAATCATATAGTCTAGCTATGCTCCATCATCCTCACACAACTAATGTAAGTCATGCACAACCCCGGTATTGGCCAAGTAATTGTTTTCGCACTCTTACTTTCTCAAACTTTTTATAACTATCACGCAATACATGAGCGTGAGCCATGGATATAGCACTATAGGTGGAATAGAGTGTGGTGGTGGTTGTGAGACAAAAAAGGAGGAGATGGTCACATTGACTCGGCGTATCAATAGACTATGGAGATGCCCATTAATAGATATCAATGTGAATGAGTAGGGATTGCCATACAAAGGATGCACTTGAGCAATAAGTATGTGAAAGCTCAAAAGGAAAACTAGTGGGTGTGCATCCAACTTGCTTGCTCACGAAGACCTAGAGAAATTTTGAGGAAGCCCATCATTGGAATATACAAGCCAAGTTATATAATGAAGATTCCCACTAGCATATTGTGGTGACGAAGCAAGAAGCTCTCAATCTTGAAGAACATGGTGCTATCATGAAGCACAAGTGTGGAAAGGCATACAAAACATCCAAAGTTTGACAAGATAATATCATGAAACCATCAAAAATTATAGATACGTTGGAGACGTATCAAGTACAGAGGCTCCACATACAAGGCCCCGACAAGCCCTCCTTGCCGGGTAGATTCCCAAGGCCCCGGCAAGCCCACTTCGCCAGGAAGACTACCCGAAGAATAGCAAGACCCAGTTGTCGGGAAGGCTCGCACGGACAGACGAGGCCCCCGGCAAGCCCTCCTTGCTGGGAAAGTATTCAAGCCCCCTACAAGCCTTCCTTGCCAGGAAGTTGACCAAGTCATCCGACAAGGACTCTAGGCCAGCAAGCCCCTTTTCGCTCGCCAGCTGTGCCCCCTAGTTTCTACCACAATCTGACCGCTGCAGCACATCCCTCGTGTGTCAGCACAAGGCCCATGTGTCGATTCACCTGGGTACGTATCGCAACCATCTTGTGGCAGGTCAGGGGTCAGACAAGGCATTTACTGCCCCTAACACCACCGAAGAAGTAGAGCGGTGAACACTATTCACTGTGCACCCCGTGAGCACAGTGTTGGTGATCCCTTTGCCTATAAAAGGAGGCCCAAAGCTCATTCTTAGGGCTTGGACCTTTTGGGGATCGGAGACCCCCCTAATCACCTACCAAGTTACTATAGAAAACCACCCTACAGTAATCACACAATACAAACTAAGCAGGAGTAGGGTTTTGCACGCCAAGCAGCCCGAACCTGGGTAAAAGACCATGCCGGTTTTGATCGCTAGTTCCGCTCTCGACACTGTACCTCTCTCTCAATGCCAAACGATCAAGGGACTCCTCGAGTTTCCCATAGGTGTCGGTTTCCCCGACACTTTCCTTCGAAGGTAGGAAAACCTTCAGTAACCTTGATCATACCTGCGGTCAATATAAATAAAACTTTAGACGGTTAAACCAAAATCACACAGAACAAGGGAGTACCTCGCTCTGATACCAACTTAAAGTATGTTATATCGACTAGAGGGGGTTGAATAGGCGATTTTTATAAATTCATCACTTAGGAAACTCCTAGTGAGGAAAGTTCATAGTCATGAACTGAGTGCAGCGGAAATAGTACTTAGGCAGAAGTCACAAACAAACTACAATAAAGTAATTAGCGTGAATTGAGAGAACCGGTTTGTACAGGTCACGTGCACATGATAAGAAGGTGATGAATAACTCAGGTGAAGAATTTGAGGTGAGGAATTCAAAGAAAGTCTCCAGTCAAATTCTTCAATCAATACAGGTGAAAGTCTTCAACATGCAATTGAGGAAATGAAAAGAGTTGAAGAAATAGAACCAATAGCTTGATGAAGACAGTTGTTGATGACACAGTTCCAACTGATGTGACAGTTGTACGTCTAGTTTGGAGCGGCTTGGTATTGAAACCAAAGGATACACAGTCCCTGTACACAAAGTCCCTACCGTATTCTCCTTAAGCTAAGGAGACACAGTACTTGACCAACACTCGTGGTAATTCTTCAGGGCGGACGTCCAAACCCTCACAAACTCAGCCACCCGGTAATCAACCATTGGCTGGTGGATGCTCTATACCATGATGCCTAGCCGTCTGGAGGATGCACAACCCTCAAAGGTAACAAGTGTTGGTTCCACACAGGAATAACTTCTTCAGTGATGCTCAATCACTTGTGTTTTGGTTTGGGTTTGGGTGTTTGGGGTATTTCCTCACTTGATGATTTTCTCTCAAAGTCCTCGTGGAATTGGATTGCTCTAAATGACAAGTGTCAGTTTCTCTCGGAGCAGCCATCCAGCTAGTCGTTGTGGGGGTCGGCTATTTATAGCCTGGGAGCACCCCGACATGATTTGATATTAATGCCCTTAATGATATGACCGTTGGGTGGATAAGATTTGGGACAGGTGGCGTGTCGCATGGCAACAGTCGGAACTTTCAACTGAGAAAGTCCTCATGTCTCTCATCTTCCTAACTTTGAGGATCTGGTAGGTGTATGTTTGAGTTGAGAATCATGAGGAAATTATTTCCATAGTTTAACCTAGACACCCTTTAACAGTACGGTGTTCCTATGACTCAAGAGTGAAGAAAATGAAACAGAAATAGTAAATCTTCAAGCTTCAAAGTCTTCAGAGTATTTTCTTCGAGACATGCAGAATTCCTCATCATCAATATCTTCATGAGGAATATCAATTTATTCGCAATTTCTGTGTGATCAAAGTCTTCAATGAATGACCAAAGTCTTCACCTGAAGACATAGATTTTTAGGGGTCGATATTCATCGAATAACTCAAACTCATCACCGCCTTATAGAGCCTGCGTACACTTACAAACTTATCAGTCTCTTAACCTATAAGTCTTCAATCCACCAAAATCACTAAGGGCACTAGATGCACTTACAGATAGCATAACCAAGAAATGTTTCGGAGATTCTCAGGTGGGAATTCAAGTAGTCGCCTAGAAAATTCTTCATCGGATGTATGTGGGATATACATTGTTAAGAGCAATTCTAGCTCAAACTTGACCATTGCAAGTGGCTTTTGAATCATATGTTGTCATCACGAATTTGAAGGAAGCATTCTTACTAATTCTAGTTTGAATGCAAATTGCTAAGACTTTATGCTACAATATTTCAAGCCTTTGATTGAGCTTATTAGATTCATCTTTCATCTGTGGTCTGATATTCCTGTCTGTATCCATGATGGCTCGAGCAAATCACCATAATCTGAGTCGTGATGGAGAGATGGTAGACCCTCTGCCACCCCTCCTCCTCCTCAATAGGCGTGACAAGCTTTGATGGTTGCGACCAATGCAAACACTCAGATGCTACTTGAAATTATGGAAGATAGAAACCAAGGCAAGCAAGGGAATTTCAACAACCAGTAATAGTTTGCTTCTCTCGATCAATTCCTTACAAATTAGCCCAAGTACTTCACCTGGTGTGACCATACATTTGATGCGTATGACTGCTACATGACATGTGTAAGCATATCGAGTGCAGCAATGTGAGGCCTGAGGACTATGTCAGATTTGCTACTTTCCAGCTAAAGGGTCACACAACGGAATGGTGGCAGAAGCTCAAGGATTCCATAGGTGACCGTTTGATTAGTTGGGAGGAATTTTGCCGTGATTTCAGAGCTCATCATATTCCGGTAAGCTTTGTTGAGAGCATGCATGAGAAGTTTGGGAGTCTGATGCAAGGAAGCTCGTGTGTTTATAAATATAACATTGACTTTCAGAATCTTAACCGCTATATCAAGTAAGATGTCCCAGATGAGAAGAGAAAGATATATGAGCTCCGAGGTGGTCTCAAGGAAGATTTGCAACTTTCTCTTGCCCTGCATGACCCCCCTGAGTTTGATTAGTTCTATAACTTGGCTCTCAGGGCCGAGTCAGGTTTGGCCAGGCTTGAAAATTGAAGAAAGTGCTTCAGAGACTCCCATTCGTCTTCGTCCTCAGCTTAGATTGTTCCCAAGCACCATAACTTCTGGGTTCCTCCTCTTCCTTGTGAGCCTCATCAGTTCAAGTAGAATGGTGGTCGTGGATCTTCCCACCCACCCAACCTAGGTTTCCAGCAGAAGTTTCAGTTGCCTAAGTCAGGAACTCCTCCAACTCACTTCCATCCGCTATCAGAGGTGACTTGTCACAAGTGTGGTTAGAAGGGCCACTACTCCAACAAGTGTACCAACCAGCGGCATCTTCTACCTCCTCCAATCAGGCCCCCACGCAGTGAATGGTGAAGCGTAATCCCAAGTTAGCAAGAGTGAAGATGATCAATGCATCTCAAGCAGAAGACTCCTCACATGTGATAATGGGTAATCTCTTGGTTAATTCTATTCCATTGAAGGTTTTATTTGACACTAGTGCATTGCATATATTCATATCTAAGCCTTTTGCAACCAAGCATCATCTGCATCATGAGCAGTTGCTTAGACCTTTGTCAGTGGTTTCCCCGGGTTTAATCATGCATGCAAAAAAGATAGTTCCACATGTCTATGTGAAGATGGGCAATTATTCTTTTGAAGCCTCTCCAATTGTTCTCGGAAACTCTAATATTGGTCTTAGTCTTACTATGCGTTTTCTGGCGATGAACAAGGCTTTTGTTGATTGTGAAGCCGAAGAAGTCAAATTGACTCATCCTTTAGAGGACGTGATTATTTTCGCTGCTCGCGATGACCTGATTCGTCTATTTTATCTAAATAAGAATGGTGAAATCTCATCCATTTGTCAAGTGTGTGTTGTCTATGAGTATGAACATGTCTTTCCAGAAGAATTTCCAGGAATGCCTCCTCACTAGTCAGTAGAGTTTGTGATTGAACTCGAGCGTGGAACTGAACCGGTTTGCAAGCGTCCTTATAAACTTTGTCCCGAAGTGTAACGACTAAGATGCAACCCTTTCCTTATTTGGGGGGAGGCCTTGATACGTCTCCAACGTATCAATAATTTTTTATGGTTCCATGCTATTATCTTGTCAACTTTGGATGTGTTATATGCATGAATATGATATTTTATATCTTTTTTGGGACTAACCTATTAACTCAGTGCCAAGTGCCAGTTTTTGTTTTTCCCGTGTTTTTGACCCTTTTTCAGACGGAGTCCAAATGGAATAAAACTTTACGATGATTTTTTTGGACGAAAAGAGACCCCCGAAGGTTTGAAAGAAGGCCAGAAGAGCCATGAGGGAGTCACAAGCCCAGGAGGCGCGACCACCCCCCTAGGCCGCACCGACCAGGCTTGTGACCTCCTCGTCGGCCCAACCGACGTAATTCCACCGCCATAAATTCCAATAAATTCAGAAACCCCTAGAAAGAAATCTAGATCGGGAGTTCCGCCGCCGCAATCCTCTGTAGCCATCAAAAACCAATCTGGAGCCCGTTCCGGCACCCTGCCGGAGGGGTAATCCATCTCCGGTGGCCATCTTCATCATCCCGGCGATCTCCATGACGAGGAGGGAGTAGTTCTCCCTCGGGGCTGAGGGTATGTACCAGTAGCTATGTGTTTGATCTCTCTCTCTCGTGTTCTTGAGATGTCTTGATTTGGATGTATAGCAGGCTTTGCTACTGTAGTTGGATCTTATGATGTTCTTCCCCCTCTCCCTTCTTGTAATGAATTGACTTTCCCCTTTGAAGTTATCTTATCAGACTGAGTCTTTGAGAACACTTGATGTATGTCTTGCATGTGTCTATCTGCAGTGATCAACTTGCGGGTTCTTGACATTGGGAACCTATGCATAGGGGTTGGCACACATTTTGACTCTCCGGTAGAAACTTTGGGGCTCTCTTTGAAGTTCTATGTGTTGGTTGAATAGATGATTCTGAGATTATGTGATGCATATCGTATAATCATGCCCACGGATACTTGAGGTGACAATGGAGTATCTAGGTGACATTAGGGTCTTGGTTGCTATGTATCTTCAGGTGTTATTATAGTACGAACTCTATGAAAGATTGAACGGAAAGAATAGCTTTGTGCTATTTTACTACGGACTCTTGAATAGATCGATCAGAAAGAATAACTTTGTGGTGGTTTCATACCTGACAATAATCTCTTCGTTTGTTCTCCGCTCTTACTGACTTTGGAGTGACTCTTTGTTGCATTTTGAGGCCTAGTTATATGATCCAATTATGTTATCATTGTTGATAGAACTTCCACTAGTGAAAGTATGAACCCTAGGCCTTGTTTCCACGCATTGCAATACCGTTCGTGCTCACTTTTGTTACGAGTTACCTTGCTGTTTTTGTAATTTCAGATTACAAAAACCTATATCTACCATCCATATTGCAATTGTATCACCATCTCTTCGCCGAACTAGTGCACCTATACAACTTACCATTGTATTGGGTGTGTTGGGGACACAAGAGACTCTTTGTTATTTGGTTGCAAGGTTGCTTGAGAGAGACCATCTTCATCCTACGCCTCCCGTGGATTGATAAACCTTAGGTCACCCACTTGAGGGAAAATTGCTACTGTCCTACAAATCTCTGCACTTGGAGGCCCAACAACGTCTACAAGGATAAGGTTGCGTAGTAGACATCAGTCGACGATCCAGATAGGAGCCGCGTATCCCATTCTCAGGACACGACAGATTGTCCAAACCATCGGTAGGCCAATCACAGAGTTGCCCCTCGTAACCACCGGCGGTTGACACGATGGACCAACACTCAAGAGGAGCACTGGCCCGAGTGGTTGATTAAACCCTCGGGGTCGCTATTCCCCATGCATTTAATTATTAAGTTATTAGCAGATTAAAACCAAAGTTGGGTGCTTCCAGACAAGCCTTAAGACTACACAATTTATCAAGGGGGTCCCCATAACAACCCCGAACGTGTTAGGAGCGATCAGTTATGGAATAAAACACCGGTAGCCGAAACTAAGGCGGCAACAACGGAACAAATCACCCGGCAAAAGGCTAGGCCTTCCGTTATTTACCAAGTATATAGATGTATTAATTAAATAACAGTTTCAATATAATGATATCAAAATGCCCATGTTATCACATGGACCAGCTGGCACGTGCAACTAGAAAAGTTCTACATTAGAGGTTGAGCAAGCCTACTTAGCCAAACAATATTTGCTAGGACAGGTAAGTGTTTGGGGTTCATGGCAAAGACAGGTGGCATTTAAATCATGTGGTAGGCAGCGAGCATGTAACGAAGGAAACGTATATCTAAGCATAACAAAGCTAGAAACGGTGTCAAGGTCACGGTCATCTTGCGTGTGATTTCTTCAGCCTAAACCTGCTCTTATTCTTCCTGCACGTACTCTCCAGAATCCACGTACTCGCTCTCCGTTCCTGATCCTACCCAAGACAAGATAGCAGCAAATAAACACTGGCAAAACATAATGCAACAACCAGTATGATGCATGTGTGAAGAAGGAAGCATGCATCACTATTCTAGTCACTTTCATATGCATTAGTTGAGTTAATTAAATTCTGGACAGAACCTCATATTAAGTTATCTTGACATGCATGAACATGGCATAATCATGTGCACAGGTCAAATGGTGCGATGGTATTCATCCAAAATAGGAAACTGGTAGCGACTTGCATTTGATCCCAATAAACGAAGACTTTTTTCTGTAAATACTGCGTATTTGATTCCATTATCATATGATACTACTATATTTTATTATTTTCTTTTCTCACGAGAAAACGAAGCAAAAACATATGAAGAACGAAGTGAGCGGAGTCTCGGATCAACCGAAAACTACGAAACAAGTTACAAAGGCCTACGGGTTCAAAACAGCCACAAACACAACTAAATGGGCACTCACTGGTGTAACCAGGATGCCAAGTGATCAAGCATCAAAATACAAGTGTAATGGTGTTTGGAAACACACCACACCATCAACCAATGCTCACACAAGCTCTAAAACCACCGAAGCACACAATATGTTTTTAACAGCAACATAGACATTTGACTACAAGATCTACAGCAGCTACTGCCCTCTAAATAATTTAAACAAGACATGCAACTGAAGCCATCCAAAAACATTACAACCCTTGACAAAAATGTAAGGCAAAGGAATCACCCATGAGCAGATCTACAACCTCTAACTTGGACAAAATATCACAGATTGGGACTTGGTGAAAATTATAGATTTTCACCAGCTGCTTATGCTCTGAAGAATTTTGGCAGCCTCCAAAATAATATCTACAGGAGGTTTATAAGCATGAAATTTTACAGGGAGCTAGACAAACATAACAGCTAACAAACATTAGTTTGTTGGATGGGCTAATTCCCTACGCAGGAGCAAATACACACAAGACAACATGGTTTCACAAATCTGACAGATTCAATCAAGTTCCCACTTTGACAGGGCACAATAGGTGCATACAAAAACCTAAGAACAAAATGAATGCCCCATTCTATAGAGGGGTTCACCCACTACCATTCCATCAAGTAATCATCCACAAAGGATCAAGGCACCACGTGATATTAAGCTCTAAACGGCGCACCACAACAGAAAACATCTGATTGCACCAATGGATTCCTCGGATGATTCTACCCCAAAAATCATATTCATACCTATGTACTTGCATGAATCATCAATGCACAAAGGCAGCTCGAAAATTAACACATGGATTCATATGAGCTACAAGTTACTTATTGCCATATATGGAAGCTACCACATTTGGCATGTCCACTTATGGACACCTGCTAGAAAAGGACTTGACACAAACTAGGCTACCTAAGCGTGGCATAAAATCACAAGCATGGATAACACACATGGGTAGACGTGTTCATCCACACACACATACACATGAGCACACACACATGCCAATGTATATGTGGCCTCACACACACACTCAAACACACCTACACCTACACATGCACCTCACCCCAAGAATCTACACACACCTAGTAGATCACACATCACACCATGGTTACAAACACACATTCACATATATGACCCTACTTGCACAAGTGGAGATGTGCATATACACATGCACACACACATACCACACACCTACACTCTCAACACACAACCACACAAGCAAAATAAATCCTAATGCAATTCTGGAGAGTAAGACATCAATGGAAAAACCATAGCAAGCAATAAAAATAAAAAAGGGGAAAAGGGGGGCTGAGGGAGTCGAACCCATGACCCACTGGTCATCCCCCAGACACACCACCACTGCGCTAGCGGATCGATTCTTAACAGAGAGGGGGTGTTGCTCTTTTGAGCAGCCCCTCTGCTCTATTTGCTACCCCGGCGGTTGAACAGGGGAACTACTCCGGCGACGCTCCGGCGATCTAACTACGGCGAGGCTACGGGAGGAGGGAGAGGGGAAGGAGCCGGCGAAGCTCACCCTGGAGGCCAACAGAATCAACGCAGGGGAGGAAGAGGTCAGAGAAGCAGCCGACAATGAAGCAGAGCGGCCCGCGCGGAGCAGAACGATGGCGACGTAGACGGGGAAGGAGCCGTCGACGTGGTGGTTCCCCGGGGCTCCTAACGCCAGGAATGGAACGCGGGGAACAATCCCGAGCTCTTGGACATCCTCGCCGACACCGGGGACGACGGCGAGCTACCTCTCTCTCTCGGTTGCTCTCTAACCTACCTATAGAAGCTTACCTGGGGGAAGAAATGGAGGACAAGGAGGAAAGGGTGGAGGCACGAGGGATCAACCCTAGGCATGGATTCCAATGAGGCTTATAAAGGAGGGGGAGGGAGGAACGGCATCTCGCCCCCATGTGCTCGCACGAGCAGAGGAGAAGGGGACGCGCTGGAGGAAAAGGTGGAGGGGAGGTGAGCCACTGGCGAGTGGGGCCTCGGTGCCTCGCTGGAAAGAAGAAGAAGACGCGCCCTCTCTCTCTGGTGCGATACCATGGGCCAAGCCCACAGCTCCCTCTCTGCACAGCTAGCCCTAGCAAGAAGAAAAGATTTTCTTTTTTTGAAATAGTTTTACACCCAAAAATCCAACCAGAGGCAAGCTAAAGGATTTTGGTAAAAAAGTAAAAATAGGCGGGCCATGAGGGAATTGTGTCCTATTTAACAAAATTAATTAGGAGATTTTTAGGACAAGATAATTTTCACCTAAAATAGAAGTAAAATGTTGTTTTGTTTTAAAACCCTCATTAAACCAAAGTCTAAAATAACAATGAGAGCAACCCCCTACATTCACAAATAAGTCCTCTAAAGCATTAACATTTTTATAATAGGTTCAAGCAAAGTTTAAAACACAAGTTAGAATAAATAATGGGATGAGTGTTTTACAAGGTTTGAAAATACCACACTCAACCCAAACACTTGTATGAGCACTAGCACTTTCATGATGGACCAAACAATAGCAACATAAGCAAGGGGGTGCAAAGAATGCAAAGACTCCCATGATGCAAGATGATGGCATGGAATGATGGCCACATGAAATGATAACCTCCTCATAACTCCCATACATAGGTTCAACAATATGAAAAAAGAGGAAATGAATACAATTAAGGAAAGGGAAACATCTGGGCTGTTACACGAAGACCTGAAAGAGTTAAAGAAGCAGCTAGATGACCAAGAATGTTTGGGTCTAATCAGACAAAGTTATTCTTCTTGGGGTTGTGGTGTTCTTTTTGGTAAGAAGAAAGATGGCACAGACCGACTTTGTGTCGATTAATGCCCATTGAATAAGAAGACAATCAGAAACAAGTACCACTTCCCAATGTCAATGAATTGTTTGAGTAACTGAAAGGGGCCAAGGTTTTCTCCAAGCTTGATCTTCGGATGGGCTATCCTCAAATCCGCATTCGTGCAGAAGATATTCCCAAGACTGCTTTCAGGAAAAGCCTTGCCTCTTATGAGTACACAATAATGTCTTTTGGTCTCGCCAATGCTCCTCCGCTTTGTCTCGTGTGATGAATTATGTCTTCTCTCCCTTCAGGAATTATTTCGTCTTGGAGTATCTTGATGACATTCTAGTCTTCTCTGAGAATGAGGTAGAACATGCAGAACATCTCCGGCTTGTGCTGAATAAGCTAAGAGAGCATAAATTCTATGCTAAGTTCTCAAAATGTCAATTTTGGCTCAATGAAGTGGTATATATTGGGCATATCATTTTTGCCGAGGGCATCAAGGTGGATCTTGTAAAGGTTCAAGCCATTGTTTAGTGGGTGCCTCCTCGGAATGTCAAGCAGCTTCGAAGCTTTCTCGGGCTTGCAAGGTATTGCAGAAGATTCATTGAGTAGTTCTCCAAGATTGTTAAGCCTCTTTCCTACCTTCTTCAGAAGAGCGTAAAATATTTCTGGACTCCAGAATGTGATTTGGTTTTCAATACACTCAAGGAGAAGCTCACCTCAGCTCCGGTTCTAACTCCTCGTGATCTTTCCAAGCAATTCCAGGTTTTATGTGATGCATCTCTGCAAGGTCTTGGTGGTGTTCTGATTCAAGAGAATAAAGTGGCAGCTTATACCTCTAGACAGTTGAAGCCAAGTGAGAAAAACAACCCCACTAATGATCTTGAGTTGGCGGCAGTTATCCATGCTTTGGTGACTTGGAGATACCTGTTGTTGGGAAGACAGGTTGAAGTTTACACCGATCACACGAGTTTCAAATACATCTTCACTCAATCGAAACTCAATCTCCGGCAAACTCCTTGGGTGGATATGATCCAAGATTACAATCCAAGCATTGACTATACTCCAGGCAATGCAAATGTGATTGCGTATGCTTTGAGCAGAAAGGCTTACAGCAGGACTCTCATTCTCAAGCCATTCCAACCTGATCTGTGTGAATCATTCAGGAAGCTCAACCTTAAAGTAGTTCCTCAAGGATTTCTTGTCAACCTCCAAATTTCTCCTACCTTAGAAGACCAAGTCCCCCAAGGTCAACTTCTTGATGCTATGGTGAAGAAAGTGAAGATAGGCTTGGCAAAGAGCATTCCAAAGTATAAGTCCATCAGTGTTCATCACAAAGATACTTTTTTCTTCAAGGATCGGCTTGTGGTTCCAAAAGGAGAGCTTAGAAAAGTTATCATGGATGAAGCCCGCAATTCTCTTCTCTTGATACATCGAGGCAGTTGTAAGATGTATCACGATCTTAAGCAAACCTTCTGGTGGATTCCCATGAAATGTGAGATTTCTCAGTTCGTGAACGAGTGTGATGTGTGTCGCAGAGTGTAGGCGGAACATCAATGGCCAGCAGGTCTTCTTCATCCTTTCCCTATACCTGAATGCAAATTCGATCATGTAGAGATGGATTTTGTCACTGGGTTTCCCAAGTCCAAGAGGGGCAATGATGCCATCTTTCTGGTTATTGACAGGCTGACTAAAGTTTCCCACTTCCTTGTGGTCAAAGAATCAATGTCGACAGCTCAGCTAGCAAAGTTCTACACTTCAAGGATAGTTTCTTTGCATGGTGTTCCTAAGATTATTTCTTCACATCAAGGAAGCATATTTACTTCCAAGTTCTGGGATTCCTTTCAGATTGCAATGGGCACCAAGGTTTGTTTCAGTACAACCTTCCATCCTCACACAAAAGGTCAAGTAGAGAGAGTCAATCAAATTCTTGAAGACATGCTTCGAGCGTGTGTTATTTATTTTGGCATGAAGTGGGAAGACTACCTCCCGTATGCTGAATTCTCCTACAACAATAGTCATCAAACAAGTTCACGCAAGGCCCAATTCGAGATTCTCTATGGCGGGAAGTGTCGTACCCCGCTCAATTGGTTTGAAACTGGTGAGCGTCAAATTCTTGGAAATGACATGATCACTAAAGAAGAAGAAATGTGTCATGCCATTCAGGATATCTCAAAGCTCCTCAATCCCGTCAGAAGAGTTACTATGATAGCAAACATCGTGCTTGGCTTTCCACATCGATGTTTTTGTCTATCTTTGTGTATCTCCCATGAAGGGTACTCAACGTTTTGGCATCAAAGGAAAGCTTACTCCATGCTTTGTGGGTCCTTTCAAGATTGTTTCCAAAAGAGGTGACCTTGCTTATCAACTAGAGATTCCATCGAATTTCTCCAAAGTGCATGATGTCTTTCATGTACCTCACTCCCTAGGTGTTTTAGAACTCCTGGGCGCATTATTGACTTCCAAGACATTGATCTCTAGCCAGGACTTTCCTATCACGAGCATCTAGTTGCTATTCCTGAAAAGACCTAGTGCAAGACTCACAACAAGTCTATCAAATTCCTAAAAGTTAAGTGATCACACCATTCCGATATAGAAGCCACTTGGGAACGCGAGGACCTTCTTCGTTCTGAATATATTGAGTTCTTTCAATCCTAGATCTCGAGGGATATCCTCCTATAGTGTGGGAGAGTTGTAACAACCCAAGTGCAACCCTTGCCATCTTTGTAATATATTTTCCATGTGACCCCTTCATGTATGCCATAATGTGGTTTGGTTTAATAAAGTTTGCCTCATATAAGTTTTCATCATGCTTGTGTGAAGTGCTATGTTGTGTCTGTTGTGATGTTGTGTTGCTAACCAAAGTAGGAGCCCTTGTGTGAACCTTCCTACCATTTCTTCTCCCCTATTCCTCCACCTCTCTCTTTTATTCAAATTATTTTATAGTTGTATTCTTCCTTACCCTAATCCACTCACTTAAATGTTGCAAATTTGCCTAATATTCTGTAGGGTATTTTAAAATAGTACTTGGCCATGTGTTATTATTTTTCCTTTTGTAGCTTTTGCAAAATAGCTTCTATAGTAATTAAATAAGTGCATTTATATTCTGTCTCTAAAAGTTGCCAAACCAATTTTATTAAATAGGGCATAATTTTGTGAGTACAAAACATATTTTATTTTGCTCAAAACCTCCCTCTATTTTCTGTCAGTGGTTTGTGTTTTTCTGTTTTAAAATAAAGGGAAAGGTTTCCCTGTGTGAGAAAGATTGTCCTAGGCCTCCTTCCTCCCCCATAAAGGCCGAGCTAGATGCAACAGCAGCCCAGCACGCACTGCGCCGCCCAGCCTGCCTCATCCCAGCTCGAGTGGTCGTTCTCCTATACGGCAGGCCATCCAGCAGCTCCACCTCCACGTCGGCAGCCGGTCGATTTGGTGGCCGGAGCTTGCCCTGTGCCCCTATAATACCTTTCCTAGCCCTAGCCACGACAACCCTCTCTCGATTATGTCGCTCTCCTTCCCTCGTCGCCGCCAGCTAAGGTAGCCACGTTCACATCATCGCCGTGCCCGCCATGCTCCGGCAGAGCACAAGCTCGAGAACGGGGCGACCTCTCTGTTGCGCTTCCGCCCCTATGGTGTCGCGGGAAGGGAGTCCCTGTAGCATCTCTTCTTCCTCGATGATGTGCACGACCCCAAGGCCCGGATCGACGTCATCTTGTTCCTCTACATCTGTGATCAGGAGCGCCCCATAGTTCGTCGACTCGCTAGCGTCACCCCGTTGTCCCCGGGACCACATCTCCATGTCCTATGTAGGGAAGGTATCCCCCTTCTTCTATTTCGATTGTTCGCATCGTTTTTAGCATCGCATGCACATTGTTCCACCAGTGGCAAGTTCGTGTATTCCATGTTGTGGTCATAGTTACATTGTATGCATACTATTTTTTCTTTTGCATTTTGCTCTTGCTTCCCGCGCGCCATATCATTGTCCGTCCCATATATGCCATTTGTGCGCTGCCCCGTGTGCATATGCAGCTGCTCCGAGACTCCCGCATCTCATGTTTACTCACCGCTGAGTCGGGCCACCATGGCCGAGGAGCTCAAGCTGCTCCCGTGTACAGCCTCGTGAGTGCCTGTGCCCCCCCCCCCGGTTGCTTTTGCGACACTCGCATCTGCACCGCCTCCTAGTCCTGCACCCCCGCCAAAGCTTGGTAGCCCCTCCTGCTCTTCCTGCCTCTGCCTAGTAGCCGTCGTGCACCATGTACAAGAAAGGTTCGGCTTTTTTGCTTCTTGTGGGCCAAGTCCCTCCTTGATCAACTCTCCGCGACCTAGCATAGTTGTAGCAGCCGCTGCCTCCCACGCAAGAGGTGCTGGGTTCGATCCCAGCCTCCTCTCTTTTTGTGCTTTTCATTTTTTCATTTTTTTATTTTTTCGTCATATGCCAAATCTCGCATATCCTAGGTTCTATTTGTGGTAGGATTTTGTGCAATGGAACTGTCGCATGTTTTTCTACTGTAATATAGGTTTATGATATATGAATTTGGGGTAGAAAAATCCAATGAATCCATCTCTGGTGTTAGTTTGGTCATTTCAGCAATTTAGTGAACATGCTATTTTGTGCTAAGATGCCATTTTGTTAATTTTGTGTGAATTAATCCTTGCACCCTTTGTTAAAGTTATGAATATGGAAGTTGTAGTGTGTAGGGAGTACTAGGCCCTGGCATTTTTCATTGCCATGAAAAACGTATGTCTTTGTGGGTTTCTTGCTGTGAACATGCCATCTCAATAATGTTGTTTTGCGACTGTAGTGTGTAGGGAGTACTAGGCCCTGGCATTTTTCATTGCCATGAAAAACGTATGTCTTTGTGGGTTTCTTGCTGTGAACATGCCATCTCAATAATGTTGTTTTGCGACATGTTGAAATATGACTAAGTCTGAAAATTGCTTCAAGTTGCTATGTTGCCATGGTGATTGCCATGCTTATACAAGTTCTTTCGGTGTTACTTTGGTGTAAATTAAAGAGCATGTTCCCTCTGTCGAATGATGGCACTGCTTTGGAAAATAGATTCTGAATATTAGTTATTCAATCTCTCAAACATGCCATGTTGTCGTAAATTGTTGTGAATTCACTTTTTGAAATTTGGCTAAGTCTAAGAATCTGCTATTTTCTTCATGCATGTTAAGGATGCTATCATGATTTCTGTGCAGTTTCAGCTCATGCTTAGTGGGAGTGATTTTTGGTAGTTGTTGTCCGCTATCACCCTGTTAATTTTCATGCGATGGAAGTTGTTGTAGAGTAGAGTTTTATTGATGTCAACATGGTATCGTGTTAAAAACTGCAAGTGTAGACTGAGATTTTCACTAAGTCCTAATCTGTGATATTTCTTGCCATGTTGGGAGCTTCATTTCCATTGATCCATGAACATATCCATGTTGTTGTTAACTAGGGATTACTGTACTCTTTGATAGATTCTTATTCATGTCTTGGTTGAACTTGTTGGGTGGTTGTAGCTGCTAGTTTTCACATGATTAAAGTGGTACGTTACTGTTTGTGGACAAATTGGTGGTGGAATTGTTTTGAGCTTTGTGTGAGTTGTGCTCCTTTGTTTTGCATGATCTTTAGGTCTATTTCACCTAGAAGTTCATGTCCAATCGAGTGGAATACTTGGAATGCCAAGCAATTTCACATAGCCTCTCTAAAATGTTGTTTTGTCACTATTGCCTTCCGTATCTTGTTTTGTGAGTTCCGGGAGATCCATAGCTCGGTATGCCAGGTTCTTTATATGCATTTGCACCATTTTCCAATGATGCATCCATTTTTGCCAAGTTCATGAATGTCCAAGTAATTAATCTTGAGGTTCTGTCCAGAATGGTAACAACTTAACAAATGCATGAGAAAGATCACTAGTGTAGCACTGCGATGCTTCTTTCATACAATACTCATGCATCATATTGTTTGAAGCATTGTACCTTGATGTGTGTTCATTGGACGTGTATTTTCTTTTGGGTAGCATCGGGTGCCAAGAACGAGTACGAGGATCTCGTTGATGTTTGGCCTTTTTTTTGCCATGCTTGGCCTTTGTTTGGTGTTTTGTTCAACTTTTACCTCCCAAGTTTTCGGTTACCGGTGTTATCTTCCATATTGAGCACTCCTAACAGGCTTGGGGTTGTTCTGGGGACCCCCTTGATATTTCCGACAGGGCCTAAGATTGGTAATACGTTTTCTAAACAACTTAATAAAAATGCATAGGGAATAGCTTCCCGGTGGATCTTAATCAACAACCTGGCCGAGTGCTCCTCATGAGTGTTGGTCCAAACCGGGTGATGTCCGGCGCCCCCAGGTCACCCGGGGTTTCATCCAACCTGACGTATTGTCCATCTGGTAGTACCCCACGAAAGAGATACACACGACTCCTATGGGATCTGACTTGACGTGTGTTCTTGCTGGATTTGTCTTACTCTTAGCGAATGTCTTGTGCATCAGGATCCGAGGGTACTTTGGGCTATCTCAAGGTTGAGATTTTAAACTAAGGAATCCGAGGAGATCACGGCTTTTCTATGGTCGAGGATTCCTATCCAGCATGTGGTAGTTCGTGATGGTCTAGTTGCAGCACCCATACAGGGTTAATATCTTTCAGAAAGCCATGCTCGCTATTATGTGGCAACTTGGAAATTTGTTTAACATTCGGCTATAGAAAACTTGAAGTACACTTAATTAAAATATGCAAATTGTGTGCGTAACCGTGACTTCTCTTTCACAAGCTTCTTCTCCAACTGAGGACACAGTGGGGTTATGACTGACGTGAGTAGGTGTTCAGGATCACTTAGTGATCATTATATAGCTCACGATCGTTATGCATAGACCACTCCACTTTAAATCATGTTCTCGTAAGTTAGCCACCATATATGTTTACTGCTGCTGCAACCTCAACACTTAACCTTACCTCACCCAATAACTTGATTAGTCCCGATATCATGGTCGCAAGATTGCTGAGTCCTTGTGGCTCACAGATTACTAAAACACCACAGGTCCACGTACCGCAGATCCAAAGGCACTGAAGCTTCTAAACTTTAGTGGGAGTTCGACAAAGGCAGTGGGGGCATGAATGTGAGGTAGTCTGATGATTACAGGACCTTTGTCGTCTCCTGGGATAGCAAGTGAGACTTGTTGCATTTTATCATTTGTTTTCATCCGTAGTCGGACCTTGTGTTCTGAATGACTGAAATAACTCGTGTGTGGCTTGTAACATAACTTGCGGCCAGTATAAGCCAATCCATATACCCATTTCTTTATACATGTATTTGCATTGTTTTTTGTAGTTGCGAAACGTCGAGATGCGCCTATATCCATATTAAGGCCTCGTCCCCAAATATGGATAGTGCCGCATCTTGTACATTACACGCCCTGTGCTTCCTTCTCTTCCTTCGAGGCTTCCCTATCTCACTTCTCTTGCTCCCTTTCTCTCTGTCAACATGACCACCCATGAGTCCTCGTGAAGCTCTCCTTCGCTTCCATGGTTGGAGCCAAGCCCGTCCTCAAGCCCCACTGCCCGAGCTCCTCCCGAGCGCGAGCGCCGCTCCTGAAGACTTACTGCACCGCCTCGCTCGAAGCATCAGACCTCGTCCCCGGCCTCGCCTCGCCTCGCTGTACGTCGTCGTCTTCCTAAGGCGCGGCTGTTGACCTGTAGGTCGTCGTGCCCATTGTTGGAATAATGTGTCATGCAAATATATTCAAACATAGATAGGAATTACTAATATTCCGAATACCTCATTATGGAATTGTGCATGTATTTATGCATGGAATTACTTTACTTGTTTATCATGGATTTATAAATTGTTGGAACATACGTGAGTTATGTGCTTAAGGAAGCTGGTTAATTATTAGTGGAATACAATATACTATTAATATCGAAAAGACTACCCAGGTAAAATGATAATCGGAAGGAGCTAGATCATATAGTTAGATTACAACCCTAATGTTGATCTATGTAATTAGAGGAATTTACACTCTATTATGGTGCATTGCTCATGAGTGTGTGCTCCGGGGACATAACAGGTAGAATCGGCTAACAGACAAATATGATCGTGGTTGGTAATTTGATTTGGAATCTATCCCGGAAAACTAGTTGGCAAGACTAGGAATCTTATGTGTATAAGAGCTAAACACTTTGGAAGATGGTATAAAAAGGTTCCTACCCCCTAGCCTCGGTTATGCGAATAGTGAGTGACACCACAGACAAGCGCAGAGGAATAGGGGTAGACCGCAAACCCTAAATTTTTGAAGCAACGCGGTCATATACAAATGTAAGTGTTAATATATTTTTGCATTACTATTGTATACATTAACATTGCTTTGTTGTTTGCAATGATAAAGTCACATTGATGGAAGGGAAAGCTTGGCCATGTTTGAACATTCATATGAAAGGAATGTTCGAAGCTTCCTATGTTTTGGGAGTGGAACTACATAGGGCATTTATTTTGAAATGTTTTCTATGGAAACTTTAAACTTGTTCAAGTACTTCGAACCAAACACAGAAAGGAATTATGTTTGAACTCCCGAGGAAAAAGGGATAATGCATGGTGTTGAAATTTACTATATCTTCGTTACTTAATCATATCGTAGCTTCTGGAATTTATGCTGCATTCAAGCAGTGGAAGGAAAGGGCAGAAGCTAACGGAATGTCACATATCATATTAGATTGTGGAAAGTGCATCACAACATGTCATTTGTTAAACACATTGAGGAAGCTATTATTGTATCTACGAGATGAGAAATAAGTCCAGGTATGCATATTCAATTTTTTTTGTAGTACTAATATGGTGCAGGTTCAGTGCCTAAAGTGAGGAATTTCTTCCAAACACAGTTACTTATGAACCTTCATTTACTAACTGGATTTGATGTTTATGTGGTTTGAAATTTTTTATTCAACTCGTTATCTTCTGTTTGACTTGAAGTGGAATTATTCATATTATTGATATATGTGACTGGAAATAATTAATGCAAAATTTTCACTTGAGGAAATAAAACACTCAAGGCGCCTTTAAAGGTAGAATTGCACTCGAGGAAATTATACTCGAGACGACGAGGACAACTATGCTGGAATAATTAAGCGAAAACTAAGATCTCTATTGGTTTTAAGTGTCACAACAAGGAAACATATTGAGGGAATGTATCACATTGTTTTTATGGGGTTTTCAACGTAGTGTTAATATGATTGCTTGCCCCTTGACTAAGCCTATTAGTCATGAGGTATTTGGAAAGATGTTAAGGATATTTATGAATATTTGAATGATTGTCTCGGACAAGTGGGAGATGTTGGAATTATGTGTCCTGCAACTATATTCAAACATTGAAAGAAATTAACAATATTCGTAATACCTCATTATGGTATTATACTTGTATTTATGCATGAAATTACTTTACATGTTTATCACGGAATTATAACTTGTTGGAACGTACTTAAGTTATATGCTTAAGGAAGCTCGTCGATTATTAGTGGAATACAATATACTATTTATACTAGAAAGACTACCCGGGTACACTGATAATCAGAATGAGCTAGATCATATAGTTAGATTACAGCCCTAATGTTGATCTACGTAATTAGAATAATTTACACTCTATTATGGGCCCTTTTTCACAAGCATGTGCTCTGAGGACATAATGGGTAGAATCCATTAACAGACAAATATGATCGTGGTTGATAATTTGATGTGGAGTCGATCCCGCAAAACAAGTTGGAAAGACCATGAATCTTATTTGTATAAGAGCTGGATTCTTTGGAAAGATAGTATAAAAATATCCCTACCCCCTATCTCAGGTTATGCGAATTGTGAGCGGTACCACGGATATGTGTAGAGGAATAGGGGTAGACCGCAAACCCTAAATTTCTAAAACCCCTCGCCACCTCTTTCTTCCTCCTCCTCTTTGTTTCTCTATATCTCATCTCATCTCTCTCTCTCTCTCTCTCTCTCTGAAACAGTAGCACCATGCCAGGGCCGCCACAAGCTCCATAAAGCACCAGGTTGCCTCATCACCGAGAATGGATTCCCCATGGCCGGATATGGGCGTTCATAGCGTCCCCGATGCACACGCGCACGAACACATCTAGCCACGCCCAAGCAAGCTTCTGTGGGTCTCGGGTCTTGCATGCCCTGTCATAGCTACAGAGAGATTCACCTATGTTCTTAAGGTCTGTTTGGTTCAGATACGTTCTAGACAATACATTATCATCTTTAAAGTCCGATTTGCATCATAAACAAAAGCCTAGCACAGCTAGTTCGCACCATTGGATCCTACTCACACGACCGAGGATCAAATCCCCCAAGCGCACATAAATCAACAAATGTTGCCTCAAGTCGTTGTTTCTCCTTCATGTTAAGTTGAGCCCCTGGTCATGCGACAAATACTGGGTTAGCTATCTTGTAAGTGCCAATCATTCACATCTAGGAGGTCCTCGGTTCAAATCCAGTTTGCCTCTGTTTTATTTTTTATTGTTTCTCCTTTTTCGCACACACGCTCTACGCACCTCAACTCTGCCACCTTGGCACCAGGGGCCCGCTGGTCATTGGCAGTGGTTGGCACATCTCGTGTCCCCTGTTGTTTTATTTCTTTTGCTTATATTTAAAAACTGCTCAAATTTTAGTAAAATGTTACATTATACAAATTCATATAAATTCAACCGTGCATCGGATTAAAACAATTTGTATATGAAACTTGACTATAATTTTGCATAGATTCACAATATCCAACTTTCGTCCATGATTAAAATGTTTAAACTTGATGTTTTCATAATTTGCATAAATTTCATGTTAAAATGATTTATTACATAACTAAATAACCGTAACTCCGTTTAAAATGTACTACATATGTAACTTGTTTAAAAAACGTGTAGAATCACATGGTGCACTTTATTTTTCTGTTTAATAAATATAGAATAGGTTAGGCAAAAGAGGTCTGAATTCATATTATGCATATGGGGTCGTTTTGGAAATGCTATGTGTTGTTCCGACCTAATTGAAAATGCCTAGATATTGTAGTTTTATTATGCTTCGCCTCTTGCCATGTTTAACAACATTCAAACTTGTTGGGTAAATAAACGATAATGAACTAAGTAAATTGATCGTGGAGTTTCACCAATATGCAATCGTTGCATATTGAGCTTCACTTAATTTGCAGTATTTGATTGTTGCATCGTGCCATGCCATGCTTATTTAAACCTGACATGCATCATATTTGTTTGCGCATCCTGCCATGAATATGTTGTGGTGTTTACCGTGTTGTTTTTTGGTTGGTTTCTAGATTTCTTGTTTTCGGTAGAGTTCCAAAATCGATCCGGAGTATGAGGATTCGTTCGACTATCCCGTTCCTCTACTTCACGGATGCATTCTTCTTCCAAGAGAGATCCCAAGCAAGATGATCATTTCCCTGGATACCACCACTATCATTACTATGCTAGTTGTCTCGCTTCTATCATTATGTGTCGTTAGCTACCACATGAATGTCAAGCCTCCCAACATTGCCATGAAAAGCCTCTAACCCCTCCACATCCCAGCAAACCACTGTTTGGCTATGTTACCACTTGCTCAACCCTTCTTATAGCATTGTTAGTTGTAGGTGCACGTTATTCCGTGTGACAACATGGATATCTTGAGATATCACAATATAATTGCTATCTAATTATGATAGCCTCGCTTATTAGGGATGATAGACTACTCATATCAATAAGAAATTCCTTCTTTTTCGGGAGCCCATTCGAACAGAACTCCAAGGTTAAGCATGCCCGACTTGGAGTAGTTCTAGGATGGGTGGCCGACTGGGAAGTTGATCCCGGGTGCGCATGAGTGAGGACAAAGTGCGCAGAAAAGACCGGTATTGATATGTGGGGCTAGTCTAGATCCTACCAGGAGTAACGACCGCCGGTGGGTGTATCTTGGGCGTTGCAAGTTGGTATCAGAGCCAACCCCCGCGGTTACACGGATGTTTGTGGATAGGTGCGCGGTCATGTTGTTCATGACGTTTGTGACCCGCCGTGGCACACGGCATGGAACATGTACTAGACTGGATGCACAGACGTTTGTGCCAAGAGAGAACACTCCTGTGGCCTGACGAGGACGTCGGTTCCTGTGAGTGGTGGTGTATGTCATAGCCTTGCTTATTAGGGATGATAGACTGCTCATATCAATAAGGAATTCCTTCTTTTCCGGGATCCCATTCAAACAGTACTCCCACGTTAAGCGTGCCTGGCTTGAAGTAGTTCTAGGATGGGTGACCAGGCTTGGCCTTTTGCTCGGTGTTTTGTTCCTCCTTGGCTGCCCCAGTTACTTTTGTACCAGTGTTATGTTCCATATTGAGCACTCCTAACAGGCTTGGAGTTGTTATGTGGACCCCCTTGATAATTTGTCTTAGATGAAAACTCTTCTCGCAAAGACCAACTTTGGTACTAAATTTGCCTAATAACTAATAAACCCGTATAGGGAGTAATTACCTATGGATAATTATTCAACAACCCCGACTAGTGTTCCTCATGAGTGCTGGTCCAAACTAGAGCACTGTAAAGGGCCACCCCAGGACGACTAGGGTGATTTCTATCAGCCCACTTTACAGTAGCTTATCTGGTTGTGTCCTAAGAACGAGATACGTGTCTCCTATCAGGTTCATTGACACATCGGCGGCCTTGCTAGTTTTGTTTTACCTTTTATGAAATATATTGTGCATCAGTATTCCAAGGATACTTTGGGCTATCTCGAGGTTGAGGTTTTCCAACAGGATTCTATGGAGAGTACGGGTTTTCCGTGGTTGAGGTTTTCCACACAGCTCGTGGGTAGTGTGTGATGGATGAGTTGGAGCACCCCTGCACGGTTAAATCTTTCAGAAAACTGTGCATATGGTTATGTGGCAATTTCGAAATATCTTTAACACCCGGTCATAGCATACTTGAAGTCAACTCAAATAAAATACACCAAACGTGTGCGTAAGCGTGGGTGTCTATACTTATGAGTTCTGAACCGAGAGAGAATGCGGTGGGATTTTTATTGACTCCTAAGTAGGTGTTCAGGATCACTTTTTGATCATTATTAGCTCACATTCATTTATGCGTAGATCACCCCTCTTATTCTGATACTCGTAAGTTAGCCACTCAAATAAATTCTTAATGCTTGTTGCAGCCTCACCACTTCACCATACCTCACCATTAAGCTTTGCTAGTCTTTATACCTTTTGAAATGAGATTGCTTAGTCCCCGTGGCTCACGGATTAGTACAACAACAGTTGCAGGTACATGTTATGTTATGCTTGACGTGACGGCGATGCTTGTTTGATTTGGAGTTCTTCTTCTTCCTCTTCATCGATCTAGGATGGGTTCCAGGCCGGTCGAGTGAGATAGCAAGGATGTACGTCAGTTATTTATCGTTTGATTTTGTCCGTAGTTGGACCATGCTCTTTTGAATGGTAATTTCAATTATGTTTGTATTGAGTAATTGAGACGATCATGATTATCTTGTGGAGAGTGTAAGCCAATTTCATATACTCATCTATTCTTTACATGTACTTGTAACGGTATCCATTCTTGCAAAATAACGAGATGCGCTTATATCCTTGTCGATGCCCTCGACCCAAAATAAGTATAGGACCGTATCATGGGAATTACACTGACCTCATGTTATTCTCCGGCAGCAATATTCTCATCCCGCACTAAACCAGTCAACCCTCGTACTCCCCTCCGCCGACAACCACACCGTCGCATCTTCCCCGGCTACTATGTGTTGCCGTCGGAGGCCTCCCCATAGTCCTCCACCTTGTGGCGGATGCCAATGCGCCACTATCTCGCGTTGTTAACATGGTCAAATAACGAGAGGAATCGGGTGAAGACTATATGTGGAGAGGATGACAATAGCGACCACGGGTTTCTCCTGATGGTTTGTTGATATATAGGCCCTTGTCAACGCGGTCAATAAATGAGCGAATTGCATAAAGAGCAGTTATTACTTGGGACCCAACAACTATACTCTCGACTAATGTTCTTTTTATTGTGCGACTAAGCATGTTATCAATTAGGATGTGCGGTGTGTGTGGCCTGTCTAGCCCAGGCTCTTATTTTATATTTAGAACATCATGGGCCCACCTGTTTTTTTTGTGAAAATGACTAGCCCAACTTTTTATTGTAGAATACCCTACATTGGCTGATTTATTTATCTCCGTCCTACTCGGCTGCAAATATTTCAAGACAATGAAGGGTACATTTAGCCTACCCCGAAAAATGAATGTAAATCTTAGAAGTAATATGAAATGGAACACACATATATAAAAATATAGAAAATGGGAAATTAGTTTCAAATTTTGGATTTTCTTTCATATTTTCAGATTTAACATTTCATTGGATTTTAATATAATTTAAATATATTTCAAAATTAGTTCTTATAGGGCTTGAGATTTTGGGATTAAACATAGTTCGGAAATTTCAATGAAATATAGTTGGCATTTTTAAACGCGTCCTTGCGAGAAAATCTACAAAAGCTCTAAGGAAATAAAATAGGTTGCAATAAATTCAGTAAGAATTATAAAATCGGATGTAAATTTTGAAATAATAGCAATGGGCTATATGTTGTCCACCCAAGATGTGATATTGAATTGTGGGCCTACTATGTTGACTCGTACGCAAGACATTGTCTACTTATAGTTGGCACATGATTCTAGTAGCAATGGTCATTGGATGTCCATGCAATGGGCGATGTGCTTCTTCAATCTTCCATCTTATTGCTTCATCCATACAAAGCACAGCCAGCGGAACCGCGTGCTATCGCCTCTCATGGCCGGCTATGCTATCATGCACGCCTCACCTCCCCATGCTACTCCCATTGCTGGCTAGGCTATCCCTCTGCCACCCACACCTTCAGTTATTCTTGAGCGACGACAGCCTTACCCCACAGCTGATCTAGTCAACCTTTATACTCCTATCCGCATGGGCATCCACTACTGTGGGATCACTAGAAGGGACATCTAGAGGGTGGTGAATAGACTACGTAACAAAATAATAACTTAGCCTTTTTCCAATTTTAGTTGTGCGCAAGTTTTAGCAATTATAGCAAGTCAAGCTCACCCTACACATGTAAGTCTAAGAGTATAGCAGGGGAAAGTAAAGACATACACATGTATGTAAGGAGTAGAGGTAGGAAGATTAAAGGCAAAAGATGACACGGTAATTTTTGGAGTGGTTCCGATAGGCGGTGCTATCGTACATCCAGGTTGATGGAGACTTCAACCCAGGAGGGGTTACGGACGCTGATTGTCCACACAGGGCTCCACCCACGAAGGGTCCACAAAGAAGCAACATTGTATATTCCATCATGTCCAACATCCACGAAGGACTAGCCACACTCGGGGTAGATCTTTACGAAGTAGGCAATCTCCTTACCCTTACAAACTTCTTGGTTCAAGTCCACACGAAATCAGAGGCTCCCAAGAGAAACGTAACCAATCTAGGAGACACCACTCTCCAAAAGGTAATAGATGTGGTAGTATGATCAACTGTTTGATTAAACTCCACACAAAGTGAGAGGCTCCCAAGAGACACCTAACCAATCTAGGAGACACCATTCTCCAAAAGGTAATAGATGTGGTAGTATGATGAACTCATTGCTCTTGTGCTTCAAAAGATAGTCTCCTTAACACTCAATCACTCTCTCACATATTTGGCTTGGGTATTAGAGATTTATTGGGTGGAAAGCAACTTGGGGAGGCTCTAAATAAAGATTCATATGGTAGGAATGGAATACCTTGATCTCAACACATTAGTAGGTGGCTCTCTCTCAAAAAATGGATGGGACAAGTGTTGGTTTGTTCTAAGTGCTTACTCTTCGAATGAGAGGCTGAAGGAGGGGTATATATAGGCATCTCCAAAAATCGAACTACTACAATATTATTTCCCAACTTGGTGGAACCGAAGTAAAAACTCAGTTGCACCGACTAGTGCAAAATGTGGAAAAATTTGACGTTTCGGTGAGACCGGTATATAAATCTTGGAGGGGCCGTTTTTCGCTGGCCTAGGTAGTTACCCAAACTCGATGGCACCGATTTGCAAAACTTGGAGATTCCAATTTTAGAAAATTGCTAACCAAGGCGTTTTTCACTGTTTTTCGGTCAGGCCGAAACAAAACTTGGTGGTACCGAGATTGTTGGGTTGAGTGTGGATTCTTTCTAGGGTAGAACTCGGTGGTGACGATGTGGAAATATTGGTGGCACCGAATTTGAGAATTTAGGCTTTGGACAGAATATTTGTGGGACGATTTCATGAGGGTTTTGTGTGGCTAGATCATCATAGATACCCCATCCCCTTTTAATAGTATTAGCTTTCCTATGAACTCAATTGCGACTTCTCACTTAAAGGAAAAATGTAGACTCTTGAAGCTTGAAACTTGGTCAATTTTATTCTTCTCCTTCCTTGGGGCTTCTCCTCACAATCAAGCCAATTCTCTCTCAGGACTTCATGTGAAATAAACTATATAAAACTATTAGTCCAAGAGATAGTGTATGTTGTCATGAATTATCAAAACAACCAAGGGAGCATATGTGGTTTCAACTACCACTTCTTCCCAGTCGTTGGCTCATTCCCTTCCGAAGCCTCGTCGTCGTCAACCTCCTTGGTGTTCTCGATGCGGTGTGGTAAACGTGGTCAACAAATGACAGCCATCAGAAGTGGACTATATGTGGAGAGGCTAACAATTGGGACCCACCGGCTAGAAGGTCGTCTGTAAGGAAGTGCCTCTTTATTACACACAAAAATGGTTCCTCCCCCTCACAACATGGGCCCACCAACTACATGGTCGCACGAACGGATATACATCCTTATTATGTGGGGAAAAATGTTTGCTTCCCCTAATAGCTAAGACCCACCACCTACGTCTTTGCATACAAGGAAGTGTCTACCAAATATAATGGGACAAAATTTATCTTCTTGTGATCTAGTCACTAAGAAATTGTTGGAAATATGCCCTAGAGGCAATAATAAATTAGTTATTATTATATTTATTTGTTCATGATAATCGTTTATTATCCATGCTATAATTGTATTGATTGGAAACACAAATACATGTGTGGATACATAGACAAAACACTGTCCCTAGTAAACCTCTAATTGACTAGCTCGTCGATCAAAGATGCTTAAGGTTTCCTAACCATAGACAAGTGTTGTCACTTGATAACAGGATCACATCATTAGGAGAATAATGTGATGGACAAGACCCAAACTATAAACGTAGCGTATGATCGTGTCAGTTTCTTGCTACTGTTTTCTGCATGTCAATGTATCTTTTCATATGACCATAAGATCATGCAACTCCCGGACACCGGAGGAATACCTTGTGGGTTATCAATCGTTGCAACGAAAATGGGTAACTATAAAGGTGCTCTACAGGTATCTCCAAAGGTGTCTGTTGGGTTGGCATGAATCAAGACTGGGATTTGTCACTCCGTGTAACGGAGAGGTATCTCGGGCCCCACTAAGTAATACAACATGACAACAAGTCTTGCAAGCAATGTGACTAAGGTGTTTGTTACAGGATCTTGTATTACAGATCGAGTAAAGAGACTTGCCGGTAGCGAGATTGAACTCGGTATGGAGATACCGACGATCGAATCTCGGGCAAGTAACATGCCGAAGGACAAAGGGAACAACATACGGGATTAACTGAATCCTTGACATAGAAGGTCAACCGATAGAGATCTTCATTGAATATGTGGGAGCCAATATGGACATCCAGGTTCCGCTATTGGTTATTGACCAGAGAGTGTCTCAGGTCATGTCTGCATGGTTCTCGAACACGCAGGGTCTGCACACTTAAGGTTCGGTGACGTTTCGGTATAATTGAGTTATATGTGTTGGTGGAAGAATTTTGGTTTGGAGTCCCGGATGATATCCCGTACGTCACGAGGAGTTCCGGAATGGTCCGGAAACGAATATTGATATATAGGAAGTTGGTATTTGGATACCAGAAGGTTTTCGGGCATTGCCGGCAGTGTACCGGGAGTGACGAATGGGTTCTGGGGTCCCACTGGGTGGGCCCACCATGCCCCAAGGGGTCCACGTGGTTTTATTGGATGCGCAATAAGGCGTAATGGGCTGACAAAGTCATCCAAGGAAAGCCCATGAGGAAAAAGTGGAAAATCCAAAAGAGGTGGGAAATTACAGAAGGAGTCCTAATCCATGTGGGATTGGAGGAGGACTCCTCCCTCCTCCACTTCGACCGACCCAAGGGCTCCTCCCTTGTGGTGCAAGTCCTGCCCCGTCCCTCCTCCTATATATACTAGAGGTTTAGGGCTGTTTTCATACACAACTTTGCCACATGCAATCCTAAACCTCTACTTCGTAGTTCTTCCTCTAGATCGGATTTCTACGGAGCTCGGGCAGAGCCCTGCAGGAATAGATCATCACCATCGCCGGCGCGCCGTCATGCTGCCGGCAAACTCATCTACTTCCCCGTCTCTCTTGCTAGATCAAGAAGGTAGAGATCATCATCGAGTTGTACGTGTGCTGAACGCGGAGGTGTCGTCCGTTCGGTGCTAGATCGGGCCAGATCGTGGGACGACGGTGATTTGAATCACGAAGTTGTTCCACTACATCAACCGTGTTTCTTAACGCTTCCCTCTTAGCGATCTACAAGGGTATGTGCATCTGATCTCCCTCTCGTAGATGAACATCACCATGATAGGTCTTTGTGTGCATAGGAAATTTTTTGTTTCCCATGCAACGTTTACCAACAGTGGCATCATGAGCTAGGTTCATGCGTAGATGTAATCTCGAGTAGAACACAAAAGTTTTTGTGGACGTTGATGTTCGATTTTCTTCCCTCGTTAGTATTTTCTCGATTCGGCGGTATTGTCCGATTGAAGCGGTCCGGACCAACCTTACTCGTACGCTTACATGAGACCGGTTTCATCGACCAACATGCAACTTGTTGCATAAAGATGACTGGCGGGTGTGTTTCTTCAACTTTAGTTGAATCGAATTTGAGTGAGGCGGTCCTTGGAGAAAGGTTAAATAGCAATTTGCATATCACCGTTGTGGCTTTGCGTAAGTAAGATGCGATCATACTAGATACCAATAGCAGCCACGTAAAACATGCAACAACAAATTAGAGGACGTCTAACTTGTTTTTGCAGGGTATGCATGTGATGTGATATGGCCAAAGATATGATGTGATATATTGGATGTATGACATGATCATGTTGTAATAGTTAAATATCGACTTGCACGTCAATGCTACGGCAACCGACATGAGCCATAGGGTTGTCTTTAAACTAACGTTTGTGCTTGCAGATGCGTTTACTATATTGCTACGTTGTAGCTTCAGTAGTAATAGCATAGATAGCACGACAACCTCGATGGCGGCACGATGATGGAGATCATGGTGGGTCACCGGTGATGATGAAGATCATGCCGGTGCTTTGGTGATGGAGATGAAGAAGCACAAGATCATGGCCATATCATGTCACTTATGAATTGCATGTGATGTTAATCCATTTATGCACCTTATCTTGCTTAGAACGACGGTAGCATTATAAGCTGATTCCTCACTTAAATTTGAAGATAAAATTGTGTTCTCCCCGACTATGCACCGTTGCGACAGTTCATCGTTTCGAGACACCACGTGATGATCGGGTGCGATAGACTCAACGTTCACATACAATGGGTGCAAAACAGTTGCACACACGGAACACTCGTGTTAAACTTGACGAGCCTAGCATGTACATACATGGACTCGGAACACAAGGGACCGAAAGGTCGAGCATGAATCGTATGGTTTATATGATCAACACGGAGATGTTCACCACTGAAACTATACTCAACTCACGTGATGATCGGACTTGAGTTAGTGGTTTTGGATCATGCATCACTCAAATTATTAGAGGGATGTCTATTTTGAGTGGGAGTTATTAGTAATATGATTAGCTAAACTCAATTATCATGAACATAGTCAAAAAGGTCTTTGCAAATTATGTTGTAGCTTGATCTATAGCTCTACTGTTTTTATATGTTCCTCGAGAAAATTTAGTTGAAAGATGATATTAGCAATTTTGTGGACTGAGTCCGTAAACTTAGGATTGTCCTCATTGCTGCGCAGAAGGATTATGTCCTTAATGCACCGCTCGGTGTGCTGAACCTCGAGCGTCGTCTCTGGATGTTGCGAACATCTGACACACACGTTTTTGATGACTACGTGATAGTTCAGTGTGTAATGCTTAACGACTTAGAATTGGGGCGCCGAAGACGTTTTGAAACGTCACGGAACATATGAGATGTTCCAAGTGATGAAATTGTGATTTCATGCTCGTGCCCTTGTTAAGAGGTATGAGACCTCCGACAAGATTCTTTGTCTACAAAGCAAGGGAGAAAAGCTTAATCGTTCATCATGTGCTCAGATTGTCTGAGTGCTACAATCGCTTGAATCGAATGGGAGTTGATCTTCCAGATGAGATAGTGATGGTTCTCCAAGGTCACTGCCACCAAGCTACTAGAGCTTCGTGATGAACTATAACATATCAAGGATACATATGATGATCCTTGAGCTATTCACAATGTTTGACACTGCGAAAGTAGAAATCAAGTAGGAGCATCAATTGTTGATGGTTAGTAAAACCACTAGTTTCAAGAAAGTTCAAGGGTAAAATAGTTGCTGCTGTTGTGAAGAAACCCAGGGTTGAACCCAAAACCGAGACTAAGTTCTTCTTTTATGAGGGAAACGGTCACTTAGGCGGAACTACCCTAGATACTTGGTAGATGAGAAGGCTGGCAAAGTCGACAAAAGTATATTGGATATACGTGATATTGATGTGTACCTTACTAGTATGCGTAGTAGCACCAGGGTATTAGATACCGGTTCAGTTGCTAAGTGTTAGTAACTCGAAGTTATAGCTACGGATTAAAAGGACACTAGCAAGGGTGAGGTGACGATGTGTGTTGGAAGTAATTCTAAGGTTGATGTGATCAAACATCGCACGCTCCCTCTACCATCGGGATCGGTGTTAAACCTAAATAATTTTTATTTGGTGTTTGCGTTGAGCATGAACATGATTGGATCATGTTTATTGCAATATGATTATTCATTTAAAGAGAATAGTGGTTATTCTATTTGCGTGAATAATTACCTTCAATGGTTTATTGAATCTCGATCGTAGTGCTACACATGTTCATAATATTGATGCCAAAAGATACAAAGTAGTAATGATAGTACAAGTTACTTGTGGCACTGCCACTTGAGTCATGTTGGTATAAAATGCATGAAGAAGCTCCATGCTGATGGATCTTTGTACTCACTCATTTTTGAAACATTTGAGACATGCAAACCATACCTATTGGTAAAAACGCATGAGGAAACTCCATGCAGATGGATCGTTTGGACTCACTTGATTTTGAATCACTTGAGACATGCTAATCATATCACATGGGCAAGATGACTGAAGGCCTCGTTTTCCAGTGAGAAGGAACAAGAAAGTAACTTGTTGGAAGTAATACATTTTTGATGTGTGCAGTCCAATGACACTAGTAGAAAGCAAGGCTATCGTTTGGCCCTGGCCAGCCCATTAGTCCCGGTTCTTCAAGAACCGGGACCAATGGGGGGTATTAGACCCGGCTCGTGAGCCGAGGGGGCCGGCCGGGGCCTCGTGGGCATTGGTCCGGATTCGTGTAGAACCATTTGTCCCGGTTCGAGCCATAAACCGGGACCAATGGTCCTCGCTGCTGGCCCACAACCATTGGTCCCGGTTCGTGGCATGAATCGGGACAGAAGGGGTGGCTTTAGTCCGGGTTCATGCCACGAACCGGTACAAATAAGTTGCCTATATATACCCATCGCCGCGGCAGAGCACTCTGTTTTTTTTGGCCGGTGAGGGGAGGGCATTTTGGTGCTCTAGCTCACCTCCTATGTAGATGAGGTGTTCGATGAAATGCCCGAGCCACACTAGTTAAGCTTTCTCCTCTCGAAGCTCGACCTAGGAGCTTCATTTTTCCCGAGATTTGTCTAGATTTAGGGGTCCGTCACGCCCCGTCCCCATTTTCACCGCCGTTGATCGCCCGCGCTTATCTCGTCGCCGGCACCACGGTGGTGAGCCTCTTCTTCTTATCTTCTTTATGATACTTGTCTGATTTTCTTACTTTAGATAGATATTTGTCTGATTTTCTTAATTTCGACACACATAATTTTATGTAATGCATGCAGATGAACCGACAACGGATGTATGGTGACAGACACACCTCCGAGTACATTAAGGGCGTGCATATTTTTCTCCAAGTGGCTGAGGCAAACAAGCAGAATGGTTTTATGTGTTGTCCATGTAGTAAATGTGGGAATACGAAGTCTTACTCTGACCGGAAAATCCTTCACACCCACCTGCTTTACAAGGGTTTCATGCCACACTATAATGTTTTGACGGGGCACGGAGAAATAGGGGTTATGATTGAAGACGGCGAAGAAGAAGAGGACGATGACAACTATGTGCCCCCTGAATATGGTGATGCTGCAATGGGGGGAGCTACTGAAGATCAAGAGGAACCAGACGATGTGCCCGATGATGCTGCAACGGGGGAAGCTGGTGAAGATCAAGAGAAACCAGACGATGTGCCCGATGATGATCTCCGCCGGGTCATTATCGATGCAAGGACGCAATGCGAAAGTCAAAAGGAGAAGCTGAAGTTCGATCGCATGTTATAGGATCACAAAAAAAAGTTGTACCCCAATTGTGAAGATGGCAACACAAAGCTGGGTACCGTACTGGAATTGCTGTAGTGGAAGGCGGAGAATGTTGTGCCTGACAAAGGATTTGAGAAGCTACGGAAAATATTGAAGAAGAAGCTTCCAAAGGATAATGAATTGCCCGACAGTACGTACGCTGCAAAGAAGGTCGTATGCCCTCTATGATTGGAGGTGCAGAAGATACATGCATGCCCTAATGACTGCATCCTCTACCGCGGTGCGTACAAGGATTTGAACGCATGCCCGGTATGCGGTGCATTGCGGTATAAGATCAGACGAGATGACCCTGGTGATGTTGACGGCAAGCCCCGCAGGAAGAGAGTTCCTACGCAGGTGATGTGGTATGCTCCTATAATACCCCGGTTGAAACGACTGTTCAGAAACAAAGAGCATTCCAAGTTGATGTGGTGGCATAGTGAGGACCGTAAGAAAGACGGGAAGTTGAGAGCACCCGCTGACGGGTCGCAGTGGAGAAAAATTGAGAGAGAGTACTCGGCTGAGTTTGCACGTGACCCAAGCAACGTATGGTTTGGTTTAAGTGTGGATGGCATTAATCCTTTTGAGGAGAAGAGCAGCAATCAGAGCACCTGGCCCGACTCTATGTATGTATAACCTTCCTCCCTGAATGTGCATGAAGCGGAAGTTCATTATGATGCCAGTTCTCATCCAAGGCCCTAAGCAACCCAGCAACAACATTGATGTGTACCTAAGGCCATTAGTTGAAGAACTTTTACAGCTGTGGAATGGAAACGGTGTACGTGCGTGGGATGAGCACAAACATGAGGAATTTAACCTGCACGCGTTGTTGTTTGTAACCATCAACGATTGGCCTGCTCTCAGTAACCTTTCAGGACAGACAAACAATGGATACCACGCATGCATGCACAGTTTAGCTAACACCGAAAGTATATACCTGGGAATCTGTAGGAAGAATGTGTACCTGGGCCATCGTCAATTTCTTCCGACCAACCATCAATGTCGAAAGAAAGGCAAGCATTTCAAAGGCGAGGCAGATCACCGGAAGAAGCTCGCCATGCGTACCGGTGATCACATACTTGCTATGGTCAATGATTTACACGTAATCTTTGGAAAGGGTGTTGGAATTATGCCCTAGAGGCAATAATAAATATAGTTAATATTATAATTCCTGTATCAAGATAATCGTTTATTATCCATGCTATAATTGTATTGAATGAAGACTTATATACATGTGTGGATATATAGACAAAACACTGTCCCTAGCAAGCCTCTAGTTGGCTAGCCAGTTGATCAAAGATAGTCAGTGTCTTCTGATTATGAACAAGGTGTTGTTGCTTGATAACTGGATCACGTCATTAGGACAATCACGTGATGGACTAGACCCAAACTAATAGACGTAGCATGTTGATCGTGTCATTTTGTTGCTACTGTTTTCTGCGTGTCAAGTATTTGTTCCTATGACCATGAGATCATATAACTCACTAACACCGGAGGAATACTTTGTGTGTATGAAACATCGCAACGTAACTGGGTGACTATAAAGATGCTCTACAGGTATCTCCAAAGGTGTTCGTTGAGTTAGTATGGATCGAGACTGGGATTTGTCACTCCGTGTGATGGATAGGTATCTCGGGGCCCACTCGGTAATACAACATCACACACAAGCCTTGCAAGCAATGTGACTTAGTGTAAGTTGCGGGATCTTGTATTACGGAACGAGTAAAGAGACTTGCCGGTAAACGAGATTGAAATAGGTATACGGATACTGACGATCGAATCTCGGGCAAGTAACATACCGAAGGACAAAGGGAATGACATACGGGATTATATGAATCCTTGGCACTGAGGTTCAAACGATAAGATCTTCATAGAATATGTAGGATCCAATATGGGCATCCAGGTCCCGCTATTGGATATTGACCGAGGAGTCTCTCGGGTCATGTCTACATAGTTCCCGAACCCACAGGGTCTGCACACTTAAGGTTCGACGTTGTTTTATGCATATTTGAGTTATATGGTTGGTTACCGAATGTTGTTCGGAGTCCGGATGAGACACGGACGTCACGAGGGTTTCCGGAATGGTCCGGAAACGAAGATTGATATATAGGATGACCTCATTTGATTACCGGAAGGTTTTCGGAGTTACCGGGAATGTCTCGGGAATGACGAATGGGTTCGGGAGTTCGTCGGGGGGGGGGGGGGGCAACCCACCCCGGGGAAGCCCATAGGCCTTGGGTGTGGCGCACCAGCCCTTAGTGGGCTGGTGGGATAGCCCAAGAAGGCCCTATGCGCCATAGGAAGAAAATCAAAGAGAAAAGAAAAAAAGAGGAGGTGGGAAAAGGGGGAAGGACTCCTTCCAAACCTAGTTGGACTCGGTTTGGAAGGGGAGGGTTCCCCCCTTAGGCTCGGCCGACCCCTTGGGAGTCCTTGGACCCCAAGGCAAGGCTCCCCCTCCTCCCCCTATATATACGGAGGTTTTAGGGCTGATTTGATACAACTTTGCCACGGCAGCCCGACCATATATCTCCACGGTTTACCTCTAGATCGCGTTTCTGCGGAGCTCGGGCGGAGCCCTGCCGAGACAAGATCATCACCAACCTCCGGAGCACCGTCATGCTGCCGGAGAACTCTTCTACCTCTCCTTATCTCTTGCTCGATCAAGAAGGCCGAGATCATCGTCGAGTTGTACGTGTGATGAACGCGGAGGTGCCGTCCGTTCGGCACTAGATCGTGGGACTGATCGCGGGACGGTTCGCGAGGCGGATCGAGGGACGTGAATACGTTCCACTACATCAACCGCGTTCACTAACGCTTCTGTTGTACGGTCTACAAGGGTACGTAGATCACACATCCCCTCTCGTAGATGGACATCACCATGATAGGTCTTCGTGCGCGTAGGAAAATTTTTGTTTCCCATGCGACGTTCCTCAACAGTGGCATCATGAGCTAGGTTCATGCGTAGTTGTCTTCTCGAGTAGAACACAAAAGTTTTTGTGGGCGGTGATGTGCGTTTTGCTGCCATCCTTAGTCTTTTCTTGATTCCGCGGTATTGCTGGATCGAAGCAGCTCGGACCGACATTACTCGTACGCTTACGAGAGACTGGTTTCATCGCTACGAGTAACTCCGTTGCTCAAAGATGACTGGCGGGTGTCAGTTTCTCCAACTTTAGTTGAATCGGATTTGACCGAGGAGGTCCTTGGATGAGGTTAAATAGCAACTCATATATCTCCGTTGTGGTGTTTGCGTAAGTAAGATGCGATCCTACTAGATACCCATGGTCACCACGTAAAACATGCAACAACAAAATTAGAGGACGTCTAACTTGTTTTTGCAGGGTATGCTTGTGATGTGATATGGCCAATGATGTGATGTGATATATTGGATGTATGAGATGATCATGTTGTAATAGATAATATCGACTTGCACGTCGATGGTACGGCAACCGGCATGAGCCATAGGGATGTCTTTATACTAATGTTTGTGCTTGCAGATGCGTTTACTATTTTGCTAGGATGTAGCTTTAGTAGTAATAGCATGAGTAGCACGACAACCCCGATGGCGACACGTTGATGGAGATCATGGTGTGGCGCCGGTGACAAGAAGATCGTGCCGGTGCTTTGGTGATGGAGATCAAGGAGCACGTGATGATGGCCATATCATGTCACTTATGAATTGCATGTGATGTTAATACTTTTATGCACCTTATTTTGCTTAGAACGACGGTAGCATTATGAGGTGATCTCTCACTAAAATTTCAAGACGAAATTGTGTTCTCCCCGACTGTGCACCGTTGCTACAATTCGTCGTTTCGAGACACCACGTGATGATCGGGTGTGATAGACTCACTGTTCACATACAACGGGTGCAAAATAGTTGCGCACGCGGAACACTCGGGTTAAGCTTGACGAGCCTAGCATGTGCAGACATGGCCTCGGAACACATGAGACCGAAAGGTCGATCATGAATCACATAGATGATATGATTAGCATGGGGATGCTTACCACTGAAACTATGCTCAACTCACGTGATGATCGGACTTGAGCTAGTGTAAGTGGACCATGAACCACTCAAATGACTAGAGAGATGTACTTTTTGAGTGGGAGTTTAGCGAGTAATTTGATCAAGTTAAACTCTAATTATCTTGAACATAGTCTAAGTCCACTTTGAATATATTTGTGTTGTAGATCATGGCTCACGCGACAGTCACCCTGAATTTTAATACGTTCCTAGAGAAAGCTAAGTTGAAAGATGATGGAAGCAACTTTGTAGACTGGGCTCGTAATCTTAAGCTAATATTACAAGCAGGGAAGAAGGATTATGTCCTTAATGCTGCGCTAGGAGATGAACCACCCGCTACGGCTGATCAGGATGTTAAGAACGCTTGGTTAGCACGTAAGGAGGACTACTCAGTAGTTCAATGTGCAGTCTTGTATGGCTTAGAACCGGGACTTCAACGTCGCTTTGAGCGTCATGGAGCATTTGAGATGTTCTAGGAGTTGAAGTTTATCTTTTAGAAGAACGCCCGGATCGAGAGGTATGAGACCTCCGATAAATTCTATGCTTGCAAGATGGAGGAGAACTCGTCTGTCAGTGAACATGTGCTCAAAATGTATGGGTAATCAAACCGTCTAGCTGAGCTGGGGATTGAACTCCCGCAAGAAGCTATCACTGACAGAATCCTTCAATCACTGCCGCCAAGCTATAAAGGCTTTGTGTTGAACTACAACATGCAAGGGATGAACAAGTCTCCCGGCGAGTTGTTTGCGATGATGAAAGTCGTAGAGTCTGAACTCCGTAAAGAGCATCAAGTGTTGATGGTGAATAAGACCACTAGTTTCAAGAGAAACGGCAAAGGCAAGAAGGGTAATTCAAAGAAGAGCGGCAAGCCTATTGCCAATCCGACGAAGAAACCCAAAACTGGACCTAAGCCTGAAACAGAGTGTTACTATTGCAAGGGTATGGGTCACTTGAAGCGCAATTGCCCCAAGTATCTGGCTGATAAGAAGGCGGCCAAAGAAAAATCAGGTATATTTGATATACATGTTATTGATGTGTACTTAACCGACTCTCGTAGTAGTGCCTGGGTATTCGATACCGGTTCTGTTGCTCATATTTGCAACTCGAAACAGGAACTGCGGAATTGACGAAGGCTGGCGAAAGATGAAGTGACGATGCGCATAGGAAATGGTTCCAAGGTTGATGCAATCGCCGTCGGCACAGTTTCACTTCAGTTACCATCAGGATTAGTTATGAACTTGAATCATTGTTATTTAGTGCATGCGTTGAGCATGAACATTATATCTGGATCTTGTTTATTGCGAGGCGGTTACTCTTTTAAGTCAGAGAATAATGGTTGTTCTATTTCTATGAGTAACATCTTTTATGGTCATGCACCCAATGTGAGAGGATTGTTCATATTGAATCTTGATAGTGATACACAAATACATATCATTGAGACCAAAAGAGTTAGAGTTAACAATGATAGTGCCATATTTTTGTGGCACTGCCGCTTAGGTCATATTGGTGTAAAGCGCATGAAGAAACTCCATGCCGATGGACTTTTGGAGTCACTTGACTTTGATTCACTTGACACGTGCGAACCATGCCTCATGGGCAAGATGACTAAAACTCCGTTCTCCGGAACAATGGAGCGTGCAAGTGACTTGTTGGAAATCATACATACCGATGTGTGTGGTCCGATGAGCGTAGAGGCACGCGACGGATATCGTTATTTTCTCACCTTCACTGACGATTTGAGTAGATGTGGTTATGTATACTTAATGAAGCAAAAGTCTGAAACATTTGAAAAGTTCAAGCAATTTCAGAGTGAAGTTGAAAATCATCGTAACAAGAAGATCAAGTTCCTACGGTCTGATCGTGGGGGTGAATATCTGAGTTTCGAGTTTGGTGCTCACTTAAGACAATGTGGAATTGTTTCACAGTTGACACCGCCTGGAACACCACAGCGTAATGGTGTGTCCGAACGTCGTAATCGTACTTTATTAGAGATGGTGCGATCTATGATGTCTCTTACCGATTTGCCGTTATCGTTTTGGGGTTATGCATTAGAAACAGCTGCGTTCACTTTAAATAGGGCACCATCAAAATCCGTTGAGACGACACCATCCGAACTGTGGTATGGCAAAAGGCCAAAGTTGTCGTTTCTTAAAGTTTGGGGATGTGATGCTTATGTCAAAAAGCTTCAGCCTGAAAAGCTGGAACCCAAAGCGGAAAGGTGCATCTTCATAGGTTACCCAAAAGAGACAGTTGGGTACGCCTTCTATCTCAAAACCGAGGGAAAATTGTATGTTGCTAAAAACGGAGCTTTTCTCGAGAAGGAGTTTCTCTCGAGAGAATTGAGTGGGAGGAAGATAGAACTTGATGAGGTTGTCGAACCTCTCATCCCTCTGGATGGTGGCGCAGGGCAAGGGGAAACCTCTGTCGTTGTGACGCTGGTTGAGGAGGAAGTTAATGATGATGATCATGAAACTCCGGTTCAAGTTTCTGTCGAACCACGCAGGTCGACGAGACCACGTGCTGCTCCAGAGTGGTACGGTAATCCTGTCTTGTCAATCATGTTGTTAGACAACAATGAACCTGCAAATTATGAAGAAGCAATGGTGGGCCCAGATTCCAACAAATGGCTAGAAGCCATGAAGTCCGAGATAGGATCCATGTATGAGAACAAAGTGTGGACTTTGGAAGTACTACCTGAGGGCCGCAAGGCTATTCAGAACAAATGGATCTTTAAGAGGAAGACAGACGCTGACGGCAATGTGACCGTTTATAAAGCTCGACTTGTGGCAAAGGGTTTTTCACAAGTTCAAGGAGTTGACTACGATGAGACATTCTCACCCGTAGCGATGCTTAAGTCCATCAGAATCATGTTAGCAATAGCTGCATTTTTCGATTATGAAATCTGGCAGATGGATGTCAAAACGGCGTTCCTTAAGGGTTTCCTTAAGGAAGAGTTGTATATGATGCAACCCGAAGGTTTTGTCGATCCTAAGAATGCTAACAAGGTGTGCAAGCTCCAGCGTTCCATTTATGAACTGGTGCAAGCATCTCGGAGTTGGAACAAACGCTTTGATGAGGTGATCAAAGCATTTGAGTTTATACAAGTGGTTGGAGAATCTTGTATTTACAAGAAAGTGAGTGGGAGCTCTGTGGCGTTTCTAATATTATATGTGGATGACATATTGCTGATTGGAAACAACATAGAGTTTTTTGGAGAGCATAAAGGATTACTTGAATAAAAGTTTCTGTATAAAGGACCTAGGAGAAGCTGCTTACATTCTAGGCATTAAGATCTACAGGGATAGATCAAAACGCCTGACAGCACTTTCACAAAGCACATACCTTGATAAAGTTTTGAAGAGGTTCAAAATGGAACAGTCCAAGAAAGGGTTCTTGCCAGTTTTACAAGGTACGAGTTTGAGTAAGACTCAATGCCCAGCAACTGATGAGGATAGAGAGCATATGAGCACCGTCCCCTATGCTTCAGCCATAGGTTCTATCATGTATGCAATGCTGTGCACTAGACCGGACGTTAGCCTGGCCATAAGTATGGCAGGCAGGTTCCAGAGTAATCCAGGAGTGGATCACTGGACGGCGGTCAAGAATATCCTGAAGTACCTGAAAAGGACTAAGGAGATGTTTCTCGTGTATGGAGGTGACGAAGAGCTCGCCGTAAAGGGTTACGTCGATGCAAGCTTTGACACAGATCCGGACGACTCTAAGTCGCAGACCGGATACGTATTTATTCTTAATGGGGGTGCGGTAAGCTGGTGCAGTTCCAAGCAAAGCGTCGTAGCAGATTCTACATGTGAAGCGGAGTACATGGCTGCCTCGCAGGCGGCTAAGGAGGGTGTCTGGATGAAGCAGTTCATGACAGATCTTGGAGTGGTGCCAAGTGCACTGAATCCAATAACCTTGTTCTGTGACAACACGGGTGCCATTTCCTTAGCAAAGGAACCACGGTTTCACAAGAAGTCCAGACACATCAAACGACGCTTCAACCTCATCCGTGACTGCGTCGAAGGGGAGGACGTAAATATATGCAAAGTGCACATGGATCTGAATGTAGCAGACCCGCTGACTAAACCTCTTCCACGGGCAAAGCATGATCAACACCAGAACTGTATGGGTGTTAGATTTATTACAATGTAATTCGCATGATGATGTGAGAGCTAGATTATTGACTCTAGTGCAAGTGGGAGACTGTTGGAATTATGCCCTAGAGGCAATAATAAATACAGTTACTATTATAATTCCTGTATCAAGATAATCGTTTATTATCCATGCTATAATTGTATTGAATGAAGACTTATATACATGTGTGGATATATAGACAAAACACTGTCCCTAGCAAGCCTCTAGTTGGCTAGCCAGTTGATCAAAGATAGTCAGTGTCTTCTGATTATGAACAAGGTGTTGTTGCTTGATAACTGGATCACGTCATTAGGACAATCACGTGATGGACTAGACCCAAACTAATAGACGTAGCATGTTGATTGTGTCATTTTGTTGCTACTATTTTCTGCGTGTCAAGTATTTGTTCCTATGACCATGAGATCATATAACTCACTGACACCGGAGGAATACTTTGTGTGTATCAAACGTCGCAACGTAACTGGGTGACTATAAAGATGCTCTACAGGTATCTCCAAAGGTGTTCGTTGAGTTAGTATGGATCGAGTCTGGGATTTGTCACTCCGTGTGACGGAGAGGTATCTCGGGGCCCACTCGGTAATACAACATCACACACAAGCCTTGCAAGCAATGTGACTTAGTGTAAGTTGCGGGATCTTGTATTACGGAACGAGTAAAGAGACTTGCCGGTAAACGAGATTGAAATAGGTATATGAATACTGACGATCGAATCTCGGGCAAGTAACATACCGAAGGACAAAGGGAATGACATACGGGATTATATGAATCCTTGGCACTGAGGTTCAAACAATAAGATCTTCGTAGAATATGTAGGATCCAATATGGGCATCCAGGTCCCACTATTGGATATTGACCGAGGAGTCTCTCGGGTCATGTCTACATAGTTCTCGAACCCGCAGGGTCTGCACACTTAAGGTTCGACGTTGTTTTATGCGTATTTGAGTTATATGGTTGGTTACCGAATGTTGTTCGGAGTCCCGGATGAGATCACGCACGTCACGAGGGTTTCCGGAATGGTCCGAAAACGAAAATTGATATATAGGATGACCTCATTTGATTACCGGAAGGTTTTCGGAGTTACCGGGAATGTACCGGGAATGACGAATGGGTTCCGGGAGTTCGCCGGGGGGGGGGGGCAACCCACCCCGGGGAAGCCCATAGGCCTTGGGGGAGGCGCACCAGCTCTTAGTGGGCTGGTGGGACAGCCCAAGAAGGCCCTATGCGCCATAGGAAGAAAATCAAAGAGAAAAGAAAAAAAGAGGAGGTGGGAAAAGGGGGAAGGACTCCTCCTTCCAAATCTAGCTGGACTCGGTTTGGAAGGGGAGGGTTCCCCCTTAGGCTCGGCCGACCCCCTTGGGAGTCCTTGGACCCCAAGGCAAGGCTCCCCCTCCTCCCCCTATATATACGGAGGTTTTAGGGCTGATTTGATACAACTTTGCCACGGCAGCCCGACCACATATCTCCACGGTTTTACCTCTAGATCGCGTTTCTGCGGAGCTCGGGCGGAGCCCTGCCGACACAAGATCATCACCAACCTCCGGAGCGCCGTCACGCTGCCGGAGAACTCTTCTACCTCTCCGTCTCTCTTGCTGGATCAAGAAGGCCGAGATCATCGTCGAGCTGTACGTGTGCTGAACGCGGAGGTGCCGTCCGTTCGGCACTAGATCGTGGGACTGATCGCGGGGCGGATCGAGGGACGTGAGGACGTTCCACTACATCAACCGCGTTCACTAACGCTTATGTTGTACGGTCTACAAGGGTACGTAGATCACACATCCCCTCTCGTAGATGGACATCACCATGATATGTCTTCGTGCGCGTAGGAAAAAATTTGTTTCCCATGCGACGTTCCCCAACAAAGGGTCCTGGCGGACTAGCTGTTCCGAGTAACGCTGGGGGACACGCACCCATGTGGAAGAAGAAATCTATATTTTGGGACCTACCCTACTGGAATGACCTAGAGGTCCGCTCTTCGATAGACGTGATGCACGTGACGAAGAACCTTTGCGTCAACCTGCTGGCTTCTTGGGCGTGTATGGGAAGACAAAAGATACAGCTGAGGCACGGGAGGACCTGTAACGCTTACACGAAAAAGACGGCATGCCTCCAAAGCAGTATGAAGGTCCTGCCAGCTACACTCCTACCAAAGAAGAGAAGGAAATCTTCTTTGAAGGCCTACTTAGTATGAAGGTCCCGACTGGCTTCTCGTCGAATATAAAGGGAATAATAAATATGGCAAAGAAAAAGTTTCAGAACCTAAAGTCTCATGACTGCCACATGATTATGACGCAACTGCTTCCGGTTGCATTGAGGGGGCTTCTACCGGAAAACGTCCGATTAGCCATTGTGACGCTATGTGCATTCCTCAATGCAATCTCTCAGAAGGTGATCGATCCAGAAATCATACCAAGGCTAAGGGGTGATGTGGTGCAATGTCTTGTCAGTTGCGAGTTGGTGTTCCCACCATCCTTCTTCAATATCATGACACACGTCCTAGTTCATCTAGTTGACGAGATTGTCATTCTGGGCCCCGTATTTCTATAGAATATGTACCCTTTGAGAGGTTCATGGGAGTCCTAAAGAAATATGTCCGTAACCGCGCTAGGCCAGAAGGAAGCATCTCCATGGGCCATCAAACAGAGGATGTCATTGGGTTTTGTGTTGACTTCATTCCTAACCTTAAGAAGATAGGTCTCCCTAAATCGCGGTATGAGGGGAGACTGACTGGAAAAGGCATGCTTGGAGGGGAGACAATAATATGCAGGGACGGATATTCTTGGTCTCAAGCACACTGCACAGTTCTACAGAACTCTACCTTGGTGACCCCTTATGTCGATGAACACAAGAACAGTCTGTGCTCCAAACACCTGGAGCAGTGCGACGACTGGATTACATGTGAACACATCAGGACTTTCAGCAGTTGGTTGGAAACACATCTCAGAGATGAAAACATTGTTTGTGATGAGTTGTAGTCGTTGTCCAGGGGACCATCTTCGACTGTTACGATTTGGAAAGGATCCGAGATAAATGGGAATACATTTTACACGATCGCCCAAGATCAAAAGAGCACCAACCAAAACAGCGGTGTCCGCTTTGATGCAGCCACCGAGAGGGGAAATGACACATATTAAGGTTACACAGTGGACATATGGTAACTTGACTATGGAGTAGATTTTAAGGTCCCTTTGTTTAAGTGCAAATGGGTCAATCTGTCAGGAGGCGGGGTACAGGTAGTCCCACAGTATGGAATGACAACAGTGGATCTGAACAATCTTGGGTACACTGACGAACCGTTCGTCCTAGCCAATGATGTGGCACAGGTTATCTATGTGAAGGGCATGTCTACCAAACCGAGAAAAAGAAAAAAAATAAGGAAGCGAATACATCATACGATGAGCCAAAGCGCTACATAGTTCTTTCAGGAAAAAGGGACATCGTGGGAGTGGAGGGCAAGACAGACATGTCCGAAGATTATGAAAAGTTTCATGAAATTCCTCCCTTCAAAGTCAAGGCTGACCCAAGCATCCTGATAAATGATAAAGATTATCCATGGTTACGGCGCAATAAGGAAAGGACACAAGCGAAGAAAAAGTGAAGACTTTCTCCACAACTATTATGATGATACCATGCCAACTTTCAACCTTTTTGTAGTTCATTTGAAATGCATGTTGTAACAGAGAGGTGAGCAGTGCGCTTCTCCCTTCATCGTCTCTACACTCTGGGCTTATAAACCGCTGCGAGTGCCTCTCGCTTGGCGAGGTGGGACTAAAAAACAGCTGCAGAAATAATCAACTAAAAAACTCTTTTACCGGTTCATGCCACGAACCGGTACTAGAAGGTGCCCGTGGGGCCCAGCCTTAAAATCTATACCAAATAAAATGCCTTTGTACTAAAATTATATAGAATTTTGTTCAAAACATTAAAAGAAAAAAGAATTATCATAGAAGAAAATAAATAAGTAATTAGAATTTTGTTACAAACTTTAATAGCAAAAAGAATTATCGTAAAAGAAAATAAATAAGTAATTAGAAACAAAAAAGAAAGCAAAAAAACTGGGAAAAAATTAAAATAAAGGAATCAACTAAAAAGCTTTTATAAACCTCTAGTATTATTGAAACTAAAATTATATAGAATTTTGTTACAAACTTTAATAGCAAAAAGAATTATCATAATAGAAAATAAATAAGTAATTAGAAACAATATAAAATAAAAAAATAAGTATTTTGTTGTAAGTAGAAACAAAACAAAATAATCTAACTGGCACTTTGAATTGAAGTAGAAACAAAACAAAAAACAAAACCAAAATAATGGAAAAAAATTATAAAAAATGATTCGAATTTAGAGAGAAATTCAACCTAAATTCAAAGTGCTAGTTAGCCTAACTAGCTCTTTCAATTTAAAGTGCTAGTTAGCCTAACTAGTTGTTTGAATTTAGGTTGAATTTTGTCTTTAAATTCGTACCGCTCGACATTGCAGCCGCGGCGGGGCTTATAAACAGGCTCGACAGCCCTTCGCTTGGCGAGGTGGGACTAAACATCCAACCGCACCGCAGCTGTGGCAGGCACATGCCTTTAGTCCCGGTTGGTGGCTCCAACCGAGATTAATGCCCCTCTTTAGTCCCGGTTGGTGGCACCAACCGGGACCAAAGGCCTCTGCTTCCCGCCCTTTGGGCTGCCGAAAAGAGGCCTTTTGTACCGGTTGGTGCCACCAACCGGGACCAATGCAACCCTTTAGTCCCGGTTGGTGCCACGAACCGGGACCAATGCTTTTGCTATATAAGCCAACACTTTGGAAATTTTCAGATTTGACGGCGCCGCAAGCTCACCCACGCCCGACGACGCCGCGAGCTCATCCATGGCGCCGCCAGGCTGCCCCGTCGCCGTCGCCCGTCGCCCCCCAAGCCCACGCCATCGCCCGTCGCCCTCAGCCCCCCGCCGCCGTCGCCGTCGCCCTCCGCCGCCCCCGAGCCGTCGCCAGTCATCGTCGCCCTCGCCCTCCGCCCCCTGCCGCCGTCGCCGTCGCCCTCGCCGCCCGTGCCGTCGCGCCGCCCGCCCCCAATGTGAGCCGCCGCCGCCATGGCTCTGTTTTTTTATTGTTTTTAATTTTTGATTTGTAACATTTGATTTCTATATACATATATACTTGTAGAATTCTCATTTCATGCATGTATGTTTGCATTTTTATATATGTATGTTTGTAGAGACTGGGGGGCTTAACCTCCTTTTCAAACAAAAATATACCCATATGACCAACGTCTGATAGGTAGCGTGAGTCATTGCCTTCTTTGTGCGTGATATTTGGCACAAATATAGCCTCAAATCAAAAAAGGTTCAACAATAAAGTTGTTTATATCACCCATATATATAAATTTGAAATTGGGCGCACCTCCATCCGAGATCATATGTGGACTGTGGTACCCAAAAATGAAATTGTTGTCTCAACCATACTTAAATCCGAGTTCGGTTAATTTTTAAAGAATGTTTAAAGGATTTGGAATACTTCCATTTTATGGGAAGTCCAGCAACATCATAAATAGATGTGAGGTCACGGTGCATTGAACAACACATAGCAAAATATTCAATCAACCACTTTTTACATTTATATACCTTTTTATCTCTCCCTTGTTTATATTCTTTCACGTTCTTCATTGTTCGTCATTCTTGCTATGAATAGATCATCAGCATGTGTTTGTTATCCGATATACCCAACCACTTTGTGTAGTGGCCAATAATTCATATGGTGTTTCTAGATCGTTCAGTGAATATACTCTATCAACCATCCCTAGTTTTCTCATTCATGCATCTAATTACATGCAAAGGACGATTCAAACTAATATCCACTAGTCAGCAACCCGTGCATTTGCACGTGCTAGTTTTAATGCATGGTTACTTAGCAATGGTCTCGTGAAAGTATATTGATTTCGGAAATAGTGGTTAGTCTTATAATTGTCAGATTTTTTTGTTATGTGTGTAGTTCCTTCAAAACAAATGTGAAAACCAAAGTGCTAATTTTTGTGGGTATCTTAAAACGGAAATCAAATGCTTTATAATTTTAAGATTTAAATGAAATATAATAAAGCATAGAATAGTTTCATTCAATGTATTGATTTTGTTTTTTTCCATGCCTTATAGAAATGTTATTTTTTTAGTTCATTTTACGATGCCTATGCCGCATCCTCGTCATCGACTCGGCGGAGGACACCTGCTTGATCAGAGGGGCCATGTCCGGGACTGGGCTCCACCCGGCTGGTATTGGGAGGTGCTACCTTCCGGGGGACGTAGGTTGGTGAGGAGCCAGCCCGTTGTTGACCCGATCCTTGTTTGGTGGCGGTCGCGTGGGCCAGTGACGGTGCCGAGGCTTCCAGACACCGCGGAGGTGGTACGTCACCGTGTGAGCGAGGAGGACGAGCACGTCCGTCGCTACATGGTTGCATTGGAGGGCATGTTCTCCAATACCTGGCGGGTTCTTCAGGGATCTCACTGGAGCTATGATCCTGTGATGGTTCCTTCTCTTTGGGTGTCCACCGCTCGCGACGATACCCGTCGGGCGCTACGGTTCTAGCTGTATTAATGATGCTTTATGTATGATACTATTCGAGGAGTATTAATTAGTGATAATATTCGACGATGTATGGACACAAGAGATCGATGATGTAGTCTTGCTTATAATTGAATGCATGTTAATTTGAATACTACTTTATTTTACGATTTGTTTTTGCTTATTGGATGTTCAAATTGGAAAAGTACTCCTACTTTGAATGCTAAAATTAGAGAGCACTATGCAGAAATCTAGGAGCCCCCCTCCATCATCCGCGGCGTCGTCCCCGTCACCGACCCCCCTCCGACCTCGAGTCAGGGTCTATATTGTTTTATGCTATTTTACCTTAAATAGGGTATTTAATTGGGTCCTCCCTAATACTAATGATCATGTTGCTGTAAATGTTGTATGACAATGTTGTAAAGGGTAGTAATTGGTCTCTTCTGCTGCTTTTCAGAGATGGAGTTCTTCACGGTTATATTTGAGAAATCCTCCAGGCTGGTGCTGCCGCACAATTTTGTGAAGATGTTGGACGGCCATCGGCCACAGAACATGAAGCTGAGGCAGGCCGGCAACGGGCTTTGCAAGCTGTCGGACGTGGAGGTGGTGTTCGACGCCGATGGACGCATGTACCTAGATCGTGGCTGGAAGCAGTTCGTCCGTGCCTACGACCTGGGGATCGGGTACTTCCTTGTCTTCAGGTACGACGGCAACGCCACGTTTGCCGTGAATGTGTTCGACATGACTATGTGTCGGAGGCACTACCAGGACGACGACGATGCTGGGACGCTCTGCCTCTTCTTCCTCTCCATTAGGCTATCTCTCACACCCATTTTTTTTTTAAAAATTGCATTTGGCAAGGCAATGGGAGCAGGAGCAGCAAGTACTACGACAGGTGCTATGTCTACGGCAGCAGCGACTCTGGCAGCAAAAGTAGCAACGACTCTGGCGACAGCAAAAGTAGCAGCGACGATGGCCTCGTGATGGATGTCCCACAGCTGGGCGACAGGGCCATGCCAATTGTGGTAGAGGAGTACATCCCACAGCCTGGCCTAGGGCTTCGCCACTCTAAGCGCATCAAGATGATGAAGGAGAAGGTGAAGAAGCAGGAGTGAATATCTTAAGAACCTGATGGCTTTAATCTTTATAGTATAAACCTTTTAAGTATGATAGTGTTGAACTGCTACTGCACTTTTAAGTATGATGGTGGTGTGCGTGATGAAATTTTCTGCATGCTCATGGATGCTCCTTGTTATTATGATGTATGATGATGCATGATTAGTAGGACTTGTTATTATATATGATGATGTATGATGCGAGCATGAAGAGTTATTATATATCAGCGGGTGAAATGAACATAGCAGTAGCGTTGGTAAAGCAAGCACGAAGATAAGAGAGGATACTTCTCTCTATTAGCTAGCTAATAAAAACCTAAATTAACCCCCAAAACCCCTAAACCAGCCACTTTCAAAAAATAAACCTCAGCTGCAGCCAGTTTCTGACGCGTGGATGCCTTTTGGTCCTGGTTTATGTCACCAACCGGGACCAAAGGCCCCCCCCTGCCTGGGCTGCCCGCAGCGGCCACGTGGATGCCCATCTGTCCAGGTTCGTGTAAGAACCGGGACTAAAGGGGGGAGGCATTAGTAACGACCTATTAGTCCCGGTTCAAGAATCGGGACTAATGGCCCTTACGAACCGGGACAAATGCCCTGTTTTCTACTAGTGTGAGTGTTGAGGCATGCAGTGGATATTTTTATGTTCTTACTTCACTGACGATTTGACTAGATACATGAGTATTTACTTGATGAATCACAAGTCTGAAATATTGAAAAATGCAAAGCTATTTTAGAGTGAAGATCTTCATGACAAGAGGAGAAACTGTCTATGATATGATCATAGAGATGAATATCTGAGTTGCGATTTTTGGTACAAAGTTAAGACAATGTGGAAAGTGTTTCGCAATTCATGCCTCCTAGAACACCATAGTGTGATGGTGTGTCCGAATGTCATAGCCGCTCCCTATTGGATATAGTGCATACTAGGATGTCTCTTATCGAAATATCACTATTGTTTTGGGTTAGACGAAAGAGACAACCGCATTCACTTTAAATAGGGCACCACCTAATTCCGTTGAGATTACAACGTATGAACTATGGTTTGGAGAAACCTAAACTATCGTTTCTTGAAAGTTTGGGGCAACGACGCTTATGTGAAAAAAATTCAGTCTCCTAAGCTCGAATCCAAAGCGGTTAAATGCATCTTCAAAGAATATCCAAAGCACTTGGGTACATCTCCTATCTCAGATCCGGAAGCAAGGTGGTTGTTTCTAGAAATGGGTCCTTTCTCGAGGAAAGGTTTCTCACGAAAGAATTGAGTGGGAGGGTGGTGGAAATTGATGAGGTTATTGAACCGTCACTTCAACCAGTGTGTAGTAGGGCGTAGGAAATTGTTCATGTGGCGCCTACACCAATTGAAGTGGAAACTGATGATAGTGATCATTAAGCTCCGGATCAAGTTACTACAAACCTCATAGGTCGACAAGGTCGCGTACTACTACAGAGTAGTACGATAACCCTGTCTTTGAGGTCATGTTGTTGAACAACAATGAACCTACGAGCTATCGAGAAGCGATGGTGGGCCCGGATTCTGTAAAATGGCTGAAGACCATGATACCCGAGAGAGGGTGCGTGTATAAAACCAAAGTATAGACTTTGGAACAACTACTTGATGGTCGTAAGACTATTAAGTACATATATATCTTTGAAAGGAAGACAGACGATGATGGTGAAAAGTCACCATTAAGAAAAACTCGAGTTATCGCATAGATGTTTCCGACAAGTTCAAAGACTTGACTACGATGAGACTTTCTCGCTCGTAGCGATGCTAAAAGTCTATTGGAGTTATGTTAGCAGTTGCTCCATTATTTATGAAATATTGCACATAGGATGTCAAAACATTGTTTCCTCGACGGTTTCCTTGAGGAAAGGTTGTATGTGATACAACTAGAAGGTTTTGTCAATCCTAAGGATGCTAACAAGTATGCAAGCTCCAGCGATCCTTCTATGGACTGGTACAAGCATCTCGGAGTTGGAATATACGCTTTGATGAGATGATCAAAGCTTTTGGGTTTATACAAGGTTTATGAGAAACTTGTATTTCCAAAGAAGTGAGTGGGAGCATTATAGAATTTCTCATAAGTATATGTGGTTGACATATTGTTGATCGAAAGTAATGTAGAATTTCTGGAAAGCATACAGGGTTGTTTGAAAGGAGTTTTTCAAAGGAAAACCTGGATAGATCTACTTGAACATTGAGCATCAAGATCTATAGAGATAGATCAAAAAACTAAATAGAACTTTCAATGAAATGCATGCCTTGAGAAGTTTTTGAAAGATTTCAAAATAGATCAACAAAGAAGGAGTTCCTGGTTGTGTTGTAAGGTGTGAATTTGACTAGGACTCAAAGCCCGACCACGGCAGAAGAAAGAGAAGAACGAAGGTTGTCCCCTATGCCTTAGTCGTAGGCTCTAAAGTATGCCATGATGTGTACCGCACCTGATGTGTGCCATGTCATAAGTCTGTCAAGGGGTACAAAGAGTGATCTAGGATTGAATCATTGAACAACGGTCAAAGTTATCCTTAGTAACTAATGGACTAAGGAACTTTTGTCGATTATGGAGGTGATTAAAGAGTTCGTCGTAAAGGGTTACATCGATGCAAGCTTTGACACTAATCCTAATAGCTCTAAGGAGTAAAGCGGATTCGTATAGTGGAGGAGTCATTTGGAATAGTTCCAAATGGCACATAGTAGCAGCATCTACAGGATAACATAGAGATTTGTAAAGCACAAACAGATCTGAAAGGTTCAGACTCGTTGACTAAAACCTCTCTCACAAGCAAGACGTGATCAAACCCCAGAACGGTATGGGTGTTGGATTCGTTAAAATCATATAGTGATGTGAACTAAACTATTGACTCTAGTGCAAGTGGGAGACTATTGGAAATATGCCCTAGAGGCAATAATAAATTAGTTATTATTATATTTCGTTGTTCATCATAATCGTTTATTATCCATGATATAATTGTATTGATTGGAAACACAAATACATGTGGGGATACATAGACAAAACATTGTCCCTAGTAAGCCTCTAGTTGACTAGCTCGTTGATCAAAGATGGTTAAGGTTTCCTAACCATAGACAAGTGTTGTCACTTGATAACGGGATCACATCATTAGGAGAATAATGTGATGGACAAGACCCAAACTATAAACGTAGCGTATGATCGTGTAAGTTTATTGCTATTGTTTTATGCATGTCAATGTATCTGTTCCTATGACCATAAGATCATGCAACTCCCGGACACCAGAGGAATACCTTGTGGGTTATCAAACGTCGCAACGTAACTTGGTGACTATAAAGGTGCTCTACCTGTATCTCCAAAGGTGTCAATTGTTGGCATGGATCAAGACTGGGATTTGTCACTCCGTGTAAGGGAGAGGTATCTCGGGGCCCACTCGGTAATACAACATCAAAACAAGTCTTGCAAGAAATGTGACTAAGGAGTTAGTTACGGGATCTTGTATTACGGAACGAGTAAAGAGACTTGCCGGTAACGAGATTGAACTAGGTTTGGAGATACCAACGATCGAATCTTGGGCAAGTAACATACTGAAGGACAAAGGGAACAGCATACGGGATTAACTGAATCCTCGACATAGAGGTTAACCGATTGAGATCTTCGTAGAATATGTGGGAGCCAATATGGACATCCAGGTCCTGCTATTGGTTATTGACTAGAGAGTGTCTCAGGTCATGTCAGCATAGTTCTCGAACCCGCAGGGTCTACACACTTAAGGTTCGGTGATGCTTGGGTATACTTGAGTTATGTGTGTTGGTTACAGAAGTTTTGTTCGGAGTCCCGGATGAGATCCCGGACATCACGAGGAGTTCTGAAATGGTCCGGAAACGGAGATTGATATACAGGAAGTTGGTATTTGGATTCGAGAAGGTTTTCGGGCATTGCCTGAAGTGTGCCGGGAGTGACGAATGGGTTCTGGGGGCCCACTGGGTGAGCCCACCACGCCCCAAGGGGTCCACGTGGTTTATTGGATGCGCAATAAGGCATAATGGGCTGACAAAGTCATCCAAGGAAAGCCCATGAGGAAAAAGTGGAAAATCCGAAAGAGGTGGGAAATTAAGAAAGGAGTTCTAATCCAAGTGGGATTGGAGGAGGACTCCTCCCTCCTCCACTTCGGCCGACCCAAGGGCTCCTCCCTTGTGGCGCAAGGCCTGCCCCCTCGCTCCTCCTATATATACTAGAGGTTTAGGGCTGTTTTGAGACACAACTTCTCCACGTGCAACCCTAAACCTCTACTTCGTAGTTCTTCCTCTAGATCGGATTTCTGCGGAACTCGGACGGAGCCCTGCAGGAATAGATCATCACCATCACCGGCGCACCGTCACACTGCCGGAGAACTCATCTACTTCCCTGTCTCTCTTTCTGGATCAAGAATGCGGAGATCGTCATCGAGCTGTACATGTGCTGAATGCGGAGGTGTCATCCGTTCGGTGCTGGATCGGGACGGATCGTGGGACGACGGTGATTTGAATCACGAAGCTGTTCCACTACATCAACCGTGTTTCTTAATGCTTCCCGCTTAGCGATCTAAAATGGTATGTGGATTCGATCTCCCTCTCGTATATGAACATCACAATGATAGGTCTTCGTGTGCATAGGAAATTTTTTTGTTTCCCATGCAACGTTCCCCAACAGAAATCAGTAGGGTATTTGATCTTACCAAGCAAGACTTCAACACATCTAACAATCCCAAGTGGAGAAATATTATCCATATTTGTAAGCTTAATAGGAACATCAAACACCTCTATCTCAGTAGGTGAAATGTCATGCATAATTTCTTGATAGATCTAGAGATGAATAACACTTATACTAGCACCGATATCACATAAACAATGGTAGCAATGATGTAACATCCAAGATGAGACACTCTCCATATTTGGGGACGAGGCTTCAATAGGAAAAGAGGCGCATCTTAGCGTTTCGTAACTATGGAAATCATCACAATACATACATGAAGAGATGAGTATAATGAATGGCTTACACTCGCCACAAGTTAAGATAAAAGTCACTCAACAATTTATTTCAAATCATCCATAAGACATGGTCCGACTATGGACAAGATAAATGTCAAAATTGGCAATGATCTGTCTCGCTAGCCCAAGAGACGACCAAGGTCCTCTCATCGTCGGGGTACGTCATGTACATGCCACCATTACCTTCATCAAACTCCCACTAAAGTTTTGTGGCGTTAAACACTTCTGGATTTGCGGTACATGGACCTGTGGGGTTGTAGTAATTTGTGAACCATAAGGACTCAGCAATCTTGCGACCATGATACCAGAACTAATCAAGTTATTGGGTATGGAAGGTTAAGTGTTTAGGTTGCAGCAGCACTAAGCATGTATGGTGGCTAACTAACGAGAACATAATGTAAAGTGAGTGGTCTACACATGACGTTCGTGAGCTACATGATGATCACTAAGTGATCCTGAACACCTACTTACGTCAGATATAACCCCACCGTGTTCTTGGTCGGAGAAGGAGCTCACGAAAGAGACAGTCACGGTTACGCACACAATTGGCATATTGTATTTGAGTTTACTTAAAGTTATCTAGATCCGAATGTTAAACAAAGTTTCCAAGTTGCCACATAACTGTGGGCACTACTTTCCGAAAGATATTAACCCTACAGGGGTGCTCCAACTAGTCCATCACAAACTACCACAAGCTGCATAGGAAGCCTTGACCATGGAGAACATGTGATGTCCTCAGATTCATTAGTGGAAAACCTCAACCTTGAGATAGCCCAAAGTATCCTGAGAATCCTGATGCACAAGATACCTCGAGGAGGGGAAGACATATCCAACACGACCTCCCAATGTGTCGAAGAACTCGATAAGAGCAGCATATCTCAGCCTCACGACACGACATATGAACACTATGTATGGTGGTCGGATAGAAATACCCTGAGTTTCCCCTGGTGGACCCGCAAGTGGCTGTGTTTGGACCAACACTCATGAGGATCACTCGACCTGGGGTTGATTAAATTATCCTTGGGGTAGCTATTACCAATGCTTTTTATTATTTAGTTGTTTTCCAAATTGAGTACCAAAGTTCGTTCTTGCCAGACAAGTCTTAACCAAAACGAGTTATCAAGGGGGTCCCCATAACAACCCCAAGCGTGTTAGGAGCACTCAATATGGAACATAACACCGGTAGCCAAAACTAAGGCGACAAAAGTAGAATAAACAACCCAGCAAAAGTCCAAGCCTTCCGCCTTTTACCAAGTATATAGGTGCATTAAATTAAATAGCAGTAATATGATTATACTCAAAAGTCCATGTTAACACATGGATCATCCCACGCCTGCAACTAGCAATGCTATAAGATGGTTGAGGAAGCGCTAAATTAGTCAATCAATGTCTCGCTAGGATGTGGAAGGATAGAGGTTTTTCATGCCAATGTTTGGAGGCTTATTTTTAGGTGGTAGGCAGCGATAAAATAGCGATGTAAACGATTCATATAATCACAACAAAATTAGAGACGATATCAAGGTCACAATCATCTTGCCTGTTAGTTCTTCTGACGAGTACAACTCTTGTTCTTCAGGAACGTACTCAACGTGATCCTCGCAATCGTTCTTAGCTCCAGTTCCTACACAAATAAAATAGACAGGAAAGGAACACACGTCAAGGTGCAATGCTTCAAACAGCATGATGCATGAGGGTGTGTATGAAAGGAGTATGGCAATGCTAACTAGTCAAGTTTCTCATGCATTTATTAAGTTAGTATCATTCTGGATAGAACCTCAAGTTTATTAATTTGTACACGCATGAACATGGCATAAATGGAAGCATCATGAGAAAATGGTGAAAAAACATATAAAGAACGTCGCCAACCGAGCTACGGATCTCTCAGAATTCACAAAACAAGATATGGAAGGCAATACTCACTAAACAGCATTTGAGAGGGAGTTATGGGCATTTCCCTGGCACTCCAAGGATGCCACTAGACTGGGCACAAAATTATAGGTGAAATAGACCTAAAATACATGGAGAACAAAGAAACACAACTCACACAAAGCACAAAACAAAACAACAACCAACCTGTCCACAAATAACAACATACCACTTTGAACAAGAGAAGACTAGCACCTACAGCCACTCAATAAGTTCAACCAAGACATGAATATGAAGCTATCAAGGAGAACAACAATACCTAACCAACATAATCATTGATAGGTTCATGAAACAATGGCAACCAAGCTCTCAACATGGCAACAAATATTACAGATTAGGACTTAGTGAAAATCTCAGTTTGCACTTGCAGTTTTTAATATGGTAGCAGGTTAACATCAACAAAACTCTACTCTACATCAAGTTTTAAAGCATGAAATTTAACATGGTTATAGAGGGCAACAACTACTACAAAATACTAGCACTAAGCATGACCTGAAACATCAAAAATTCATGGTATTAATACGTAGTCAAATTTCACCAAGAGAATTATAGCAGTTTATAACCTCGTAGCATCTTTGATTGGAAATAACTCTAAGATGCAAAGCCTATTTAGCAAGGTGCGGGCATCACTTGAATGAGGACAACAAACACAACAATTCATGGCATTGGACCAAACACAAAGGACCAATATCTTAATGGGAATCATCAAGACAACATGGTAAGTAAATAACAGATTCTAACACTTAGAATTATTTGAGCATGTGAATCAGCAACATTTTCTTAGCAACTTTACAACAGGAACCCCATTAAACTAAAATATTAATACGACAAAGAAAAATACCAGAGCCTAGTACTCTCAAAACACTACCACATCCATTTGACAAGATCACTAAATAGTGCAAGGATTAAATGATGCAAAAATCACAAAATGACATCTTTCACAAAAATAACATAGTTTCAAATTTTCTCAAAAATCAGAAACAATGTCACCTTTGGATGCACTAGAATTTTCTACCCCAAATCCATATATCACACTCATATACTTACTCACAAAATCTACACAAAACCACCTACACAAAAACTACCTAACAAGTTATAAGTCATAACTTGCAATTTAAGGCTGCAGCCAGAACCGGCATGTCCAGATTCAGACTTATCCCAATTTGGCAATAACTCAAACAAAGAAAATAGGCTCAAAAAATTATATAAAATAGGGGGCCACTTGGCAGTGGCTCAGATGGCCAGTGCAGATGACATGTGGGCCCTCGGGCCAACTCTTAGTGGCGAGGAGAAAACAATTGGCAAAAGGCGTCGGGAGGTTTCGAACCCACGACCTCTCGGTCAACGATGAGGGCGCGCACCAACTGGTGAAAGCACAATTTCTCCGTAGGGTGGTTTTGATAATTGATCACAACATACGCATCATTGGACTAATCTGTTTTCCAAGTATATTTCAGAAAAGTTCAAAAGATGCTATGGCTAAAGGCTTATGTGGAGATGCCCCTTGATGCAAGAAAGGAATAATATTGGCTCAAGCTTCAAGCTAGAATACTCTTCATTTCATATTTGTGAGAAATCACTTTTAAGTCCATAGGAAAGCCAATACTATTAAAAGGGGGTGAGGTAGTAAAATGAAGTGGTTGCTCAAAATGCTCAAAGTTAGCCACCAAAATACTCAGTCATTTTTCCCACATATCCAGTCTATCAAATTATGTATACACAAATTTGGTGTCAACAACTTCCACATTTCGTACCCATCGAGTTTGACCTCAAACAGAAACCGTAGCCATTCCCGCCAACTCAGTGCAACCGAATCCATATCGGTGCTACCGAGTTTGGGTGACCAACTTTCGGGTGCCTCGGTACACAAAATCGGAATTTCCAAGTTTGAGTATCAATGCCAGTGAGTTTTTCCATCTAACCATTAGCCACAATTTCGGTGCCATCGAGTTTCATATATCGGTCTCACTGAGATTCAAAAGTTGCTACCTACCTTTGTGCTAATCGACACCATCAAGTTTTTCACTTTCGTGTCACCGAGTTTGCCACTTTGTGTGTAATGGTTGGATTTTGTGTCATACATATATATACCCCTTCATCCACCTCTCATTCGTGGGAGAAGCACTTAGAACACACACTTCATTGCCAGATACATTTTCTGAGAGAGAACCACCTACTCATGTGTTGAGACCAAGATATTCCCATCCAATCATTCGAAACTTGATCTCTAGCCTCCCCAAACAGCTTTCCACAGAATCAATCTCTCATACCCATGCATATTAGATGTGAGAGTGATTTTTTGTTGAGGAGACTATCTTTAGAAGCACAAGAGAAGGAGTTCATTGATCTACCACATCTATTACCTTTTGGAGGGTGGTGCCACCTAGATTGGTTAGGTGTTGCTTGGGAGCCTCCTACTTCGTGTTGTGGAGTTGAACCAACATGTTTGTAAGGGCAAGGAGATCGCCTACTTTGTGAAGATCTACCTTGAGTAAGGCTAGTCCTTCGTGGGCGGAATCGGTGGTGGATTAGACAAGGCCTCTTATTTGTGGACACTCCATGGGTGGAGCCCTTCGTGGACTCTCGCAGTCATCACCCTTCGTGGGTTGAAGTCTCCACTAACATGGACGTACGATAGCACCACCTATCGGAACCATGCCAAAAATCGCCGTGTCAACCTCACGTGTTTGATCTCCCTACCTTAGTCCTCTACTTTACACTTGCATGTTTTACATTCTGCTGCTATACTCCTAGAAATGCATGTGTAGGGTGTACTTGACTTGATGTAGCTTCCATAGCCGCCTCTCAACTAAAATTGGGAAAAGGACAAAAAAATTATCTTGTCAAGTAGTCTAATCACCACCCTCTAGACATACTTTCGATCCTACAAATGGTATTAGAGCTTTGGTCTCCATTGCACTGGTTTAACAACCTAGGAGAGTATGGCATCTAGTGAGGGAAACTATCACCGTAGAGGTCCATATTTAGATGGCACTAATTTTGCTAGTTGGAAGCAGCAGATGAAAATTCCTATTCTTGGTTTTAATCCTCATGTTTGGGTTGTTATTCGTGTTGGTGTGCAAGGTAACTTCTTTGGAGAAGGACATGAACCTGATCGTGATGCGAAAGATGATGAACTGGAGATGTTACAACTCAATGCTCAAGCCTGTGACATCATCTTCAACTGTCTATGCCTCGAAGAATTCAACAAAATCAGTCGTCTTGAGAATGCAAAATAAATTTGGGATAATTTGATTGATATGCACGAAGGTACTTATTCTGTCAGAGAATCTCAGTTGGATGTGCTTCAAAGGCACCTTGACAAGTTCAAGATGAAGGATGGTGAAGGTGTCGCTGAAATGTACTCTCGACTGGCTCTCATCACCAATGAGATTGCCAGCTTAGGAAGCAAAGAGATGACCGACAAATTCATCACCAAGAATATACTTAGAGCTCTCGATGGGAAGTATGAAACAATGTGCACATTGATCCAAATGATGCCAAACTACAAAGATCTCAAGCCAACTGAAGTCCTTGGTAGGATTGTTGCTCATGAGATGTCATTCAAGGACAAAGATGAGCTGCACAACAAGTCAAGCGGTGATTACAAAGCTTCATGTGATGCTCCCGCTACTTCAAAGGACAATCTTGTCACTGATGAAGAGATAAGCCTCATGGTCAGAAAAATCAACAAGTTTTACTAGAGTACATGCAAAGAGAACACCTCAAGTGCAAGACATGATGAGAAGCGTTCGTCCAGTCATGACCGAAACTGCTACAATTGTGGGAAGCCCGAACAGTACTCCAATGAGTGCTCGGCTTCCTACAAAAGAAGAGAAGATTCACCTCGAAGACGAAGCTCAAGATATGAGTCACCTCACACAGAAAGAAGGAGTAGAGAAGATCTCTATGAACGAAGACACTCACGGGGAGGCAAGGAATCATATAAGAAGGACAAATACACCAAGAGCATCTCAACAAGAAGACATCAAGATCATGTTGGAGAATGGGTTTCTGGCTTCGAGTCTGATCACCACTCCGAGAGAAGCTATCACTCCAACTCCTACAATAGTTAAGATGAAGGTGTTGCCGGCATTGCAGTTGTTTCCTCCAACTCCTATGACCGATTTGACTTACCAAATGAGGGGTTCAGAAACTGCTTCATGGATAAATTCCCCAAGGTATCACACCCCGAGTATCTTGATTTGAATAGTGATGAGGGTGAGTTGATAGGAGAAGATGAATTGATCTTTGATAAAACTAGTGATTGCAATGAAAATGAACTTGCTAATTATCATGCTAGTCAAGAGAAATCGAATGATGATGATAAGAAAGAGATTAAATGATTAACTCAAGAATTAAAAACTCTTAAGTTAGCTCATGAGACTACTCTATAAGATCATAGAGAGCTTGCAAGAACCCATGAGAAGCTACGCTTCGAGAAGCTCAATTTGGATCAAGAGCATGAGTTCCTATAAGCGATCAATGATGATCTTTGATAGAAGAGTTCTTCTTATCTAGCCAAACGAATACTCATGTCTAATTTTATTCCTGAAGTTAAACCTAGGAACACTAGTAACAAAGACAAGAAAGTTTCATCATCTAGTAACAACAATGCTGAAGCTAAATCCAATAATGTTGTTGCTAGTAGCTCTGTTGATTCCACTAATGATTCTCTTAGCCAAGTTACACTTGAGCAAGCAAACGATTTATTGAAAGGGGTTATAGAGTGAGATGTCTTCAAGGGTCTTGCCGCAAGTAAACAATTTGTGGAAATTGTGCGCAAGCAAGGAGGACATCGGAAGAAGCAAGATGTTGGCTACTTCAACGTCAACGGAGATGATTGGGAAGAAGGTCCATACCCCATTCCTAAATTTGTTCTGTGAGAAGAGAAGTATGATCCTACTCCTCCCGAAGGAACAAGCTCACAGGATGGCCTTCTACCACGAGACCACAAAGGCAAGGGAAAGCTTCAAAATGACATTGACCTATTTGAAGAAGAACCCCAAGCCAAGGTCAAGTGGGTTCCCAAAGACACTACTAGCTGTACCTCAACTAGTGCTACCACAACTCAAAGGATTCCCATCAATTTGATCTGGATCCCCAAGAGGAAGAACTAGGAAGTTCTTGAGGGGTGACTCCGACAATGAAATTCACTCTTATTCATTTGGGCAAGAACTATATGCAATCAACCTCAACCATATGCATTAGTTCAAGGAGTCACACATTCCCTCAAAGGTAAGCAAGGAACAAGGTAATTAATGCATCTTTGGACATCATCCCATTTTGTGTTTCACTCCATGTCCATAGATATTCTTGCATATATTCCTCGTGCTTTGGGACTAACCCATGTAGGTGAGAAGAGTAGGAAAACAACAAGGATTGCTCCCAACTCAAGATGATCTTCATCAACTTTGAGCATCCACTACTACTTCACCTACTTGAAGTCTTATACAACAAAACTCAAGGTTAGTTGATCCCTCTTAGGGGGGATGTCATATCAAGGGGAGCTTTACTCTAAGAATTGAGTATAAGCATATCCTAAGGAAATGAACACATTAATGCTTATGTAAAAGTGGTAACCCCACTTGTGCTTAACGATGAGTAGACCTATGATCAAGTATTCTTACTTGGCTCCTATGTCAATATACTCATATATAGATGACTTTTCTCATCACCCAAGTGCTTGATAGCTGCTAGGATTTTGTGCATGTTCACCACATTTTATCTGTCATTCTTATTGTGTGAGCATGTTGGTCTGCATGTGTTTGATCATTCAAGGACATCCAATAGTTGTTATTTGGCTCTTGATTTATCTTTTGCCAATTGGATGGACAAGAATGCCTAGGACCCTTCTATAACTATCTATGCTATCTCATCTCAAGTTCTATTCATGTTGCATCACAAAACTTGAACAAGCACTTGTCGATCCCTCTTTGTGAAGGTGCACTCGGAGTTCCATATCGTCAATGGCTGACTTCCAAAACCTCTTTGAAAATCTCGGTGAGACTAACTTCACAAAATTGAGTCAACCGAATTTACAAAGTTGATCTGGTTTTCCATCTCGGTACCACCGAAATCACAAACTCGATTACACTGAGTTTCCCTATCAACACATAGTAGAGGAACTTGGTTTCACCGATTTCATCATCTCAGTGACACCGATAGCGCGACAATATATATTAAAGTGGACCAAATCTTTGATTTCCAATCATCAAAGACGTTTCGCCTCAAGCCCCAAGATGCCGCCCCTGACCCCTGGTAGTCGCCCTTGACTCCCCGTGCGTCTCCGCTGCTCGGAATCACCGACGTCGACAGATTCTACACCGTCATCGCCGTTGTAGCCGGACCGCCGCCGAATTAGGGTATGGTTTGGATCTCCTTCTCCGTTCCTCTATCCAAATCTTATGCATTGGGAAGTTTCATCCACAAGCCATAGTGTGCAATCCCTCCATCCACCAGATGCTCCTATAGATCAGAGAACAAGGAAGTTTTTAGGGTTAGCCATACGCAGAACCCATCTTAGTGCTTCTGAGTTGCATAACTTGGTCAGACCGATTTTGAATCTAGGGTTACTGAGAATGGACTCGGTGAGACCGAGTTGTCACTTTTTGTGCCACCGAAAATGATGACCAAGATTCTGTTAAGGAGTTCATTTATGTCGGTGATTCCGAAAATTCAAACTTGGTGACACCGAAATGTGATCTGCACAAAGCTAAAACTAAGGATTTCTTTATTCAAAAAATTTAAAAAAACATCTAAATTGTGTGATGCTCAACCCTTCTATCTTTCCTATATCTACTTCACATGTCTTGCTGTTTGCTGCTGAGTTTGTGTCTGTCTGCCATGATGTCTCGATCAGATGATAGTCAGAATGATTTTAGAGAGCCCGGTGTTGAGATGGACTCACACACTAGTCCAGATAAGTCTGACTCTGACCCTGGATCCTACAGCTCCCATGGCTTGTCCAAGGCATCCACTAGGCAGAGGAAGAAAATAAATTCCGACGAACAAGACTCAGACATTGTGCCAGAGGAAACTTTAGCTCCTCCTAAGGCTCCAAGGAAGAGTAAGCTAAACCTACTGATCCGAGATCTCCTGAATATGCAATGCAGAGCACAACACTTTCCACTGACAAACATGCCAAGAAGGTTGGTTTGAAGAGTCCGCGGAAGCATAAATTTCATCTTGTTGGGAGAAGGACTTCCATGTATGAAGACCCTGAACAAGATGCTGGTGAAGATGAGATCCCAGCTCCTCCTCCTGAGAAGAAGCTTATGGATGATGCCATGAATTCAGCTCCTAAGCCTCCTGCCAAGGCAAAGAAGGCTGTAGCTCGGAGAAAGACTACAAAGGACATTCCTGTAGCTGTCAAGGAGAAAGGACATGCATCCAGTGCCCCTGCTGCAGAGGAGGTAGAATATGAGAATGCATCAGTTCTCAGGAAGCTCAGACCAACCGTGCCAACTCACAATGCTGCTTAGCAAGTAGGAGAGGATATGAAGCAGAGGAAGGATGTCAGATTAAGGAAGTGGAGAGTTGTTGACTCATATGTTGTCAGGAGAAGAATGATTGTCGATCCAAGGTTTCACACCAAGGAACAACAAGATCTATATGAGACTGTCTTGTTTGACAAGTGTCCTGCTGTCATGGATATGAGATATGTTGACTGGGAATATATCAAGGAGAATGAAGACTTCTTTCCCCATGTCCGAGAAAATTTAAGGTTAGTGCACATTGAAGATTTTGTTGGAAAGGAGATGACCCCATGGAATGATGAGTTGATCATGCAATTTTACGCAACTGTTCATTTCTATGGAGATAGTTTTTTGGCACGCACGAGCCTACGACTGATGAGTGTGCCACTATCATTAGTGCCCCAAAGCAGGACGATCAAGATGTTGATGTGTATTCTGAAGCAAAGAAGAGCCACAACTCTATGGACAATATGTACAAGCCAGTTCCTCACAATTATTTGGCTAGTCACAAGATGGGCTCATTGTACCTTTTGCAAGCACGAATACCCACAACTAAAACTATTGTGAGACATACCTTGATGCCTAAATCAGGTGATGATAAGATGATCAGAGGACACTCCGTCAACCTACTACACCTTTTGGATACCCACACCAGATTTAGAATGATGGACCTGATAGTAGAGACTATCCGGAGAACTGCTGCTAATCAGAAGAGATCGTGTGGATATGCCCCTTACATTCAGATGCTTATCAATGCCAAGCTAGGCAAGCATGTATATCTACTTGATCGTCCCCATCTATCTCTTCAGCCAGAGTTTGAAGATAATGAATGTTGGAAATATGCCCTAGAGGCAATAATAAATTGGTTATTATTATATTTCCTTGTTCATGATAACCGTTTATTACACAAGCAAGAATTGTATTGATTAGAAACTCAAATACATGTGTGGATACATAGACAACACACTATCCCTAGTGAGCCTCTAGTTGACTAGCTCATTGATCAAAGATGATCAAGGTTTCCTAGCCATAGACAAGTGTTGTCACTTGATAATGGGATCACATCACTAGGAGAATGTTGTGATGGACAAGACCCAAACTATGAACGTAGCATATGATCGTGTCAGTTTATTGCTACTGTTTTCTGCATGTCAATGTATCTGTTCCTATGACCATGAGATCATGCAATTCCTAGACACCGGAGGAATACCTTGTGTGTATCAAACGTCACAACGTAACTGGGTGACTATAAAGGTACTCTATTGGTATCTCCGAAGGTGTCTATTGGGTTGGCATGGATCAAGACTCGGATTTGTCACTACGTGTGACGGAGAAGTATCTCAGAGCCCACTCGGTAATACAACATCACAATAAGCCTTGCAAGCAATGTGACTAAGGATTTAGTTACGAGATCTTGTATTATGGAACGTGTAAAGAGACTTGCCTATAACAAGATTGAAATAGGTATAGAGATACCGACGATCGAATCTCGTGCAAGTAACGTACCGATGGACAAAGGGAACATCATATGGGATTAATTGAATCCTTGCCATAGAGGTTCAACCGATAAAGATCTTCGTATAATATGTAGGAGACAATATGGACATCTAGGTCCCTCTATTGGTTATTGACCGGAGAGTGTCTCACGTCATGTCTACATAGTTCTCAACCTGTAGGGTCTGCACACTTAAGGTTCGGTGACATTTTTGTATTATTGAGTTATGTATATTGGTGACCGGAAGTTGTTCGTAGTCCCGGATGAGATCTCGGATGTCAAGAGGAGCTCTAGAATGGTCCGGAGGTAAAGATTGATATATAGGAAAGTTGCATTTGGTTTCCGGAAAGTTTTTGGGCAATACCGGTAAAGTACCGGGAATGACGAATGGGTTCCGGGGTTTTACCAGCAGGGTCCACCCACCCGGGAGATAGCCTACTAGGCCTAAAGGTGGTGCACCAACTCTTAGTAGGCTGGTGCGTCCATCCCAAGAGGGCCTATTTCGGCCAAGGAGAAAAAAGGGGAAAAAGGGGAAAAGGGAAGGAGGAGACCAAGTGGATGTTGGAAATATGCCCTAGAGGCAATGATAAAATAGTTATTATTACATTTCTATTTCAAGATAATCGTTTATTATCCATGTTATGATTGTATTGAATGAAAGCATAGATACATGTGTGGATATATAGACAAAATAATGTCCCTAGTAAGCCTCTAGTTGGCTAGCCAGTTGATCAAGGATGGTTAAGGTTTTCTGACCATATGCAAGTGTTGTCACTTGATAAGTGGATCACATAATTGGGAGAATTATGTGATGGACAAGACCCAAATTATAAATGTAGCATGTGATCGTGTCATTTTGTTTCTATTATTTTTTTGCATGTCAAGTATTCAGTCCTATGACAATGAGATCATGTAACTCACTGACACCGGAGGAATACCTTGTGTGTATCAAACGTCACAACGTTACTGGGTGATTATAAAGGTGCTCTACAAGTATCTCCTAAGGTGTCCGTTGAGTTAGCATCGATCAAGACTAGGATTTGTCACTCCGTGTGACGGAGAGGTATCTCGGGGCCCACTCGGTAATACAACATCACATATAAGCCTTGCAAGCAATGTGACTCAAGTGTAAGTCACGGGATCTTGTATTACGGAACGAGTAAAGAGACTTGTCGGTAACGAGATTGAAATAGGTATAGAGATACCGACGATCAAATCTCGGGCAAGTAACATACCGGAGGACAAAGGGAATGTTATATGGGATTATATGAATCCTTGGCACAGAGGTTCAACCGAGAAGATCTTCATAGAATACGTAGGATCCAATATTTACAAAAAAATAGATCGAGTTCATACCAGCTTTTCCACGCTCAGTCACTTCATCATATATCGTCATTATTGCCTTTCACTTGCATGACCGAATGATGTGAACAATAATAAGAGTGCTCGTGCATTGGACTGTGCTGGAATCTGCAAGCAAACACAAAGGAGAATACAAAATAATATGGCTCTTTGACAGACAAACAGATATGCATGTGAGAGCCACTAACATTGTAACCATGGTCTTCTACCTTGACCCAAAGAAAAAGGAAACTATTTACACAGGAAATCTCCCAACAAGCAAAAGAAGAACAAGAAAATCTTTTTGGGTTTTCTCAAACTAGACAAACACACGAGAAGAAAACGAGAAAAAGAAATAAACTAGCATGGATGATACAGTGGCAAAGTGTGAACACCAACTAACAAAGTGAAATGTGAGCAAGAATATAAAGTCTGTGAGAAACACGTACTCCCCCAAGCTTAGGCTTTTGGCCTAAGTTGGTCTACTCCCATGGATGGTCCGAGCGATACCCAAAATCATAATGGGGGTTGTACGGGAGCGTTGCAGCCACTGCGAGAATAGCTGCCTCACGAAGACGAGCAGCCTTTGCCTCCCTCTCATACTCCTCTCCCTCTCCTCTGGTTATGTAATATCTCCGTTTTACCTGAAAGTGAAAGAAGGTAGGAGGAGGAAGGGTAATATGGAAAACACGTTGCCGGTTAAATATTAACGTGTATAGGAGGGATTCATCATCCCTCTCAAGGAACTGATAGTGTGTCAAAGCTGCGCGATCAAGGAAAGCTCTATGGAGCGGGGGATCTCCTTCGCGGATGGGTACTCCAAGAAGATTTGCTATTCGAGTAGCATAGATCCCACCAAACAAATCCCCTTCATTAGCATTATTATTAAGCCTCCTTGCTATTATAGCTCCCATGTTGAAACTTCTATCACCCATTATTGCGCTCTTAAGGATACTAAGATCAGGTGCACAGAGGTGACAATGCTCGATCTTGCCGTTAATGCATCTACCTATGAAGAGGGAAAAGTAATGCAAGAAAGGAAAATGAATGCTCCCCATGGTAGCCTGCGTGATATCTCTAGTTTCTCCGATAGATATACCAGAGAAAAAATATATAACCGAAGGTTTAGGAGGATCATTGAGACTACCCCGAACAGGTATCTTGCAAATTCTATTGAAATCCTCTATATCCATGGTATTGATTTGTCATAGAGATCAAACAGTACGGATGTGTCACGGCCAGCTGGAAATTTGAATCTACGAACAAAAGAAGCAGTGAGAGTAACATACTGTTCACATTTATTGGAGATGAATTCTTCGAGTCCGACGTTGTGAACAAGTGTATCAAACTCGTCTTTGAAACCTGCTTCAATGATGAATTCATCAGAAGGCCATTCACATGGTTGTACCTGTGTGTTCCTTGGTTGGTAAGGATCAGGCTCCCGAATCGCGAGATGGGGACCTCTCTTGCTTGAGGAATGATACGTCTCCATTGTATCTACTTTTCTGAACTCTTTTGCCCTTGTTTTGGACTCTAATTTGCATGATTTGAATGGAACTAACCCGGACTAACGCTGTTTTCAGCAGAATTGCCATGGTGTTGTTTTTGTGCAGAAATAAAAGTTCTCGGAATGACCTAAAAATTTACGGAGAATTTTTCTGGAATAAAAGAAAAATACCTGCACAAAGATCCACCGAAGGGAGCGTGCCAGTGGGCCACAAGCCCACAGGCCGCGGCCACCCCCCTAGGCCGTGCCATGAGGGCTTGTGGGGCCCACGTGCCACCAACGCCCCCAAACTCAGCTCTATATCTTCTGTCTCGCCCAGAAAACAATCAGAGAGAAGGTTTCATCGCGTTTTACGATACGGAGGCGCAGCCACATCCTGTTCTTCATCTGGAGGGCACATGTGGAGTCTGTTTCGGGCTCCAGAGAGGGGAAATCATCGCCATCGTCATCATCAACCTTCCTCCATCGACAATTCCATGATGCTCTTCATCGTTCGTGAGTAATGTCATCGTAGGCTTGCTGGACTGTGATGAGTTGGATGAGATCTATCATGTAATCGAGTTAGTTCTTGACGGGGATTGATCCCTAGTATCCCCTATGTTCTAGATTGATGTTGCTACTACTTGGCTATGCTTAATGCTTGTCATTAGGGCCCGAGTGCCATGATTTCAGATCTGAACCTATTATGTTGTCGCCAATGTATGTGTGTTTTAGATCCTATCTTGGAAGTTGTAGTCACCTACCATGTGTTATGACCCGGCAACCCCGGAGTGACAATAGCCGGAACCACTCCCGGAGATGACCATAGTATGAGGAGTTCATGTATTCACCGCGTGTTAATGCGTTGGTCCGGTTCTTTATTAAAAGGAGAACCTTAATATCCCATAGTTTCCATTAGGACCACGCTGTCACGGGAGGGAAGGACAATAGATGTCATGCAAGTTCTTTTCCCTAAACACGTATGACTACATACTGAATACATGCCTACATTAGATTGACGAACGGGAAATAGTTACTTATCTCTCCGTGTTATAGCTGTTACATGATGAATCGCACCCGTCACACTCATCTATCACTAATCCACTACCTACGAGTCTTTTACTACTGGTTCTTGCTATGTTACTTTCTAGGCTTGTCCCTTGCTACAAAAGGGATTGGGACACTTTGCTGCTACTGTTGCTACTGCTGTCACTTTGCTACTGCTGTTGCTACTGATGTTACGTTGCTGCTGCTGCTACTGCTGTTCCTTGCTACTTTGTTGTTACTTGTTGCAAGACTTTTGTGGAGTCGTAGCCGGGGAAGCATTCTTCTCAAGAATAATCCCCCGTCAACGTGTTATCTACCAATGCCATTGATACAACAGTTAGGAATAGTCTGCCGTCAACAGATTTGTTTCTGGCTGTCACACCCTGTTTTTGGCTTCCCTGACTAATTAACTTATTTCAAAATTTAGGACCAATTAAAAATTTTGTGAATGCTTGTGATGCTTAGAGTGACTATGGTTTGCCTATTTGTTAATTGCATGTGATTGATCCCCATTAATTCTTTCCATCCTCCTAATCACCTCCTTACTCCATGACCTCCTTCCTAATGATCATACCATGTGTTTAGGATAAATATCTATTTTTACCAAATATTATTTTCACCAAAAAGCTTTTCTTTGAATTAAACTTTCAAACCCCTGAGATGAGGTTTGTACTACAAGTCCTCAAATTAGGGAGTTTCTTTTGCACCATTTGTTTTATTTAAAACCATTATCAAAATGACTTTCAAAAACCACCATATTATTATTTTCAAAGTTATTTTATTATTTTATTTAAAAGCCCTTTTGTGAGGCCAGAAATGGTCTCCTATGAAGGAAATTTATTTTTATTGCCTTAAAAATATTTAAACAAATTTAGGAAACTCAGTGGATATATTTATTCCATATTTCTGAGTGTAAACACATGGTCTTGTTCAAAATATTGGGCAAACCCCTCCGAAACCATTCCTGCCTATTTCAGTCTTTTGGAATATTTCTATAAGAAATATTCTCAATAAATTCCAGTAAAATTCTAGCATGTCATCTATGATATTCTTGATGATCTTGTCAAGTTTCATTTCAATCCAAGTTGATTTGGCTCCCCTAATCACTCTAAAACCCTATGTGTCCAGAATCAAATTTGAGCAACTCTACATTGTGAAGTGTCACCAATTGTGCTCAAATTTGGTGGACATGTTCCACTACTCCAATGAGGTATCCACACCAAGTGGTACACCAAGGAGAATAGAGGAACTTGTCCTAAGACCCTCAAAACCCTCTCTGTTGATTTCTGACTTTGACAAACTTTACATTACAAAGTTTGTCCAATTGACCTCAAACTTTTTGTGCATGCCTTAATGCCCAAATAATGCCCCTACACCAAATATTGGATTTGTGGGAATTTATTTGAATAGGGTTCTAAGAAGAAACCCATTTCTGCCCATTTCTAGGGTTTTTCAAGTCTACATTGGAAAACTTCCCCAGCAAATCCCAGATTTGGTGTGCAAGCCTATTTTCATCTATTATTGGGTCCTGTTAAGTTTCATAGCCATTGGAATTCATATGGTAGCCCAACCACAGATCAAACACCTTGTGTGCACTCACTAATTTGGTTTCTTTTGCCACTTCCACTTTATTCCTTGAGCTCAATTTTCTACCACAGCCTTACCTAGTCATATTTTACCTCTAGTAACTTTCCCATGGCCACTGGTCAATTATTGGGGAAGGACCCTTTGTAAGTTTCTCTCATTTTCACCCTTGGCAGCACTGTTTTACCTTTCCTTCCATTCTTCTGCTTAAGATATCACTCCCAACTCTTTCCAGAGCATCTAATATATGCCAAGGCTTCATTTAGAACCAAGATATGGCATGCTTATGTGGAGAAAATGAGCAACACTTCTTCAAATAGATTTCTGGCTGAATCATGGCTTTGAACAGCAAGTAGTAGCTATCCTCCCTTGTTTGGGCTGAAACTTTGCAGTATTAAAGTCCTTCCATGCCTAACACTGCCAGACATAATTTCTCTCCAAGGATCCCCACCTAAGACCCAGTTTTGTCAGCTCTAAGTTTGCTGTTAGAAACTTGGCAGCAGTCAAAACTAGTTCAAACCGACTCCACTAGCCTCCAAACTCCAGAGTTCTCTTCGTGATAGCATGCCCCACCTCCCGGACAGCTTTTGCTGGTTACTGCAAACCTGTGGGCGTGGGTGGCCATGGTGACCACCACCCTGACGTGCAAACCGGGTGCTCTGCACCTAGTTTCTCCCCTCCCGACCGTTTCTTGGCGAAGCAGGTTGCCCCAGCATGTCCCAGCGCGCCGCAGAGCATCCTTTGACTCCCTCCATGACACCAGCAAGGCTCCAAGAAGGCTCAGGGACGCGTGGCCGCCATGCCCTGGGTGCACCAGAGAGCTCTGAGGTCCTTCTCGGTTCCTCCTTCCCCACTTAGGGCCTCCCCGTGCACCAGAGCCTCAGATCCACTCCCCTCTCTCACCAGGAACCCCTGGACCGAGCCGCATAAGCTCCCGAGCTCCCCAATCCTCTAATGGCCACCGCGGAGCCGCCTCGGCCTCCTCTCAGATTCGAGGTCCTCCAAGCCTCCCCTCTCCCTTGAACCCCTCCGGCGCCATGGCACCTCCATGTAGAACCTTCGATCAGCCCTCATTCCCTCCCGGGGGCGCCAAGAGCTCAAGGTCGCGACTTCCGACAACCACCTCCGCGGTCGTCCAAGGCGCCGCCACCTCGGCCCCTTCCAGCTCACGCTAGGCATGGGAATGGGTGCGGCTCGCCTCTTTGAGGTCTTCGGTGGTCGGAGCGCTGGGAGCCATGCCCTGTAGCTCCGGCAGCCGTCGTCGGCCTCCCCTGCTCAGCGCACTTCGCGCTAGGGCGCCTCCTGCGTGGCTCGGCTGGCCAAGCCAAGCCAGTGGGCCGACCCGAAGGCCTAGCTGACGCCTAGTGCGCATGATAGCCCCCCCCCCCCCCAAAGCTGAGTCCTTTTTCCTTTTTCAGATTTGGCTAAACTTCCAAAATCTCCCATAAATTCATACTAACTCCTATTTCATTGATTCAAATTTCTACAGGTTCATAAATTCCAACTCTACCCACCTATGTGCCTTGAACATTTTTCCAAGCACTTTTCCTGTTGTATTATTTTTCAAATGTCAATCTGGACATTGAAAACTCAATCTTGCAAAAATCCTAGAGGATTCAAATAAACTCCAAATGGAGTGATTCAAACTCCCAGAGCCTTCTAAAATCATTCTCCATTTTTAGAACCCTGCTCAACATTTTTGTGTGACTTATTTCTGTTCCAATAAACAAATAGCTCATATTTCTACTTATTCCACATTTCAAAATCTCTAGAATATTCATACCATCTCCAAATCCAGTGAAACCACTTCCTAAATATTTCTAAAATCGTTCTCTGTTAAATGGGTGCCTCCACTCATTTTTAACAGAATGATTTCTATTGGCTTATTCAATGGCCACCTATTGCTCCTTTCACCTATTCAAAAATCCTTGATGATTCAAATCCCCTGTGAGAAGCTTCAGGTATTTTTCTTATGACCAGAGAGGTCCAAGAAAAATAAAACTTCTATTTATAGAACACTTTTATTCTGCTTGATGTGTGGCTTACTATGATTATTTCCGACGATAGTTGTCGGTAGACGGAGTATTCGGGGACGGAGCGGAAGACCTCGAAGACCCCGAGGACTTACGTGAGCAAGGCAAGCAGCCCGTTGACCATGACTTGAGCACAAACATTGTTGCATGCTAGTATAGTTGGTATTCTCCCGTTGCATGTGATCACGATGCCGGTTCATCATTGTGGTGATGGTACCGAAGGCTTCTTCGAAGCACTTGCATGGTAGTGGTGTTATTCATATGGCTCCTCGGAGCACAAGCATGATGAGCTTGACCCTACCATCTATGAGGGTCATGCTACTGCCATGTTGACTAGTAAAGTTATAAGATCATTGCATTGAGCTTGACCCTACCCGTTGAGGGTCATGTTAATACCATGTTGACAAGTAAAGATAGAGCATATTATCATGAGCATGATGATGAGTTAAATCAAAGAGTTTATGAAAACCCCGTCGGGTGCCACTAATGCCCGAGGGTGATGATGAGTTGGTGATCACTTTTGGTGAAGTGATGCACCGGTGTTTTGGTGTGAGTATGGTTTCGGAAATGGGATTAGATTTATGATGTGTCGACCGTCCCAACCTTACCAGTACGACAACGATACCCCTTTATGGGACGGGGCTTTGTTGATTACTCTGGTCGGTACTAGCAAAGAGCCACATTACTAGTGGCGGGAGTGATCGGTGTCACTCTCGTGATGGGGTCGTGCCAGGTAGGACGACTATGCCATTATTATGAGTTCCAGGCACACCGTTGGTCCCTTCATGGTTGATACAGTCCAGAGTCGGTGCTCGTAAGACGTACACCAGGTTGATCGAGTGGACCTCTTTGTCTAGTATCGTCAGGGGAAAGATGATGATCGGGTACTTACCTCGGGTATATGTGATATACCGTGAGTCGTGGATGACACAGAAGTTTCCCGTTTCTCGTGGGTCCAGCGTACTACCTCTGCAGAGTGTAAACTATTCGAATAGCCGTGTCCACGGTCAAGGACAGTTGGGTGGTGCTGCTTAAACTACGTCCAACGTTTCCGCATAAACCAAAAGTGTGTGTGTGTGGTGTTAAAAAGGTGTTGTTATGAGAGTAATAATATGACCAAGTTCGGTGACTTGGCATATAGGGTAAACCCGGATGGTTTAGCCCTCATTAATACATTGAGGTTATGACAAGTCCGATGACTTGGCATATAGGGTGAACCCGGTGTGTTCAACCCTTAGCAGATATGTTGATATCTGTAACCTGTTCTTCAAAAGTAATTCTTTAGCTTGATGCATATACATGATCATTCTACCCAGATGAGTTACACTAAAGATGCATGATATTGTTATCCTTCACTTTCATTGTTCGTATCATGGGCTGTTTGCGAGTACATTCAAAGTACTCATTGGCTTGCCACTGGTTATTTCATTGACCAGGTGTGAAAGACAGGATATGGTGAAGATTAACTCGGTGACGTTCTTGCGAGTTAGGACGCTTCCCAGTCAGAATGCCTGTAGGTTAAGGCTGATGGCATGGGTTCACACTTTCAACCAATAATTCCGCTATTGGTCTAGTTTGGTGCTTTGGCCTTTAAGGCCCTATGTATGTAAGACTCGACCGAAGTGGTCATTTATTGTATCAAACGGTATCTATGGATGTAAGACTCTATTATTCAGTATCTGTGTTCAATGACCATTGATCCTTGGGATCACTGGGCAGGGCGATCTCGACTTACCAGACGGGGTCCCCACACTGGCACCGTTGCTATCATACTACTTTGCTACTTATACTTTGCTTGCAGACACTAATCTTTCAGGTGTGGTTGAATCTGATAAACTCAGCTGCTAATACCTGAGAATATTCTTTAGCTTCCCCTTGTGAGCGAATCAATAAATTTGGGTCGAATACTCTACCCTCGAAAACTGTTGAGATCCCCTACACTTGTGGGTTATCAAGAACCTTTTCTGGCGCCGTTGCCGGGGAAGCACATCTATATTCTCTGAGTCACTTGGGATTGACGTCTGCTGATCACTATGAGGAATCTGAAAGATCCAAGAACTAAAATCTTGCCTTCCACTATGAGGAGAGGTAAGGAACTGCCATCTAGCTGTGCACTTGATTCACCTTCAATTTTGAGTAAGTTTGCAACATCGCCTCCTGCTAGAAATCTTGATATGTCGCATGTTCTTGATGATGCTACTTCTGCTGCCCATGATGCTTATGATGATGCTATGCTTGATACTATGCCTGATGATGCTATGCTTGATACTATGCCTCATGATACTATGATTGATACTATGCCTGATGATGCTATGCCTGATACTGCTTTGCCATTAGGTGCCCTTGATGCACAAATTGCTAGAGTTGCTGCTAGACGTGATAATACTTCTGAAACTGCTGATACTATTGAAGTAGAACATGCTATTTTGCGTGCTAGAACTAGCTCTTCTTTGCCTGATATGCCTGATACGCGCTATGTTATGGAGGGAGAGATAGCTCAGGACTTTCTTGCGTGTAAGGATAGCTAGGATGTTTAGAAATTACTACGCAAGTGGAAAGAAAAATCTCTGAATGCTAGGATGAAATACGACCCGAAGTTTGTTACTTCCCCTATCTTTGTTTGTGCTGGTTGTGTTTTTAGGGAACGAACTATAAAACAAGCTGAGATCCTACTGAATAACATCTTGTGCAATGAAAATGCTTGGACTATTCCCGAACCACCTTCTAAGCCAACTCCGAAGAAAAGAGGTATTCTATTCCTCAGTCCTGAAGATATGCAAGAAGCCAAGAAATCTATGCGAGAGAAAGGCATTAAATTTGAAGATGTCAAAAATCAACCACCTATCGAAGTGATCCATGGTCTTGATAACCCGATACAGGTAGTAGAAGTAAATTCTCTGCGTAGGTTTGATGAGAGTGATATTCCTTTTGATAAACCTGCTAGCTTATGCATGGATGAATTTGATAACTTTGTTGCCAAATAACACAGCTTCAATGATTATGTTAGCAGACAATTGGAACAGAATGCTTGTATGCTTAGTCATTTAAGTGCTTGTGTGGACATAAATGTCAATGATCTTAAGCTTCTCAGTAAACATGCCTCTATGATTACTACTCAGGTAGAACAAGTACATAAAGCTCAAAATGACTTGCTCAATGAGTTGAATGACAATTCCGTCAGAGTCGTTACTAGAGGCGGTAGAATGACCCAGGAACCTTTGTATCCTTAGGGTCATCCGAAGAGAATTGAACAAGACTCTCAAGGAGTTAGCACTGATGCACCTAGTCATCTTAGAAAGAAGAAGAAATATGATTGGAACATGCACGCTAGCAACCCTGTTGCTGCTACCCCTGAGAGTCCAAACGATGTCTCTGTCTCTAATGCTGAAACACAATCTGGTGATGAACATGAGCCTAATGATAATATCAATAGTGATGTTCATGTTGATGCTCAACCTAGCAATGATAAGGATGTGGAGATTGAACCTACGGTTAATCCTGATAACCCACAACCTAAGAGATACGATAAGAATGATTTCGCTGCTAGGAAGCACGGTAAAGAAAGGGAACCATGGGTTCAGAAACCTATGCCCTTTCCTCCTAAACCTTCCAAGAAAAAGGATGATGAGGATTTTGAGCGATTCGTTGAGATGATCAGACCTGTCTTTCTCAAATGCGTTTGACGGATATGCTCAAGATGTCTCCGTATGCTAAGTACATGAAAGATATTGTGACTAATAAGAGGAGGATACCTGATCTTGAGATCTCCGCCATGCTTGCCAATTATACCTTCAAGGGTGGAACTCCTAAGAAACTAGGTGATCCCGGTGTGCCCACTATACCTTGCTCCATTAAAGGCAACTACGTTAGAACTGCTTTAAGCGACCTTGGAGCCGGTGTTAGTGTTATGCCTCTCTCTCTTTATCGTAGACTTGAACTGGATAAGTTGACACCACTGAAATCTCTCTGCAAATGGCCGACAAATCAACTGCTTTCCCCATCGGCATCTGCGAGGATGTGCCTGTTGTGGTTGCCAACGTCACTATCTTAACAGACTTTATTATCTTGGATATTCCTGAGGACGATGCCATGGCGGTCATCCTCGGAAGACCCTTTTTAAACACTGCAGGGACTGTTATAGATTGCAACAAAGGCAATGTCACTTTCCATGTCAACGATAATGAGCATACGGTGCACTTTCCGAAGAAACAATATTGAGTACATTGCATCAATGCTATCGAAAAAACTTCGTCGATTCTTATTGGGAGCTTTGAATGCCCTATTCCTCATGTCAAGATGAAGTATGATTTGCTTGTTGGGGAGATACATATCCCCATTGAGGTAACCTAGTGACTATTCAAAAATTCTCCGTTCTATTTTGTGATTCGAAAAGGTTTGTCGAGGAGGCTGGATCAACCTCACTGACGGATTTCTTTCGATGACCATGAGATGGATGAATTGAGAATTCACAAACCTCTGTTCCAAGCTTTCACTTTAGGTTGCTTAGAAGAAAAATGATAGATTTAGTTTAGTTTTCCCTGTTTTCTGTTTTAGCGTCCGGTGGAAAAGGACCCCGAAAATAAAAGTTCTCCGAACGTCCTGAAAATCAAGTATGATTTTTTCTGGAATTTTTGAAAAATTCTGAGACAAAGAGCTTGTCTAGGGGCCACACCAGTGGGCCACAAGCCCTAGGGGCTCGGGCACCCCCCTGGCCGCGCCACCCAGTCTTGTGGGACCCACATGGACCCCTCCACTACTTCTTGCTCTTATCTCCTTCTCCTACCTCCAGAAAAAATCGTTTCGCAGCTCAAACCCGTGTTCTTGCTCCTCTTGCTGGGATTTTCAATCTCTTTGCTCAAATCACCGTTCTCCGAACTGTTTTGGGGAAATTACTCCTTGATAAGTGACACCTCCATTGGTCCAATTAGTTTTTGCTCTACTGCCTTATACTCCGCGTATTTTTGCTACCTTGGTGACCCTGTTCTTGAGCTTTGCACGCTAATTTTAGCCGGTCCCAAGTAGTTTTGATGCGTAATATGGCCTCTAGGCACTTGTGGGAGTAGTTGCTACGAGCTTTGTTGAGCCTTATTCTCTTTTACTTAGAGTCACTAAAAATTTCAGAAATTTTCAGAGATAGAAAAGGGAAAAGATGAGGAGGTTCTTAAGAGGCTCTTCAAGACGTGACCCCAAGGATGATGGGAGTGAGAAGAAGCCCAAATATCAAGTCCCTCGAGTCGCGGAAGTTCGAGCCTGCGAATGGCCAAGCTGCATGTTCTTACGCGCCGCTGGAATTTATGAGGACTTCTATCACTTGGTGGAGAACGCATGCCTTACCGCCTTCGTCGAAGATAAGTGTCCGCAATACCTCCTCCTCACTAATATATTTGTACAAAGCTTTAACTTCTATCCCAGGAAGAATCCTGCTATGGTTGAGTTTAAACTTTATGGCATCCCCCAGCGCATGTCACTCCAGGATTTTTGCAATGTTTGCAAATTGCCTTACGTTGGGGATATTCATGAACCTCGTCCACGGGACTTGGAAGCTTTCATCGATACAATTGATGTAGGAGAGGAGAGAGGAGTGTCTTGCGCTAGAGCTTCTAGCATACATTTTCCCGTGCTTCGGTACTTCTCATTATTTGATTGGTTGTGGAAAAGTCGGGTCACTTAGTTCCCCAGATCTTGCGGTCTTGCGCGAAGCCCTTTATAATGATAAAACTTATAGCTTGGGCGCTATCGTAGCTCAACGGTTGAACGCGAACCGTTCTAAGGGCGTTGTCTATGGAGGTATCTATGCTACCCGTCTTGCCACACACTTTCAGATACCCATTAGACTGCATGAGGAAGAAGAGATTCTTCTTCCCGAGAGATTGCTAGATTACGATAGCATGGTTCGCCATGACTTTCTTGATAGAGATATAAATAGAAGGATGATTTATAACCTGGTATTTAGTCAGGGTACTCGTGAGACTATTACTTTGCCTGCTCCTTCTTTGTTCAATCTTCATGCGGGCAGGTACATTATTATGCCCTCGGACATCTACGCATATTGGGCTTGGCCCAACCACAGGTGCCCGTGCCCGAGCCACCAGTCGAGTACCAGACGCCAGTTTATCAGTGGGAGCCAGAGGAGCTCACACAGCAGTGGCATCCTCAGTCCACTCCGGAGTACCCCGGAGCTGGTTATTTGCCTCCTTGGGAGTAGACTAACTTAGGCCAAAAGCCTAAGCTTGGGGGAGTACGTGTTCTCACCGACTTTACAATCTTGCTTATGCTTTCACTTTGTTAGCCGGTGTTCACACTTTGCCACTTTATCATCCATGCTAGTTTATTTTCTTTTTCTCGTTTTCTTCTCGTGTGTCTGTCTAGTTTGAGAAAACCTAAAAAGATTTTCTTTTTCTTCTTTTGCTTGTTGTGAGCTTTCCTGTGTAAATAGTTTTATTTTTCTTTGGGTCAAGCTAGAAGATATTGGTTACAATGTTTAGTGGCTCTTGCATGCATACCTGTTTAGCTTTCAAAGAGCCATAGTACTTTGTCTTCTCCTTGGTGTCTGCCTACAGATTCCATCTTTAGTCCAATGCACGAGCACGCTTATTATTGTTCACATCATTCGGTCGTGCAAGTGAAAGGCAATAATGACGATATATGATGAAGTGACTGAGCCTGGAAAAGCTGGTATGAACTCGATCTATTTTGTTTTTGTAAATATGACTAGCTCATCATGCCTGATTCAGCTTTGTTGTGAGACAAACATGTTTGCAATGACAACTTAGAGATAATAGTTGCTTATGCCATGCTTACTTAGCTAGGAGATTATATTGGTCCGTCTTGGTTGCCAACATGAATGTTGAGATGACTATGATGTAGTATGATAGGATGGTATCCTCCTTTGAATGTTTCAAGTGGCTTGACTTGGCGCATGTTCACGCATGTAGTTGAAACAAAATCAACATAGCCTCTATGATACTCATGTTCATGGTGATTTATGTCCTACTCATGCTTGCACTCAATGTTAGTTAATCTCAATGCATTTTGATGACTGTTGTCGCTCTCTAATTGGTCGCTTCCCAGTCTATTGCTAGCCTTGTGCATCCACTCCCATAAACCCAAAGTTGTTCCAATATATTCCACCATACCTACCTAAGTGCAGTATCTACCTGCCGTTCCAAGTAAATTTGCATGTGCCACTCTCTATACCTTCAAGAAATAATTTGTTTTGCATGCCCGAACCGCTCATGTAGTGACAGGGGGGCTATTGGTATCTTCCATGCTAGGCGTGTTATCCTCGATATGTGTTTATTCACTATCATTCATGAGAAAGGGGTCGGTAATTGGAATTCCCAGTTCCATGCTCAAATCGAAACGATAATTGCAAACAAAACTCCCCCAGGATTGATGTTGGTATGGACGGTACCCGAGGATTCGGCTAGCATACAGAGACATTTTGAGCATAAAGTAGTTCTAACGTAGTTGCCTTTAATGGAGCAATGTATAGTGGGAACTCCGGGATCACCTAGTTTCTTAGGAGTTACACCCTTGAAGGTATAGTTAGCGAGCATGGTGGAAATCTCAACCTCAAGTATCCTCCTCTTATTAGTCACATTATCGTTCATGTACTTAGCATACAGAGACATTTTGAGCATATGTGTCAAACGCATTTGCAGAAAGACAGGTCTAATCATTTCAACAAATCGCTCAAAATCCTCATCATCCCTTTTTTTGGATGGTTTGGGAGGAAAGGGCATGGGTTTCTGAACCCATGGTTCCCTTTCTTTACCATGCTTCCTAGAAGTGAAATCATTCTTATCGTATCTTTTATTCTTAGGCTGTGGGTTATCAAGATCAATACGTTCAATCGCCACATCCTTATCATTGCTAGGTTAGGCATCAACATGAACATCACTATTGATATCATCATTAGGCTCATGTTCATCACCAGATTGTGTTTCGGCATCAGAGACACAGACATCGTTTGGATTCTCAGGTGTAACCGGATCTGGATTGCTAACGTGCAGGTTCCAATCACCTTTCTTCTTCTTTCTAGGATGACTAGGTGCATCAGTGCTAACTCCTTGAGAGTCTTGTTCAATTCTCTTAGGATGACCCTGAGGATATAAAGGTTCCTGGGTCATTCTACCGCTTCTAGTGATGACTCTCACAGAATTGTCATTCAACTCATTGAGCAAGTCATTTTGAGCCTTAAGTACTTGTTCTACTTGAGTAGTAACCATAGAGGCATGTTTACTCAAGAGCTTAAGATCATTGACATTTCTGTCCACACAAGCACTTAAATAACTAAGCATACGAGCATTCTGTTCCAATTGTCTGCTAACATAATCATTGAAACTTTGTTGTTTGGCAACAAAGTTATCAAATTCATCCAAGCATAAGCTAGTAGGTTTATCAAAAGGAATATCACTCTCGTCGAATCTACGAAGAGAATTTACCTCTACTACCTGTATCGGGTTATCAAGACCATAGATCTCTTCTTTAGGTGGTATATTTTTGACATCTTCAGATTTAATCCCTTTCTCTTTCATAGATTTCTTAGCTTCTTGCATATCTTCAGGACTGGGGAATAGAATACCTCTTTTCTTCAGAGTTGGCTTAGGAGGTGGTTCGGGAATAGTCCAAGCATTCTCATTGCACAAGATGTTATTCAATAGGATCTCAGCTTGTTCTACACTTTGTTCCCTAAAAACACAACCGGCACAACTATCTAGGTGGTTCTTGGAAGCATCGGTATGTCCATTATAGAAGATATCAAGTATTTCATTCTTCTCAAGAGGGTGATCAGGCAAAGCATTCAGTAACTGGACAAGCCTCCCCCAAGCTTGTGGGAGACTCTCTTCTTCAACTTGCGCAAAGTTGTATATTTCCTGCAAGGCAGCTTGCTTCTTATGGGCAGGGAAATATTTTTCAGAGAAGTAGTAGGTCATATCCTGGGGGCTACAGACACAACCAGGAGCAAGAGAAGTGAACCAAGTCTTAGCATCATCCTTTAGCGAGAAAGGAAACTTCTTGAGGATATAGTAGTGCCGGATCTTTTCCTCACTCGTGAATAGGGTGGCTATATAGTGCAGTTTGGTAAGATGGGCTACAACCGTTTCAGACTCATAACCGTGAAAAGGATCATATTCGACCAAAGTGATTAACTCAGGGTCGACAGAGAATTCATAATCCTTATCGGTCACAAAGATAGGCGAAGTAGCAAATTCGGGTCGTATTTCATCCTAGCGTTCAAAGATTTTTCTTTCCACTTGCGTAGTAATTTCTCAACATCATAGCTATCCTTACAAGCAAGTAATTCTTCAGCTATCTCTCCCTCCATAACATAACCCTCAGGCATATCAGGCAATTCATATCTAGGAGAGCTAGTTCTAATAGGCACAATAGCAGGTTCTACTTCAATAGTATCAGCAGTATCAGAAGTATCATCACATCTAGCAGCAACTCTAGCAATTTGTGCATCAAGGAATGCACCTACTGGCAAAGCAGTATCAAACATAGCATCATCATAAGCATCATGGGCAGCAGAAGTAGCATCATCAAGCACAGGCGACATATCAAGATTTCTAGCAAGAGGTGGTGTCGCAAACTTACTCATAACTGAAGGTGAATCAAGTGCAGAGCTAGATGGTAGTTCCTTACCTATCCTCGTAGTTGAGGGCAATACTTTAGTTCTTGGATCTTTCGGATTCCTCATAGTGACCAGTGATTGCAATCTCTGGCGATGGCTCGACGAATGCTGATGACAACAAACCTTCCCCTGCAATAGCACCAGAAGAATGCTGCTAGCACTCCCCGGCAACGAAACTAGAAGAATGTTGTTGATGGCCCACCAGCCCGTGGGTTCGCAGCAGTTTTCGAGGGTAGAGTATTCAACCCAAATTTGTTGGTACGCCACAGAGGAGGTGAGAGAATACTCTCGAGTATTAGCAGCTAAATTTGTCAGATTCAACCACACCTGATAGATTAGTATCTGCAAGCAAAGTATCAGTAGCAAAGTAATATGATAACAACGGTGTCAGAAACGATATGTTGACGGCAGACTATTCCTAACGATTGTATCAATGGCGCCAAGTTGCCTCGTTGACGGAAGTTGTCATTTCCCGTCAACGACCAGCGAATCAAGATTGTAGCAGGTAGCAGCAGTGTAATGAGCAATAGCAGCGGCAAGGAAAAGCAGTAATGACAGCAGTAGCAAGTAGCAACAGTAGCAAGCGACAGTAGTAGCAACAGTAGCAGCAAAGCAAGACAAGTAACAGCAGTAGCAAAAGTAGTAGCAGCAGTAGCAGAGCAAGACAAGTAACAACAGTAGGACAAACTCGTAGGCAATGGGTCGGTGATTTGTTTGGATGATATTCATCATGCAACAGCTATAACACGGAGAGATATGTGGCTAGCTCCCGTTCGTCAATGTGATGTAGGCATGCATTCCGTGTGTCGTCATATGTGCTTAGGGAAAAGAACTTGCATGACATCTCTTGTCCATCCCTCCCGTGGCAGCAGGGTACAAAAGGAAACTACGGGATATTAAGGTTCTCCTTACAATAAAGAACCGGACCAACGCATTAGCACTTGGTGAACACATGAACTCCTCAAACTATGGTCATCATCGGGAGTGGTTCCGGTTATTGTCACTCCGGGGTTGCCGGATCATAACACATAGTAGGTAACTACAACTTGCAAGATCGGATCTAAAACACACATATATTGGTGACAACATAATAATTTCAGATCTGAAATCATGGCACTCGGGCCCTAGTGACAAGCATTAAGCATGGCAAAGTAGTAGCAACATCAATCTCAGAACATAGTGGATACTAGGGATCGATGCCCATCAAAACTAACTCGATTACATGATAGATCTCATCCTACTCATCACCACCCATCGAGCCTACGAATAGATTACTCACGAACGACGAAGAGCTTCATGGAATTGGAGAGGGAAGAAGGTTGATGATGACGATGGCGACGATTTCCCCTCTCTGGAGCCCAAGACGGACTCCAGATGTGCCCTCCAGATGAAGAACAGGTGGTGGTGGAGCCTCCGTATCGAAAACGCGACGAAAACTTCTCTTTTTTATTTTTTCTGGGACGAAAGGGATCTTATAGAGCTGGAATTGGGGGCGGCAGAGCCGTGTGGGCCCCACAAGCCTGCCCACCGCCACCAGGGGGTGGTGGCGGAGCTAGGGCTTGTGGCCCACTCGCCCACCCCCTGAGGTGGTACTTGGCGCAGATATTTTTCTTATTTTCCGAAACTGCTCCCCGTAAATTTTCAGGACATTTGGAGAACTTTGATTTCTCCACAAAAATAACACCAAGGCAATTCTGCTGGAAACAGCGTCAGTCTAGGTTAGTTCCATTCAAATCATGCAAAATAGAGTCCAAAACAAGGGCAAAAGAGTTTGGAAAAGTAGATACGATGGAGACGTATCAACTCCCCCAAGATTAAAACCTTGCTTGTCCTCAAGCAACTCAGTTGATAAACTGAGAGAGAAAGAAAACACTTTGACAAACTCATAACCAGAATTTCAGCAAGATCACAAGTTAACCACATAAGCAAATGACACAAAGGTCTCACGGTAAACTAATATCAATGGCATAATCAGCTAACGAGCAAATAATAATGAGTTTCAAATACCAATACTTTAATCAAAACAAGCATGAAGCAATATGAATAGGTGGTATCCCGCTAGCTCTTTCTGAGACCGCAAAACATAAATGCAGAGCACTTTCAAAGATCAAGGGCTAACTAAACATTGTAATTCATAGCAACGAAGATGCAGTCATAGTCATACTCAATATCAATCAAAAGCAAAGCATAAAAATGACAGAGGTGCTCTCTAATTGGTGCTTATATAAGAGGAGGATGACTCGACAGGAAAATAAATAGACAGGCCCTTCGTAGAGGGAAGCATTGATTTGCAGAGGTGCCAGAGCTCAAGCTTTGAAAACAGAGATAATAATTTTGGGTAGCATGCTTTCATTGTCAACGCAATGACCAAGATTTCTCAATATATTCCATGCTCCTCATGATATAGGCGGTTCCCAAATAGAAAAGTAAAGTTTTAACTCCCCCAGCACCAATCAATCACACTCCACGGCTAGCTGAATCCTCGGGTACCGTCCATACTAACATCAATCCAGGGGGAGTCTGGATTTACAGTTATGTTTTTGATTTAAGCGTGGAACTGGGCATTCCAATTACCGGCCCCTTTCTCGTAAATGACTGTGAATAAACACATGTCGAGGATCACACTCCTATCATGGAAGATAATAATAGACCCCTGTCACCACATGAGCGGTTCGGGCAAGCAAAACGGGTTATTTCTTGAAGGTTTAGAGAATGGCACATGCAAATTTACTTGGAACGGCAGGTAGATACCACAAATAGGTAGGTATGGTGGACTCTCATGGAAAAACTTTTGGGTTTATGGAAGTGGATGCACAAGCAGTATTCCGCTTAGTACAAGTGAAGGCTAGCAAAAGACTGGGAAGCAACCAACTAGAGAGCGACAACGGTCATCAAGATGCAATGAGTTTGATTAACAATGAATGCAAGCATGAACAGGATATAAATCACCATGAACACGAACATCATAGAGGCTATGTTGATTTTTTTTCAACTACATGCATGAACATGCACCAAGTCAAGCCACTTGAAACATTCAAAGTAGAATACCATCCTATCATACTACATCATAGTCATCTCAAAATCTATGTTGGCATTCAAGACAAACCATTATAAGATCTCGGCTAAATAAGCATGGCATCAGAAACTATGATCTCTAAGTTGTCATTGCGAACATGGTTCTCTCACAACAAAGCTGAATCTGGGTCAACAAGCTAGTCATATTTACAGAAACAAAATAGATAGAGTTCATACCAGCTTTTCAGTCTCAGTCACTTCATCATATATCATCATTGTTGCCTTTCATTTGCACGATCGAACGATGAAAACGATAATAAGCGCATTGGACTAAGCTGAATCTACAGGCAAACACAAAGGAGAAGACAAAGTAATATGCCTCTTTTGAAAGCTAAACAGGTAAGCATGCAAGAACCAATAAACATTGTAATCAATATCTTCTACCTTGACACAAAGAAAAAGAAAACTATTTACATGGGAAAACTCCCAACAAGCAAAAGAAGAAAGAAAAATCTTTTTGGGTTTTCTCAACAGGACACAAAATAAGAAAACAAGAAAACGAAAAGAAACTAGCATGGATAATACAGTGGCAAAGTGTAAACACCGGCTAACAAAGTGAAAGCATAAGCATGAATGTAAAGTCGGTGAGAACACGTACTCCCCCAAGCTTAGGCTTTTGGCCTAGCTTGGTCTACTCCCAAGGTGGGAAATAACCAGCTCCAGGATACTCTGGAGCAGACTGTGGATGCCACTGCTATGTGAGCTCCTCTGGCTCCCACTGATAAACTGGCGTGTGGTACTCGACTGGCGGCTCGGGCACGAGCGCATGTGGTTGGGCCAAGCCCTAATATGCGTAGATGTCCGCGGGCATAAAAGTGTACCTTCCTGCATGAAGATCGAACAAAGAAGGAGCGGGCAAAGTAATAGTCTCTCGAGTACCCTGACTAAACATCGGGTTATAAATCATCCGTCTACTAGCATCTCTATCCAGAACATCATGGCGAACCATGTTGTCATAATCCAGATATCTCTCAGGGAGAAGCATCTCTCCTTCCTCTCCGAGTCTAATGGGTATCTCAAAGTGTCTGGCAAGACGGGTAGTATAGATACCTCCATAGACAACACATTTGGAACGGTTCAGGTTCAACCATTGAGCTACTATAGCGCCCAGGCTATAAGTCTTATCGTTATAAAGGCCTTCGCGCAAAACCGCAAGGTCTGGAGAACTAAGTGATCCAGCCTCCCCACGACCAATCAAACATTTTCCCACAAATAGTGAGAAGTACCGAAGCACAGGAAAATGTACGCTAGCAATTCTAGCGCGAGACACTCCTCTCTCCTCTCCAACAGCAATAGAACCAATGAAATCCTCCAAGTCTCGTGGACGAGGGTCACGGATATCCCCAACATAAGGTAATTTGCATACATAGCAAAAGTCATGCAGCGTCATGCACTGGGGGACATCGTATATCATGAACTCAACCATGGGAGGATTCTTCCTCGGGTAAAAGTTGAAGCTTTGAACGAAAATATTGGTGAGGAGGAGGTATTGTGGGCACTTATCTTCAACAAACGCAGTAAAACCTGCGTTCTCCACCAAGTAATAAAAGTCTTCATAAAGTCCGGCGGCGCACAAAAATTCATCACTTGGCCACTCGCACGCTCGAACTTCTGTGACTCGAGGGACTTCGTACTTGGGGTGGTTCTTCTCGTCCTCCTTGGGGTTACGGCTTGAAGAGCCTCTCAAGAACCTCCTCATATTTTCCCTTTTCTAGCTTTGAAAAATTCTGAAATTTTTAGAGACTTCGAAAGAAAAGTGAATAAGGATTAACCCAACTTGTAGCAACTACTCCTACTAGTGCCTAGGGACCGTATCACGCGCTAAAACTACTTGGAACCAGCTAACATCAACTTTTCAAGCTCAAGAACAGGGTCACCAAGGTAGCAAGAATACGTGAAGGATAAAGCACTAGAGCAAAAACTAATTGGACCAATGGAGGAGTCACTTACCAAGGAGTAGTTTCCCCAAAACGGTTTGGAGGATGGTGCTTTGAGCAAGGAGATCTAAAATCACAGCCAAATGAGCAAGAACACGGGTTTGAGCTGCAAAACAGTTTTTTTCTGGAGGTGGAAGAAGAGGCTGGGAGCTGGAATAAGTGGAGGGGTTGCCTGTGGACCCCACAAGCTTGCACCCTGCCACCAGGGAGGTAGGTGGCGGTGGTAGGGCTTGTGGCCCACTGGTCAGGCCCCCAGGCCCAGAAATTTTCAAAAATTCCAAAAAAAATCATACTAAATTTTCACGACCATCGGAGAACTTTTATTTTCGAGGTATTTTTCTCCGGGACGCTAAAACAGAAAACAGGAAAAACTAAAGTAATTCTATCATTTTTCTTCTAAGCAATAGAAAAATAAAGCTTAAGACAGAGGTATGTGACTCCTTGATTCATCCGTTTCATGGTCATCGAAAGAAATCCGTCAATGGGATTGATCAAGTCCTTATGACAAAACCTTCCCGAATCGCGAGAGAGAACGGAGAATTTTCGAATAGCCACTAAGTCACCTCAATGGGGATATGTATTTCCCCAACAAGTAAATCATACTTCATCTTGACACGAGGAATAGGGCATTCAAATCTCCCAATGAGAATCGATGAAGTCTTTTCAATAGCATTGATGCAATGTACTAGATACCGTTTCTTCGGAAAGTGCACTCTGTGCTCATTACCGTTGACATGGAAAGTGACATTGCCTTTTTTGCAATCTATAACAGCCCCTGCAGTGTTTAAAAAGGGTCTTCCGAGGATGATAGCCATGGCATCGTCCTCGGGAATATCCAAGATAACAAAGTCTGTTAAGATAGTGGTGTTAGCAACCACAACAGGCACATCCTCGCAAATGCCGATAGGGACAGCAGTTGATTTGTCAGCCATTTGCAGAGAAATTTCAGTGGGTGTCAACTTATCCAATTAAAGTCTACGATAAAGAGAAAGCGGCATAACACTAACACCGGCTCCAAGGTCACATAAGGCAGCTCTTACATAGTTTCCTTTAATTGAGCAAGGTATAGTGGGCACTCCGGGATCACCAAGTTTCTTAGGAGTTCCACTTTAAAAGTGTAATTGGCAAGCATGGTGGAGATCTCGAGATCTGGTATCTTCCGTTTATTAGTCACGATATCTTTCATGTACTTGGCATACGGAGACATCTTGAGCATATCAGTTAACCGCATCTGCAGAAAGACGAGTCTTATCATCTCAACGAAGCGCTCAAAATCCTCATCATCCTTTTTTTGGATGGCTTAGGAGGAAAGGGCATAGGTCTCTAAACCCATGGCTCTCTTTCTTTACCATGCTTCCTAGCAGTAATGTCATTCTTGTCGTATTTCTTAGGTTGTGGATTATCAGGATTAACCGAAGGTTCAATCTCCACATCCTCATCGTTGCTAGGTTGAGCATTATTATGAACATCACTGTCCATATTGTCACCAGGTTCATGTTCATCACCAGATTGTGTTTCTGCATCAGACGTAGAAATATCATTAGGTTCTTCAGGTGTGACAGTATTTGGTGAACTCGAGTGTAGGCTTCTATCATCCTTCTTCTTCTCCTTAGGATGACTAGGTGTATCAGCATTGATTCCTTGAGAATCTTGATCAATTCTCTTAGGATGACCTTCGGGATACAAAGGATCTTGAGTCATTTTGCCTCCTCTAGTAATGACTCTGACAGAGTTGTCATTTAATTCATTGAGCGGGTCATTCTAAGCTTTAAGTACTTGTTCTACCTGAGTAGTAATCATAGAGGCATGTTTACTCAGAAGCTTCAGATCATTGACATTTCTGTCTACACAAGCACTTAAATGGCTAAGCATACGAGTATTTTCTTCCAGATGTCTGCTAACATAATCATTGGAACTCTGTTGTTTGGAAACAAAGTTGTAAAATTCATCAAAGCATAGGCTAGCAGGTTTATCAAAAGGAATATCACTCTCATCAAACCTACGCAGAGAATTCACTTCTACTACCTCTATCAGGTTATCGAGACCATGGATCTCTTCGATAGGTGGTAGATTTTTGACATCTTCAGATCTAATGCCTTTCTCTTGCATAGATTTCTTGGCTTCTTGCATATCTTCGGGACTGAGGAATAGAATACCTCTTTTCTTAGGAGTTGGCTTAGGAGGTGGTTCTGGAATAGTCCAAGCATTATCGTTGATCAAGAGGTTATTCAGTATAGTCTCAACTTGTTCTACAGTTCGTTCCCTAAAAACACAACCGGCACAACTTTGTAGGTGGTCTCTAGAGGCATCGGTAAGTCCGTTATAGAGGATATCAATTATCTCGTTCTTCTTAAGAGGGTGATCAGGCAAAGCATTTTGTAGCTGGACGAGCCTCCCCCAAGCTTGTGGAAGACTCTCTTCTTGGAGTTGAGCAAAGTTGTATATTTCCTGCAAGGCAGCTTGCTTCTTATGGGTAGGGAAATATTTCTCACAGAAGTAATAGACCATCTCCTAGGGACTACGCACACATCCAGGAGCAAGAGAGGTGAACCAGGCTTTAGCATCATCCTTTAGAGAGAAAGGAAACAACTTAAGGATATAGTAGTGGCAGATCTTCTCCTCATTACTGAAAAGGTTGGCTATTTCGGAAAGTTTGGCAAGATGGGCTATGAACGTCTCATACTCATAACCGTGAAAAGGATCAGATTCGACTAGAGAGATTATCTCATGGTCGACAGAGAATTCATATTCCTTATCAGTGACAAAGATAGGCGAAGTGGCAAACTTCGGACCATTTTTCATCCTAGCTTCCCGAGATTTTTCCTTCCACTTGAGAAGTAATTTCTCAGCATCATAGGCATCCTTACACGCAAGAAAATCCTTAGCTATCTCTCCCTCCATAACGTAACCCACAGGTATATCAAGCAATTCATATCTAGGAGAGCTAGATCTAACAGGAGCAAAAGCAGGTTCTATCTCAATAGTATCGGCAGTATCAGAAGCATCACTAGCATTGGCAGTAACTCTAGCAATATGAGCATCAAGGAACACCCCTAGTGAAACATCAGGCAAAGGAGTATATCTAGAAGTATCAAGCATAGCATCACCACGCAAAATAACATCTCTAGCATCATCAGGCAAAGCAGTATCAAGCATAGCATCTCTAGGAGTATCAGGCATAGTATCAAACATAGTATCATCACTCATAGTATCAAGCATAGCATCTCTAGCAGTATCAGGCATAGTATCAAGCGTAGCATCTCTAGTAGTAGTATCACAAGCATCGTCAAGCACATGCGACATATCAAGATTTCTAGCAGGAGGTGATGTCGCAAACTTGCTCATAACTGAAGGTGAAACAAGTGAAGAGCTAGATGGCAATTCCTTACCTCCCCTCGTAGTTGAGGGCAAGACTTTGGTCTTCGGATCCTTCAGATTCTTCATAGTGATCAGCAGATATAAATCCCAAGTAACTCAGAGAATATAGCAATACCTCCCCGGCAACGGCACCAGAAAAATGCGGATTGCAATCTCTGGCGATGGCTAGACGAATGCTGATGACAACAAACCTTCCCCTGCAACAGCACCAGAAGAATGCTGCTAGCACTCCCCGGCAACGAAACTAGAGGAATGTTGGTGATGGCCCACCAACGCGTGGGTTCGCAACAGCTTTTGAGGGTAGAATATTCAACCCAAATTTGTTGGTACGCCAGACAGGAGGTGAGAGAATACTCTCGAGTATTAGCAGCTAAATTTGTCAGATTCAACCGCACCTGAAAGATTAGTATCTGCAAGCAAAGTATCAGTAGCAAAGTAATATGATAACAACGGTGTCAGAAACGACCTGTTGACGGCAGACTATTCCTAATGATTGTATCAATGGCGCCAAGTTGCCTCGTTGACGGAAGTTGTCAGTTCCCGTCAACGACCAGCGAATCAAGATTGTAGAAGGTAGCAGCAGTGTAACGAGCAATAGCAGCGGCAAGGAAAAGCAGTAGTGACAGCAGTAGCAAGTAGCAACAGTAGCAAGCCACAGTAGTAGCAACAGTAGCAACAAAGCAATACAAGTAACAGCAGTAGCAACACTAGTAGCAGCAGGAGGAGAGCAAGACAAGTAACAGCAGTAGGACAAACTCGTAGGCAATGGGTCGGTGATTTGTTTGGATGATATTCATCATGCAACAGCTATAACATGGAGAGATATGTGGCTAGCTCCCGTTCGTCAATGTGATGTAGGCATGCATTCCGTGTGTCGTCATACGTGCTTAGGGAAAAGAACTTGCATGACATCTATTGTCCATCCCTCCCGTGGCAGCGGGGTCCAAAAGGAAACTAGGGGATATTAAGGTTCTCCTGTTAATAAAGAACCGGACCAACGTATTAGCACTTGGTGAACACATGAACTCCTCAAACTATGGTCATCACCGGGAGTGGTTCCGGTTATTGTCACTCCGGGGTTTCCGGATCATAACACATAGTAGGTAACTACAACTTGCAAGATCGGATCTAAAACACACATATATTGGTGACAGCATAATAATTTCAGATCTGAAATCATGGCACTCGGGCCCTAGTGACAAGCATTAAGCATGGCAAAGTAGTAGCAACATCAATCTTAGAACATAGTGGATACTAGGGATCAATCCCCATCAAAACTAACTCGATTACATGATAGATCTCATCCTACTCATCACCGCCCAGCGAGCCTACGAATAGATTACTCACGAACGACGAACAGCTTCATGGAATTGGAGAGGGAAGAAGGTTGATGATGATGATGGCGATGATTTCCCCTCTCCGGAGTCCAAGACGGACTCCAGATATGCCCTCCAGATGAAGAACACGTGGTGGCGGCGCCTCAGTATCGAAAACGCGATGAAAACTTCTCTTTTTTATTTTTTCTGGGATGGAAGGGATCTTATAGAGCTGGTATTGGGGGCGGCAGAGACGTGTGGGACCCACAAGCATGCCCACCGCCACCAGGGGGTGGTGGCGGAACTAGGGCTTGTGGCCCACTGGCCCACCCCCTAAGGTGGAACTTGGCGCAGATATTTTTCTTATTTTCCAAAACTTCTCCGCGTAAATTTTCAGGACGTTTGGAGAACTTTGATTTCTGCACAAAAATAACACCAAGGCAATTCTGCTGAAAACTGCGTGAGTCCAGGTTAGTTCCATTCAAATCATGCAAAATAGAGTCCAGAACAAGGGCAAAAGAGTTTGGAAAAGTAGATATGATGGAGACGTATCAACCAGCAGACGTAAATCCCAAGTGACTCAGAGAATATAGTTGTGCTTCCCCGGCAACGGTGCTAGAAAATAGTCTTGATAACCCACAAGTATAGGGGATCACAACAGTTTTTGAGGGTAGAGTATTCAACCCAAATTTATTGATTCGACACAAGGGGAAGTCAAAGAATATTCTCAAGTATTAGCAGTTGAGTTGTCAGTAGCAAGGTAGTATGATACCAACAGTAGCAACGGTAACTAGTAGCAGCAGTGACAGCAGTAGCGATAGAGTAACATAGCAAGGACCAGTAGGAAAAACTCGTAAGCATTGGATCGGTGAAGGATGATTATGTCGGATGCTATTCATCATGCAACAGTTATAACACGGATAGATATGTAACTAGCTCCAGTTCGTCAATGTAATGTAGGCATGTATTCCGTATGTAGTCATACGTGCTTCGGGAAAAGAACTTGCATGACATCTATTGTCCATCCCTCCCGTGGCAGCGGGGTCCTAATGGAAACTACGGGATATTAAGGTTCTCCTTTTAATAAAGAACCGGACCAACGCATTAACACTTGGTGAATACATGAACTCCTCATACTATGGTCATCTCCGGGAGTGGTTTCGGCTATTGTCACTCCGGGGTTGCCGGGTCATAACACATAGTAGGTGACTACAACTTGCAAGATAGGATCAAGAACACACATATATTGGCAAGAACATAATAGGTTCACATCTGAAATCATGGCACTCGGGCCCTAGTGACAAGCATTAAGAATGGCAAAGTAGTAGCAACTTCAATCTCGGAACATAGTGGATACTGGGGATCAATTCCCGTCAAAACTAACTCGATTACATGATAGATCTCATCCAACCCATCACCGTCCAGCAAGCCTATGATGAGATTACTCACGAACGGTGAAGAGCATCATGGAATTGGCGATGAAGGAAGGTTGGTGATGACGATGGCGATGATCTCCCCTCTCCGGAGCCCAGAACGGACTCCGGATCTGCCCTCCAGAGGAAGAACATGTGGTGGCGGTGCCTCCGTATCATAAAACGCAATGATCTCTTCTCCCTGATTTTTTTCCAGACGAAAGGGACTAAATAGAGCTGAGATTGGAGGCGGTGGAGCAACGTGGGCCCCACAAGCCTGCCAGGCGCGGCCAGGGGGGCGCACCTGGTGGGCTTGTGGGCTCCATGCTCCACTTCCTCCGATGATTCTTGCGCCAACATTTTTTATATATTCCACAAAAAATCCCCGTAAATTTCCAGGTCATTCCGAGAACTTTTATTTCTGGGCAACAACAACACCATCGCAATTCTGCTGAAAACAGCGTTAGTCTGGGTTAGTTCCATTTAAATGATGCAAATTAGAGTCCAAAACAAGGGCAAAAGAGTTTGTAAAAGTAGATACGACGGAGACGTATCAAAAGGCAAGAAGGGTAACTCCAAAAAGAGTAGCAAAATTGTTTCCAATCCGACGAAGAAACCCAAGGCTGGACCTAAGCCAGAAACACAGTGCTATTATTGCAAGGGGATGGGTCACTGGAAGCGCAACTGCCCCAAGTATTTGGCTGGTAAGAAGGCGGCCAAAGAAAAATTAGGTATATGTGATATACTTGTTATTGATGTGTACTTAACCAACTCTCGTAGTAGTGCCTCGGTATTTGATATCGGTTCTGTTGCTCATATTTGCAACTCGAAGCAAGAACTGCAGAATAAACGAAGGCTGGCGAAGGATGAATTGATGATGCGCGTAGGAAATGGTTCCAAGGTTGATGCAATCGCCGTCGGCACAGTCTCACTTCAATTACCATCAGGATTAGTTATGAACTTAAATAATTGTTATTTAGTGCCTGCGTTAAGCATGAACATTATATATGGATCTTGTTTATTGCGAGACGGTTACTCATTTAAGTCAGAGAATAATGGTTGTTCTATTTTTATGAGTAATATCTTTTATGGTCATGCACCCAATGTGAGGGGTTTGTTCATATTGAATCTTGATTGTGATGACACACATATACATAACATTGAGACCAAAAGATGTAGAGTTAATAATGGTAGCACCACATTTTTGTCGCACTGCCGCTTAGGTCATATTGGAGTAAAGCGCATGAAGAAACTCCATACCGATGACTTTTGGAGTCACTTGATTTTGAATCACTTGACACGTGTGAACCATGCCTCATGGGCAAGATGACTAAGACTCCGTTCTCCGGAACAATGGAGCATGCAAGTAACTTGTTGGAGATCATACACACTGATGTGTGCGGTCCAATGAGTGTGGAGGCGCGTGGCGGATATCGTTATTTTCTCACCTTCACTGATCATTTGAGTAGGTATGGATATATCTACTTGATGAACCACAAGTCTGAAACGTTTGAGAATTTCAAGCAATTTCAGAGTGAATTTGAAAATCATCGTAACAAGAAGATCAAGTTCCTACGTTCTGATCGAGGGGGCGAATATGTGAGTTTCGAGTTTGGTGCTCACTTAAGACAATGTGGAATCATTTCACAGTTGACACCACATGGAACACCACAGCGTAATGGTGTGTACGAACGTCGTAATCGTACTTTGTTAGATATGGTGCAATCTATGATGTCTCTTACCGATTTGCCATTATCATTTTGGGGTTATGCATTAGAGACAGCTGCATTCACTTTAAATAGGGCACCGTCAAAATCCATTGAGACGACACCATATGAGCTATGGTATGGCAACATGCCAAAGTTGTCGTTTCTTAAAGTTGGGGATGCGATGCTTATGTTAAAAGGCTTCAGCCTGAAAAGCTGGAACCCAAAGCGGAAAATTGTGTCTTCATAGGTTACCCAAAGGAGACAGTTGGGTACACCTTCTATCTCAGATCCGAGGGCAAAGTGTTTGTTGCTAAGAACGGAGCTTTTCTTGAGAAGGAGTTTCTCTCGAAAGAATTGAGTGGGAGGAAGATAGAACTTGATGAGGTTGTAGAACCTCTGCTCCCTCTAGATGGTGGTGCAGGGCAAGGGGAAACCTCTGTCGAGGCGACACCGGTTGAGGAGGAAGCTAATGATGATGATCATGAATCTTCGGATCAAGTTATTATCGAACCTCGCAGGTCAACAAGATCACATACTGCTCTTGAGTGGTATGGTAATCATGTCTTGTCTATCATGTTGTTAGACAACAATGAACCTACGAATTATGAAGAAGAAATGGTGGGGCCGGATTCCAACAAATGGCTCGAGGCCATGATGTCCGAGATAGGATCTATGTATGAAAACAAAGTGTGGACTTTGGAAGTATTACCTGAAGGTCGCATTGCTATTCAGAACAAATGGATATTTAAGAAGAACACAGACGTAGACGGTAATGTGACCGTTTATAAAGCTCGTCTTGTGGCGAAGGGTTTTTCACAAGTTCAAGGAGTTGACTACGATGAGACATTCTCACCGATAGCGATGCTTAAGTCCGTGTGAATCATGTTAGCAATAGGTGCATTTTTCGATTATGAAATCTGGCATGGATGTCAAAACGGCGTTCATTAACGGTTTTCTTAAGGAAGAGTTGTATATGATGCAACCGGAAGGTTTTGTCGATCTGAAGAATGCTAACAAAGTGTGCAAGCTCCAGCGATCCATTTATGGACTGGTGCAAGCATCTCGGAGTTGGAATAAGTGCTTTGATGAGGTGATCAAAGCATTTGGGTTTATACAAGTTGTTGGAGAATCTTGTATTTACAAGAAAGTGAGTGGGAGCACTATTGTGTTTCTAATATTATATGTGAATGACATATTTCTGATTGGAAACAATGTGGAGTTTTTAGAGACCATAAAAGATTACTTGAACGAATGTTTTTCAATGAATGACCTAGGAGAAGCTGCTTACATATTAGGCATTAAGATCTATAGGGATAGATCGAGACGCCTAATAGGACTTTCACAAAGCACATACCTTGACAAAGTTTTGAAGAAGTTCAAAATGGAGCAGTCCAACAAGGGGTTCTTGCCAGTGTTACAAGGTATAAAGTTGAGTAAGACTCAGTGTCCAGTAACTGCGGAAGATAGAGAAAAGATGAGTACCGTCCCCTATGCTTCGTCCATAGGGTCTATCATGTATGCAATGTTGTGCACGAGACCAAACGTCGGCCTAGCCATAAGTATGGCAGGCAGGTTTCAAAGTAATCCAGGAGTGGATCACTGGACGACGGTCAAGAATATTCTGAAGAACCTGAAAAGGACTAAGTAAATGTTTCTCATTTATGGAGGTGACGAAGAGCTTGTCGTAAAGGGTTACGTCGATGCAAGCTTTGACACTGATCCGGATGACTCTAAGTCTCAAACCGGATACGTATTTATTCTTAATGGGGGTGTGGTAAGCTGGTGCAGTTCCAAGCAAAGCATCATAACAGATTCTACATGTGAAGCGGAGTACATGGCAACGTCAGAGGCAGCTAAGGAGGGTGTCTGGATGAAGCAGTTCATGACGGATATTGGAGTGGTACCGAGCGCACTAAATCCAATAACTTTGTTCTCTGACAACACTTGTGCCATTGCTTTAGCAAAGGAACCAAGGTTTCACAAGAAGACCAGACAGATCAAACGAGCTTCAACCTCATCCTCGACTACGTCGAAGGAGAGGACGTAAATATTTGCAAAGTACACACGGATCTGAATGTAGTAGATCCGCTGACTAAACCTCTTCCACGAGCGAAGCATGATCAACACCAGAATTGTATGCCTGTTAGATCCATTCCAATGTAAATCGCATAGCGATGTGAGACTAGATTATTGACTCTAGTGCAAGTGGGAGACTGTTGGAAATATGCCCTAGAGGCAATGATAAAATAGTTATTATTATATTTTCTGTTTTAACATAATCGTTTATTATCCATGCTATAATTGTATTGAATGAAAGCATAGATACATGTGTGGATATATAGACAAAACAATGTCCCTAGTAAGCCTCTAGTTAGCTAGCCAGTTGATCAAGGATGGTTAAGGTTTTCTAACCATATACAAGTGTTGTCACTTGATAACTGGATCACATCATTGGGAGAATGATATGATGGACAAGACTCAAATTATAAATGTAGCATGTGATCGTGTCATTTTGTTGCTATTATTTTCTGTGTGTCAAGTACTGTGACAGCCCGATGCCGACGTTCCAGAAGCTTCCCCTTTTCTTTCCGTTTTCGTCGTGTGGGTATTTTCAGTTGCCGCATCATCATCGCATCATGCGCATCATCAGCATAGCATCGGCATCTCCGTCGCCGCCCGTTTTCAAAACTTGCATCCGCTAGTACTTCCCGGTTCTCGTCGTTGTCCGTTCTGAGCCCGACCGCACTCGCACGCGCCCGCGGCACCGTCGAAACCCTCTTTTAAAAGTGTGCGTTAAACTTCCTCTGATCGGGTTGAAATTTGACGTGCGGAGTTATTTTAATATAGGTAGGCCGCTTGTCGAATTTCGTCGCGATCAGAGACCGTCTGGTACCCGAACGGTCGCCCGTAGCGGCACCGTATTCGGTCTACCGTCGACGTCCGTCGGTGTTTTAAAATTCGTGCCGCGCCGCCCGTTCTCCCACTCGTCTCCGGATATCCCCTCTGCACGGCCGTGTACCCATACCCGCGTTCGGAATCGTCCGAATCCGACCCCGCGGTTGGATCCGGAACGCGATTCCGGTTAACCGAGCCCCTCTTTTCTTTATATATACCCCCTCCTCCTTAATTTTTGGACAGCCTCCTCTCTCCTCCTCGAAATCGACGCCCTAACCCTAACCCTAGCTGCCCCCACAGCCTCTCTCTCTCCTCTCAGATCTGATCCACCAGGGCAGCCGATCTGGACCGTCGGATCCCTGATCCAACGGCCTAGGCTCCTCCCGCAGCCCCGTCCTTGGCCTCCCGAGCTGCAGATCCTCGGGCCGAAGTGCACCTAAGCCTGCCGCCAGGACCGCCGGTCGCCGCCTGCCCGGGGCGCCGCCGCCTCCTCCGGCCGTCTCCCGCCGCCGCCGGGCCCCCAGCGCCGCGCCGGAGCCCCGCCGCCAGGCCAGCCCGCGCCGCCGCCATGCGTCGCCGCCACTTCCCCGATTGCGCCCGGATCCGGCCGGCCCCGCCCTCTCCAGCATCCTGCCTCGCCGGATCCCGCCGCTTGGACCGCAACCTTGCCGGGTCCCGGTCAGATCTCGTGATCCCCTCCGCCGGCGGCCGCCTCTGCTCGTGCGGGAGGAAGACGAGGCCCCCGCTCAACCGGCTCCCCGCCTGGACCGCTCGCCAGCACCGCATGGGCCTCTCGCCTCCAACCGCCGCGGCCCAGGCTCCTCCGCCCCGGCCTGGATCGGCCTCCCTCGAGCGAGCCGTCCCGCGGCTCAGCTGGGCCCCGGAGCCGGCCCAGCAGCCAGTACGCCCCGGATCTGAGCCGGCCCACCTCTTTGCCTCGGTCAGGCCGGCCCCGAAGCCCACCGAGGTGAGCTTATCCCCCGCCCCAGGCGCTGTGTTACTATGTTGCGCCGCCTGTTCGGCCCGTTAGTGTATTTAGGAATTTTTGGAATAAATTATATTCCAAAAAAATACTCGTATATTAGATCGCGCGTAGTTTAATATCCGTGTGTCCGATCGGGGCGAGTAATATATGCTTCTCGTGTAACTTTTCGCGTACAATCCGATTTTACAACTTGCACTTTTATTTGTCGTGGTTTAACGTGCCAAAATGCCTAGTTTTACGTGCTGTCCCGATAGGTTTGTTGCCCGTAGTTATTTTCGGGCTGTTTGATTTGCCCGTATGCCATAGATAAAATGTCCATGTTTTAGGGACCATATTTCTACGTATTTTTAGCACGGTCACTCGTATTTTTGCGTGTAGGGGTTTGCCGCTAGATTATTTTACGTGTCTAGGGTTATTTTCCGCTTTAATGTGTGGCATTATTTTGTGTTGCAAACCCCATATATTTTATATGTTTCCGGGGTAGAAAAATCCATTGGATTTTTCTGTGCAATTAGTTTTAGCTTTTGAGTAGTTTAATTCACGCGATATTTTGCCGTGATGCCCTTTTCTTTAATTCGTAGGTTTTATTTCGGGCCTCGTTTGAATAAGTTGTCAACTAGGGAATTCTTCTTAGATGTTTTGTTTAGCCCCTGGTATTTTTGGTTGCAATAGAAATGCATGTTTAGGCGTGTTTTGATTGCCCTCAAGTTGCTAGGAATATTGCTGTTTTAGAGGAGCTGAAATATTTCTAAGTCTGGTATCTGTTATATTTTGTTGCTGTCTTGTCTTGCTTGCATCTTGTGATCTGTAGCTCTTTTGAGGTTGGTCCAATGGAGTTAGTTGTACCCCTTATGTTTATCTAGCTTGCTGTGAAGTTTCATGCCATTTGGAGACCTGTAGCGATAGGTTTTGCTGCTGTCAATATTGCTTCAGGCTGAAAACTGCACTTTCAGGAGGTGTTGTTTTCACTAAGTCTGAAATAGTGTGTGAGATGCCATTTTGTGTCTTCTTTTCCTAGTGCTCCTTTCTGCCATGCTAGTTGTGGTTAGTTGTTCGTAGAAGTGCTTCTTGCCCTCTTCCGTGCCATGCTTTGCTTGGGCATATCGGAGTTGTGTAGCCGAAGTTGTGAGGCGTAGAAAGTGCTATGTGGCTGATTTTGGCAGATTGTAGCGTTTTCTTGTTTTGCTCGTAGTTTTCGAACCGTAGCTCCGATTAGATCGTGTCCTACATGAAACTTGCTTAGAAACTCATGTAGTTTCATTTTATCTTGCTGGTGGTATGTTTTGAAGTGCTCGTAGCCTCCGTTGCACACATTTTGCATTCATGCCATCATATCTTGCGGTGCTTGTATCTTTTGAACCGAAGCTCCGTTGGAGATGTTCTTTACGTGTAGGTTGCTTGCCTTGACGCGTAGAATCACGTGAACCTATTGGTTTTGCTGTTTAACAACTAATTAAAGGTGTTAATTCAGATCTGGACAGAATTGTAAATTAACATGTGAGGTCGTTTTGGAGGTGCTATATGTCATTTCCGACCTCATTTAAAATGCCTAGATAGGTAGTTTAATTTCCGCTTCCCCTCTTGCTTGTTTGACAACATTATTATTGCCGTGTAGATAACCGGGAGTGAACTAAATAATTAACGTGGAGTTTCGTCAATATGCAACTCGTGCATATTGAACTTCACTTAATGTGTAGTGTTTGATTGTGTGATTTGCCATGCCGTGACTTGCATGTATTCAGTAGCTCATGCATCATATGTGTTGTGCATCGTGTGGTGAATTCCGTGTGATGATTTGTGTTTCCGGTTTGCTTCGCCTCGATAGAGCTCCGCACGCGTGCCGGATTGTGAGGACCCGCTCGACTACGTCGGTTCGTCTACTTCACGTAGTCGTTCTTCTTCCAAGCGAGACCTCAGGCAAGATGATCATTTCCCCAGATACCATTACTATCATTGCCATGCTAGTTTATCGCTTCTATCGTTTATGTCTCGTTGCCTACCACCTGTTAAATTCAAACTCTCAACAATGCCATGAAACCGTCAACCTGTTCAACCTAGCAAACCACTGATTGGCTATGTTACCGCTTGCTTAACCCTGTGTAGTGTTGCTAGTTGCAGGTGCAGTTGCTTCCATGTGAAAGCATGGGTTCCTTGATATATCACCATATTAAATGCTATCTAATTTAATGCACCTATATACTTGGTAAAAGGTGGAAGGCTCGGCCTTTCTAGCCTGGTGTTTTGTTCCACCTTTGCCCCCTTAGTTTCCGGCTACCGGTGTTATGTTCCATATTTGAGCGCTCCTAACACGATCGGGGGTTGTTATGGGGACCCCCTTGATAATTCGTTTTATATTAAGATTGGTCTGGCAAGGCCCAACTTTGGTACTACATTTTCCTAAACACCTAATAAAATTGCATAGGGACTTTCCGGACCCCGAAGATAATTTAATCAACCCCCGGGCCAGTGCTCCTCATGAGTGTTGGTCTAAATTGGCAGACTACGAGGCCACCGCGGGGCAAACGGAGGTTTGGTACTCCTAATGTGACCCATCCGTCGTGTCCTGAGAACGAGGTACGTGACTCCTACCGGGATCGTCGACACGTCGGGCGGCCTTGCTGGATTAGTTTTACCTTTGACGAGATATCTTGTGCATCGGGATTCCGGTGATGCTTTGGGTAATCTCAGAGTTGAGGTTTTCCACTAGGGAATCCGACGAGATCGCAAGCTTCGTGATTGAGGATTTCGATGCGGCTTGTGGTAATTTGTGATGGACTAGTTGGAGCACCCATGCAAGGTTAAATCTTTTCGGAAAGCCGTGCCCGCGGTTATGTGGCAACGTGGAAACTTTGTTTAACACTGGTTCTAGATAACTTGAAGTTAACTAATTAAAACTTGCCAACTGCGTGCGTAACCGTGACTGTCTCTTTCGTGAGTTCCTTCTCCGATCGAGGACACGGTGGGCTTATGTCTGACGTAGGTAGGTGTTAGGGATCATTCGTTTGATCATCAGTAGTTCACGTCCGTTATGCGTAGATCTTCCCCCTCTTATTTCTTGTACTCGTAAGTTTATCCACCAAACATATGCTTAGCCACTGCTGCAACCTCACCACTTAACTTACCTCACCCATTAAGCTTTGCTAGTCTTGATACCTTTAGAAATGAGATTGCTGAGTCCCCGTGGCTCACAGATTACTACAACACCAGTTGCACGTATAGATAAAGGTTACATGACGCGAGCGCGTTGATTGTTCATTTGGAGTTGCCTCTTCATCTTCTTCTTCTTCGATCTAGGATGGGTTCCAGGCCGGCAGCCTGGGATAGCAAGGATGGACGTCGTTCTTCTTTTGTCGTTTGTTTTCGTCCGTAGTCGGACCCTGCTCTTACTCTGGATGATTATGTAATGTACTGGTGTGACTCTGATGTAGCTTGCGGCGAGTGTAAGCCAACTCTTTATATATCTCTTGTTTTCAGTAAACGTACTTGTAACGATATCCATTCTTGTGACATGACGAGATGCGCTTCTATCCCTGACGAGGCCCTCGAGCCAAATCGAGGATAGGGTCGCATCTTGTGCGTGACAAGTTGGTATCAGAGCAAGGACCGACCTAGGAGCCCCCTTGATTGATCGAACTTGGCCGAGTCGAGTCTAGTGAAAACTATTTGAGTCTTAGTTATATATCGGAGGGTAGGATTTTTTTTTTCTCCTCTTCTATGCTCTGGTGAGGAATCTTGACGTAATATTTTAATTCTACTTCTCTTCTCACTCAAAATTTATTTTAGGATCACGCGGATATTTTTGGAATCTATATGATGCCGATATGACGGAGTTCTGTCTTGGTGCCTCCTGTCTGACTTGATTTTCTTCCGGGGAGTTGAGCTCCAGGGGATTCTTGAGCACATCGATATCATTCAGATTTCTTAGTATCTCAGGACGAAGGATGTTCGTAATTGCTTCAATACTAGTAGTGGCGACATAACCCCGATGTCCCTAGTACTGGTGCAGATTGTTCGGGAGTACTGCCATACTTTGTATCGTTGTGATCACGAGGGTCTGTTGTAGATGAAGGTCCGAGATTCTGGTCGTGTCTTGACGGATGTGATACAAGTGACGGTTTAGTATAGGAGTTGTGTGATATTACTCCTTGTATCCGTGTACCAGATTGCATGACCAGATATTTCGGGAATTCATAGGTGGGAATTCAAGTAGTTACTTATAGGACATTCTTCCAACAAATGCATGATGTTAGGTTGGGGTTCGACATCTAGTGGATTCGTTTGTTCACGGTCGACTTAAAGCGGTACACGTTGTGTCTTAAAGAGTCCTTGTAGCTTGCTACGACTCGGGGACGCTTCCTATGTCAGGTGCACTGCCCTGCACTTGATGGCTACTGTAAATCGTGCCCGTGCGATCCTGTCCACGAAAATATCGAACGGAAATCTTTCTCATGAGTTTGTTCTGGCTTGTTTCGTAAGCCTCATCCCTTTGTTTTGTTGATTATGGTAATTCGTGTTGCTTCGATGTCAAGTGGTGATTTTAGATCTTTTCTAAGAGGTATTCTCATATTTTTATGAGAGTATTAATTCTTTTGCTTTATCGATTGTCATGTCAATTCCTTTTAAACAGGAGTCATCGTATCAATTCCATTCAACCGATGTGCTTCTCTGCAACTGAATCCAATCCTCTCCAGTTTTGCAAGATCATTCTCTCTTTATTCCGGAGTTCATCTCATCTGTCCCATGTTGTCTTTGTTTTTCCCACCCTCCCGCCCTTTTTTCTCAGTGATTCAATTTTCATCCAAGAGTTTCCTTTTCATTGTGCTTCCGCTGTCTGTTCTTTCTCTCTTACCCGGTGAATTTAATTCAGATATCCGTGTTCATCATATCCTTTTTATCCTTGTAATTATTTCCTATATTGGAAATTGTTATGAGTCTATCTTGCTATTCATTCCTCTTTTTCCTATCCGGAGTGCTGAAGATATCTCTGAGTTTCGAGTTCTCAACCTCATCTAGTTCTCTTCATACCGGTGCAATATCTCTCCTTATAATCAGTTGTTTCAATGGTGATTTCTTTGAGTGGGCCCATAACCCACAGGTTTTTCCGAGGATCTTTCTTGGTTTTTTTTAATCTTTTCCGGAGATCCTTAATTCTTTTCAACTATGACGTAAGTATGAATTTCATCAGTCACATTCCTTCTTCAAGATCTATTTGAATTAATTCTCATATTTGGCTCAACCTTGCATCCTTGTTTATTCCGAAATGTCTCATTAATTCTTGGTGGTGTTCTCCCCCTCATTCTCAGCTTGCTATCTGAAGGAGTGTTTCTCTCAATCTTGATCTATTCTCTTGCAGTTTCATCATTTCAGCTTCGTGTGTCCTCCCATTTGTTGTCAATCATGAGTAATCCCTTTCGTGCTATCCGGTGCTTCTCCGAGTGGTTTTTATTTCTCGTTCCTCCGAAGGCCATCATTTTAGAAGATTCTTCGTTCTCAACTTTCAGCTTTCATCCTCAATTCTTCTCCATTGTTGTCTCTTCGTTCATCTCTCGATTATCCGGTGCCTTGTTCAAGTTTTCTCTCAGGTGGCTCGTGATCTCTTCATTCTCATGTATCTCCAGTCACTCATGGTTGCCTCATTCATTTCAATTCTCACCAGTGCCTCTTTCAAGATTTCTTCTAGTTTGTGCTCATATCTCTCCTTAATCATTTCTAGAAGAATAAGTTGTATGCTAGATCTGTTGCTTGTCATCAATTTAACTTGATGAAGGATAAGCATAACATAATTCTTATTCTTGTTCTTCCTTCTTTCAAGAGATTTCAATTCTTCTTCCGGAGTGACTCATGATATCAATTCTTTCCTCAAGTTTTCTTCTCTTGCATTCCCAAGTGCATTTGTTCTTCCTTGATCCTTTGAGGTGGTATTATAGCCTTCTTGTTAGTGTAGGAGTCTCGAAGAGATTTCCTTTCAAATACAAGAAAACTAACCCATCAATTCTACGTTCATGGGATATTTTCAACCCATGATTTCTTCATTGAGCTATTTTGGTTTGGATTTCACCTAAAACTTTTCCTATGGATTGTGCTATCATGGTGCTTGTCTTTAATCCAAGTTCTCAATGTTTCCTCTTGGCGTAAGTATTTGTTCATATCTTGTTTCTCGTAATCTATCCTTGGTTCTTTTAGTGGTTGGTTGTCACCTCATATTTGTTGAGATGATTTTCTTAAGCCCACTACTATCTTGTTCTTTTCGTTGTTGGTTTTCCAACTACTATGTCAATTCTCTGTCCGGAGGCTCTTCAATTCTATGGTGATGGTAGTTGTCATTCTTTTCTTCATTCTCTTCTTATGCTTGAGCTAGTTCATATTCTATTGTTCCGGAGGCATTGTGATATTGCTATTTTGGGTCAATCTTGTTGTTCTATCAAGATCATGGTGTTCCCTTTCTCTATTTACTTGTTTGTTGTGAATATTGTCTATTTCTTCCACCTTTCTGAATTTTTTGTCCCATTTTCCTACCGAAGTGCTGCCGAAATTTTCCGTGAATTATTGCTTCTTTCTTATATCATTCCTCGTCTCCTTGCAACCTTCAAGGATCGTTGGTTTCACTCGTTTGGCAAAGAAGCAACTAATTTTTACCTCTTGTTCTTTCTCATCCTCTCCCCCTTTCATTCTTGGATCTCGGGGCGAGATCCTCTTGTAGTGTAGGAGAGTTGTGACAGCCCGATGCCGACGTTCCAGAAGCTTCCCCTTTTCTTTCCGTTTTTGTTGTGTGGGTATTTTCAGTTGCCGCATCATCATCGCATCATGCACATCATCAGCATAGCATCGGCATCTCCGTCGCCGCCCGTTTTCAAAACTTGCATCCGCTAGTAGTTCCCGGTTCTCGTCGTTGTCCGTTCTGAGCCCGACCGCACTCGCACGCACCCGCGGCACCGTCGAAACCCTGTTTTAAAAGTTTGCGTTAAACTTTCTCTGATCGGGTTGAAATTTGACGTGCGGAGTTATTTTTATATAGGTAGGCCGCCTGTCGAATTTCGTTGCGATCGGAGACCGTCTCGTACCCGAACGGTCGCCCGTAGCGGCACCGTATTCGGTCTACCGTCGGACGTCTGTCGGTGTTTTAAAATTCGTGCCTCGCCGCCCGTTCTCCCTCTCGTCTCCGGATATCCCCTCTGCACGGCCGTGTACCCATACCCGCGTTCGGAATCGTCCGAATCCGACCCCGCGGTTGGATCCGGAACGCGATTCCGGTTAACCGAGCCCCTCTTTTCTTTATATATACCCCCTCCTCCTTAATTTTTGGACAGCCTCCTCTCTCCTCCTCGAAATCCGCGCCCTAACCCTAACCCTAGCCGCCCCCACAGCCTCTCTCTCTCCGCTCAGATCTGATCCACCAGGGCGCCGATCTGGACCGTCGGATCCCTGATCCAACGGCCCAGGCTCCTCCCGCAGCCCCGTCCTTGGCCTCCCGAGCTGCAGCTCCTCGGGCCGAAGTGCACCTCCGCCTGCCGCCTGCACCGCCGGTCGCCGCCTGCCCGGGGCGCCGCCGCCTCCTCCGGCCGTCTCCCGCCGCCGCCGGGCCCCCAGCGCCACGTCGGAGCCCCGCCGCCAGGCCAGCCCGCGCCGCCGCCATGCGTCGCCGCCGCTTCCCCGATGTGCGCCCGGATCGGCCGGCCCCGCCCTCTCCAGCATCCTGCCTCGCCAGATCCCGACGCTTGGACCGCAACCTTGCCGGGTCCCCGCCAGATCTCGTGATCCCCTCCGCCGGCGGCCGCCTCTGCTCGTGCGGGAGGAAGACGAGGCCCCCGCTCGACCGACTCCCCGCCTGGACCGCTCGCCAACACCGCATGGGCCTCTCGCCTCCAGCCGCCGCGGCCCAGGCTCCTCCGCACGGCCCGGATCGGCCTCCCTCGAGCGAGCCGTCCCGCGGCTCAGCTGGGCCCCGCGGCCGGCCCAGCAGCCAGTCCGCCCCGGATCTGAGCCGGCCCACCTCTTCGCCTCGACCAGGCCGGCCCCGAAGCCCATCGAGGTGAGCTTATCCCCCGCCCCAGGCGCTGTGTTACTATGTTGCGCCGCCTGTTCGGCCCGTTAGTGTATTTAGGAATTTTTGGAATAAATTGTATTCTAGAAAAATATCTGTATATTAGATCGCGCGTAGTTTAATATCCGTGTGTCGGATCGGGGTGAGTAATATATGCTTCTCGTGTAACTTTTCGCGTAGAATCTGATTTTACAACTTGCACTTTTATTTGTCGTAGTTTAACGTGCCAAAATGCCTAGTTTTACATGTTGTCTCGATAGGTTTGTTGCCCGTAGTTATTTTCGCGCATGTTTGATTTGCCCGTATGCCGTAGATAAAATGTCCATGTTTTAGGGACCATATTTCTACGTATTTTTAGCGCGGTCACTCGTATTTTTGCGTGTAGGGGTTTGCCGCTAGATTATTTTACGTGTCTAGGGTTATTTTCCGCTTTAATGTGTGGCATTATTTTGTGTTGCAAACCCCATATATTTTATATGTTTCCGGGGTAGAAAAATCCATTGGATTTTTCTGTGCAATTAGTTTTAGCTTTTGAGTAGGTTAATTCGCGTGATATTTTGCCGTGATGCCCTTTTTTTTAATTCGTAGCTTTTATTTTCGGCCTCGTTTGAATAAGTTGTCAACTAGGGAATTCTTCTTAGATGTTTTGTTTAGCCCCTGGTATTTTTGGTTGCAACAGAAATGCATGTTTAGGTGTGTTTTCATTGCCCTCAAGTTGCTAGGAATAGTGTTGTTTTAGAGGAGCTGAAATATTTCTAAGTCTGGTATCTGTTATATTTTGTTGCTGTCTTGTCTTGCTTGCATCTTGTGATCTATAGCTCTTTTGAGGTTGGTCCAATGGAGTTAGTTGTACCCCTTATGTTTCTCTAGCATGCTGTGAAGTTTCATGCCATTTGGAGACCTGTAGCTATAGGTTTTGCTGCTGTCAATATTGCTTCAGGCTGAAAACTGCACTTTCAGGAGGTGTTGTTTTCACTAAGTCTGAAATAGTGTGTGAGATGCCATTTTGTGTCTTCTTTTCCTAGTGCTCCTTGCTGCCATGCTAGTTGTGGTTAGTTGTTTGTAGAAGTGCTTCTTGCCCTCTTCCGTGCCATGCTTTGCTTGGGCATATCGGAGTTGTGTAGCCGAAGTTGTGAGGCGTAGAAAGTGCTATGTGGCTGATTTTGGCAGATTGTAGCGTTTTCTTGTTTTGCTCGTAGTTTTCGAACCGTAGCTCCGATTAGATCGTGTCCTACATGAAACTTGCTTAGAAACTCATGTAGTCTCATATTATCTTGCTGGTGGTATGTTTTGAAGTGCTCGTAGCCTCCGTTGCACACATTTTGCATTCATGCCATCATATCTTGCGGTGCTTGTATCTTTTGAACCGTAGCTCCGTTGGAGATGTTCTTTACGTGTAGGTTGCTTGCCTTGACACGTAGAATCACGTGAACCTATTGGTTTTGCTGTTTAACAACTAATTAAAGGTGTTAATTCAGATCTGGACAGAATTGTAAATTAACATGTGAGGTCGTTTTGGAGGTGCTATATGTCATTTCCGACCTCATTTAAAATGCCTAGATAGGTAGTTTAATTTCCGCTTCCCCTCTTGCTTGTTTGACAACATTATTATTGCCGTGTAGATAACCGGGAGTGAACTAAATAATTAATGTGGAGTTTCGTCAATATGCAACTCGTGCATATTGAACTTCACTTAATGTGTAGTGTTTGATTGTGTGATTTGCCATGTCGTGACTTGCATGTATTCAGTAGATCATGCATCATATGTGTTGTGCATCGTGTGGTGAATTCCGTGTGATGATTTGTGTTTCCGGTTTGCTTCGCCTCGATAGAGCTCCGCACGCGTGCCGGATTGTGAGGACCCGCTCGACTACGTCGGTTCGTCTGCTTCACCGAGTCGTTCTTCTTCCAAGCGGGACCTCAGGCAAGATGATCATTTCCCCAGATACCATTACTATCATTGCCATGCTAGTTTATCGCTTCTATCGTTTATGTCTCGTTGCCTACCACCTGTTAAATTCAGCCTCTCAACAATGCCATGAAACCGACAACCTGTTCAACCTAGCAAACCACTGATTGGCTATGTTACCGCTTGCTTAACCCTGTGTAGCGTTGCTAGTTGCAGGTGCAGTTGCTTCCATGTGAAAGCATGGGTTCCTTGATATATCACCATATTAAATGCTATCTAATTTAATGCACCTATATACTTGGTAAAGGTGGAAGGCTCGGCCTTTCTAGCCTGGTGTTTTGTTCCACCTTTGCCCCCTTAGTTTCCGGCTACCGGTGTTATGTTCCATATTTGAGCGCTCCTAACACGATCGGGGTTGTTATGGGGACCCCCTTGATAATTCGTTTTTTATTAAGACTGGTCTGGCAAGGCCCAACTTTGGTACTACATTTGCCTAAACACCTAATAAAATTGCATAGGGACTTTCCGGACCCCGAGGATAATTTAATCAACCCCCGGACCAGTGCTCCTCATGAGTGTTGGTCCAAATTGGCAGACTACGGGGCCACCGCGGGGCAACCCGAGGTTTGGTACTCCTAGTGTGACCCATCCGTCGTGTCCTGAGAACGAGGTACGCGACTCCTATCGGGATCGTCGACACGTCGGGCGGCCTTGCTGGATTAGTTTTACCTTTGACGAGATATCTTGTGCATCGGGATTCCGGTGATGCTTTGGGTAATCTCAGAGTTGAGGTTTTCCACTAGGGAATCCGACGAGATCGCGAGCTTCGTGATTGAGGATTTCTATGCGGCTTGTGGTAATTTGTGATGGACTAGTTGGAGCACCCCTGCAGGGTTAAATCTTTTCGGAAAGCCGTGCCCACGGTTATGTGGCAACGTGGAAACTTTGTTTAACACTGGTTCTAGATAACTTGAAGTTAACTAATTAAAACTTGCCAACTGCGTGCGTAACCGTGACTGTCTCTTTCGTGAGTTCCTTCTCCGATCGAGGACACGGTGGGGTTATGTCTGACGTAGGTAGGTGTTAGGGATCATTCGTTTGATCATCAGTAGTTCACGTCCGTTATGCGTAGATCTTCCCCCTCTTATTTCTTGTACTCGTAAGTTTATCCACCAAACATATGCTTAGCCGCTGATGCAACCTCACCACTTAACTTACCTCACCCATTAAGCTTTGCTAGTCTTGATACCTTTGGAAATGAGATTGCTGAGTCCCCCGTGGCTCACAGATTACTACAACACCAGTTGCAGGTACAGATAAAGGTTACATGACGCGAGCGCGTTGATTGTTCATTTGGAGTTGCCTCTTCATCTTCTTCTTCTTCGATCTAGGATGGGTTCCAGGCCGGCAGCCTGGGATAGCAAGGATGGACGTCGTTCTTCTTTTGTCGTTTGTTTTCGTCTGTAGTCGGACCCTGCTCTTACTCTTGATGATTATGTAATGTACTGGTGTGACTCTGATGTAGCTTGTGGCGAGTGTAAGCCAACTCTTTATATATCTCTTCTTTTCAGCACACGTACTTGTAACGATATCCATTCTTGCGACACGACGAGATGCGCTTCTATCCCTGACGAGGCCCTCAGGCCAAATCGAGGATAGGGTCGCATCTTGGGCGTGACAAGTATTCATTCCTATGACCATGAGATCATGTAACTCACTGACATCGGAGGAATACCTTGTGTGCATAAAACGTCACAACGTTGTAGGGTGACTATAAAGGTGCTCTAGAGGTATCTCCGAAGGTGTCCGTTGAGTTAGCATGGATCAAGACTGGGATTTGTCACTCCATGTGACGCAGAGGTATCTCGGGGCCCACTCGGTAATACAACATCACATATAAGCCTTGCAAGCAATGTGACTCAAGTGTAAGTCACGGGATCTTGTATTATATAACGAGTAAAGACACTTGCTAGTAACGAGATTTAAATAGGTATAGAGATACCGACGATCAAATCTCGGGCAAGTAACATACCGAAGGACAAAGGGAATGTTATACGGATTATATGAATCCTTGTCACAGAGGTTCAACCGATAAGATCTGCATAGAATATGTAGGATCCAATATGGACATCCAGGTCCCGCTATTGGATATTGACCGAGGATCGTCTCGGGTCATGTCTGCCTAGTTCTCAAACCCGTAGGGTCTGCACACTTAAGGTTCGGTGACAATTAAGTATAGTTGAGTTATAGGTGTTGGTGACCGAAGGTTGTTCGAAGTCCCGGATGAGATCACGGACGTCATGAGGGTTTCCGGAATGGTCCGGAAATGAAGATTGATATATAGGATGGTTTCATTTGGTCACCGGAAAGATTTCGGGCATTACCGGCAGTGTACCGGGAGTGACGAATGGGTTTCGGGTATTCACCAGGAGGGGCCCACCCACCCGGGAGTGAGCCCAATAGTCCTAGGATAGCGCACCATCCCTTAGTGGGCTGGTAAGGCCAGCCCAAGTGGACTATGGCGCCAAGGAAAGAAAAACCAAAAGAAAAAAAAATGGAGAGGGAGGTGGGTTAGGAAGGAGTGGACTCCTACTCCTCCAAACCGAATTGGAGTGGGATTTCATCTCCTCCTTCGGCCGGCGCCCTTGGGGCTCTCTTGAGCCCCAAGTTTAGCCCCTCCCCTCCTCCTATATATACTAGAGGTTTTAGGGTTTTTGAAACACAACTTTGCCACGTGCAACTCAAACCTATACCTCGTAGTTCTTCCTCTAGATCGGATTTCTGCGGAGCTCGGGCGGAGCCCTGCAGGAATAGATCATCACCATCACCGGCGCACCGTCACGCTGCTGGAGAACTCATCTAATTCCCCGTCTCTCTTGCTGGAACAAGAAGGCGGAGATCGTCATCGAGCAATACGTGTGCTAAACGCGAAGGTGTCGCCGTTCGGTGCTAGATCAGGACGGATCGTGGGAGGACGGTGATTTGAATCATGAAGTTGTACCACTACATTAAACGCGTTTCTTAATGCTTCCCGCTTAGCGATCTACATGGGTATGTGGATCCAATCTCCCTCTCGTAGATGAACATCACCATGATAGATCTTCGTGTGTGTAGGAAAATATTTGTTTCAAATGCAACGTTCCCCAACAGTGGCATCATGACCTAGGTTCATGCATAGATGTAATCTCGAGTAGAACACAAAAGTTTTTGTGGGCGTTGATGTTCAATTTGCTGCCCTCCTTAGTCTTTTCTCGATTTGGCGGTATTGTTGGATTGAAGCGGGCCGGACCAACATTACTCATACGCTTACGAGAGACCGGTTTCATCGACCAACATGCAACTCGTTGCATAAAGATGACTGGCGGGTGTCTGTTTCTTGGAGAGAGGTTAAAAAGCAATTTGCACATCTCCGTTGTGGTTTTTGCATAAGTAAGATGCGATCATACTAGATACCCATAGCATCCACGTAAAACATGCAACAACAAATTAGAGGACGTCTAACTTGTTTTTGCAGGGTATGCTTGTGATGTGATATGGCCAAAGACGTGATGTGATATATTGGATGTATGAGATGGTCATGTTGTAATAGTTAATATCGACTTGCACGTCGATGCTACGGCAACCGGCAGGAGCCATAGGGTTGTCTTTAAACTAACGTTTGTGCTTGCAGATGCAACATTCCCCAACAGTGGAATCCTACTTGGAGTAGGATTGGAGGTGGTGTCCTCCACCTCCTCTCCACCTCGTCCAAACCTAGAATATTTGGGGCTGCCTCCTCCCCTCCCTCCCTCCTATATATACTACATGATTTTCACGGCAGCCCTAACCCTAATAAGCCACGTGTTGCCCTCTCTCTCTCTCTCTAGGTCGTTTTCTCCTCTAGATAAGTTCACTAGAGCTTGGCGAAGCCCTGCTGGATTAGTTCACCACCACCACCACCATGTCGTCATGCTGGAGAACTAATCAACCTCTCTGCCCCTCTTGCTAGATCAAGAAGGCAGAGATCGTCATCGAGTTGTACGTGTGCTGAACGCGAAGGTTCCGTCTGTTCGGAACTATATAGGGAAGGATCATGATGAGATCACGGAACGGATCGTGATGAGATCGCGGGACGGATCCTGATGAGATCGTGGGACGGATCGTGATTAGATCGTGAAGACGTATGACTACATCAACCGTGTTATATATGCTTCTGCTTAGCAGTCTACAAGGGTATGTAGATGCACTCTCCCCTCTCGTAGATGGTCATCACCATGGATAGATCTTGTGTGCGCATAGGAATTTTTTTGTTTTCCATGCAACATTTTTCAATAGTGGCATCATGATCCAGGTCTATGCGTAGATGACATCTCAAGTAGAACACAAAGGACTTTGTGGGCGTTGATGTTCATATTACTACCCTCCTGACTCTTTTCTTGATTCGGCAGTATTGTTGGATGAAGCGGCCCGGACCAACATTACTCGTACGCTTACGAGAGACCAGTTTCATCGACTAAAATGCAACTTGTTGCATAAAGATGACTGGCGGGTGTCTATTTCTCCAACTTTAGTTGAATCGGATTTGACCAAGGTGGTCCTTGGAGAAGGTTTAATAGCAACTTGAATATCACCGTTGTGGTTTTGCGTAAGTAAGATGCGATTAGACTAGATACCCATAGCAGTCACATAAAACATGCAACAACAAATTAGAGGACGTCTAACTTGTTTTTGCAGGGTATGCATGTGATGTGATATGGCCAACAACATGATGTGATATATTTGATGTATGAGATGATCATGTTGTAGTAGTTAAATATCAACTTGCATGTCGATGCTACGGCAACCGGCAGGAGCCATAGGGTTTTCTTTAATTATTTTGTGCTTGATGATGCTTTGCTTTATCGCTAGACAGTAGCTTTAGTAGTAACAACATAGTTACCGCGACAACCTCGATGGCAGCACAATGATGGATATCATGATGATGGAGATCATGGTGTGGCGCCGGTGATGATGGAGATCATGCATGTGCTTTGGCGATGGAGATCAAGAAGCACAAGTTCATGGCCATATCATGTCACTTATGATTTCCATGTGATGTTAATCCTTTTATGCACCTTATTTTTCTTAGCACGACGGTATCATTATAAGGTGATACCTCACTTAAGTTTCAAGATAAAATTGTGTTCTCCCTGAGTGTGCACCGTTGCGATAGTTCGTCGTTTCGAGACACCACGTGATGATCGGGCGTGATAGACTCTACGTTCACATACAACGGGTGCAAAACAGTTGCACACGTGGAACACTCGGGTTTAATTTGATGAGCCTAGCATGTACAGACATGGCCTCGGAACACAAGAGACCAAAAGGTCGAACATGAGTCATATAGTAGATATGATCAACATAGAGTTGTTCACCATTGAAGCTAACTCAACTCACGGGATGACCGGATGTGAGTTAGTGAATTTGGATCATGTGTCACTCGAATGACTAGAGGGACATCAATTTGAGTGGGAGTTCTTAACTAATATGATTAATTGAACTTATTATCATGAACATAGTTAATATGTCTTTGCCAATTATGGTGTAACTTGCACTGTAGCTCCACTATTTTTCATATGTTCCTAGAGAAAACTTATTTGAAAGATGATAGTAGCAATTATGCGGACTGGGTCCGTAATCTGAGGATTGTCCTCATTGTTGCACAAAAGGCTTATGTCCTTAATGCACCGCTTGGTGTGCTACCCCTAAGCGTCGTGTGTGGGTGTTGCGAACATATGACAAACACGTTATTGATGACTACGTGATAGTTAAATGTGTAATGCTTATCAGCTTATAATTGAGGCGCCAAAGACAGTTTTGAACGTCCCAAGAGCTGAGATTTGGATTTCAGGCTCGTGCCCGTGTTTAGAGGTATGAAACCTCCAACAGGCTTATTTGTCTACAAAGTAAGGGAGAAAATCTCAATCCTTGAGCATGTGCTCAGATTTTCTGAGTACTACAATCACTTGAGTCAAGTGGAAGTTGATCTTCCAAATAAGATAGTGATTGACATAGTTCTCCAAAGTCACTGCCCCCAAGCTACTGGAGCTTCGTGATGAACTATAGCATATCAGGGATACACAAGATGATCCCTGAGTTATTCGCGGTATTTGACACCGCGAAAGTAGAAATCAAGTAGGAGCATCAATTGTTGATGGTTAGTAAAACCACTAGTTTCAAGAAGGGCAAGGGCAAGAAGGGATACTTCATGAATGGAAAACCTCGTGCCGCTCTAGTAAAGAAGCCCGAGGTTGAACCCAAACCCGAGACTAAGTGCTTCTGTGATGAGGGAAACAGTCACTGAAGCGGGTCTACCCACGGTACTTGGTAGATAAGAAGGCTGGCAAAGTCGACGAAAGTATATTGGATATACGTGATATTGATGTGTACCTTGCTAGTACTCCTAGTAGCACCGGGGTATTAGATACCGATTCAGTTGCTAAGTGTTAGTAACTAAAAATTATAGCTGCAGAATAAACGAATACTAGCAAGGGTGAGGTGACGATGTGTGTTGGAAGTAATTCCAAGGTTGATGTGATCAAACATCGCACGCTCCCTCTAGCATCGGGATTAGTATTGAACGTAAATAATTGTTATTTTGTGTTTGCATTGAGCATAGACGTGATTAGATTGTGTTTATCGCAATACGGTTATTCATTTAAAGAGAATAAGGGTTACTCTGTTTACTTGAATAATACCTTCAATGGTCCTGCACCTAAAATGAATGGTTTATTGATTCTCGATCGTACTGATAGACATGTTCATAATATTGATGCCAAGAGATGCAAAGTATTGATGATAGTACCACTTACTTGTGGCACTATCGCTTGAGTCATATTGGTATAAAACGGATGAAGAAGCTCCATGCTGATGGACCTTTGGTCTCACTCATTTTTGAACCATTTGAGACATGCAAACCATGCCTACTGGTGTAAGCGCATGAAGAAACTCAATGCAGACGGATTGATTAGACTCACTTGATTTTGAATCACTTAAGACATGTAAGTCATGCCACATGGGCAAGATGACTGAAGGCCTCGTTCTTAGTGAGATGGAACAAGCAAGTGACTTGTTGGAAATAATACATTTTGATGTATGCAACCCAATGAGTGTTGAGGCACGCATTGGATATCGTTATGTTCTTACTTTAGTGATGATTTGAGTAGATACAAGTGTATTTGCTTGATAAGTCACAAGTCTGAAATATTGAAAAAGGTTAAAGAAATTTCAGAGTGAAGTTGAAGATCGTTGTGACAAGAGGATAATATGTCTGCGATGTGATCGTGGAGGTAAATATATATCTGAGTTGGGAGTTTTCTATACATTTAAGACAATGTGAAAATTGTTTCACAACTCATACCACCGGGAACACCTTAGTGTGATGATGTGTCCGAACGTCGTAGCCGCACCCTATTGGATATGGTGCATATTATGATGTCTCTTGCCAAATTACAACTATATATTTTGGGTTAGGCATTAGAGACTACCGCATTCACTTTAAATAGGGCACCACGTAATTCCGTTGAGATGACACCGTATGTATTATGTTTTGGAGAAACTTAAGCTGTTATTTCTTAAACGTTTGGGGCTGCGACGTTTATGTGAAAAAGTTTTAGCCTGATAAGCTCGAACCCAAAGCGGATAAATGCATCTTCAGAGGACACCCAAAACAGTTGGGTATACCTCCTATCTCAGATCCGAAAGCAAAGTGTTTGGTTACATAAAAGGGTCCTTTCTCGAGGAAGAGTTTCTCTCGAAAGAAATGAGTGGGAGGATGGTAGAAACTTGATGAGGTTATTGAATCGTCACGTCAACCAATGAGTAGCGGGGCGTAGGAAATTGTTCTCGTGGCTCCTCAATAGTTGAAGTGGAAGCTGATCATGTTGATCATAAAGCTTCGGATGAAGTTACTGTCGAACCTCGTATGTTCAGAAGGATCCGTACTGCTCCAGAGTGGTACGATGATCCTATCTTGGAGGTCATGTTGCTGGACAACAATGAACCTACGAGCTATGGAGAAGTGATGGTAGGATCGGATTCCAACGAATGGCCGAAGGCCATGAAATCCGAGATAGGATCAATGTATGAAAACAAAGTGTAGACTTTTGAAGAACTACTTGATGGTCGTAAGGTTGTTAGGTACATATAGATTTTTAAAAGGAAGATGGATGATGATGGCAAATGTCACCATTAAGAAAGATTGACTTGTCGCAAAGATGTTTCTGACAAGTTCAAAGAGTTGACTATGATGACACTTTCTCACTCATAGCGATGCTAAAAGTTTGTTCGAATTATGTTAGAAGTTGCTGCATTTTCCAATTATGAAATCTTGCAGATGGATGTCAAAACATTTTTTCCTCGACGGTTTCCTTGAGGAAAGGTTGTATGTGATACAACCAGAACCTTTTGTCGATCCTAAGGATGTTAATAAGTAGGCAAGCTCCAGCGATCCTTCTATGGACTAGGGCAAGCATCTCGGAGTTGGAATATAAGCTTTGATGATATGGTCAAAGCTTTTGGGTTTATACAAAGTTTATGAGAAACTTGTATTTCCAAGAAAGTGAGTGGGAGCACTATATAATTTTTGATTAGTATATGTGGTTGAAATATTGTTGATCGGAAATGATGTAGAATTTCTAGAAAGCATATAGGGTTGTTTGAAAAGTGTTTTTCAAAGGAAAACCTGGATTGAGCTACTTGAACATTGTGCATAAAGATCTATAGAGATAGATCAAAAGCTTAATAGATCTTTCAAATGAATACATACTGTGACAAGATTTTGAAGGAGTTAAAAATAGATCAGTCAAAGGAGTTCTTGGTTGTGTTCTAAGGTGTGAAGATTGAGTAAGACTCAAAGCCCGACCACGGCAGAAGAAAGAGAACGTATGAAGGTCGTCCCCTATGCTTTAGCCGTAGGTTCTAAAGTATGACATGTTGTGTACCGCACCTGATGAGTTTGTCAAGGGGTACAAGAGTGATCCAGGAATGGATCACTGGATAGCGCTCAAAGTTATACTTAGTAACTAGTGGACTAAGGAATTTTTTCTCAATTATGGAGGTGATAAAATAGTTCGTCGTAAAGGATTGCATCGATGCAAGGTTTGACACTAATCCAGATAACTCTAAGTAGTAAACCGGATTCGTATAGTGGAGCAGTCATTTGGAATTGTTCCAAGTGAAGCGTGCTAGAAAGATCTACAGTATGACATAGAGATTTATGAAGTACACACGGATCTGAATGTTGTGGACCCGTTGACTAAAAACCTCTCTCATAAGAAAGACATGATCAAACCCCAGAACGGTATGGGTGTTAGATTCATTGCAATCACATAGTGATGTGAACTAGATTACTTAATCTAGTGCAAGTGGGAGACTCTTGGAAATATGCCCTAGAGGAAATAATAAATTGGTTATTATTATATTTCCTTGTTCATGTAAATCGTTTATTATCCATTCTAGAATTGTATTGCTTGGAAACTCAAATACATGTGTGGATACATAGACAACACACTGTCCCTAGTGAGCCTCTTGTTGACTAGCTCGTTGATCAAAGATGGTCAAGGTTTCCTCGCCAAAGAAAAGTGTTGTCACTTGATAACAGGATCACATCATTAGGATAATCTTGTGATGGACAAGACCTAAACTATGAACATAGCATATGATCATGTCAGTTTATTGCTACTGTTTTCTGCATGTCAATATATCCATTCCTATGACCATGCGAACATGCAATTCCCACACACCAGAGGAATACCTTGTGTGTATCAAACATCACAAGTAACTAGGTGACTATAAAGGTGCTCTACAGGTATCTCCGAAGGTGTGTGTTGGGTTGGCTTGGATAAAGACTTGGATTTGACACTCCGTGTGATGGAGAGGTATCTCGGGGCCCACTCGATAATACAACATCACAATAAGCCTTGAAAGCAATGTGACTAAGAAGTTAGTCACGGGATCTTGTATTACGGAACGAGTAAAGATACTTGCCGATAATGAGATTGAACTAGGTATAGAGATACCGACGACCGAATCTTGGGCAAGTAACATACCGATGGACAAAGTGTCACATCCCTGATCCCTATTAGGGTTTAGCAAGTTGTGCTCATGTCTTCTTTCTTTGCATCCAAGAAAATTAAATGAAATCCAAAAGCAAAGCAAATAAAACCAAAGCAAAACCCTAGCCACCCCTTATTCAAAAATAATTCAACTCTTGCCAAAATCAATGAATCCAAAATGGTCATTAGAAAAGTTCATCTTTTCTGATAAATGTTGAAAACAAGATATCAGGGGAGAAATATATTTTCAAACTACTTTTGGTATTTCATTTTAGTTTTGAAAGTCACTGGAATCAATTATATAGTTGATTTCAAATAATTTAAAGTTTCCAAAAATGTTGAAAACTCTATGTGTAGTTGGAAATATTTCAACTAACACCCCAGTATTTTTAAAACTATTTTCATTTAGTTTTGGAGCCAAAATAAATAGAAACAAATGTCAGAAGAATAAACAGAAACTAGAGAGAAGGAAAAAAAAAGAAAACTATCTAACGCTTACCTCAGGCCGAGCCCACCTCCACGCCTGTCGTCTTCCTCCTTCGCCAATCGAAGCACGAGGTGGCCGCCGCTCCTCCCGGCGCGCACACGCACCTACGTGCACGCCTGCTTCACCCTGATGTGCTAGAGAGTGAGGATAAGTCTCCCGGGGTCCATTCCCACCTCTTCCCCCTCCTCATTCACGCTCTCTCCTCCCTCTTCCTCAGCTGCCATGACCGCAAGCTCGAGCTCGAGCTAGCCATCGCTCGGGTCGTCCTCCCCCGCCCCTGAGTGTGTTCTTCTGTTGGGGATATTATTTGTTGTGTGACCCGCTCTAGTTGGGCTGGGTCATATAGCGGGCGACTCATCCTTTGGCGATTCAAGCTTTGGCATGTGAGCCCAGGAGTTAGACGGCAGTTCAAGATCCTTGTGGAGAATCAATCATTGGGAAGACCTCCAAGTCATGGAAAGAACGGCGACTTAGAGATAGAAAGAATCATGACTTGCATGATTGTAAGGACTCTTGTAAACCCTAAGGACTTGACATGTACATAAAGGCGAGTCCCGGGGAAGGAGAGGTTAGGTTACAAATCATCGAGTGCTAGGTCCGGTGAGTTACGCCCTCCTTGTAATCGAAACACCATCAATACAACACAAAGCAGGACGTAGGCTTTTACCTCCTTATGAGGGGCCGAACCTGGGTAAATCTCTATCTCGCTCCCGTTCAACCCCTTTGAGTCGCCACCAAGGTGCGATGGCTCCAACACTAAGTCCTTTCCCGAGGACATCTGCCGTGACAAAACCACGACAGTTGGCGCCCACCGTGGGGCCTGCGCACGGTGGAGTTGAGTTCTCAAAGGGAGCCCTACCAGGGTCAGGGAGCTATGCGGCGGGGCTCATGACTCGGAGCCGCCGCGGGAAGTACTACATCAATAACTTGCTGTGGGGGCCCGAGGCCGATTCAATTGAATCTGGCTATAGAGTCCCCTTCGGCAAGATCAACATCTTTGTCGGCATGGTTGGATCGCCTATGCCTGAGCCGGACATCTTCACCGACATTGTCGAGCCGGCCAGGTATGTACGCCCTGTCGCAACGTCAAATCTAACCCGTCCGGTCTTTGTTGGTTTCACACTGGGATCTGAGGAACCAGAACGATCGGCGACTCAGGAGACCACACCGGTCACACAGATGACGAATCATCCATGGGCGACTCAGATTCAATTCAGTCTCTACATGGGGGCTCCCTCGGAGGCCTGTCATTGGCAATGGACCCCGAGGTTCTCGACCGAACCCGCCGTCAGATCACCGTTTACATGGCAGGGGCGACTTAGCCCCAGCAAAACCCCGCAGGCAACGACGGGACTGGCGAAACATCCAGAAGCCCAGCTACGATCTTAGTGGACTTAGCGGCGGAGATAACAAGGCTCGCGGTGACCCCTGTAACAGCAGAAAACCAGGACATGATAAATACCGAGTTGACAAAGCTAAGAAATAGCATGGCAAAGGCTCAGCGAGATGCTGAAGCAGAAGCCGCCAGGATTGAGACCCAGCAAGCTCAAATCACCACTGAGACAGCCCGCTTGAACACCGAAAACTGGCGGCTTGAGAGGCATCAGCGCGCATCCGACGCTGTCCATCAGAGGAGGCACGAGGGGCGTTTACCCCCTGATCTCAACCCTACCCGCCCATTTGACACTCCACGCACCCCTGGGGCAGGAGACGATCCGGGAGGAGGGCCGGGGCGGCCGCCAAACCCGCCGCTTCAGCCAGCTGTTGATCGCATTCCTCCATTCCAGACACCTCGGGGTCACTTTTCCAACCCAGTGGACAACGTGCTCGCTGCGACTCGCCATTTAGAATCCCTTCCGATTCATCGCAACACCCCGGCCGAAATAGAAGCAAGGAACGCCATTGAGATGTTGAAGACGGCGGTGGTTCAAAATGCCCAGTTCTCGCACAGCCTCGATCGGTTGCACTCCAGCCCCCAAGCAAGACGCACCAGGAGCCGGCCAGAGGACGAGCCTGCCATAACCAGCGGACCGCGACCCCTTCCCCAGGTTAACCCGCCGTGACCATCGGGACCCGCCGGGTCGGGATCACCCGGATATCCAAACCGGCCCAGCACCGCTTGTTGGAGGCGGCAGGTAGGTAGGGGTGCCATGCTTGGCCCCCGCCCTTCGCAATGAGCGAATGCCGAAGGATTTTAAGGGACCAAGAAAGGTGCCTAACTACACCCCGGACCTTGAGCCGGCGTCATGGGTCGAGAGTTACGAAATCGCCATGAACATGCTCGATGTAAATGAAGCAATCCGCGCCAGGTACTTCACAATGATGCTCGAGGGAACGGCGCGTAATTGGTTGAAAAACCTGCCCCCCCCAACTCCATCCAAACTTGGGCTGAATTGAAAGAGCGTTTCATCAAAAACTTCCAGGGAACTTGCAAGCGCCCAATGACAATAGTCGATTTACAGCACTGCGTTCAGCGCCCAGATGAGTCGGCTCACCACTGGACGCGGCGGGTCGCGGAAATCATTCACTCGGCGGACGGCATCACGGCGGCTCAGGCTGTGCTGATCTTGGAGCAAAACTTTCACTATGAGCCCTTGGTACAGAAGTTGGGGCGACTCAAGCGAAAGGTCCAGGATATGGGGGAACTGATGGACACCCTCACTAGGTACGCCGAGGCGGACGATACCGAAGATCCAGGAGAGGATGGCGGCAAGGCCAACTCGCCGAGGAAAGGTGAGTCATCCAAAAATCATACCCGGCTTCAGGGACGCGCCCACCATAATCACAGAGGGAATGGCAAGAGAAGGCAGCAGGGAGGATCCACGGACTTCATCGCCAACACCAATGCCAACAACGGCAACCAGCGCCAGAAGAAGAGGGGTTACAGTGGCAAGAATACGCGCAATTATAACGAGATACTCAAGCGCCCCTGCCCGCACCATGCCATGGCGGACGGACCGGCGACTCAATCCTGGGAGGACTGTTACGTGATGCGGGAATTTTGGGCGGAGGCGATCAAAAAGGGCCAAAACGGTGACCCAGACCACCGGCAGGAACAGTTCGGTGCGCCTAATCAACGCCAGAACCCGTTCGGCGGCTTCCCCAAAACGGGGGCTCAGGGCAGCTCGCAGCCAAGCAGCGGCCAGTACGGAGTGCATAACCAACAACGATATAACCTGCCCGGGGTTTTTCAGCAGCCACCCCCACAGGGGGCTCCACAAGGGCAAGATGATCATGGCGGGTTCTGCAACAATCCCAAACAATTAAGAAACGGGCAATACCACGTCTTCACCACCAATGCCTGCAAGCGTGATAAAAAGGTGAATCACCGAGCGTACAGTGTATCTGAGCCGGCACTCCCTAAGTACCTCCACAGGTCTGAGCAGATTATATCATGGAGTAGAGACGATCACCCGCCCAAAGTTGACAACCCCGGCGACTTAGCGTTGGTCGTGGCTCCTCAAGTCGGGGGATATACCTTATCGAAGGTACTGATGGATGGTGGTAGCAGCATCAACATACTATACTTTGACACTTTTCGAAGGATGAACCTGCTGGAGAAAGACTTAATGCCATCAACCACGGTATTCCATGGAATTGTCCCAGGTAAATCTGCATACCCCATAGGCCGGGTTAAACTCACAGTTGCGTTTGGAACAGCATCCAATTATAGGAGTGAATCGCTTATATTTGAGGTGGTCAAGTTAAAGAGCCCTTATCACGCGTTGTTTGGGCGACCGGCTTACGCCCGTTTCATGGCTCGCCCCTGCTATGTCTACCTTAAACTCAAGATGCCCGGTCCTAAGGGGCCCATCACGGTTGATGGTGACAGGAGGATAACAAGAGAGTGTGAGGAAGGGGATGCAGCTTACGCAGAAGTCGCCTGCGCTACAGAAGAGCTCAAATATCACCAGGCCAATGTTGATATGTCACCTCTAAAATAGCCAACAACAGACGTTGAGCCGCCCCTCAAGTTCAAACCAACGAATGACACTAAGATGGTGGATTTCGTTCCTCGCGGCTCCACCAAGCAGTTTACTATCGGGGCGGGTCTGGACCCCAAATAGGAAAGCGCGCTCGTCGAATTCATCCGTGAGAATCGGGACATCTCCGCGTGTAAACCTTTTGACATGCCTGGTGTACCGAGAGAATTCGCTGAGCACCATCTTAATGTTGACCCAAAAGCAAAGACGATTCAGCAATATCTTCGCAGGTTCAATGAGGAATGACGCAAGGCAATCGGGGAAGAAGTCGCCCGTCTTTTGGACGCCGGATTCATCGTAGAGGTCTTCCACCCCAAGTGGTTGGCTAACCCGGTCCTGGTGCTCAAGAAGAACGGCACCTTCCGCATGTGCATTGATTACACAGACCTTAACAGAGCCTGTCCAAAGGACCCTTTCGCCCTTCCCGCATTGATCAAATCATTGATTCAATGGCGGGATGCGAGCGTTTGTGTTTCCTGGACGCTTATTCTGTATATCACCAAATCAAGATGGCTGTGGAAGATCAGGAGAAGACAGCTTTTATAACCCCCTCTGGGGCTTTTTGTTACGTGTCCATGTCGTTTGGGCTCAAAAGCGTCGGGGCGACTTACCAGCGTTGCATCCAAAATTGTCTCCGTGGCCAAATCGGACGCAACGTCCACGCTTACGTTGATGACATTGTGGTTAAAACTCATCGGAAGGAGACGCTCTTGGAAGATTTAAGGGAAACCTTTGAAAACCTGCGGGCATCTCAGATGAAGCTTAATCCCACCAAGTGTGTCTTTGGCGTTCCCACAGGAAAGTTGTTGGGTTTCCTGGTGTCTGAGCGCGGCATTAAGGCCAACCTGGACAAAATTGAGGCGATTACTTCGCTTGGGAAACCAACAAATATCAATCAAGTTCAACAGATGGCGGATCGTATCGCGGCTTTAAGTCGCTTTAGAAGCCGTCTGGGAGAAAAAGCTATTCCCCTCTATCAGTTGCTTAAGAAATCTGACCGTTTTGTTTGGACAGACGAGGCCAATGAAGCTTTTGAAGCCTTGAAGCAGCAGCTGGTCAACACGCCAGTTTTGGTCGCCCCGACTGAAAAAGAGCCTATGCTTCTGTACATTGCAGCAAACTCCAAGGCGGTGAGCGTGGCAGTGGATGTCAAACGGAAGGAAGAAGGGAAGGAATATCCGGTACAACGCTCGGTGTATTTCATTAGTGAGGTGCTAACTCTCTCCAAGCAACGATACCCGCACTGGCAGAAGCTGGTCTATGGGGTTTTTATTGCGAGTCGAAAGCTCAAACACTATTTCCAAGAGCATCCCATCACGGTGGTTAGCTCCGCTCCTCTCGGGGACATCATCCAAAACCGAGAAGCGACAGGGCGAATCGCCAAATGGGCGATCGAACTTGGGCCGCATCACGTGCGATACACCCCTCGCACGGCTATCAAGTCTCAGGCCTTGGTTGACTTCGTCCATGATTGGACCGAATTACATATTCCGGAAGACAGGCCCGACCTCACGTACTGGACTATTTACTTTGACGGGTCTAGGCAATTGGAAGGCTCGGGGGCTGGCGTCGTGTTGATTTCGCCCCAGGGAGACAAATTCTGTTATGTTCTCCGACTCATGTTTCCATGCACCAACAACGCTGCAGAGTATGAAGCCTTGCTTCATGGTTTGCGACTCGCCAAGGAGATGAACCTCACGCGGGTTAGATGTCTCAGCGATTCTGATCTGGTGGCTCAGCAAGTTTCAGGTACTTGGGATTCTCGGGACCGCCTGATGGAAGCTTACAGAAGGGTTGTGTCTGATGTGGCGGGTAATTTCCATGGCTATCAAGTTGATCATATCGACCGGCACCTTAACGAAGCAGCTGACGCCCTTTCACGTCTCGGCTCACAACGTAAGCCGGTTCCTCCCAATGTCTTTCTGGATATTTTGCATAATCCTTCCGTAAGGTAGCCCTCAGAAGAGGAGTTGGCAATACCAGACCCCGAGTCCCGGTTTGTGGCGGCTCTCCGTGTTACGCCGGATTGGGTTCTTCTGTATTTGTCATATCTTGCATGAGGCGAGTTACCTTCGGATGAGGTGTTGGCTCGCCAAATTGTCCGTCGGAGCAAATCCATGGTCATCATCAATGGCGAATTGTATAAGCGAATCACTTCTGGGGTATTCCAACGATGTGTTTCTTCCGAAGAAGGATGCGTGATTCTCAACGACATCCATGCCGGAGATTGTGGGCATCATGCCGGGTCACGCTCCCTGGTCTCAAAGGTGTTCCGTCACGGATTCTTTTGGTTGACGGCTCATGCAGATGCAGAAGAGATAGTTCGTCAATGTAATGGTTGCTAACGTTACGGACGACAGGCTCATGTGCGAGCTCAAGAACTAAGGATGATACCTATTACTTGGCCTTTCACGGTCTGGGGGCTAGACATGGTTGGCCCCTTTAAGATGTCGTCCAACAAAAAAACTCATCTGCTGGTGGCGGTTGATAAATTTAGCAAGTGGGTCGAAGCAGAACTTGTTGGTGCTTGTGATGCGGAGACAGCGGTCAAGTTCTTGAAAAAACTGATCTTCCGGTTCGGATATCCACACAGCATTATTACTGATAATGGTACTAATCTATCACAAGAAGCGATGCAGGAGTTTTGCCACCGTGAGCACATCCAGCTTGATGTCTCTGCAGTGGCTCATCTACAATCTAATGGGCAGGCGGAACGGGTGAATCAGGAAGTATTGCGAGGAATCAAACCCCGACTTATGGTTCCCCTGGAACGCACCCCAGGGTGTTAGGTTGAGGAGTTGCCTTCAGTACTGTGGAGCATCCGGACCACCCCAAACCGTTCTACGGGTTTTACTCCCTTTTTCCTGGTATACGGAGCAGAAGCTGTTCTTCCTACTGACATTAGGCATGACTCGCCCAGAGTTGCTGCTTATGTGGAACAGGACAACGAGTTGGCGCGTCAAGATTCTTTGGACGCTTTGGAGGAAGCACGTGACTTGGCTGCCGCCCGATCGGCTATTTATCAGCAGGAATTGCGGGGTTACCACAGCCGCCAGGTCAAGATCCGAACCTTTCAGGAGGGCGACTTAGAGCTACGATTGATCCAAGATCGCACTGGCATGCATAAGTTATCACCACCATGGGAAGGATCGTTTGTCTTCAGCAAAAGCCTTCGCAACAGGTCATATTATCTGGTGGATCTTTGGCCTGATCGGCCAACCACGGAGGCTGAGTCAACTCGCCCCTGGAACATAGCCCACTTGCGGCCTTATTAAACTTGACCTATTGGCTCTGTTTTTTCTTCTCTTGAAAAATTGTAAGTTTTTCATTTTTATGAAGCAATAAAATTGATGCCCACGAACTCGGGGGCTTTCCTGCTATTTCATCTTATTGAAAGTATGGATCTTTTATTTTGTTCCTTAACAAGTCGCCCAAGCATGGACACTATCCATACCAGAGAGCATAAGTCGCCATGATGCACTTATTACAACACTGGGTATCGATAAGCCAAAGAGGATCAAGTCGCTACAAGCGCGTGATTCAAACATAGGCGCCTTATATGATTCTGTGGATTAGGCCGGCTTACTTGGGGGCTATTTGTTCCCAAGTCGTTTTGTGGTAAGAGCGTATACGCTTCTACAATCCTATGACCGGTCTTTCCCCTAATCATAGGTCACTTGGGGGCTTCCTCTCACTGAGATCAGCCTTACTACCCATTTGGCCTGCGAAAAATTACTGCATTACAAATGGTTATACTGGACTGTGTGTTGGCCGAATCGCCATATGGACCCATGAACTCTTGGTGAGTTACTCCGCTTGATGGACCCTGAACTCGCCTTGGTTAAAACATGTCTAGTACCGGCTAGCGCCCCACATGGAAAATAGAGAAACCATTGGTTCACTGAACCTGCTTCATTGAAGCTTGACTCGTGCCTAATCAGCCGGTCTAAATACTTGAGCTTTTTTATACAAAAAGTCTCCCTCGGGTAGCACTTGAGTTTATATAACTCGTCCTATCCTATCGCGACTTGAACGAGCCGACGAAATTCCTACTTTCACCTTCCTGGCACTGCCACAAGGTTTTTCAAAAAAATTCGACTCACCCTAACATCCTGAGTCGGTTATTATTTATTATCATCCATTACTCGCTGAGGTGGTTTGATGTATGTTTTTAAGCCTAACAGGTTGATAATCAAAATCACTATTGCCATGGCGGGTCAAGCATCATAAGACGCCTTGAGGGCGACACAGGGGTTTTAAAGAAATCACGGAACAAGGTTGTTTTCTAGGAATGACTTATTACATGGCTCTGATGGCCAAATCCATGAAGAACTACTCCGCTGATGTCCCCGGATCAGCTTGCTTTGAGCTCTGACCTCTTCAATTTGCAAGTCGCCCAATACTCAATTACACTTGGATAAGGCGGCGAATTCATCTTCATCGTTCAAAAATGACGAGAGATCCGCCTCCAAATCAAAAGGGTTCTTGGGTCGACGCGGAGTCAAGCTGGTTGTCACAAAGGTTGGCGGATTTATTTTCTTATTCTTGTCATCATAAGCACGTTGATACTTTGATAAATCCAAGCTTGATGCAAGCTGAGTCGCCGCCAAGCGGGATTCTTTGACAACGCACTGGTAATCCTCTTGAGCAAATTCTGACCCGTCGTCCTTGAGCTGGCGAAAGTCTGCTGCTACTTCTTCGGGTTTTAACTCTGGAGCGTATGCTAAGCACCGACTCAACGTAGTCAGTACCCCTTTTCAGGCAGCTGACCGGGTTAGCTCACCTATCTGAGGCGGAAGGGTAGATAAGCAGCCAAGCATCTTTTTGATTGATGTTATGGGTTCCTTGGCTCCCATCACTGCCTTCACGGTCAGCACGCTTCCGGTATACAGTTGCTCTGTTAATGTGTAAGTCGCCTTCAGCATGAGGACACAATCATTCTGAAGGTTGGCGGCTCTCGGACCTATATAAGGGATAATGATGGTCAGTAACTTCTTCATACTAAGTTATTTTTTACAAAGTACAAGATCAGGGTTTTGCTTCTTACCAAAGATAGCATGTGTCATGTTGGAGATATGTTGCTTTAAACCAGCCATCTCTTGTTGCACGGCTTCCAGTTTTGCTTCAGCTTTTTCCGCTCGCTTTACCGCGGCGTCTTGATCAGCTTGAGCCTTATTGTGGGCGGCCTTCAGCCTCTTCATCTCAGGTAAGATCACTTGATATTTCTCTTCTGATTTTGCCCGCGCATGTTGCTGGTCGGCTAAACTTTTCTTCAAGTCGCCAACTGCCAACTCAGCTTGGCAAGAGATTCGTGCCAAAATATATTATCAAGGGACAAGTCTCAGAATTATTGCAAGCAACATCTCTGACACTTGGGGGCTAATGTATAATTTTTTAGACAAAATTATACAAAATCAAGACCCAGCTCATCTTTCAAGAGATGACCCGGCCCTTGGGGGTTACAGGTCGAAAGATTTTTTCTAATATCAAGACCAGGCTCATCTTTCAACAGATGACCCGGCCCTTGGGGGTTATAGGTCTAAAGATTTTTTCTAATATCAATACTCGACTCATCTTTCAACGAATGACCCGGCCCTTGAGGGTTACAGGTCGAAAGATTTTTTCTAATATCAAGACCCGGCTCATCTTTCAACAGATGACCCGGCCCTTAGGGGTTACATGTTGAAAGATTTTTTCTAATATCAAGACCCGGCTCATCTTTCAACAGATGACCCGGCCCTTGGGGTTACAGGTTGAAAGATTGTTTCTAATATCAAGACCCAGCTCATCTTTTAAGAGATGACCCAGCCCTTGGTGCTTAATGAGGATGGTATGCATTAAGGCGTACCTCATGTCTATTCTAAATCTTAAGGAGTAGACTCTTCTCCGTTTCATAACTCGCCTCCAGGCGACTTGCAAAGCCGGAGCAGAGTTCTTTAAATTCAAGATTTTCGTATTGAGATAACTTGGCCTTAGGAATCTCATGTTCAATAGAAGGCTGGGTTGATGTTGATATGTGCTTCGACAAGACTGCCGGAGCCGGCTTACAGAAGCTAGTACCAGTGATGATTACAACATCTGGATCCTCTACCGTTTTCAACGAACTCGATGGATTGGGCGTTTCCGTGCCTTCCTTGTGTCGGGACCCGATCCTGAGTCATAAGAACCTAGCCTGTAACACATCACATCACTTTGCGGCCTCACGCACGGTAAACTCCATGGCTGCCACCATACCTTGGCCGGGACCGTTTGCGTCTTTTGGCTCACGTATATGAATATGTTGCTAGCGTTCAAACGACAAAGAACCCGGGTCAACATGACTAGTTATAAACCCCAGCGGTACAACCGTACAGGGACACGCATACATAACCCAGCAAAGCAGGTGTCGGCCATCAGTGTGTGTAGACGAGTCGTAGCAAGCTACAAGGACTCCATTACACCACGTGACATTTCCCCGAGGGGACAGACACAGCAGCAAAGAAGGATACATGACGGTCAATCAATGTGTTCCGAGCAATAGAAAACTACCAGGGCTCGATGGAATCACAAAGAGGCATTTCCCTGTAAAGAGTACTACTAAAGGCAAACAACTAGGTGTCGAATCCCACACATATAATGCATTTCAAACATACACACATTATGCACGATATGTGTAGATACAACATGGCATCACAACATAACTCTATGACTCAAGCATTTATTAAAGACTCATAAGAATCAACATAGTATGATATTACAAACAGGGGTCTCGTGACCCGACACTCAAGTCATACGAACAACAAGCGGAAGCAATTCATGTCTGGGTACAGACATCTAATAAAAGTGGCTGGAAGAGCCTGAAAAGCTACTACGACCCTACCAAAGGAGCCAGACCTTTGTCTGGGATTCCCAAGCTATTCCGGTCAACATCGAACACATCGCGTAGAACCTTTTAATGAGTCTAAGTCTTCTCTGCAAAAACATAAATAAAGCAACCGTGAGTACAAGAGTACTCACCAAGTCTTACATCAGAACTATCTACATATGCATCATGTTTCAATGAAAGGATTGTGGGGTTTGATTGCAGCAAGCCAGCTTTGACTCTTGTCTAACCTGTACTACGACTACAAGTTCTTTCTTTGAGGTGGGATAACGCACACGAGTCCACATATTCGCCAATTCAATACACCACTATGGATCCACTCTCGCCTCCCTACGAGAAGGCCTTCCATTGCACTCACACTTATCTTGCATGTTTCAGAGTATCCATTTAAATTGTCTATGTACCACGTAATGTTTCCAAGTAGTCCATATCCGAGGACGCGGCTATTCGAACAGATTGAATCACCCTGCAGGGGTATACTTCTTCACACATGCTCTCACCACTTGGCACCATATGCACGTCATGCATCTCGGCAACATACAAGCGGAAGCACTGGCGTGGGTGTCGGCCACGGCCGTTAACCACACAAGACCCTAGTCCAGGTTTATCGCCTATTTGAGACTGAACCCGCAAGGAAGTCCGGCCGAGGTTTCCTCTACGGCCCCAAATGATGCGCGTAGGGTTCCCAAGCCCACCATCCGGGTGCCACTTGGTACACCGTGCCACTGTGTATCTACCGTAGTGAAGCCTACCCCGTCGGGCAGAGCTAAACACGGCCGCCAACACTTTTCCTACAAACACCAGAAACTAATTGCAACTCCTGGACAGAGATCTAGGCGATTCATAAGACGAGAGGGTCAATTAAGTATCCCAATGTGTGGTAGTATCTTGTCTTGGATAACACACACAGAACTCAGTTCTTAAGGACGATCCCAATGAGACAACCCACCATGTACTCCTACATGGCCTCTCATCGCTACCTTTACCAAATCAGATTCACACCTTTACTCTCACATTGTAGGATATGAACACAACCATTCCGACTCATCATTCAGACGGATCAGACCCGACACGACTCTAAGCATAGCAGGAATTGTAAACAAGCATGGATGAGTAAGCACAACAAGGCTCAAGCAGTTGCTACTCATGCTAAGTGGTTTCAACTATTTACTGTGACAAAATCAGGTCATGCAGAGGAATGGGTTCAACTACCGATAACATGTACAGTTGAATCGTGTTTGTCCTAATGCAGTAAAAGAGAGCAGGAGCGAGAGAGTGGGTTTATTTCAATATGCTCAAGGGGGTTTGCTTGCCTAACACGTCTGAAGATAGCAATGAGTCTTCATCAATGTCAACGATCACATCGTCGGAAACATCGTTTACCGAGGGGGAACAACACCGACAAACAAGAAAGAACAACAATTACTTCACGGAAATGCAACACTATGATGCATGCTCAAGACATGAAATGAAAGGTGGCAGGGCTAATGTGGCTATCATTTCTTAAGTCGAAGTTGGTTTGAATTAGGATCCAAACATCACTTCAAGTCGGGTATCTTTCCAGGTACCCATATAATTGATTCGACCTGATGCTCATAACAAATTGTTCCAACATGCATGGGGTTAGTATTTTGAGGTACTGATTTGCATTGACCAATGTTTGGTCATAACAATTGAAGTGGAATTCAAATAAATATCAAATTCCATCTCCAAACTAATTATGAAATTTATCCTATTCACCATTTTGCATATTTGCTGATGTTAACTTTTTCAAACATGCAATAAAATGCCATAATCAGATTCCTTGGATTTTTTTGATACTTTTTCATATATAAATTATTTTCATCCGAGTTATATTTTAATTTCTATGATTTTTACAAGTTTTAGGCATTTTCTGGAATTAATTAAAATCAGAAAAGCTTTATTGCGTCATTGCGACGTCAGACTGGCGTCATCAGTCAACAGCAGCCGTCCGAGGTCAAACCTGACCAGTGGGGTCCATAGGTCAGTGACCCAGGGCTTAATCCCGCGTTGACCCACCCTAATGGTGGTTTGACTCACCCGTGGGGCCCTATGTCAGCGTCTCTGGGGAGGGGGGTTAGTGGCTAATAGTTGGCCACGTCGGCCCCCACCGGAGGGTGGTCGCCGGCGACCAAGCCCGCGGCAGAGGGCTCGCCGGAGTTGCGCTAAAACGCGCTACACCGCACCAAATCGAGCGGGGTTTGCTGCTATAGGTTGCTGGCGAAGCGCCTGATCGACCAGGGCCATCAGAAGGAGCTAGGGTCGCCAGAGAGAGTGCCGGCGACGAGCGTGCGCGGCGGCCGGAAGTGGAGCTCATCAGGGAGATGCTCTGGAGGACGATTTCGAGCGGGAGAAAGAGGGAAAAGCATCGGAGGCTCACACAGGTTCCATTCCTCGCATCGGCGAGGTTGGAGGAGCTCTCTTGCAGCGGATCGACGACGGCGGATCTCGGTGACCGGAGATGGGGAAGACGGCGGTGGCGACGCTTCAGGAGGCTGCAACTTGATTCCTTCAGCGTGGAGAAGCTACTCGCCGTGGCGGAGAGGATGGACTGCTCGGGGAGGCTTCGCTGCGGCCGGAAATGCGCCGGTGAGCTCAAGCAGAGCTCGGCCATGGCAGGAGGAAGAGGAGAGGGAAGCAGGAGGAGGAAACAGTGCTAGGTGAGGGGGAAAAGATCCAGGGCTCATCCACATCGTCTGCATACGCGGATAGGGACAGAGGAGGTGCCTCCAGCGCCAAGCAGGAGGTGGAGCCGGCGCACGCGCTGCTGCCACGCAGCTGCTCGGGGAAGACGACGAGCAGGGGGAGGCCCTGGTGGGCTGGGCCTACAGGGGCGACAGGTAAGCGTTTTTTTCTATTATTTTCTGTTTTGTTATTTGTAACATTTGTTTTATTTTTTTTGGCTCCAACTAATTCAAAGAAAAATAGGTAAACAACTCTGGGGTGTTATTTGGAATATTTCCAACCCCATGTCAAGTTTTCAACATTTTATAAAACTAGGAAGTATTTGAAATCAATTAATTAATTGATTTCAATGGCTTTTGAGTTTAAAATAAAATGCCAAAAGTATTTTGAAAATATATATCACCCCTGATATTTTCTTTCCAACATTTATCAAAAATGATGGACTTTTATGAAAACCATTTTGGTTCATTGATTTGTCATCACTTTTGAATTGTTTTGCATATAGAGTTGCTAGGGTTTTGTTTTGAATATAGAGTACCTAGGACTTTTCTCTTGTTGAACCTATTTGGATGTTGTTTGGTGTTAGAGTTTAGTCATCCCCATTTGTAGAACATCCAAATTTCAATTAAATTGATTTGAATGCATTCATTAATGCTTAGTGATGCAACTAACTACAATCTGTATTCTAGGGCTGTGACAACTCACCCCCACTAAACAAGAATCTCGTCCCGAGATTCAAGCGTAGTCGGGAAGAGGAGGAGGGGCACCAAACTATCACAATCTTCACAATCCATTTTCTCCTCTCGAGGATATTGATTCATCGTGTCATGTTGATCTTGACATATTTGTCTTTGAGGTCTTCATCTAGCTTGACGACAAAAGAATAGAGAGACGACATAAGATTCGATCTCCTCGAAGATCGAGCAACTCAGGATCAACTCATAGAATGAGACATAGGAACGTCCCTTGAGCTGAGACACAAAACACATAACACGGATGAGAAAATGAGGCATATGACGAACGTTCAATTGGTAGGAAACAATTCCACGCTTAAAATAGATGGGGACGAGGTTTCAAAGTAGCGAGGATTAAGTTACCCTTCATACCACAACAGGGCACCTTAGGAAGGTGACTCATAGAGTTATTCCCTCAAGTGGCAAAAAGAATTACTTTTGATCCTAAGATCATTGAAACTCTTCATACCAGAGTAAGGCAATTCACAAATGATTGTTTGAAGGATTTTGAAAGAATGGCATACTCAGGTGGAAAGAAACTAGAGTTATAGAACAACTCAGCGAACGGAAAGCACATTCCAAGTATTACCGAGGATATAACCTAGTGTCTGAGCGTGCTCTCAAGAACTTGAGCATTTCCATATTCATCAAGGTTTACCAACATCCGTGCCAAGGATCCTGGTGACACAACATACTACCATGATGAACAGTGATGGAGGATGCAGATGCAAAGGAAGACAACACTTCCTTAGATTTCACCTTAGCTGTGCCAAGGGAACGAAATCTGGTTGATCGACCGAGAGACATTTAGCACTCCGCTTCTAATGTTCTCCTTGATGTACTAGCACAACCCAATTATAAGTCATGCTTTATATCTAGCACATCAAATATAGGTCGGAATTCGGGCATCAAAGGAAGTCCATGAGGAACAACTTCCAAAATAAGTCATACAAAACCTCACGGGGAGATGGCTAAGATTGCTGATACAAGATATTATAATATCAGGTCTTCCGGCTAGATGTGTTAGCCATTACATCACTTTACCGGGTTACATAGAGACCAATATTATATTTCTTGGGGAAAATTCCAACCATTATAACTGCCTGAGATTCAGCTCCGGTTGGTGACATGATGCTTCAGACTCAGCATGTCTGAAAAGAAAGTTTGCAACACAAATCGACGAGATAACATTGCATGATTCTCAGGAAATGAACTACGGAAGACAACTCCAAAACATGAGCTGGATCGCAAGACCCATGTGAACACACTGCCCATGACAATGATGACCACAAGAAAAGTCTTACAACAAAACACTACCGCGTTCTAGTTTGGGAACCATCATTGCGGATAACGAAGCCATGTGCAAGTCCGTCCGGTACCTTCAGGAATGGCACTTACCTTCTTTTCCTTGAACAAATCAATCAGTGGCTTGGTGTGCTAGGGAATACATATGGAGAGAGAGGTTGCAAAGCTATCAAACCACAGCATACTTCGCACATGCATGACTGATTTGGGATGATTCTGGAGATAACAAAACGACCTTCCCAAATTCGTGGCAGCAACTTGAACCAATGCACATGAATTAGAGGAAGTCACTTCTTACACCTAACATATACTTCATGAATTGACATGAAGACAATGTCTTAAAAGTTTCCAACACTAACTTAATGTTCAACATAGATCATGGAACAAATTAGAATGTTGCCGATGGGCTCAACAACAATTCATCAAGATACCCATATAAATGGATTTCCACAACTATGTGAGCAAGATAATAGCATTGGTCAGATCAAAGAATATAATGGTGCATGCTCAAGGAAAACCCTGAGTAAGACACCGCTACAAAAAAAATTTGGTTCTGAGTTTGATTTGACAATAGCCCTTGCTCAAATCAAAATTGAACAAGATAATATATGCAACAATTGATCAGACGAATCAACCGATGAAAATATCATATTTCTTCAGACTCACACAACAGGAAAAATATCCTTTTTAAATGAGCTAAGTTTAGTCAAAGCTTTTATCTTCCAACTCTCCAAGTTGTTGTTTAGCTTAACCGACTAGCTCGGGGTATCCAACACGGATTCTTGGAGAAGGGGTTGGTATATAGAAAAGCCAACTTGATCACGAGCTCTATCATAACAGTCAGGAAACAACCTGGTAATACTTCCGAGAAGATATTCGGAAAATCACGAACCACCGATATATTATTAAGCTCGGGAACAATCTCGCTTCTCAGGGCAAGATGATGTGATCAATAGAGCAAGGGATTGACACAATCCTAACCCATCGATCGAAAAGGTGCACCATGAAACATGGACTAGGTAGCACACTCAATCTTAGGATGACGATTCAATCACCATCACCATAAGAGTGAAATTATTGTCCATTAGCTACCAAGCAATAGCATTGCTAGGAGTATTGATTTCACACATCATGGTTCACTTGTCGATATTCCGGTTACAAGCAACACGAAAACCGAGGAATGAACAATGATAGAGAAAAGTATCGCTACATCAAGAGCTCATAAGAGATGGTGCAATTCTCATAACACTCTTGACAAAAAGAGGGTAATACTCCAAGATAGAACAGAACAAAAGCTGGGTTAGCATTTCGATCTGCGGAATGCAACTACTTTGACCCAATCCAAGAAATGGATGTGGTACTGGAGTTTGCTTCTCCCAGTCATTCGAGAATAGAACAACTTGGCAGACCACAGGAGTAAAAGACATTGATAACAAGAATGCACAACTACTCTTGACTATCCTTTCAATGATTAAGGTCAAAATACAACTAGATAGGACCAACTCAAGAGCACAAGATTTCTTGATTTATGGATGCATGGATTAACATGTCGAACGAGTTCAACATAATTCTTCCAGATAATCCGTGCAGAAGGGCGGAGTAGGCAGAATCACAATATGACGTAGAGAACTCATCACGAGCACTCCTGTTATGATCTTTAATTCACGGAGAACTTATGCAAAAGATGATTCATGGTGTTGGAAGAATGATATACCATGAACCTTGGGAGCTACAACAAGGTTACTAATCGTTATATAGGAACTAGCAACACTACCAATAGAGATGAGCAGAATGATCATTGGATTCAGGAACCCAGAAATAGAGTACCTACAAGCTATTTAACATCATGAGATGTTTTCGAAAATGATGGCCAGAACTATCGCACTGGAAGACATACCACACATCTGGACTATTGGGTAGTTTTCGGAGTAACATGTTTTCCTAATACTTCAACAATACATCGAGGTAATAAAGTACCTCAACACAATTATTAGTGTGCTTTGTCTGGCCAAAAGACATTGGGAAAAGAGGAAGGAATTTGCAATCGCATCAGACTATTTGGGATCTTTGGAAAACTCGGACAGCATAACGGCTCTACGGGCATGAATTATGAGGCAACCTGTAAGAAAACTAACAACATAACAATTGAATTCTTATGGAGACACTGATCCAGAAAGACAACAATCTTTCTATAAGTCTCCAACATAGTAACTCGTCATCCTAATGAATAGATGAGAAGCCTAATTCTTAAACCCATAGAATAAAGAAGAGGGTGACTCAGAATAAGAATGACACAAGGAAAGGAGTAAAAAGAGCCTTACGTTCCCTTACACAAACAATTCCCTTATATAACTAAAGAGTTGCTAGACACAACATCGACCAGTTTGGCTTGGTTATTCTACAGGCAGTCAAGCCCTGATACCAAAGCTGTCGGGACCCCGATCCTGAGTCATAAGAACCTAGCTTGTAACACATCACATCACTTTGCGGCCTCATGCACGGTAAACTCCACGGCTGCCACCTTACCTTGGCCGGGACTGTTTGCGTCTTTTGGCTCACGTATATGAATATGTTTCTAGCGTTCAAACGACAAAGAACCCGGGTCGACATGACTAGTTATAAACCCAGCGGTACAACCGTACAGGGACAGGCATACATAACCAAGCAAAGCAGGTGTCGGCCATCAGCGTGTGTAGACGAGTCGTAGCAAGCTACAAGGACTCCATTACACCGCGTGACATTTCCCCGAGGGGACAAACACAGCAGCAAAGAAGGATACATGCCGGTCAATCAATGTGTTCCGAGCAGTAGAAAACTACCAGGGCTCGATGGATCCACAAAGAGGCATTTCCCTGTAAAGAGTACTACTAAAGGCAAACAACTAGGTGTCGAATCCCACACATATAATGCATTTCAAACATACACACATTATGCACGATATGTGTAGATACAACATGGCATCACAACATAACTCTATGACTCAAGCATTTATTAAAGACTCATAAGAATCAATATAGTATGATATTACAAACAGGGGTCTCGTGACCCGACACTCAAATCATACAAACAACAAGCGGAAGCAATTCATGTCTGGGTACAAACATATACTAAAAGTGGCTGGAAGAGCCTGAAAAGCTACTACGACCCTACCAAAGGAGCCAGACCTTTGTCTGGGATTCCCAAGCTATTCCGGTCAACATCGAACACATCGCGTAGAACCTTTTAATGAGTCTAAGTCTTCTGTGCAAAAACATAAATAAAGCAACCGTGAGTACAAGAGTACTCACCAAGTCTTACATCAGAACTATCTACATATGCATCATGTTTCAATGAAAGGATTGTGGGGTTTGATTGCAGCAAGCCAGCTTTGACTCTTGGCTAACCTGTACTACGACTACAAGTTCTTTCTCTGAGGTGGGATAACGCACACGAGTCCACATATTCACCAATTCAATACACCACTATGGATCCACTCTCGCCTCCCTACGAGAAGGCCTTCCATTGCACTCACACTTATCTTGCATGTTTTAGAGTATCCATTTAAATTGTCTATGTACCACGTAATGTTTCCAAGTAGTCCATATCCGAGGACGCGGCTATTCGAACAGATTGAATCACCCTGCAGGGGTATACTTCTTCATACATGCTCTCACCACTTAGCACCATATGCACGTCATGCATCTCGGCAACCTTCAAGCGGAAGCACTGGCGTGGGTGTCGGCCACGACCGTTAACCACACAAGACCCTAGTCCAGGTTTATCGCCTATTTGAGACTGAACCCGCAAGGAAGTCCGGCCGAGGTTTCCTCTACGGCCCCAAACGATGCGCGTAGGGTTCCCAAGCCCACCATCCGGGTGCCACTTGGTACACCGTGCCACTGTGTATCTACCGTAGTGAAGCCTACCCCGTCGGGCAGAGCTAAACACGGCCGCCAACACTTTTCCTACAAACACCAGAAACTAATTGCAACTCCTGGACAGAGATCTAGGCGATTAATAAGACGAGAGGGTCAATTATGTATCCCAATGTGTGGTACTATCTTGTCTTGGATAACACACACAGAACTCAGTTCTTAAGGACGGTCCCAATGAGACAACCCACCATGTACTCCTACATGGCCTCTCATCGCTACCTTTACCAAATCAGATTCACACCTTTACTCTCACACTATAGGATATGAACACAACCATTCCGATTCATCATTCAGATGGATCAGACCCGACACGACTCTAAGCATAGCAGGCATTGTAAACAAGCATGGATGAGTAAGCACAACAAGGCTCAAGCAGTTGCTACTCATGCTAAGTGGTTTCAACTATTTACTGTGACAAAATCAGGTCATGCAGAGGAATGGGTTCAACTACCGATAACATGTACAGTTGAATCGTGTTTGTCCTAATGCAATAAAAGAGAGCAGGAGCGAGAGAGTGGGTTTATTTCAATATGCTCAAGGCGGTTTGCTTGCCTAACACATCTGAAGATAGCAATGAGTCTTCATCAATGTCAACAATCACATCGTCAGAAACATCATTTACTGAGGGGGAACAACACCGACAAACAAGAAAGAACAACAATTACTTCACGGAAATGCAACACTATAATGCATGCTCAAGACATGAAATGAAAGGTGGCAGGGCTAATGTGGCTATCATTTCTTAAGTCGAAGTTGGTTTGAATTAGGATCCAAACATCACTTCAAGTCGGGTATCTTTCCAGGTACCCATATAATTGATTCGACCTGATGCTCATAACAAATTGTTCCAACATGCATGGGGTTAGTATTTTGAGGTACTGATTTGCATTGACCAATGTTTGGTCATAACAATTGAAGTGGAATTCAAATAAATATCAAATTCCATCTCCAAACTAATTATGAAATTTATCCTATTCACCATTTTACCTATTTGGTGATGTTAACTTTTTCAAACATGCAGGAAAATGCCATAACCAGATTCCTTGGATTTTTTTTGATACTTTTTCATATATAAATTATTTTCATCCGAGTTATATTTTAATTTCTATGATTTTTACAAGTTTTAGGCATTTTCTGGAATTAATTAAAATCAGAAAAGCTTTATTGCATCATTGCGACGTCAGACTGGCGTCATCAGTCAACAGCAGTCGTGCGAGGTCAAACCTCACCAGTGGGGTCCACTAGTCAGTGACCCAGGGCTTAATCCCGCGTTTACCCACCCTAATGGTGGTTTGACTCACCCGTGGGGCCCTATGTCAGCGTCTCTGGGGAGGGGGTTTAGTGGCTAATAGCTGGCCACGTCGGCCCCCACCGGAGGGTGGTCGTCGGCGACCAAGCCCGCGGCGGAGGGCTCGTCGAAGTTGCGCTAAAACGCGCTACACAGCGCCAAATCGAGCGGGGTTTGCTGCTATAGGTTGCTGGCGAAGCGCCTGATCGACCAGGGCCATCAGAAGGAGCTAGGGTCGAGAGAGTGCCGGCGACGAGCGTGCGCGGCGGCCGGAAGTGGAGCTCATCGGGGAGATGCTCTGGAGGGCGATTTCGAGCGGGAGAAAGAGGGAAAAGCATCGGAGGCTCATAGAGGTTCCATTCCTCGCATCGGCGAGGTTGGAGGAGCTCTCTTGCAGCAGATCGACGGCAGAGGATCTCGGTGACCGGAGATGGGGAAGACGGCGGTGGCGACGCTTCAGGAGGCTGCAACTTGATTCCTTCGGCGTGGAGAAGCTACTCGCCGTGGCGTAGAGGATGGACTGCTCGGGGAGGCTTCGCTGCGGCCGGAAATGCGCCGGTGAGGTCAAGCAGAGCTCGGCCATGGTAGGAGGAAGAGGAGAGGGAAGCAGGAGGAGGAAACGGTGCTAGGTGAGGGGGAAAAGATCCAGGGCTCATCCACATCGTATGCATATGCGGATAGGGACGGAGGAGGTGCCTCCAGCGCGAAGCAGGAGGTGGAGCCGGCGCACGCGCTGCTGCCACGCAGCTGCTCGGGGAAGACGACGAGTAGGGGGAGGCCCTGGTGGGCTGGGCCTACAGGGGCGACAGGTAAGCATTTTTTTTCTATTCTTTTCTGTTTTGTTATTTCTAACATTTGTTTTATTTGTTTTGGCTCCAACTAATTCAAAGAAAAATATGTAAACAACTCTGGGGTGTTATTTGGAATATTTCCAACCCCATGTGAAGTTTTCAACATTTTATTAAACTAGGAAGTATTTTAAATCAATTAATTAATTGATTTCAGTGGCTTTTGAGTTTAAAATAAAATGCCAAAAGTATTTTGAAAATATATATCACCCCTGATATTTTCTTTCCAACATTTATCAAAAATGATGGACTTTTATGAAAACCATTTTGGTTCATTGATTTGTCATCACTTTTGAATTGTTTTGCATATAGAGTTGCTAGGGTTTTGTTTTGAATATAGAGTACCTAGGACTTTTCTCTTGTTGAACCTATTTGGATGTTGTTTGGTGTTAGAGTTTAGTCATCCCCATTTGTAGAACATCCAAATTTCAATTAAATTGATTTGAATGCATTCATTAATGCTTACTGATGCAACTAACTACAATCTATATTCTAGGGTTGTGACACCTTGGGAGAATTCGGGAGATCCGCTTGGTCATCATATTTATCCTTTGCCGGATTATCCTGAGTCGGCGCCGGTTTTTCAATAGGCTCTGGAGCTGTAATGGAAGTTGACCCGCCAGTTTTCCTTTTCTTCGCTTGTGCCCTAAAAAGAGAAGGGTGTGCGCTTAAAAACAGACATTATCATCATCAGGACAATGTAAGTATTATACGAATTTACCCTGGAACGCGGATCATCGGTGGAAGGGCGACATCACTGAGTCGCTTGACGAAGGGGGAGAATTCGGCAAAAGTAATACCTCAAGATATGAGCAAGTTATAAGTATGATCCAAAAGGAAACCAAAGGGGACGGTGTTAAAAGGATACCTCATTCTGCCTCTTCTTGGTAGGAGTTTTCGTTGGTAACCCGGACACCAAGTCTCCAGAATGATTCCGAGTTTTCCGATTGGAAGCATATTGTGTTTTCTTCCAAAGGAAATTAGGATCCAAACAAGCATTTGGGTGAGACATGGGAACCTTCCCACAAATCCGCCTGGCCGGCTTAGGCGGAGGAGAAGATGAGTCGGAGGAAACAAAAATTACCTCTACGGAGTCTTCTTGGCTTTCGTTGCCCTCATTCTACACAAGAGATACAGAGGTGTAAACACAAAACTATAGGAATGAATGGCAAGACAAAGAAGATAGAATTTTACCTCTGAAAATACATCGCCGACTTGGGATTCGTCCGCATCAGACGGTTCAGTAACGACGGCTTTGCCTTTGCTCTAGGATTTCTTCTTTGGGGGCGGCCTGGCTTGCTTCAGGGCCACCTTTTTCGGCCTCTTGGACCAGAATTTGTCACCTTCCTGAAGTGGCATTTTTATTATGAGAATCATAATTCAAGTAAGTCGGAAAGAATAAAGTAAAGGCGGGTTAAGTTATTTACCTTAGGTGCCGGGTTGATCTTGTAGAATGGCTTAAGACCTATTTGGCCACACTTGGACAAGGGCTCGCCAGTCAGCTTCTTGATGATGGACACAATGTCATTTTCTGTCAGTGTTGTACGAAGTAGCACTGGGGATGGTCCAAGGTGCCATCAAACTCACACATTAAGCCATCTCGGCGACTTAAGGGGAGGATGCGCCATTCAACCCAGGAGCGGATCAAATCAATCCCGGTAAGACCGTTGTTTGTGAGAGATCGTAACTCGGATAGCACCGGGATAAAATCTAACTCCTCTTCTTCGGTAAGCTTGTCTGGAAGTTTAAAGTTCGTAGGAAGGTGTTCCTCCCTATAGCCAAGGAGCTTGTTTTAACCCTCAGGAGAAGTTTCTTGGCAATAAAACCAAGACTCGCCCCAGCCTTTGGGATGGCTTGGCATGGCGAGTGATGGGAATGAGCTGTCCCTACGGCGTTGAATGTTGACACCTCCAAGTTCCAAGCTAGGGCCATTGGAAAATTCGGTCTGGCGATTTAAATGGAAAATATACCAGAACAAAGGAACTGAAGGTTCCATCCGCAAGTAAGCTTCGCAGAACACTTGGAAATGACATAAGTTACTAATCGAGTTAGGTCCTAAGTCTTGAAGGCGGACGTTCATGAAAGTCATGGCATCTCTGAGAAATTTTGACCCTGGCGGATTAAAACCCCATTTGAGGTGCTCAGCGAAGACAACTATTTCCCCTTCCTTCGGGTTGGGAATTTCTTCTCCAAACCCGGATCGCCATCCGATAACTTCTTTCGGGTCGAGATTTCCCGTCTTCACACGGTCATTGAGAAAAGCTTCAGTAACTTTGGTTGGGAGCCAATCGGCTTTGAAAACGATACCCAAGGCTACAAAGGAAAAGATTACGGATAAGTTAACTCGCCGAGTGCTTACTGAGTGGTTAAAAAGGTCAATTCACTGGCCAAACATTTGTCAGGTGACTACGGGAGTCTGTTGACTCGCCAACAAGGAGTCGGGTCAGACTACAAGGGCGATTTAGGAATTTCCTATTGCTCAAAAGGAGACAACTTCGAGCTTCAGATATGTTTGCTAAAATGGTGAAGGGCGGATTTACAAACAGATTTTATACAACAGGCAGTAACACATATATCTACAGAGCAGGCAAAAATGAATGAAAAAAGCCTAGATAAAGAAGAACAGCCTATGGCTGGGGTAAGAATAGTGAAGCTGATTTGACAGGAACCTTTGTTGGATCTTCAAACAGGAGCTAATCAACTGAGGATATGGTCGATGCTACCGTACCTATTATTATCGTTGTGATCTAATCAACGTCTATGGGGGCATTCGAGGTGTTTTAAGAAACCGGCAAGCCATCAACCTTGAGGGGCTAAGATCTACCTCTAATGGCGGAGGACTAACCTGGTGATGGCGACCCGAGGCGACCGAGGAAGATCTGCGGCAAGTGTTGCGCGCTTAGTTGGCGTGGGAATGTGTCGGACGTGGCGGCCGGAGACGGAGGTCCTCGGGCGGCGACGGAGCTCTCGGTGCAGTCGCGAGGAAGAAGGGGTCGACGAAATGGGTAGGTGGGAATGTTCCCTGCCCCCTTCCCCCATCCTATTTATTGGGTCGGGCGCTGGAATCGAGGCGCCTCGCGCGGGAACTGACGACGGGATAAAGATTCGCTATAAAGGCGCCCAAAATTTTCGGGATATCTGTGCCGAAGGATCCATTGGGGATTGCGTCATCATTTCTTCCGAGATTAAAGGGATAAGATGATGTCAACAAGAAGTGGTTCGGCGACTTGGGTATCTCCACAACAGAATGGTGGATAAAGCGTATGATGCGTAAAAAGAGCAGAGTGAGTCGCCCCTTGTTAGGTGAGAGTTGGCATGAACAGGTTCAGGTCAATCTGGGGCCTAATGTTGGGGATATTGTTTGTTGTGTGACCTGCTCTAGTTGGGCCGGGTCATACAGCGGGCGACACATCCTTTGTCTATTTAAGCTTTGGCCCGCGAGCCCGGGAGTTAGACGGCGGTTCAAGATCCTTGTGGAGAATCAATCATTGGGAAGACCTCCAAGTCTTGGAAAGCACGGTGACTTAGAGATAGAAAGAATCATGACTTGCATGATTGTAAGGACTCTTGTAAACCCTAAGGGCTTGACTTGTATATGAAGGCAAGTCCCGAGGAAGGAGAGGTTAGGTTAGAAATCATCGAGTGCTAGGTCCGGCGAGTTACGCCCTCCTTGTAATCGAAACATCATCAATACAACACAAAGCAGGACGTAGGCTTTTACCTCCTTATGAGGGGCCGAACCTGGGTAAATCTCTGTCTCGCTCCCGTTCAACCCCTTTGAGTCACCACCAAGGTGCGATGGCTCCAACACTAAGTCCTTTCACGTGGACATCTGTCGTGGCAAAACCACGACACGTTCCCTCCGCCTCGTCGAGCTGGTCGTCTCTGCCAAAGGAAAGAAGCCCCCGAGCTCTGCATCGCCGGATCTCCATCGTCTTCAACCTCGGATCCCTGGAGCTCGCCGCCATCGTTCTCCCTTCTCTGACCGTCCCCGACCCCGCTCTCATCGCCTCTGCACTCCCCGTGAACCCAGGATGCCTTTCCCCACGTTTTCCCCCTCGATCCCTTCCTCTTTCGCCCCATTCCACCGAAGCCCGACGAGATCCACCATGGGAGCTCGTCGCCGGTAGCTCTCCGGTGAACGGCTGATCATTCTAAGGCCACAAATAGGTTCAGCGCGTTGCATAGATGCTGTAGGAGCTAAACCCCGCACGAATTGGCTTGGGTTTCGATGACCTCGTCGTTGCCCGATCTCCGGGAGCCGTCGAGCTCGTCGCCGACGTCACCTCCGGCCACCTTAGCCCCCGTTCTATGCAAAAATGGAACCGCGGCTGAGTGCTCGTTCCTCTGGTGCCCTCGGCGTGACGTTTGGTCGCCGGACTAGAAAACCCGAGCCCCTCCGCCGTCTCTGTGGTCGCAGGAGCTCACCGCCGGCGAGTTCCACCTCACCGCCGGTTGATCTGAGCCTCCTTGAGTCACTGACATGTGGGGCCACCTTCAAACTAATTAAGTTTAATAAAAATAAAAATAACTTATTTAATTAACCTAAGCAGACACTGACAGGTGGGTCCTACTCTGTTAATTAGCTATTTAAGTTAAAATTTAAATAAACTCGCCAGAGTCACTGACAAGTGGGTCCCACTCGTCAGGTTTGACTTTCAACGGCCAGCTGACCTACTGATGTCATGCTGATGCAATAAAACCTTTTTCTGTTTAAAAATAATTCAGAATAAGTTCAAAACTTTGGAAATTCATAGAAAATTGAATATAACTCCAAATCAGACAAATGATATTTGTAAATTGATCAGAAAAATTCAATGAACACAATGGTGATACTTGCATGCATGAAAAACAAAGTTATAAAACAGCATCAGGTCAAATCAATTGAAGGAAGTTAATAAATAAATCCTTTCAATTGGAATTTGAATTTGAATTCAAACCAACACCAAACCAAAGTTTGGCAATCACATTAGCTCATGCTACATTACTTGTCATGCCATACTCGTGCATCATATTGTTGCATATGAGTGTTATTGATTGTTGTTGTTATTCCGGTAGGCTCCACCCCTCCGGATTCGACTGAATATCCGACTGAAGGATAACACCCCTCTACTGAGCAACAAGGCAAGCAACCATTTTGATCATCCCAATAAATCCCATGTTCTCGCTCCTGCTCTTACTTATTGCATTAGGTCAAAATGTTTTCAATACTTTTACCACATTAGTTGAACCCACTTCCTTTGCATGACATGTCCTTGTCATAGTAAATAGCTGAACCTTGCAACCTAGCATACCTGGTAGATGCTTGAACTCTGATGTGCCTTATCCTGCTATGCATGCTATGCTTAGAGTTGTGTATGGTCTGTCATCTGGATGATGAACAGGATCGTGAGAATGTGTTCAGTTAATAAATTGTGTGTGTTGAACCTGATTTGGTAAAGGTACCGGTGAAAGGCTATGTAGGAGTACATGGCGGGTTGTTTCATTGGAACCGTCCTTACAAACTGAGTTCCGTGTATGTAATCCAAGACAAGATACTACCATATGTTGGGCCCTGAAATATGACCCCGCTCGACTTATTAATCGCTTAGTACTCAGTCCAGGAGTTGCAAGTAGTTTCTGGTGTTTATAGTCATGCTGGAGGTCGTGCGTAGCGCTGACCTTAGAGGTGGGCTATGATGCGGTAGGCAGTGGCACGGTGTACCAAGTGGCACCCGGATGGTGGGCTTGGGAACCCTGCGCACATCATTTGGGGCTGTGGCGGAAACCTCGGCCGGACTTTCGTGCGGGTTACCCTCAGATAGGCGATAAACCTGGACTAGGTATTAGAGTGGTTAACGGTCGTGGCCGACTCCCTCGCTGGGCTTCCGCTTGAAGGTTGCCGAGGTGCATGACGCGAACATGGCGATAAGTGGCAAGAGCGTGTGTGAAGAAGTACACCCCTGCAGGGTTATGATCTATTCGAATAGCTACGTCCGCGGATATGGACTACTTGGAAACATGTGTTGTTCAAAGACAATTATAATGGCTACTCATAAAAATGTCAAGATAAGTGTGAGTGTCGTGGATGGCATTTTCGTAGGGAGATGGAATGATTCCACGATGGAGTATTTTTGTGGTGTTAGTGGACTCGTGTGCGAGAAAACAAAGTTGTCAAAGCTATTTGAAAATGCAAGTTTGTCTAGCCAAGAGTCAAATGATGGCTTTCTGCATGAAACCCCACAACTCCTTGTTGATACATTGCATGAGTAGATAGATTATCCTAAAGTCTTGATGAGTACTTTTGTACTCACGTTTGCTTAATAAATTGTTGCGGAGGTTGTTAATGACCCTAATGGAGGGTTCTATCTAGATGTTGACGACGACGAGTAGCTGGTGTCCCAGCTACGATCTGGCCCTAGGTTGGGTCTGTAGATAGTCAAGCCATGTGCCTTTTACCTTTCCATCTGTCTGTAGTTAGACAGTTTTAATCTTCCGCTCGCTTGTAAGACTTGTTTGAATGACTTGTGATGATGGGTCGTGAGACCCCTATCTCTGTAATATTACCTGTGAGTCTCTTCCGAGCCTTCTAAATAAAGTTTGTATGTTTATGGTTATGTTGTGATGCCATCGATGTATCTATGCATATCGGTATGCCATGCGTACGTGTGTTGTACTTGATATGTATGGGGTTCCAATACCTAGTCGTATGCCTTAGTAGCACTCCTTACGGGGAAATGCCCCTTTGTGATTCCATCGAGCCATGGTAGTTCGCTACTGCTCCGGACACATTGGTTGACCGGCATGTGTCCTTCTTAGCTGTTGTGTCTGTCCCTTTGGGGAAATGTCATGCGTTGTAATGGAGTCCTTGTAGCTTGCTACGAGTCGTCTACATTCGCTGATGACCGACACCTGCTTTGTTGGGTCATGTATGTGTGTCCCTGTACGGAATTGCTGCTTGAGTTTATGACTAGACATGTCGATCCGGGTTCTTTGACATTGAAATGCTAGTGACACAATTGCATACGCGAGTCAGAAGGCGCAAACGGTCCCGGCTAAGGTAAGGCTGCAGCCGTGGGGACAACCGTGCGTGAGACCGCAAAGAGACGTGATGTGTTACCGGCTGGATTCCTATGGCTTAGGATCAGGGTCCCGACAGCGTTGGTATCAGAGCCTGACTGACTGTAGGATTACTAAGCAAAACTGGTCGAAGTTGAGTCTAGAATTGCTTTAGTTATATATAAGGGAATTGTTTGTGGAAGGGAACGTAAGACTCTTGCTTCTCGTCTCAAGTTATTCTATTCTGGTCATCCTCTTCTTTTCTGCGGGGATTAAGAACTAGGTTACTTATCTTTCTCTCAGGATCGTGTATTACTGATCGGTAGATTATAGGACAACGAGTCGAGAGTTACTCCGGGTTTCTTTTTATTCCAAGGGAAAGAAAGTAAGTTTTGATGACCATGGAATTGAACTTGATAGTTGAGTGGTTACGCTATCCTATCTTTGTGGCTTGTCTCAAAATTGTTTTGAGCATTTACAGCCGTTATGCTGCCCAATTTTGTCTTCAGAGCTCTAATGCTTTTGCATTACTCTCTATTTTCAAATGTTTGGCCGTCCTTCTCGTCAGGTGGTCCGTCTGACTAGGTGCATTGATGTGTTGGGTCACACGGCTATGCTAGTCAAGATGATGTCAGTAGCCGGTTACCGCTGGTACCCAGAGTATACAGTGGAGGAGCAGTACCGGGATTTTAATCAGAGTCAATATATGTGTACTGTTAGGGTATTCCCAGATTACCCTGGAGCTGAGGAGCCGATCCATCGTTCTTATGGATTGGGGGTTACTGTTGACATGGCAGTACAAGATGCTGCCTATTCAATGCTGACCATTATGAGGGCCAGACATGCGCTGCTGCAGAATTCAGAGTTCTGCTATGTTCCTGCCTCTCAGCCATGACAAGAAGGATACCTTAGTGGGGTCTACTTTGATTCCTCTATGGAGGATCCGCTGATGCAGTCCACCCTGACATGCTAGAGAATAGAGAGAGGGATGCTCGTGCCCTTCGTATGGAGCTCTATGCTACACGTGCCCGTCTGTGGACGGCTTTGACACAGCTGGCACCTGTAGTCCAGACAGGGTATGGAGATATGGAGATGTTGAACCCTGTTAGGACCCATCTTCTGGCTCATGCTGACTGGCCTGCTATAGGAGGAGTCACCCCTCTTCGGGGACCTCTACTACCACCAGCAAGGGGACCAAGGCCACACCTGTGCCCTTACGGTTCCCAGGGGTCTCAGGATCGAGTATTTCCTGATCCGCAGGTTGAGCTCCCAGGCCATGGAGGCAACCTTTATGAGATGTTCTATGCGGATGCCTGAACCCGTGAGTGGAAGAGTAGTATGGTAGTGGTTGTACTTCAACAGTCATGTGTGTCTTGTGGAGTATGCTTATGTCGTGAGGTGAATTCTGGAGCCATAGATAAGTAATGTATAGGAAGCTTGGAAAGCCTCTGATGAGTAGTATCATCTTTTCAGTAGTTTGCTCTTCGGTTAAGGTTGTATTGAACTATGTAATGGTGTGTATGAACCATGGTGTGTATATAGCAGTTGCTTGTTACCATGTTGTTCGGATGTTCATTTCCGCATTCCATGTGTTCAGTGCATTCTTAATCCATAGTTAGTATTGATGTTGATTTTGGTCTAAGATGTGAGTTTGTTTGTCAGGATGGTGTTCACCGGGTTGAACTATGCCCCTGTCCATGACCAGGGAGAGGGTAGTCAAGCACCGCAAGAGGAACTGCCTCACCCGCCTTCTCTGGCGGAACTTATGCTTGAGGTGGAAAGAAATAAAAGGGAGACCAACCATGTGCTAGACGGAATTGAGCAAAATACGGCTCGTCAGCCGAGGAATGATGCGGTGTCCCTCAATGACTTTTTGAAGCTGAATCCTTCGAAGTTCCATCACTGCGTCGACCCCCTCGACGCTGATGACTGGTTGTGCAGCATATCATGCAAGATTCGCTCTGCAAATGTTTCTGAGGCCGACAAGGTGACCTTTGCGGTGTACTTTCTGGAAGGACCCGCCAATCTTTGGTGGGAGAACTTTGAAGCTATGCGTCCTGCTGGACCAGCAGCCACATGGGCAGACTTTTGTGCAGCCTTCCGTCTACACCATATTCCACATGGTCTGATGGACACAAAGAGAGAGGAGTTCTATGCATTCACCCAGGGAAAATTGACCGTGGATGCTTATAGCTGCGAGTTCAGTAACCTCGCCCGCTATGCAACTGGAGAGGTGTCAACTAATGCCAAGAAGCAAGAAAGATTCCGTAAGGGTCTGAGCCCTGAACTTCGTCGTGACCTGCGTCTCCATGAGTGTACAAGCTTTCAAGCTCTTGTCAATAAGGAGATCAGTGCCGAGACTGGTCATACCGACTATGAAGCCACAAAGAAGCACTCCCGTGACTCTAGATCATCATCTGGCTCTGTGTTCCCAAAACGCAGGCTGTGGCTTCCAAATAGTTCTTTGCCGCCAAGATATACCCTGAGGCCATCCTATGTGGCGCCTCAAGCGAATCATACCAACCCTCCAGCAGAAACCTATGGTGGTCCAGCTAGCAATGCTACACCACGTGCCAATCAGGTGATTTGTTACAAGTGTGGAGAAGCAGGGCACTACTCTCGAGAGTGTCCTTAGAATATGGGTGCCAAGCAACCTGGAAAGTCCGTTGGGCAAGGCAAGTCGGGCAAAGCTTTCTATGTGAAGCCAACTCCTACACGTGGCCGTGTGAACTATGTTTTAGCAGAAGAAGATGCAGAGGATCCCGACGTCATTTTGGGTACGCTCCTTGTCAGTCATCACCCAGCGTCTGTTCTTTTTGACATTGGGTCATCTCATTCCTTCATTTCAGAAAATTATGCACAGTTGCATAATATGTCTTTCTGTGATATGCCAATCACATTGGTTGTCCAAACCCCTGGTAGTAAGTGGCAAACCTCCAGGATAACCTATGACAATAAAATTCTAGTAGACACGCTAGTTTTTCTAGCATCTTTGATAGCCTTGAAATCTTCGGATATCAATATCATCTTGGGTATGGACTGGATGTCAGCTCATTATGCCAAGATTGATACTCATTCTAGAAATGTTCAGCTTACCCATCCCTCGGGTGAGATAGTCAAGGTCTCTACTCGAGTTGCCAATTGCCAACTCTATTCCCTCAATGTCAACCCTCTTCCAGAAATAGAAGACATTACAGTAGTCCGCGACTTTCCGGAAGTTTTCCAGAAGAACTATCAGGAATTCCACCTGACAGGGATGTAGAGTTTGTGATAGACCTTGTTTCAGGAACTGTCCCAATAGCCAGAAGACCTTATAAGATGGCACCCTTGGAGCTAGCCGAACTTAAGAAGCAACTAGATGAGGCCTTGAATAAAGGTTCCATTCGTCCTAGCTCTTCTCCTTGGGCTTGTCCCGTCCTCTTCGTCAAGAAGAAAGACGGAACGGATCGGATGGTTGCAGATTATCGACCAGTTAACCTGGTCACCATAAAGAACAAGTATCCGCTCCCCAGGATCAACGACCTGTATGATCAGCTCGCTGGATCCTCAGTCTTCTCCAAAATGTATTTGAGGTTGGGTTACCATCAAATCAAGATCAAGAACGAGGACATACCAAAAACGGCTTTTGTCACTCGTTATGTCCAATACGAGTACACCATCATGTCCTTCGGTTTAACCAATGCCCCAGCCACCTTCTCTCGCTTGATGAATTCAATCTTCATGGAGTATTTGGATAAAGTCGTTGTGGTATACCTCGATGATATTCTCATCTACTCGAAAAACGAACAAGAACATGCCGAGCATCTAAGGCTGGTATTGATGAAACTTCGAGAGCACCGCCTATATGCCAAGTTTTCAAAATGTGAGTTTTGGTTACCAGAAGTGACCTATCTAGGCCACGTAATCTCTGGTAAGGGTATTGTTGTCAATCCCGAGAGAGTTCAAGCCGTCCTTGATTGGACTCAACCTGAATCGGTTAAGCAAGTTAGGAGTTTTCTTGGTCTAGCGAGCTATTGTCGCCGCTTTGTCGAGAATTTCTCCAAGGTTGCAAAGCCTCTAACTAAACTCCTCAAGAAAGATAAAAAGTTTGAGTGGACACCACAGTGTGATCATAGTTTTCAGGAACTGAAAAGACGCCTGACTTCCGCACCTGTGTTGCTACCACCAGATTTTTCTAAGGACATTGTTATCTATTGCGACGCCTCGCGAGAAGGATTAGGTTGCATTCTCATGCAGGATCATCATGTGATTGCATACGCATCTTGACAGTTGCGTCCACATGAGGATAATTATCCCACACATGATCTTGAGATAGCAGTTGTAGTCCATGCACTTAAAACCTGGCGACATTACCTTCTTGGTAACCGTTGCGAAATATTCACTGATCACCAAAGTCTGAAATATATCTTCACCCAGCCGGATTTGAATCTCAGGCAAAGACGGTGGGTTGAGTTGGTCACGGATTACGACTTAGGGATAACTTACACCCCGGGGAAGGCCAATGTTATGGCTGATGCACTAAGTCGTAAATCTTATTGTAGCAACCTGATGCTACAACGAGGTCAACCACATCTCAATGAGGAATTTTGGAAGTTAAATCTTCACATTGTTCCTCAATGATTCCTTTCGAACCTGGTAGCGAAGCCTACTCTTAAGGATCAAATCATAGTTGGCCAGAAGCGTGATAAGGGTATATCACGGATCAAGGAGAATATTATTAGCGGAAACGCTAAGGAATTCTCCATGAATGATCAAGATGTTGTGTTCTTCCAGAATCGTCTAGTGGTTCCTAAGAATCCACATCTAAGGCAGTTAATCCTTAAGGAGGCTCATGATTCACCTCCTACCATTCATCCTGGTAGTACTAAGATGTATCAGGACCTACGCCAGAGGTTTTGGTGGACTAGGATGAAGAGACAAATTGCTGAGTTCGTTGCTAATTGCGACGTTTGTCGTCGAGTTAAGGCAGAACATCAAAGGCCTGCTTGCACCCTTCAACCTTTAGCTATTCCTGAATGGAAATGGGATAAATTCATTATCGATTTCATCACCGGATTTCCCAAGACCAAGAAAGGAAATAATGCTATCTTTGTGGTCATTGACCGTCTTTCCAAAGTAGCTCATTTTCTTCCAGTTCATGAGAGTATAACAGCTAGCCAGCTAGCAGAGTTATATATCTCTCGAATAGTGTCTCTTCATGGTGTTCCTCTGGAGATTAACTCAGACCGTGGAAGTACCTTTACTTCTCGCTTCTGGGAGAGTTTTCCGAATGCCATGGGGACTCACTTATCTTTTAGCACTGCTTTCCATCCTCAATCAAGTGGTCAGGTAGAAAGAGTGAATCAAGTCCTAGAAGATATGCTCCGAGCTTGTGTTATATCGTTTGGTATGAATTGGGAGAAGTGCCTTCCATTCGCCGAATTTGCTTATAACAATAGTTATCAATCAAGCTTGGGCAAAGATCCTTTTGAAGTTCTCTATGGACGAAGATGTCGAACACCTCTTAATTGGTCAGAAACCGGAGAGAGGCAACTCTTTGGTCCGGATATGATCCAGGATGCATTAGAGCAAGTTCGCAATATTCGCAAAAAGTTGAAAACAGCCCAGTCTCGTCAAAAGAGCCAATATGATCGTCATCATAAGGTTGTGACCTTTGAAGTTGACGAGAAGGCTTACCTTCGGGTTACACCTTTGAAGGGTACCCTTCGTTTTGGTATCAAGGGCAAGTTGGCTCCTCGTTATATCGGTCCTTTTTGCATTCTTGCCAAACCAGGAGAAGTTGCCTACCAATTGGAACTTCCCCCGTATCTTTCCAAGGTTCATGATGTATTCCAAGTCTCACAACTCAGGCGTTGCTTTTCGGATCCTATCCGTGAAGTGGACCACGAAACGCTTGATCTCCAAGATAACCTTTCATACCGAGAATACCCTGTGCGTATTCTTGATCAAGCTGAGTGTACCACTCGACGTCGAAATCTCAAGTTTCTTAAAGTTCAATGGTCAAATCATTCCGAAAAGGAAGCGACATGGGAAAGAGAGGATCATCTTCGACTTGAGTATCCCCCGCTATTTCCGACGACTTCCAAATCTTGGGACGGGATTCTTTTGAGTGGGGGTGAGTTGTCACATCCCTGATCCCTATTAGGGTTTAGCAAGTTGTGCTCATGTCTTCTTTATTTGCATCCAAGAAAATGAAATGAAATCGAAAAGCAAAGCAAAGAAAACCAAAGCAAAACCCTAGCCACCCCTTATTCAAAAACAATTCAACTATTGCCAAAATCAATGAATCCAAAATGGTCATTGGAAAAGTTCATCTTTTCTGATAAATGTTAAAAACAAGATATCATGGGAGAAACATATTTTGAAACTACTTTTGGCATTTTATTTTAGTTTTGAAAGTCACTGAAATCAATTATATAGTTGATTTGAAATAATTTAAAGTTTCCAAAAATGTTGAAAACTCTATGTGTAGTTGGAAATATTTCAACTAACACCTCAGTATTTTTAAAACTATTTTTGGTTTAGTTTTGGAGCCAAAATAAATAGAAACAAATGTCAAAAGAATAAACAGAAACTGGAAAGAAGAAAAACAACTATCTAACGCTTACCTGAGGCCCAGCCCACCTCCATGCGTGTCGTCTTCCTCCTTCACTAGTCGAAGGAGGAGGTGGCCGTCGCTCCTCCTGGGGCGCCCACGCACCTACGTGCACGCCTGCTTCACCCCGATGCGCTGGAGAGGGAGGATAAGTCTCCCGGGATCCATTCCCACCTCTTCCCCCTCCTCATTCACACTCTCTCCTCTCTCTCTTCCTCGGCCGCCATGACCGCGAACTCGAGCTCGAGCTAGCCATCGCTCCGGCAGTCCTCCCCCACCCCTGAGTGTGTCGTTCGCTCCGCCTCGTCGAGATGGTCGTCTCTGCCAAAGGAAAGAAGCCCCCGAGCCCTGCATCGCCGGATCTCCATCGTCTTCAACCTCGGATCCCCGGAGCTCGCCGCCGTCGTTCTCCCTTCTTCGATCGTCCCCGAGCCCGCTCTCGTCACCTCTGCACTCCCCGTGAGCCCAGGATGCTTTTCTCTATGTTTTCCCCCTCGACCCCTTCCTCTTTCGCCCGATTCCACCGGAGCCCGACGAGATCCGCCACGGGAGCTCGTCGTCGGTAGCTCTCCGATGAACGGCTGATCATTCTAAGGCCACCAACAGCTTTAGCGCGTTGCGTAGATGTTGTAGGAGCTAAACCCTGCATGAATTAGCTTCGGTTTCGATGACCTCGTTGTTGCCCGATCTCCGGCAGCCGCCGAGCTCGTCGCCAGCATCATCTCTGGCCACCTTAGCCCCCGTTCTATGCAAAAATGGAACCGCGGCTGAGTGCTCGTTCCTCTGGTGCCCTCCGCGTGATATTTGGTCGACGGAATAGAAAACCCGACCCCCTCCGCCGTCTCTGTGGTCGCCGAAGCTCACCGCCGGCGAGTTCCACCTCGCCGCTGGTGGATCTGAGCCTCCCTGAGTCACTGACATGTGGGCCACCTTCAAACTAATTAAGTTTAATAAAAATAAAAATAACTTATTTAATTAACCTAAACAGACACTGACAGGTGGGTCCTACTCTGTTAATTAACTATTTAAGTTAAAATTTAACTGAAACTCGCGAGAGTCACTGACAAGTGGGTCCCACTGGTCAGGTTTGACTTTCAACGACCAGCTGACCTGCTGATGTCATGCTGATGCAATAAAACCTTTTTCTGTTTAAAAATAATTCATAATAAGTTCAAAACTTTGGAAATTCATAGAAAATTGAATATAGCTCCAAATCAGACAAATGATATATGTAAATTGATAAGAAAAATTCAATGAACACAATGGTGCTACTTTCATGCATGAAAAACAAAGTTATAAAACAGCATCAGGTCAAACCAATTAAAGGAAGTTAATAAATAAATCCTTTCAATTGGAATTTGAATTTGAATTCAAACCAACACCAAACCAAAGATTTGGCAATCACCTTAGCTCATGCTACATCAGTTTTCATGCCATGCTCATGCATCATATTGTTGCATATGAGTGTTATTGATTATTGTTGTTATTCCGGTAGGCTCCGCCCCTCCGGATTCGACTATATCCGATTGACGGATATCACCCCTCTGCTGAGAACAAGGCAGGCAACCATTTTGATCATGCTGATAAATCCCATGTTCTCGCTCCTGCTCTTACTTATTGCATTAGGTCAAAATGTTTTCAACTCTTTTGCCACGTTAGTTGAACCCACTTCCTTTGCATGACCTGTCCTTGTCATAGTAAATAGCTGAACCTTGCAACCTAGCATATCTCGTAGATGCTTGAACTCTGATGTGCCTTATCCCTCTATGCATGCTATGCTTAGAGTTGTGTATAGTATGTCATCTGGATGATGAACAGGATCATAAGAATGTGCTCAGTTAATAAATGTTGTGTGTTGAACCTGATTTGGTAAAGGTACCGGTGAAAGGCTATGTAGGAGTACATGGCGGGTTGTTTCATTGGAACCGTCCTTAGGAACTGATTTCCGTGTATGTAATCCAAGACAAGATACTACCACATGCTGGGCCCTGAAATATGACCCCGCTCGACTTATTAATCGCTTAGTACTCAGTCCAGGAGTTGCAAGTATTTTCTGGTGTTTATAGTCATGCTGGAGGTTGTGCGTAGCGCTGACCTTAGAGGTGGGCTATGATGCGGTAGGCAGTGGCATGGTGTACCAAGTGGCACCCGGATGGTGGGCCTGGGAACCCTGCGCACATCATTTGGGGCCGTGGCGGAAACCTCGGCTGGACTTCCGTGCGGGTTACCCTCAGATAGGCGATAAACCTGGACTAGGTATTAGATTGGTTAACGGTCGTGGCCGACTCCCTCGCTGGGCTTCCGCTTGAAGGTTGCCGAGGTGCATGACCTGCACATGGCGATAAGTGGCGAGAGCGTGTGTGAAGAAGTACACCCCTGCAGGGTTATGATCTATTCGAATAGTCGCGTCCGCGGATATGGACTACTTGGAAACATATGTTGTTCATAGACAATTATAATGGCTCCTCATAAAAATGTCAAGATAAGTGTGAGTGTCGTGGATGGCATTTCCGTAGGGAGACGGAATGATCCCACGATGGAGTATTGTTGTGGTGTTAGTGGACTCATGTGCGAGAAAACAAAGTTGTCAAAGCTATTTGAAAATGCAAGTTTGTCTAGCCAAGAGTCAAATGCTGGCTTTCTGCATGAAACCCCACAACTCCTTGTTGATACATTGCATGAGTAGATAGATTATCCTAAAGTCTTGTTGAGTACTTTTGTACTCACGTTTGCTTTATAAATTGTTGCAGAGGTTGTTAATGACCCTAATGGAGGGTTCTATCTAGACGTTGACGACGACGAGTAGCTGGTGTCCCAGCTACGATCTGGCCCTAGGTTGGGTCTGTAGATAGTCAGGCCATGTGCCTTTAACCTTTCCATCTGCCTGTAGTCAGAATGGTTTAAGCTTCCGCGGGCTTGTCAGACTTGTTTGAATGACTTGTGATGATGGGTCGTGAGACCCCTATCTGTGTAGTATTACCTGTGAGTCTCTTCCGAGCCTTCTAAATAAAGTTTGTATGTTTATGGTTATGTTGTGATGCCATCGATGTATCTATGCATATCGGTATGCCATGCGTACGTGTGTTGTACTTGATATGTATGGGGTTTGAATACCTAGTCGTATGCCTTAGTAGCACTCCTTACGGGGAAATGCCCCTTTGTGATTCCATCGAGCCATGGTAGCTCGCTACTGCTCCGGACACATTGGTTGATCGGCATGTGTCCTTCTTAGCTGTTGTGTCTGTCCCTTTGGGGAAATGCCACGCGTTGTAATGGTGTCCTTGTAGCTTTCTACGACTCGTCTACATTCGCTGATGACCGACACCTGCTTTGCTGGGTCATGTATGTGTGTCCTTGTACGGAATTGCTACTTGAGTTTATGACTAGACATGTCGATCCGGGTTCTCTGACATAGGAATGCTAGCGACACAATTGCATACGCGAGTCAAAAGGCGCAAACGGTCCTAGCTAAGGTAAGGCTGCAGCTGTGGGGATAACCGTGCGTGAGACCGCAAAGAAATGTGATGTGTTACCGGCTGGATTCCTATGGCTTAGGATCGGGGTCCCGACACAAAGGGAACATCAGACGGGATTAAATGTATCCTTGACATAGAGGTTCAACCGATAAAGATCTTCATAGAATATATAGATCCCGCTATTGGTTATTGACCGGAGAGTATCTCGCGTCATGTCTACGTAGTTCTCGAACTCACGGGGTGTGCACACTTAAGGCTCGATGACGTTTGAGTATTATTGAGTTATGTATATTGGTGACTGAAAGTTGTTCGGAGTCCCGGATGAGATCCCGGACATCACGAGTAGCTCTAGAATAGCGTGGAGGTAAAGATTGATATATAGGAAAGTTGCATTTTGATTCCGGAAAGTTTTCAGGCATTACCCGTAAAGTACCGGGAATGATGAATGGGTTCCTGGGTTTTACCGGGAGGGGCCACCCACCTGGGAGAGAACCTAATGGGCCTAAAAGTGGTGCACCAACTCATAGTGGACTAGTGCGTCCAGCCCAAGAGGGCCTATTTAGCCAAGGAGCAAAAAGGGGAAAAAGGAAAAAGGGAAGGAGGAGACCAAGTGGAACCCTACTTGGAGTAGGATTGGAGGTGGAGTCCTTCACCTCCTCTCCACTTCGGCCGAACCTAGGAGGTTTGGGGCTGCCTCCTGCCCTCCCTCCCTCCTATATATACTAGATGATTTTGAGGGCAGCCCTAACCCTAATAAGCCACGTGCTGCCCTCTCTCTCTCTCTCTCTAGGCGGTTTCTCCTCTAGATTAGTTCAGGAGAGCTTGGCGAAGCCCTGCTGGATTAGTTCACAACCACCACCACGCCGTCGTGCTGGAGAAATCATCTACCTCTCCGCCCCTCCTGCTCTATCAAGAAGGCGGAGATCGTCATCGAGTTGTACGTGTGCTGAACGAGGAGGTGCAGTCTGTTCGGCACTAGATCAGGAAGGATCATGATGAGATCGCGGCATGGATCGTGATGAGATCGCAGGATGGATCGTGATTGGACCGCAAAGACATACGACTACATCAACTGTGTTATATACGTTTCAGCTTAGCAATCTACAAGGGCATGTAGATGCACTATCCCCTCTCGTAGATGGTCATCACCATGGATAGATCTTGTGTGCGCGTAGGAAATTTTTTGTTTCCCATGCAGCATTCCCCAACAATGAAGTGGTAATGTATGATAATGATCCCAACTCGGCTGCATCAAGAATGCCAACAAAGGCAAGAGAAGCTAAGGCTACTAGAAATAGGCCACCACCATTTCCAAAGCTTAGAACTCAAGGTGAGCAAATGGCATTTGTAGTTAGCTTTGTCCAAGGCATGGAGAATAACATCTAGGAGATACTGCAAAGTCAAAAAAACCTTGAGAGAGTCGTGGAAACAAAGTTTCATGACATGGATGTGAAGGTTACGGAGTTGACCACTATAGTCAAACAGCTTCGACATGAAGTTGACTCAGTGGAGGTCCCGCGCTCAGACGATGATGATGATGAAGATGACAATGATGAAGAAGAGTGTCCTCCTCCCACTGCCACACGGTTCAGCCCTCAACTTAGATCAGCTGTTGTTCATGCTCAGGAGACAAGAGATACATCTTCAGGTCAAGCATCAGCACCTTCAGCACCAGCTCCACCTCAAGCACCTCCAGTATCAACTCCTCCAGCTCCAGGACACTCACCAGATGCCTTCGTGGATGCTCTTCTGTCAACTCCGTCATCAGCTGCCTAGAGAGACGAGTAGTTCTATACTTTTTTAACTTTTCGTTAACTTGTTGCCAAAGGGGGAGAAATGTATAGATCATAGACTTTGAGAGAGACTTTTGATTTTATTTGCTCTTATTTGGTTTCAAAAACTTTTGTATTTTGTATGACTTTATCCCGTTACCTGTGTTTGATCATATGCTTTACCTGATTAATGCTACACTATTATCTTTTAGCTATCTATGCGATGATCATCCACTTATCTTGTTGGTGTCACGTGCATTGTTATTCGTTCTTATCTTGTATGCAGACCACCAAGATGTATGTGACATGGAAGAGTGACCCATGATCCTAAACGAGTGTGCATTTGCATTCAAACGCAAATTTTAAATAATGCACAAATTTAGTGGGAGCTCTTGCTTTTCACATACTTCTCAAAGCGATGATGCTAATCATTCATTATATATTTTGTCGAAGCTTTAATCTATATGTTTTCATCAATTACCAAAAAGGGGGATATTGAATGCACAATTTCTACCTAGGGTGGTTTTTATAATTGATCACAACATTCGCATCATTGGACTAATATGTTTTCCAAGTATATTTCAGAAAATTTCAAAAGATGATATGGCTAAAGGCTTATGTGGACATGCCCCTTGATGCAAGAAAGGAGTAATATTGGCTCAAGCTTCAAGATACAAGACTCTTCATTTTATATTTGTGAGAAATCACTTTTGAGTCCATAGGAAAGGCAATACTACTAAAAGGGGGTGAGGTAGTAAAATGAACTGATTGCTCAAAATGCTCAAAGTTAACCACCAAAATACTCAGTTCCCACATATCCACTTTGTCAAATTCCATATACACAAATTCGGTGTCACCAACTTCACATTTCGGACCCACCAAGTTTGACCTCAGACAAAAACCCTAGACATTCCCACTGGATCGGTGCAACCGAATCCATATCGGTGCTACCGAGTTTGCGTGACCAACTTTCGGGTGCCTCGGTACACAAAATTGGAATTTCTGAGTTTGACTATCGGTGCCATCGAGTTTGGCCATCTCACTGTTATCCACCTTTTAGGTGCCACCAAGTTTCATATATCGGTCTCACCGAGATTCAAAAGTTGCTACCTACCTTTGCGCTAATCGGTACCACCGAGTTTTTAACTTCAGTGTCACCGAGTTTGCCTCTTTGTGTGTAACGGTTGGATTTTGTTTACTGCCTATATATACCCCTTCACCCACCTCTCATTTATGGGAGAAGCACTCGGAACACACACTTCCTTGCCATATCCATTTTCTGAGAGAGAACCACCTACTCATGTGTTGATACTAAGATATTCCAATCCAATCATTTGAAACTTGATCTCTTGGCTCCCCAAACAGCTTTCCACAAAATCAATCTCTCCTACCCATGCATATTCTATTATAGAGTGATTTTGTGTTCAGGATACTACCTTTAGAAGCATAAGAGCAAAGAGTTCATTGATCTACCACATCTATGAACTTTTCGAGGGTGGTGCCTCCTAGATTCGTTAGGTGTGCATGAGAGCCTCCTACTTCGTGTTGTGGAGTTGAACCAACATGTTTGTAAGGGCAATGAGATTGCCTACTTGGTGAAGATCTACCATGAGTAAGGCTAGTCTTTCGTGGGCGGAAGCCATGGTGGAATAGACAAGGCCGCTTCTTTCTGGACCCTCCATGGGTGGACCCCTCCATGGGCTCTCGCAGTCGTTACCCTCCGTGGGTTGAAGTCTCCACTAACATGGACGTACGATAGCGCCACCTAACGGAGCCATGCCAAAAATCGCCGTGTCAACCTCATGTGTTTGATCGCCCTACCTTACTCCTCTACTTTACACTTGCATGTTTTACTTTCCACTTCTTCGTGGACCCCTTGTGGGTGGAGCCCTCCATGGACTCTCGCAGTCGTTACCCTCCGTGTATTTAAGTATACACTAACATGGACGTACGATAGCGCCACCTACCGGAACCATGCCAAAAATCATCGTGACAACCTCATGCGTTTGATCTCCCTACCTTACTCCTTTACGTTACACTTGCATGTTTTACTTTCCGCTGCTACACTCTTAGAACTGCATGTGTAGGGTGTACTTGACTTGTTGTAACTTCCATAGCTGCCCCTCAACTAAAATTGGGAAAAGGCAAAAAATGTATCTTGTCAAGTAGTCTAATCACCCCCCCCCCCACTAGACATACTTTCGATCCTACAACTAGGGTATGCACGGTTTTTGACCAAAGAGGGGCTCACCCCCTAAATATCATCTCCCGGTGCTGGTCTCCTTCTTCCCCAGGGACAGAGAAGAATAGGTCGATGCCCGCAGCAACTGCGGCAGTCCCCGTCAAGGAGGAGAACCGGCGGGGGGTGTGAGATGTGAGGGGAACCCATCCCTGCTACTACTAGCGCTAAGCGCGGGGGGATGAGCGGCTTGAGCTCGGGCATGGCGCTGCGAGATGGCAAGGTGAGCGCGGCCAGGTAAGGGGCTCTCAGCCAACGGGAGTGCGGGGGCGGCAAGGCAGGTGCGCTAGCGAGTTGGGGTGCGGCTAGCTGGTGTAGAGCTCGGGGAGCACGACGATGGCATCACTCAATCTACACGCACGAGAAGCCAACGACGAAATAGCGAGGGAAAATGATGGAGGGGCATACCACCCTACCTAGGACAAGCAGCCGACGGCTGGGCTGCAATGAGGTCTCGTCACGAAGGCGAAGAAATCTGGAGGCACTCAGTTCCGATTCTGCATGAAACTGTTGGCGACGGGGAGGGAGTTCCCGCCCGCTTGCGCCACGTGCATCGAGAAAGAAGGCAGACGCCACTCCAGGTGCTTGATCCCCGGTGCTGGAGATCTCGGAGAAGGGGCCGAGGTGCTACCCCAGGCTCGAGCTCACGCTAGGACGGAGCACAATGGACAGAGCGAGGGCATGGCACAAGGGGCCTGTCCACACGGTGGCAGACAAAAGAGAGGGGTGGAATGGAGGGGCTAGATCTGGGGCACCGCCGGGGACGCAATATATAGAGTGCTAGGGCGGCCGTCGTCCGTCAAATCGGCGAGCTCCCGACATGGAGGGAGACAAGATGTGCGCTGGGCTGCGCTGCTGCAGCTGGGCCACTACGAGAGAAGGGGGAGAGCCCGAGTTGGGCTGGGCTGCGCTAGGAACGGTCTGGGTTGCTCTCTCTCTCTCAGCTCTTTTATAAAATAAATAAAACATCTATTTTGGACAAAAAACACAAAGAAAAGATAGGAAGCTTTTGAATGAAGCAAAAATACTTCTGCACTCACAAAAATATGCACCAATTTACATAAATGGTTTGGCATTTTTAGAGCAAACAAAATAATGCACATAAAATGCCTACTAGAAACTGTGTTGCAAGAAGTCACAAAAGAAAATGTCCACGCACTTTACCAAGTGTTACTTTTAAAATTCCTAATAGAATATTAGCTGAAAGTGCAACATTTTTATTAATTGAATTGAGTAAGTTAGAACAACACCTAACTATTATTGGAATTAAGAGGGGTTTAGACAAGTTTTTGCAAAAGGGTTTTTTGCATAGTTTGAAAAGGATTTGGAATAGGACACACTCACACCACTTGCAAGCACAATTCACACACAAACTCTCACATAGCACTTCAACAATCACGATGCAACATATGCAATGATGGTTATAATGCCATGATGCAAAATTATATGAATAAAAATATTAAAACTCAAGCACATGATGGTATTCATTAGAAGGTTCGAACATGGAATAGATTACAAATAAGGCAAGGCGGCACTTGGGTTGTTACAACTCTCCCACACTACAAGAGGATCTCAACCCGAGATCTAGGACTGAAAGAACTCAGGATACTCAGAACGAAGATGGTCCTCGCATTCCCAAGTGGCTTCTTTATCGAATGGTGTGACCATTTAACTTTGAGGAATTTGATAGAGTTTTTGCGAGTCTTGCGCTTGGTCTCGTCATGAATGGCAACTAGATGCTCATGATAGGAAAGTTCTGGCTAGATATCAATGTCTTCTAAGTCAAATATGCCCACTTGAGTCTTGAAGCACCTCCAGAGGTGAGAGACGTGAAACACATCATGCACATTTGAGAAATTGGACAGAAGCTCTAACTGATAAGCAAGGCCACATTTTTGCAAACAATCTTGAAAGGACCGATAAAGTGTGGAGCAAGCTTTCCTCTGATGCCAAAGCAATGAGTACCCTTCATGGGTGACACTTTGAGATAGACAAAATCATCAATCTGAAAAGTCATGTCATGATGCTTGCTATCACAATAGCTCTTCTAACAGGATTGAGCAGCTTTGAGATTATCCCGAATGACACGGAAAATTTCTTCTACTTCAGTGATCATGTTATTCTCAAGAATCTGACGCTCACCAGTTTCAGACCAATTGAGCAGAGTACGGCACTTCCTACCATACAGAATCTGAAAAGGGGCCTTACCTGAACTTGCTTCATAACTATTGTTGTATGATAACTCGGCAAATGGGAGGCAGTCTTCCCACTTCATGCCAAAAGAAATCACACAAGCTCGGAGCATATTTCAAGAATTTGATTGACTCTCTCCACTTGACCACTAGTCTGAGGATGGAACAAAGTATTTAAACAGACCTTGGTGCCCATTGTAGTCTTGAAGGAATCCCAGAACTTGGAAGTAAAGATGCTTCCAGGATATGAAGAAATGAGCATTGGAACACCATGTAGAGAAACTATCCTTGAAGTGTACAGCTCTGTCAGGTGAGCTGCCCAGATAGATTCTTTGACCAGAAGGAAATGAGCAACTTTCGTCAACTTGTCTATGACCACAAAGATGGCATCGTTGCCCCTCTTGGACTTGGGAAACCCAGTTACAAAATCCATCTCCATAAGATTGAATTTCTGCTCGGGTACAGGCGAAGGATGAAGAAGACCTGCTGGACATTGATGTTCCACCTTCACTTTGCCACAAACATCACACTAGTTCACGAACTGAGCAATCTCACGTTTCATGCGAGTCTCCCAGAGGGTTTGCTTCAGATCTTGATACATCTTAGAGCTGCCTAGATGTATCAAGAGGAGTGAATTGTGGAATTCATCCATGGTAACTTTACTAAGCTCTCCTTTCGGAACCACAAGGAAATCCTCAAAGAAAAAATTATCTTTCTAATCAATATGGAAGCACTTATACTTTGGAATGCTCTTTGTCAAGCCTGTCTTCACTTTCTTCACCATAGCATCAAGAACTTGAGCTTCGTGGACTTGGTCTTGCAAGGTAGGAGAAATTTGGACGTTGGCGAGAAATCTGTGAGGGATTACTTGAAGGTTGAGCTTCCTGAAAGATTCAGAAAGACCGGGGTGGCATGGCTTGAGAATGAGACTATTGCAGTAAGCCTTTCTGCTCAAAGCATCTACAATCACATTTTCTTTGCATGGAGTACAATTAATGCATGGATTGTAATCTTGGATCATCTCCACCCAACAAGTTTGACGAAGATTGAGATTCAGTTGAGTGAAGATGTATTTGAAAATATTGTGATTGGTGTAGACTTCATCCTGTCTTCCTAACAAGAGGTGTCTCCAAGTCATCAAAGCATGGACCACTACCGCCAACTCAAGATCATGAGTGGGGTAGTTTTTCTCACCTGGCTTCAAATTCCTAGGGGTATAGAATACCAATTTATTATCTTGCATGAGAACACCACCAAGACCTTGGAGAGATGCATCACATAACACTTGGAAAGGCTTGGAATCATCAGGAGGAGTCAAAACCGGAGCTGAGGTGAGCTTCTCGTTGAGTGTATTGAATGCCAATTGACACTGTGGATACCACACATATTTTACGCTCTTCTGAAGAAGGTTGGACAGAGGCTTAGAAATCTTGGAGAAGTTCTCAACAAACCTTCTGCAATAGCTTGCAAGCCCGAGAAAGCTTTGAAGCTACTTCACATTCTGAGGAGGCTCCCACTAAACACTTGCTTGGACCTTTTTTAGGATCTACATTGATGTCCTCAACAGAGATGATGTGCATCTTCTCATAAGCCAGAGATGTTCTGCATGTTCTTCCTCAATCACAGAGAAAACTAGAATGGCATCCAGATAAATCAATACAAACTCATTCCTGAAGGGAGAGAAGACATAATTCATCACCCGACAGAAAGTCGGAGGAGCATTGGCGAGATCAAAAGACATCACTGCGTACTCATAAGAGCTAAAGCTTGTCCTGAAAGTGGTCTTGGGAATATCTTCTTCACGAATACGGATTTGATGATAGCCCATCCGAATATCAAGCTTAGTAAAAATCTTGGCCCCTTTCAATTGCTCAAACAATTCATTGATGTTGGGAAGTGGATACTTGTTCTTGATTTTCTTCTTATTCAATGGCCGGTAGTCGACACAAAGTCGTTCCTTGCCATCCTTCTTCTTGACAAAAAGAACACCATAACCCCAAGGAGAACTACTTGGTCCGATCTGACCTAGATGTTCTTGTTCATCAAGCTGCTTCTATAACTCTTTCAGCTCTTCAAGACCAAGCTTATAAGGATGCTTGCAAAGTGGTTCCGTTCCATGCTCGAGTTCAATCACAAACTCTACTAGCCGGTGAGGAGGAATTCCTCGCAATTCTTCTGGAAATACATCTTCATACACACACACAACAGGAACTTGAGAAATGGCTGAGATTTCACCCTTCTCATTCAGAGAGAATAGACGAATCGTGTCATCACGAGGTGCGAAAATGATCACGTCTTCACAAGGTTGAGTCAATTTGATTTATTTGGCATCACAATCAACGAATGCCTTATTCATCGCCAGAAAATACATGCCAAGAATAAGATCAATTTTAGAATTGTCAAGAACAATTGGAGAAGCCACAAAAGAATAATTGCCCATCTTGACAGAAGCATCCACAACAAACAAATTTGAAGTCATTTGCATACCCAGCGAAATGGTTCTTAAAGGCTTAGGAGTTTTCTATGTTACTAGGTCATACATAACAATGAAACTCCTTCAAAAAAATTAATGTGATGCACTAGTTTCAAATAAAACCTTTGCGGGAAAAGAATTAACCAAGAGATTATGTGGGGACCCTGACTTACGAGTTGAGATCGACGAGTGAACGTGCTCAGTGATCCCAGAGATCAATGCTCACCGAACACACAAATACTGAATATTAAGAGTCTTACATCCAACATACCGTTTAATACAACAAATGACCATCATGGTCAAGTCTCACATAGGTAGGGCCTATAAGGACAATCACACCGATACACCTACTAGCGGAAATCTTTGGGATAAACGGGAGCCCATGCTATCAGCCTTCACCAACAGGCATTCTGACTAGGAAGCGTCCTAGTTCGCGTGCCGTCTCCGATGACGAATTCTTCTCCAAACTCTGGTTCCTCCATGTCTGGTCAATAACATAACCAGTGGCAAGCCAGTGAGTACTTTGAATGTACTCGCAAACAGCCCATGATATGGATAATGAAGTTGGATGGTAATAAGTAATATGCAGTATTGGTGGAAAGCAAGCTTTGAATGTAAGTAAACATGGTCATAGACGGTCATGCATATGCATCATAAGCTAGAAGGTATTTAGAAGAATAGGTTACATATATCAACATATCTGTTGAGGGCTGAACACTTCGGGTTCACCCGATATGCCAAATAATCAAACTTGGTCATGTCAATTCTTACTCAGATAATACCAATAAACACACAAACACTTGGTTTATGCGAAAACGACTCGATGTAGTTTAAGCAGCAGCAGCCAACTGCCCTTGATCGTGGACACGGCTATTCGAATAGTTTTACACTCTGCAGAGGTGGTACGCTGTACCCACGAGATCTGTGAAATTTCTGTGTCATCCGCAACTTGCGGTATATAACATACCCGAGGTAAGTACCCGATCATTGCCTTTCCCCTGACGATACTAGACAAAGAGTTCCACTCGATTGGTACCCAGCCCACATGATGTACGTCTCACGAGCACCAACTCTGGACAGTATCATCCATGTGGGGACCAACGGTGTGCCCGGAACACGTAAAAACGGCATAGTCGACCAACCTGGTATGACCCCGTCACGAGATTGACCACATATCACTCCCGCTACTAGTAATATGGCCTCTTTGCTAGCACTGACCAAAGTAGTCAAAAAAGCCCCATCCCATAAAGGGGTATCAAGGTCGTACATGTAAGGTTGGGACGGTCGACACATCATAAATCTAATCCCATTTCCGAAAGCACTCACACCAAATATACCCAGTGCACCACTTCTTCATAAGTGGCCACCTAACTCATCATCACCCTCGAGCATTAGTGGCATCCGACGGGGTTTTCGTAAACCTATGATATTTACCATCATCATGCATATGCTTCTACTATGCTTAGCTCTACTGTCTACTTGTCAACATAATATTAGCGTGACCCGCATAGGTAGTAGGATCATGCTCAAATGCAAGTGCTCCAGAGGAGCCATCGGTAACACCATATCAATGATTTACCGAATACTCATATCATATGCAACGGGAATAATTGTTCTAGTTAGCATGCAAATAATATTTTTCCCAAACATGGTCAAAGGGTTGCTTGCCTTGGTCAGCTAGGTATCCGGGGTCTACGAGGTCTTCGAGTCCAACTCCTTCGTCAAATGCAGAATCTATCGTCGTAATAGTAGTAATAAAATAAGTAGCTCACTCAAAAACAGAACACAAACTCACTTTTAAAACATTATACTATTCTGATAAATCTATATTATAGTTCCAAAAATATTTGTCTCTGGTTTTGATGAAAACATTATTTTTAAAAATCAATTTAACAGGAGCTAAAGTATTCAAAATAAGCCTTTTAATTATAACAATGCAGAAAAGTTGTTATAAAAATTTGTATAACAACTCTATTAAATTCTTGATGTTTTTAGAAGAATTGTGGTGGAAGGATAATTAACTTTGATTAAATAATAAACTCTACAAAAATCTTTTTAAAATACAATAGAAATAAAAAATAAAAGGGGCTCAGCACTGGCCTAGCTCGGCCAGTGGCTGGGCCGGCCCAACTGGCCAACTGGCTAGCCAGCCAGCCAGCAGCCCACGCGCGCGCACCGTCAGGTTCACACCTGATGCGTGGGCCCCTGCGGTGAGAAGCAGAGAGAGGAGAGAGGGGGAGAGACGGGCCACCGACAGGTGGGGCATGCCTGTTGGGGTCTTCTTCCTCCTCTGGACAAAGGGGAGGGGAGGCACGCCCGTGGCGATACCGACGCCCTCATGCCTTAACGGCGGCAGGAATGGAACCAACACATCACCGCCTACCTGCTGGTCGTCGAAAGAACGACTGGGAGGCCCTCGGTCACGGGTGACGAGGTGGTAGCAGCGGAGCCGATTTGGGAGGTGGAGGAGATGTGTGCTACGGGAAGGGATTCGCTCGGGGAAGAGGTGGGAAAGCTCCCTGGGCTCACTACAGTCACGGAGGAGGTGAGAGGAGCACGAGAGCTGGCCTGTAGCCCGAGATCGACGGAGCACCAAAGCGGCAGGCCTGGTCGATCTCGAGCACCGGAGCTCGTTGTGCTTGACTGGGGTTGCTAGGGGCTCGATTTAAGCTCTGGAGGAGTGGTGTGAGGGTGCTGGAGCGAGGGGGCCTATTTATGGGCCAGCGATGGTGCACCGAGCGGGAGCGCCGGTGGCTTCACTGTGTCTTGCAGGAGAGGCAGAGAAAGCTCTCGGTCGAAACCACGATAATGTGGATGTGGTTTAGGACCCTAGAGACTCAACGAGGGAGAGAGAGAGGATGAGGTGCGCGCATGCTGCATGGCCGCTTTCTTCTGGCCGAATCTGGTGTGCGCGGGCACACCTCGCCCTGGTCAACAGAGAGGGGGGAGGGGCCCTGAGGTTTCCCTGATTCAGGTGGGTTGTCGGGGATGTGGAGAGGCACCGAGGGGAGGTGAGAACTGACCGGGGCTGGCCACCTTTGCCTCGGGTGCGCCCTGTAGCGCGCCTCGAGCGTAGTTTTGGCATGCCATGGCATGTTGGCGTGCTCTGGGGGTGCTTTGGCTGCATCTGGCCTGTCCGGGGGATGGGTTGGATGATCCTTAGCCGTTTGAGAGCCAATGGTCTCACTGCTGGTCAAAGGAAGTGATTAAAGAGGAGTTGCCAGACTTGAGCCAGCAACCAAAATGGAGATTTTGGGCTCTTCTGCTTCGGAGCAGAGAGGGTCCACTCTTCTGCAGTTGAGGAGTGGTGTTGGTTGCTTGCACTAAGAGTTTTGTGGAAAGGGTGTGGGTGTAGAGTGAGATAAGTGTTGTTTTACTAAGCTGGAAGATAGTGTTCGATAGGTGTTTGGGGTAGCTACCCTTCACCACTGGTGATGAAAGTTAACAGGATTGTGATGCAAAAAAAAATAGGATGCTCCACCAAATTTGAGCTCCATTGGACAAGTTTGGCAGTGCAAACTTGAAATCGCCCTCAAATGGGCAGTTCTGTCATTTCAAAAGGGAATGTGGGTAAACTAATCCCCACAAATCCAATTTTTGGCACGGCCTCCTCATTTTGGGTGTTGAGCACTCCTGCAAAGTTTCATGCTATTTGGACAAACTTTGCTATGTAGAGTTGCTCTAACTTGATTGTGGACAGAGAGGGTTTTAGGATTATTTGGTGAACCAAACCACCTTGGAATGAGGTGAAACTTGGCGTGGCCACCAAATATAGCTTGGGAAGCAAGCTAGAATTTTCTCGGAACTTATTGGAAATATTTCCATTTCAAAAGGTCAAAACAAACAGAATAGATTTTCAAGGATTTGCTCAAATATGTTGAACATAAAAAGGGGTTGAAAATCTTATGTATGGAAAATATATGTCTTGTAAAAATCTCCAAATTTCCTCAGATTTCTCTAAGGCAAAAAAGTAATTTTCCATACAGAAATATCATTTCTGTCCTCAGAAAGGAGCATGCAAATAAAATAGAAAAATATTTTATAAAATAATTATTTTATGATATTGGAGAGTTATAATAGTGCCAAAACGGGAATACAATCTTTGGGTGAAGGCACTCCCTTGCAATTAGGGACTTGTAGTGCTAACCCAAAGCAAGGTTTTGAAATAGTCAAAAATGAGAAAAAGAATCTTTTTGAAAATAACATGTCATAAAATATGGTTTTTGGATCCACTTCATACAAGCATACATTCAAACAATGGCACTCATGGCACTCATAGCACTTGCTTAAAAAGTTTTAAGAAACTCAGAATTTTTTTTAAAGGCTACATTTGAAGTAGGCTAAAAATAGGGTGTGACGGACCTATCCCCCTTACAAGAATCTCGTCCCCGAGATTCCTAAGCTAGGTGCTAAAACGGTACGGAAATTTGGATCGGAGATAGTCTTCACACTCCTGTGTTGCTTCTGCTTCGGTGTGGTTGCTCCACTGAACTTTGAAGTACTTGATAGTGCGACTTCTGGTGCAACGCTCGGCCTCGTCCAGGATGCAGATCGGCCTCTCGCGATAAGTGAGGTCTGCTTGAAGGTCAATGGCTTGATGGTCAATGTCCTTATAAAGATCTATATTGTTCGGCGCTGGCAGGCACTTCCGAAGTTGTGACACGTGGAAGCCGTTGTGCACACCCGAAAGTTCTGGAGGTAGCTCTAGCTGGTAAGCAACTTCTCCACGCCTTGTCGTGATCTTAAAAGGTCCAATGAACCTTGGAAAAAGTTTCCCTTTGACGTGGAATCTCTTGGTTCCCTTGAGAGGTGTGACGTGAAGGTACACCTGGTCTCTAGGGTTGAACTCCACTTCTCTACGGCGAGAATCCGCATAGCTCTTCTGTCGTGACTTGGCTGCTTTTAGGTGTTCCCTGACAAATTTCACTTTATCTTCTCCTTCACGAAGAACATCTGGCCCAAAAATCAATCCTTCAGCAGTTTTGGAACAGTTGAGCGGGGTGCAGCAGTTCCGTCCGTATAGCACTTCAAATGGGGCCATCTAAAGACTTGACTAATAGATGTTGTTATATGAGAACTCAGCGAATGGCAAACAGTCTTCCCATTTGGTCCCATGTGCTAAGACACAAGCGCGGAGCATATCCTCAAGTATCTGATCCACTCGCTTCGTCTGTCGACCCGCCTGCGGGTAGAACGCGGTGCTGAAAGAGAGATTGGTTTCGACAGCTTCTTGGAACTTCTTTCAGAATCTTGAGGTGAACTGTGTGCCACGGTCAGATACGATCTCCATGGGAATTCCATGGAGGCTTAAAATACGATGGATGTACAGGCTGGCCAATTGGCTACCATCATAAGTGGTGTTGACCGGAATAAAATGGGCCACCTTGCTAAGGTGGTCAACAATGACCCATATGGAGTTGTGTCCCTTGCTTTACTTGGGCAGACCGGTGATGAAGTCCATGTCGACTCTGTACCACTTCCACTCGGGCACTTGAAGAGGTTGTTGCAGTCCAGCAGGTCGCTGGTTCTCAGCCTTGACACGCTGGCACACATCTCACTTGGCGGTATAGGAAGCTATTTACCTCTTCATGCCATGTCACCAGAACCTTTCCCGGAGGTCTTGATACATCTTGGTCCCACCGGGGTGAATCGAGTAGGCGTATCATGGGCTTCTTGCAAGATTAAGTCCTTGAGTTCAGCCTTGTTGGGTACACATAAACGTTTCCAAAACCACACAACTCCTTGCTCATCCACTTAGAATTTTGGGGCCTTGCCTTCCAAGATCTTCTTCTTGATGCCTTCCATGCTCTTGTCCCCCTTCTGGGCCTCTTTGATGTCATTCGCGAGAGTGGGTTTGACTTTGAAGTTAGCTAGGAATCATGGTTCAACTAGCTCCAACCCGAAGCTTTCAAGCTCATCGTATAAGGTGGGTAGCCTTTCCTTGAGCATAGCATTCAAGGTGCTGGCCTTCCGACTTATGGCATAGGCCACCACATTGGCCTTACCGGGGTGGTATTGAATGCTGAGTTCATAGTCTTTGATTAGCTCCAACCACCTTCGATGCCTCATATTCAATTCCCGTTGAGTAAAAATATACTTCAGACTCTTGTCGTCGGTGTATATTTCACATCGCTTCCCCAGAAGGTAATGTCGCCATGTCTTTGCAGCATGCACTATGGCTGCCAACTCGAGGTCATGAGTGGCATAGTTCTTCTCATGCGGGCGCACTTGTCATGACAAGTATGCCACGACCCTGCCGTCTTGCATTAGCACGCCACCGAGTCCAGTCCTTGAGGCATCACAGTATATCACAAACTTCTTCCTGATATCCGGAGTAGGCAGTACCGGGGCAGTAGTTAGTCTCTTCTTCAGCTCCTGGAAGCTTTCTTCACACTCCGGCGTCCATTCGAACTTCTTGCCCTTCTTCAAGAGCTGAGTCATTGGTCGGGCGATGCGGGAGAATCCTTCCATGAAATTGCAGTAGTATCCCACGAGTCCGAGGAAACTTTTGACTTCCTTCACATTGATTGGCGACTCCTAGTTTGTTACCATGGTAATCTTGGAAGGATCGACCGCCAATCCGTTTGTCGTCATGGTATGACCCAAGAATCCAACTTCGTGCAGCCAAAATTTTCATTTGCTAAACATGGCATAAAGTTGGTGCTCTCGAAGCTTTTCCAACACTAACCTCAAGTGTTGCTCATGCTCTTTTTCGGACTTGGATAAGATTAATATGTCATCGATGAAGACGACGACAAACTTATCCAGGTATTCAATGAAGACCTTGTTCATGAGGTACATGAAGTATGCTGGGGCATTGGTCAACCCAAATGACATTAATGTGCACTCGTATAGACCGTACCGGGTCACGAATGTCGTCTTAGGTATGTCCTTGGGTCGGATATTTAGTTGGTAATATCCAGATCTAAGGTCGATCTTGGAAAATACCTTGGCGCCATTTAACTTGTTAAATAGGTCTTCGATCTTGGGGAGTGGGTACTTGTTCTTGATCGTGACTTCACTGAGGGAATGGTAATGGACGAAGAGCCTGATAGTCCCATCCTTCTCAGACACGAATAGAACAGGTCATCCCCAAGGTGATGCACTTGGACGGATGAATCCCTTCCTGAGTTGCTCATCCAATTGCTTCTTCAATTCTGCTAGCTCTTCGGATCCCATCCTATAAGGCTTCTTATAGATAGGTCTTGATCCGGGCATGAGATCAACAATGAACTCGATGTCTTGGTCAGGAGGCATCCTGGGCAGCTCATTGGGAAATACGTCCGGATACTCATAGACTATTGGTACTCGATCCAACTCTTCTTCCGATAGACAATTGACCTGAGGAACTTGAGTGGAGGTAGGTTCAGGGACATACTTGACTTTGAACCCTTGGTCACTTGTCATGGTAATAGCCCTTTTGGCGCAGTCCAGTGTGCTTTGGTGCCTGGCCAACCAATCCATACCAAGGATCGCGTCCAAGCCTTGCAACTTAATGACGATGAGATCTGCTGTGAAGCTTATCCCACTAATGTTGATCCTGACTCCTCTACATCCTAGGTTGGTCCTTAGCACTGCTCCTGGGTATGTACTGCCATTTCTCCATTAAGGAGGGTAGGCTTCAAACCACATTTTTCTGCAAACTTTTGGGTGACAAAGGAATGAGAAGCACCACAATCAAACAATATTGTTGTTGGGGTGGAGTTGACGAGGAACGTACCCAGAATGCAGTCCGGGTCTTCTTGAGCTGCTTCTGCAGAGATGTGATTCACGCATCCCCTATTGTGGTACTACTGGTTGTGGGGAGCTTGGTTCCTGCCTGGCGCTCCATGACCTTGTCCTTGATTAGGCGCATTGGGGCGCGGTGCATCGGGCTTCTTGTTAGGGCATTGCCTGGAGTAGTGCCTAGTCTGACCACATCCAAAGCAGGTTACCTGCCCTGGAATGTTGGGCTTGACTCAACTGCTGTTGGCCGGGTTGATTGCTGGCTAGGGGTTGACTTGCTGCTGGGGATGGTAGTTCTGGCGGAACGTTGGTGCCTTATACTGTTGTTACTGATAGTTGGGTTTTGCCGGGGCGGATTGCCACGGACATGACTTTTGGTTACTGGAACCTCCATTACCCATCATCTTAAGCTTGTGGGTGTCATCCATCACACGACGCTTATCCTCTAGCATGAGGGCCTTGTTCACCAGATCGTAGAAGGTCTGGCATTCACAAACAACCAGCTCATACTAAAGCAAATGTTGCAGTCCTTCCATGAAGCGTTCCACCTTTGCAGCTTTAGTGTTGACGTCTTCCGGTGCATACCTTGATAAAAGGTTAACTTTCGCAGGTACTCCTTGACGGTTCCACTACCTTGCCTCAGAGCTCGGAATTCCCGCTTCTTAATGGTCATCATTCCCGGGGGAATGTGAGCGGCGCGAAATCCTTCCTTGAAGTCAGTCCAGGAGATAGCTTGTCCTGCCCGCATGATCTGGAACCCATCCCACCAAGCCCTGGCCGTGCCCGTGAGATGGTGAGAAGCATAAAGGACTTTCTCACGGTCGTCGGTGCATTTGACCAGCGCGAGGAGGTCTTCGATGGTGCGGATCCAGTCATCGGCATCCAATGGTTCAGTTGTCTCCGTGAATATGGGAGGCGTAGTCCTCATAAACTCACACAGAGTGGAGCGACTTTTGCCATTTCCTTTCTGTAGCGGATTTTTCACTAAGACTTGAGCAAGTTGTTGGATGGCGGCATTGTTGGCTTGATGTTCCTCTTAGAGAACCTGGAGGAACTCAGCCATAGTCATGCTCTTCGGAGGAGGCGATGGTGGGAGAATGTCGCCTTGCTGCTGCTCGGGGTGTTCTCCAGCTTGGGCAGACCGGTCGGTTCCTGGCTGCTGGCTAGAAGTGCTAATGTTGGGGTTTCCGAAGGTGCTGGTACTGGTAGAAATCACCATCATGTTTGGGAGCAGACAGGTCAATATACCGAAGTGGTTGGGGAATCATAAGGGATGACGCTTCTAGATAAGGGGGTTTGGTACTGTGCATGTGTGAGACAAAAGGTTTTGAGAAGACTAATGAAATTACTTAATTAAAACAAGTGATGTAGTCGCTTACAAGCTTCCTAAGGCAGAAATGCGGCTTGCATCAAACATGAACACACAACACTCATGGTTCTCATGAACCAATACACGGACTCGACTTTGCAGGGGAGACTCCTAACTTGCCTAAGACGTTACTCTAAGCAGCGACTGCTCGGTCTTGTATGCAGGCTCTTCAGGGTCTTCGTCTTCATCCTCATCGGTACCTTCTTCCTTCAAAGGTGTGGGAGATGGGAGAGGCCATCACGGCGTCGTTTTGTTGGCGAAGCACTGGGGAGCTCAGCGTATTCTTCCACAGTCAGACGGCGACTTTGTATAGGAGTGGCCTAGAGCGGAGGTACCCCTCCTCGGAAGGCAATGGTTGACCGCCCTTCGGGTGCTCCTTCCTTCTTGACTTTGCGGGTCTCCATCTTTTCCACGTGAAGTAGGTCCTTGACTTGGTGTAGTTCTTGGCGAAGCATCGCGGACTCCTTGATCAGAAGGTGAGTCAAGGTGTCGGCGGAGAGGCTGAAGTAGGTCTGAAACCTGAGTGGCGTCCCGTCCTCCGGGGATGGGTTAAGTGTCCATATCCCTTCAATCCCGTCCTTGACAAAAGGCGGGTGATGAGTAGCCAGCTCGTTGGCCATCTCGGGATGGATATCATGGAGATGCACGAGCGCCTCTCGTGCTGCTGTCTCCACTGCCAACATCAGATTCTCCATCTATGGTCCTTCAACGAACCAACTACTTGGGGAGTCGTTTCCCTTCACTATCACGTCCACGTGATATTCCTTCGTGTCGGCATTGACCCAGTGCTCGTGGTAAAGAAAAGTGGGCGTGCGGCACACTTGACACTTCTCGAGGCTGTCTCCCAAGAGTAGGGTAAAGGCCGTCTCCAGTAGCATCTCAAGTACGACGGCCATCTACAAAGTTTGTAGGAGAGGGTAAGAAATTTGTGGGTGGTATGAAATGGTAGTAGGGTGTAGAAAATCTCAAGTGTGGGGGCTAAGTGTACTAATCGTCTCGGCTATCGTCCATGCTACCTAAAGCTTCCTACAGTGAGGATGGCTCTAGTACCAGTTCTGTGGGAACCCTGAATTACGAGTCGAGATCGTCAAATGAACGCACTCAGTAATCCCACAAACTAATGCTCACCGAACACACAGATACTGAATATTAAGAGTCTTACATCCAACATACCGTTTAATACAACAAATGACCATCATGGTCAAGTCTCACATAAGTAGGGCCTATATGGACAATCACACCGATACACCTACTAGCGGAAATCTTTGGGATAAACGGGAGCACATGCCATCAGCCTTCACCAACAGGCATTCTCACTGGGAAGCGTCCTAGTTCGCGTGCCGTCTCCGATGACGAATTCTTCTCCAAACTCTGGTTCATCCATGTCTGGTCAATAACATAACCAGTGGCAAGCCAGTGAGTACTTTGAATGTACTCGCAACCAGCCCATGATATGGATAATGAAGTTGGATGGTAATAAGTAATATGCAGTATTGGTGGAAAGCAAGCTTTGAATGTAAGTAAACATGGTCATAGACGGTCGTGGATATGCATCATAAGCTAGAAGGTATTTAGAAGAACAGGTTACATATATCAATATATCTGTTGAGGGCTGAACACTTCGGGTCCAGCCGATATACCAAATCACCAAACTTGGTGTAATGACTAAGATGCGGCCCTTTCCTATTTTGGGGGTGAGGCCTCAAAAGGGAAAGGGGCGCATCTAAACGTTTCGCAAGCGAGATAATCATAACATTACATAACTGAAAGAGTGACAAGTAGGGCATACACTTGCCATCTCATAAGAGTATAGCATTAAGCTTACAAACACACACTATTCAGAGCATAGTTTAGTCCCTCTATGGACAACATGAAACAAGTAAAACTATGACATCCCGCATGCTGGCCCCACGATCACGACCACGGCCTCAGTCCTCTAGATAGTTCACGTACAGTCGGCCAGAGTCCTCATCAAACTCCCACTTTAGCTGGTTGTCATCAAGATCTCCTGCGTCAGGCGTACCTGTACCTGTTGGTGTTTGTAGTAATCTGTGAGCCACGGGGAATCAGCAATTGAATGACCTTGGTATCGAATCTAGCCAAGTTATTGGGTGAGGAAGGTTAAGTGTATGGGTTTGCAGCAACCTAAGCATATATGGTGGCTACCTTATGATGACCAGATTATTCATATGGTGGTCTACGCGAGTGAACGAATACTAGGTTGATCACTAAGTGATCATGAACACCTACTTACGTCAGACATAACCCCACCGTGTTCTTGATCAGCGAACGATCTCTCAAAGAGACAATCACGGTTACGCACACAGTTGGCAGTTTTATTAGAGTTACTTTAAGTTGTCTAGAACCGGATGTTAACAAAGTATCCACATTTGCCACATAACCGCGGGCACGGCTTTCCGAAAGGTTAAACCCTACAGGGGTGCTCCAACTAGTCCATCACAAACTGCCACAGGCCGCAAAGTAATCCTCTATCACGAAACTCGTGATCTCGTCGGATTCCTTAGAGGAAAACCTCAACTTTGAGGAGACCCAAAGTGTCACCGGAATCCCTATACGCAAGATATATCGCTAAGGTAAGACAAATCTAGCAGGACCTCCCGACGTGTCGACAACCTTGATAAGAGCCGCATATCTCAGTCTCAGGACACGTCGGATAAGCGAAGCGTACGGTGGCCTGATAGAGATCACCTGAGTTGCCCCGGATTGGCCCCGCACGGTGCTCTAGTTTGGACCAACACTCATGAGGAGCACTAGCCCAGGTTGTTGATTAAATCCTCAAGGTAGCTATTCCCTATGCAAACTATTATTATGTTATCAGCAGATTAAAACCGATGTTGGGTCCTGCCAGACAAGCCTTAACACTACATGATTTATCAAGGGGGTCCCCATAACAACCCCGAACGTGTTAGGAGCGATCAGTTATGGAATCAAACACCGGTAGCCGAAACTAAGGCGGCAACAACGAAACAAATCACCAGGCAAAAGGCTAGGCCTTCCGTTATTTACCAAGTATATAAGTGCATTAATTTAATAGCAGTTTAAACATAATGATATCAAAATTCCCATGTTATCACTGGGAACAGCTGGAACCTGCAACTAGCAAAGCTACTCATTAGAGGTTGAGCAAGCCTACTTAGCCAAACAACATTTGCTAGGAGGGGGAGGTGTTTGTGGTTCATGGCAAAGGCAGGTGGCATTTATATCAAGTGGTAGGCAGCGAGCATGTAACGAAGGAAACGTTATTCTAACATAACAAAGCTAGATACGGTGTCAAGGTCATGGTCATCTTGCATGTGATGTCTTCAGCTTGGAACTGCTCTTGTTCTTCCTGCACGTACTCTCCAGAATCCACGTACTCGCTCTCCGTTCCCGATGCTACCCAAGATAAGATAACAGCCAATGAACACCGGCAAAACATAATGCAACAATCAATATTATGCATGTGTGAAGAAGGAAGCATGCATCACTATTCTAGTCACTTTCATATGCATTAGTTGAGTTAATTGAATTCTGGACAGAACCTCATATTAGGTTATCTTGACATGCATGAATATGGATGAACATGTGCTTCACGAGAAAACGATGCAAAAACATATAAAGAACATAGAGAACGGAGTCACGGACCAACCGGAAACTACAAAATAAGTTTCAAAGACCTACGGTTCAAAACAGCCACAAACACACACTAATGGGCACTCACTGGTGTATCCAGGTTGCCACATGATCAAGCAACACATTACAAGTGGGATGGTGCATGAGAACACCCCACACCATCAACAATGCCCACATAAGCTTCAAAACAATACAAACATACAATCTGTTTTCAACAATCACATAGTAGTTTGTCTACAAGATCTATAGTAGCTACAGCCTTCTAAATAAATCACACGAGGCATGAAACTGAAGCCATCCAAGAGCACTACAACCTTGGACAAGAAGCTAAGATAAAGGAATCATCCATGGGCAGATCTATAGACACTAACTTGGGCAAAAACTATCACAGATTGGGACTTAGTGAAAATCGCAGATTTTCACCAGCTGCTTATGCCCTGAAGCATTTTGGCAGCCTCCAAAATGATATCTACAGGAGGTGTATAAGCATGTAATTTAACAGGAAGCTAAACAAACATAAAATCTCACAAACATTAGTTTGTTGCATGGGCTAATTCCCAACACAAGAGCTAATTCACACAAGACAACAGGGGAAGAAAATAACTCCAGTCTCCCAGACTTGGTGAAAATCACAAGGTTTCACAAATCTGACAGTTTCAGCCAAGTGTCCACTTTGATAGGGCACAATAGGTGCATACAAATCCCTAAGAACAAAAAATAAAGTCCCATGGTGTAGAGGGGTTCACCCACTACCATTCCATCAAGGACTCATCCACAAAGGGCCAAAGCACCACCTAATGTGAAGCTCTAAACATGGCATCACATCAGAAAATAACAGTTTTATGAAGTTGCTCTGAAGTTCACCAATGGATTCTTGGGATGATTCTACCCCAAAACCATATATCATAGTACCTACTTTGCATGCAGAAAAACACCACAATAGCAAAAGGAAAAACAGCACAGAATCAAACTATCTACAGTCAAGAACAGAAGTTGATCCTGAACCTGCCCTATTTGGCATATGCTAGAATGGGCACATTCCATTTTTGGAATTATTCCACAAATGGAATTCATCACAGAATGAAATAAATAAAAAGAATAAATGCAATCAGCTCATCCAACAGACAGGCCCCACTGGTCATAGAGACCAGGGTCCTAGAGCATGACATGTGGGCCCTAGCCCACTTGTCACTAACACACCACCACAGCACAAAATACACAGAAAAGAAAAAGGCCCTGGTGGGGGTTCAAACCCGCCACCTCTGCCTCCAAGCGCACACATACAGCCTACCACTAGGCCACCGTAGGATAGCTGCACTAACAGAGGGGGTAATCCTCTTAGGCAGGCTCTACCACTCATACTACTCCAAAAGAAATCCCAAAAAGGGGGGCGCTAGGTCTCGAACCCCAGACCTGCCGTTCTGCGCGCGGGCTCAAAGCCAGCTGAGCTGGTGCGGTGCTACTGTCCCAGAGGGGGGGTCCACTATAGGTAAACACCTAAAAGGGGGCACTTACTCTGCTTTGGCAGAGAGGCACCGGCGACGAAGCTCACCGGTGCGTAGGCATCCTACACACGTCGGAAGCACGGCTACGCAGGGAATCTACCCTAAGCTACACTATGGTGCGGCGCGGGGTGCCTTGGCCACGATGCAGAGGGGCTATGCCCATGCACGCACAGGCGAAAGCAAGGTACGGTTGCAGCTACAACGCTCGGAGCTCCATGCGAGGGAGCGCTCTGCCGATGGCCACGGCTAGCGGGAATACGAGGAGAAGAAGGGGGAAGGAAGGCTCGCTCACCCACACAGCACGAGGTGGCGTAGCCGGAGCGGAGGAGGCCGTCTGTCGAAGCAGAGGACGCTGGAGCAGAGAATGGTGTCGATGTCAAGGAGGGCGTCGGAGGGGGTCTCTCCGTGAACTGATCACGGGAATGGATCCCCTCCGTGCTCCGCTTGTGCCTGGTCCAGACAGGGAGGACGGGATGGCATCGATCCACCGGCGACGAACTTACCAGGAGCCAGTCATGGAGACGGAGCTGATCGTGTGCGCCCCCGATGGCGCCAGAGGGTGAGAGGAGGGCAGAAATGGGAACCCTAGGGTTCATGGAGGAGCGTCGACTGCTTATATGGTCTCGGGGTGCTCCTCGGGACACTAGATTGGGGGGAAGAGGAGATCGGCGGTTGCCGCACGGTCGTATAGCGTGATGTAGCGAGAAGGAAGAAGGGTCGCGCCACGGGCCGACGCTGGCGACACGGGTAGACGAGGCCCAGGTGGAGAGGAGGGAGCCGGCCCACCTGGGCTTCTCTGGCGCCCAATTAAGCTAGGAAAAAGAAAAAGGGTTTTTTTCCTTTTAAAATAAAAGCCACAACTAAAAACTCACAGAGACAAGCACAGGTTTTTCAAAAAAAAATAGATAGGGGCTGAGGGATTTATGCCCTATTTAAATAAAATACAAACCAGTTTTTTAGAACAAATAAATTATACATAAAACAGGAATTTATAATGTTGTTTTTAATAAAACCCCTATGGATCTAAAGTCTAATACTACAATGAGAGTTACCCTCTCAACCACAAGTAATTCCTCTAAAAGAATAACATTTTTAAAACAGGTACCAACAAAGTCCAACACACAAGTTAAATAAACAAAGGGGGGAAGGTTTTAACATTGTTTTGAAAGCATGGTTTGAAAGCATTGTTTTGAAAAACCACAACATCTCACACCACTCAAAGCAAGCTAGCACTACCATGATGGATCAACTCCTAGCAACACAAGAAGGAAAGTAATGCAAACGAAAAGGATGCCATGATGCAAGATGAGGACATGAAATGAAGCCACATGAAATGATAACTTTATATAACATCCAAAACATGGTTCCACAAAATAGGAAAGGACCCAAATATGAAAAGGAACACATCTAGGCTGTTACACTTGGTCATGTCCATTCTTACTGAGATAATACCAATAAACACACAAACACTTGGTTTATGCGGAAACGACTCGACGTAGTTTAAGCAGCACCACCCAACTTCCCTTGACCGTGGACACGGCTATTCAAATAGTTTTACACTCTACAGAGGTTGTACACTGTACCCACGAGATCCGGGAAACTTCCGTGTCATCCGCGACTCACGGTATATAACATACCCGAGGTAAGTACCCGATCATTGCCTTTCCCTAACGATACTAGACAAAGAGTTCCACTCGATTGGTACCCAGCCCCAGATGATGTACGTCTTACAAGCACCAACTCCGGACAGTATCATCCATGCGGGGACCAACGGTGTGCCCGGAACACGTAAAAATGACATAGTCAACCTACCTGGTACGACCCCGTCACGAGAGTGACCACATATCACTCCCGCCACAAGTAATGTGGCCTCTTTGCTAACACCGACCAAAGTAGTCAACAAAGCCCCATCCCATAAAGGAGTATCGTGGTCGTACATGTAAGGTTGGGATGGTCGACACATCATAAATCTAATCCCATTTCCGAAACCACTAACACCAAATATAACCGGTGCACCAATTCTTCATAAGTGGCCACCTAACTCATCATCACCCTCGGGCATTAGTGGCACCCGACGGGGTTTTTGTAAACCTTTGATATTTACCATCATCATGCATATGCTTCTACTATGCTTAGCTCTACTGTCTACTTGTCAACATAATATTAGCGTGACCCTCATAGATGGTAGGATCATGCTGAAATGCAAGTGCTCCGGAGGAGCCGTCGGTAACACCATATCAATGATTTACCAAATACTCATGATCATATGCAACGTGAATAATTCCTCTACTTAGCATGCAAATAATATTTTGCTCAGACATGGTCAAAGGACTGCTTGCCTTGGTCAGCTAGGTATCCGGGGTCTTCGAGGTCTTCGAGTCCAACTCCTTCATCAAATGCGGAATCTACCGTCGTAATGACAGTAATAAAATATGTAGCTCACTCAAAAACAGAACAGAAACTCACTTTAAAAATGTTCTACTATTCTGATAAGTGTGTATTATAGTTTTCAAAATATTTGTCTCTCGTTTTGATGAAAAAATTATTTTTATAAATCAATTTAACAGGAGCTAAAGTATTCAAAATAAGCCTTTTAATTATAACTATGCAGAAAAGTTGTTATAAAAATTTGTATAACAACTATATTAAATTCTTCATATTTTTAGAAGAATTGTGGTGGAAGGATAATTAAATTTGATTAAATAATAAACTCTATAAAAATCTTTTTAAAACAAAATAAAAATAAAAATAGAAGGGGCTCAGCACTAGCCTGGCTCGGCCGACCCAACTGGCCAACCGGCCAGCCAGAAGCCCACGCGCGCGCGCCGTCAGGTTCAAACCGGACGCGCGGGCCCCTGCGGTCAGCAGCAAACAGAGGCGAGAGGGGGAGAGACGGGCCACCGATAGGTGAGGCATGCTTGTCGGGGTCGTTGATACGTCTCCAACGTATCTATAATTTTTAATGGTTCCATGCTATTATCTTGTCGAACTTTGGATGTTTTGTATGCCTTTTATATCTTTTCTCGGAGTAACTTATTAACTCAGTGCCAAGTGTGAGTTCCTGTTTTTTCCGTGTTTTTGACCATTTTCAGAGGAGGATTTTAAACAGTGTCCAAACGGAATAAAACTTCCGAAAAGATTTTTTCCGGAATAGAAGATACTCATGGGACGTGAGAACCAAGGCAGAGGCCACCAAGGGAAGCCACAAGCCCCCTAGGCGCGACCAGGGAGCCCGCGCCTAATAGGCTTGTGGGTCCTGTGTGGCTCGTCTGTCCTACCTCTTTCGCCTATAAATTCCTGAAAAATCCAAAACTGTGAGGCGGCAAGGCAGATGCGCGCGCGAGTTAAAGCACGGCTAGCTAGGCGCATGGATCCTAACTGCACAACGGCAATGACGCAACAAAAAAATGGCACCTTTGGTGTCGAGCTCGAGGAGTACGACGATGACACCACTCGATCTACGCGCACGAGAGGCGAACGACGAAACAGCAAGGGGAAAGGATGGAGGGGCCATACCACCCTACCTAGGACAAGCAGCCGGTGACTAGGCTACAACGAGGTCTCGTCGGGGTGGCAAAGAACTCCGGTGGCGCTCGGTTCCGATTCTGCAGGAAACAATTGGCGACGGGGAGGGAGTTCCGGCCCGCTGGCACTGCATGCTTCGAGGAAGAAGGCGGACACCACTCTAGGTGCTCGATCCTCGGTGTTGGGGAGCTCGGAGAAGGAGCGAAGGTGCTACCCCGGGCTTGAGCTCACGCTCGGCTGGAGCACGGTGGACAGAGCGAGGGCATGGCATGAGGGGCCTGTCCAGACATCGACGGGTAGAGGAGAGGGGTGGAATGGAGGGGATATAGCTTGGGCACCGCTGGGGACGCAATATAGAGCGCTAGGACGGTCGTCGGTCTTCAAATCGGCGAGCTCCCGACGTGGCAGCGGCAGATGCACTGTCGTACAGGGCAAGGAGACAAGCTGCGCGCTCGAGTGTGCCGCTGCTGTTGGGCTGCTGCGAGAGAAGGGCGGAGAGGTTGAGGTGGGCTGGGCTATGGCTAGGAATGTCCCGAGGGTGCTCTCTCTCCCTCGGCTATTTTTTAAAAGAAATAAAACAACTCTGTGTATGTGTAAATGTTGGTCTGATATATACATGCAGTAGGAGCCTTTCCTACTGTCTTACACTCAAAAAAAACATAGAGAAGATATAGTAAGGTTTTCAATGAAGCAAAAATACTTTTGCACTCATAAAAATATGCATTAATTTATAAAATTGGTTTGGCATTTTTACAGCAAACAAAATAATGCACATAAAATGTCTATTGGAAACGGTTTTTCAATGAGTCACAAAAGAAAATATCCACACTTTACCAAGTGTTACTTTTAAAGTTCCTAACAGAATATTAGCTGGAAGTGCAATATTTTTATTAATTGAATTCAGCAAGCTAGAACAACCCCTATCTATTATTGGAATTAAGAGGGATTTAGACAACTTTTTGCAAAAGGGTTTTTTGCATAGTTTGAGAACAATTTGGAATAGGACCGAGTCACACCACTTGCAAGCACACTTCACACACAAACTCTCAGATAGAACTTCAACAAGTGTGATGCAACATATGCAATGATGGTTATAATGCCATGATGCAAAATGATATGAAGCAAAATATTAAAACTCAAAAACATGATGTCATTCATTAGAAGGTTCAAACATGGAATAGATTACAAATAAGCCAAGGGGGCACTTGGGCTATTACAAATGATGTCCAGTCTTAAAAGAAACAACATACATGCCAATATCTCTTTTATTTTTATCTTTCTTATCTCTTCCATTTCTAATGGGTTTGGCAATTCTAGCAGTTTCTTCATAGAAATAAATAACATGCCCATCAATGTTATCAACCAAGAGATCTTTAACCATTGCAATAGAAGGTTCTAATTCAATTTGTCCAGGGGGTTTAGGTTTTTAACATTACTCTTACGAACGACATTTGTAGCCTTAGCATAATCCTAATTCTAATAGGAAAATGAGGCTTCTCAATATAAGTAGTGGGCACAACTAGATTAGCATCATAAGTTTGTATTTTAGTTTTATCAATAATAGGTTATTTATAATCAGCTTTAATGGGTTCATGACATTTTAACCACTTCTCCTTAGTAAGATCAACATGAGGAGGAAAAGATTGACACAATTTAACACTATCTCAAAATCAAGTCCATATTTTCACCAAGCTCATGGAAAAATTGTTTCTTAATTGAATCATATTCAAGCTTTATACCTGACTTTTTACCTTTGTTGACCTCCTAATTTTCAAATCTGCATTTAATTATTTCAATAAGATTCTATTGGAATCCAATTTGCCTCTTCGAGAAAGCACTAAGAAGAAGAATCAAGCATTTTTCTGTTGCGAAGTGAAAGTCGAGCATAAAAGTTATGAACAATAATATATCTCTAGAGCTCATGATTGGGACATTTGAGCATTAACTCCTTGAGCCTCCACGAAGCTTGAGATATATTGTCTCCTTAATGTGGCCAAAATTTATTTATACACACACACACAGACCGCTATTCAGACACCAGTTTCGAACTGCACGGTTAACGCGAGTGCACTGCATCCCTATCAAACAAGCACTGCAATGTGAGCATAAAAACGGCATGCGTTTTTTCGGCATTGTTCTCATTCCAGGTTCTAAACCATTTGGAAGAACGAGGCATATAATATATCGTTGGATAGCTATGGAAAATGCGCAACTTCACCATGTTGAACACTTTTCGATATTCCTAACGGTTTAAGAGCAGTTTCGAAAATGGTGGACGCCTCACGAGTCACAAGGAGTTTTGCCTTTTTTTTTCTAAACCACTCGTTGGAATTATCGAAACGTATAAAAATGGTCAACGCCTCACGAGTGACACGGCGTTGGAAAGATATCGTCGATGTGCAACCTTTTCATTTGTATTATACTCTATAATTCTTTACGTTTCAAGAGCAGCTTGAAATTTACCGAAACACATAATTCTATTTTCAATTTTTTTTAATTTTTTCCATATGGTTTTTGCTGCAGGTTTTTAACTGTTTGTCGAAACAAGGCTTGTTATACGACGTTGGAAATCTGTGTAATAGGCATAACTTTCATAAGTTGATCATTTGTTGAAATTCCTCACATTTTAAATGAATTTTGAAAATGGTGTGGCTGCGTACGAGTAGCAACGAGCGCATTTTCTTAACTTTTTGAAACTGCTCGTCGGAACGATGCAAATGATATGGAGTTGGAAAGATATCGTTGAGGCGCAACTTTTTCATGTAGAACACTCTTTTTAATTCCTTAAGGTTTAACAGTAGTTTTGAAAATACCAAAATGCCGACACTCTGTTTTCCGCGATCCAAAAATCGACGCGTGAACCGCATCAAACAAAAGAATGCAGTGCTTCAGACGAAAAAATGCACTGCATGAGAAGCGCAAGTGAACTTCATGCTTTTTTCGTTAGACCTGAATTTTTCCAAATGAGGAAGTGGACTGCGCTTCATGTTGAGCATAAGTGAACCACAATACTATTGAGAAGTGAAGCTCATGGTGTTTTTTCTATCATTCCAAAATAGTTTTCTACAGTTACGAGATGAGCAGTATCACACGACCGACGCCACTGCTTCAGATGGAAAACGACACTCGTCCGACGGGCAAGCAAACTGCATGACCCTGCGGGGGAGGGCAGGATATACTACACTGTTTTCCAAAATGAATTGCTTCTTTTTAAACCAAACAGATCTATTTTTTTTTACTACATTTTTCTCTCTGCATTTCTTAAAATAACAAAATGAACTTCAAATGAAGAACAATCTTCTCTTTTATTTCTTACTCAGCGCACTGCAAATGGTTTCCATAAAAAAATATAAGAATGAGTAGACTTCAAAGGATATACTACACTGTTTTCCAAAATGTATTGCTTCTTTTTAAACCAAACAGATCTATTTTTTACTACATTTTTCTCTCTGCATTTCTTAAAATAACAAAATGAACTTCAAATGAAGAACAATCTTCTCTTTTATTTCTTACTCAGCGCACTGCAAATGGTTTCCATAAAAAAATATAAGAATGAGTGGACTTCAAATGTACACCCTCGGGAAACAAATTGATGTTTTTGTCGATTGCAACAACATAATGCATGCTGTTAGTTCAGGAACTGCTCTGGACTCCATCTCCTCGCAATACAAGAACATGCCTACCGAATCGCTCGGCCAAGTGAGTGAACTGCACGCCGCGTCCCGCCGCAAAAAATGAACAGTCAGCGTGCCATCCTCGCGTGATAGCCCGCGGTGGAACAATCGGCCAGAAAAAAATCAGTCCAGCACAGGGATTCCAACCAGTACTGCACTGTCCTGTGGGACGAACTTCTCGGCCCCATGGGACGAGCTGCACGCGACGTTCACAACGGCTGCCACTAATATCCACGCCTGGACGAACACAAAGACGATGACACAAGGGAGGAGGAGGACTCTGACCGTTCGATGGCAACGCTGGAGTTGCCCTCCTTCTACTCCTCCCGCAGCCATGGGTTGTGCTTCACAGTCATCGTAGAGGAGCCCTAGAGCTCCAGCTCTACAATGGCAAGCCTCACATGAAGAGAAAACGAACTGCATAGAGTGGATGGGCACACCATACCGGATCTGGCACGCACGGGATCCACTAGCCATGAATCCAGTGGCCACAGCCATTTTCCTCACACTCCCTCGACTGCCTCCTTGGAGACGGGAAGCGCGATGTGGATCCAGGAAAGGGGAGGTGAGGGGAGGGACGGAGGCGGCAAGATCCGGTCGTCCCCATCAGCCAGCGACAGGATCAGGCAAGGGAAGGGGAGGTCGGGCGTCGGTGCGGCTTGTGGTCGCCGGAGGAGCGACACAGCCGGGGGTGGCCCTATCGCTAGAGCAGAGCAATCACCGACGACGACGACCGATCCGTGTCGGATCCGGGGCGGACATGCGCTGGAGGCGCTGCAAGCTGGGCAGTGCGGCTGATCCCCGATGGAGAGGGTGGGGCGGGTAGGGCGATGCGTGCTGGTGGTCGGAGCAGGGCGGCGCGTGGTGCTGGCTTTGGCTGGGCAACGCGGGCAGAGCGGGAGTTCGCTAAGTGGAGAGGGTGGGGCCGTCAGGACGGCGCATGGTCGTGGCCTGGGCTAGGCAGTGCGTGGTGCTGGCGGGGGCTTGGGGGGCACGGTTGGGCGACGCGTGGTGCTGGTCGCCGCGGGGGGTCGGGAGTGGACTTTGTTGCGGGGTGGATGAGATCGTGGGTGGGTGCATGGGTGGCCTAGGTTACTTTTATTACATGGAGACTACGTTTGGAATGTTGTTTTTCTATCATATTTGTAATATTTTACACTTGTATTATATCATTCTTCAACCAAATACAAACATAGGATTGTATTTTCATTTCGCTTTTCATCCTCTGTTTGGAATGTTGTTTTTCTTTCACCCCTATAATTGTTAGAGCAACAACAAAAAAACAGTTTCATTCAGATACACACACTAGCAAGAACATTGGCCAAGAATTAATCTACCAACCTACTGAAAATGCCAGTTGATCGCCATCTCCTCCTGCTGAGGCGGTCGACAGTGGCTATGGAAATGAGGGTCGAGAACAAAAGAACAACGTCGGTGAGCATAGGAGGAAGATACCTTCGATGGAGAGGAGTCGTGGTGGAGGAGGAGGGATCGTTGTCTCGCCGCCTCGTCGGCGCGCCGCGCCTTCTCGCTGTCGTCGCGCCTCTCCGCCTCGCCATCGGCGCGCCTCACCACCTCGCCATCGTCGCGCCTCGCCGCCTCTCCTTTGCTTCACTCCCTTGCAGACACCGACGTCGGCGCCCCCTGGCGGCCCAGCGAGACGAGAGGTGGGGGAAAACGATGGCATGTGGTCTGTATCGAATACCGGCGTCTTACGGGTGTAAACGAGAAAACGAGTGTAAAAATTACAGCCCAAAAACGACATACCAATCACCTGTACGAGGCCCATCCGTATTTTTTTCACAGGGGTATATTTTACATGTGTTTTTGAGCCCAAAACGATGAACCAAGCAGGCCCGCAAGGTTCATTTTCGGTTGGGAGGCAGTCAAAGAGTGGTGTGAGGATAAGACTTTTTATCGGCAGAATAAGCTCTTAAGGGATGGTGTTAGAATAGACCCACCATATATATATGTGTGTGTGTGTGTGTGTGTGTGTATGTGCGTGTGTGTTTGCGCGTGCGTGCGTGCATGCGTGCGTGTGTGCTATTCTGTTTTGGCTAATAGAATATTATAATGTTACTATTTTCAAACTGATGACTTCGAGTAGTTGTACTCATATTGTCATTTCGTTGAAGTGATCGTCGTCTTTAGTTCCAAAAAAATCATGGATTTTTTTCGTCCATATAGGGTGTGTAATATATGTTGGAAAGCTCTTGACATCTAGATTACAGTCATATAGAAAGTTTTCATAGAACCATCATGGTTTAAGAGAAGTTGTGAAAAACGTTTTTTCAGAACCGAAAATGTGAATCGTATTTTGGCGTTAATTTTCAAAAGGTTTGATGGAATTGAGCAAATGAGTTGGCGTTGGAAAGCAGGTGAAAATCCGCATCTTCCATATATAGATTATTTTTTCCAAATTATGTATGATTTAAAAGTAATTTGGAAAACGATGAAATTCACGGCGAAGCGTATTTTCATGATTTTTTTCCAAGTGGTTTGTCGGATTGACACAAATGATATAGCGTTGGAAAGTTATGAAAAATGTTCAACTTTTGCATATTGAAAGTTTTTTATAATTCTTGACAGTTTAAATTCAAATTCAAATTCGGTTAAATTTGGTTTCGAATGTGATTTTTTTATAAAAAATCAAAATGAGACAGATAATATGCCATTGGAAAGCTATCAAAAACATGAAATTTGGTCATGTTGAACGTTTTCCCAAATTTGCAATCATTTAAGAATAATTTTGAACACGGTATTATTTTTCCGTCAGAAAAATAACAGTACTTGTACTGATCTATGTGTTTGTTTGTATTGAGCTATGTTAATAGATTGGACTTACTTTGTTTTTTCGGTATTATTTTCTTACTAACTTCTCAACCATTTGTGTGAATGAAGTTTCTTTCATAACCCCATCGTTTTATTTTGAACTTCTAAGTTTTGTTTTCTAAACTTGTATATGATTACTATATGATTTTTTTTCATATATTACTTTGTGTTATGTGGAGATCAACAAAAACAAACGGTAAAGTGGAGACCTCCTTTGTTTTAAATTTTCTAAACTTCATTGTTTCAACTCCTATGATACTAATACTTGAACTCTTCACTATAGTCTTTTTGTCAATCTGTGGACATCAACAAAATTGGAAGGAGAGCGGCGAATCTTATTCATGTTGAATGTTTTCTCAAATTCACACCTATTTAAAAGTAATTTCAAATACGATGAGACTTATGATGTTCTTTCCCGTCCAGAAAAAAGAGTACTCGTACTAAGTTAAGTTTCGTGTTTGCACTGAGCGTTCTGTTTTTTTCTTCCGAAAACAAAATACTTGAACTGATCTGTGTATGAGTTTTGTACTCAGCTTGTTTTCACATACTAGACTTCATTTTTTTAACTTGCATAATAAAACAATGGACTTATATGACCGGATGTTTTGAACAGCCCCCCGTTGAGAAATGGACTTATAAAACTGAACCTTTTTTGCGATCCAAACCGACTCACCATGAGTTCCGAATTTATATGGTTTTACTAGTTGAACTGATGGATGTTTTTTTTGTTCTGTTTAACTCGAACAATTTTTTGAAATGAAGGTCTGTACTTCTTTTTGTTTTCAACTTGATTGTTTTTCATGAGTTTTGCAATAAATGCATGTACTTATTTTTGTTTTGTTCAATGAAGAAAATAATGATCGTTTGAACTAACTGGATAATAACATGTGAACTTATAGTAATTTATCACACGAACTTGCAGCAACAGAAATAAGAACTTTATACGGCCTTCGCACCATTGCATTGGTGTAATCCCGATTGAGAAACAAATCCTGCCATATTTGATACATACACACGCATCCTAGTTGACATTTGTTCTTTGATGAAATTTTGATGCCATTTATTGATTCCAAAAAAGATAGCAAGATGACACATGGATTCAAAATGGACTTAATTCCTTATTTTCTAGAGAAATTGCGGAGAAGCACAACAATGATTACATGTTTTCTGTAGTTGAGAGAAACAAGTTTCAAATTATCAACGTTACACCCACCATGCCAAGTTTTGAACTAAACAAATGCATTTGCTTCAGAAATGGTGATACATTGTCTGATGTAATGGAAAATTCCAACAAACAAAAGACCTCCAAGAGAAGCAATTTAGCAAACCAAAAGATAATGGAACTATTGGATCTTGAGTTGATGTAATGGATGCACTTCTTTTTTTGTACTTGATGCGCCTCTCTTTTGTGGTTCATATATTGAAGATGCTTCAATTCAGTTATCAACACACCAAAGCAGGCATGCTTGCCACCTTTGTTTTGTTGGATGCACTTACCTTGTCATTTTCGTTTGCTAATTAAAGAACTACTGGAGCACCAGATCATGTGCGACAGTGCACAGGATGCGAATGTGCAGATGGCTTCTGACTCGATAGTACTCTGTCAATATAAGAAAGAAGAGTGGCAATCAATCCCTCTGAGTAATCTATTTTCTCACTCACCTAACCCTGCAGTAGCAACAAACATGAGCGATGGGAGAAGAGCTACAACAATATGAAGCTTCATTAGAGAAGTTCATAGAGTACATCTCCTAGGAACCAGCCACAAAGAGATAGAATGTGGCATGCCGTCTCACGGGAGAAGTAGTGCTACTTCTATCTATATAAGGAATAGTCGGAGAAGTGTATAGAGTCAATGTCATTTTCAATCAATATTAATCAGTACTAGTGCAGTTGAATAACAAGTTCAGAACTGGATCAACAACCAGGAATCATTCACGGGAAGAGGTCTGAATAAAAAATAAGAGTTGCTCTAATCTAAAATTAGAATTTAAATAGAGGGTGTCACTTGTCGCATGACCATTTCTTGTGAACATTCAATCAAACACGTTTGGTGTCACTTGATTCAAGAAGGTGGTGTGAATCAAATAGTAGGTTTTATTTGGCAATAAATAAACAACAAATAGGATATTTCATTACTTCTAAACACATAAAAAAATAGCTTGATAGCAATAGGAATAGAACAAGTTCTCACCACTGGGGACCTGCCCGCTTGTGCGACGTGACGTCCTCGTGCAAGTAGAACAAACGCACACACCATCGGGAACATGTCGACTTGTGCCAAATCAAACTAAAACCACGTCGTCGGTAGGTTGATAACTCCCGTGAAGCTCCTCATGCATTGCTCCCACTCTCCCTCCTGCTCCGTGTAGGAGCGGAGGGCGAGTGGATGTGCTTTTTGTAGGAAGTTTTCATAGTATTAAATGTTGTTTTAGGTGGCAGACAATACAATGGAAATATATTTCAAACCAATAAACACAATTTCGTGGAGACACTAACTTCATTGCTCAAATGCTCGAACTAATTTTCTTTTTTTTAAGTTCTTTTTCTAATACTGAAAATGGATTTTATTTTGTCTGCATACGATGCACTACCTACATTTTGTTGATGCTCGGATCTTCCTCTACAAGAATAATAGCACTGCATGGCTTGAGGGCCATTATGCAGTCCATTTGTCTTCATCTCTGTTCTATAGGTTTGTGCATTGTAACTGTATTACAATTGGGTTGAGAGCTTATGTGATTTTTTTCTTAAAATGCATTATGTGTTTATGAGAACTGCTTAATTTGTTCCAGCAAAGCGCAAGTACCTATGTGGATGAACAAGATATTACGTGGACTTCGTCCCAAGTATGTTTTGCTTCCCTGGTGCGCTGTGTGTACATGCCCATGTTTAGTCCCACCTCGCTGTCGGGAGTCACCAATACCATTTTATAAGCCCTGGCGAGGTAATCATTTCGAACTCCTTCGTATACCTACTGGGCGCTTATGCACGATGCTCTCAGCACTATCATATCTGACTTGAGGGCCCTAGTGTGCCCGGCCCCACACATCCACTACAAGAAATATGTCAACTAACGACCTTCAATATTGGTCACCGAATGGTCATTGATTTCCATTTGCGACCTTTTTACGATAAAAAACAAAGGTCAAAAGCTGAGGGTCTCTAATGAACTATAACGACCTTTTTGCTGGATTGGTTGTAGCATTTTACGATCAAACGAAAGCATTGAAATTATTTTGGTCACTAGCAATCAGCCCATGCCACGTCGGATCTGACATGACAAGATGACGTGGCATAGAATCAGTCCGGTCCAATTCGGTGTTTTAAATGAGTCGAGCCCATTAATCCAACCCATTTAATGTTTTTTCTCTTTATTTTTCTTAGTTGCATGGACCTGGCCCAATAATCCCCAACATTTTAGCCTTTTTTATTTTGGGTTGCAGCCTTTTACTTTGTATTGATTTTCTTTTTTGGCCATTTTATTTTTGTACTAGTCCCACATGTCATGCTGATCTCAAAATTGTTCCCACACATGAAAAATTTCAAAATATGCCAAACAACCATTATAACTTGAACCCCTTTTCCAAGTTACCATTTCTGGGGTATTCAAATCACATACACAATCATTATTTTGAACAATCCAAAGAGCAAACAGAATTCGTCCAAAACAACACTACATTAGTCTATTACAATCGTTACATTATACTACAGCCCAAATAAGCCTACTACTGCCTACAATTACAACACATAATATGCTAGTCTTTTCTGATATGCTTCACAGCTTCAGACTTGGATTCGCACTTCACCTGTGCAAAAAATAAGAATAAACATATAAGAATAAGAAACAGTGGTCAATGAGTGATCCAATAACTTAGATGCAATAATTGACAGGAAATGAAATGTACATAAATAGTATGACTAACATTAATCAGTATGTGTTTATGAAGCGACTAAAATGTTCTCAAACAACAACACAATCATACAACAGAACTGTAGTTGAAAAAATTCTGCAGAAACAAATGCTGCTGCTGCTCCTCTACAGTCTGAATGTACAGGGTAAATTCAATCAAGTTCATTGTTAAGCTACCACCATTCGGGTTAAGGAGCATTGTGCTCAAATCTCATCTGGCAAGCAGAATTCCTCCTAGACATCAAAGATTTCTGACAGTTTTAAGCTACCACCATTCTCAACAGTGAACATTGAAGGAGGTGTTTATGTTTAACAAACAAAACAGTATATACAACTAGCTAGGTTCATTCATTTGATCTTTTTTATTAAAATGGTAGTTGGACTGAGAGATTATTTTGAGATTGTTACTTATTAAAATAACTAAGGATTAAATGTTAATGCATTGATTGGTCCAGAATGTTCTTTAACACCACCAATCTTTTCTTCTAAAGTCTAAAATTAACAACAAAATCCTATTACAGAAATTGACAAAATATACACAAACACAAAGTAACTTCCCATAGGAAGTCAGCACTCATCTGTGTAAATATATGCACAGGAATCTAGCTCGCCTTGTGGAAAAATTGCCCTCAAATTTACCCGCACGGCCATCTGTCATAGTAACATTCACAATAAAATCTGCTTTAGTCAGTTTACTCCTAAAATTCAGTCAACAACTACTCTGCATATGTGCTGGAGATCAATATCAACAGCTACTCTCCTACTCTGCATATTTTCCAAGATGTTTCCAGGATAAGAATAAACCTATAAAGGACAAGAAACTTCACAGAAACTAAAACTGAATTCGTGCAACTTCTGTACGCAAATTATGAAAGCCATTGATTTGAATTGAACTGATCACATTAAACTGAACCCGCAACTGAAATTCTACTACTACACTAGTGTGTGTGGCGACGCTTACCAGCAGGGTACTGTGGGCTATCCCCGGGCGACATGGGCGACGGAGATCCCGGTGCGGGCGCCGGAGATGGGCCAAGACGAACGTTGTAGCCGAGTGCTACAAGAAGAAAAACATTCGTATACAGTTACAGATGAACCATCACGGTACAGCAATTGCATCCAATTGAAACCTACACAAATAAAATTGACTGAGAGCACCAACACATCCTCTACACTTCAACGGTAGCTCGATTATTTTTTAAATCTACCGGCATACAGACCAAATCATAACATGGGTGCATCGATCTACACGGATCAATGTGAAACAGCATGAAGCATCCGTGAACATCAATTATACAACACTACAAAACTGCATGCACAATTATTATTCCCTCTGGAAAGAAAAAAACATACCAATCCAACCTAAAGTTGTTAGAATCAGTTCGCTTGAGCCTTAATACTTGCTACCTCCAGGATTAACACCTACTAGCACTTGATGTAGGCAGGATTAACACTGAACTCTATTAACACAGAACTCTCTGATTCAGGAAGCACCCAGGGTAGGATAATATCTGTTCAGAAATGGCTATTTAGATAGAATACATAAGTCAATTTTCAGCTGTGACCTTGCAACACAGGAAACTACATGTATCATGTGCCTCTGTAGGGGCTCAGGGGCTCAGTTGTTCCTGCTTAGCGACTAGAGTGCTGAGAACTGTTCATGCTTATCCACATTAATATGTGAACTAGTTGAGACCTGAGAACTAGAACAGTTCAGTGGCATGAGGCAACATTGAAGTAGCATGTTATTAACACTTTTGTTGCCGCTTGCACATTTGCAAAGCAACACATAGCAGTATGATGCGAAGGCAGAGAATTGAAGGAACACGGTGAACACTGATGCCTGTCTGTCAGACATGCCACCTATGGCCAGCGTGAGTCGGAGGTAGACGCTATAATAATAACAGCATGCTCGGTGTAATCTTTGTTGTTAGCTGGTATGCAAATCAAAACATTCTTGAGGTTTTCGTGCATCTCAGATGTCTGATGTTACAGTATTGTTGCCTGAGGTGACAATTAGATATGGAGTATAAATTTCTATGCCACTACAGCAGTGACCCTGCTTGATCTTTTTGTGCATTTGTTACTGCATTTCATTTCTTTTTACAGAAAAGTGGTTCAGAAACACTGCAGAGTTGCCTCTGTCTAGATACAAATTAAGATTCAGCAGTGACCTTGCAACAAATCAAACTAAATGCATCATTTTCCTCTGTAGATGTTCACTGGTTCAGACTTAATAACATGAGTATCAAACTAGCTGGGAGCTGAGACTAGGACAGTGAAGCAACATCGAACAGCAAGCTACAATCAAAGGACTGAAATATCTGCACTTTTTTACTAGCCTTCTGCACATTGCAAATCAACGCACACACACGAAAACAAACAAATGACCAAAATCACGCACGCTACATCAACCTAAATTTACTGCTCGAGCAAGTAAGCAAGCCACCCGCCTGAAGTCTCCTGCTTAGGCTAATCACTACTCATCCAGGCAACCTCACGCATTTCCAGGACAGTAACCAAACGAGTTCCTCAAAACAGCAGGCACGCTTCAGGCCAGGTCGGATGTCACGAGGACACGAACCAAACTGACGCAATGTACTTGCACCGATGTCCTAATGCTTGTGAGAGAATTGGAAATCTCGAACAACTCTATTGGTGATTCAAGAAGCATGCTCCAGAATTTCTCCTTCCGTAAGCCAAAAGATCCCCGTCCTATAATCGAGGTAAAGTACTCGTGCAGTGCTGATTAGCTATCTAATTAATTAATCCAGCTAGGTGCTCTAGTACTAGGATGCAAATGCAATGGGGCGAATCGGAATAAACGCAAGCACCTGGCGGGCGGTTGAAGCTGGCCTGGTCCTAGTGGCGCTCCGCTCCCAGTCCCAGCTTCCAGTGGGCGTAGCCGCGGAGGAGAGGGTGCGTGACCAAGGACGAGGACGCAATTTAGCTGGAAGACGAGGCGAGGTGAGATGATCCGGCTCGCAGTCGCCTTCGCCTGGAGCTGGAGGTCGACCAGGGAATCTCCGCGCCCTCGTCCTCTCCGCCGCCTGGAGTTCCGCGCCATCAGGCCGACCACACATGCCCTGCTTGCACGTCGGGGCGTCTCGTCCCCGCGCCACCACCTGCGTGGCCCCGACCGTGGCTCAGCCCCACCACCGGCCCGCAGTTGGCCACGTACAGGACCGCGCTGGGAGCCCACCATGCCGGCCAAATCCGGTCAGCACGGCTTGTCCGGCGCCCGCGCCTTGCTCCCGGATGAGGCGGGACGGGTGGGGAAGAGGAGATCGACAGAGGGGTTGGGTTGGGTTGCGGGAGGGGTGGGGGAGAGGAGAGCATGGGAGAAATGGAGGAAGGAGAATAGAGGAAGAAAAGGGGTGTGTGTGTGTGGATGGAAAAATTCCGGCAGGACAAAGCTAGGGTTTCCGTTGGATCCGGGCTTATCCAAAGACCGTTGATGCATGATCCGCATGGCATTCACATGGACCAATCAGAACGCAGTAAACACTATAAAGACGTTATGACCATCTAAATTGGTCATAATTAATTAAAAATAAGGTTTTTTACAAGAAAACCTTTTTCTTTTGGGGGGGGGGGGTGTATGGAAAAATTCCAGCAGGACAAAGCTAGGGTTTCCGTTGGATCCGGGCTTATCCAAAGACCGTTGATGCATGATCCGCGTGACATTCACATGGACCAATCAGAACGCAGTAAACACTATGAAGACGTTATGACCATCTAAATTGGCCATAATTGATTGAAAATAAGGTTTTTTACAAAAAAAACTTTTTCTTTTTCGAGTGACAAAGATATTTTATTATGAAGTACCTTGTTGACAGCTGATATTATGCACAATGGTGCATATTGGAATGACAAACAATGTTGCCTAAGTAAGTTTTCATTTTCTTTGAACGAAAAAATCATTTTTCATTTTTTGAGTCCCCAAAATGAGTTTTTTTGTGAAGGACCTACCATATATTTGTTGTAAAATTGGACCAAATCATTTTTCTAAAATACTAGGCCATATTAAATGCACAATTGACCAAATGGTTGGGTGTCAAATGCTTTTATCCACCTCTCGTGAAAAAGACAAATTTTCGACGAATCAGTTGGAAGGGGGTCAAATTTGAACTGCAGCTGCCTCATAGTTTGATTTTTATTTTTCCCAAAAATTATTTTTAGGTACGGAAGTATCTATTTAATCATAGAAACATCGAAAGTTTTCCAAGATTCAACCACTAGCTAGGAACGGTCATACCTACCGTTTTGACCGCATTTTGATATGGCCATGAAAAATTCAAAAAAAATCAAAAAAATGTAAAACCTTTGCATTGTGTCATTATATGTGAAATATTTACGAGGAAATATAATAAACTGGTAATACGACAATTACTTTTAAAAAATGTTCTAAAAAATGAGCTATCATGTGTGAAGATTCATGGCTTTCAAGCCAAATGACCAATCTTATAGCCACATTCATGACATAGTTTGTTCAAATGATCTAATATTATGCACAAGGGTGCATATTGGAATGACAAAGAATGTTGATTCAGGAAGTTTTCATTTTCCTTGTATGAAAAGTTCATTTTTCATTTTTCAAGTTCCCAAAATGAGTTTTTTTGTGAAGGACCTACCATATATTTGTTAAAAATTGTACCGAATCATTTTTATAAAATAATAGTCCATATTTAATGTACAATTGACAAAATGGTTGGATGTTAAAAGCTTTTATCCGCCTCTAGTGAAAAAGACAAATTGTCGCCGATTCAGTAGGAAGCGGGTCAAATTTGAACTAGAGGTACCTCATAGTTTTTTCATGATTTTGTCCTAAAACCATTTTTAGGTAAAGAAGTATCTATTTAATCAGATATCCAACAAAATTTTGACAAGATTCAACCCCTAGCTATGAACGGTCATGCCCGCCATTTCGACCGCATTTTGAAACGGGCATAACAAATTTGAAAAAAATCAAAAAAATGCTAAACCTTCGCGTTGTGTCATAATATGTGACCAAGATACCAGGAAAAATAATAAATTTGTAATACGGTGATTATTTTAAAATAGTGTTCTCATAAATGGGCTATCATGTGTGAAGATTCATGTCTTTCAAGCCAAATGATCAATCTTATGACCACATTCATGGCATAGTTTGTTGAAACGATCTAATATTATGCACAAGGGTCCATATTGGAATGTCAAACAATGTTGATTAAGGAAGTTTTCATTTTCCTTGTATGAAAAAATCATTTTCCATTTTCAAGTGCGCGAAATGAGTTTTTTTGTGAAGGATCTACCATATATTTGTTTCAAAATTGTACCAAATCATTTTTCTAAAATACTAGGCCATATTTAATGTACAATTAACAAAATGGTTGGGTGTTAAAAGCTTTTATCCACCTCTAGTGAAAAAGACAAATTGTCGTCGATTCAGTAGGGAAGCGGGTCAAATTTGAACTACAGGTGCAATATAATTTGCTAATTATTTTTCCCGAAAATCATTTGTAGGTACATAAGTATCTATCTAATAATAATTACATGGTGTGGTGACTTGACGCCGAGGTTTGGATGGTGGTCGAGGGCCCCAACTCGAGAGCGCGTGAACTTGCATGCGAGCCGCGTGGTCACCACGTTACCGTTGCGTTGCCACGCATTCTGGGTGGAATAGTCATGTATGGTGGGTTAGACACTCCCTCGGTAGGTGTCAGGAAGAAGAATACAATAGAAGAATCTCACGAGGAGACCGAACTAAGCTCAAACATGAATTAGCAGCCAAGTGTTTGATTAGCGATGCGGGTAATGCACATAGACAATGGGCCTAAATTTTGGCTGAGGATGATCGTCTACTAAGGAGACTCTCTTGCCAAAATTTTAGCTCAAATGGATGAACCTAGGTGACACTTGCTTTGCAAAGTACCACACTGTGCATAAATATGGATGTTGAAGCTGGGATCAAACGTATCAATAGATTGAGCTGAAATTTAGTGTATGATGTTAATTAGGGCATATGAAGGCACAGTAAAAAAATTATACCATTTGGACATGCCAAAGTGACACTTTCTTCACAAAGTTCTATTCTGAACGGAATAGAAAAATGAATATTGCTGAATTATTTTCGAACTATGGAATGAAAGGTTTTCACATATTTGAGGAATATATTATCCAAAGTATTTATGAGAATTATTCGAGAATTTTTGGAATGACAGAATAGTGGTTTCTTCGCAAACTAGGCAAAAAATAACACATGGACATGACATGTAGGCAAAACTGATGATGTGACACCTAGTCATAGTTATGACATCTATATTGGTCGTCATTAGCTACAAATTAGGCAACGAAATAGGGCTATCTGCTTTACGACCTTTTCCAGTAAGGAAGTTACGACCTTTCTGATGAAAAAGGTCGTTAGTTTTTGGGGTTAGGACCCCTCCGGACAGCTTACGACCAATTGGTCTCAAATGGTCGTAGATTTACGACCAATTCTGCGAGTGTCACTGACAGAAGGTCGTTAGTTGACATATTTCTTGTAGTGATCGTTGCTCGTACTCGCGTGTGTTGATAGGCTTGGGGCTAGTTGCACCTGGGCGATCAATTTTTTTCTTCATATTTTCCTCGTAATAATATAGGGCATGCTTTGCCACATCGGTGTGCACTGCATTCATCAAATATAATATATTGCATGTGCCTTCAGTATGCACATCAAATGCAGGAGCATTTTTGTACTGCGTGCATCATGTTTGTGCACTCCATCTTTGTCCATTTTTTTCATGTTTCTTCTTGTTTCGTATTTTTTAATATAGGTGTACTTCATTAATCAGAATATTATAGTGCACGTGTCCACAGTTTTGCACTGCATGCATCCTATTTTGTGTACTGCATCTTCTTCCGTAAGTGCACTGCTCGAATCACATACTTTTTGCATGCATTGAAGTATGTTCTAATATGGAACTCTAGCTTTTTGCGTGTATTGCAGTATGTTTTAATATGGAACTCTAGTTTTGTAACTAAAATAAACTTAGGCATAACACAAGCATAGTTCATCATTACAAGCTTTTCTGTATGAGAAGCAATCCAATTTCAAGGAAGGAAAACGATCACAAGCAAACTAAATTTACATAAGCAAAACAACAGAAAGTAAATTTCATGATAAATCTAATACGACGTGCGCAATGTTGCACATACTTTCTTTGCCGGCATGTGCAGTCTCCCCAGGTCCTGGTGCGCTTCTTCACCACGTGCAGTGTCCCCAGCTCTTGGCGCGCTTCTTGGGTGGCTCCTCCTTCTCCTCCTTTGCGCGGCAAATTCCATCATGTGTACGCATCCTTCGCTGCGTACTCGATGTGCCTCATGGAAAGGGGTAGGATGTTCCACATTTGTGTTCTTTGTTGGTGATCATCTTCTTCATGTCATTGTAGTAGTCGTAGACGAGCATGTCGGCAACGTCTGCAAGGGAGTCCAATTCCTTGGTGGCCACTGGCACCCTCCATTCCTTTTGGATGTCGACGAAGTTGGCGACCTCCAAATTGATGCGCTCGAGCCTGGTTTTGTCGTCGTCGATGGAGAAGCCAGCGAACGTGTACCTGGGGTTGGCAAGGAAGTTGTGAAAGACGGTGCACCTTTCATCAGCGCTCTGTTGGAAGAGCAACACCAGTTGTGTCTTGCCGACGGAGAGTTGGAAGAGGGCAGGTTTCTGTGTTGCTTCAGGCTCGTTGGTGTACTCCAGATCAATTCCGACGATCTTGTGGCGCTGGAGTCCGAGGTGGCGCTCATACTTCTTGATGGAGGTTGTCATCTGCTCCTTGTCATTTGTGTGGATGACACACAACTTGGTATTGCCGTGGTCCTGCACCTCCTTTTACACGTCGATGACCCCCATCGCCAGCAGAGGGGCTTGGTGTCTTCTGTCGAGGTTGAAGAGATGGAGGGACTTGGTGGAAGCACAATGGCGACTTTGTGGGTGAGAAATCTTTTGGCGGCGGTCTAAATTTAAGGGGGAGTTTGTCGCAATGGATGAACTGCACTATCTCGCGGACGATGCGGTTGTGCAGATCGTGGGTTGGTTTTTCGTCTTTGATCGTGGGTTTTGTGGCATTGGATGCGCTTTGTGTGTGGGCCGTTGTCTCCAAATGTTTTTTATCGTGTTTCTATTTTATGTTTCATCATTAAAAAAATTTAACCACCATGTTTAAACCGGTCGAGTATTTGCCCCGTCATTTGTGGTGAACGTTTTTCTCTAAACTGCATTGGTAATGGTTCGATGCTTCTTTGTTTCTATTAATGCACTTCATTATGAATAGCTACGGACTTCACCTATTGCGTGTAGTTGCTGCAACTCTTCTCAAGGGTTTGGGGATGGGGGTTGGGGGTGGCCCCCGATTTTTTTTGTTTGGTGTGACACTTATTTGAAGGAATGCTTTTTTGAAGGAACGCTTTTTTATACGAACTACATGTAGTTTCTTTGTTTGATCGTCCTAACTTCATTTACCGTCACAACAAACTGCATCTGGTTCGTTGTTTTTTCCTTCTTTACTCAGGCCGTTTTTCTAGGCCCATTTTACGCAATCCTTCACGTGGGCCGACCCACGTGGGCCTCGCAGGTGCACACTTGTTTCTCCGCCTATATGAACAGAGCGGAGAAATCCCTCCCCTTTGTTGAAATCTCCGTTGCCCGCGGAACAACCATCGCCCGCGGAACCGCCGTCCTCCACATGCCTAGATTCATGCATTCTGCGCCCTCGCTCCGCTCCCTAACCCTTTCCCCCTCCGCTCCCTTGTCTTCGGTAGTCTGTAGTGGGTAGTTTGTCTAGATCTGTTAGCAAAGCAAGGTAGACTAGGGTTTAGTCTGTTTGGATGTGTTGGAAGAGCAAGGTGCTCGCAAGCGCCATGTCTTCCCCTAGCAGAGGTGGAGGAGTTCAAGGTATATGGAGTGTTACTTCTCAACGTGGCTGGCGTTGTTTTGTCATGTGATGTTTTTAATTTTTGTTTCTTTACATTAGGTGATTTTGATGGCACTTGTCATAATGATTCTGTTCTTGATACGCCAATTGGTACTCGTATTGCTGGTGGCAAGCATCATGCTAGTAAGGCAGGCCAGGAAGTGAATTCACCGATTGAATGTTCTCCTATAAGTGTGGCCGCTCCTATTGGTATGTTGTTTGTTATTTTTCGTATTTAGTTTGCCAAATTGGTTGTATTACTTTGTTCTTTTTGTATATGTGTACTTCACTTCTTGTATGTATGAACTTCATTGTCGTTTTATTGAGGTTGTGTATGCATGTTAACTCCATTATAGTTATTTTTATGAATTGAATGACTTTTCTTATTTTTAACCTGTGTTATGTAGCACTGCATTTATATGTATGTGTGTACTGCATTTGTTTTGTATGCTTCTTATTGTGTATGCTACTTACTTGATGTTTTGTATGAACTGCTACTGCCTTTTTGAACCTAGTGAGGTTTTTTCAGAAACAAAACGTCTAGTTAGTGTGTGCAGGATTGCATTTTTTTGTATATGTGTACTCCTCCGGATGTTTGTACGAACTTCTTTGTCGTTTTATTGAGGTTGTGTGTGCATATGGGTTTACTCCATTACAATTTTTTCTTTGAATTGCATTCCTTTTGTTTTTAGCCTGTGTTATGCAACAATGCATTTATATGTATGTGTGTACTGCATTTGTTCCCCTTTTTGTGCACTTCTTAATGACCATAGTTAAACTTCATTTTTTTGACGCAGTGTCCGGTTTTAATGCTGGGGCCCCTGGGTTTGAGGAGGTTAGTCAATTGATTAACCATTATTTCGCAGAGGGTGACGTTGGTGTGAGCTTTGACCAGAGCATGAGGCGTCCTGTCTTATGTGAAACTCAGTCACAATTTGTTGATGGCACGGAGGAAGTTATGCAAGAGTGGATGGTCCCGTATTAGCTTCGTGCATATGAGTTGAAGCAACGCCAAAAAAAGTTGAAGTTTGGAAGTGACTCAAATGACTATGCGAAGAAAGAGAAGCACAGGAGGGCTGCAGATGGTGCCAAGGTTTCCAAATTTGCTAAATTTAAGAAGAGACCGAGTTCGGTTGCTGAGGAAGGTGGTACTCCTCGGCGGAGTCGTCTTGTTGCTTGCAAGAACAAGAACATTGGTAAGAGATATGTTGAAGCTAGTTGAGAGGATCCTCAGCGGAGGCGACAACATGTCATTGAAGGCCCCAATTCTAGTGATGATGACTTTGTGCTTGGTGATTTTGTGAGGGATATTAATTCTACTAGACGGAAAGATGGTTTTCCGTCTAAGAATTAACCTAAGCGATGCTGTGTTGATGGCGATGATGATGCAGAAGCTCACTCTGATGGGGAGGCGGATGTTGCTGCAAAGGTTTGTTGAATTGGACTGCATTTTTTCTTTTTCATTGTTATTCTAATGTGGCTAACCTTCTAATGTAGACTGCATTTTCTCTTTTACGCAAAGGAAGAAGACTAGTAAGCAGAAGGGGATTGTAGATGGCGGCGAGGGAGATGATGCTCGATTTAACAAGACCGTTCGTTTGTCCCTCCCCATTGTGTGCAAAGTTGTTGCTTTACTGAAAGAACCACACCGTAATCATTTTCAGGACACTGGCTTTGGTGCTATTTTTGAGTTGACAGTACAAAAAAATATGTCGCGCGTTCTTATGTGTTATCTCATGGGTGTGATTGGCCCTGGATGATGACAATGTACTTTGGTAATGACAGGGTTCTTTGAGTTAGTCATGCTGCATTTTATTATATTTTTAGTTTTCCTATGGGACCTCGTACTGCATGTCGTGGTAACAAGCCTGACGGTAGAGGTGAGGGGTACGTAAGGAGAGGGCAGAGTCCTATCTATGGCGAGTTTGTACACACGATGTATGAGTTCAGGCCCCTCTCGTGGAGGTAACAACCCTACATTTAAGTGCTCACGAGCTCTTGTCGTGTGGAATGTTTGTGTTACACGGGGTGCAAACCCTTGTGCCAGAAGGGAGGGGTGGCTTATATGGAGTGTGCTACCCCTCATCAAGGCCGGATAACCAAGGGTTCCATTAATAGAGATAAAGGCGTACGTTACTCATAACGTACGTAATCAATGTCACTTATGATAACCAGTCGAATGCCCGCTCGTTGGCCTCCCTGGAGTGGCGTCTGATCTTCTGCGGTCGACTGGCTTCTAGTTCCTCCGAGTGAGGGCTTTCATTGAGTGAAGGGAGAAAGTCTCCGAGTGCATGTTCTACCGAGTGACCCATGCGTCATGGCGAGTTAGTCGGAGCCTTACTTGATATGTTGAAGTCTTTAATGTAGTGTCCTTGGGTAGGACATGTAGGTCAGGCCTATGACCCTACCCTAGGTACATATCCACATCATTAGCCCCCGAACGGATCGCGGTTCGAGTGAGGAAGGGGTCGATGCAGATTCTGATAAGACACGCAAACTCTGAATGCACTTCAGGGCTTAGCACAAGTGTGTGTCAATTGAAGTCTTTGTCGTTCACACTAATCGATTATGTCTTGAAATGAATTCGAGTGAACTTGAACGTGTAAACTGGTCTGAGTGATCAATATTGTCTCTTGATGCGACGGGTTGCTTCGTCAGACCCGGATTTCACGGGATTCGAAAATTTGGTAAGCGTGCGCTGCGCGATGACGACGCAACGACTAGGGTAAGTGGGAGCACGACGCCTCGATTATCATGCCGTCCTTATCGCCACGTATCGTGATTCCTTTGTTATCGGGATAGACAGAGATCTGGCGGGCCAACAGGTCAGCGACTCACTCGGGCAGCTATAAAATGTGACGGTGCTAGGGTTGGAACAATGTTCCTCCTCAATTCCCCTCTTTTCTCCACCACCTCTGCCTCATGAGCGCTGCTTAGATCTAGCTCCACCGCCGCCATTGAGATGATGAAGGGGAAGACAGGGAAGCTCGTGCGGGCCAAGAAAGGAGCTAACGCCAAGAAGCCATCGGGCGCCCAATCTGCGGCGCCGTCGGGGTGGACCTAGGGGGATTTCCTCCCGTCAACCGTCGTGGAGGTGGACGTCCTGAACCTTGTCAATGACGGCCTGATAGCTGCCGATTCATGGAGGTTGCCGGAGGGGGAAGTCGAGCCGGATCCGCGCGAAGGTGAGAGAGTCCTCTTCCTCACCCACGTCGAGCGAGGTTTTTCTTTGCCTCCTCACACATTGATTGTTTTGCTGTGTATCCCTTGCAACGGCGCCAGGAAGTAGTTGTGTCGACGGCACCAGGAATCCTTCAGCAACGGCTATGCCTTAAGGGACTTCCTAGGCAAGTATGCAAAGGATTCCCCCCGTGGCCTTGGAGCCTTGCGTTGGTGTTCCCTCGAAGCGGAAAGGGTGATGTAGCACAGCGACGGTAAGTATTTCCCTCAGTTTGGGAACCAAGGTATCAATCCGGCGGAAGAGTTTCTCAAGATCCTGCACGAACACAAAAGCTTGCACCCAACGCTATGAAGGGGTTGTCAATCCCTTATAGATTGTTTGCCAAGTGAGAGCTGAAAGCAACAAAGTAACAAAGCAAAGTAAAAGCGGAGATGTAAACGATGGATGTGAATAGACCCGGGGTCCGTAGTGTTTACTAGTGGCTTCTCTCATAAAAGCAAGTAGACGGTGGGCGAACAAATTACTGTCGAGCAATTGATAGAACTGTGCAGAGTCGTGACGATATCTATGCAATGATTATTTCTATAGGCATCACGTCCGAATCAAGTAGACCAATACTTTCTGCATCTAACTATTACTCCACACGTCGACCACTAACCAGCATGCATCTAGTGTATTAAGTCCATAAGAACAGAGTAACGCCTTAAGGAAGATGACATGATGTAGAGGGATAATCTCAAACCAATGATAAAACCCCCATCTTTTTACCCTTGATGGCAACTGCTTGATGTGTGCCTTGCTGCCCCTACTATCACTGGGAAAGGTCACCACATGGCAGAACCCAAAACCAAGCACTTCTCCCATTGCAACAATCCCAAAGAAAACCCAAGACTCGGAGAGACTTACAAGGATATCAAATCATGCATATAAGAAATTAGCAAAGACTCAAATATATATCATAGATAATCTGACCACAAGTCCACAATTCATCGGATCTCGACAAACACACCGCCAAACAAGATTACATCGGATAGATCTCCATGAAGATCATGGAGAACTTTGTATTGAAGATCCAAGAGAGAGAAGAAGCCATCTAGCTACTAACTACGGACCCGTAGGTCTGAAGTGAACTACTCATGATTCATTGGAGGGGCGATGCTGATGACGAAGAAGCCCTCCAGCTCCAAAGTCCCCTCCGGCAGGGTGCCGGGAAGGGTCTCCAGATGAGATCTCGCGAAAACGGAAGCTTGCGGCGGCGGAAAAGTATTTTCGAGGCTCCCCGGATTTTTTGCGGAATATTTGGGAATATATAGGCGCAAAACCTAGGTCAGGGGGCGGCCAGGGAGGCCACAAGCTTGCCCACCGCCGCCTCCCCTGGTGGCGGAGTGGGGGCTTGTGGGCTCCCTGGAGCCCACCTGGCTTGGCCCAAAATCCCCCTGGACTTCTTCCGTTCGGGAAAAAATAATTTCGGGGTTTTTCTTCCGTTTGGACTCCGTTCCAAAATCAGATCTGAAAAGAGTCAAAAACACGGAAAAAACAGGAACTGGCACTTGGCACTGAATCAATAAGTTAGTCCCAAAAAATATATAAAAAGCTACATAAAACATACAAAGAAGGCAAGATAACAGCGTGAAACCATAAAAAAATATAGATACGTTTGAGACGTATCACACATTCATCTGTGGATTCTTAAACTTCTTCGGTGCTCAACTCCACCACTTTCCTCCACATTACACACCTTGTTGTGTTTATAACGTTGTGCGAATGTGTCTTGGCTTGTTCCCCTCATTGGGGACTGTTCAAACATATCTTCATCGTACGTTCTCAGTCGGTAAAGAATGCCAATCCTGGGGATAGTAGAACCAATGTCATCCAGCCGTGTGGTGGCTTGGGGATCCAAAAGAGGAGTAAGAGTGCATTTCCGCAAATGACTCTTCCTGAATCTGTCCGAGGCTCGCAGTCGACTTGATTTTATAGCAAAGGCATAGCAGCTCCAAATACGTCGACTGGTCTTCCCCCTTCACTTTTAAGTGACCCACTGCTCCCAGAATGATGACTGTGTCAAAGGGGGAGACGGTCAAGGTAGGAATTTCGGTGAATGCGTTAGTCGATTTAATCCATGGCGGGGTGACTGGGATGGACCTACTTGAGACATTTCTCAATCAGCGAATCCGGCCTCTTGAAGCAAGAGACCATGCCATGTTGCATTATTCGGGTCTAGGGGACTCCACTCGGTCACACCCAGAAGATGTCTCTGAAGAAAACATGGCGCAGTGGCTCCGAAGCATCACTAGGGCCTGTGACAACCCTCTGGGAGCCAAACATGTCTTGCCCTTCTGTGCTGAGAATTGACCGCCGAACATGGTGAGTTATGTCCTTGCCGAATACTTTTATATCTTTGTCGAGTGATTGAATCTCTAGTCGACTGACTTAGCTGTTTATATCTTGTAGGAGTTGACAAATATGCATCCGCCTGTGCCGAACGGAGAGCAACTTGGCATTGATGAAGAGAGCGCAGGCGGCCGTGTGGACAGTGATTATGCTGAGGACAGCGAGGACAGCGAAAACGACTCGGAGGAGAGTGAAGAAGAGATTCAGTCTCCTCCATGTAACGAGTCCCGATCCAAGCATCGCCAAGATCCGACGGCTTCCCCAAGTAAGACCCTGGCATCAAGCACCAGGAATATGAAGCGTGATCGGGCCGCAACAACTGAGTCAGCAGAGAAGGACGCGAAACAGCCCAAACCCGACGCTCCCAAACCTCAGAAAGTTTTGCCCGAATGAGGATCGTTGTGCCAGTCGCCTCAGCGTGAGTGTTTATTTCCTTTCTTTTGTTGTCATGGAATTTCATGCCTTTAATGAACAAGTGGAATTTGCTTATCAGAGCTCCTACCTCGGTGAAGTCGCTTCCGAGAGATGAAGAGGATCACATGGACGTGGATATTGCCAACATGGCCACCTCCCAACGAGGTATAACAAATCTTCACTCTGTTATGTTTTTTGGATATAATCTGTCGATTGGATAAACTAATATTGTCGACTGACAACTATAAACGTCATCCACTTGGAAGACGATGATGAACTACAGCGGTTGACTGCTAAATTGCCTTCAGAACTTGGTGACTCCTCCCGAGCCAAAACTAGGCTTGAGTTTCCACTGTCGAATGCTCCTCCGCCGAGCTCAACCCTTGTGACTCCAGCGCCGATCGAACAACTTCCCATAACTCCTGTGACCTTGGCTGTAGTGCCGAATCCTCCAATGCATGCATTCTCTCTGCACCGTGTCCCACGAGACCAGACTAGAGCCGGTAAGGAGGCCATGATCTAGGCTGAGCGGATGACGCTGCGAGCCAAGGAGGCGTACGGGGCCAGCAAGTTGGCGTATGATGCCAGCTCGGCGCTTCGTGCTAATGTTGAAGTAAGTGTGGTTGTAAGTTCATTTCTGATTGGATTCTGTCCATCTTGACTCTACATCCACTGGGTGTTTTCTTTTGGCGTATACTTGCTTGTTTTTGGTCCAGTGGGGGCACGCTGAGTGCACCCACTGGGTGTAGTCCCCGAGACCGTTGTCGAATGATGGTGACATCGATAGGGGTCTTTTATTGGTTTTTGATAGTCGTTGGCACTCGACAAGACAGACCTGCGCGAGTGATAATAAGCCAGTGGGGGCACGCCGAGTGCACCCACTGGGTGTAGTCCCCGAAACCGCCGTTGAGTGCTTGCATTGGCGGTGGTCTGATTGAGATAGTTCTAGATATTTGCTCTCTCTTTTTTTGACTCGGACAGACCGGATCTGGTCGAGTGGTGTCGTATCCAGTGGGGGCACCCATTGTGTGTACTCCCCGAGACTACTGTCGGTCGTGTACGATGGGCAGTAGTCTTAAGAACTTGGACCCATGGTCCTTTTTCGTACTTGTAGTACTTTTATCACTCGGTCCGTCGAGTGGATGTTTTTCCTTAGTGTCTCCACCGCTGAGCTTTTGTAGTAGGGTTGAAAGGGTCCGAACCAACAAGATTTATCATGTAGGTTTCATGGACATTATTTCCATCAACCATGATATGACACTTTGTACGAGTGTGGGGTGGGGCGGCGGGCCGCCATCTAGTCGACTGGACTCCTCTTCTCCACTTGGGAGGGGAGAAATATTAGCGTCGACTGAACTACTTTTTTTAATGATTTCAGAAATCATGTGAGCTTGGGACCAAGTACGTCGACTTGGAAAAGGAGAAGAACCAGCTTCAGTTGGATTTGGAGGTGACCACAAATGATCTCAACCTCTTGAACCCGGCTGTCGAACACAAGGACAAAGCAATCACTGAGGCTAAGGAGAAATCTGAGGCCGCGGAGAAGAAGTTTGCTGCAGCCAGCAAACTGGAGGATGAGAATGCCAAATTGAACCAGGAACCGGCCGACTGGAACAAGAAGCTTGAACACATGACCAAGAGGAGGAACGACATGGAGAACTACTTGGGCGACTTTAGAAAGAAGATGTTCGGCATGCTTACTGGTAACTTTCCTTCACCGAGTGAATTTCCTCCATTTCCACCGAATGATAGCGTGGCCAACTTTTTATTTTCCGTTCATGTAGTGAATTTCCTCCATTTCCACCGAATGATAGTGTGGCCAACTTTTTATCTTCCCTTCATGTAGACTTTTGCCAGGATTTTGACAAGGAGAGCAAAGAGATCGAGCCTAATATGGACCCCACCAAGTCACCTGTTGGGGATGTTGTGGCCATGAACATGTTTCGCCTCGACGCTCGTCTCAAAAAGATTCAAGGATACATTGCCCGACTGAGTGCTGCACTAGAGAGGATCAACAAGGAACTTTGGCCAGAAGTCACCCCCCAGACTGACCTTGAGTCAATGATGAGCCGCCTTAACCAGATTCCCAGTCGAGTGCAGGCGTGGAAGAAATCTGCTGCGCACTGCGGAGCTGACGTGGCTCTCTCACTCGTCTAAGTCCATTGCAAGGAGTCTAAGGAGGACAAACTGAAGTTGATCCAGGTGGCCAACACGAAAAAGCTTCAGTTTGAGAACTTCATGGATACATTCATCGAAGCAGCCACTCGCATCACTGATGGGATTGATCTAGACACCTTCGTCGAGCCTGCGAGTCTCGTTGGGCCTTAAAATTCGAACTTTACTTGCCTTGGTATGCCGAGTGATGGTGTAACCGTTTAAACTTCGTTCGGGTCTTAAGCCCGAGTACTTCTGTTTGCGTAGACAACTTTAATCCGTGCTAGAGATTTTGAGTTTATCTGCATTTTGCTTATCAATCCTTTGCTTGATTAAGTTTGCTTGGTTTCCGAATGAGCTGGATGTTCGTTACTCGAAATAATTTTGTGCTTAGGCGAAATCTAGTTCGTGGTTAAGTTCCCGAGTAAGATGAGCGCTTGCCATTCGAGAAAGTTTTTTACTTACGCGAAGATTGATTTACAGCTAAGTATCCGAGTGAATGGGTTGCTATTCACTCGATTGTATTTTAACTTAGGCAAAAACCTGTTCGCAGCTAAGTCCCCGAGTGAGAGTGTCGCTCTCCACTCGGAGTGTATTTTGAACTTAGGAAAAATCTGGTTCGCAGCTAAGTCTCCGAGTGAATAGGTTGCTATTCACTCAGCTAGGTTTTAACTTAGGCAAAAACTTGTTCGCATATAAACCCCCGAGTGAGAGGATCGCTCACCACTTTGAGTGTTTTTTGAACTCACGCAAAATCTGGTTCGCAACTAAGTCTTCGAGTGAATAGGTCGCTATTCACTCGGCTGGGTTTTAACTTAGGCGAAAACTTGTTCATAGCTAAGCTGCAATGTGAGAGGATCGCTAACAACTCGGAGTGTTTTTTTGAACTTAGGCGAAATCTTGTTCGCAGCTAAGCCTCCGAGTGAGAGGATTGCTCTCCACTCGAAGTGTTTTAGAAACTTAGGAAATATCTTGTTTGCAGATAAGCCCCCGAGTGAGAGGATTGCTCTCCACTCGGAGTTTTTTAGAAACTTAGGCGAAATCTTGTTCGCAGCTAAACCCCCAAGTGAGAGGATCGCTCCCCACTTGCAGTGTTGTAGAAACTTAGGCGAAATCTTGTTCGCAGCTAAGCCCCTGAGTAAGAGGATTGCTCTCCACTCGAAGTGTTTTCGAAACTTAGGCAAAATCTTGTTTGCAGCTAAGCCTCCGAGTGAGAGGATCGCTCGCCACTCGGAGTGTTTGAGAAACTTAGGCAAAATCTTGTTCGCAGCTAAGCCCCCGAGTGAGAGGATCACTTTCCACTCAGAGTGTTTTTTAAACTTAGGCGAACACTGGTTCGCAGCTAAGCCCTCGAGTGAGAGGATTGCTCTCCACTGGGAGTGTTTTTTGAATATGAGATTGCACAATCAGAATCGACAAAGACGGTGGTAGTCATAACTTTGATAAGAACATTGTCTAGAACACTCTTATTACATCAAACCCAAGAGTCGTCAAGTGTAAAAATGCCGAAGTAAGTCTGCGTTCCAAGCACGTGGCTCGTCAATTCTCTTCTTGAGGTTAAAGAGTTGGTAGGGCCCACTGTTCAGCACCTTGGTAATGACGAAAGGACCGTCCCATGTGGCGGCAATCTTGTGGGGCCGTTGCCGATCCACTCGAAGCACCAGTTCACCTTCGCAAAACGACCGACTCGTGACGTGTCTTGCATGGAAACGGCGCAGATCCTACTGGACTAACAAACGCACCAGCTTACTTCGTGCATTTAATGAATAAGGTATTCATGAAGTACATGGATAAGTTTTTCGTAGTCTTCATCGATGAAATACTTGTCTACTCCAAGAACCCCAAAGAACATGCGGAACACCTAAGAATTGTGTTGGAAGAACTGCGTAAACATCAATTGTATGCCAAGTTCAGCAAATGTGAGTTTTGGCTGAAGCAAGTTGGATTTCTGGGACATGTAATGACTGAAGAAGGCATAGCTATGGATCCTGAGAAGGTCAAGGCTATAAGTGAATGGCCGCAACCAGCCAACGTGATAGACATCCAAAGTTTCCCCGGAATGGCGGGATACTACCAGAGATTTATTGAAAAAATTTCCACTATTGCCAAGCCCATAACCCAGCTACTCAAAAAGGAAAAGAAGTTTGAATGGACTCAAGCATGTGCAAATAGTTTCCAAGAGCTGAAGAAGAGACCGACCACATCTCCCGTGTTGATTGTTACAGATTGAAACAAAAAAATTGAAGTATATTGTGACGCCTCAAGGAAGGGCCTTGGATGTGTACTTATGCAAGAAGGGAAGGTCGTGGATTACGCATCACGACAACTACGACGACACGAAAAAAATTACCTCACTCACGATTTGGAGTTGGGTGCCATGATACACGCTCTCAAGGAATGGAGGCATTTTCTGATTGGAAATTGTTGCAAAATATACACGGATCATAAGAGTCTCAAATATATTTTCACGCAGCTAGATCTCAAACTACAACAATGGTGTTGGTTGGAGTTAATTAAAGATTATGATGTGGGCATTCATTACCATCCTGGTATGGCTAGCGTGGTAGCCGATGCTCTTAGCCGAAACCCACCTCAGACAAGGGCCCTGTACCAAAGCTAAGGCCTGAGATTGCAAAAGAGTTCGCTCTGCTAAACCTGCTTCTCGTTCCAGAAGACAGAGTGGCACAACTAGAAGTACAATCCACTCTAGACGGGAATATCAAGAAGGCTCTGAAGGAACACCCCAAAATAGAAGGCATAAAGAAAAAGGTGAACCTTGGGAAGACCCCCGAATTTATTATTGATGAACAAGGGATTTTATGGTACAGAGACCGACTATGTGTACTAGACCAAGAGGACCTCAAAGCTCAAATTTTGGAAGAATCTCACAATGTGCAATACTCTATCCACCCTGGAGGTACGAAAATGTTCAAAGATCTCCAGACAAAATATTGGTGCCACGGAATGAAAAGAGATATTGCCTCTTTCATTGCCCGCTGTGATTCATGACAATGAATCAAGGCGGAACACCAAAAGCCAGTAGGACTGTTGCGACCTATGAAGGTACCCGAGTGGAAGTGGGACGAGGTAGGCATGGACTTCATTGTCGGACTACCCCAGCCACGACACGGACACGATGCTATATGGGTTATCACAGATTGACTCACAAAGGTGGCTCACTTCATTCCACTAAAGACTACGTACTCCACTCAGAAGCTAGCAAGACTATACCTTGCCTGTATTGTGTGCTTGCATGGGATACCTAAAACTACTGTATCCGATAGAGGCACCCAATTTACATCAAAGTTTTGGAAGTATTTGCAACAAGCTTTGGGAACTCAGTTAGTGTTCAGCACATCATATCACCCTCAAACTGGAGGACAGACCGAACGTATAAATCAGATTCTTGAATCCATGTTCACGGCTTGTGTGCTCACATATGGAAACAGTTGGGAGGATAGTTTGCCTTACACCAAATTCTCATACAACATCAATTATCACGCAAGCTTACAAATGTCACCTTTTGAAGCCTTATATGGAAGAAGATGTCGTACACCTCTAAATTGGTGAGAAATCGGAGATAACCGTATCATCAGCCCGCAACTACTTCAAGAGGCAGAGGACAAGGTAAGACTCATAAGGGACAGACTCAAGACAGCCCAAAGCCATTAGAAAAGCTATTACAATCAGAAACACCATGATGTCGGCTTCAACCCTAATGATTATGTATATCTAAAGGTATCACCCATGAGAGGAGTACAAAGGCCCATGGTCAAGGGCAAGCTTGCGCCCCATTTCATCGGACCATTTCGCATAATTGCTCAAAGAGGCCAAGTTGCATACCAACTGGATCTACCCGCAGAACTGTCAGACGTGCATGACGTGTTCCACATTTTTCAACTAAGGAAGTGTGTAAGGAACCCCGATCAACAGGTAGCCCATGACAGTATAGAAGTGCAACCAGACCTATCCTATCAGGAACACTCCGTGAAAATATTAGAAGAAGCAGAAAAGAGGACACGACAAAAGGTCATCAAACTATTCAGGGTACAGTGGAGAAACCATTCAGAGGATGAGGCCACTTGGGAAAGAGAGGATTTCCTACAGAAAGAGCAACCACAACTTCTCGAGGACTGGCTGAAATCTCGGGGACGAGATTTTTATTAAGGGGGTAGGTGTTGTAACACCCAAATTTTTAATTGGATTTCTTGTATTTTAAAAAATATGGATTTTTAAATTTAGGCTTCGATAAAAAGTTTTTAAGCTCTATGACAACCTCTTTGAGGAAACTTTTGGAGCTTTCTTTTCTCAACCCGCCTGATTTTAAAAGTATTCCTTTAGCCTATTCTCTAAATGAATTGGTTTGAGGGAATATTCTTTTTCTTTTGCAAAAGCTTGGAAATTATTTCTATAGGTTCAATTCTTTCTATTAGAGGTTTTATTTTTCCCTCCATCCTGTTTTAGACCATTTGGCACTTCTACATCATCTAGGTCTTCATTCTTATCTATTTGCCAAAACTTTAGAAATGTTGGACCACCTTTCATAAATTTATTTTTAATAGAAGTAATTTATGTAATCAATTTTGACCCTAGAAAATTTACAAAGGAACTTAGTGATTCCTTTAGAGTTTTGAACCCAAACTCTTATACTTACACTAGTAGAAAAGAGGGCTTTGGTCCAGGTCTTGAAATCCTATTAGTCCCGGTTCACATACGAACCGGGACCTATGGTGACATTGGTCCCGGTTCATGAGGCCAGGGCGCCGGCCGGGCATAGTGGGCCATTGGTCCCGGTTCGTCTCACCCCTTTTGTCTCGGTTCCAGTCAAGAACCGGGACTAATAGGCCGAAAACCGTTCATACCCATTTAGTCCCGGTTGGTGGATCAAAACGGGACTAAGGTGTGGTGGCGGGCGTTCGTACAACCGTTTGTATCCTCCTTTAGTCCTGGTTGGTGGATCAAACCGGGGTGGCGGCCCTTTGAAGCACCCCTTTAGTGCCGGTTTGTCGTCCAACCCGGGACTAAAGGTCCAAACGGTTCGCCCTCCCGCGTCGTTTCCAGTGATGAAAACTGCAACCGAAGCAGAGTCTATCGTCATTCTCTGTTCTTCTCCTCTAACGCTCTCCTAAGTTCTTCTTCTTCCTCTCTTCTTCCCCTCTCTTCTTCCATTCTTCTTCCACCATGACATATGAAACCGGAGTGGTGTGCACACATGGCACGACCAAACTCATGGTCGGGTACACGAACAAGAGCAGGGCGGTGCCAAATTTCCTTAGACGGTTCCAAGAGTGGGTTGACTCCGTGCCAGAGCATGAGGCGTTCTTGGGGCTTGATCTGGAGTACACGGCCAACCATCAAGGTGTTGCCATCATCCAGTTGTGTTTCAAACAACATGTCTTGATCTTCCAATGGGCCAGGTAAGTTTTGAGTCTTTCTTTGATCCAAGGTTATGAAAATTGCATGTATTGATCTTCTCTAGGTTCCATTTTATAGCAATATGGAGTTTCTATATACGTTCCATTGGATAGTTAATTGAGGGTTTCTTAATCAATTCATAGGATATGAAAATTGCATAGGATAGCAATATGTGTTACACCATTGGATATATTGATCTCCCTAGGTTCCATTGGATAGCATATATTGATCTCCCTAGGTTCCATTGGATATATTACAACATAGGCTTTCTTTGATCAAAGGTTATGGAAATTGCATATATTGATCTCCCTAGGTTCCATTGGATAGCAATATGCAGTTTCTATATATGTTCCATTGGATATATAGTTAACTGAGGGTTTCTTGATCAATTCATAGGATATGAAAATTGCATAGGATAGCAATATGTTACAATATTGGAATCCTAAAAAGATTAATTTCTCTTTAGTTGTAGTGAAACAATTTTTCATTAGTAAGTTTTGAGGCTTTCTTTGATCCAAAGGTTATGAAAACTGCATATACTGATCTCTCTAGGTTCCATTGGATAGCAATATGCATTTTCTTTATATGTTCCATTGGATAGTTAATTGAAGGTTTCTTGATCAATTCATAGGATATGAAAATTGCATCGAATAGCAATATGTTACAATATTGGAATCTGAAAGTGCGTTATATCGACTAGAGGGGGGGTGAATATGAGATTTTTAGAATTTCATCGTTGAGGAAATTCCTTTTGAGGAAATTCCTCACTGATGAATAAGTTGCAGCGGAAACAACAAAGGATCACGAGTGCAAAGTATTACTACAACAGTTTTATCAATGAGGATTATGAAAAACAGTTTGCACAGTACGAGGCACAAAGTAAGCAGTTGATGATTAACTAGTGAGAAGAATTTGAGGTTGAGGAAATTCAGAGAAAGTCTTCAGCAAATTCTTCAAACAGAGACAATGAAAATCTTCAAATATTGAGGAATTTAAAGAGTTGAAGAAATAGAACCCGTATCACAGTGAAGACAGTGGTTGATGACCTAGTTCCAACTGATGTGACAGTCGTACGTCTGGTTTGGAGCGGCTTGGTATTGAAACCAAAAGACACATAGTCCCTACCGTATTCTCCTTGAGCTAAGGACACACAGTCCTCGCCAAACACTCGTGGTAAGTCTTCAAGGCATACTTCCAAACCCTCACAAACTTGGTCACCCGACGATCCACAATTGAGTGCTGGATTGCTCTAGACCATGACGCCTAACCGTTTGGAAGATGCACAGTCCTCAAAGGTAACAGGATTTAGTTCCACACACGTACAAATTCTTCAGTGATGCTCAATCACTTGGTTTTTGGTTTGTGGTTTGGTGTTTGGGGTATTTCCTCACTGATGATTTACTCTCGAAGACTCTGAGGAATTTGGGTTGCTCTAAATGTCAAGTGTCAGTTTCTGGTAGAGCAGCCAACCAGCTAATGGTTGTGGGGGCGGCTATTTATAGCCTGGGAGCGTCCCGACATGAGTTGACATAAATGCTCTTAAATATTATGAACGTCAATGTGGATAAGATCGGTGAGGTGGCGCAAATTGCGACAGCGGTCGGGGCTCTCAACTGTGAGAGTCCTCATGTCTCTCGTATTCCTCACTTGAGGCTTTTGTAGGATTAGGCTTGGGTTGAGCACCATGAGGAAATTCATTCCGTAGTGTTACCTTGACCCCCTTTAACAGTACGGTGTTCCTATAACTCAAGAGTGAAAAAAATGAAACAGAAAGAATAAATCTTCACGCTTCAAAGTCTTCAAACTGATTTTCTTCAGGACACACCGAATTCCTCATCTTCAATATCTTCATGAGGAATATCAATTTCATCGCACTTTCTTCGTGATCAAAGTCTTCAGCATAAGACCAATTTCTTCAGTCGAAGATATACATTTTTAGGATCGCTATTCATCGTATAACTCAAACTCCTCAGCAACTTATAGATCCTGTGTACACTCATGAACACATTAGATACTTAAACTATAAGTCTTCAAACCACCAAAATCACTAAGGGCACTAGATGAACTTACAATCTCCCCCTTTTTGGTGGTTGATGACAATTATGTTAAGTTTTCAACGGGGATAGAAATATGAAGTGTAAATATTCAGTTGAGGAAGTTGAAAACAAGATACTGAGAGACCCCCCTGAAGATGTGCATACTTTGAGGAATTTGCTTTTCACAACAATTGCACATTGATGATTTATATCATGGTGATCTCTCCCCTGTATCTTGTAAATCATGCATACATATGACATATAATATGAGGAATTTGAGAATGCATGATGAGAAATGGTATCTGACGAATTTCAGCATGTGTGCATTAATATTTTGAGGAATAAGCATGCGAAGAAAAACGTTCAAAATCGTTAGAGTACAATCAGGCTTAAGTTACAACTCATTACATAAAACACTTCAGAAGAACCAAGAGTTTGTAACTTAATAAAGTTTATAAGCCCCAAAATTTTTCCCACGTGAAGACTAACTCATATTTCTCCCCCTTTGTCATCAAGTGACGAAAAGGAACAAAACTGAGGACTAACGCCCCATGAAGACTTTCACTTCTTGGCTGATGAAGAAGATGCGTGAGGATTCTTGGTGACGGGCTTCTTCCTTGGGCTAGTAGCAATTTTTTTGGTTCTTCATCAGATTCTGCAGTTCAGAATGAAGAAAAGTAATTGTCCTCAAGGTCTGGAACTAGAATTGGCTTGAATTTCTTCTTGGGAGGCCATGACCAGTCGAAGTACTAAGTAAGCTCAATTTAATCAAGTTCTTCTCGAGTCTTCAGATGAGCTAGGGTGGCCCAGGTACGATAAAAAACCTCATGAAGATAGTAGTAATTTTTCTTCACTGCATTCTGAGTCTCGTTGAGGGTTTTCACAATGGCACTGAATTGACATTTGATCCATTTTTCTTCACTGCATTCTGAATCTTGTGGAGGGCTAGGCGACTCCTGAGTTTTAGTGTCATCATATGAAGAATATGCTTCTGGTTCGCGAAACTGGCCATCAAGGGGCCGACTTCCTTCATTGATGACAAATTTTCCTTTTCCTTCAACAGGCTTAAAAGTCTTCTTGACGACTTTGATCGGAGGCAGATATCCAATGTGATTGTTGAAATCAGCATGATAGTTGATGCCTAACCTGCATCTGATGAATCTCATGATCCACGGAGCGTAAATCTTCAAGTCGAAGGGCGACATAGCATTATCATCCATAGTCCTGAAGGTTTATTGGTATGCCATGGATGATGTTGAAGAGGATATCCTTCACGATGCCTACAACATCTTCTTCATCATCATGGCCTTTGATTGGAGCGATGACACTGCACATGATCATGTAGACAGTCCGTGGTTCATACTTCAGGTCTTGAACCAGAAAGGTCGTTCTTGGAGGTTGATCCTTGGCCAATGGATTCATGAGGACTTCCATCAGTCTGTTGGGCAACTCCCGTTCATCATACATTAGCACATCTTGTTCCAAGGCAATTGAAACTGGAAGCACTCGCAACATTTCAGTGGCAGGAGCTTTCTAATGAGTGTGCTGAGTCATCCTGTCCAACACCCAAGTGTTGATATCCTTCGGGTCTCGAGAGATGTGCAAAGTAGCATAGAAGTGAAGAATGATATCGCTGTTCCAATCACGTATATCAGTGTAGAGAGGCAACAGTCCAGCTTCATGAAGAACATTGAGGACTGGGGCGAAGCAAGGAATTTCTTCCATCTCAACATGAGTAATATGCCTGTGCTAAAATATTTTGTTCCTCCCACAAAGCACAGAGGCATAGTAGTTGAGCTGAGTCCTTGTCCAAAACTTCGTGTGCCTGATGCGAAGCTTGTCATAAGGATTGTCGCCACTGAAATACATCCGTTCTTCATAGAATTCTTCCTTTTGAAACTTTGACCCCTTCAAAAAAGGCTGATTTTTCTTTGGTTGAAGATTATGCTGCTGTTCTTGAGGAGATACTATCATTGCCATTTCAGTGTTGACCACAACAATAGAAGTTTTGGTATTGGGTACAGGAGCATTTTCTTCAGCCTTTTCCTCAGGTTGAGGATTTTCCTCCGCTTGAGGAGTTTGGTTGGTGGAGGAGACAAAATCTTCAACTGTTGCAGCTGATCCTTGAGCAGGTTCATCAGATGTCTTTTGAGGAATAAAGGACTGAGGAACATCATCAATTTGAATTTCCTCATCCATGGTTTCTTCAGATTCAGCATCTTTCATTTCCTCATCTTCTTCAGGAATGACATAATCAATTCCGAAGGGAATAAGTGAATATGATGGAGCTACCTTCAGAGGCATAGCATCCACTGTTGTAGTTGAGGACTCTGTCTAAGCTAACTTGTGGCGTTTGTCCTATGATGATTCTGAGTTCATTGAAGCTTTTCTTTTCTTTGCTTCTTTCTCAGCAGCCTTGGTTTTCCTCATCTGATGTAGACGGAACCATTTTCGTCACCTTTGAGGATTGAGGTGAAGGAATTCTCTCTTTAGGATCTGGTGCAGTATCAGTCCTGACAGTTTCCTCACCTGAAGCATTTTCTTCAGCTGGAGAAGATTCATCAGCTGAGTGTCTTGAGGTATTTCCTCAATAACAGGTTCATCAACTGGAATATATTGAGGCATTTCCTCATCAACAGGTTCATCAGCTTCATCTTCTTTAGTTAGCTAAACAGAATATCTGGACTCAGGCATCTTTGGTTTTACTGGAGGAGCAGCCTTCTTGTTATATTCATCATCTGCATTAGTTGCAAACTTGATGAAATTTGACTTGATACTTTGATGATCAAATAGATTCGTATACTTGTTGGTCAAAGTCTTCAGTTTAGCCTGGGTGGACACTAGATCTTCAGGCGTCATCTTGAGGAGATTCTGCCTGAGGAATTTCTCCTTCTTCAGTTTTGCGGCCTTTGCTTGCTTGGCTTGCGTCTCTTTCCATTTGGCCTCATTGATGAATGTAGCCACCATATGACTAACACCTGGGGGAAGCTTCAACTCATCAATGGGGGGTGCTTGGATCTTCATACCAGACATTGATGAAGTCCAGCAGAACCTTGGGATCCATGGCAATAGGAATAGATCCGCCTGAGGCTTGTGCAACTCGTTCCTCCTTGTTTCTGATGATGTCTTGAAGAGTTTCATCATCAAATTCATCACTTCCTTCTGATGCAGAAGGGATGTTGATGACTTTGCTTGGGCTGGGCCTCACGCCCCATCCAGCAGTCATTTTAGTATTCAAGGGTGTTGGTGAAGACTTTGTCTCTGAGCTCATGGCAGATGGTACACAGGAGCTAGAGTGAGCATGTTGTTGCTTGACAATCTGCTTGTGTTCAGGCTTTGAGGCCTGTGTAGCTGTTGAAGGTTTTGGCGCAGGTGCAGCCTTCTGAGGCAATTGCTCTTTTGGCTTTGAAGCCTTTGGTTTCTTTGGCACAAACTTCACTTGAGGAATAGCTGTACCAGAAGCTTCAACAGCAGAAGAGGTGACTGCAGTGGCAGCAGCAGATTCCTCATTGTATTTCCTCACTACATCTTCTGCTTTCTTCTAAAGTTTAGACAAGTGTTTGTCTTTCTCCTCAGGGTAATCCTCAACTATTTTGATGCTTGAGGGATGTGCTACCTGATGATCACCAAGAGGAGGCCTTTTGCAAGGTGGCTTGAGGGTGAATTTCTTCGCATACTTTGGAGTGATGAAGCGATATTCCTTCCACTCCTTAGTCCACATGCGTTCTATCCTTTGAAGCCTAATTTTCCGCTTCGCCATAGGTTCTTGCTCATCTGGCGTACAATAAGCAAGGTATATATCCTTAGGGATATCAATTGCAGTGTTCTGTTCAAGTTTCTTTCCACCCTTTTGCTTTCTGTCATCATCCATTTTCTTCAGCTGATGCTTTTGCTGAGGAATTTGCACTCTTGAAGATTCTGATGACACTGGCAACGTTTCTTCGAGGAATGCTGCAAATGAGTTAAGTTGATGAGAACCTAGAGATTCATCAACTGACATTTTGTACCCGTGAACAAAGTATAGGTGCGAGGAATTTGGAGAGGTCATATGCGTTCTCAGATTTGAAGAAATTGAAATTTTGACCAGTGGGTTGAGGAATTTGTCTAAGCATTCTGATCTTGGGTTCCAGAGTTGTGCAGATTCAAAAAATTTCACAATTGAGGAATCACATGAAGAATTTTAGAAGCTTAGTGAAATTCATCAAGTATTTGAGGAATTGAGTGTGCGAAGCTGATAGACACTAAGGAAAAAAAGATTTCTCGAATCTAAGGTAAAATAGTAGATCAAAAGGGGCAGTATAATAGGATTTTAATTACCCTGTCTGACGAGCACGAAGAACAGAGGCAGTAATAGTAAGAAGCTCTTCGGTTCGAGTCTGATGCGCCCTAACTTGACAGCAAATGTGAAAACTTGAGGATTTTGTGACAAAGCGTCAGGTTGATGAATTACAACTTTGAAGAAAAAGCAGCTTGGAGGTTTTCAAAGTTGGGTGGTGGCGTGACCCACCGTATAAGAATGATGATTTCAGGCGCCGCGTACAATTGTCGTAGGGCCCTAAGAATTAGATTCTTCATTAATTTCCTCACAGTAAGAGTGATATTCTTCATTGATTGAAGAAAATCGGTTCTTCGTGTGTTGCACATCTAAGTCATCAATTTTGCATAAGTGTTAGGATGTGTGCATGCTTTGACAAATCATTTGAAGATTCTAAGATATTTAGCTCACACCACAACTTGCAAAACCTTTTCTCATCCAAGGGCTTAGTGAAAATATCTGCAAGTTGATCGTGAGTCTTCACATGATCGATGAGGATATTGCCCTTGAGGACATGGTCCCGAAAAAAATGATGACGAATCTGGATGTGCTTAGTCTTCGAATGTTGTACTGGGTTGTATGCAATATTGATTGCACTCTCATTGTCGTAGTAGAGAGGCACATTCTTCATGTTGATGCCGTAGTCCTTGAGGGTTTGCTTCATCCATAGCAATTGAGCACAACAGGATCCAGCAGCAATGTACTCAGCTTCGACAATGGAGAGAGAAACATAGTTCTGCTTCTTTGAGGACCAGCAGACTAATGATCTTCCAAGGAAATGACAAGTGCCAGAAGTTGACTTGCGATCCACACGGTCACCAGCATAGTCAGATGCAGAATATCCCACGAGATGAAGATTTGAGCCCTTGGGGTACCATAATCCTAGTGTTGGTGTGTGAGCTAAGTATCGAAGAATATGTTTCACAACCTTATGGTGTGATTCCTTCGGTTTTGCTTGAAAATGAGCACACATGCAAACACTAGACATTATATCTGTCCTAGATGCACACAAGTACAATAAAGAGCCAATCATTGAGTGATATACCTATTGATCGAATTCTTTACCATTTTCGTCAGTGCAGAGGTGGCCGTTTGTAGGCATGGGAGTCTTGGCGCCTTTGCATTCATGCATGTTGAATTTTCTGAGAACATCCTTGAGGTATTTCTCCTGTGATATGAAGATGCCATTGCGTTGTTGACGAATTTGAAGACCTAAGAAGAATTTCACCTCCCCCATCATAGACATCTGATATTCTTCACTCATCATGTAAGCAAATTCATCACTCTAACGTTTGTTAGTATAGCCAAATATGATGTCATCGACATATATTTGACACACAAATAGTTCATTGTCATAGGATTTTGTGAAAAGAGTTGGATCGAGTGAACCAGGTTTGAAGCCTTTCTTCATGAGGAATTCCTTCAATGTATCATACCACACCCGAGGGGCTTGCTTCAGGCCATATAGTGCCTTTTTGAGTCTGAAGACTTTGTGTGGATTCTTCGGATCCTAAAAACCTGGGGGTTGAGCAACATGTACTTCTTCCTCAAGCTTACCATTGAGGAATGCACTTTTTACATCCATTTGATATAAGGTAATGTTATGATGATTAGCATAAGCAAGGAGAATTCGAATAGCTTCAAGTCTATCAACAGGTGCAAAAGTTTCATCGAAATCAATTCCTTCAACCTATGTGTAACCTTGGGCTACAAGTCTGGCCTTATTCCTCACCACTTGACCATCCTCATCTTGCTTGTTTCGGAAAATCCACTTGGTGCTGATGATATTGTGCTTGCGAGGATCTGGTCGTTTGACGAGCTCCCACAAGTCATTTAGCTTGAATTGAAGAAGTTCATCTTGCATGGCTTGAATCCACCCAGGTTCCATGAAAGCCTCATCAACTTTTGAAGGTTCTGTGATAGACACAAAAGAAGAATGCCCACAAAATTTAACTAAGTGTGAAGCTTTTGAGCGAGTGAGTGGACCTGGCACGTTGATGTCATCGAGGATTTTGTCAAGTTCTACTTCATTTGCAATCCTCGTATGAGCTGGTTGAGGATTTCGTCTGGGCTGAGGAATTTGTTCTGGACAAATTTCTTCAGGAGCATCTTCTTGATTTTCATCAGTGCTGGGAGTGATTTCTTCAGCAATTTCCTCAGTAGGAACAATGTCTTCAGTAGCTTTGAGCTTGATTGCTTGCTCACGAGACAATTTATCTCGATCAGGAGGCAATTGCTCTCTTTGCGAGCCATAAGTTTCATCGAACCGCACATCTACAGTTTCAACAACCTTGTTGTGATAGTTGTTGAAGACTTTGTAGGTGTGCGAGTCTTTTCCATAACCGAGCATAAAACTCTCATGTGCTTTAGGTGCAAACTTTGAGCTATGGTGAGGATCTCTAATCCAACATTTTCCACCGAAGACTTTGAAATAACTTACATTGGGTTTCTTGTCAGTGAGGAGTTCATATGAATTTTTCTTTAGGAATTTGTGAAGATATACCCTGTTGATGATATGGCAAGCAATGTTGATTGCTTCAAGCCAGAAACGACGAGGAGTATAAGGAGCAGACAATTCGTGAGTAATACCAAGTTCATCAAGATAATCATCAAGACCTGTGTTTTTGAATTCTGCCCCATTATCACTCCTGATGTGTTTGATCTTGACGCCGAAGTTCGTCGAGGCCCTTGAGGAAAATCGTTTGAAGGCTTCCCGCACTTCAGTTTTATACAGAATGATATGCACTCAAGTATATCTAGAATAATCATCAACTATGACAAAGCCGTATAAAGATGCTGAATTTGTTAGAGTGGCATAATGAGTAGGTCCAAATAGATCCATGTGAAGCAATTCAAATGGACGAGTAGTAGTCATGATAGTCTTTGAGGGGTGTTTGGTTCTGGTCATTTTTCCAGACTCACAAGCACCGCACAAGTGGTCCTCGAGGAATTTGACCGATTCGATGCCAATGACATGCTTCTTCTTCGCCAACGTGTGCAAGTTCCTCATGCCTGCATGACCAAGTCTTCGATGCCATAGCCAGCCTTCTCAGGTTTTTGCTAGTAAGCAAGTGGCTGGTTGAGGACCTGTAGAAAAATCAACAATGTACAAATCCCCTCTTCTAACACCTTCGAAGACTTTGGATATGTCAGGTTCCATGATGACAACACATCTATATTTTCCAAAGATAACAACCATATCAAGATGACAAAGCATTGAGACTGACATGACGTTAAACCCAAGGGATTCAACAAGCATCACTTTGTCCATGTGCCTCTCCTTGGAAATAGCCACTTTTCCAAGTCCCAATACCTTGCTTTTACCTTTTTCAACATAAGTGATTTGCTTCAGTGGTGATGGAGTGAGGGCATATTCATCAGCAAGCTTTTGTCACCAGTCATATGGTGTGTGCAGACACTATCAAGAACCCACTCAGTACCTGCAGATGAATTAGTACATCTTACCATCTCATATGCTTCAGACTTGAAGAATATGATATCAATTTCATCAGATAGGAATTTCATCATAAACAGTAATTTTGAGGACGTGTGAAATGTTATCATTTCATCAATGTTAGCTTGCCTCCAATCAAGCATTTTCCTCAAGTCTCCAGCAAATTCTTCAGATGATGATTTTCATCTGGAGACCTGACCTGCAGATGTGATTAGTTTAATTTCTTCACCACCCACATCTGAAGGGGTGGTAAAGAGTTCATCATCCTGCGAGCACCATATGAGAAAGGGGGCATTGAAGCTAATGCACTTCTCTTCATAGTAGGGTGGTTAGAGTACTCAAATGAATAGGCAGAGAAGGTCTTTGAGTATTTATGAATATAATGATTTGAGGAGTAATGCTCATATTCATATCCCTTGTCATTTCCCTGCATGTCACAAGCATTAGCACGAGTACGAGCATAGTTTTGACGAGTTGAGGATTTTGATCCCCTTGAAGACTTTGGTCCACCTGAGGAATTTGATCTGGGGTTGAGATTCTTCACGGGTGGTGTCATGAGGACATTCACCTAACGATTTTCCAAATAGCTTTTGGGAACCTAGATTTTCCTCACGGGTGGTCCATTCCTGCAGTTAGTTCCAACATATGAAGCAAATACTTCACCGGGTTGATATTTGAACAATTTATAGTTGGAGTCAAATGACTCATCTGAGGAATGGGATAATTCACATGCAAAGCCTGTCAGATTGGATGGATCAACATGAGGCCCTTTAGTAGCAACCCATGAGGTATTGGGATACTGCTCATGTTTCCAGTATGATCCATCAACATTCAGTTTTGGTTCAAAGGCAATTCATTCTTTCCTCGGGTTCCTGTTCAAAATCTGCTTTTGAGCACATCGCAAAGGGTTTGATGCCCTTTTAGACTTTTGTACATACCTGTCATATACAATTCCTCCAGCCCTGCATTTTCGTCAGTGACATTTGTGGTTTCCTCAAGTGAGGAATTTGATACCACATGAGCAGTTGAAGAATTTGTAGCAATAGAAGCATTTGATGATTCTGGTGAAGAATTGGCAGTTTCACGTTCGATGCATTTAAGACATGGAGGAATGAATTCAACATAAGCAGCACTTATCTGTTGAGCGAGTAATGAATCATTTTCCATTCGAAGATCATCATGAGACATCCTCAACTTCTCAATATCAAGTTTCCTTTGAAGGAATTCATAGGAAAGTTTATCATGATCAGCCAGGAGTGTGACATGACGATCTTGAAGATTTTCAAATATGGACTCAGGACTTTTCATATCTTCAGTGATGATTTGGGTAAGATTCATTTCATCATTCAACAGGTCATCACTTCTGTCTAGCAGTTTTTGAAGCTTTTCAAGGGCAGTTTGTTGTTTGGTTGCAATGTTAGCAAGTTTACTGTAACTGGTTTTTTATAATCATCAGGTTCACAGTCACTTGAATCGGAGGAGGAAGTATCATTCGGTACCTTTTTACCTTTTGCCATGAAGCAATAGGTTGGAGCAAATTCATCAGCATAGTCATCAGTGTAGATGGTGTTGTCGTTTTCTTCAAGGTTGAAGATTGACTTGCTAACGAATGTGGTAGCCAGTGCAAGACTAGCCACACCAGATTTTGAGTCTTCTTCAGAACCCTCCTCTTCATCACATTCCTCAGATTCTGCCTCAGAATCCATTTCCTTGCCAATAAGTGCCCGAGCCTTTTTGAAACTAGTCTTCTTGTGCGATGAGGACTTTGAGGATGAGGATTTTGAATATTTCTTATTTTTTTTGAGTCATCAGAACTTTCATCCTTGTATTTCTTCTTCTTTGATTCCTTCACCCAACGAGGACAATCAACAATATAGTGACCTGATTTCTTGCATTTGTGGCAGGTTCTTTTCTTGTAGTCCTCAAATGAAGATTCTGATTTCCTCATATGTCTTCTTGAAGATTTACCAAACTGGCCACGTCTTGTAAACTTCTGGAATTTCCTCACTAGCATTGCAAGCTCCTGTCCATGTTCTTCAGGATCACCAATGCTGCAATCCGAGTCTTCTTCTTCAGATGAGGAAATTGCTTTGGCCTTCAATGCACGAGGTCTAGAATAGCTTGGTCCATATAGATCTCTCTTTTCTTCGTGTTGGAATTCATGAGTATTGAGTCTTTCGAGTATATCAGCAGGATCAAGCATCTTGTAGTGTGGTCTTTCTTGAATCATCAGAACCAGTGTGTCAAATGATGAATCCAAAGATCTTAGCAGTTTCTTCACAACTTCATGGTCAGTAATGTCTCGAGCTCCCAGTGCTTGTAGTTCATTTGAGATGTCAGTGAGGCGATCAAAGGTATCTTGGCATCTTTCATTGTCAAGCCTCTTGAAGCGATTGCGAAGAACATCAACGCGAGAGTCACGTTGAGTTGATATTCCTTCATTGACTTTGGTCAGCCTTTCCCAGATTTGTTTTGCTGAGCCAAAAGCACTCACTCTGCCATACCGACCTTTGCTCAGATGGCCACAGATGATATTCTTCGTTTGAGAATCAAGTTGCTTGAATTTCTTCACATCAACGGCAGAGACAGTAGCAGTGATGGAGGGAACATCATGTTCCACAATATACCAGAGATCATTGTCAATAGCTTGAAGATGCATCTGCATCTTGGTCTTCGAGTAGGGAAAGTCCTATCCTTCGAAGGTAGGACATCCTGCAGTAACCTTGATCATGCCTGCAGTCGACATAACTAAAACTCCAGGTGGTTAAACCAAAATCACACAGAACAAGGGAGTACCTTGCTCTGATACCAATTGAAAGTGCGTTATATCGACTAGAGGGGGGGTGAATAGGAGATTTTTAGAATTTCATCGCTGAGGAAATTCCTTTTGAGGAAATTCCTCACTGATGAATAACTTGCAACGGACAGACCAAAGGATTAGGAGTGCAAAGTATTACTACAACAGTTTTATCAATGAGGATTATGAAAAACAGTTCGCAGAGTACGCAGGCACAGAGTAAGCAAGTGAGGATTAACTAGTGAGAAGAATTTGAGGTTGAGGAAATTCAGAGAAAGTCTTCAGCAAATTCTTCAAATAGAGACAATGAAAATCTTCAACATACAATATTGAGGAATTTAAGGTATTGAAACCAAAAGACACACAGTCCCGAGACACACAGTCCCTACCGTATTATCCTTGAGCTAAGGACACACAGTTCTCGCCCAACACTCGTGGTAAGTCTTCAGGGAAGACTTCCAAACCCTCACAAACTTGGTCACTCGGCGATCCACAATTGACTGCTGGATTGCTCTAGACCATGACGCCTAACCGTCTGGAGGATGCACAGTCCTCAAAGGTAACAGGTTACAGTTCCACACAAGAACAAATTCTTCAGTGATGCTCAATCATTTGGTTTTTGGTTTGTGGTTTGGTGTTTGGGGTATTTCCTCACTGATGGTTTACTCTCGAAGACTTTGAGGAATTTGGGTTGCTCTAAATGACAAGTGTTAGTTTCTCGCGGAGCAACCAACCAGCTAATGGTTGTGGGGGCGACTATTTATAGCATGGGAGCATCCCGACGTGAGTTGACATAAATGCCCTTAAATATTATGACCGTTGGTGTGGATAAGATCGGTGAGGTGGCGCAAATTGCGGCAGCGGTCGGGACTCTCAACTGTGAGAGTCCTCATGTCTCTCGTATTCCTCACTTGAGGCTTTTGTAGGATTAGGCTTGGGTAGAGCATCATGAGGAAACTCAATCCGTAGTGTTACCTTGACCCCCTTTATCAGTACGGTGTTCCTATGACTCAAGAGTGAAAAAATGAAATAGAAAGAATAAATCTTCACGCTTCAAAGTCTTCGAACTGATTTTCTTGAGGACACACCGAATTCCTCATCTTCAATATCTTCATGAGGACTATCAATTTCATCGCAATTTCTTCGTGATCAAAGTCTTCAGCATAAGACCATTTTCTTCAGCCGAAGATATATATTTTTTGGGGTCGATATTCATCATATAACTCAAACTCCTCAGTGACTTATAGATCTTGTGTACACTCATGAACACATTATATACTTAACCTATAAGTCTTCAAACCACCAAAATCACTAAGGGCACTAGATACACTTACAGAATCCTATAAAGATCAATTCATAGGATATGAAAATTGCATAGACTAGCAATATGTTCCATTTGAATCGTTATGATAAATTTCTCTTCAGTTGTATTGAAACATTTTTCCTTGTTGCAGCAATATGTAGCATTTGTTCCATTTTAATTTGTTGATGTTGCAGTAGTGACAAGCATTGTCCAAAACTGATGAACTTCCTTCGCAGAGCATACGTTTCGCTAGCGTTGACATAATGAACGACATGCCGAATATGAGGCACAACTTTGGTATTGAGGTACTGATACGTCTCAAACGTATCTACAATTTTTGATGGTTTCACGCTGTTATCTTTTCAACTTTGGATGTTTTGTTTACCTTTTATATCTTTTTAGGGCTAACTTATTAATTCAGTGCCAAGTGCCAGTTCCTATTTTTTCTGTGTTTTTGACTCTTTTCAGATGTGATTTTGGAACGGAGTCCAAACGGAATAAAATCCCCGAAATAAATTTTTCCAGAACGGAAGAAGATCGGGAGGCTTGAGGGCCAAGGCAGTGGGCTCACAAGGAGCCCACAAGCCCTGTTTCCGCGGCCAGGGGGCCCACGGCAACCACGCTTGTGGCCTCCCTGGTGCTCCCCTGCCCTAGCTCTTTGGCCTATAAATTCCCTAAAAATTTAGAAAAAATCAGGGCATCCACAAAAACACTTTTCCGCCGCCGCAAGCTTCCGTTTCCGCGAGATCTCATCTGGAGACCCTTCCGGTTGCCCTGCCAAAGGGGACTTTGGAGTTGGAGGGCTTCTACATCATCATCATCGCCTCTCCAATGACTCGTGAGTAGTCTACTTCAGACCTACGGGTCCGTAGTCAGTAGCTAGATGGCTTCTTCTCTCTCTTGGATCTTCAATACAAAGTTGTCCATGATCTTCATGGAGATCTATCCGATGTAATCTTATTTGGCGGTGTGTTTGTCGAGATCCGATGAATTGTCGATTTGTGATCAAATTATCTATGAATTATATTTGAGTCTTTGCTGATTTCTTATATGCATGATTTGATATCCTTGTAAGTCTCTCCGAGTCTTGGGTTTTGTTTGGCCAACTAGATCTATGATTCTTGCAATGGGAGAAGTGCTTGGTTTTGGGTTCATACCGTGTCGTGACCTTTCCCAGTGACAGAAGGGGCAACAAGGCACGCATCATGTTGTTGCCATCAAGGGTAACAAGATGGGCTTTTATCATACATATGAGATTGTCCATCTACATCATGTCATCTTGCTTAAGGCGTTACTCTGTTCTTTTGGACTTAATACACTAGATGCTTGCTGGATAGCGGTCGACGTGTGGAGTAATAGTAGTACATGCAGAAAGTATCGGTCTACTTGTTTTGGACGTGATGCCTATAGATATAATCATTGCCTTAGATAACGTCACGACTTTGTGCGGTTCTATCAATTGCTCGACAGTAATTCGTTCACCCACCGTCTACTTGCTTTCATGAGAGAGGCCACTAGTGAACACTACGGCCCCCGGGTCTATTCACAACTATCGTTTCCACTTTCACTTTTACTTTGCTTTGTTTACTCTTTGCTTTCAGTTCTCACTTTGCAAACAATCTATAAGGGATTGACAACCCCTTCATAGCGTTGGGTGCAAGCTCTTTGTGTTTGTGCAGGTACTTGTGACTTGACGTTCTCCTCCTACTGGATTGATACCTTGGTTCTCAAACTGAGGGAAATACTTACCGCCGCTGTGCTACATCACCCTTTCCTCTTCAAGGGAACACCAACGCAAGGCTCCAAGGCCGCGGGGAAATCCTTCGCATATTTGCCAAGGAAGTCCCTATAGGCGTAGCTGCAGCAGCAGGATTCCTGGCGCCGTTACCAGGGGAGGTCTTTTGTTGAAGTAGCAGAAGGATTTCTGACGCCGTTGTCGGGGAGGAGATCTATCCAAGTAGGTGTCACAAACTCATATCTTGCATTTACCTTTTTTGCCAGTTGCCTCTCGTTTTCCTCTCCCCCAGTTCACATTTGCCGTTTTCTTTTGCTTTTCTCCTTTGCCGTTTCCTTTGGCCTTTTTGCCGTTTTCCTTTGCCGTTTTCTTTTGCCCTTTGCCATTTTCCTTTGCCAGTTTTCTTGCTTGCTTGTGTACTTGTTGGTTTGTTGAAGTCATCATGGATAAAAACACCAAACTTTGCGACTTCTAGAGTACCAATAATAATGATTTTATTAGTAGTCCGATTGCTCCCGCCACTAGTGCGGAATCGTATGAAATCAACGCAGCTTTGCTGAATCTTGTTATGAAAGAGCAATTCTCTGGCCTTCCTAGTGAAGATGCCGCATCCCATCTGAATACCTTCATTGAGCTTTGCGATATGCAAAAGAAAAGAGATGTGGATAATGACGTGATTAATTTGAAGCTTTTTTCCTTTCTCGTTGCGAGATCGTGCAAAAACTTGGTTTTCTTCTTTTCCTAAAAATAGTATCAATTCTTGGGATAAGTGCAAAGATGCTTACATATCCAAATATTTTCCGCCGGCTAAGATTATCTCCCTACGTAACGATATCATGAATTTCAAGCAACTTGATCATGAACACATTGCACAATCTTGGGAGAGGATGAAGTTAATGATTAGAAATTGTCCCGCTCATGGCTTGAGTTTGTGGATGATTATCCAAATCTTTTACGCTGGTTTGAATTTCGCTTCTCACAATATCTTGGACTCCGCCTCAGGTGGAACGTTCATGGAAATCACGTTAGGAGACGCTACAAAACTCCTAGACAATATCATGACCAACTACTCTCAGTGGCACACTGAAAGGTCACCTGCTAGCAAAAGGTACACGCTATAGAAGAAATTAACTCGCTTAGTGCTAAGATGGACGAGTTGATGAATTTGGTTGCTAGTAGAAATGCTCATTTAGATCCTAATGACATGCCACTATATTCCTTGATTGAGAGTAGCAACGCTAGTTTGGACGTTAATTTTGTTGGTAGCAATAATTTTGGCAACAACAATGCTTTTAGAGGGAACTATGTTGCTAGGCCTTTTCCTAGTAACTCCTCTAACAATTATGGAAATTCCTACAACAACACTTATGGAAATCACAACAAATTACCCTCTGATTTAGAGAGTAATATCAAGGAGTTCATCAACTCTCAAAAGATTTTCAATGCATCCATAGAGGAAAAACTACTCAAAATGAAACTCCCACTTTGGATTTCAAGGAATTCAATTATGATAGTTGCTCCTTGTTTGAATGCATTTCCTTGATGCAATCCATTGCAAACTCTCCACATGCTTATAGCCAAAGCAAAGCCTTTACCGCACATATCGTAGATGCTATGATGAAATATCTTGAAGAGAAGCATGAATTAGAAGTCTCTATACCTAGAAAACTTCATGATGAGTGGGAACCTAATATCAAAATCAAGATAAAAAACTATGAATGCAATGCTTTGTGTGATTTGGGTGCTAGTGTTTCCGCGATTCTAAAGTCTTTATGTGATAATCTTGGTTTTCATGAGATTGAAGAGTGTTCTCTTAATTTGCATCTTGCCGATTCTACTGTCAAGAAACCCATGGGAAGGATCGATGATGTTCTTATTGGTACAAATAAGAACTATGTACCCGTGGATTTCATTGTACTTAACATAGATTGCAATCCTTCATGTCCCATTATTCTTGGTAGACCTTTCCTAAGGACTATTGGTGCTATCATCGATATGAAGGAAGGGAATATTAGATTTCAATTTCCCCTAAAGATGGGCATGGAGCATTTTCCTAGAAATAAATTAAGATTGTCTTATGAATCTATGATGAGGGCTACTTATGGTTTGAGCACCAAGGATGACTATACGTGATTCCATCACCTTTTGCCTAGCTAAGGGCGTTAAACAATAGCGCTTGTTGGGAGGCAACCCAACGAATCTATCCTTTTTCTTCCTGTTTTGTGTTTTACACACTTTCATAATTCTGTTATGATTGTGTTTTTTGTGTTTCTTTTTGCGTTTGTGCCAAGCAAAACTGTTATGATTAGTCTTGGGGATGATCGTTTGGTCATGCTGGAAAAGACAGAAACTTTCTGCTCACGAAAAGATTTTTTTTTCTGTAAGAGATTTTGAGTTGATTCTTTTTGCTGCTATTTTCTACGCAAATTCTACAAACTTCAGTAAGTTTTCAGAATTTGTGAAGTACCAGAAGTATACGAAGTATACAGATTGCTACAGACTGGTCTGCTGTTAACAGATTCTGTTTTTGTTGAGTTGGTTGCTTATTTTGATGAAACTATGGATAGTATCGGGGGGTATTAGCCATGGAAGATTGAAAATACAGTAACCCAACATCAACATAAGTAGAATTTAAGTTTGCTACAGTACCTAAGGAAGTGGTGGTTTGCTTTCTTATACTAATGTTATCACGAGTTTCCGTTTAAGTTTCGTGTTGTGAAGTTTTCAAGTTTTGGGTGAAGTTCTTATGGACAAAAAGATAAAGAGTGGCAAGAGCTCAAGCTTGGGGATTCCCAAGGCACACCAAGTTGATTCAAGGATGCCGTAAAAGCCTAAGCTTGGGGATGCCCCGGGAAGGCATCCCCTCTTTCGTCTTCAATCCATCGGTAACGTTACTTGGGGCTATATTTTTATTCACCACATGTTATGTGTTTTGCTTGGAGCCTCTTGTATCGTAGGAGTATTTTATTTTTGTTGTGTCACAATCATCCTTACTTCACACCTAGAGAGATATACATGTACTCACCATGATTTTGTCGAGCTTCACTTATATCCTTTCGTTAGACAATTCAGCTCACATGTGCTTCACTTATATCTTTTGAGCTAGTTGATTTTGTTCTATGTGCTTAACTTATATCTTTTAGAGCACAGCGGTGCGTGGCTTGGTAGTTGATCTATGCTTTGAAAGTAGTCTCAAAAAGGGGTAGTTATCCAAAGGGATATGAAAACTTCCACCTTCATGTGTATTGAATAGTTAGAGAAGTTTGATTCATCTCAATTAGTTTTGAGTTGTGGTTGTGGTAATATTGAAGTTATATTAGTAAGGTGTTCTGGATCTAGAAATACTTGTGTTGAAGTTAGTGATTCCCGTAGCATGCACGTATGGTGAACCGCTATGTGATGAAGTCTGAGCATGATTAATCTATTGATTGTCATCCTTTGTGTGGCGGTCGGGATCGCACGATGGTTTATACCTACCAACCCTTCCCCTAGGAGTATGCGTTGAATGCTTTGTTTCGATTACTACTAAAACTTTTGCAACAAGTATATGAGTTCTTCATGACTAATGTTGAGTCCATGGTTTAGATGCACTTTCACCTTCCCCCATCACTATCTTCTTTAGTGCCGTGCAACTTTCGCTGGTGCACAAAACCACCCATATAGCCTCCCGCAAAACAGCCACCATACCTACCTACTATGGCTTTTTCAAAGCTATTCCGAGATATATTGCCATGCAACTACCACCATGACATGTTCCACCACTTCTACATTGCCATTGCATGATCATAAGATAGCTAGAATGATGTTTCCATTGATGTCTATGCCATGCTAGATCATTGTCACGGTACACTACCGAAGGCATTCCATATAGAGTCATCATTGCTATAAGTTTTGAGTTGTAAGTGTGATGATCATCATTGATGGAGTATTGTCCCATGTGAGGAAATAAAAGAGGCCAAAGATGCCCACCAAAAAAAGAGAGGCCAAAGAGCCCACCAAAAAAAATGAGAGAAAAAGAGAGAAGGGATATTGCTACCACCTTTCCACACTTGTGCATATTAAGCACCATGATCTTTATGATTGAGAGTCTCCCGTTTTGTCACCACCATATAGCTAGTGGGAAATTTTCATTATATAACTTGGCTTGTATATTCCAATGATAGGCTTCCTCAAAATTGCCTTAGGTCTTCGTGAGCAAGCAAGTTGGATGCACACCCACTAGTTTTCTTTAAGAGCTTTCACATACTCTTAGCTCTAGTGCATCATTTGTATGGCAATCCCTACTCATTCACATTGATATCTATTGATGAGCATCTCCATAGCTCATTAATATGCCTAGTCAATGTGACCATCTTCTCCTTGTTTGCCTTGCAACCTCCACCACACTCCACACCACTTATAGTGCTAAAACCATGGCTCACGCTCATGTATTGCGTGAGAGTCGAAAAAGTTTGAGAAAGTAAAGGTGTGAAAACAATTACTTGGCCAATACTAGGGTTGTGCATGATTTAAATTCATTGTGCAAGGATGATAGAGCATATCCATACTATATGATTTTGTAGGGATAACTTTCTTTTGGCCTTGTTATTTTGAAAGTTCATGATTACCTTGCTAGTTTGCTTGAATTATTATTGTCTCCACGTCAATAGCAAAATATTGTTTTGAATCTAATGGATCTGAACATTCACATCACATAAGAGGAGTTACAAAGGACATCTATGCTAGGTAGCATGAAAGCATCAAAAATTCATTCTTTATCACTTCCCTACTCGAGGACGAGCAGGAGTTAAGCTTGGGGATGCTTGATACGTCTCAAACGTATCTATAATTTTTGATAGTTTCACGCTGTTATCTTGTCAACTTTGGATGTTTTATTTACCTTTTATATCTTTTTTGGTACTAACTTATTAATTCAGTGCCAAGTGCCAGTTCCTTTTCTTTTTATTTTTTTGACTCTTTTCAGATCTGATTTTGGAACGGAGTCCAAACGGAATAAAATCCCCGAAATAAGTTTTTCCAGAATGGAAGAAGATCGGGAGGCTTGAGAGCCAAGGCAGTGGGCTCACAGGGAGCCCACAAGCCCTGTTGCCGCTGCCTGGGGGGTGGCAAACAGGCTTGTGGCCTCCCTGGCGCTCCCCTGCGCTAGCTCTTTGGCCTATAAATTCCCTAAAAATCCAGAAAAAATCAGGGCATCCACGAAAACACTTTTCCGCCACCGCAAGCTTCCGTTTCTGTGAGATCTCATCTGGAGACCCTTCCCGGTGCCCTGCCGGAGGGGACTTTGGAGTTGGAGGGCTTCTACATCAACATCATCGCCTCTCCAATGACTCATGAGTAGTCTACTTCAGACCTACGGGTCGGTAGTCAGTAGCTAGATGGCTTCTTCTCTCTCTTGGATCTTCAATACAAAGTTCTCCATGATCTTCATGGAGATCTATCCGATGTAATCCTCTTTGGCGGTGTGTTTGTCGAGATCCGATGAATTGTGGATTTGTGATCAGATTATCTATGAATTATATTTGAGTCTTTGTTGATTTCTTATATGCATGATTTGATATCCTTGTATGTCTCTCCGAGTCTTGGGTTTTGTTTGGCCAACTAGATCTATGATTCTTGCAATGGGAGAAGTGCTTGGTTTTGGGTTCATACCGTGTGGTGACCTTTCCCAGTGATAGAAGGGGCAGCAAGGCACGCATCATGTTGTTGCCATCAAGGGTAACAAGATGGGCTTTTATCGTAGATATGAGATTGTCCATCTACATCATGTCATCTTGCTTAAGGCGTTACTCTGTTCTTTTGGACTTAATACACTAGATTCATGCTGGATAGTGGTCGACGTGTGGAGTAATAGTAGTAGATGCAGAAAGTGTCGGTCTACTTGTTTTGGACGTGATGCCTATAGATATAATCATTGCCTTAGATAACGTCACGACTTTGCGCGGTTCTATCAATTGCTCGACGGTAATTCGTTCACCCACCGTCTACTTGCTTTCATGAGAGAAGCCACTAGTGAACACTACGGCCCCCGGGTCTATTCACAACTATTGTTTCCACTTTCACTTTTACTTTGCTTTGTTTACTCTTTGCTTTCAGTTCTCACTTTGCAAACAATCTATAAGGGATTGACAACCCCTTCATAGCGTTGGGTGCAAGCTCTTTGTGTTTGTGCAGGTACTTGTGACTTGACGTTCTCCTCCTACTGGATTGATACCTTGGTTCTCAAACTGAGGGAAATACTTACCGCCGCTGTGCTACATCACCCTTTCCTCTTCAAGGGAACAACAACGCAAGGCTCCAAGGCCGCGGGGAAATCCTTTGCATATTTTCCAAGGAAGTCCCTATAGGCGTAGCCGCAGCAGCAGGATTCCTGGCGCCGTTAGCAGGGAAGGTCTGTTGTCGCAGTAGCAGATACCAGCTGAGTGCCACATTGATCTCCAAGGCCTATTCCAGCTTCAATATCCGAGGACTTCGATGGCTGATATTGTTGGGGAACGTCGCATGGGAAACAAAATTTTTCCTACATGCACGAAGACCTATCATGGTGATGTCCATCTACGAGAGGAGATTTGGATCTACGTACACCTGTAGATCGCACAGCAGGAAGCGTTAAGAAACGCGGTTGATGTAGTGGAACGTCCTCACGTCCCTCGATCCGCCCTGCGAGCCGTCCCACGAACCGTCCCGCGATCCGTCCCACGATCCGCTCCGATCTAGTGCCGAACGGACGGCACCTCCGCGTTCAGCACACGTACAGCTCGACGATGATCTCGGCCTTCTTGATCCAGCAAGCAAGACGGAGAAGTAGATGAGTTCTCCGGCAGCGTGACGGCGCTCCGGTGGTGGTGAAGGATCTACTTGTGCAGGGCTCCGCCCGAGCTACGCAGAAATACGATCTAGAGGCAAAACTATGGTGTCTAGATCTGAGTTGCACGTGGCAAAGTTGTTTCAAATCAGCCCTAAATCACCAGTATATATAGGAGGGAGGGGGAGGGACTTTCCTTGAGGGCCAAGCCCCCAAGGTGCGCCGGCCAAGAGGAGGAGTAGGACTCCTACTCCAATCCTACTCAAAATAGGATTGGAAAGTGGAGTCCTTCTCTTCCTTCCCACCTTTTCTTTTCTTTCTTTCTTTGGTTTTATCTCTATGTTGCATAGGCCTTATTGGGCTGTCGCACCAGCCCACCAAGGGCTGGTGCGCCACCCATAAGTCCTTTGGGCTTCCCCCGGGAGGGTTGCCCCCCTCCCGGTGAACTTCCGGAACCAATTCGTCACTCCCGGTACATTCCCGGTAATGCCTGAACTTTCTGGTAACCAAATGAAGTCATCCTATATATCAATCTTCGTCTCCGGACCATTCTGGAAACCCTCGTGACGTCCGTGATCTCATCCAAGACTCCAAACAACATTCGGTAACCACGCATATAACTCAACTATACTAAAACATCGCCGAACCTTAAGTGTGCAAACCCTGCGGGTTCGAGAACTATATAGACATGCCCCGAGGTACTCCTTGGTCAATATGCAATAGCGGGACCTGGATGCCCATATTGGATCATACATATTCTCCGAATATCTTATCAGTTGAACCTCAGTGTCAAGGATTCATATAATCCCGTATGTCATTCCCTTTGTCCTTCGGTATGTTACTTGCCCGAGATCCGATCATTGGTATCCGCATACCTATTTCAATCTTGTTACCAACAAGTCTCTTTACTCGTTATGTAATACAAGATCCCGTGACTTACACTTAGTCACATTGCTTGCAAGGCTTGTCTGTGATGTTGAATTACCGAGTGGGCCCCGAGATACCTCTCCGTCACACGGAGTGACATCCCAGTCTTGATCCATACTAACTCAACGGACACCTTCGGACATTCTTGTAGAACACCTTTATAGTCACACAGTTACGTTGTGACGTTTGATGCACACAAGGTATTCCTCCGGTGCCAGTGAGTTATATGATCTCATGGCCATAGGAACAAATACTTGACACACAGAAAACAATAGCAATAAAACGACACGATCAAAATGTTATGTTCATAGTTTAGGTCTTGTCCATCACATGATTCTCCTAATGATGTGATCCCGTTATCAAGTGACAACAATTGTCTATGTTTAGGAAACCTTGACCATCTTTGATCAACGAGCTAGTCAACTAGAGGCTTACTAGGGACAGTGTTTTGTCTATGTATCCACACATGTATTTGTGTTTCCAATCAATACAATTATAGCATGGATAATAAACGATTATCCCCAACAAAGAAATATAATAATAACTAATTTATTATTGCCTCTAGGGCATATTTCCAACAGTCTCCCACTTGCACTAGAGTCAATAATCTAGTTCACATCACCATGTGATTTCAACGAATCCAACACCCATATAGTTCTGGGGTATGATCACGTCTTGCTCGTGAGAGAGGTTTTAGTCAACGGTTCTGAAACTTTCAGATCCGTGTGTTCTTTACAAATCTTTATGTCATCTTATAGATGCTGCTACTACGTGCTATTCGGAAATACTCCAAATATTTACTCTACTACATGAATCCGTTTTACTACTCATAGTTATTCGATTAGTGTCAAAGCTTGCATCAACGTAACCCTTTATGACGAACTCTTTAACCACCTCCATAATCCATAAAAAAAATCCTTAGTCCACTAGTTACTCAGGATAACTTTGACCGCTGTTTCAGTGATTCAATCCTGGATCACTCTCTGTACCCCTTAACAGACTTGCGGCAAGGCACACATCAGGTGCGGTACACAGCTTGGCATACTTTAGAGTCTGTGGCTAAGGCATAGGGGACGACCTTCGTCCTTTTTCTTTCTTCTGCCGAGGTCGGGCTTTTGAGTCTTACTCAAATTCACACCTTACAACACAACCAAGAACTCCTTCTTTGCCGATCTATTGTGAACTCCTTCAAAAACTTGTCAAGGCATGCATTTCATTTAAAGTTCTATTAAGCATATTGATCTATCTCTATAGACCTTGATGCTCAATGTTCAAATAGCTCTATCCAGGTCTTCCTTTGAAAAACTCCTTTCAAACAACCTTTTATGCTTCACAGAAATTCTACATTACTTCTGATCAACAATATGTCAACCACATATACTTATCAGAAATTCTATAGTGCTCCCACTCACTTCTTAGGAAATATAAGTTTCTCATAAACCTTGCACAAGCCCAAAAGCTTTGATCATCACATCAAAGTGTATATTCAAACTCCGAGATGCTTGCACCAGTCCATAAAAGGATTGCTGGAGCTTGCGTACTTGTTAGTATCTTTAGGATCGACAAAACCTTCTGGTTGTATCACATACAACCTTTTCTCAAGGAAACTGTCGAGGAAACAATGTTTTGACATCCTATGTGCAATATTTCAAAAATAATGCAGCAACTACTAACATAATTCCAACAGACTTTTAGCATCGCTACGAGTGAGAAAGTCTCATCATAGTCAACTCTTTGATCTTGTCGGAAACATCTTTGCGACAAGTCGAGCTTTTCTTAATGGTGAATAGTGACCATCATCGTCTGTCTTCCTTTTAAAGATCCATCTTTACTTAATAGTCCTACGGCCATCAAGTAGTTCTTCCAAAGTCTACACTTTGTTTTCATACATAGATCCTCTCTCGGATTTCATGGCCTCTAGCCATATGTCGGAATCCGGGCACACCATCGCTTCTCCATAGCTCGTAGGTTCATTGTTGTTCAACAACATGACCTCCAAGACAGGGTTACCGCACCACTCTCTAGTAGTACGCGACCTTGTCGACCTACGAGGTTTGTAGTAACTTGATCCGAAGCTTTAATGATCACCATCATCGGCTTCCACTTCAATTGGTGTAGGCGCCATAGGAACATCTTCCTACGCCCTGCTACACAGTGGTTGAAGTGACGGTTCACTAACCTCATCAAGTTCCACCACCCTCCCACTCAATTCTTTCAAGAGAAACCTTTCCCCGAGAAAGGACCCATTTCTAGAAACAAACACTTTGCTTCCAGATCTGAGATAGGAGATGTATCCAACTGTTTTGGATATCCTATGAAGATGCATTTATCCGCTTTGGGTTTGAGCTTATCAGACTGAAACTTTTCCACATAAGCATCGCAGCCCCAAACTTTTAAGAAATGACAACTTAAGTTTCTCTAAACCATAGTCTATACTGTGTCATCTCAACGGAAATATTCGGTGCCCTATTTAAAGTGAATGCGATTGTCTCTAATGCATAACCCATAAACGATAGTGGTAATTCGATAAGAGACATCATAGTATGCACCATATCAAAATAGGGCGTAGCTATGACGTTCGTACACGACATCAAACTATGGTGTTCAAGGTGACATGATTTGCGAAACAATTTCCACATTGTCTTTAACTGTGTACCAAAACTCGCAACTCAGATATTCATCTCTATGATCAAATCGTAGACAGTTTATCCTCTTGCCACGACGATCTTCACTCTGAAATAGCATTGAACTTTTCAATATTTCAAGCTTGTGATTCATCAACTAAATACTCATGTATCTACTCAAATCGTCAGTGAAGTAAGAACATAACGATATCCACTACATGCCTTAGCACTCATTGGACAGCACACATAAAAAATTTATTACTCCCAACAAGTTACTCTCTTGTTTCATGTGGCATGATTTGCATGTCTCAAGTGATTCAAAATCAAGTGAGTTCAAACGATCCATCTCTATGGAGCTTCTTCATGCATTTATACCAACATGTATGGTTTGCATGTCTCAAACGTTTGAAAAATGAGTGAGTACAAAGATCCATCGGCATGGAGCTTCTTCATGCATTTTATACCAACATGACTCAAGTGGCAGTGCCACAACTATCATTATTACTTTGTATCTTTTGGCACCAATATTATGAACATGTGTAACACCACGATCGAGATTCAATAAACCATTGAGGGTAATTATTCAAGCAAATAGAATAACTATTATTCTCCCTTAAATGAATAATCATATTGCAATAAACACGATCCAATCATGTTCATGCTCAACGCAAACACCAAATAACAATTATTTAGGTTTTACCACCAATCCCGATGATACAGGGAGCGTGTGATGTTTGATCACATCAACCTTGGAAACACTTCCAACACATATCGTCACCTCGCCTTTAGCTAGTCTCGTTTATACCGTAGCTTTCATTTCGAGTTACTAATCACTTAGCAACCAAACCGGTATCCAATACCCTCGTGCTACTAGGAGTACTAGTAAAGTACACATCAATATCATGTATATCAAATATACTTCTGTCGACTTTGCCAGCCTTCTTATCTACCAAGTATCTAGGGTAGCTCCGCCTCAGTGACCATTCCTCTCATAACAGAAGCACTTAGTCTCGGGTTTGGGTTCAGTTTTGGGTTTCTTCATTAGAGCAACAACTGGATTGCCGTTTCATGAAGTATCCCTTCTAGCCCTTGCCCTTCTTGAAACTAGTGGTTTTACTAACCATCAACCATTGATGCTCCTTCTTGATTTCTACTTTCGTAGTGTCAAACATCGCGAATCACTCAAGGATCATCATATCTATCCTTGATTTGTTTATAGTTCATTGATACGTCTCCATCATATCTACTTTTCCAAACTCTTTTGCCCTTGTTTTGGATTCTAATTTGCATGATTTGAATGGAACTAACCTGGACTGACGCTGTTTTCAGCAGAATTGCCTTGGTGTTGTTTTTGTGCAGAAATGAAAGTTCTCGGAACGTCCTGAAAATTTACGGAGAATATTTCTGGAAAATATGAAAAATACCTGCGCAAAGATCCACTGGAGGGGATGGGCCAGTGGGCCACAAGCCCTATAGCCGCCACCTCCCTCATGGCGGCTAGCAAGCTTGTGGGGCCCACATGGCTCTGCCGCCCCCAAACTCAGCTCTATAAATTCACTTTCGTCCCAGAAAAAATAAAGAGAGAAGATTTCGTCGCGTTTGCGATACGGAGGCGCCGCCACATCCTGTTCTTCATCTGGAGGGCAGATCTGGAGTCCGTTTTGGGCTCCGGAGAGGGGAAATCGTCGCCATCGTCATCATCAACCTTCTTCCCTCTCCAATTCCCTGAAGCTCTTCATCGTTCATGTGACGCCCTCGGCTTAATCGTACGCTAATCATACACGCAAATGCGTACGATCAACCCAAGGACTCACGGGGAGATATCACAACACAACTCTAGACACAAATAAAATAACATCAGCTTCATATTACAAGCCAGGGGCCTCGAGGGCTAGAATACGAAAGCTCGATAACACACGAGTCAGCGGAAGCAACAAAAACCTGAGTACAGACATAAAACATGGGGTGCCTTAGAGAAGGCTAGCACAAAAGATACAACGATCGAACGAGGCGAGGCCTCCTGCCTGGGAACCTCCTAACTACTCCTGATCATCAGCGGCCTCCACGTAGTAGTAGGCACCGTCGGGGTAGCAGTCGTCGGTGGCGGGGACCTCCATCTCCTGGGCTTCATCATCTGGTCGCAGCAAACGGATCAAGGGAACAAGGGGGGAGCAAAGCAGCGGTGAGTACTCATCCAAAGTACTCGCAAGTCTTACATCAGAACTATTCTAATAATGCACCAGTATCAAAGAAGGGGGTTATATGTGGACTGACTGCAGCAATGCGAGAATAGAGAGAGAAAACCTAGTCCTATCGAAGACTAGCATCTTCAGGGTCTTGCAGCAATAGACGAGAGTAGAACAGGGGGAACACATAATGGTCATATTGTTGCAGCAATATTAAAGTGAGGTCATGCCTAAAGATCCTCCCTCGACTCCCTGCGAGGAAGCAATCCCGAGACAAACTAATTCCAGTTAAGTAACAATTGTAGTTGTATAAGATCGGGGCACAACTCCAAGTCGTCCTGTAACCGTGGACACGGCTATCCGAATAGTTAATTTTCATCCCTGCAGGGGTGCACCACATGTCCCGTCACGCTCGATAACACTCTGGCCGGACATACTTTTCTGGGTCCTGCCCGGCCTCGGAATATCGACACGTCGCAGCCCCACCTAAGACTAATCAGAGAGGCCAGCCCGCCGGTCTAAATCCTAAGCACAAAGGGTTCATGGGCCCAGTTCCCCTTCACGCTCCTGCACGTGACGTGGGCGGCCGACGTCAGTCCTAGCATCCCTTAATCACAAGCGCGATGCATCTCGGGACCACTCGGGCGCGCGCCGCTACACTGCTGGCATCTGAAAAGCTTCGGCTGATACCGCGACGCCGAGTACCCATAATTCTTCCCGCGTAGCCGGTTAGTGCGAAAAGGTCTCCGACCAACCCAGATCAAATACCCAAATCCATTAGCATTTTAATTAGGCCAGCAACACAGTCTCGCGGGAATCCACCCGTCTTACAACTAATCACCGAAGATCCCAGTAACATGGTCGAGTAACTGTGTGGTTGTAACATCAGGGGAATCCGAGGAATCACCCTCGTTGGATTCCGAACGATGTACCCGTCAAGGTGGGCTTAGAGGAATCACCCTCGGGGGTCCCACACTCGCGGGGTGGCACGACAGAGACGTCATCGGGAATGGTGAAAGAGGAATCACCCTCGATAACCATGACCGACTAGCTATACTACAGAGATATCATCAGGAGTACTTAGCGAGGTGTCACCCTCGGTACCCGATAGTATCCCTGTAGCGTCGTACAACGAAGGGGGGTGAACGTGCTGTGTCGGGTCTGGCTCGTCGATCAGAGATCGAGATTTGGAAACAAGCGGGGCAACTGATCTACGGGGTCAGAGGGGATGACTGCTCCACCTATACTAAGCAGGTTAAAGGTACAGGACTGAAAGTAGCAGTTCATCAAAAACAGGCTATGCATCAGATATAGGAGCTAACTACAACAGTAGCAAAATACTAATGCAAGCAGTAGGAAGAAAAACATAGGCGATATAGGAATGATCAAGAGGGGGTTTGCTTGCCTTGCTGCTCTGCGGCAAAGGACTGATCGGCAGGGTCGTAGATGTACCCGGCAGCAGCGTCAGTCTCGGGGTCTACCGGTAAGAAGAGGGGGAAGAAACAATAAATAATAGCACCGATGCAACACAAAGCATGACATGGAAATATGCAGGCTAGACATGAGCTAACGGAGCAACATCCGTCATAGACGGGTCGGAAGAATATCTAACGATATTTTCCGGGTCTCGGGCTACTACCGGTTACACTGGAAACGATGGAAAAGTTCCATGTTTGCTATGCTAGGGACGCGTGACAGACGAACGGGCCGTGGATCCGGGTTCGTCTCGCTTTGCTGATCAACTTTGATGTTGAAATTATTTTGATCTGACTTACGGATTATTTAATATTAATTTTCAAAGTTTTATTAATTATTTAAGAATTACAAACAGATTTAAAAGATTTAGTAAAATCCTATTATGACATCATCGCGATGTCAGGATGACATCACATTTGACCGGTCAACTGACCAGCGGGTCCCGAACGTCATAGGCACAAGTTTTAGTTAAGATTAATTATTTATTAATCAGATTAATTCAACGAGGGACCCACGTGTCATACTCTAATTATGTTAATTAATTATTTTAACTAAATATCTATTTATTTATTTATTTAAGAAAAGCATTATTTTTAATTATCGCGTGGGGGCTCCCTGTCATAGACAGCGGTGCATTGGCCCCACCGGTAAGTGGCTTAAGGTTATTTTCTCATTTATTTTTATTAGATACCTAACCGTTCAAATACCGTATTCCTTTAATTATCCAAATACACAAATACATACATCACATCTCATACATACATACATACATACGCATCTAATACACCACTTATTCTTTTTCATTTATCTTTTCTCTCAACACTCATCTCTGCCCTCTCTGTTCATCTGTTCATCTCTCAACAGAGAGGAATGGGGCAAAACTCCACCACCCTACGAGACCTCAACGGCGTCGGAAAAAGGAACTAATCTCCGGAACGGATCCGGGGCGGAAAACTGAAGGAGAGGGTGGGAGGAGCCCGTAAAAGGGCTCACCGGCGTTGCCGGGGAACGGGGCGGCGAGGCTCGGGGTGGCTGTTGTGGAGGATGACGAGGAGGCCGACGGTGTAGCGCCGGCGAGGAGGAGCCCGAGGTGGCGGTTACCGGCGGTGGCGCGGAGGTCGCGGTGGACCGGAGAAGGACCGACGGGGAGGGGCCCGGTGATGGGGTCGCCGTGGCCGGTGAGGACCCCGGCCGAAGCGCTGACGGGGAGGGGCTCGTTCGCCGGATCTGGAGGGGCGATGAGCTCCGGCCGGCGGGGAAGGGACCCGCGGGGAGGACGGTGCAGAGCAGGAGGCCGGCGGGCGTTGGTGGCCGTGGGGGGAGGAGGGACTCGCCGCGGGAGGTAGGAGGAGGTGGAGAGGCGGGCTCGCCGGCGGGGAGGGGAGGCGCGCCGGCAGGGAGAGGGGGACCGAGGGGGGGGGGGCGCCGGCGTGGTGAGGGGTGGCCGCCGGCCGGTGGTGAGGGGCGGCCAGGGAGGGGCGAGATGGGGAGGTGTCGGTCGTGGGAGGGAGATGGGGCGATGGGGTGTGGAGGGGGCGACGGGATCTCGGGGGTGGGGGGGCCGAGAGAGAGGGAGTGGAGGGTGAGGTGGCGGCGTGGGGGTGGGCCCCCCCCCCCACGAGGGGGGCTGGCGGCGGCGGCGGCGTGGGAATGGGAGGGAGTTGGCGTGGGGGGGGGGGGCTTGACCGCCAGGGGGGGGCGTTAGGGTTTGGCGGGGGGGCCGGCTGGGCCACTTGGCCCAGTTTGGGCCGGCTGGGGGGGGGGGGGCTTTCTCCTTTTTTTTTTTTTTGATTTGTTTTTCTTTTGTTTTACCTTTTTCCTTTTCTTTTTATTAATCCTTTCTTTCAGTTTTCTTTTCTTTCTTTTATTATTATTTCTTTAATACTTTCCCCTTACATATATATCCTTTTAACACTTGTAATGAACCGATAAAGTGCTTCCATTTTCTTTCAAATCATCGATCCGGACAGACGCGAATCTACGCGGTTCTGAGATGGGAATCCGATGACGTGGCATCGTTAGCGATTGATCACTGTAGCTTAATTACAATAATCACTGTAGCAAAAGTCGAGGATGTCACAGTTCATGAGTAATCTATTCATAGGCTTGCTGGGCGGTCATGAGTAGGATGAGATCTATCATGTAATCGAGTTAGTTTTGACGTGGATTGATCCCTAGTATCCACTATGTTCTGAGATTGATGTTGCTACTACTTTGCCATGCTTAATCCTTATCACTAGGGCCCGAGTATCATGATTTTAGACCTGAAATTATTATGTTGTCACCAATATATGTGTGTTTTAGATCCGATCTTGCAAGTTGTAGTTACCTATTATGTGTTATGACCAAGCAACCCCGGAGTGACAATAACCGGAACCACTCCCGGTGATGACCATAGTTTGAGGATTTCATGTGTTCACCAAGTGCTAATGCGTTGGTCCCGTTCTTTATTAAAAGGAGAACCTTAATATCCCGTAGTTTCCTTTTGGACCCCGCTGCCACGGGAGGGATGGACAATAGATGTCATGCAAGTTCTTTTCCCTAAGCACGTATGACGACACACGGAATGCATGCCTACATCCCATTGATGAACGGGAGCTAGCCACATATCTCTCCGTGTTATAACTGTTGCATGATGAATATCATCCAAACAAATCACCGACCCATTGCCTACGAGTTTGTCCCACTGCTGCTGCTATTACTTGTTTTGCTCTGCTCTGCTCTTGTTACTTGTTTTGCTGTGCTGCTGTTTCTTGATCCTGTTGCTACTTGCTACTGTTGTCACTACTGCTGTTCGTTGCCACTGCTGCTACTCGTTACACTGCTCCTACCTGCTACAATACTTTTTCGCTCACCGTTGCCGGGAAAAGACTATTTCCCGTCCATGGGCAACTCCTGGCACCATTGATACGACAGTTAGGAATAGTCTACCTTGTCACTAGATCGTTTCTGGCACCGTTGTTATTATACTACTTTGATGTTGACACTTTGCTTGCAGATACTAATCTTTCAGGTGTGGTTGAATCTGACACATTCAGCTGCTAATACTTGAGAATATACTTTCACTTCCCGTCGTGTGAACCAACAAATTTGGGTTGAATATTCTACCCTCGAAAACTGCCTCGATCCCACGCGCTGGTGGGCTATTGCAAGACAATTTCTAATTGTTGAGCAATCGAGAACAACATTTTTCTAGCTATTGCCAGGAATATGCTAACAACATTTTTCTGGCGCCGTTGCCGGGGAGGCGATTGCTATATTTTCTGAGTCACTTGGGATTTATATCTGCTGATCACTATAAAGAATCTGAAAGATCCAAAAACCAGAGTTTTGCCCTCAACTACGAGGGGAGGTAAGGAACTGCCATCTAGCTGTGCACTTGATTCACCTTCAGTTATGAGTAAGTTTGCGACATCACCTCCTGCTAGAAATCTTGATATGTCGCCTGTGCTTGATGATGCTTATGATGCTATGCCTGATACTGCTAGAGATGCTATGCCTGATACTGCTAGAGATGTTATGCCTGATACTGCTAGAGATGCTATGCCTGATACTGCTAGAGATGTTATGCCTGATACTGCTTTGCCTGATGATGCTATGCTTGCTACTGCTAGAGATACCACTTTGCCTGATGTGCCACTAGGTGTATTCCTTGATGCTCATATTGCTAGAGTTACTACCAATGCTCGTGATGCTTCTGAAACTGCCGATACTATTGAGATAGAACCTGCTTTTGCTCCTGCTAGATCTAGCTCTCCTAGATATGAATTGCCTGATATACCTGAGGGTTACGTTATGGAGGGAGAGATAGCTGAGGATTTTCTTGCGTGTAAGGATGCCTATGACGCTGAGAAATTACTTCTCAAGTGGAAGGAAAAATCTCTGAAAGCTAGGATGAAATACGACCCGAAGTTTGTCGGTTCACCTATCTTTATCACCGATAAGGATTATGAATTCTCAGTCGACCCTGAGATAATCTCTCTAGTAGAATCTGATCCTTTTCACGGTTATGAGTCTGAGGCGGTCCTAGCCCATCTTACCAAACTACACGATATAGCCACCCTTTTCACTAGTGAGGAGAAGATCCGCTACTACTATATCCTTAAGTTGTTCCCTTTCTCTCTAAAGGATGACGCTAAAGCCTGGTTCACTTCTCTTGCTCCTGGATGTGTGAGTAGTCCCCAGGATATGGTCTATTACTTTTGTGAGAAATATTTCCCTGCCCATAAGAAGCAAGCTGCCTTGCAGGAAATATACAACTTTGCTCAACTCAAAGAAGAGAGTCTCCCACAAGCTTGGGGGGGGGGGGGGGCTCATCCAGCTACAGAATGCTTTGCCTGATCACCCTCTCAAGAAGAACGAGATACTTGATATCTTCTATAACGGACTTACCAATGCCTCTAGAGACCACCTAGATAGTTGTACCGGTTGTGTTTTCAGGGAACGAACCATCGAACAAGCTGAGATCCTTCTGAATAACATCTTTATCAACGATAATGCTTGGACTATTCCCGAACCACCTCCTAAGCCAACTCCTAAGAAAACAGGTATTCTATTCCTCAGTCCCGAAGATATGCAAGAAGCCAAGAAATCTATGCAAGAGAAAGGCATTAGATCTGAAGATGTCAAAAATCTACCACCTATCGAAGAGATCCATGGTCTCGATAACCTGATACAAGTAGTAGAAGTGAATTCTCTGCGTAGGTTTGATGAGAGTGATATTCCTTTTGACAAACCTGCTAGCCTATGCTTTGATGAATTTGACAACTTTGTTGCCAAACAACAGAGTTTCAATTATTATGTTAGCAGACATTTGGAACAAAGTACTCGTATGCTTAGCCATTTAAGTGCTTGTGTAGACAGAAATGTCAATGATCTGAAGCTTCTGAGTAAACATGCCTCTATGATTACTACTCAGGTAGAACAAGTACTTAAAGCTCAGAATGACATGCTCAATGAATTAAATGACAACTCTGTCAGAGTCATTACTAGAGGAGGCAAAATGACTGAGGAACCTTTGTATCGTGAAGGCCATCCTAAGAGAATTGATCAAGATTCTCAAGGAAATAATGCTGATACACCCAGTCATCCTAAGGAGAAGAAGAAGGATGATAGAAACCTACATGCCAGTTCACCAAATACTGTCACACCTGAAGAACCTAATGATAGTTCTGCGTCTGATGCAGAAACACAATCTAGTGATGAACATGAACCTGGTGACAATATGGACAGCGATGTTCATAATAATGCTCAACCTAGCAATGATGAGAATGTGGAGATTGAACCTACGGTTAATCCTGATAACCCACAACCTAAGAGATACGATAAGAATGACTTCACTGTTAGGAAGCATGGTAGAGAAAGGGAGCCATGGGTTCAGAGACCTATGCCCTTTCCTCCTAAGCCATCCAAGAAAAAGGATGATGAGGATTTTGAGCGCTTCGTTGAGATGATAAGACCCGTCTTTCTTGCGCGTCGCGGTGGTGAAGCTGGCCGAGCCATCGAAGCTCCGACATCAGCAACTTCAGTGCTGCCACGGCCACCATCGGCGCCCCTACTGTAGCTGCTCATAGTTCGGCACCGCCCAATGCTCGAGCAGCCTCCGCATATCCGTGGCCAGCTGTGCACGCCGTGAATGCCGTCGCCACGCACCAGGCAGCACAGAGCGCAAGCTCTGTTGCCATGGTGCACAGCAAGCACAACCCCATCGACCAGAAGACTCCGTCGATGACCCTGCAGTTTAAGGGAAAAAATGGAACCCCCGAGAAGCATAGATACTAACCCGACCCCTAACCCTCGTGGCTAAGCTCCAAGGTCGCTGGAATTTGTGGCTGGAGATGAGCTCCACGGCACCACTTCTCAGGACCCAATAAATAGACCCCTCCCCTGCTGCCGAGACCCTCATCCACTCCACCACCTTCACTCCTCTCTCCAAAGCTGTGCCCAAGCCAGAGAAGGGCCTCGGAGAGGTCTTCTTATCCGACTCTGGCCACTTCGTTCCACCTCTGGTCTCGACAACATTCGAGCAAGGTAGGCAGAGAAGTGAGCCCCACATCCTTCGAGTAACTCTTTGGTGAGCTCATCCTCCTAAGCCATCATCGAATTGGTCGCATGTGAGCTCCTCGGTGAAGTTTCGGAGTTTCCCGAAGCCACCGTCCGCCGGAGCAAGGTTGTCGTCGACGTGGAGCCTCCATGTCGTGGGTATAAGCCTGACAGTAGATGTGTAGGGTACGAAAGGATGGGCAGAGCCTTAGCTACGGCGAGGTTGTATGAGTTCAGGACCCTCTATGGTGGAGGTAATAGCCCTACGTCTCAGTGCTCTTGGGAGCTTATTGTCGAGTGGAATATGGATTACAGTGAATTGCTAACCCCTGCACCAGTGGGGAAGGGTGGCTTATATAGAGTGCGCTGCCCTTCACAACGGTTCGGTGCACAGGGGTGGAGTAGTGGCGAATAAATGCCTACGTTACAGGTAACGTATGTCTTAAATGCTAATAAAGGCGCATGGAAACGTATGACCGTTACCCTCCAGGGGGGTTACGATGCACATAGTGGAATCCAGTCGGTAAGTTTGATACACTCCGAATGCTCATCTCCGACAGGATGATGGGGGATTCGTCACCGACTGGATGATGGGAAGTCCTTAGTCAATCGGAACTTACTAAGGGCCTTATCCCTTATGAAAGGTAGTCCTTGGGTAGGACTTATAGGGAAGGCCTATGACACTACCCTAGGACTATAACCCCATCATTAGTCCCCGAATGGATTGGGGTTGGAACAACGAAGCGATGCTTGGAGTACGGATCCGACTGGTACGGATGTGACTTTGGCGTTGTCTGCCTCGATCCATTTTATCTTCTTTGACCAATGATCCGAGTGGATGTATTTGTGAAACGAACCGTCAGGGACCGAGTGCTTCCATGGTATCTTTTGACGTGACCAGTCAACTAAGAGCGGCGGATTTTCCGGGATCCTCAAATTTCAGTTGCCGCGCGCTCGGCGGGGATGACGACATCGCAATCGAGTAGTATATGACACCTCGATTCCCGCGCCTTCATCTTCTCCACTAATATCGCAGCAACCGGTCGGGGGATAAGATTTCGGGGCCACCTACTAGTGACCCAGTCGGAACCTTATTTAAACCTCTGCGGCGAGGGTTTTTTGTTACACTAGCCGGATAACTTGCACTTGCCCCGCTTCTCTCGCCATCCCCTGCGCATCCCAAGCTCCTTCCTTCTCCTTCTCCCTCGCGGATCTGCAGCTTCCGCCATGAGAAAGGGGAAGACTAGCAAGCTAGAGGCGCAGAAGAAGAAGGGAAGACGGCGGCCCCTGCTCAGCGGCGGCAGCGAGCGGTACCGGCGGGTTGGATCCAGGGGGATTTCCTCCCCTCCACGGTGACGGAGGAGAACTTGCTGGAGTTGGTGGAGCACGGAATGATTGCGCACAAGTCGTGGAGGTTGCCGGCGGAGGGTGAGACCGAGCCGGCGCCCCGGGAGGGGGAGCGCGTCTTGCTGCTCAGCCACGTGCACCGAGGTTTCTCTCTGCCTCCTCATCCCTTCTTCAAAGGTATAATGAACCACTTCGGGGCGCAGCTCCACCATTTTCCTCCCAACGCCATAGCTCATCTCTCTGCCTTCGTCGTGTTGTGCGAGTGTTTCATCGGCTGTCCTCCCCATTGGGGGCTTTTCAAACACATCTTCTCTGCTAGATCCCAAACCATCAAACGACTTAACCAGTCGGATGACAAAACTCACCTCCTCGAGCTCTGTGGAGGCTTAGGCTTCCAAAAGAAAAGTAAAAGTAGCTACCCCGCTCTTCAGTTGTGTGAATCTGTTAGGAACTGGCAGTCGACATGGTTCTACTGCCAGGACGTTGCTTGCCCGAATGCCACAACTAGACTGCCTCCTTTTAGCTTAGACCGACCGGCTCCGCCTAAGAAGCTCGCGCTCACGAAGGCGGAGAAGATCCAGATCCAGCCTCTGGTAGATGCGCTTGTAGATGTCGTCCGAAGGGGAGTCACCGGCATAGATTTGCTGGAGGTTTTTTTAGGTCGGCGTATCCAACCTCTGCAAGCTCTACACCACGCCATGTGGCACTACACGGGGCCTGAGGACTCCACTCGGACTAACGTCGAGTGCGTGACCGGGGAGATGGTGGCGTCGTGGGTCCTCAACATCACAGGCGCCTGCGAAAACCCCAGAGGGGCCCGGCGAGTGAAGGCCTTCCGCGCGGACAACCCTCCTCCGAATGAGGTGAGTACAACTACTCGAGTGCACACAATTGTCTTAGATTTATCGCTTTCTTGAATCACTGACTGTATCTCGTGCAGGCGTGGACCAACTGGTTTTCTCCTGTCTCGAACGGGAATCCGGCCGAGGAAGAGGAAGGTAGCCAGGAGGGCAGCATGGAGAGCGTCGAGTATGCCTCCGACAGTGGGGAGATGGAGGAGGAGTCCGGAGAAGAAGAGGGGAAGATGAGGAGCAGAACTTGCCACCCCCACCGCCAGAGCCTCGAACCAAACGCCGTCACGAACCCGTGGCTCTGTCGGCTCCTCCAACAGCCTCGAGCGCCCCGCCAGCTGCTCCAGTGGTTCCGAGCGCCTCGCCAACCGCTCCCGTTGTCCCGAGTGCTCGGAGCACAAAGAGGACCAGGGACTCTGCTGATGAGCCTGCGGACCAGCCCTCTAAGGCGGCCAAACCGAGTGGATCTAAGCCTCGGAAGGCTTTGCCGCGGATGAGGGTCACGGTTCCCGTCACCACAACGTAAGTGCATTGTTCTTCTATCTTCTTCCAGTATTTGATTGAATTCCTGCTTATTGGTCGAATGAATTTTACTCGACAGAGCTGCCACCTCCGCCACCTCTCCGGCACGCCAGGGGGACGATCCCATGGACATGGACAATGTTGTCACATCCCAGCCAGGTGCGTCGTAGCGATTTCGAGAGCTTACATTATTGCATCGCGAATTCTGTCTTTGGTCTTGCCTTTTTCCTGTGGTCTCACGCCGTTCGGTCAGGTTTCTCTCAGATGGGATTTATTTGGATGAGGGCGACCAGAGGAGGTCCGAGCAAGCTGCGGTGCCTGTCCTTGAGGCTGTTTCGCCGGTTACTACTCTCGCCATAGATGCGCCGCCGATTGAGACGATGCCGTCGACTGAAACGGCGCTTATCGCTGCTGAACCGACTGGAGCAGGACTTGGGATGCCCAAGGAGTCTCCTATGATGCCAGGTCCGTCGACTGTCCAGTACAACGTCCAGCGCCTCCCGGAAGATCAGGTGGGAGCTGCCAAGGGGGCCATGGTGCAAGCGGAGTTGATGGCGGGAGAGGCCAAGAGAGCGTACGACTCCATCGCGTCTGTGTACAAGCGAAGCTTGGAACTGCGGGACGATATCTGACTAAGTGGGCTAGTAAGTATTTACTTTCCTCTTGTAACCCACTGGGTGTTTAAGCAATGCACTCGGATACAGTATGATTCTTTTGTAGTGGGTTCACTCTTAGTGAACCCAGTGGGTGTAGTCCTGGAGACTTCTATCGAGTGCTTGCACCGGCAGTTGTCTTTATACACATTTTCTTTAACTTGATCAGATCAAAACTAATCTGTTCGAATGTTACCAGTGGGGGCACTCGGAGTGCACCTACTGGATGAGTCCTCGAGAGTAATTTTACTCAGGTCGGGTAGTAGTAACTCATAGGCTTGTTTGTTGTCATGTATCTCAATAGGGCGGACCTGTTTGAGCTTCATGCCAGTGGGGTCACTCTTAGTGAAGCCACTGGGTGTAGTCCCCGAGACCGCTGTCGACTGCTTGCGTCGGCAAGGGTCTGAAGAACTTCGAATTTTTTATTGTTGTCCTTGTTGAATTTGTCTGATCGTCTCTTGGCACTGACTTGCAGAAAACTTGCGAGATGGGATCAGCGTACGAGACTCTGAGGGCTGAAAAGGTTCAGTTTGCTGGGAAACTGGATGCAGCAATGGTTGCCTTGGCTGGTATGAAGGATATTCTGGCTGAACGAGAAAAGTCCTTGGAGGAAGCCCGTGAGGCAAACTAGGCATTGGCGGCTGAAGTGGAGAAAATGGGGAAACTAAGGACCGAGCTGATGGGACAGATGCAGGTGTTGAACAGGCAGTGCATAGCACAGGAGAATTACGTCAGTGACTGGGCCCGGAAGATGATAGCGCTTCTCGGTGGTAAGTTCTGTTTTTCCGAGTGCTTGTGGACTGTGCATTTCATTCTGTGCTTACTGTTTGCTCATCCTGTCTTTGCAGATTTTTGCATGGACGCTGAGGCTGAAGCAACTGACGTTGAGTGGTCGATTCTTGCGAACGTTCCACTCGGCGAGGACGCCAATCGAGATATGCTCCGAGCGCACATTCGCCTGGGCAAAGTGGGACCTTTCATCGGTCGACTGAGAGAGGTCGTCGGCCGAATCGAGAAGGAGCTTTGGCCTGAAGACAAGTCTTGACAAGAGATGGAAGGCTTGATGACTCGGCTGGAGGAGGTCCCGAACCGAGTGCAGGCGTGGAAGAAGTCTGCGGCTCGCTGTGGTGCGGACGTCGCGCTGTCGCTGGTCCGAGTACACTGCAAGGAGGCTCGCGAAGAGAAGCTGAAGGCGTTGCAAGTCGCCAACACCAAAAAGCTTCGATTCGAAGATTTCATGGAGACCTTCCTTGAGAGCGCCACTCGCATCGCAGACGGGATCGACCTCGACACATTCGTGGAGCCTGCCAGTCCCAGTGCCAGTCCTGACGACGTTTAAGAAAACTTTTACCTCGGTATGCCGAGTGTTAGCTATATGAAACTTGGGCCACTGCTGGTGGCCGTCATATTCGTGGTTCGGTGTGGATAAGCTTGATCTACACCGAACCAACTATCTTTAGGCGAACTTTGAATTTGAATCGAATCTTTTGCTCTTCTTTTGCCAAAGAGTTGTTGACATGATTTTGGCTCGTGGTTTATGTTTGGCGTTTCTTGGTGAAGCCAATGGCAAACATGCGGAGCATGTAATTGTCAGTTGTCTTGACATCTGCATGAGCCTCACTGAGGGTCTGCTGAGTCTCCGAGTGGATCTTTAGGATACACTCGAAGGAAATTGAGTACTTAGGTGATTCATGACCGCGACTAAGTCTTCGAGTGCGACTGTAAGGTCGTACTCGGAGCGAGTTGTTACTCATGTAATTGTCAGTTGTCTTGACATCTACATGAGCCTCAATGAGGTTCTGCTACTCATGTAATTGTCAGTTGTCTTGACACCTGCATGAGCCTCACTGAGGGTCTGCTAAGTCTCTGAGTGGATCTGTAGGATACACTCGAAGGGAATTGAGTACTTAGGCGATTCATGACCGCGGCTAAGTCTTCGAGTGCGACTGTAAGGTCGTACTCGGAGCGAGTTGTTACTCATGTAATTGTCAGTTGTCTTGACATCTACATGAGCCTCAATGAGGTTCTGCTACTCATGTAATTGTCAGTTGTCTTGACATCTACATGAGCCTCAATGAGGGTCTGCTAAGCCTCCGAATGGATCTGTGAGATACACTCGAAGGAAGCTTTCTATTTAAGCGATTCTTGATCGCAGACAGGTCCCCGAGTGCGACGTTAAGTGCACACTCGGAGAAAGTGTGTAGTTAGGCGATTCGTGATCGCAGCTAAGTCCCCGAGTGCGACGGTTAGTGCACACTCGGAGAAAATTTGTACTTAGGCGATTCTGGATCGCAGCTAAGTCCCCGAGTGCGACGTTAAGTGCACACTCGGAGAAAGTTTGTACTTAGGCGATTCTGGATCGCAGCTAAGTCCCCGAGTGCGACGTTTAGTGCACACTTGGAGAAAGTGAATACTTAGGCGATTCTGGATCGCAGCTAAGTCCCCGAGTGCGACGTTTAGTGCACACTCGGAGAAAGTTAATACTTAGGTGATTCTGGATCGCAGCTAAGTCCCCGAGTCCGACGTTTAGTGCACACTCGGAGAAAGTTAATACTTAGGCGATTCTAGATCGCAGCTAAGTCTCCGAGTGCGACGTTTAGTGCACACTCGGAGAAAGTTAATACTTAGGCGATTCTGGATCGCAGCTAAGTCCCCGAGTGCGACGTTTAGTGCACACTCGGAGAAAGTTAATACTTAGGCGATTCGTGATCGCAGCTAAGTTTTTTTTGAGACCGGAGTCTGCGACCGCGGAAGAATTTTGAATCTGCAAAAACTCAAACTGCTTTGTATTACTTGAACAATACTTGTTCTTTACATTGCTTCAGTCGACGGTCACGTGTAGAAGCACTTCAGGAGATCTCCGTTCCATGCTCGCGGCTCGTCCGTTTCCCTGTCGATGTTGTAGAGTCGGTATGCTCCGTTGTTCAGCACCTTGGAGATGATGAAGGGTCCTTCCCAGGCGGGAGCCAACTTGTGAGGTCTCTGCTGATCCACTCGGAGCACCAGGTCGCCTACTTGGAATGTACGACTCCTGACGTGTCGCGCGTGAAAGCACCGCAGATCTTGTTGATAAATGGTTGAGCGAGTCAGTGCCATCTCGCGCTCCTCCTCTAGAAGATCCACTCCGTCTTGCCTTGCTTGTTCTGCTTCAGGTTCGGAGAAGAGTTCAACTCATGGAGCGTTGTGAAGCAAGTCACTCGGAAGGACTGCCTCTGCTCCGTAAACGAGGAAGAACGGGGATCGCCCTGTAGATCTATTTGGGGTTGTGCGGAGACCCCAAAGCACCGAAGGTAGCTCGGTGACCCATGCGCCAGCGGCATGTCCCACCTCTCCCAGGAGTCGAGGCTTCAAACCTTGCAGAATAAGTCCATTCGCCCGCTCTGCTTGCCCATTTGTTTGGGGATGCGCCACAGATGCAAAATCCACTCGGATACCTTGGCCTGTACAGAAACCTTTGAATCTGTCCGAGTCAAAGTTTGTTCCGTTGTCAGTGATTATGCTGTGAGGTACCCCGAATCTGGAGATGATGTCCCTGACAAACTTGATGGCTGTTAGGGCGTCGAGCTTCTTGATGGGCTTGGCTTCGATCCACTTTGTGAACTTGTCGACTGCCACCAACAGATGTGTGAATCCCCCTTGGCCTGTCCTGAATGGACCGACTGTATCTAATCCCCATACCCCAAATGGCCAAACAAGAGGGATTGTCTTCAACGCAGATGTTGGCTTGTGGGACTTGTTAGAGTAAAACTGACAGCCTTCACATCGGTCGACCATATCTTTCGCCATTTCTTTCGCCTGCAGCCAGAAGAAGCCAGCTCTGAATGCTTTGGCGACGACTGCTCTTGAAGAGGCGTGATGACCGCAGGTTCCCGAGTGAATTTCTTCCAGGATTAACTGTTCCTCCTCAGGGGAGATGCATCGTTGAAGGACACCTGAAACGCTTTCCTTGTACAACTGGCCATCAATGACAGTGAATGACTTTGGCCTGCGGACAATCTGTCTGGCTTGGATTTTGTCTTCTGGTAATTCTTGCCTCAGGATGTATGCAATGATTGGCACAGTCCAATAGGGGATGACAACAAGAATCTCCATGATCAAATCAACCACAACAGGTACTTTGACTTCAGTCGGATCTGTCGAGCTCTTTGGTTGTACTGGTTCCTCTGTGAAAGGATCTTCTTTAACTGAGGGAAGGTGGAGGTGCTCGAGGCAGACGTCACTCGGGATTGGTCTCCGAGTGGATCCGAGTTTTGCCAACTCATCAGCTGCTTGGTTTTTCAGTCGCGGAACATGGTGGAGTTCTAGACCTTCAAACTTTTTCTCGAGCTTCCTCACTGCATTGCAGTATGTGGTCATGGTGGGGTTCCCGACGTCCCACTCCTTCATCACCTGATTATGCACCAAATCCGAATCGCCATAGACCATCAGGCGATGGACACCGAGTGCGATGGCCATGCGCAGTCCATAAAGGAGAGCTTCATACTCTGCCTCATTGTTGGAGGAATCAAAGTGTATCTGCAACACATACTTGAGTTTGTCACCCTTTGGCGATATGATCACAACGCCAGCGTCGGAGCCATTCAACATCTTAGACCCATCGAAGAACATTGTCCAATGAGCCGAGAAGATGTGGGTCGGTTGCTGTTGTTCTACCCATTCTGCTATGAAGTCAGGCAGAGCTTGAGACTTTATAGCTTTCTTGGCCTCGAACTTGATGTCGCAGTACAACATCTCCATTGTCCACTTCGCCACTCGGCCCGATGCGTCCCGATTGTGGAGGATTTCCGACAACGGAGCATCAGAAACGACAAACACCGAGTGATCTTGGAAATAATGGGCCACCTTCTTCGCAGTCATGTAAATCTCGTAGATAAGTTTTTGATAGTGGGGATACCTCTGCTTGGAAGGAGTCAGGACTTCGGAGACATAATACACTGGCCGCTGAACCTTATATGCTTTGCCTTCTTCTTCCCGTTCGACTGTGAGGACAGTGCTGACGACTTGATTTGTAGCCGCGATGTACAGAAGAAGGGGCTCTTTACTGAGCGGAGCAGTAAGAACCGGCTGGGTGGAAAGTAGGACCTTGAGGTCGTCAAATGCGACTTGGGCTTCGTCTGTCCACTCGAAAGTATCTGATTTCTTCATGAGTCGGTACAGAGGAAGCGCCTTCTCGCCGAGTCGACTGATAAACCTGCTCAAAGCCGCTAGGCAACCTGTGAGCCTTTGAACATCGTGTATTCTGACCGGCCGCTCCATTCGGACGATGGTCCCGATCTTTTCGGGGTTGACATCGATCCCTCGTTCGGAAACGAAGAAACCGAGTAACTTTCCGCTGGGAACGCCGAATGAACACTTGGCTGGGTTGAGCTTGATATCGTACCTATGTAGGTTGGCGATTGTTTCTGCCAAGTCAGTCAGCAGGTCAGAACCTTTGCGTGACTTGACTATGATATCATCCATATACGCCTCCACATTCCGACCGATCTGGTCGAGGAGGCATTTTTGGATCATGCGCATAAAGGTTGCTCCTGCATTCTTCAAACCAAATGGCATAGTGATGTAGCAGAAGCACCCGAATGGGGTGATGAAGGCTGTTTTTAGTTCATCGGGGCCATACAGACGGATCTGATGATAGCCCGAGTAGGCATCAAGAAATGACAAACGCTCGCAACCCACGGTCGAATCGACAATTTGATCGATGCGGGGGAGCGGAAAATGGTCTTTCGGGCAGACCTTATTGAGATTCTTGAAGTCGATGCACATTCGGAGCGACTTGTCCTTCTTGGGCACCATGACAACATTGGCGAGCCACTCGGATTGGTGTACCTCGCGAATGAAGTTGGTTGCCAAAAGCTTGGCCACCTCTTCTCCGATTGCCTTCCTCTTGTGCGCGGCGGACCGACGCAGGCATTCTCGGACAGGCCGAGCGGCGGGATCCACATGCAGTCGGTGCTCAGCCAACTCCCTGGGTACACCTGACATGTCAGAAGGCTTCCATGCGAAGATGTCCCAGTTCTCACGGAGGAATTGGATGAGCTCGGCTTCCTATTTAGGATCGAGGGTGGTGGAGATGTTCGTCGGGGCAGCGGTGTCGTTCGTCGGGTGGATGCTGACCTTCTTCGTCTCTCCCGCCGACTGGAATGCGGACTCCGAAGCTGGCTTCTTCGAACGCATCAAGTCAGCGGGGTCGACTGTTTTCTTGTACTCGTCAAGCTCGAGGACAACCATCTGCTGATCGGCGATCCTTGATCCGTGCTGCAGACACTCCTCGGCCCGCTATCGATTGCCTGTGATAGTGATCACACCTTTCGGGCCTGGCATCTTCAGCTTCAAGTACACGTAACATGGACGGGCCATGAAACGTGCATACGTCGGGCAGCCCAGAATCGTGTGGTACGCACTCTGGAAGTCCACCACCTCGAACGTCAACTTTTCCTTGCGGAAGTTCTTGTCGGAGCCGAAGACGACGTCCTATGCGATCTGGCCGAGTGACTTGGCCTTTCGTCCAGGGACGACTCCATGGAACTGCATGCTTCTCTCGCTAAGTTTGGACATCGAAATGCCCATCCCCTTGAGAGTGTCAGCGTACATGATGTTCAAACCACTACCACCGTTCATGAAGACTTTGCGTAGTCGGACTCCTTCCACCACTGGGTCGATGACTAGAGCGTGCCTCCCTCGGGTGGGTACGTGTGCTGGATGATCCGACTCGTCAAAGGTGATCGCAGTCTGAGACCATTTGAGGAACGTGGGGTTGGTCGGCGTGGCCATGTTCACCTCCCTGTTCACCAGCTTCAGTCGACTCTTGCTCTCAACGTCAGCAAAAATCATAAGTGTTGCATGGACTTGGGGGAAAGGATCCTCCTTGTCCTCCTCATCCTGTTCATTTCCTTTTTCACTCGGTTTCCCTTCGCCGAACCCTTGGATCAGGAGGCGACATTGCCGAGTGGTATGCTTCGGATATATGGCATTGCCCTCTTCATCCATCTTCGTGTGAATCGGACATGGCTGGTCCAGGATGGGGTTTCCATACTGCTTCTTCTGGGGGTGAACTGAGCCTTCCCCTTGCCCTTAAACTTGGCATTGGTAACGGCTGCGGCCTCTGCCTGCAGAGTGGACGGAGCTTTCTGCTTCTGCTTCCGAGTGTTATTCCCATCTCCATCAGCGACTGCTTTGTGCTTGCCGCTATGGATGCAGTCCTCTTCTTCGCCATTTGCGTAGCGTGCCGCTATCTCCATCATCTTGCTCATGGAGATGTCGCCGGTTCGACCGAACTTCAGGTACAAATCTCTGTACCGCACGCCTGCCTTGAAGGCGCAGACTGCTTGGTGCTCTGTGACGTTCTCCATCGTGTGGTAGAGGGTCGTCCAACGCTGAATGAAATCGCGCAGGGGCTCATTCTGCTTCTCGAAACAGTGCTGAAGCTCCACGAGGCCAGCAGGGCATTTGCACGTCCCTTCGAAGGTCCTGATGAAGACTCGGGCCAGATCTGCCCAACTGTAGATGCTTGAGGGGGCCAACTGGTTTAGCCACGCTCGTGCCGAGCCGTCGAGCATCAAAGGGAGGTGCTTCATGGTGACGTGGTCGTCCCCTCCTCTGATCTGGACTGCCACTCGGTAGTCGTCCAGCCACGTTTCTGGCTTGGATTCTCCTGTGAACTTGCTGATCCCCATCGCCAATCGGAAGTTGGGAGGGATGTCAGCCGAACGGATGGCTCGACTGAAACACTCGGGACCAGAGATGATGGTCCTGCTTCCACTCGGACGGTCCATATCGAGACCATAGCGGTGGGCTCGGCCCCTGCCGACCCTCCGCTGGGCGATATGCCCTCTCGCGTAGGGCCTTGGATCGTAAGTGTCACCGACTGAACGCCGATCATCATGATGTCGGGGCCCGTAGGGCCCACCCCGCGGAGGGGTGCGTGAACGGCGACGATCTTCGGGATTTATGGAACGGCTGCCTCCCCTGTGTCGCTGATGAGAACCGGGGTTGTGAACTGACCGATGCGTGTTCGCATGAATAGAACTATTGCGGATCCTGTTGTGCTACTCGGAGACCGCCGAATTTTGCTGCTACGCCGTGTGCACCAGGGCGCGGATTTGCTCGATCCCCCAGCCAGCCTCTGAATCAGTCGGCTGGAGGGAATCGGCTATCTTGGCGGCGACAGCCATGTTGAGGATGGGCGTGCGGAACACCTCCACGCTGCTCTGCCGAGTGTGCCGACTGGCAGAACGGCGGGGATGACGGCGAGCGCCGGATATTTCGCCGACCTCGTGCTCGTTCCAGCCAGTTTGGCGGGGACTTTCATGGGAGTTGGCCATGTGCACCTCAGCTGCAGGCCCGCGACCCAAGTACTCGGAAGGAAACTCAGTCGAAACTGAGTCCGAGCGCTCAGACGGCGGTGCAACCACAACCGACTCTAGGACCGCCACTTGTGAGGACACGTTCTGGCGCGCCTGGGCGTGTTGCACCCAATGTTGGAGCCGCGGACAGCGGGACCGCTTGTTGTGGCGCGTGACGGTGGCGTAGGTCGACACTGGAGCCGACTGCTGGAGAAGAAGAATACCGCGGGCACCGGCACGGAAGTGCGTAGCCCCGCGACGGGGGAGCGCCTCGACGTCGAGAGGGGCGTCCCGAAGCCATGCCGAATCGTCGACGATGAAGGAGAGAGCGCCGAAGAGGATCTCGTGACCCATGCTCAAATCTCCACCGAAAGACATGACGAAAAGATGTAGTCGCAAACTCGCCAGAAGTCGCTTAGACGCCTGCCCCAAGGTGGGCGCCAACTGTCGTGGGTATAAGCCTGACAGTAGATGTGTAGGGTATGAAACGATGGGCAGAGCCTTAGCTACGGCGAGGTCGTATGAGTTCAGGCCCCTCTACGGTGGAGGTAATAGCTCTACATCTCAGTGCTCTTGGGAGCTTGTTGTCAAGTGGAATATGGATTACAGTGAATTGCTAACCCCTACACCAGTGGGGAAGGGTGGCTTATATAGAGTGCGCCGCCCTTCACAACGGTTCGGTGCACAGGGGTGGAGTAGTGGCGAATAAATGCCTACGTTACAGGTAACGTATGTCTTAAATGCTAATAAAGGCGCATGGAAACGTATGACCGTTACCCTCCAGGGGGGTTACGATGCACAGAGTGGAATCCAGTCGGTAAGTTTGATATGCTCCGAATGCTCATCTCCGACTGGATGATGGGGGATTCGTCACCGACTTGATGATGGGAAGTCCTTAGTCAGTCGGAACTTACTAAGGGTCTTATCCCTTATGAAGGGTAGTCCTTGGGTAGGACTTATAGGGCAGGCCTATGACCCTACCCTAGGACTATAATCCCATCACTCCCCTTCGACCAAACTTCCTCTCATCGACGGGCCGGTCCTTGGGGAATGCATCGACACCCTCAGCCAACCCTCTCCTTCCCTCTATCACCGCCAGCGACCACCGCACGCCTGTGGCACCGGTGAGGATTCAAACATGACAAGGGGGACCCCCTCCTCAGTGTCTCTCAACGTGTGAACTATTTTCGTTGAAAGCGCCTTTGCGAGAAGCCTCCTTCGCTGCTGGTTGGCGTATTTCTATTCGGTCGCTTTGACTTTTCTCAGGCTAGCCCCTAGTCTAGTTCTATTTTATTACAGAATAGTCCCTGGTTTTACTTTGCTTATAACTTTTTATCTACAACAACTTTTTCATTAATTCTTTTTGCAAAATGTTGATTTGAGGGTCTAGTTTATTTTCAGATTTATCTAGAATTTATTTGGAGCCAGTACTTAGGCCTCAACTCTTACGACGTTACATGTTATATAACGTAGGTTCTGACGAAGGAAACGCCGACGTTAACTTCACCGAGCTTGATCCCGACGACGTAGAACCAGACAAGCATGTTTGAACTTTTGATGTGTTGTTTTCTCACTAACAAGAATTTAATATTCATCCATTTCCATTATTCACGCATGTTGCATATCTTATAAATAATGTTGAAAACATTACTATGGCAAGTGATGGTTATGAGAGGTCGTGGATAACCTAGTCACGCGGAATGTGATAGGTTATGGCAGGATCAAGACAAGTGCATGATGGTATTGTTATGAAATTGATAACTCCAGTATCGACCTAGACCGAGTTTTCTCCGTGTCTTACTTTCTTTATCGTGCTACCATAGTTTCCTGAATAAGTATTCGATATAGTCGGTCGTAGGCCTATTATCGGTGACACACCAAGTAGAGTGTCTGGGATGAAGGTAACCATGGCCTTGGACTAAATCCAGTCATCCGATCAGGGGACATGGGTGTTTCCTGTCTGGGACCGAGAGGGAGGGCACTCCCTAGTAGCGCGCGATATAAATTTGATCCCATGCTAGTCGAGATCGGATCCTCCCCGTCTTATGGTTTTGCCCTGGCAGCGTAGCACGGGTGAAGCCGGGCTTTGCGGGGGTAAAGTGGGTGTGTGCTGGTTCTGAGTGCCTGCCTCTAAAATACCATACACGGGATTAGTCATATGGACTATCGGAACCCGTGAGCTATGGGTAAAGAGTACACCCTCTTCAGAGTCAAAACTATTTGAGTAGCCGTGTCCACGGTTAAGGACGGTCATTTGACAAGTCAAGTGTCGGTCTTAGAGTCGATCCTTGGAGTATAAGTGGTAGAAAAAATAATGGTTGTGGATATCTAACGAAAATGTGAAATATGATATGATTATCTCCTTGGTTCAAGAATTATCCAGAAGGTTGGTTGTACCACCCGTATACTTCTTATTTATTTTATGCCCTTGTGTGGTGTATGTCGTGGTTTTGTCACGGCAGATGTCCTCGTGAAAGGACTTAGTACTGGAGCCATCGCACCTTGGTGGCGACTCAAAGGGGTTAAACGGGAGGAACACGGCGATTTACCCAGGTTCGGCCCCTCGAGAGGAGGTAATAGCCTACGTCCTGCTTTGTGTGTATTGACGTGGATTCGATTACAAGGGAGGCGTAACTCGCCTAACCTAGCACTCAATGATTTCTAACCTGCCTCTCCTCCTTAGGACTCGCCTTTATATATAGGTCGAGGCCTTAGGGTTTACAAGAGTCCCTTCCTTCCTACAACTCGTGACCATTGTGGTCTCTAAGTCGCCGTCCTTCAAAACCCGAAGACCCTCCAGAAATCATAACCGTCCCACGGCCTTGAACCGGCCAGGCCGAAGCCCGAATAACCTAGAGGATGAATCGCCTCACTGGTAACCCGACCCATCTTGGGCGGGTCATTTAATAGGTAATATCCCCAACATTAGGCCCCAGATTGACTTGAATTTTCACGCCAATGCTTCCGGTCAGTTGAAGGTGATTCACTCCTTCATCTTTCCCCATGCGTCAGAAATTGTAACCCGCCATCCGGCACCTAAAGAATCTCTGAGTCGCCAAACCATTTCCTGTTAGCATCTCCTTATCCCTCGATTCTCGGGAAGACTAACATAATCCCAACGGATCTTTAGTGCATCGTTATCCCAAAATCTTTCGACGTCATCATGGCGGATCTTTTTATTCCCCAGCGGTTCCCGCTCACGGCGCCTCGATTCCAGCGCCCGTCCTGATAAATAGACGGGGGGGACAGGGTTGGTGCTTCCCACCTACCAGTCTCGTCAGTCTCCCCCCATTATCACAGCAAAAGGCCTCATCGTCTCCCGAGGGCTCCGCCGCCGGCCGCACCTTCCACCCTTGTCCGAGAAGCTTTAGCGCCGCCCATAAGCCGTTGCCGTCGTCAAGCCTCGCACCGCGGACGATCCGTCCGCCGCCATTGACCACCGCATCATCATCGACCACTTCGTTGCTCGCCTCGAACTCCGCCGCCGCCGAAGATCTCTTCGTTCGTTGGGACCCCCGCGCTTCTTCAACGATCTCCGTCACCGTCGGCCTTCTTCGATCGAGAGCATCAGGTTAGGCCTTCATTCACCTTTTAGGAGTAGGTTCATTCCTTTCTTGAGCTTTCGCCATTGCTGTACCTTTGAAGCTTTTCGCTCATAGTCGCTCATCTTCCTCGAATCGACTAGCACGAGCGCCGATTGGGTAGCCAGTGCCCTGAATACTTTTACTTTATCCGCTGTACTCGCGAATCTTTGGACACAGTGTCTTCACCAAACGAGGGGCGTCACTTGATAATAAATTGTTCGTGCCCAGTTATATTCGTAGGTTTTCACATCTGTTTGGTAGATCCATTCCTCATTTACTGTTTGCGAAAAGTCGTTTGTAGTCTTCACCCCCCCTTAGTGCTTCAGAACGAATAGATTTTACCATCCGCAGAAACGTAGCCTTTGGGAATAACCCTACTTCCATAAGTCGCCATAGCAACCCAACCCGGCCTCTTGGTCTGGCGGGTTAAATCTTTCTTTAATCAAAGTACTCGGCGGGTTAAATGAACCGATTCCATCCCATATAGTAGGTGTCCAAGACATGTAATCTCATACTTTTACTTACTTGTAGCATGGGCGCCGTCTTCAAGAGTGACTGGCTTCCTACCAAGGTTGATGACGCTGTCTTAGCTAATTATGTGAAAGCGGGCTGTTTGGATCATCAAGATGTCATTGGATGGCGCACCGGGTTGGGAGAAGATCTCCCTAACACCAAAGAAGGGGAAATAGTAGTTTTTGTCGAACATTTGGAACGGGGTTTTAAGCCGCCCGGATCGAAATTTCTTAGGGACGCTTTAACCTTCATGAACGTCCGACTCCAGGATCTGGGACCCAATTCCATAAGCAATTTGAGCCAGTTCCATGTTCTTTGTGAAGCTTATCTGCGGATCGAGCCTTCTGTCCCTCTATTTTGGCATTTTTTTCATCTGAATCGCCAGAAGGAATTCCACAATGGCCCCAGTTTGGAACTTGGCGGCGTCAACGTCCAGCGTCGTAGGGATAGTCCGTTCCCTTCACTCATCATGCCTAGCCATCCCAAGGGCTGTGGCGAGTCTTGGTTTTATTGTCAAGAGACGTCTCCTGCTGGTGAGAACAAGCTTCTGGGTTACAGGCCAACTCGCCTTCCGGTTAACTTCAAGCTCCCAGACAAGCTCACCGAGGAAGAAGAGTCGGAGTTCATCCCAATATTATCTGAGCTAAGATCCCTGACGAACAATGGTCTTACAGGGGTTGGCCTAATCCGCTGCTGGGTTGAATGGAGGATTCTTCCTCTGAGCCGCCGAGATGGTCTGATGTGTGAGTTTGATGGCACTCTCGATCATCCTCAATGCTACTTTCACACAACTTTAACAGAAAAAGACATTGTTGCCATCATCAAAAAGTTAACTGGCGAGCCTGCGGGAAAGTGCGGCCAAATCGGCCTTAAGCCTTTTTGCAAGATTAACCCGGCGCCCAAGGTAACCAAACCTGACCCGCCCTCGGTATTTACCCTTTCTGTTTCATTGCTATCATGGTTTCATAATATATACCTTTTCAGAAAGGTGATAAGTTCTGGTCCAGGAGACCTAAAAAGCAAGCCATGAAAACTGCTAAGCCGCCCTCTAAGAAAACCAAGGGCAAAGGAAAATCTGCTGCGGCTGAGCCATCCGAAGTCGACGAATCTCAAGTCGGCGATGCACTTTCAGTGGTACAAATCCGTCCTCTTTTCACTCGCCACCTGTCACTTTTAACCTCTTATTTATATCTTTTCCTTTCCCTGAAATAGAATGAGGATAACGAAAGCCAGGAAGACTCTGTTGAGGTAATTTCCGTTTCTTCCGATTCATCTCATTCTCCACCTAAGCCGGCCAGGCGAATTTGTGGAAAAGTTCCCCTTTCTCATCCAAATGCTTATCTGGACCCGAATTTCCTACTAAAGAAAGCATAGCACGCCTCAAATCGGAAAACGCGAAGTCACTCTGGCGACCTGGTATCCGGCCTACCAGCAACAAGCAAAAGAAAAACAAACGAGGTATTCTTTATGAATGGCCATTCTCCATTTCTCTTTGGGTCACGCTTGTAACCCGCCTGTATGATTGACATATAACTCTTTTGCAGAATTCCCCTCCTACCTCGGGCGACTCAGTGATGTCAACACTTCCGCCACTGATCCGAGTTCCGGGGTAAGTCTTTTGATAATCTTGTCATGACTTTTAAGAATAAGGAACTTTCCAATTCCTTAACATACTTATTCCCCTTTTTTCCAGGGCACAAGCCAAAAAGAGGAAAACCAGCGGACCAACTCCTGACGTAACTCCAGATCTCATGAGGGAAAAAACTCCAACTCCGGATCAAGCTGAGCCCGCGACTCAAGTAGATCTCCCTGAGTGCCGAGAGAAGCAATGGACGCCCCCAAGCCGCCGAGCCCATTGACAACAACGGAAGATCCAGATGCCGTGGTTATTACCGGCTCTGGCTTTTCTAAACTGGCGGTGAACGTTTTATCCAAGCATATGGCATCCTCTTCCCACGGAATTCCCGAGTCTGGACTTTCCAAAGAAAAGTTGTCAAAATATGCAAATTTGGATTTTAAGGAACTCTGCTCTGGCTTCGCAAGTCGCCTGGAGGCAAGCTATGAGTTGGAGAAGAACCTGCTGCAGATGCTGAACAAAAAACATGAGGTAAGTTTGTAAGCTTTGCTATACTCCATTACTCCCATTAACCCCCAAGGGCCGGGTCATCAGTAAAAAGATGAGCCGGGTCTTGATTTTTTGTATAATTTTATCTGAAAAAATTATACATTAGCCCCCAAGTGTCAGGGATATTGCTTTTGCAGTAATTCTGAGACTTGCCCTTATCTTAAATTTTCAAATAGGAAAATCTTGCTCAGACCGAATCAGCGCTGGGCGACTTACAGAAGAACTTAGCTGGACAACAAGACGCCCGAACTCAGTCGGAAGAGAAGTGTAAATTGGCTCTGGCCGAACTGGTAAAACTCAAGGCCGAGTTAGAAAAAGCTCAAGCTGATCAAAACACCGCTTTGAAGAGAGCAGAGAAAGCTGAAGCTAAGCTGGTGACTGTTCAACAGGAGTTATACGGCTTAAAACGTCATATCTCTAACATGACGCAAGCCATCTTTGGTAAGCCTTAGCTAAATCTTCAACCTCATCCCCCTTTTTTTCACTCAAATTTCTGATGTTAAGTCACTAATCATCATATTTCAGGTCCAAGAGTCGCCAACCTGCAAGAAGACTGTGTGTTGATGCTAGAGGCGATTTATACGCTGACAGAGCAGCTGTACACAGGCAGTGTGTTGACCATCAAAGCTGTGATGGGTGCCAAAGAGCCTATTACTTCCATCAAGAAGGTACTTGGATGCTTGTCCACACTTCCCCCCCAGATTGGTGAGTTAACTCGATCAGCCGCCCGGAAAGGTGTTCTGACTGCCCTGAGTCGCTGCTTAGCGTATGCCCCAGAGATCAATTTAGAAGAAGTAGCCGCTGGCTTCCCTCAGCTTAAGGACGATGGATCGGAATTTGTTGAAGAGGATTACCAAATAGTCGTCAAGGATTCTCGACTGGCTGCAACTCGACTCGCCGCAAGCCTTGATTTAACGAAGTACCAGGCGGCTTATGACAGTAGGAATAAGAAAGTCAGCCCGCCAACCTTCGTGATGACCAACCTAATTCCTCGGCGACCCAAGAATCCTTTTGACTGGGAAGCAGACTTGGCATCAATTTTGACCGACGAAGACGACTTTGCTGCTTTGGCCAGGTGCAATTGGGTATTGGGCGATTTACAAATCGAAGTTGGTCAGAGGTCACTCCAGGATTTAGCGAAGTAGACTTTCCTGAATTTGGCCTGCGAACCATGTAATAGTCAGTACTGTTTTTTGATGATATCTTCCGCGAGAAAAACCCTTATATCGCTTTTTAAGGCGATTTGGAATATTTGGCCCGCCTTTATAAGAGTCTTCTATAATGCTTAATCCGCCAAGGATGAAACAAATCTTAGCACCCCCCTGTCTTAAACTTTGAAAACATCATCTGTGAAAACAAACAAACTATGGATAGTTTCAACAAGTATGTAGAAAGGAAAAATGTTTAAAACCTTCAAGATTACACCATAATAAAAGTAATTTCGTCGGCTCATACGGTCGCGACAGGGGGAGGCGAGTCAGAAAGCTCGTGCACCCACCCTAAATGCAGTTTTCGTCGGCTCATACGGTCGCGACAGGGGGAGGCGAGTCAGAAAACTCGTGCACCCAGCCTAAATGCAGGTTTCGTCGGCTCATACGGTCGCGACAGGGGGAGGCGAGTCAGAAAACTCGTGCACCCACCCTAAATGCAGGTTTCGTCGGCTCATACGGTCGCGACAGGAGGAGGCGAGTCAAAAAGCTCGTGCACCCACCCTAAATGCAGGTTTCGTCGGCTCATACGGTCGCGATAGGGGGAGGCGAGTGAGAAAGCTCGTGCACCCACCCTAAATGTATGTTCTGTCGGCTCATAAGGTCGCAACAGGATGACACAATTTGCACTTTTTAATGAAGAAGCCCCTAAGTCGGAGAGTGTTTTATTACTTCATAATGAAACTGAAAAACTTACAAAACGTGGAGCTTTAAGAGCTCAAGTGTAGTAAGGCCACAAATGAGCAATATTCCAAGGGCGAGTTGACTCAGCCTCTGTAGTCGGTCGATTAGGCCGAAGATCCATCAAATAATAAGAGCCATTGCGGAGGTTCTTGCTGACGACGAACGGCCCTTCCCAAGGGGGTGATAGCTTGTGCATGCCTGCCCGATCTTGTATTAGACGAAGTACTAAGTCGCCCTCCTGAAAAGTCCGACTCTTAACCCGGCGACTATGATAATGCCGCAGATCTTGCTGATAGATAGCCGAACGGGCCGCAGCCAGGTCACGCGCCTCTTCCAAGGCATCCAAGGAATCCTGACGCGCCAGCTCATTATCTTGCTCCACATATGCAGCGACTCTAAGAGAGTCATGTCTTATGTCAGTAGGGAGAACAACCTCTGCTCCATAGACCAAAAAGAAAGGAGTGAACCCCGTGGATCGATTCGGGGTGGTCCGAATACTCCACAGTACCGAAGGTAACTCTTCAACCCAACAGCCTGGAGTCCTTTCCAGGGGAACCATGAGTCGAGGTTTAATCCCTCGCAAGACTTCCTGATTCGCCCGCTCTGCTTGCCCGTTGGACTGCGGGTGAGCAACCGCAGAAACATCAAGCCGGATATGTTCTCGACGACAAAAATCCAGCATCGCTCCTTGGGACAAGTTAGTACCATTGTCCGTGATAATACTGTGCGGATATCCAAAACGGAAAATCAGCTTTTTTCAGAAATTTGACCGCTGTCTCTGCATCGCAAGCTCCAACAGGTTCCGCCTCAACCCACTTGGTGAACTTATCAACTGCCACCAATAGGTGAGTTTTCTTGTTAGAGGACATTTTAAAGGGACCGACCATGTCCAGCCCCCAGACCGCGAAGGGCCAAGTAATGGGAATCATCCTCAATTCTTGAGCCGGCACATGAGCCTGTCTCCCATAACGTTGGCACCCCTCGCACCGCCGTACTATGTCTTCCGCATCTGCATGAGCCGTCAGCCAAAAGAAACCATGTCGAAAAGCCTTTGATACCAAAGAACGTGACCCGACGTGATGCCCGCAGTCTCCAGAATGAATGTCATTTAGGAGCACGCATCCTTCCTCGGAGGAAACACACCGCTGAAAGACCCCAGAAGCACTCCGTTTATATAACTCGCGATTAATGATGAATATGGATTTGCTGCGTCGAACGATCTGGCGAGCAAAAACTTCGTCGGTGGGTAATTCGCCGCGAGTGAGATAAGCCAGATAAGGAAGAACCCAGTCCGGAGTGACATGGAGAGCCGCCACGAGCTGAGACTCGGGATCTGGTATCGCCAACTCCTCCTCCGTTGGTAAAGCCACAGACGGTTTATGCAAGATATCCAAAAAACATTAGGGGGGACCGGTTTTCTTTGCGAGCCGAGTCGCGAGAGAGCATCAGCTGCTTCGTTGAGTCGCCGATCAATATGGTCCACCTGATATCCATGAAAATAGCCCACCACATCAGACACAGCTCGTCTGTAAGCCGCCATCATAGGATCCCGAGAGTCCCAGGTACCTGAAACCTGTTGCGCCACCAAATCTGAATCACCAAAACATCTGACTCGGGTTAGGTTCATCTCTTCTGCAAGTCGCAAACCGTGAAGCAGAGCTTCATATTCCGCCGCATTATTTGTGTAGGGAAACATGAGTCGGAGAACATAACAGAACTTAACTCCTTGAGGGGATATCAGCACCACACCAGCCCCCGAGCCCTCCAACTGCCTGGATCCATCAAAGTAAATAGTCCAATAGGTAAGGTCAGGTCGATCTTCCGGAGCCTGAAGTTCCGTCCAATCGTTAACGAAATCAACTAGTGCGTGTGATTTGATAGTTGTGCGGGGGGGGGGGGTATATTGTATGTGATGAGACCCAAGCTCTATCGCCCATTTGGCGATTCGCCTTGTTGCCTCCCAATTTTGGATGACGTCACCGAGGGGGGCGGCACTGACCATAGTAATCGGGTGCTCCTGGAAATAATGTTTAAGCTTTCGACTCGCCATAAACAGCCCATAGACCAGTTTTTGCCAATGCGGGTATCGCTGTTTGGAAAGAGTTAACACCTCACTGATAAAATATACCGGACGTTGCATCGGGTATTCCTTTCCTTCCTCCTTTCTTTCGACGACCACAGCCATGCTGACTGCCTTGGAATTTGCCGCGATATACAGGAGCATAGGCTCCTTTTCAGTCGGGGCTGCCAGGACTGGCGGGTTAACCAATTGATGTTTCAAGGCCTGGAGCGCCTCGTCTGCCTCATCTGTCCATACGAATCGGTCGGATTTCCTCAACAATTGATAAAGAGGAATCGCCTTTTCCCCAAGGCGGCTCACGAAACGACTTAGAGCCACAATGCGGCCCGCCAGTCGCTGAACTTGATTAACATTCGCCAGTTTCCGAGAGAGGTAACCGCTTCAATTTTGTCCGGGTTAGCCTCGATGCCACGCTCCGATACCAAGAAACCCAGTAATTTTCCTGCAGGTACACCAAAAACGCACTTGGTAGGATTTAGCTTCATCTGATATACTCGTAAATTATCAAAGGTTTCCTTAAGGTCTTCCAAAAGTGTCTCCCCCTGGCGGGTCTTGATCACAATGTCGTCGACGTAAGCATGGACGTTGCGGCCAATTTGGTTATGAAGACAATTCTGGATGCAGCGTTGATAAGTCGCCCCTGCGCTCTTGAGTCCGAACGGCATGGACACATAGCAAAAGGCCCCGAAGGGGGTTATGAAGGCCGTCTTCTCCTGATCTTCCACGGCCATCTTGATCTGATGATAACCTGAATAGGCGTCCAAAAAGCACAATCGTTCGCATCCCGCCACCGAGTCCATGATTTGATCGATGCGGGGAAGAGCGAAAGGATCTTTGGGGCAAGCTCTGTTGAGATCCGTATAGTCAATACACATACGGAAAGTGCCATTCTTCTTGAGTACCAACACCGGGTTAGCCAGCCATTTGGGGTGAAAAACTTCCACGATGAACCCGGCGGCTAAAAGACGGGCGACTTCTTCTCCAATCGCCTTGCGTCGCTCCTCGTTAAATCTGCGAAGGTACTGTTGGACAGGTTTGCATTTTGGGTCAACAGTAAGATGGTGCTTAGCGAATTCTCTCGGTACACCCGGCATGTCAGAAGGCTTCCATGCAAAGATGTCCCGATTCTCACGGATGAATTCAATGAGCGCGCTTTCCTATTTGGGATCCAGACCCGTCCCAATGGTGAACTGCTTAGATTAATCGCCAGGCACGAAATCAATTGTCTTAGTGTCATCTGTTGGCTTGAATTTAAGGGGAGACTCAGAATCTGTGGTTGGCTTCTTGAGTGGCGACATATCCGCTGGGTCAATGTTAGCCCGATGGTGCTTGAGTTCTTCTGCCGCGCAGGCGAATTCAACATACGCCGCGTCCCCTTCTTCGCACTCCTTTGCGATCCTTCTGTCTCCCTCAACCGTGATTGACCCTTTAGGACTAGGCATTTTGAGCTTGAGGTAGACGTAACATGGGCGGGCCATGAAGCGAGCGTAAGCGGGTCGCCCGAACAGCGCATGGTAGGGGCTTTTCAGTTTGACCACCTCAAATGTTAGAGATTCTGACCTATAGTTCTATGCAGTTCCAAATACCACTGTGAGCCTGACTCAGCCTATGGGATAAGCCGACTTACCCGGGACAATTCCATGGAAGACCGTGGTTGAAGGCATCAAGTATTTCTCCAATAGATTCATCCTCTGGAAGGTGTCGAAGTACATGATATTGATGCTGCTGCCACCATCCATTAACACTTTTGACAAGGTGTAGCCTCCGACTTGGGGGGCCACGACCAACGCCAGGTCGCCCGGATTATCTACTCTTGGCGGGTGATCCTCCCTGCTCCATGTTATGCTCTGCTCAGACCAATGGAGATATCTCGGGATCGCCGGATCAGAGACGCTGTACGCCCGGTGATTTATCTTCTTATCCCGTCTGCAAGCCTTAGTAGTAAAAACGTGGTCCTGCCCATTACTTAGCTGTTTGGGGTTGTTGCGGAAGCCCTCATTATCATCCTGGTCGTGTGGAGCCCCCTGTGGAGGTGATTGCTGGAAAGCTCCTGGCGGGTTGTACCACCGCTGGTGATGCACTGGGTACTGACCGCCTCCCGGCTATGGTCCGCCCTGCGCACCCGGCTCGGGAAAACCACCAAAGGGGTTCTGTCTTTGGTTGGGTGCGGCGGGTTGGTCTTGGCGCCGGTCTGGACCTTCGTTTTGACTCTTCTTGATCGCCTCAGCCCGAAACTCTCGCATTACAAAGCAGTTCTCCCAAGAGTGGCCCGCCGGGCCGTCGGCCGTGGCGTGGTGCGGGCAAGGGCCTTTGAGTAGCTCTTCATAGTTACGCGGCCTTTTCCCACTGAAACCTCGATTCTTCTTTTTGCCGTCATTGGCATTGGTGTTAGCAACCAAGTCCGAGGGCTCCTCCTGTGGTCTACGCTTGCCGTTGGTCCCCTGATTGTGACGGTTGCGGCCCTGGAAACGGGTGTGATTTTTTGTTGAATCGCCCTTTTTAGGCGAGTTACCCTTACCATCCTCGCCGGGATCCTTGGTATCTTCGGCCTCGGCATACCTAGTGAGGGTGTCCATCAGTTCGCCCATGTCCTGAACTTTCCGTTTGAGTCGCCCCAATTTCTGGACCAAGGGTTCGTAGTGGCAATTGTGTTCGAGGATAAGCACAGCTTGTGCTGCCGTGATACCATCTGACGAATGAATAATTTCTGCGGCCCGCCGTGACCAATGGTGTGCCGACTCATCCGGGCGTTGTACGCAGTGTTGTAAGTCGACGATCGTCATCGGTCGTTTACAAGTTCCCCGGAAGTTTTTGATGAAACGCTCTTTCAGCTCGGCCGAGGACTGGATAGAATTGGGAGGTAAGTTTTTCAGCCAAGTGCGCGCCGACCCCTCGAGCATCATGGTGAAATATCTGGCGCAAACCGCCTCATTTACGTCGAGCATGTCCATGGGAATCTCATAACCCTCGATCCATGATGTTGGTTCGAGATCTGGTGTATAATTAGGCACCTTTCTTGGCCCTTTAAAATCCTTGGGCATTCTCTCGTTCCGAAGGGCTAGGGACAAGCACGGTACCCCAACTCGCCCTCCGCTTCCTACGAGGGGGGCCTGGGCGTCTTGAATGTTGGGGAGATCTCTGCCCGGCGGGTTCCGCTCGGGCGGGTTGTCCTGCGGGAAGTGTCGCGGGCCACTGTTTACGGTTGGCTGATCCTCCGGCCTACTCCTGGTATAGCTCGCCTGAGGGGTGGAGTGCAATATCTCGAGGCTGTGTGAGAACTGAGCGTTTTGAACCACCGCTGTCTTCAACATCTCGATGGCATTCCTTGCTTCTATCTCAGCTGGGGTGTTGCCGTGAATCGGGAGAGACTCCAGGTGGCGTGTTGCGGCAAGCACATTATGCACCGGATTGGAGAAGTGGCCTTGGGGCGTCCGGAAACGGGGAATTTGGCCCTCGGTCGGATGATCCGGCGGATTAGGTGGGCGACCCTGTCCTCCTGCTGGGGCGGCTCCTACCCCGGGGGTTCGTGGAGTGTCAAACAGACGGGTCGGATTGAGGTCGTGAGGCAGGCGCCCCTGGTGTCTCCTCTGATGGACGGCATCGGACGCGCGCTGCTGTCTTTCGAGTCGCCAATTGTCGGTGTTTAAACGCATCCTTTCGGCCGTAATTTGGGCTTGCCGAGTCTCGATTCTGGCGGACTCCACCTCAGCATCCCGGTGGGTTTTAGCCACTACCTCTCTGAGCTTTGCTAACTCTGCGTTTATCTCTTCTTGGTTCTCCGGCGTGAGGGGAGTCGCCGTTAGTCTCGGATCTCTGCTGCTAAATCTGCCAGGACTGCGGCTGGGTTTCTGGACGCTTCGCCAGTCCCAACACCTCAAGTGGGGTTTTGTGTCGGTTGAGTCGCTCCGGCCATGTAGATGGCGATCTGGCGGCGGGTTCAGTGAAGTACCTCCGGATCCATGGCCAGCGATAAACCTCCGAGGCCGTCCCCGTGGAGGGACCGGATAGAATCTGAGTCGCCCATGGATGATTCGTCGTCCGAATTGATCGGGGTAATCTCCTGACTCGCCGGGTGCTCTGGCTCCTCCGATCCCTGCGTGAACCCCACAAAGACCGGGCGAGTTAAGTTTCGTGTTATAACTGGGCGGACGTACCTGGCCGGCTCGACGATGTCGGTGGAGATGTCCGGCTCAGGGACGGGTGACCCGATCATGCCGACGAAGACGTTGATCCCGCCGAAGGGGACCCTGTAGCCAGATTCAATCGAATTCACTTCAGGTCCCCATAGCTGGTTGTCGATGTAGATTATCCCGTGGCTGCTCCGGGACATGAGCGCCGTCGCGTAACTCCCAAACCCTGGTAGGGCTCCCTTTGAGAACTCAACTCCACCGTGTGTAGGCCCCACGGTGGGCGCCAACTGTCGTGGTTTTGTCACGACAGATGTCCTCGTGAAAGGACTTAGTACTGGAGCCATCACACCTTGGTGGCGACTCAAAGGGGTTAAACGGGAGGAACACGGCGATTTACCCAGGTTCGGCCCCTCGAGAGGAGGTAATAGCCTACGTCCTGCTTTGTGTGTATTGATGTGGATTCGATTACAAGGGAGGCGTAACTCGCCTAACCTAGCACTCGATGATTTCTAACCTGCCTCTCCTCCTTAGGACTCGCCTTTATATATAGGTCGAGGCCTTAGGGTTTACAAGAGTCCCTTCCTTCCTACAACTCGTGACCATTGTGGTCTCTAAGTCGCCGTCCTTCAAAACCCGGAGACCTTCCAGAAATCATAACCGTCCCGCGGCCTTGAACCGGCTAGGCCGAAGCCCGAATAACCTAGAGGATGAATCGCCTCACTGGTAACCCGGCCCATCTTGGGCGGGTCATTTAATAGGTAATATCCCCAACAGTGTCGTTAAGGCGCCCGACTGTGGCTTGTTATTTATTTATATGCCCTCTCTATGGTGTGGCTAAGACGCCCGACTGTGGCTTGTTATTTATTTATATGCCCTCTCTATGGTGTCGCTGAGACGCCCGACTATGGCTTGTTATTCATTCTATGCCCTTTCCGTGGTGTCGCTAAGACGCCCATTTGTGGCTTGCTATTTATTTTATGCCCTATATGTAGTGTTGCTCAGACGTCCCACAGTGTTTTACTAACCCTGGTTAACCTTTCGAGGCGTCCCTCCAGACACCCGATCGGTGCATTTTTACATTTCTGTTAGGATATCTCGGGAGGATTACCGCCCGATTTATTCACTAACTTAATTTATTTCTAACACATTCATTGTTATAAATTATGATCTGAACCATGCATATTAATAATTAACTGCATGCATCTCATCTTATGTCCAAACTGTTTGCGAGTACTTTTTGAAGTAATCACTGGCTTGTTGATGTGGCCAGATATGGATGAAGGAGACCTCATGGATGAAGAGTTCGATAGCGAGTCCAACATCTACAGGAGTCCCAGTCAATCTTGCAATCCTGGAGTCTACCGCTGTATTACTTCACCTCTTCCGCCACCGTGAATAAATCGTCAAGCATCACTCTGATGCTTGGCGAGTAGTACTTGTCATGTCACATTACTCTGATCTGATGTGCCCCTTTTATTACGAGCAGTAGAATTATCCTATTACCATTGTAACATATCCTTCTATGTGAGACTTGAACATGTTGTAATAAATTGTAGAGAAACCTTTGCTTTACCTTTTTAATATTAAGTACTACTGATTTTCTGTATCAAGATGAGTATATCAGTGGGAAATATGTTTCTACACTGGGACGCACATGGCTGATTTCCAATAAATTACTTTACTTGGAAACCGGTCGTGACAACCTTGGTATTAGAGCTAGGCTGACTGTAGGAAACCCCTAGGCACGATCGCTAACCGGATTAGTTGTTTTTATTTTCTGCATGTTGTAGATATTTTCTGTTAGTCAACATATATTTATGTTTTGACTATATGAAAAAAATTGTCTACTGTGTAGATGGCTGGCAGTGGTTGCCCGTCGCAGGTGTTCGCCAATGAACCAAAGGGATTTTCGTGACTCCTTTTCGTCATTTCCAAGATCGCAATTGGACCGACGACTCACACCGAGTACACGTTCTACTGCCACAAGATCAGCGAATCCCTGACTATGCATCAGACGTCGGTGCATTTTATTGGTGGGCGAACAGAGGCCCGTCGTCTTCGTTCTGTTGGGAGAGCCATGCCTACAGAGTGGCAGGCTATTCAGATGGCAACTAGGAAGGCGATTACCCGTCTCCGGGACACCCTCCTTGTGATGAAGACTCGTCCTTATCACTACCTGCCTTGTCATGTGTCGTACACCTGTCACTATGCTTTTGCCTGTCCCAGAGGAGAGGAAGACGATGCTATTGGGATGCTCGTGCAGTACCTCATACCACTGGAGTCAGCCTTTGATGGCTTAGTGGATGACTTGGTGGCTGCTCACATGGCGACCCTTACTCGTCCTCACCACAGGACTGAGGTCCATCGTCCCGCACCACCTCGGTCATGCCCGTCTTCTTTTGCCTCATGCACTCCGCGCTCCGCTTCGTCGTCAGCTGCCTAAGATTGATGAGTTTAATGAAGTCATTGCTCCTGTCCCCATTAGAGCTGCTATGCCTGCTAGTCCAGTTCGTGCTTCGCCGCCTCGCGCAGTCCGCCTAGAGCCCGTGCTAGAGGAAGTGGGCTCCCCAGCTCCTCATCTGGGACTTTCCCTGGGTCAGCCAATCGAGGTCCCTTCTAACTCCACCTAGAGATGGTGCAGTAGAACGCGAGAACGCTTGTGTGATATGTATGATGATGTGCTCGTAGACTGAAGGGAAGTAGTCGTGTTGCGTCATGTAGGACCAGGAGAAGTGCACTAGCTTAAATAACAAGTCAGGCATACGAGAGTACGACCTGAGTGATATGTGTAATTATATGCGATGTAAGATGTACCGCAGTCCTTCTCCGAACGCGGCGGTTAAATTATGAGAATACTTTTCGCAGTGTTTCAATGGATATTTTTAAAATTTTGTTCTCCATTGAATTTGAATTTCTCATTTGGTTTTTGCGACTTTAACCCAGCTTTGAGAAAATGGACCGTCCCTAGACACGCTCCATGCCAAGAGCACAAGGAGAAAATCAATCTGCTCAGACAGGGAATGATTTCACTCAAGGACAATCAAGCCGACCCGAGAGCGACCCAGAATTATCAGAGGTCTCTCGTTTGTATGAGCAAAGCAAACAACAACATCACCAGACGATGAATCAACTAATGAATATGGGGAATCAGCATGGATCACACCCACAACACTTCAGATTGGTTGAATTACAAAAGACACGCCGCCAACTTTTTCGCACACCGACAAACCGATGGAAGCAAACGATTGGTTACGTGACATTGAGAGGAAGCTTACAATTGCACAATTTTCTGACCATGAGAAAGTAGTCTATGCACCCCAATATCTGACTGGAACCGTAGCCTCGTGGTGGGAAAATATGTTCCTCGTGCATCCTGACGAGAACATCATCACGTGGGCTGAATTCAAGGAGAGTTTTCGTGGGGCACACATTCCCAAGAGTGTCATGAAAATCAAGAAGAGGGAATTTGAAGACCTTAAACAAAGGAGTTCCACTGTAATGGAATATCTGGACCAGTATAATCAATTATCCCGTTATGCAAGTGAAGATTATAAGACAAAGGAGAAAAGAATGGAGAAATTCCTGGATGGACTCGCTCCGGCATTAAAATGCCAGCTGGTCGTTCACACATTTCCAGACTTCAAAACACTTCTGGACAAGGCCAACATGCTAGAGGCTGAACGTTGCAGCTTCGATGACATTTGTAAGCGTCGTCGTAACAATTCGACCCCAGCACGCAACATCAAGCACAAGACTAAGGACACAAAGAATCAAACTCCTCGTACTCCAACATCAACAACTAAAGTCAACATCCACTCTTATGTGAGGAAGAAGGATTTTACTCCCCGCCCCAGTATCACATGTTTTGCTTGTGAAGTGGCTCGACACTTCGCTCGACAATGCCCAAAGACCGGGAATGGTGCAACTAAAACCAACCCTTCCAGCTTTGACCCAGCACCAAAGCGCAACAACTTCAACCCCAACAACAATCACAGGAAGGGTCACGTAAATCTTGTCGCCAAGGAAGATGCTATGAACATGCGTATAATAGTGCTCGGTAAGTTTCCTATCAACAAAATTCTTGCCATGGTTTTGTTTGACTCTGGAGCTTCCCGTTTGTTCATTTCATAAAATAATGGTTGGCCTTAGAGTCGGTCCTTGGAGTACAAGTGGTAGATGCTACGGTAACAAAAGTCCTTCCTTGGCGCTAGGAATTCTTCTTGCAACTTCTCTTGTTCGCGTCGGTTTTTCCCTTGAATTGGAAAGGGTGATGCAGCACATGAGTAGTAAGTATTTCCCTCAGTTTGAGAACCAAGGTATCAATCCAAAAGGAGGGCCTCGTCAAGTCCAAAGTACCTGCGAAAACAAAAAACAAGCTTGCACCCAACGCTTCAAAGGGGTTGTCAATCCCTTCAAGATTGTTTGCAAAGTGAGATATGAAGGCAGAAAGTGCAACAAAGTAAAAAGTGTAAGGCTTAAAATATGGTGTGGAGTAGACCCGGGGCCATAGTGTTCACTAGAGGCTTCTCTCTAAATAGCAAATATCATGGTGGGTGAACAAATTACTGCCGAGCAATTGATAGAACCGCGCAAAGTCATGACGATATCTAAGGCAATGATCATACATATAGGCATCACGTCCGAGACAAGTAGACCGATACTTTATGCATCTACTACTATTACTCCACACATCGACCGCTATCCAGCATGCATCTAGTGTATTGAGTTCATGACAAATAGAGTAACACGTTAAGCAAGATGACATGACGTAGAGGGATAATCTCAAACCAATGATGAAAACCCCATCTTTTTACCCATGATGGCAACAACATGATGCGTGCCTCGCTACCCCTTCTGTCACTAGGTGAGGTCACCGCACGGTATGAACCCAAAACCAAGCACTTCTCCCATTGCAGGAATCATAGATGTAGTTGGCCAAACAAAACCCACAACTCGAAGAGAATTACAAGGATATGAAATCATGCATAAGAGAGATCAGAAGAAACTCAAATAAGATTCATAGATAATCTGATCATAAATCCACAATTCATCGGATCTCTACAAACACACCGCAAAAGAAGATTACATCAGATAGATCTCCATGAAGATCATGGAGAACTTTGTATTGAACATCCAAGAGAGAGAAGAAGCCATCTAGTTACTAGCTATGGACCCGTAGGTCTATGGTGAACTACTCACGCATCATCAGAGAGGTCATGGTGTTGATGAACAAGACCTTCGTGTCCGAATCCCCCTCCGGCAGGGCACCAGAACGTGCCCCAGATGGGATCTTGCGGAGACAGAAGCTTGCGGTGGCGGAAAAGTACTTTCGATGATCTCCTGATTTTTTTGGGATTTTTAGGGAAAAGATAGGCACAACCCTGATAACCCACAAGTGTAGGGGATTGCAACAGTTTTTGAGGGTAGAGTATTCGACCCAAATTTGTTGATTCGCTCACAAGGGGAAGCTAAAGAATATTCTCGAGTATTAGCAGCTGAGTTTATCAGATTCAACCACACCTGAAAGATTAGTGTCTGCAAGCAAAGTATCATTAGCAAAGTAGTATGATAGCAACGGTGTCAGAAACAGAACTGTTGACGGCAGACTATTCCTAACTGTTGTATCAATGGCGCCAGTAAGTTGCACGTGGACAGGGAACTATTCTTCCCTGCCAACAGAGACGAAAAAGGATCTTGCGACAAGTAGTAGCGAAGTAGCAAGGAACAACAGTAGCAACAGCTACAGATTAACAGCAGTAGCAACAGTAGTAGCAAAGTGGCCCAATCCCTTTTGTAGCAAGGGACAAGCCAGGACAAAGTAACGTAGCAGGGACCAGTAGCAAAAGACTCGTAGGCAGTGGATCGGTGATGGATGAGTATGAGGATGTGGTTCATCATGTAACAGCTATAACACGGAGAGATAAGTAACTAGCTCCTGTTCGTCAATCTAATGTAGGCATGTATTCTGTATGTAGTCATACGTGCTTAGGGAAAAGAACTTGCATGACATCTATTGTCCATCCCTCCCGTGGCAGCGGGGTCCTAATGGAAACTACGGGATATTAAGCTTCTCCTTTTAATAAAGAACCGGACCAACGCATTAACACGTGATGAATACATGAACTCCTCATACTATGGTCATCTCCGGGAGTGGTTCCGGCTATTGTCACTCCGGGGTTGCCGGGTCATAATACATAATAGGTGACTACAACTTGCAAGATAGGATCTAAAACACACATATATTGGCGACAACATAGTAGGTTCAGATCTGAAATCATGGCACTCGGGCCCTAGTGACAAGCATTAAGCATAGCCAAGTAGTAGCAACATCAATCTAGAACATAGTGGATACTAGGGAATCAATCCCCGTCAAAACTAACTCGATTACATGATAGATCTCATCCAACTCATCACCGTCCAGCAAGCCTACAATGAGATTACTCACGAACGGTGAAGAGCATCATGGAATTGTCGATGGAGGAAGGTTGATGATGACGATGGCGACGATTTCCCATCTCCGAAGCCCCGAACGGACTCCAAATCTGCCCTCCACATGAAGAACAGGAGGTGGCGGCACCTTCGTATCGTAAAACGCAATGAATCCTTCTCTCTGATTTTTTTCCGGGCGAGATGGAATAAATAGAGCTGAGTTTGGAGTCGGTGGCGCCATGTGGGCCCCACAAGCCCTCATGGTGCGACCTAGGGGGGTGGCCGCGGCCCAGGGGCTTGTGGCGCACTGGCACACCCCCTCTGGTGGATCTTTGCGCAGGTATTTTTCTTTTATTCCAGAAAAATTCTCCGTAAATTTTCAGGACATTCCGAGAACTTTTATTTCTGCACAAAAACAACACCATGGCAATTCTGCTGAAAACAGCGTTAGTCCGGGTTAGTTCCATTCAAACCATGCAAGTTATAGTCCAAAACAAGGGCAAAAGTGTTCAGAAAAGTAGATACGTTGGAGACGTATCAAACCCCTAGGTCAGGGGGTGCCCAGGGGGCCCACAAGCCTGTGGGTCGCGGCCTCCCCCCTGGCCGCGGGGTGGGGGCTTGTGGGCCCCCTGAGGCTCCCGTGCCTTGGCTCTCAAGCTTCCCGATCTTCTTCCGTTACGGAAAAAATCTTTTAGGGATTTTCTTCCGTTTGGACTCTATTTCATAATCTCCTCTGAAAGGGGTCAAAAACATAGAAAAAACAGGAACTGGCACTTGGCACTGAGTTAATAAGTTAGTCCCAAAAAATATATAAAAGGCATGCAAAACATCCAATCTTGACAAGATAATAGCATGAAACCATCAAAAATTATAGATACGTTGGAGACGTATCAACCATCCCCAAGTTTAACTCCTGCTCGTCCTCGAGTAGGGAAGTGATAAAGAATAAATTTTTGATGTGGAATGCTACCTAGCATAGTTGTCCTTTGCAACTTCTTTCACGTGACATGAATGTTCAGATCCGTAAGATTCGAAACAATAGTTTTCTATTGACATGAAAACAGTAATACTTCAAGCAAACTAGCAAGGTAATCATGAACTTTCAAAATAACAAGGCCAAGGAAAGTTATCCCTACAAAATCATATAGTCTGGTTATGCTCCATCATCCTCACACAACTAATGTAAATCATGCACAACCCCGGTATTGGCCAAGTAATTGTTTTCGCACTCTTACTTTCTTACACCTTTTATAACAATCACACAATACATGAACGTGAGCCATGGATATAACACTATAGGTGGAATAGAGTGTGGTGGTGGTTGTGAGACAAAAAAGGAGGAGATAGTCACATTGACTCGGCGTATCAATAGGCTATGGAGATGCCCATTAATAGATATCAATGTGAATGAGTAGGGATTGCCATACAAGAGATGCACTAGAGCTATAAGTATGTGAAAGCTCAAAAGGAAAACTAGTGGGTGTGCATCCAACTTGCTTGCTCACGAAGACCTAGGGCAATTGAGGAAGCCCATCATTGGAATATACAAGCCAAGTTATATAATGAAAATTCCCACTAGCATATGGTAGTGACAAAGCAAGAAGCTCTCAATCATGAAGAACATGGTGCTATCATGAAGCACAAGTGTGGAAAACGATAGTAGCATTGTCCCTTCTCTCTTTTTCTCTATTTTTTTTCATTTGGGCTCTTAGGCCTCTCTTTTTTTCTTCCTTTTTTTGTTTTTGGGCTCTTTGGGCTCTTTTTTTTCCTCACATGGGACAATGCTCTAATAATGATGATCATCACACTTTTATTTACTCAGAGCTCAAAGATCACAATGGTGATGACTCCATTGGAAATGCCTCCGGTAGTGTACCGGGATGTGCAACGATCTAGCATGGCGTATGCCGTTGAAACATCTCGCTAGCTATCTTACGATCATGCAATGGCAATAAGAGAGTGACGGCACAAGTCATGAGACGAAACAGTGGGAGTTGCATGGCAATATATCTCGGAATGACTATGAAAATGCCATAGTAGGTAGGTATGGTGGATGTTTTGAGGAAGGAATTTGGTGGGTTTGTGCACCGACAAGAATTGCGCGACACTAGAGAAGCTAGCAAGGGTGGAAGGTGAAAGTGCATCTATACCATGGACTCACATTAGTCATGAAGAACTCACATACTTGTGGTGAAAGTTTTTATTAGTAATCGAAACAAAGTGCTAAACGCATACTCCGAGGGGAAGGGTTGGTAGGTGTTAACCATCGCGCGATCCCGACCTCAACACAAAGGATGACAATCAATAGATCAATTATGCTCCGACTTCCTAACATAGCGGTTCACCATACGTGCATGCTACGGGAATCACTAAATTCAGCACAAGTATTTCTAGATTCACAACACCCTACTAACATAGCTCTTAATATTACCAAATCCATGTCTCAAAACTAATTGAGAGGAATCAAAACTTCTCTTTCTACACAATGCACATGAAGACGGAGGTTTTTGCATTCTCTTTGGGTACCTATCACATTTGGGACTACTTTCATAGCATAAGCCAACTACCAAATCACGCACCGCCATGCTCTAAAATATATAAGTGAAGCACTAGAGCAAAAGTATCTAGCTCAAAAGATATAAGTGAAGCACTATGAACATTCTAGCAAAATCATGATGAGTGCATGTCTCTCTCTCTCAAAAAGGTGTGCAGCAAGGATGATTGTGACACAACAAAAAAGAAAAGACTCCTAAGATACAAGACTCTCCAACAAAACACATATCATGTGGTGAAAAAAATATGGCTCCAAGTAATGTTACCGATGGATTGAAGACAAAAGAGGGGATGCCTTCCCGGGGCAAACCCAAGCTTAGGCTTTTTGGTGTCCTTGAATTTGGATTGGGATGCCTTGGGCATCCCCGAGCTTGATCTCTTTCCACTCCTTATCTCTTTGTCCATGAGAGCATCACCCAAAACATGAAAACTTCACAACACAAAACTTAAACAGAAACTCGTGATAACATTAGCACAAGAAAACAAACTACCACTTCTTTTGGTACTGTAGCAAACTTGAATTCCATCTATATTGGTGTTGGGCTACTGTATTCTCACTTTTCCATGGTTAGTACCCCCCGATACTAACCGTAGTTTCATCAAAACAAGCAACCAACTCAACAAAAAACAGAATCTGTCAAAAACAGACCAGTCTGTAGCAATCTATATACTTCGTATACTGCTGGTACCTCAACAAATCTGAAAAATTATGACGGCCTGGGAAAAAATTCATATCAACTAGCAGAAAGAAGAATAAACTCAAAAGCTCTTTCTGAATAAAAATGAAAAATCAACTCGTGAGCGAAAAGTTTCTGTCTTTTTCCAGCAGGATCAAACAACCATTACCAAGACTAGTCATAAAGGTTTTGCTTGGCTCAAACACAAAAGGAAACACAAAAAACACAATCAAAACAGAAGTGTGATGGTGTGGACGCAACAAAACAGAAAGAAAAAGATAAATTCATTGGGTTGCCTCCTGAAAACGCTATTGTTTAACGCCCTTAGCTAGGTATAAAAGCGATAGAATCACGTATCGTCGTCTTTGGTGCTCAACCCATAAGTGGCCCTCATCATGGATTCATAAGGCAATCTTATTTTATTTCTAGGAAAATGTTCCATGCCCTTCCTTAAAGGAAATTGAAATCTAATATTCCCTTCCTTCATATTGATGATAGCACCGATAGTCCTTAGGAAAGGTCTACCAAGAATAATAGGGCATGTAGGATTGCAATCAATGTCAAGCACAATGAAATCCATGGGTACATAGTTCCTATTTGCAATAATAAGAACATCATTGATCCTTCCCATGGGTTTCTTGATAGTAGAATCAGCAAGATGCAAATTAAGAGAACACTCTTCAATCTCATTAAAACCCAGAACATCACATAAAGACTTTGGAATCGCAGAAACACAAGCACCCAAATCACACAAAGCATTGCATTCATAGTTTTGGATTTTGATTTTGATGGTAGGTTCCCACTCATCATGAAGCTTTCTAGGGATAGAGACTTCCAATTCAAGTTTCTCTTCAAGAGATTTTATCATAGCTTCGACGATATGATTGGTAAAGGCCTTGTTTTGGCTATAAGCGTGTGGAGAGTTTAACATGGATTGCATGAAAGAAATGCATTCAATCAAGGAGCAAGTATCATAATTGAATTCCTTGAAATCCACGGTATTAATTTCATTACTACTCAAAGTTTTAACATCTTCTATTCCACTTTCAATGCTTTTAGCATCAAGATAGATGGACTCTGAATCATTGGGGCACTTCTCAACCAAAGTGGATTCATATCCAGCCCCAAAATCATTAGGTTTGACACAAGAAAACAAAGATTCAATGGTAGTCACACCAAGCACTTTAATATCTTCGTGATTCTCATCACGAGAACACACCTTTTTAAGCCATTCATGTCTAGCACGAATTTGGGCGGTTCTTTCTTGGATCTCAATCATGGACACACGCAGAGCTTTCAAACTTTCATCCATGTTGATTTCAGGAGGAGCACATCTAACTTTCAAAGCATCAACATCACTAGACATTCTATCAACGCTCTTAGCCAAATCGTCAATTTTGAGTAGCTTTTCCTCTATGGACGCATTGAAAATCTTTTGAGAGTTGATGAACTCTTTAACGTCCAAGCTAGCGTTGCTACTCTCAATCAAAGAAGACAAGGGCATATCATTAGGATCCAAAGGAGAACTTCTACTAGCAACCAAATTCATTAACTCGTCCATCTTAGCACTCAACGAATTAGTAGGTGACCTTTCAGTGTGCCACTGAGAGTAGTTCATCATGATGTTGTCTAAGAGCTTTGTGGCTTCCCCTAACGTGATTTCCATGAACGTTCCACCTGAGGCGGAGTCCAAGATATTTCTAGAAGCGAAGTTCAAGCCAGCGTAAAAGATTTGAATAATCATCCAAAGACTCAAGCCATGAGCGGGACAATTTCTAATCACCAATTTCATTCTCTCCCAAGATTGTGCAACATATTCATGATCAAGTTGCTTGAAATTCATGATATCATTACGGAGAGAGATGATCTTAGCCGGCAGAAAATACTTGGATATATAAGCATGTTTGCACTTATCCCAAAAATCGATACTATTTTTGGGCAAACAAGAAAACCAAGTTTTTGCGCGATCTCGCAACGAGAAAGGAAAAAGCTTCAATTTAATCACGTCATTATCCACATCTTTTTTCTTTTGCATATCGCAAAGCTCAATGAAGGTATTGAGATGGGATGCGGCATCTTCACTAGGTAGGCCAGAGAATTGCTCTTTCATAACAAGATTCAGCAAAGCGACATTGATTTCGTATGACTCCGCACTAGTGGCGGGATCAATCGGAGTACTAATAAAATCATTATTATTAGTATTCGAGAAGTCACAAAGTTTGGTGTTTTCATTCATGGTGACTTCAGCAAGCAAGCAACCACACAAGCAAACAAAGAGAAGGCGAGAAAAAGGGCGAATGAAAAGGCGAACTAAAAAGGCAAACGAAAAAGGGAAATTGGTGAAGTGGGGGAGAGGAAAACGGGAGGCAACTGGCAAACAAAGTAAATGCAAGAGATGAGTTTGCAACACCTACTTGGATGAGTTCTTGACTTGATCTTCCTCCCCGGAAACGGCGCCAGAAATTCTTCTGCTACGGTAACAAAAGTCCTTCCTTGGCGCTAGGAATTCTTCTTGCTACTTCTCTTGTTCGCGTCGGTTTTTCCCTTGAAGAGGAAAGCGTGATGCAGCACAGGAGTAGTAAGTATTTCCCACAGTTTGAGAACCAAGGTATCAATCCAGAAGGAGGGCCTCGTCAAATCCAAAGTACCTGTGCAAACACAAACAAGCTTGCACCCAACGCTTCAAAGGGGTTGTCAATCCCTTCAAGATTGTTTGCAAAGTGAGATCTGAAGGCAGAAAGTGCAACGAAGTAAAAAGTGTAAGGCTGAAAATATGGTGTGGAGTAGACCCGAGGGCCATAGTGTTCACTAAAGGCTTCTCTCTAAATAGAAAACATCACGGTGGGTGAACAAATTACTGTCGAGCAATTGATAGAACCGTGCAAAGTCATGATGATATCTAAGGCAATGATCATACATATAGGCATCACGTCCGAGACAAGTAGACCGATACTTTCTGCATCTACTACTATTACTCCACACATCAACCTCTATCCACCTTGCATCTGGTGTATTGAGTTCATGATGAACAGAGTAACGCCTTAAGCAAGATGACATGATGTAGAGGGATAATCTCAAACCAATGATGAAAACCCCATCTTTTTACCCTTGATGGCAACAACATGATGCGTGCCTCGCTACCCCTTCTGTCACTGGGTGAGGTCACCGCACGGTATGAACCCAAAACCAAGCACTTCTCCCATTGCAAGAATCATAGATCTAGTTGGCCAAACAAAACCCAAGACTCGGAGAGACATACAAGGATATCAAATCATGCATATAAGAAATCAACAAAGACTCAAATATAATTCATAGATAATCTGATCACAAATCCACAATTCATCGGATCTCGACAAACACACCGCCAAAGAGGATTACATCGGATAGATCTCCATGAAGATCATGGAGAACTTTGTATTGAAGATCCAAGAGAGAGAAGAAGCCATCTAGCTACTGACTACCGACTCGTAGGTCTGAAGTAGACTACTCACGAGTCATTGGAGAGGCGATGATGTTGATGTAGAAGCCCTCCAACTCCAAAGTCCCCTCCGGCAGGGCACCGGGAAGGGTCTCCAGATGAGCCCTCCAACTCTTCCGCTGGCTTGTAACTGAATGCCTGCTATTATGGGTCGTGAGACCCTTAATGTGTAATATTATGTGTGTGGCTCTTCCGAGCCTCTTAAATAAAGGTTGTATGTTTATGGTTATGTTGTGATGCCATCGATGTATCTATACATATCGGTATGCCATGCGTACGTGTGTCGTACTTGACATGTATGGGGTTCGATTACTTAGTCGTGAACTTTAGTAGCACTCCTTACAAGGAAATGCCCCTTTGTGATCCAATGAGCCTTGGTAGTTCGCTACTGCTCCGGACACATTGGTTGACCGGCATGTGTCCTTCTTAGCTGCTGTGTCTGTCCCCTTTGGGGAAATGTCACGCGATGTAATAGAGTCCTTGTAGCTTGCTACGACTCGTCTACATTCGCTGATGACCGACACCTGCTTTGTTGGGTCATGTATGCCTGTCCTTGTGCGGTGCTGCCACTTTTGTTTATGACTAGACATGTCGATCCGGGTTCTTTGACATTGGAATGCTAGCGACACTATTGCATACGTGAGTCAAAAGACGCAAACGGTCCCGGCTAAGGTAAGGCTACAGCCGTGGAGTTAACCGTGCGTGAGACCGCAAAGGGATGCGATGTGTTACAGGCTGGATTCCTATGGCTTAGGATCGGGGTCCCGACAACCTCCATGAAGGTACCACCTGAAGCAGAATCTAGAAGATTTCTAGAAACAAAGTTTAGCCCAGCATAGAAAGTTTGAATAATCATCCATAAGTTTAAACCAGGAGTAGGGAAATTTCTAATCATTGTTTTCATCCTCTCCCAAGCTTGTGCAACATGTTCTTGGTCATGTTATTGAAAATTCATAATCTGATTTCTAAGGGAGATGATCTTAGCAGGAGGAAAATATGTGGTAATAAAATCATCTTGACACTTATACCATGTTCCAATACTATTACGTGGTAAAGATGAGAACCAAGAATTGGCTTTATCTCGTAAATAAAAAGGAAATAATTTTAATTTCACAATATCGTTATCCATGTCAATTTTATTTTGCATATCACAAAGTTCAGCAAAGGTATTAAGATGAGGAGCAGGATCCTCATTAGGACTTCCCGAAAATTGATCTTTCATCACAAGATTCAGCAATGCACCATTTATATCATAAGCCCTCGCACTAGTGGCGGGTGGTAGAGGCGTGCTAATAAAATCATTAATATTAGAATTTGAGAAGTCACACAAATTATTAGTATAGTGAGACATGGTGACCGAGCAAGTAAAGCAACAAGCAGGACAAGTGAACTAGCAAGCAAAGAAGTAAACTACTGACTAGCAAAGGTAAATATTTTTTAATTTTTAATTTTTATGAAGCAAGCTAAATATAACATCAAATAAAAATGATAACAAGTGAATGCTAATTTCTGTGAAGTTACTTGATACTAGGTTGCTGATACTCCCCGGCAATGGTGCTAGAAATGCTTCCTGATACTTGTGACCTACGCCGGGTTTTCCGTGAAGAGGAACGGGTGATACAACACAATATATGTAAGTATTTCCCTCAGTTGAGAACCAAGGTTTATCGAACAAATAGGAGTAACAACCAGCCCCGTCTTCGGTGATTGCACAGAAATATGCAGAACACTGGCAGCCAACATGGGCAAGAGGGTTGTCGATCCCCTTGGACTTGTTATTTGCAAGAAAGTAATGTGTGTAGATGATAGTTTACAATTGTAAATGAAATGGAAAGTAAATAAAGGCAGTGAGGAAATTGTAGTGTTTGTAAATTTATAAGTTAATAGACCCGGGGGCCATAGTTTTCCCTATTGGCATCTCTCATGTAGTAGGCATATGGTAGGTAAACAAATTAATGTTGGGAAATAGATAGAAAAGCAGATAGTTATGTGATATTCACGGCAATGATCATATATGTATATATAGGCATCACGTCCATATGCAAATAGGTTGAATCCTGTCGGCACCTATTACTATTACTATGCCCATCGATTGCTATCGAGCATGCAACTAGAGTATTAAGTAAAACAGAGTAATGCGTGGAGAACAATGACCTGATGTAGACAAAGAGAATTGAATCAATATGAATTAACCCCATCGCTTTATCCTTAGTGGCAACAATATGTAGAAGTATCTTTTCCCCTTCTATCACTGGATATATAAACTCGTCAGATTCAAACCACTACAAGCACTACTCTCACTAAAGAAATATCAATCTAGTTCGCGAAACTATTTCAATTGATCAGAGAGATTTACCAAATTATCATAATCATGAAAATAAGAATCAAAATTAGAATTCCAAGAAGACTCTTATATTGAATAATCTGAACATAAATCCACAATTTATCAGATCCCAACAAATACAACGCACAAAAGAATTACATCGGATGGATCAAAGCGAATATGCGATCATCATTGTAGTGAAGATTAAGAGAGAGAGATAGACATCTAGGTACTAACTACGGACCCATAGGTCTATCGTAAACTACTCACGAACCACCATGGGAGCATAAAGGTTGATGTAGAGGTCCTCCGTGATCAACCCCCTCCGGCAGGGCACTGGAAGAGGGCTCCAGATGGCCTCATGGTAAAACGGAGACTTGCGGTGACAGAAAAAGTATACCAGGTGGCTTCCTAGGATTTTTGTGGTAATTGAGGATTTATAAAACGAAGAGGGTGTGGTCAGCACCATCGGCGTATCCTGTTGTGTGGTGGCTCCCTCGTGTGACCTCCAGTATCCTCCCGAAGGTTCCAGGCCTTCTTTTGGTGCAGAAAAAAATTTCATAAAACAGCTCTGGGGCAATTGGACTTCATTTCGTATTGTAAACTTTAAAATCCAAAAACATGTAGAAAACAAGATCTGACACTCGGCACTAGGTTAATAGCTTAGTGCTAAAAAATAATATTAATTGGTATAAAATACCCAAAAACTATACTAGGACGATAATATTATAGCATGGAACAATCAAAAATTAAAGATACGTTGGTGGACGGTTATCCATGTAACAAGTAAAGAAAAAATCAAAAATATAATAAATATTTTCTTACCGAATTCCAGTTACCAAGAATGCCACACTCTGTGACAACGACACCATAAAACAATCTTGATGACACACATGTATACGGGATCAATCATATTCCTTTTGATAAATAAGAGTTTTGAATCCAGCAAGGAGCAAAAGGTATTGACAAGCGGTGTTCACCAAGATATTTTCTGCAAGTGTTGTAATATGGTTTTGATAGATAGTGTGATAGTATATAATTGATAGCAAGTAACAAGTAGCAAAAGTAGCGAGGTGAAGCAAGTGGCCTAATACTTAATATTTCCAAGGACAAACTCGTAATACTTCTTATAGTGAGCAAAGCGTTCTCGAGGACACACGAGAACGTCATCTAGTTACATTCACTGTGATTCATTCACTCTCGTTCATTGCTTTAATAATTTATTATTTGGGTGGACTAGATCTAAGGTACCGTACTTAATTGGACTCATACCTACTTATGATTATACCCTCCCTGCAAGCATCTGCGACTACAAGAGGAATAATTAAGACAAATTTAACCATATCATCAAACACTTAGATCCAAAAAATCAGACCCTTAAAAACAATTCAGTATCTGGGGCTTAGGTTTTTGTCGCTCCCGCGACCCATCATCTACAAAGTAACTCTACAATGTCTTCATGTAGGATAAAATATGGTGAAGTTTCATGTAATCAACGTTCACATGACACCACTAGAGGAAGTTGAATACAACACATCATCAAATTATTGAATTAAAACCAAATTCACATGATTAATTATAACAAGACTTCGCCCATGTCCTCAAGAATAATAGAACTACTAAAAATCATAATTATGTTCATGATCAAAGGATATAAATTAGTGATTTGATACTTCCATTATCCATCATGAATTCTCATTGATATTTATGTTATTCTTGTCCATTATTCCTCATTATGACACAATTCTTATGTTGTTTCTCTATGAATGTGCAAGGTACACCACAGAGAAGGAAACTATCGGAAACTCGAATTCTAGACCTGAAAATCAAGAAGAAGTGGGAAAATCACTAGAGATTTTTGATGGAATATATAATTATTATTCGGTCGAAAATATACCATAGGGTGGCCACATGTTGGCCAGGAGCAAACAGGGTGCAACCACCCCCTGGCCACGCCGTATTGCCTCATGGGGACCCAGCAGGTCTCCCGACCCTTATCTTCTCCTATATGGTATGTTTTTACCTAGAAAAATCATAATCATACTTTCGGAATGAAGCATCGTCGTCTCAAGGCGGAAACCTGGGCAGAGGCCCTTTTTGCTCTATGGAACAAAGATTCTGCGAGGGGAATTCCTCCACGGGAAGGGGAGATCGAAGCCATTGTGAACACCAACTCCTCCTCCTTCGTGGGAGGACCAATCTTCATCAACATCTTCACCAGCACCTTCTCATCTTCAACCCTAGTTGATCTCTTGTATTTAATCTTTTTCTCAAAACCTAAGATTGGTACCTGTGGGTTACTAGCAGTGTTGATTAAATCTCGTAGTTGATGCTTGTTGGATTACTTGTTCGAAGATATTATGTTCATATCCTTGATCACCATTATTACTATGATCTTCAACATGATGATGAGGTGTGAGTAGTTAATATTGTTCCTAAGGACATGGGAGAAGTCTTGTTATAAGTAATCATGTGAAGTTGGTATTTGTTCGATATTTTGATGATGTGGACGTTGTTGCTTATCTTAGTGGTGTCATGTGAACGTTGACTACATGACATCTCACCATGTTATGTGACTAAGTGAAGGAATTGTCGAGTAACAAGTAGATGATAGGTTGTGAGATTGACAGAAGCTTAAACCCTAGTTTATGCGTTGCTTCATAAGGGGCTGATTTGGATCCACATGTTTCATGCTATGGTTAGATTTATCTTAATTGTTCTTTTGTAGTTACCGATACTTGCGAGAGGGGTTAATCATAAGTGGGTTGCTTGTTCAAGTAAGAACAACACCTTAGCACCAGTCCACACACATATCAAATTATCAATGTAATGAACGTGAATCAACTTAACATGCTGAACATGACTAGACAGTAATTCATATGTGTCCTCAGGAGCGTTGGCTTTATATAAGAGTACTTTAAGGCATGTCCTTTTCTATAAAAAGGATGGGCTACCTTGCTGCACACATTCTACTATTTTACTATTTTTAGTTATCACTTGCTATGAATTATCTTGCTACCAAGTTATCTATCACTATTACTTACAACACTTGCATGGAATACCTTACTGAAAATTGCTTGTCATTTGCTTCTGCTCCTCCATAGGTTTCACACTCTTACTTATCGAAACGACTACGATTGATACCCTATACTTGTGGTTCATAATGATTAAAAATCTGGATATGCAATCTTCCACACCAAGTAAATCAACTGACATCAAGTACAAGGTGTAATCAACACTACTACCACCCCTAGGTATCAACATGAGGTTTGATACAAAGACCGAGCACAAGAGATGAACTAGGGTTTGGAGCTGAGATGGGACTACTAAATATGTTGTTGAAGATGAACTCTCCCACGATGAGAGGAACGATGGTGATGACGAGAACTTTGATTTCCCCCTCTTGGAGGGATGTTTCCCCGACAGAAACATTCTGTCATAGAGCAAAAGTGCTCCTGCCGAGGTTGCACCTCGAGACGGTGGCGGCAGGTCCCAAAAGTCATCTCTTGCTTTTTTTTCCTAGGGTAAACACTTCATATATGAGCTCCACCGGAGGGCCAATGTGGGATCGACAAGCGTGGGTGGCGCGCCCCTAGGGGGCGCACCCATGGCTTGTGGGCCATTGAGGTTGTATCCACTACTTATTTGTTCCAGTATTTTTACATATTCCAAAATAAATCTCAGTATATTATCACATCATTTCGAGCTCCGTATAATTGATATCTTTGTTGTAGATTTTTTATGCCAAAATTCTAGCTATTGGTAATTACCTCTTTTGGTGTATCTTGCGTTTTAAGAGAGAAAAAGGAACTAGAATTGCATAATAAAGGTAATATGACTCCAAAACAAAATAAATAATAGATGGAAAACATGATGAATAAGATGTATCAAAGTTTATTGATACGTCCATTTTGCATCATGATTTCCTACTATTATGTACAATGTTTTTCATCATTATGATGCAATTCGTATGCCTCTTTTCTCTTAATTTCCAACATTTAGAAGAGGGTATTTACTGAGGTAGATGGAATTCGGGCTCGAAAAAGATACAACATAGATAACAATTCTCTAGAGGTCTGATGACCTGACAAATTATAGATAATTATTTTGGAACATATAAAAATACTGGAAAGAATAAACTCCGTCCAAGATCAACTGCGGGCCACAAGGGTAGGGCGGCCCCTACCCCCTAGGCACTTCCTCCACCCTAGTGGATCCCACGTGGGATCTCAAGTGCCCGTCTTCTGCTATACGAGGCCATTTTCCGTAGAAAAATAGTGCGCCACCGTCTTGAGGCGGAACCTGGGCAGGAGCACCTTTGTTCTCCGGTGGAGCAATTCTGTCAAGGATACTTCCCTTCGAGAGGGAGAATTCATTGCCTTCTTCATCACAAACGTTCCTCTCATCATGGGAGGACTCATCTCAATTAACATCTTCAACAACACGATATCATCTCAAACCCTAGTTCATCTCTTGTATTCAATCTTTGTCCCAAAACCTCGAATTGGTGCCTCTGGGTTACGAAACTTCTCCAATGTATCAACATCTCCAAACACTTCTCCTCTTGGTTTGGACTCTAATTTGCATGATTTGAATGAAACTAATCCATACTGACGTTGTTTTTAGTAGAACTACCATGATGTTGCTTTTGTGCAGAAATAAAAGTTCTCATAATTGCACAAAACGTTTTGGATATTTTTTATGGAATACATAAAAATAATGGATCGAAGATCGACCAGTGGGGGCCACTAGATGTTGCCAAGGCAAGAGGGCGTGCCCACCCCCTAGGGTGCGCCCGCTTACCTTGGTAAGCCCACATGGCTCAACCGACCATAATTCCAGGCCTATAAATTCCTTTTCCCCGAGATAAAAATAGGAGAGAAACTTTTATCGCATTTTGCGAGATGGAGCCGCCATGACCTCCCATTCTTCCCAGGAGGGCTGATCTAGAGTCCATTTGGGGCTGCAGAGAGGGGGATTCATCACCCTCGTCATCACGAGCCCTTCTTCATCAACACCCCCATGATGCTCACAATTGAGAGTGAGTAATTCCTTTGTAGGCTTGTTGGATGGTGATGGGGTTGGATGAGATTTATCATGTACTAATGTTATTTTGATAGGGTTTGATCTCTAGTATCCACCATGTTTTGAGATTCATGCCGCCATGACTTCGCTATGCTTAATGCTTCCACTAGTGTCCGAGTGCCATTATTTTAGATCTGGACCTATTATGTCTTCATGAATATGAGAGTGTTTTGGATCCTATATTGCAAGTTGTATGCACCTATTACGTGTCATGTTCTGGATACCCCAATGTGACAATAATTGGGATTATTTCTGGTGATTATCGTAGTTTGACGAGTTCATGTATTCACTGTGTGTTAATGCTTTGTTTCGGTTCTGTATTAAAAGGATGCCTTGATATCCCTTAGGTTCCTTATGGACCCCACTGCCACACGTGGGTAGGACAAAAGGTCTCATGCAAGTTCTTATTATAAGCATGTATGACTACCTACGGAATACATGCCTATATTACATTGATGAATTGGAGCTAGCTTTGTGTCTCTCTAGTATGTAATTTTTACATGATGGATGTTATCCAATATAATTTTCCATCACCAATCCAAATGCCTATGCTTCTCTTATATTGGTTCTTGCTAGGTTACCGTTGTTGTAACTGTTGTTACGCTCACTACAAAACTGTTGTTGTTACTGTTACCATTCGTATTACTATTTTGTCGTGCTACTAAACTTTTCATACAGAGGAAGTCCGAGTGTGGTTGAATGGACAACTCAACTGCTAACACCAATAAATATTCTTTGGCCCCCATTGTGTGAAAACAATAAATTAGGGTATAATACTACAAAGGCGGTTGCTATCCCCTACACTTGTGGGTTATCAAGACTAATTTCTAGCACCATTACCGGGGAGCATGGATCTATTTATTGAGTTCACTTGAAAATATACAATTGTCACTATGATGAATCTAAGAGATACTAGAACCAAGATCACACCCTATAATATGAGGGGAGGTAAGGAACTGCCATCTAGCTCTGCATTTGATTCACCTACTATTTTGAATCACCTTATGACACCACCACTTGTTGCTCGTTCTGAAATGTCACAAGTACTTGATGATGTACTTCTAAATTTCCTGAAAATCATGATGATGCTACTACTATGCTTGATGAAACTGAAACTATGCCACTTAATTAATTACTTGATAATCATATTGCTAAAGCTAGAGAAACTGGAAATGTTGAAACATACGAGAACTATGATTCACCTATTATGCCTAGCTCTCCTAATAGATATGATATGCCTGATGAACCTGAGGGTTATGTTAAGGATGTGGACATAGCTAGAGAGTTTCTTGCTTGTAATGATATTGATGATTTAAGAAAAATTCTTTGCAAATTGCCAAAAAAATCTATGATGGAGAAAATGTAACATGATCCAATATTTGCTACTTCTATTATATGTGTGATAAGGATTACCATAGAAGACGATGATCCTTTTCATGGTTATGAAACTGAAGCTGATGTGGAACACCTTACTAAATTGCATGATATTGCCACCTTGTTTGCTCTTGAGGAAAAGATTCATTACTACTATATACTTTAAAATTTTCCTTTCTCACTAAAAGGTGATGCTAAGAATTGGTTCGATACTCTTGCTCCTGGTTGTGTGTGTAGCCCCCAGGATATGATTCGTTACTTCTGTTAAAAATATTTTCCTACTCATAAGAAACAAGTTGATTTGCATGAAATATTTAACTTTGCGCAAATTGAAGAAGATAATCTCCCTCAAGCTTGGTGGAGGCTTCTCCAGATGCTTAAAGCTTTGCCTGATCATCCTCTTAATAAAAATGAAATACTTGATATCTTTTATAATGGACTCAACTATGTTTCTAGGGACTACCTAGATAGTAGTGATGGTTGTGTTTTCTGGGAACGAACTATTGGAAAAGCTAAATAATTATTGAATAATATATTGAGAAATGCTAATGATTGGACACTTCCCAAACCACCATCGGAACCTATTCAAAATAAGAGACATATTCTATTCCTCAGTCTAGATATATGCAAGAAGCCAAGAGATCTATGAAAGAAAAAGGTAACAAATCTAAAGATGTCAAGAATTTACCACATATTGAAACACATGGACTTGATACCCCTACCCAAGTATTGGAGGTATATTCTCTCTGTAGATTTGATGTAAGGGATATACCTTACACTAAAACTCCTAGACAATGCATGGATGAATTTGATAAATACATTGTTAAGCAAGAACATATTAATAATTATGTTAAAGATCAACTACAAAGTAATGCCATGATGATTGATTGCTTGAGTGACTTAATGTTTAGCATCTCTATTGATGTTATAGGTTAAGGTAAACATGCATCCATGGTTCATAGTCAACTAGACCAAGTTGCTAAGTCACAAAATGATTTTCTTGCTGAAATGAATGGTAACCCAAATGATCATGATGTTAGAGTAATGATTAAAGGAGGTAGAATGACTTAGGAACCTCTCTATCCTAAAGGTAACCCTAAAAGAACTGAACAAGATTCTCAGATAATTAATGATGATGCACCTGGTCCATCTAAAAAGAAAAAGAAAAAGAAAAATGATAGGACTTCGCGTGCTTCTAGTGAACCTGTTATAGAAAAAACTACTAAGAATCATAATGATGTTTCTCTTTCTGATGCTGAGTCTCAACCTGGTAGTGAGCATTCACCTAGTGATAATGATAACGATAATGATAGCAATGATGTTGATGTAGATGCTCAACTAGATAATGATAAAGAACCTCGTAACAATGTGGAAATACAACCTGTTGATAATCTTGATAACGCATATCCCAAAAATAAACGTAATGATAAAAGGGACTTTGTTGATAGAAAACATGGTAGATAAAGAGAGCCATGTGTTCAGAAACCCATGACATTCCCTCGTAAGCCTTCTAAGAATAAGGATGAGGAGGATTTTGAGCTCTTTGCTGCAATACTTAGACCTGTCTTTTTGCGCACCCGCTTGACTGATATTTTAAAAATGCCTCCATATGCTAAATATATGACATATATTATCACCAACAAAATAAAGATACCTGAAAATGAAGTTCCCACCATGCTTGCTAATTATTATTTTCATGGTAGACTGCCTAAGAAGTTGGGAGATCCAGGTATACCCACAATACCATGTTCCATTAAACAAAGTGATGTCAAAACTTCTTTATGTGATTTGGGAGTTGGTATTGGTGTTATACCTTTCGCTCCATATAAAAGACTTGTTTTGAATAATCCCACACCTACTGAAATATCTTTGCAAATGGCTGATAAATCCACTCTATACCTATTGTAATATGTGAGTATGTCCCTATTACAGTTGAAAATGTTACTATCTTAAAAGACTTTGTTATTCTTGATATGCCCGAGGACGATAACATTCCGATTATCCTTGGTATAACCTTTCTAAATACCGCAAGGACGGTTATCGATTGCAGCAAAAACAAGGTTACTTTTCATGTGAATGGTAAACAACATATAATGCATTTTCCAAAGAAACAAGCTTCGGTGATTAATATTAATACTATTGTGCAAGTTGCCACAATTAGTATCGAATGGTTTAAATTTTCACTTCCTACTACCATGAATAAATATGATATTCTTATTGTTGGGGAGATACAAATCCCCATTCAGGTAACTTAGTGTTATACAGAAATTCTTCGATTTCATGTCAATTGGGATTGGTTTGTTAATAAGACTTGTGGTCGCTGAATTTAGTAAGGACAACCTTCTATACCTATAATTTACTCTCTCATACTTATAGTTTATAAAATAAATAGCCATGATTACCCTATTTTCTGAATTATCAGTGCAATAAAAATGGCCCAAAAATGAAAGTGTTGAGAATACAGCAAAATTTCTATGTGATTTTTTCTGAAATACTTAAGAATATCTCGAGCTCAAAGCACCCTAGGTGGTTCTCGTCTTGCTCCCAAGGCAACATGACTCGGCCACCCCCTTAGGGCGCACCAAGATGCCTTGGAGGGGACCACAGGGACCCCTCACTTTACTATTTATCCCACTTCATCTCTTACCTCTAGAAATTAATTCCGGTTGTTCTCTCCCTCGTGTTCTTGCTTCCAAACCTGAGATTTTTGATCTCTTTGCTCGGAACTCTGTTTCCAAAACTGTTTTGAGGGATTGCTCCTTGATATGCGACTCTCCCATTACTCCAATTAGTTTTTTCTTTAGTGAACTGTATTTCGCATATTTTGATGTTCTTGGTGCTACTGAAATTATCTTGGATGTTAAATTCTTTGAGTTCCAAGTAGTGTGAATGCTTGATATGATCTCTAGGCATCTATATGAGTAGTTGCTATCAATCTTACAAAGTTTTTTTGACATAATTTTGTGGCCTAAAAATTTCTGATATTTGTTCTTAGGAGAATGAACATCTTTAGGAGGAGTTCTTCAATGAGAAAGTCCTCTAGAGAATCATCATGTGGAAGCTCAGTAAGGCAAGTGTTTGTTGAGCCAAGGACAAGTTTACTGAGCATGGAAGACACTAAATCGTGTCGCTCGCCATGTAATGAGTTTATGCTGGGCACCTATATTAAGGAATAATTCCATCAATATATTTATAATACTGACCTCACCGCTTTCCTCATAGATAAGTGCACCCAACATTATAATCTTACCCATTCATTCACACAAAGGTTTGAGTATCACTCTCGTACGTCTCCAACGTATCTATAATTTTTGATTGTTCCATGCTATGGTATTATATGTTTTGGATGTTTTATATGCATTTATATGTTGTTTTATATTATTTTTGGGACTAACCTATTAATCTAGAGCCTACTACCAGTTTCTATTTTTTCCACGGTTTTGAATATTGCAGATAAGGAATATTAAACGGAGTCCAAACGAAATAAAATATTCCGAAAGATTTTTTTTGGACCAAAAGACACGCAACACACTTGGAGTAGGGGGGAAGGCAGTTGCCGGGAGGCCACAAGCCTGCAGGGCGTGACCTAGGGGTGTGGCCGCACCCCCTCGCTTGTGGGCCCATTGCAGGTCTCCTAACCCTAATTCTTGGCCTATAAATTCCCAAATATTCCAGTATTGCCAAAAAGAGCCACAAAAATACTTTTACGCCGCCGGGAGCCTCTGTTCCCGAGAGATCCAATCTGGGAGCCTTCTCTGGTAATCTATTGGAGAGGGAATTGATCATGGAGGGCATCTACATCTACTCCATTGCCCTTCCGATGATGTGTGAGTAGTTCACCACATACCTATGGGGCCATAGCTAGTAGCTAGATGGTTCTTCTCTCTCTTTGATCTTCAATACCATGTTCTTCATGATCTTCATGGAGATCTATCCGATATAATACTCTTGTGCGATGTGTTGATCAAGATCCGATGAATTGTGAGTTTATGTTCAGATTATCCATGAATATGATTTGATTTCTTCTGAATTATTATATGCATGATTTTTTCATATCTTTGCAAGTCTCTTTGAATTATTTGTTAGGTTTGGCCAACTAGATTGGTAATTCTTGCAATGGTAAAGTGCTTAGTTTTGGGTTCAATCTTGTGGTGTCCTCACCCAGTGACAGTAGGGGTAGCGAGGCACGTATTGTATTGTTGCCATTATGGGTAAAAATATGGGATTTTCATCCTATTGCTTGAGTTTATCCTTCTACATCATGTCATCTTACTTAATGCGTGACTATGTTCTTCATGAACTTAATACTCTAGATGCAGGCAGGAGTCGGTTGATGTGTGAAGTAATAGTAGTAGATGCAGAATCATTTCGGTCTACTTGATACAGACGTGATGCCTATATGCATAATCATTTCCTTGGATATGTTCATAATTGTTTGCTTTTCTATCAATTGCTCGATAGTAATTTGTTCACCCACCGTATTATTTTCCTTTATGAGAGAAGCCTCTAGTGAAAACTATCGCCCCCAAGTCTATTTTCCATATCATATTTTCAGATCGATAAACGAAAAATACCAAAAATACTTTGCTGCAATTTATTTACTTTAGTTTTACTTTTCAGATCTACAAATATTTTATATCTATCTCTATCAGATCTCATCCTTGCAAATAAATCTAAAGGGATTGACAACCCCTTTATAGTGTTGGGTGCAAGTGTTTGATTCTTTGTGTAGGTACTACTATTGGAGTCTTGCTTGTTCCTCCTACTGGATTGATACCTTGGTTCACAACAAACTGAGGGAACTACTTATCTACTTCGCTGCATCACCCTTTCCTGTTCAAGGGAAAACCAAGGCAAGCTCAAGAGGTAGCAAGAAGGATTTCTGGCGCTGCTGCCGGGGAGGATACATAGCGAGATTATCAAGTATCCATCACAAAATCATCTCTTGCATTTACTCTATTTGCCACTTGCCTCTCGTTTTCCTCTCCCCTACTTCTAAAAAGATTTTTAGAAAATACCAAAAAGATTTGCCTTTTTATTCTCCCCTTTTCCGTTCGTCTTTTTGTTTGCTTGCTTGTGTGCTAGATTGATTGCTTTGTCATGATGGCTCAAGAGAATACCAAGTTATGTGATTTTTCCACTACTGATAATAATGATTTTATTAGTACTATGATTGCTCCCGCCACTAGTGGGGAATCTTGTGAAATTAATGTCGCTTTGCTCAATCTTGTTATGAAAGAACAATTTTCTGGCCTTCCTTGTGAAGATGTCGCATCCCATCTAAATACTTTTGTTGAGTTGTGTGATATGCAAAATAAGAAAGATGTGGATAATGAAATTGTTAAATTAATGCTATTTCCTTTCTTACTACGAGATCGTGCCAAACCTTGGTTTTCATCTTTACCTAAAAATAGTATTGATTCATGGAATAAGTGTAAAGATGATTTTACTTCCAAGTACTTCGTGTCCGCTAAGATTATCTCCCTTAGGAACGATATAATGAATTTTAAGCAACTTGATCATGAGCATGTTGCACAATCTTGGGAGAGGATGAAACTACTGATTAGGAATTGCCCCGCGCATGGTTTGAGCTTATGGATGATTATAAAACTTTTTATGCGGGATTGAATTTTCCTTATAGAAATATTTTAGATTCAGCCGTGAGTGGTACTTTTATGGAAATCACATTATGAGAAGCTACTAAACTCCTAGATAATATTATGGCAAATTACTCTCGATGGCATACCAAAAGATCTCCTACTAGTAAAAAAGTGCATACTTGTGTTAAAGCTTGTGATTCCCGTAGCATGCATGTATGGTGAACCGTTATGTGATGAAATCGGTGCATGACGTGTTTAATGATTGTGAACCTTTGTGTGGAGGTCGGGATCCCGCGATGGTTAACTCCTACCAACCCTTCCCCTACGAGCATGCATCTAATACTTTTCTTCGGTAACTACTAGGCTTTTGCAAAAAGTATGTGAGTTCTTTATGACTAATGTTGAGTTCATGGATTATACGCACTCTCACCCTTCCACCTTTGCTAGCCTCTCTAGTACCGCGCAACTTTCGCCGGTACATTAAACCCACCTTCCTCAAAACAGCCACCATATATTTTCCTCAAAACAGCCACCTGATGACAAGTTGATGGATATACTTCTTTCCCCTCGTTGGATACCCCAAGTGGAAGCTGGAGATGTAGTTAGCAGCAGATTTCCCTTACACGGAGACTGTAAGGTTCGTCGAACCATAAGGACTTCTAGGCTCAACAAGTAGGTGTCTTCCACCCTGGCGCTAGGAGAAGACGTGGACCTCCACACACAACAAATAACTATGCTCCCAACGAGTACAGATAGGTTGTCAATCTCTCTGGCATTGTAGTTTGCAAAGGATCAAAATAGAAGCGGGAACGCAATAGTGATTGCAACAGAAAAGTAAATGAAAGCGGTAAATGATGGAGGTGTAAACAATGATGGTGATATGGACCGGAGTCACATGATGTTCACTAGTGATGCCTCTCTCCCAAAAGACGATAAACAACCATGCTTGGGTAAACAAATCACAGTTGGGCAATTGACAGAATTATGATCGCTCCGCAATGCTAGTTATGCTACTTGATAGTTAGAGGTTCAATAGTAATGGGCAGTACGCCAAGACAAGTAGACCGTTTATTGATCAGGATATACTTACTAATCATCCACCTGAAGATATCTATCGAGAACATCTCTCCGGTATTAAGTTGCGAGCCCCACCCAAAGTGTAAAATCAAAGCAACGGACAACTACATTAACGAACTATGCGTAAGGTAAACAATCCTTGCAACCGTGGTCACAAGCACCGTTGTTTTCTCCCTGGTGGAAACAAGCACATCCCCTAGTCTCATGTTTCTGTCACTCAAGCTAGACATGGAGGGGCATGAACCCACAATGATGCATAACGCTCGCTCTTGGAGTTACAATCTACTACTTGGACGAAGCAATAAAAAGAAATGGAGAACATGCATGAATCACTGAGGAACATAATATAAATTGATAATTGAATATATAACTCATAACAATCTGAACATAATCTCATAATCCATCGGATCCCAACAAAACGAGCATATCAATAGCAAGAGAATTACATAGATGCCTTGATCATGTAGGGGAGCTCACAAGGCCTAACCATTGGAGCACAAAATTGGAGAGAAGACATCACATAGCTACTGGTCATGGACTCATGGTCCAAGGAGGACTACTCACGACACGTCCGGGAAGCGTCCGTGGCAGTGGAGAAGCTCCGGGAGGTCAGTCCTCCCTCTGGCATGGTGCCGGGAAGAGGTCTCGTGACGATCCCGATCTCGGGAGCGCTGTGGCGGTAGAACGATGGAGAAATTTGCGATTCGAAAAAGTCTGCGAGGGTTTCCTCTCGGGACTCTAAATATAGGCCAAAGGAGGGCACTGGAGGAGGTGGGACCCACCCAAGCGACCTCCTGGCGCGGCCTAGGGCCTGACCGCGCCAGCACGCCGCCTGGGAGGCCCGTGGCCCTCCTTCGATGATCGTGAAGTTTCTGTTTCGCTGATTTTTTATATATTTTTTCTTGATTTTTTCGGGCTTTGGAAAATTGAGTAAAAGCCCCTGTAAAATAAATATCACCAGACAAAAACTCGCACTGGGTGCACTGAGTTAGTAGGTTAGTCCAAATATGTGTAAAATGATATAAAAGTGTAGCAAAACATATAACAATGTCACCCAAAAGATCATGGAACAAGCAGAAATGCTAGATACATTTGGGACGTATCGATATCCCCAAGCTTAATTTCTGCTCGTCCTCAAGTAGATAAATGATAACACAATAATTTCTGTGGTGACATGCTAACACACATATAAGAACTTCAAAGTAAAGCAAGTAAGATATGCAATTCAAGGCAATATGATAACAAGCAAGAGTTTATATCTAGTATTGAAATTAGCAAAGTAAGAACATAAAGGTGCAAGACCTCTCGCTGTCCGTGACTCGAATGTCCCCAAATAGAGTTTGCTGCAAGAAGTGGGAGATGGGTTGAGATCATAAAATATATTTTATTAATTTAGAACCCAATCTACTAAACTTCACACTTAGTCTCCTTCGGAATCTTATTTTGAATCATCCCCAGACCACTAGTCAGGCACAATTCAAAATGATCCTCTCCCTTTCAACTTTGAGCACTCATGCAATGGATGAGCGTAAGCAAGATATGTTGGCACTTAGGATGGCAAATAGAATAATGATGGGTAAGGAAGACAAAAGGGTGTGAAAGGCTCACATCAATGAGGACAACCATAGGGGAGAGAAAGCCAAATGATAGATATTATGTGAGGAGTAGGGATTTCCATGTAACGGATGCACATATGAGCTAGGGTAAGCTCTCGAATGGAACTAGTGGGGGTGCATCCAACTTGTTGGCTCATGAAGACCTAGAGCTCATTTGAGGAGGCTCATCATTGGAATATGCAAACCAAGTTCTATAGTATAAGGGTCCCCACATAGTTATGCATGAATGATAATCTCTATGTAGTACCAATATAGCAATGGAGTACGAGTGTGGATCTTTCAAAAGGAATAGTAGTGTTGCCCCTTCTCTCTTTTTATTTCTTTATTTCTTTTTTTTGTGGCCTCTTTGGCTCTTTCGTTTTATCTCTCATTTGTCCGCTTTGGGATCTTTTGTTTGTCCTCTTTGGGATCTTTTCCTCAATTAAGGGCAACACTCTATGTTTTACATGAATAAAAAGAAAAATCATCACACTTTATAAGAAGTACTCAACATAAAGACAAGTGAAAACTATCATGATGTATGTAAATGTATGCCTCTTCCTGTGTAGCAGGATAGGCAATGATACTAGCGTGTTATGTAGCAGTAATAATACGATCAAGCAAAAGCATGTATGACATGAAGATCAAGTCATGAGATGGTGGATGTTGCATGGCAATGTATCTCGGAAAGGCTATGGAAATGCCTTAATAGGTAGGTATGGTGGCTGTTTAGAGGAAAGATATAATGAGGCTTATGTATGATAGAGCGTATCATGTCATGGGTTTGGATGCACTGGCGGAGTTTGCACGAACTCTCTGTGTGAGAAAGGGCAATGCACGGTACCAGAGAGGCTAGCAAAATATGGATCGTGGAAGTGCCAACAATCGAATACTCACATTACTCCGGAGAACTCATACACTTATTATCGGTAACTCTCTATCTAGTTAGGAGATTCACAAAGAGACAAGTACCCCGAGGAGGAGTGTTTGGGGGTTTGGTTATCCTTGCGCATCTTCGACTCATGGTAACGTGAGGGTACTCTATATATTCCAACCCCTCCAGAGGTTAGCGATCAATTTAATAGCTAGTGTTCTCAACTAATTTTTAGTTTTTGAAAAACACATGGATTTCCCAAAGTATGACACCTATCACTAGTAGGATCAAGCTCTTGGCACCAATAGTCCAAACATTACTCAAATCAATACCTCAAAACTATTGCAGGTTACTACTATACTTAAATAGCAATCTCAATTACCTACTCATGCAAGCCACACAACTCAGTGCAACGAGCCAAATCTCTAAACAAGATAAGCATGATATCTCAAGAGAGTTCCAAAATCAACCTAAATAAAAGCTATTAAAAATATAAGTATGAAAACTAAGAGCTAAGCATGACAGTAGCTACGAAAAGATGAAGAACACACAAAAAGATAAGCATGAAAACCTATGTTGTGTTCTAGAGTGGAATGGAGTGTGTGTCTCTCCGAAACACGGTAGCCTAGGTTCTCACTTGTTATGGACAGCAAGCAAAACTAAAACAAACTAAAAAGTAAAGAGCGAGACGCTCCAAGCATAGCACATATCATATGAAGTGATAAAAATATAGCATGGAGGTGGACGAACTGATGATTGTTGATAGAGAAGGGGATGCATGGGAGCACCCCAAGCTTAGATGCTTGAGTCTCCTTGAATATTTCTTGGGGTGCATGGGGGCATCCCCAAGCTTGAGCGCTCGACACTCCTGTATCTTCTTTCATCATCTCTCCCATTGCATACTTGAAAACTCCCTTCATACTAAACTCATCATAAGCTGATTAGAGTGGTTAGTACCCTTAATAAAATAATTCGTTACCTGCTGGAAATAAATATTTTCACTAAAAGCTACTGCTTCTCATTGTTTCCAAAATATTTTTGCAAATAAAAAGCAATCTTAGGATTCGCAAAACAGTGCAAACACAAAACATGGCACAATCTGTGAAAAACAGAACAACCAGTAGTAAATAATTTATTCGGGGCACTTGTGCAACTCAAATCAAAAAACTCAGAACATATGCCAGAAAGGAAATTATATAGGTCATGCTGTCCAAAAAGCTCAGATGAAAAAGATGATCAGGTGTTTTTTGGTGAATTTTTCCGTCAAGCAGACAAAATCTGTTTTTGGACAACATGTCAGAACTTTTGAACTTTCTTGCAATCGCAAGCTATAACTTGGCACAAAGCTTAAAAATAAAGATACAATGATGTTGCTACAGTGGCAACAAGCATCAAGACCGCTAAAACAAAAAGTAAAAAAACAAATTGGTTTGCCTCCCAACAAACGCTTTCTTTTATGCCTTTTAGCTAGGCATAATGCAAGAAGATCAAGTGTTATCAATTCCAAAAGAATAACATGCCTGAGTAATGGACTCATAAGGTAACTTAATCTTCTTTCTAGGGAAGTGTTCCATTCCCTTTTTAAGAGGAAATTGGAATTTAAAATTCCCTCTTTGATGTCAATGATAGCACCAACGGTGCGGAGAAAAGGACGTCCCAAAATAATTGGACAAGAAAGATCACATTCAGTGTCCATAATAAGAAAATCAATGGGCACATAATTATCAATGAAAATAATAAGAACATCATCAGTTCTCCCTAAAGGTTTCTTTATGTAAGAATCAACAAGACGAATACCAAAACAAGATGGATCATAAGGTTTCCAATCAAGCATATCATACATTCTTTTGGGCATAACGGAGGCACTTGCTCCAACATCACACAAAGCAAAGCAAGAGATACTATTCAATTTTATTTTGACCATAGGATCCGAACCATCTTCTAGTTTCCTAGGAATAGAAGTCTCTAGCTTGAGTTTCTCCCCCTAGCTTTGATAAGAGCAATGGTAATATGCTCGGTGAAGCCAATATTGAGTGTACTAGTGTGGGGGTCTTTAGCCATTCTTTGCAAAAGGTGATAACTTCAGAGAGACTACAATTGTCAAAATCAAGATTACTACCATTAATTAAAGTGATAGTAATGTCATCCAAGCTCATTCTTTTGGCAGTCTCTAAATTCATAGGACTTTCTTGTCCTATAGTTGAGGTATTAGCATCACCATTAATAGGTCCATTGGGACTAGGAGTGCGATGGGTGCTAAAAGTTTTGATATCCTCAACAACTTGTATAGTAGCAATGGTAGTGTGTGTAGGAAGGCTCTTAGTTCTCTCTTCCTCTTCCTTTTCTCTAGCCCATCTATCTTTAAGTTTGGCTAGCATTCTTAAGTTCTCATTAATTTGGACTTGGATATCTTTCATTGGTGTGGTGTTCCTTTCCTGAAGTGGGGAAGTTCTAATTATAAGCATCTCTACATCATGAGCTATGTTGTCCACCTTCAAAGAGAGACTATCTAATATTTCTAGTTTCTCTTCTACACTCTTGTTGAAGGCTTTTTTAGAAGTGATAAATCTTTAAGCTTGCTCTCTAATTCAGAAGTGGAGTTTTTGGTGCTAGGATAATTGTTGTTGTTCCCATAGTTGTTGGATGGGAACGGTCTAGGATTGTTACCAAAATTACACCTATAAGAATTGCTATTGAAGTTGTTCCTAGAAATAAAATTAACATCCACTTGCTCTCTTTCTTGAGCAACCAAAGAATTTAAAGGAACGTCACGAGGATCAATAGGAGCTTGCTTAGTAAGTAGAGTCATGATCATGTCAACGTTATCATTAAGGAAGGAAATCTCCTCAATAGAGTTTACCTTCCTACCTGTTGGTGCTCTCTCGGTGTGCCATTGAGTATAATTTGTCATCATCTCGTCCAATAGCTTTGTGGCAGCACCAAGTGTATTTTACATAAAGGTTCCTCCCGCGGCTGAGTCTAACAGATGCTGTGAGGAAAAGTTCAATCCTGCATAAAAAGTTTGGATAACCATGTGTAGGGCAATTCTTAACAAGAGATTTCATACGTTCCCAAGCTTGAGCAACATGTTCATTATCCAGTTTCCTAAAATTCATAACGTTACTCCTAAACTGGATAATCTTAGCAGGCGGGTAATACTTCCCAATAAAAGCATCTTTGCACTTATCCCAAGAATTTATGCTATTCCATGGCAAAGATTGAAGCCACACTTTAGCTCCTCCTCTCAAGGAAAAAGGAAAAAGCTTAAGTTTAACAATATCACCATCTACTTATTTATAATTTTGCATATCACAGAGCTCAACAAAATCGTTCAAGTGCAAAGCACCAGCATCTCCAGGACCGGAGAATTGATCTTTCATAACAAGGTTCAGCAGAGCAGGTTTAATCTCATAGGACGTGGCTCCAGTGGCGGGAGCAGCAATAGGTGTGTAGATAAAGTCATTGTTGTTGTGACTAGTGAAGTCACACAACTTGGTGTTTTCAGTGGAGTCCATAGCAGCGGCACCAAGCAAGACAAAGCAACTATTTTTGTTTTGTTTTTGGTATAAGGCTCTAAAGCAAAAACTAGAAAGCAAACTAACAAGACTAAAAAGAAAAGGTAAAAGATAGTGTGCAACTCCCCTATCTTGAAGACTAGAGTCCCCGTCAGCGGCGCAAGAAATTCGCTTGATGGCGAGTTGATGGATATACTTCTCGCCCCTCGTTGGATACCCCAAGTGGAAGGTGGAGATGTAGTCAGCAGCAGATTTCCCTTATACAGAGACTGTAAGGTTTATCGAACCAGAAGGACTCATAGGCTCAACAAGTAGGTGTCTCCACACCGGCGCTAGTAGAAGACCTGGAACTGCACACACAACAAATAACTTTGCTCCCAACGAGTACAGATAGGTTGTCAATCTCTCCAACCTTGTAGTTTGCAAAGGATCAAAACACAAGCGGGAAGGTAATAGTGATTGCAACGGAAAAGTAAATGAAAGCGGTAAATGATGGAGGTGTAAACAATGATGGTGATATGGACCGGAGTCACATGATGTTCACTAGTGATGTCTCTCCCCCAAAAGACGATAAACAACCATGCTTGGGTAAACAAATCACAGTTGGGTAATTGATAGAATTATGATCGCACCGCAATGCTAATTATGCTACTTGATAGTTAGAGGTTCAATAGTAATGGGTAGTACGCCAAGACAAGTAGACCGTTTATTCATCAGCATCTACTTACTAATCATCCACCTGGAGATATCTATCCAGAACATCTCTCCGGTATTAAGTTGCTAGCCCCACCCAAAGTGTAAACTCAAAGCAACGGACAACTACATTAACGAATTATGCATAAGGTAAACAATCCTTGCAACCGTAGTCACAAGGACCGTTGTTTTCTCCCTGGTGGCAACAATCACATCCCCTAGTATCTTGTTTCTATCATTCAAGCTAGACATCGAGGGGCATGAACGCACAATCATGCATAACGCTCCCTCTTGGAGTTACAATCTACTACTTGGCCAAAGCAATAAAAAGAAACGGAGAACATGCATGAATCACTAAGGAACATAATATAAAAGGATAATCAAATATATAACTCATAACAATCTGAACATAATCCCATAATCCATCGGATCCCAACAAACCGAGCATAGCAATAACAAGAGAATTACATAGATGCCTTGATCATGTAGGGCAGCTCACAAGTACTAACCATTGAAGCACAAAATTGGAGAGAAGACATCCGATATCTACTGGTCATGGACTCATGGTCCAAGGAGGACTACTCAAGGCACGTCCTGGAAGCGTCCGTGGCATAGGAGAAGCTCCCGGAGGTCAGTTCTCCCTCCGGCAGGGTGCCGTGAAGAGGTCTCCTGACGCTCCCGATCTCGGGAGCGCTGCGGCGACGGAACGATGGAGAAATTTGCGATTCCAGAAAGTCTGTGAGGGCTTCCTCTCGGAACTCTAAATATAGGCCAAAGGAGGGCAGCGTAGGAGGTGGGACCCACCCAGGCGACCTCCTTGCGCGGCTAGGCCAACGATGGAGAAATTCGCGATTCCAGAAAGTCTGCGAGGGTTTCCTCTCGGGACTCCAAATATAGGCCAAAGGAGGGCACAGGAGGAGGTGGGACCCACCCAGGCGACCTCCTGGGGCGGCCTAGGGCCTGACAGCGCCAGCAGGCCGCCTGCGAGGCCCCTGGCCCCCCTGTGGCCCTCCTTCGGTGATCCGAAAGCTTCTGTTTTGCTGATTTTTTATATATTTTTTCTGGATTTTTTCAGGCTTCAGAAAATTGGGTGAAATCCCCTGCAAAATAGACATCAGCAGACACTAACTGGCACTCGGTGCATTGAGTTAATAGGTTAGTCCAAATATGTGTAAAATGATATAATACTGTAGCAAAACATATAACAATGTCACCCAAAAGATCATGGAACAAGCAGAAATTATAGATACGTTTGGGATGTATCACCACAATACCTACCTATTATGGCATTTTCATAGCCATTCCGAGATATATTGCCATGCAACACCACCGTCCCGTTTTTATGACACGCACCATCCCTTCCATATTTCTTATAGTGTCACACTTTTGTTCTAGTTATCGATTTGTAATCTTTGATTTGTAAGTAAATAAAAGTGTGATGATTTGCATTATTAGAGCATTGTCCCGTGTGAGAAAAGGATGATGGAAGCTATGATTCCCTTACAAGTTGGGATGAGTCTCCGGACTTTACAAAAAAAAGAGGCCAGCGAAGCCCAAAAAATATATAGAAGAGGCCATAGAAGCCCATCCAAAAAAATGAGAGAAAGAGAGAAGGGACAATGCTACTATCTTTTTCCACACTTGTGCTTCAAAGTAGCACCATGTTCTTCATAAAGAGTCTCCTATGCTGTCACTTTCATATAACTATTGGTATACATATTTTGCACAACCACTTAGTTTTCTTTTTGAGCTTTCATACACTTATAGATCTTGTGCATTTGTTGCATAGCAATCCCTACATACTCACATTAATATCTATTGATGGGCATCTCCATAGCCCGTTTATATGCCTAGTTGATGTGAGACTATCTTCTTCCTTTCTTTTTGCAACCTCCACCACATTCTGTTCTACCTATAGTGTTATATCCATGGCTCACGCTCATGTATTGCATGAGAGTTGAAAAGGCTTGAGAACATAAAAGGTGTGAAACAATTGCTTGATTTTCATCGGGGTTGTGCATGATTTAGATACTCTGTGTCGTGAAGATGGATCATAGCCACACCATATGATTTTGTATGGATAACTTTCTAAGACCATGCTATTTCGAAAGGAAGCAATTACCTTATTAGTATGCTTGAAGTATTATTGTTTTTATATCAATATAGACTTTTGTTTTGAGTCTTGTGGATCTGAATATTCATGCCACATTCGAGAATATTACATGGATAAATATGTTAGATAGCATTCCACATCAAAAATTCTGTTTTTACCATTTATCTACTCGAGGACGAGAATGAATTAAGCTTGGGGATGCTTGATACATATCCAACGTATCTATAATTTTTTATTGTTCCATGCTATTATATTATATGTTTTGGATGTTTTATATGCATTTATATGTTGTTTTATATTATTTTTGGGACTAACCTATTAATCTAGAGCCTAGTACTAGTTTCTTTTTTCCACGTATTTGAATATTGCTGATAAGGAATATTAAATGGAGTCCAAACGGAATAAAATATACGGAAAGATTTTTCTTGGACCAAAAGACATGCAACAAACTTGGAGTAGGGGGCAAGGCAGTTGCCAGGAGGCCACAAGCCTACTGGCGCGCCTTGGTGGTGGTCGCGCCCCTTGGCTTGTAGGCCCCCTGCAGGTATCCTAAGCCTAATTATTGGCCTAAAAATTCCCAAATATTCTAGTATCACCAAAAATAGGCACAAAAATACTTTTACGCCGTCGGGAGCCTCTGTTCCCGAGAGATCCAATCTGGGAGCCTTTTCCAGTACTCCGCGGGAGAAGGAATTAATCACGGAGGGCATCTACATCAACTCCATTGCCCCTCCGATGATCTGTGAGTAGTTTACCACAGACCTACGGGTCCATAGCTAGTATCTAGATGGCTTCTTCTCTCTCTTTGATCTTCGATGCCACGTTCTTCATGATCTTCATGGAGATCTATCTGGTGTAATACACTTTGGCGGTGTGTTTGTCGAGTTCTGATGTATTGTGAGTTTATGTTCAGATTTCATGACTATTATTTGAGTCCCTTATGAATTCTTACATGTATGATTTCATATATTTGCAAGTCTCTTCAAATTCTTTGTTTGGTTTGGCCAACTAGATTGGTAATTCTTGCAATGGGAGAAGTGCTTAGTTTTGGGTTCTATCTTGCGGTGTCCTCACCCAGTCACAGTAGGGGTAGCGAGGCATGTATTGTATTGTTTCCATTAAGGGTAAAAAGATGGGGTTTTCATAATATTGCGTGAGTTTATCCCTCTACATCATGTCATCTTACTTAATGCGTTACTCTGTTCTTCATGAACTTAATACTCTAGATGCAGGCAGGAGTCGGTCGATGTGTAGAGTAATAGTAGTAGATGGAGAATCGTTTCGGTCTACTTGATACAGTCGTGATGCCTATATGCATAATCATTGCCTTTTATATCTTCATAATTATTTGCTTTTCTATCAATTGCTCAACAGTAATTTGTTCACCCACCGTATTGTTTTCCTTTATGAGAGAAGCCTTTAGTGAAACCTATGGCCCTCGGGTCTATTTTCCATATCATATTTTCGGATCTATAAACCAAAAATACCAAAAATACTTTGTTGCAATTTATTTACTTTAGTTTTACTTTCAGATCTATCAATATTTTATATCTATCTCTATCAGATCTCATCCTTGCAAATAACTCTGAAGGTATTGACAACCCCTTTATAGCGTTGGGTGCAAGTGCTTGATTCTTTGTGTAGGTACTACTATTGGAGTCTCGCTTGTTCCTCCTACTGGATTGATACCTTGGTTCTCAAGAAACTGAGGGAAATAGTTATCTATTTTGCTGCATCGCCTTTTCCTCTTCAAGGGAAAACCAACGCAAGCTCGAGAGGTAGCACACTCCCGTACTTCTATTGTTGTGTTTCATCTCTATGATAAATCTTATAATATGACTCTACAAGAATTCTGTCATGGATGCAAAATTCCATGTTTGGGCTCACTTAATGAACAAAAAAAATATGACTATGATATATTCCTTAGTAGTCTTTGTTGTGGTGAGGATAGGGGAGTCACACAAGCTAGAATAAAATGTATGCAGTCAGTTCCCCTTTATCATTACTTTGCAATGTTCAATGGGAAATGTATTGTTGTCAACCATGATTGCAGTTCGCTTCATGCCCCTGATCTAAGCATTATTCATACTGCCTTTACTAGCGAGAAGTAATATGATCTTAGGGAAATTGTCGCACGTAGGTTGCACTGTAATGCGGGTAATGGCAATTTATATGGAGGAATTTATGCCTCCCGTGTAGCTGCAAAGCTAGGTGTCGTGCCTTTACCTAACGATCCTAACCTACCCCATCAATACTTGGACTTCAGGGGAGTGTAGCGCTATGCTTTTATTAGGGACAAAGCTCAAAATTATGATCACAACTTAAGCTTTGGTAAATATCGTATTGTCTATGTTATTTTTCTTGCGTCTACTCTTCTTGACTTTGAGGTCAAGCAAAGATATTATATCTACGAGGAGGAAGCGCACGAGTATAACAAGGCACTAGAGCCTGGTCGGCTGGCTAAGGAATCACTGCAAAACACCTCCTCAAGCTATCACTTTGATTATGATCCATACTAACAATGGTGATTACCGAGCTAGGACGAAAGCTTATGCTTGGGGGAGTACATATTTCTCACCGACATTATATTCATATTCACACATTGCATATCAACTGCCAGTATTCATCCTCTTTCATTGTATATCCATGTTACTTTTATTTTTGCCTTTTTCTTGTGTGATTAAAAAACTTAGAAAATTGAAAAATATTTCTCGCTTCTTTGTGCTTTTTCTTTATTGTTTAATTGGTTTGTAGTATTAAAGGAAATCCCAAAAATATTTCCCATTTCTTCTTTTGCTTGTCGGGAGCTTTCCCATGGAAATAGTTTTCTCCCTTTTCATTTTCCCTTTTGCTTATTTGCTTTCCTTAGAAAACTAAAAACTCCAAAAATATTTCAATGTGTTTTTGTGATTTTTTTATTTTTGTTAAGTCATTGCAAGGAGAAGACCACAATGAAAATGCTAAGAGGCTCTGATATGCATTATTGTTGATCTAATAAAGAGCCAATATTACCTCGTCTTCTCCTTTGTATAAACAATTTCACAGATTCTAGCTTAATCCATGACACACTTGCACTATTGTTATTTTCACATCATTCGGTCATGCAAGTGAAAGGCAATAATGACGATAATTTGATGAAGTGATTGTGGTAAAGGAGGCTGGTATGAACTTTTTTGTTTTCCATTTTTAAATATGTTTAGCTCGTTCAATCTTGATTCAACGTATTATGACTAAACACCTATGTGATTTCAATTAGATATTATAGTTTCTCATGCCATGCTTAAAAATCAAGGAGTAGATAATGATTTATCTTATGTGTAAACATGCATTAAAATGGTTGTGATGTAGTATGTTAGTATGGTATCCTCCTATGAGTAATTCAAGCGGCTTGACTTGGCCCATGTGAATACACGTAGTTGATTGAAAACCAATGCAACCTTCATGATATTTAAATTCAGAGTGTTTATATCCTACTCATGTCAGTGTTCAATGTTAATTATTCTCAATGCATGATTATGACCGTTTTCGCTCTCTAGATGGTCGTTTCTCGATCTATTTCTTGCCTTCACCTGTACTAAGCAGGAATACTACTTGTGCATCCAAACTACTGAAATCCAGTTGTTCCAAATGGCTCCACCATACCTACCTATATGCGGTATTACCCTATCGTTCCAAGTAAATTTGCACGTGCCACCTGTAAATATTCAAATAAACATTGGTTTTATGTGCTCGTACGATCATGGAGCGATGGGGCGATCAGTATCTTCCATGCTAAGCGGGTTATTATCAAGATGAGCATTTGTTCAACTGTCATTGCATTTATCAAGAGGCTGGTAAAAAGGATGCTGAGTCGTAAATACTCAAAAATAAATTAAAAAAAACTCCTCGAACAGTTGAAATGTTGGAGGGCACCAGAGGATCCGGTAGCCATGGCTTGTGTATGTATGGTGGATGGGAGTGAACATTATATTTCTGCTTGGGAACCGCAAATAATGTGTTTAGCATGGAAGATACTGAAAATTGTGTTGTGATGTTGACAAGAAAAGCACACCACCCAAATTACAATTTCATCTCGCTTTTAAACCACGAGCTTTGGCACCTCTACAAATCAATGATTCCCTCTGCAAAGGGCCTTTCTATCTACTTTCATGTCAATTTTTATTATAACTCAGTGATCATTCTCTCACCAAAGAACCAAACATGAGAGTGATATTATCAATCTTATGCATTGAGTCTACTTAATGTTGGATGTGAACGTCACAACATCTTTTCTACTTTGATTCATGATGTTTAGTCGCTGATTAAACCATCAAGGTGCTCTGCATTTATGTTTTGCGGTATCGGGAAGGGCTAGCGAGATACCATATCATCATATTATATCATGATTTTTTTGAAAAATAGTTGGCATGTGAGATATTTTATTATTGTTCGCTAGTTGTTTATGTTATAGGCATGTGTGAATTTAATGTGTAATTGTCATTGTAGATGTAACGCCCAAGATGCGGTCCTATCCTTTTTTGGCTCGAGGGCCTCGACAAGGATAGAAGTGCATCCCGGAGTTTCTCAAGAATGGATATCGTTACAAGTACATGTAAATAATATATGACTATATGGAATTGGCTTATACCCACCACAAGCTAATCATGATCATCTCAATACAAACATACCTTCAATCACCATTTAGAAGAGCAGGGTCCACTTACGGATGAAATAAAACAATAAAAACGACGTGCATCCTTGCCATCCCAGGCTGCGAGCATGGAGCCCGTCCTAGATCGATGAATAAGAATACGAAGAACACCAAATAGAACAATCATCCCACTCATGTCAAAATATCGTTTTACCTGTACCTATAACTATTGTTGTAGTAATCTGTGAGCCACAGGGACTAATCAGTCTCATTTCCAAAGGTATCAAGATTAGCATGCTTAATGGGTGACGAATGGTTTAGTGGTGAGGCTGCAACAAGCGCTAAGCATTTAAATGAGTGGGTAACTTACGACTACAATAATAGGAGGGGGTGATCTACGTATAAACCATCGTGAACTAATGATGACAAACAAATGATCCTGAACACCTACTTACGAGTCAAGCATAACCCCACCATGTCCTCTCTCGGTTTCAAAACTCACGAGTAGAGACACTCACGGTTACACACATAATTGGCATATTTTAATTGAGTTTACTTCAAGTTTGTTATGAAAGGGTGTTAAAAAAATTTCCAAGTTGCCACATAACCGCGGGCACGACTTTTCGAATGATTTAACCCTGCACAGGTGCTCCAACTCATCCATCGCAAACTAGCCACATGCTGCATGAAAACCTCAACCATGTAAAACTCGTAGTCTCCTTGCAGTTCCGGTGGAAAACCTCAACCTCGAGATAGCCCAAAGTATCCTCGGAATCCCGTGTACAAGACGTTCCAGAAATGTAAAACAAATCCAGCAAGGCCGCCCGACTAGCCGATGATCCCGATAGGAGCCGCATATCTCATTCTCAGGGCACAGTCGGATGAGCACATCGTACAGTGGCCTCATAAAAATCCCCTGAGTTGCATCGGGGTGGCTCCGCACATGATTCTATTTAGGACCAGCACCATCACCATTGGCCCTCCCTGTATTATGTTGAATTAATCCACGTGTAGCGCTAACTCCCTATGCATTACTAACGGTGTTTAGTATTATTATGTTGGGCAAATATAGTACCAATGTTGGGCCTTGCCGGAAATCTTTTATCCCAAAATATAGTACCATGTCATCAGTCCCCATAACAACCCCAAGCATGTTAGGAGCGCTCAATATGGAAAATAACACTGGTACACAAGTAACTAGGGCGGCAAAGGTGGAACAAAACACCGAGCCAAAAGGCCAAGCCTTCCACCTTTTACTGAGTATATAGGTGCATTAAATTAGATAGCAATAATATATTGATATATCAAGGAATCCATGTTATCACATGGAAACCAACTTGCACCTGCAACTAGCAATGCTATAAGAAGGCCTAAGCAAGCAGTAACATAAACAAACAAAGAATTGCTAGGATGTGGAGGGTGTTACACGCATTTCATGGTAATGTTTGGAAACTTGACATTCAGGTGGTAGGTAACGAGACATAATGATATAAGCGAGACAACTAGCAAAGCAATGATGGTAGTGGCATCCAGGGTACTAGTCATCTCGCTTGAGATCCTTCTTGGAAGAAGAACACATCTGTAAAGTAGACGAACGAGCATAGTCGAACAAATCCTCACACTCCGAAGCGGTTTTGAAACTCAATTGAGAAGAAATAATCCGGAAACAAACAACCAACACACGATAAACACCACAACATATTCACGATATGATGTGTAAACAACTATGATGCATGTCCATTATAAATATGCAAGGCATGGCAAGCACAACAGTCAACTACTACACGTTAAGTGAAGTTCAATATGCAAAGAGTTGCATATTGACGAAACTCCATGTTCAAATTATTTACTTCACTCTTGTTTAGGTATTCATCAATATTAAATATTGTTTAACATGGGTGGTCATGGCATAACGTGAAGATGGAATTAATCCATGTTTAAATGGAGAAGTAGAACATACATATAACAAAATAATAACTCTTCATATTTAAGAGAAATGCGGTTAATGTTGTTTTAACTAAAAATCATTTTAAATTTTTTAATCAGGAAAGAGGTGAAGCATGAACAACTACATCATCTAGGCATTTTAAATGAGACTGGAAACAACATATAGCATTTCTGAAATAACCACATATGCAATTTTTGAATTTGCTAATGTTCTGCCCAAAACACAGTTTTTGAGTTGCTAAGCAGCAAAATAAATGTCACCATGTTATTCTACACATTTTTCTACTCAATTTGCATATGTAGATCATTTTAATCGGAGACACGATTAATTAGTCATGAAATAAATCATTTTAACACGTCATTTATGCAAATTTAAACAAACAACAGGTTTGACCAGTTTAATCATGGGTGAAAGTTGAGTATTACTAACCTACTCAAAATCGTGAACATTTTTAATATATAAATTGTTTTAACCCGATGCATGGTTGTGAAGTTATTAAATGCAAGAACATTGAGGACTTTTCTGAAAATCTGTAATTTCCTTGTTAATTGGTTAAATTCGCAACGTGGAATAAACCCACACATGGGCCGAATTCAAAATCTGTCTCCGGTCTGGACTGAGCACAACATAGCATCATGCGCCCACGGGCGAGGGATACACAAGTTGGTGCTCACCAAGAGCAACGGAGGCTGGTCGGTGTTGGGATTGCTCCGCTCACAAGCTGGGCCCTGACTTGGTTCCAGGTCTGGACGTGGTCGTGGGCTGGAGGAGGTGGCCTGACCAGGGGCACAGCTGGCCGACAAATCTATTGCTAGAGGCCCAGGCAGAGGCGAGTGCCTCCGGAGATTAACGCACGCAAGCGAGCTCCTCTCACGTTGTAGGGCACGCTGCAGGACACATCTCGAGTGAGGAGAGGACGAGACGGTTGGGTGATGAGGTGATACGGTGGCAGGGCAAGGAGTCGTCGAATTTGGGCGGATTCGGGCCTAGGGGTCCGATTTCCGAAGATGAACGGGTGATGGTCGGACTTCCTGAGCTTGTCCATGGCGGGGCTGCAACAAGGGACACACAGAAAACTCGATGGTTAGAGGAGGGGAAGAGTGGGATGAAGGAGAGAAACACAGGGACACATGAGGACGACCAACGATTGCGGTGGCCGGTGACAGGGCTCCTGGTTGGCGCTCGGGATCAATTTTGATCCAATCGAGCAAGGTCTCGAAGCTAGGGCTCCTGCGGGAGCGGCGACAGGTCTAGGGTGTCCTACCCATTGGATCTTTCATCTGGCCGCTCAGATCGGAGGGGAATGCGATCCGAGATGCGAGGTGGTTGGAGCAGGTTGCGTCAGCGTGGAACAAGGAGAAGGTGGCGGCGCACTCGGGACTGAAGGGAGTTCGTCATCCTAGGGTCTAGGGTTTGTTCTATAAATGGATTAGGTGTTAGGTCATATTTATGCCTAAGTAATTTTGGTGATTGATGACAGTACCTTAATGGACTAATCGTGTGCATTGAGCGTTTCCGATAATACATGACAAAGGCACAAGACGTTTCGGCACCCTCCGTGGAATAGATGAACGGTGTCTTCTACGATTCTCTTTGGTGGTTTGTGAGTCGTAGGAACGCCGTACTATTAAGAGGGGATCCGTATTGGGAAGGTTTTGGTGGAATCAATCTTGCACGCACACACTCTATCTCCATCCCCTTTCCCACGCAACTTTGGAGCTTTTATCATCTCTGGTTTTTCTCCTCTTGCAAAAAGGTCTCCTAGCGGTAGTACCGCTCGATCTAGCGGTAGTATCGCTTGCCCTAGCGGTAGTAGCGCTAGAACTGGCGGTAGTACCGCTGGCCCAGCGGTAGTACCGCCCCTGGTCAGCGGTAGTACCGCTCCAGGACTTTAGTACCGTCATCCTTGCGGCTGTACTTCGTCGGACATTTTGCGGAGACTTTCTTGGCGTTGGATGGCCCGGTAGTATTTTTGCGCTACCATGGACTGAGCGATAGTACTGCTGCAGCCAGCGGTAGTACCGCTCAACCAGCGGTAGTACCGATTAGCTCGTGCTGTGAGTGGGAATACGGTTGGATTCCCGCCCCCCGCTATATAAAGGGTTCTTCTTGCTCAAGAACCCTACCTTTGACCCTCCCAAGCTCCATTGTTGCTCCCTAAGCTCAAATGTGCCTGATCTCTCTCCCTAGCAAACCAAACTTGTTGATTTCCTAGGGATTGGTTGAGAAGGCCTAGATATACACTTCGACGAAGAGAAAATTGATTCTGCCCACTAATCCCTTGCGGATCTTGTTACTCTTGGGTGTTTGAGCACCCTAGACGGTTGAGTACACCTCGGAGCCACATTCCATTGTGGTGAAGCTCCGTGGTCTTGTTGGGAGCCTCCAAGCTTTGTGTGGACTTTGCCCCAACCTTGTTTGTAAAGGTTCGCTCGCCGTCTTCAAGAGCACCTATAGTGGAATCACGGTACCTTGCATTATTTGAGGGCGTGAGGAGAATAAGGTGGCCCTAGTGGCTTATTGGGGAGCATTGTGCCTCCACACCGCTCCAATGGAGGCGTACTTCCTGTCAAAGGGAAGGAACTTCAGTAACACATCCTCGTATTGATTGGTTCCACTTGTGGTTATCTCTAACCTTTACATTGTGTATGTTTTTGTAGTAGACTATTTCTTACTTGCCTTAGTGATTATAGTTGGTAGCATCATATAGGTTCTTGACCTAGTTGTCATTTTAGAGAACCTTTATGTTGCTAACCCTAACTTTTTAAGTATAATTAAAAAGTGTTCGTTGCCTATTCACCCCCCTCTAGTCAACCATATCGATCCTTTCATTTGGTATCACAGCCACGTCTCTTTATTGCGGGTTTCACCACCCGAAGAGTACGGAGGATGATGAGGGAGTACCCCATGGACAACCCAAGGCCATGGCCTTGACTTCGGTCACAAGGGAAGACTTGAATGCGGCTATGGCCGCCCTCAAGACGTCCGTAATGAACAAATTCAAAACCATGCTTAAAGAGTTAATTGAGGGAATTAAAAGTTCACCCGAACCGGCGTTGGTGGTTAAACCCGCCAACACGGATTCGGAGGCCAATTCCTCTAAGGAAGCGGCTAAAGGTATGCGACCTTCTTCCCCTCTCTAAAATAATGGGACTGGAACCTATGCCTCAGTTCCACCTCCCATGGTCTATGGAGGACCTGTTCCTACACCGCGTCTTAACCCTGTTGGTCCTTCTCCTAAGCTTGTTAAGGGTGATTTTGCTAACTGGGTGTTTTCTATTAAGTCTCTTTTGAACCACAGCTCAAAATATTTATGGAGAATCATTGAGCAAGGCTACTATCCTCATGACCCAAGCAACCTCACTCCAAGAGAAGAAGCGGACAATCAATATAATCAATCTGCATCGTTTATTCTCCAGTCCGCGGTACCTCCTGAAGATCTTCCTCACTTGTGCCCCTTCACTCTGGCTAAGGACTGTTGGGAGCACATTATGGTGCTATACAAGGGAAGCTCAAGCATTCAACGGTCCAACTATGAAGTGGTGCTTGATAAGGCCGATGAGTTCGTGATGAAGGAAGATGAGGACCCTCATGATCTCTATCGAAGGGTGACTGCTATTGCTGTTGCTCTCGAGGATCATGGGAGCAAGGATGTGGATGACACATGGATCAAGCGCAAGTTTCTCACAACCATCATGCCTTTCAACAAAGCCATGTCATCAGTCATTCGCTAACGACCAGATTTCCACTCCTTGTCTTCCAGTGAGGTGTTGGATGAATTCATTACATTGTCAATCATGAACGAGACCGCTGACAATGCACTTGCTCGCGTTTGGTCAAAGACAACTTCACCCAACCTTGATTTAAAGGCAAAGGATGCTTCTGAAGAAGAAGAAGAGGATGAGGAAGAGGAGAGCTGCCCTGAAGACACTAAGTATGCTTATCACGAGAACATGGCTCTTGCGTCAAGGCAATTCTGGGGCAACAAGAGGAACTCAAGACCCAACTTCACCAAGAACAACTCAAGTGGGTTCAAATCCAAGAAACGTGTGAGGACATGCTATAACTGCGGTAATGCGAGTCATTTCGTGGCAGAATGTCCCTATGAGAAGAGGGAAGACAACGGGGGCAAGCTCATTCGCAAAGACAAAACCTAGTCATTCCCAAACAAGAACAACTTTGGCAAGAAACCCCACCCAAAGGGTTATATGGCCCTTAAAGAATACCCCTCCGATGATGATGACGATGACGATGACGATGACGATGTGGTGGCAACTGCGACTGTCTCCATTGCCACCCCTTCTCCCAAGAATGTGTCTCTCTTCAATGCCCCCAACGATAACCACACCGCCAAGTGTCTCATGGCCAAAGGTACCGATCAGGTAACACCCAGCCTTAAGACCAACATCACTACTGCTACTTCATTGTTGAATTGTGTTGATGATAGTGATGTTGTGGGACTTAATGAGCATGATCTTGACAAAATTTTTGTGTATGATCAAAGGAGAACCCAAGAAGCACTTTGTTGCTCTTTTGGAACAACTGGGTGAGGCTAATGACCTCATCGAGTCTCATGAGGAGACCATCTCCGAGCCGCAAGGACATAGTCATGACTATGCCGATGAGATTGCTGAATTATCTATTGCACTAGAAAAGGAGCACACTCATCGTTTGGCTCTTGAGGAGTCATACAACGATGATTGCGCTAAATTGCAAAAGGAACTAGATCATGCTATTGTTCTTACTCGTGTGCTTAAGTCTGATAAGGCTACACTTGGGGTTGGCCATGACAAACTCAAAGTGTTGTTTGACACACTTGACAAGTCTCACAAGGTCTTGAAAGGTGCTCATTTCTCCTTGAAAGAGTCCCATGATCAACTCCAAGCAAAGCTTACCAAGGATATCTCTACTTGTCCTCCTTTCGTTATAATTGATAATGCTTGTACAACTAACCCTTGTTGTGAGCATGTACATCTTGTGGAAGAAAATGCCAAGTTGAAGGATCAACTTGAGAAAGGCCTTGTGTCATGCATCCAAGGCGAGAAGAACCTGAACGTCCTCTTGAGCAATCAAAAGGGTGTTGTAGGAAAGGAGGGACTTGGACTTACATCCAAGTCGAAAAGAAAAGGAAGAACAGGAACAAACGATCCCCTACCCTCATGGACATCTTTGTCAAAGAGGGCGAAGGGACTCAGGAGGAGAACAGGAAAAAGGTGGAGGATGGTAGCATCAAAAAAGGGCAAAACCATTCCTACCAACACAGCCGGCAAACTCAATACATCCTATGTTTTATGTCGTGCTGGTGATGGGCATGTTTATGCCAGATTTGTTGGTTCTTACTATGAGTCCATGGAATGGGCTATTCGAGTTCCTAAGACCCTTGTCTCTAACATTAAAGGACCCATTCAAAAATGGGTACCTAAAACCAAGCCTTGATCTATTGCAGGAGTTTGCTTCCGGTGGGGTGTCATGGTTGCTCGATAGTGGAGCAACAAATCATATGACCGGAAGTAAGGACTTAGTGGTGGATGTGCATCCTTCTCCATCTATACCCACCCATGTCCAATTCGCCGATGCATCCTCATCTAATGGCTAAAGTTGATGTGAGCTGGCTTTGGCATCGCTGACTAGCTCGTGTCAATATGAGATCTTTGCAAAGTCTCCTCAAAGGGGACCATATTCGTGGACTAACGAATGTGAGTTATTCCAGAGATCGTGCTTGCAGTTCCTGCATTGAAGGGAAGATTCATGAAACTGCTCATCGTCCAACGACTCTCATTTACACTAAGAGGCCGTTGGAGCTCCTTCATATGGATCTCTTCAGTCCTCTATCATTTGATAGTCTTGGGGGCAGAAAGTACTGCTTGGTGATTGTCAATGACTACTCAAGATACACCTCGGTATATTTCTTCAAGAGGAAGAGTGAGACTCAACAAACTGTCATCAACTTTGCTAATGAAGCTCAACGTCAACATGAAGCAAAGATTTTGATGATTCGAAGTGACAACGACACCGAGTTCAACAACTACACCTTGGATGAATTTCTAGGTGATGAGGGAATAAAACATCAATATTCAACACCATACACCCCTCAACAAAATGGTGTGGCAGAAAGGAAGAACCGGACATTGATGGACGCGGCAAGAACAATGATGGCGGAATTCAAATCTCCATATAACTTTTGGGCTGAAGCCATCAACACAGCATGTCATGCGTCCAATCGGCTCTATATCCGCAAAGGCTTGAACAAGACCCCATATGAGATTCTCACCGAAAACAACCCAATCTCAAGTACTTCCGGGTATTCGGGTGTAAGTGTTTCATTCTCAAGAAAGGTGCACGTTTAGCTTAATTTGATTCTAGAGCACAAGAGGGCATCTTTGTTGGTTATGCTACAAACTCTCATGCTTACCAAGTCCTCAACAAGTCCACCGGGCTCATTGAGGAAACGTGTAACGTGGAGTTTGATGAAAATAATGGCTCCCAAATGGAGCAAAGTGGTCTATGTGATGTAGGTGATGAAATTCCTCCCCAAGACATAAGAAGAATGGGGATTGGTCAAATACTCCCCATTGAGGAACCCCTTGTGGCCGAAGGAGAAGGACAATGCTCTACTCAAGTGGAGCCATCATCCTCACAAGCCCCACACGCTTCCGATGAACAAAGAGAAGACCCTCAACCAGTTGAACAAGTTCAAGGACAAGATCAATTGCTCAAAGATGGTGATGTGCCCCCATGATGTCCAAGTGCTTACACAAGGTTCCGAATCTTCACAAGATCAAGATCAAGTGCAACTACAAGATCCAGACCAAATAGAAGCACAAGATCAAGATCAAGATGTCACATCCCGGGATCCCTAACTAGGGTTTAGTATTTGTGCTCATGTTTTCTTCCATTGCATTCAAGAAATTGAAACAAACTCTAAAGAAGTGGTGAAACTAAAACCAAAAACCCTAGCCACTTCTTATTCAAAGGAAATTCAAATCTTGTCAAAATCAATGAACCCAAAATGGCCTTCTTAAAAGTTCAATATTTCTGATAAATATTGAAAACAAATTATGAGGGGAGAAAACTATTTTTAAATCACTTTTGGCATTTTATTTTGTACTAGTAAGTCTCTGAATTCAAACTTATATTTGAATTCAAAAATTATAGTTTTCAAAAAATGCTAAAAACTTTATGGGTGATTGGAAATATTTCAACTAACACCCGAGCATTTTTCAAACTATTTTTTGTTTGCGTTTTGAAGCCAAAATAAATAGAAATCAATGTCTGCAAATAAAACAGAAACAGAAAAATGGAAAAGTGCTATCGTATGCTTACCTGAAGCCCAACCCACCTTACTTGTCGTCTTCCTCCCTTCCAGTCGGAGCAGGAGGTGGCCGCCGCTCGATCCGGTGCGCCCACGCAACTGCGTGCCTGCCTGGCCGCCGCGTCGCGCTGGCGAGGTAGGGGATAAGCTCCCGAGGCGTGCCCGAGCTCATCCCCTCCCCATTCTCCCCCCTGCTACCTCTCCTCTCGGTCGCCATTGGAGCCCGAGCGGACCTCGAGCTAGCCGTCGCTCTGACCTGCCTCTTCCCTCCTGAGCCACGCAGAAGAACCACCAGGGTCCCCTGAAGCTTCCAAGCCACGAGGTCGACGCCGAGACGTAGTGAATCGCCGAGAAGCCGTCTTCTTCCTCCTCGGATCACCGACGTTCATCGCCGCCGTCCTTCCTCCTCAGGCCTTCCCCGAGCCTACTTTCAACGCCACTGCACTCCTCGTGAGCTCAGGATCCTTTTCCCCCTATTTCCCCTCTCGATCCCGAGCCCTAGCACCTGATTCCATCGGAGCCCGACGATGACCGCCGCGGTAGCTCGTCGCCGGTGGCTCTCCGGTGATCAGCTCGTTGATGTGAGGCTTGCAAACGCTTCAGCACATCGTGTAGATGCCGTAGGAGCCTTGCCCCACGCGTGAAGCCCCCTGTTTCGATGACCCCGATGATGCCTGAGCTTTGGCTGCCGCCAAGCTCGTCGCCGGCGTCATTTCCGGCCAGATCAGCCCCGGTTCTGTGCAGAAATGGAACGGCGGGTGAACGCTAGTCACTCTGGTGCCCTTTTCCGTGCAAATGGTCGTCGGAATGAGATTTCCGAGCCCCTCCGCCGTTCTGGTGGTCGCCGGAGGCTCACCGCCGGCGAGGACGACCTCGCTGCTAGTGGATCTGACCCCCCTGAGTCTATGACAGGTGGGGCCAGCCTCTGGTTAATTAAGATTAGGTTTAGTAAAAATAACTAATTAAATAAAAACATAAACAGTCACTGACATGTGGGTCCAGCCCTGATAATTAATCTATTAAGAGAAATTGAAACTAAAAACTGGCCAGAGTCACTGACCAGTGGGTCCGACTATTCAAGTTTGACTTTCAACGGCCAGTTGGACCTGCTCATGTCATGCTGATGCAATAAAGAGTTTGTGATTAAAAGAATTCCAGAAAATGCCCAAAACTTCTAAAAATCATAGAAAATAATATGTAACTCCAATGAAAATAATTTATATATGAAAAAGTATCAGAAAAATCCAAGGAATCTGATTTTGATATCTTCAAACATGTTTGAAAATGTTAACTTCACCAAACTGATTAAATGATGATTAGGATAACCTCATTAAATAATTTGGAGTTGGAATTTGAAATCCATTTGAATTCCACTTCAAATATTATGACCAAACCATGATCAAGAACAACCAGCAACCCAACATACCATCATCATGCATGCTAAAACAAGATTACCTGAGCATCAGGTCGAATTAATTAAAAGGGTATTTGAAAATACCTTGTTTGAAGCGATAACTGAATCTTGATTCAAATCAACTTCAACTTAAGAAATGGTAGTCACATTAGCCTACCACCTTTCATTCGCATGCCATGCTCATGCATCATCTTGTTGCATATGATTGTTATTGTTCTTACCGGTAGGCCCCGCTCCTTCGGATTCCACCGAATATCCGACTGACGGATATTGTCCCTCTGCTGAGCAACAAGGCAAGCAACCATTTTGATCATCCCGATAAATCCCATGTTCTCACTCCTGCTCTTATTTCTTGCATTAGGGCAAATGCTTTCACTGCTTTTACTACCTTAGTTGAACCCACTTCCTTTGCATGACCTGTCTTTGTCACAGTAAATAGCTGAACCTTGCAACCTAGCATACCTGGTAGATGCTTGTGCCATGATGTGCCTTATCCTGCTATGCATGCTATGCTTAGAGTTATGTATGGTCTATCATCTGGGTGATGAACAGAATTGTGAGAATGTGTTCAGTAAGTAAAGGTTGTGTGTTGAACCTGATTTGGTAAAGGTATCGGTGAAAGGCTATGTAGGAGTACATGGCGGGTTGTTTCATTTGGACCGTCCTTAGGAACTGAGTTCCGTGTATGTAATCCAAAACTAGATACTACCGCACGTTGGGATACTTAATTGACCCTCTCGACTTATTAATCGCTTAGTACTCGGTCCAGGAGTTGCAAGTAGTTTCTGGTGTTTATAGTCATGTTGGAGGTCGTGCGTAGCGCTGACCTTAGAGGTGGGCTATGATGCGGTAAGCAGTGGCATGGCGTACCAAGTGGCACCCAGATGGTGGGCTTGGGAACCCTGCGCACATCGTTTGAACCCGGATGATGGACTAAGTATTAGCATGGTTAACGGTCCTGGCCGACTCCCTCGCTGGGCTTCCTCTTGAAGGTTGCCGAGGTGTGTGACGTGCACATGGCGATAAGTGGCGAGAGCATGTGTGAAGATGGACACCCCTGCAGGGTTATGATCTATTCGAATACCCGCGTCCGTGGATATGGACTACTTGGACACATATGTTGTTCAAATATAACTTTAATGGCTATTCATAAAATTGTCAAGATAAGCGTGAGTGTCGTGGACGGCATTTCCATATGGAGACAGAATGATTCCACAATGGAGTATTGTTGTGGTGTTAGTGGATTCATGTGTGAGAAATCAAAGTTGTCAAAACTATTTAAAAATGCAAGTTGTCTAGCCACGAGTCAAATGCTGGCTTTCCGCATGAAACCCCACAATTCCTTATTGATACATTGCATGAGTAGATAGTTTATCCTAAAGTCTTGCTGAGTACTTTTGTACTCACGTTTGCTTAATAAATTGTTGCAGAGGTTGTTAATGACCCTAATGGAGGTTCTACCTAGACATCGACGACGACGAGTAGCTGGTATCCCAGCTACGATCTGGCCCGAGGATGGGTCTGTAGAAAGTTAGGACATGTGCCTTTATCTTTCTATCTCTCTGTACTCAGATAGCTTTACTCTTCCGCTGGTTTGTAAGAACTGTGTGTATGACTTGTGATGATGGGTCGTGAGACCCCTACCTTGTAATATTATGTGTGTGGCTCTTCCGAGCCTTCTAAATAAAGTTTGTATGTTTATGGTTATGTTGTGATGCCATCGATGTACTCTATACATATAGGTATGCCATGCGTACGTGTGTTGTACTTGATATGTATGGGGTTCGATTACCTAGCCGTAGGCTTTAGATGCATTCCTTACAGGGAAATGCCCCTTTGTGATCCAACGAGCCATGGTAGTTCGCTACTGCTCCGGACACATTGGTTGACCGGCATGTGTCCTTCTTAGCTGATGTGTCTGTCCCCTTTGGGGAAATGTCACGCGATGTAATGGAGTCCCTGTAGCTTGCTACGACTCGTCTACATTCGCTGGTGACCGACACCTGCTTTGCTGGGTCATGTATGCCTGTGCCTGTGCGAAACTGCCGCTTTGGTTTATGACTAGACATGTCGATCCGGGTTCTTTGTCATTGGATTGCTAGCGACACAATTGCATACGCGAGCCAAAAGGCGCAAATGGTCCCGGCTAAGGTGAGGCTGCAGCCGTGGGGATAACCGTGCGTGAGACCACAAAGAGATGCGATGTGCTACAGGCTGGATTCCTATGGCTTAGGATCGGGGTCCCGACAGCGTTGGTATCAGAGCCTGACTGACTGTAGGATTACTAAGCCAAACTGGTCGAAGTTGAGTCTAGAATTGCTTTAGTTATATATAAGGGAATTGTTTGTGGAAGGGAACGTAAGACTCTTGTTCTCATCTCAAGTTATTCTATTCTCGTCATCCTCGTCTTTTCTGCAGGGATTAAGGACTAGGTTACTTACCTTCTCTTAGGCCCGTGTTTCTGATCGGTAGACTATAGGAGAACGGGTCGAGAGTTATTTCGGGTTTCTTTTATTCCTAGGGAAAGGAAGTAAGTTTTGATGATCAGAGAATTGAACTTGATAGTTGAGTGGTTACGCATTCCTATCTTTATGGGTTGTCTCAAAATTGTTTTTGAGCATTTACAACCGTTATGCTGCCCAATTTTGTCTTCAGAGCTCTAATGATTTTGCATTACTCTCTATTTTCAGGTGCCTGGCCTTCCTTCTCGTCAGGTGGTTCGTCAGACTAGGTGCATTGATGTGCCGGGTCATACGGCCATGGTAGTCAGGATGATGTCAGTGTCCGGTTACCGCTGGTACCCAGAGTACACAGTGGAGGAGCAGTACCGGGATTTTAATCAGAGCCAGTACCTCTGCACTGTTAGGGTATTCCCAGATTACCCTGGAGCTGAGGAGCCAATCCATTGGTCTTATGGATTGGGAGTCACTGTTGACATGGCAGCACAAGATGCTGCCTATTCAATGTTGACCATGATGAGGGCTAGACATGCACTGCTGCAGAATTCAGAGTTCTGCTATGTTCCTGCCTCTCAGCCAGGTGAAGAGGGATACCTTAGTGGGGTCTACTTTGATTCCTCTATGGAGGATCCGCTGCTGCAGTCCACTGCTGAGATGCTAGAGAATAGAGACAGGGATGCTCGTGCCCTTCGTATGGAGCTCTATGCTACACGTGCCCGTGTGTGGACGGCTTTGACGCAGCTCGCACGTGTAGTCCAGACAGGGTATGGAGATATGGAGATGCTGAACCCTGTTAGAAACCATCTTCCGGCTCATGTTGACTGGCCGGCTATAGGAGGAATCACCCCTGTTCGGGGACCTCTACTACCACTAGTCAGGGGACCAAGGCCACACCCGTGTCCTTATGGATCCCAGGGGTCTCAGGCTGGAGTATTTCCTAATCCGCATGTTGAGCTTCCAGGCCATGAAGGCAATCTTTATGAGATGTTCTACGCGGATGCCTGAACCATGAGTGGAAGGATAGTATGGTAGTAGCTGTACTTTCACAGTCCTGTGTGACTTGTGAAGTATGCTTGTGTCGTGAAATGAATTCCGGAGGCATAGATAAATAATGTATAGGAAGCTTGGAACCCTCTGATGAGTAGTTTCATATTTTTAGTAGTTTGTTCTTCGGTTAAGGTTGTACTCAACTATGTAATGGTGTGTATGAACCATGGTGTATATATAGCAGTTGCTTTTTACCATGCTGTTCGGATATTCATTTCCGCATTCCATGTGTTCAGTGCATTCTTAATCCATAGCTAGTATTGATGATGATATTGGTCTAAGCTATGAGTTTGTTTGTCAGGATGGTGTTCACCAGGTTGAACCGTGCCCCTGATCATGAGCAAGGCGAGGGTAGTCAAGCATCACAGGAAGAACTGCCTCATTCGCCCTCTCTGGCGGAAGTTATGCTTGAGGCAGAGAGAAACAAAAGGGAGACCAACCGACTGTTAGAGCGTATTGAGAAAAATACGGCTCGTCAGCCTCGGAATGCTGCAGTGTCCCTCAATGACTTTGTGAAGCTGAATCCTCCAAAGTTCCATCACTCCATCGATCCCCTCGACGCTGATGATTGGCTGTGCAGTATATCATGCAAGATTCGCTCTCCGAATGTTTCTGAGGCCGACAAGGTGACCTTTGCGGCGTACTTTCTCGACGGACCCGCCAATCTGTGGTGGGAGAACTTTGAAGCTATGCGTCGTGCTGAACCAGCAGCCATATGGGCACACTTTAGTGCAGCCTTCCGTCTGCACCATATTCCATAGGGCCTGTTGGACAGAAAGAGAGAGGAGTTCTCTGCATTCAACCAGGGAAAGTTGACCGTAGATGCCTATAGCCGTGAGTTCGGTAACCTCGCCCGCTATGCAACAGAGGAGGTGTCTACTGATGCCAAGAAGCAAGCAAGATTCCGCAAGGGTCTGAGCCCTGAGCTTCGTCGTGACTTGCGCCTCCACGAATGTACAAGCTTCCAAGCCCTGGTCAACAAGGCGATCAGTGCCAAGACTTGTCATACCGACAATGAAGCCACAAAGAAGCACTCCAGTGACTTTGGCTCGTCATCTGGTTCCACGTTTCCAAAATGCAGGCTGTGGGTTCCAAATAGTTCTCTGCCGCCAAGATACACTCCGAGGCCATCCTATGTGGCGCCTGAGACGAATCAGACCAACCCCCCAGCAAAAACCTATGGTGGTCCATCTAGCAATGCTGCACCACGTGCCAATCAGGTGATCTGTTACAAGTGTGGAGAACCAGGGCACTATTCCCATGAGTGTCCTCAGAATGTCGGTGCCAAGCAACCCGGAAAGTCCGTTGGGCAAGGCAAGTCGGGCAAGGCTTACTATGTGAAGCCAACTCCTGCACGTGGCCGTGTGAACTATGTTTCAGCAGAAGAAGCTGTAGAGGATCCTGACGTCATACTGGGTATGCTCCTTGTTAATCATCACCCAGCGTCTGTTCTTTTTGACACTGGGTCTTCTCATTCCTTCATTTAAGAAAGTTATGCACAGTTGCATAACATGTGTTTCTGTGATATGCCAATCCCATTGGTTGTCCAAACCCCTGGTAGTAAGTGGCAAACCTCCAGGATAACCTATGACAATGAAATTCTAGTAGAGAGGCTAGTTTTTCTAGCATCATTGCTAGCCCTGAAATCTTCGGATATTAATATCATCTTGGGTATGGACTGGATGTTAGCTCACTATGCCAAGATTGATACTCATTCCAGAAATGTTCAGCTTACCCATCCCTCGGGTGAGATAGTCAATGTCTCTACTCGAGTTGCCAAATGCCAACTCTATTCCCTCAATGCTAACCCTCTTCCGGAACATGAAGACATTCCGGTGGTCCGTGACTTGCCGGATGTTTTTCCAGAGGAACTATCATGAATTCCACCTGACAGAGATGTAGAGTTGGTGATAGATCTTGTTCCGGGAACCGTTCCAATAGCTAGAAGACCATATAAGATGGCACCCCTGGAGCTAGCCGAACTTAAGAAGCAACTAGGTGAGGCCTTGAATAAAGGTTTCATTCGTCCTAGCTCTTCTCCTTGGGCTTGTCCCGTCCTCTTCGTCAAGAAGAAAGACGGAACGGATCGGATGGTTGTAGATTACCGACCAGTTAATCTGGTCACCATAAAGAACAAGTATCCGCTCCACAGGATCAACGACCTGTATGATCAGCTCGCTGGATCCCCAGTCTTCTCAAAAATGGATTTGAGGTTGGGATACCATCAAATCAAGATCAAGAACGGGGACATTCGAAAAACGGCTTTTGTCACTCGTTATGGCCGATACGAGTACACCGTCATGTCCTTCGGTTTAACCAATGCCCCAGCCACCTTGTCTCGCTTGATGAATTCAATCTTCATGGAGAATTTGGATAAATTTGTCGTAGTATACCTCGATGATATTCTCATCTACTCGAAGAACGAACAAGAACATGCCGAGCATCTAAGGCTGGAATTGATTAACCTTCGAGAGCATCGCCTTTATGCCAAGTTTTCAAAATGTGAGTTCTGGTTACCAGAAGTGACCTATTTAGGTCACGTAATCTCTAGTAAGGGTATTGCTGTCAATCCCGAGAGAGTTCAAGCGGTCCTTGATTGGACTCAACCTGAATCGGTTAAGCAAGTTAGGAGTTTTCTTGGTCTAGCGAGCTATTGTCGCCGCTTTGTCGAGAATTTCTCCAAGGTTGCAAAGCCTCTAACTGAACTCCTCAAGAAAGATAAAAATTTCGAGTGGACGCCATAGTGTGAGCATAGTTTTCAGGAACTCAAAAGACGCCTGACTTCCGCACCTGTGTTGCTACCACCAGATTTTTCTAAGGACTTTGTTATCTACTGCGACGCCTCGTGACAAGGATTAGGTTGCATTCGTATGATTGCATACGCATCTCTACAGTTGCGTCCACATGAGGATAATTATCCAGACATGATCTTGAGCTTGCAGCTGTAGTCCATGCACTTAAAACCTGAAGACATTACCTTCTTGGTAATCGTTGCGAAATATTCACTGATCACCAAAGTCTGAAATATATCTTCACCCAGCCGGATTTGAATCTCAGGCAAAGACGATGGGTTGAGTTGATCACGGATTACGACTTAGGGATAACTTACACCCCGGGGCTGATGCACTAAGTCGTAAGTCTTATTGTAACAATTTGATGCTACAACGAGGTCAACCACATCTCTATGAGGAATTCCGAAAGTTAAATCTTCATATTCTTCCTCAAGGATTTCTTTCTACCCTGGTGGTGAAGCCTACTCTTAGGGATCAAATCATAGCCATGCAGGCTTATGATAAGGGTATATCCCGGATCAAGGAGAATATTGCTAGCGGAAACGCTAGGGATTTCTCCATCAATGAGAAAGGTGTTGTGTTCTTTCAGAACCGTTTAGTGGTTCCTAAGAGCAAACGCTTGCGGTAATTGATCCTTAAGGGGGCTCATGATTCTCCTCTCACCATTCATCCTGGTAGTACTAAGATGTATCAGGACCTACGCTAGAGGCTTTGGTGGACTGGGATGAAGAGAGAAATTGTTGAGTTCGTTGCTAACCGCGACGTTTGGCGTAGAGTTAAGGCAGAACATCAAAGGCATGCTGGCACCCTTCAACCTTTAGCTATTCCTGAATGGAAATGGGATAAAGTCAGTATGGATTTCATTACCGGATTTCCCAAGACCAAGAAAGGAAATAATGCTATCTTTGTGGTCATTGACCATCTCTCCAAAGTAGCTCACTTTCTTCTAGTTCGTGAGAGTATAACAGCTAGCCAGCTAGTAGAGTTATATATCTATCGAATAGTGTCTCTTCATGGTGTTCCTCTGGAGATTAACTCAGACCGTGGAAGTATCTTCTTCTGGGAGAGTTTTCAGAATGCTATGGGGACTCACTTATCTTTTAGCACTGCTTTCCATCCTGAATCAAGTGGTCAAGTAGAAAGAGTGAATCAAGTCCTAGAAGATATGCTCCGAGCTTGTATTATATCGTTTGGTACAAATTGGGAGAAGTGCCTTCCATTTGCCGAATTTTCTTATAACAATAGTTATCAATCAAACTTGGGCAAAGCCCCTTTTGAAGTTCCCTATGGACGAAGATGTCGAACACCTCTTAATTGGTCAGAAACCGGAGAGAGGCAACTCTTTGGCCCGGATATGATTCAGGATGCAGAAGAGCAGGTTCGCATTATTCGTGAAAAGTTGAAAACAGCCCAGTCTTGTCAAAAGAGCCAATATGATCGTCATCATAAGGCTGTGACCTTTCAAGTTGACGAGAAGGCTTACCTTCAGGTTACACCTTTGAAGGGTACCCATCGATTCGGTATCAAGGGCAAGTTGGCTCCTCGTTACATTGGTACTTTTCGCATTCTTGCCAAACAAGGAGAAGTTGCCTACCAGTTGGAACTTCCTCCGCATCTTTCCAAGGTTCATGATGTCTTCCATGTCTCGCAACTCGGGCGTTGCTTTTCGGATCCTATCCGTGAAGTAGACCACGAAATGCTTGATCTCCAAGATAACCTTTCATACCGAGAATACCTTGTGTGTATTCTTGATCAAGCTGAGTGTACCACTCGACGTAGAAACCTCAAGTATCTTAAAGTTCAATGGTCAAATCATTCCGAAAAGGAGGCAACATGGGAAAGAGAGGATCGTCTCCGACTTGAGTATCCCGCGCTATTCCCGACGACTTCCAAATCTCGGGACGAGATTCTTTTGAGCGGGGGTGAGTTGTCACATCCCTGGATCCCTAACTAGGGTTTAGTATTTGTGCTTATGTTTTCTTCCATTGCATTCAAGAAATTGAAACAAACTCTAAAGAAGTGGTGAAACTCAAACCAAAAACCCTAGCCACTTCTTATTCAAAGGAAATTCAAATATTGTCAAAATCAATGAACCCAAAATGGCCTTTTTAAAAGTTCAATATTTCTGATAAATATTGAAAAAAAATTATCAGGGGAGAAAACTATTTTCAAATCACTTTTGGCATTTTATTTTAAACTAGTAAGTCTCTGAATTCAAACTTATATTTGAATCCAAAAATATATAGTTTTCAAAAAATGCTTAAACCTTTATGGGTGATTGGATATATTCCAACTAACACCCCAGCATTTTTCAAACTATTTTTAGTTTGCTTTTTGAAGCCAAAATAAATAGAAATCAATGTCACCAAATAAAACAGAAACAGAAAAATGGAAAAGTGCTATCCTACGCTTACCTGAAGCCCAGCCAACCTTACCTGTCGTCTTCCTCCCTCCCAGTCGGAGCAGGAGGTGGCCACCGCTCGATCCGGCGCGCCCATGCAGCTGCGTGCCTGCCTGGCCGCCACGTCGCGCTAGCGAGATAGGGGATAAGCTCCCCGAGGCGTGCCCGAGCTCATCCCCTCCCAATTCTCCCCCTGCTACCTCTCCTCTCGGCCGCCATTGGAGCCCGAGTAGAGCTCGAGCTCGCCGTCGCTCTGACCTGCCTCCTTCCCTCCTAAGCCGCGCAGAAGAACCGCCAGGGTCCCCTGAAGCTTCCAAGCCACGAGGTCGATGCTGAGACGTAGTGAATCGCTGAGAAGCCGTCTTCTTCATGAGGGAGGATCCTTTTCCCCCTCATGAGCTCAGGATCCTTTTCCCCCTATTTCCCCTCTCGATCCCGAGCCCTAGCACCTGATTCCAACGGAGCCCGACGATGACCGCCACGGTAGCTCGTCGCTGGTGGCTCTCCGGTGATCAGCTTGTTGATCTCAGGCTTGCAAACGCTTCAGCACGTCGTGTAGATGCCATAGGAGCCTAGCCCCGCGCGTGAAGCCCTCTGTTTCTGTAAGTGCATCTAGTGCCCCTTAGTGATTTTGGTGGTTTGAAGACTTATAGGTTAAGTATCTAATGTGTTTTTAAGTGTACACATGATCTATAAGTCAATGAGGAGTTTGAGATATTTGAAGAATATCGACCCCTAAAAATATATGTCTTCAGTTGAAGAAATTGGTCTGAAGCTGAAGAAATGAATCGCGAAGAATTTGCGATGAAATTGATATTCCTCATGAAGATATTGATATTGAGAAGATCGGTGGTTCGTGAAGAAAATCGTTCTGAAGAAATTGAAGCGTGAAGATTTACGTTTTCTGTTTTACTTTCTTCGCATTTGATGAATAGGAACACCGTACTGTTAAAGGGGGTCAAAGTAACACTATGGAATGGATTTCCTCATGATGCTCAAGCCAAGCCAAATCCTACCAAAAGCCTCAAGTGAGGAATATGAGTGACATGAGGACTCTCATAGTTGAGAGTCCCGACCGTTTCGATAAGCCACGCCAAGTCACTGATCTTATTCACTCCAACGGTCATATTATTTAAGGGCATTAATGTCAAATCATGTCGGGATGCTCCCAGGCTATAAATAGCCGCCCCCCACAACCACTAGCTGGTTGGCTGCTCCGCTAGAAACTGACACTTGTCATAAGAGCAACCCAATTCCTCAGAGCTTTCGAGAGTAAATCATCAGTAGGAAATACACCACCCACCGAAACCACAAGCCAAATCTAGTGATTGAGCATCACTGAAGAAGTTGTTCCTGTGTGGGACTGAAGCCTTTTACCTTTGAGGACTGTGCATCCTCCAGACGGTTAGGCGTCATGGTCTAGAGCAATCCAGCATTCAATTGTGGATCGTCGGGTGACCGAGTTTGTGAGGGTTCGGAAGTCTGCCCTGAAGACTTACCACGAGTGTTGGGCGAGGACTGTGTGTCCTTAGCTCAAGGAGAATACGGTAGGGACTGTGTGTCCCGGGACTCGGTGTCCTTTGGTTTAAATACCAAGCCGCTCCAAACCAGATGTACAACTGTCACAACAGTTGGAACTGGGTCATCAACAACAGTCTTCACCAAGAATCGGGTTCTAATTCCTCAACTCTTTACATTCTCTGTATTATGTGTTGATGACTTTCACTGTGACTGTTTGAAGAATTTGCCGAAGACTTTCTCTGAATTTCCTCAACCCCAAATTCTTCAGTTGAGTAAATCATCATCTGTATTCTGCGTGCCTGCTTGCTGTGCAATCTGTTTTCATAATCTTCACTCTGTAATACTGCCATTGTGAACGATTGCACAACTGATCCTTAACTGTTTCCGCTGTAAGTTAGTCATCAGTGAGGAATTTCCTCAAAAGGAATTTCCTCAGTGATGAAATTCTAAAAATCTCCTATTCACCCCCCTCTAGTCGATATAACGCACTTTCAATTGGTATCAGAGCAAGGTACTCCCTTGTTCTGTGCGATTTTGGTTTAACCACCTGGAGTTTTAGTTATGTCGACAGCAGGCATGTTTAAGGTGACTGCAGCATGTCCTACCTACGAGGGAAAGAACTTTCCCTTCTGGAAGAACAAAATGCAAATGCATCTACAAGCTATAGACAATGATCTCTGGTATATTGTGGAAAATGGTGTCCCCATCATTTCTGCTAGTGTCACTGCAGCTGATGTGAAGAAATTCAAGCAACTCGATTCTCAAGCGAAGAACATCATCTGTGGTCATCTGAGCCCTGACCAGTTTGGAAGAGTAAGTGCCTTAGGCTCTGCAACACTGATCTGGGAGAGACTGTGCAAGGTAAATGAAGGAGTATCAACCCAACGCGACTCTCGTGTTGATATTCTTCGCAATCTCTTCAATCGCTTCAAGAGACATGACAATGAAAGCTGTCAAGACACCTTTGATCGCCTCACTGACATATCAAATGAACTGCAAGCACTGGGAGCTCGAGACATCACTGATCACGAAGTTGTGAAGAAACTGCTGAGATCTTTGGATTCTTCATTTGACACTTTAGTTCTGATGATTCAAGAAAGACCAGACAACAAGATGCTAGATCCTGCTGATATCCTCGAAAGGCTAAATACTTATGAATTCCAGCTAGAACAAAAGAGAGATCTATATGGACAAAGCTATTCCAGACCACGTGCACTGAAGGCAAAAGCAATTTCCTCATCTAAAGAAGAAGACACTGATGACAGCAGTTGTGACCCTGAAGAATTTGGTCAGGAACTTGCAATGCTTGTGAGGGAATTCTAGAGATTTACACGACGAGGCCAGTTCGGTAAATCATCAAGAAGAGACATGAGGAAATCAGAATCTGCATCTGAGGACTACAAGAGACGGACCTGTCACAAGTGCAAGAAATCAGGTCATTACATTGCTGATTGTCCTCGCTGGGGAAAGGAATCAAAGAAGAAGAAATACAAGGATGACAGTTCTGATGGCTCAAAGAAGAAAAAGAAATCTTCAAAATCCTCATCTTCAAAGTCCTCCTCACACAAGAAGACTAGCTTCAGAAAGGCTCGGGCACTTATTGGCAAGGAAATGGATTCCGAGGCAGAATCAGAAGAATGTGATGATGAAGAAGGCTCTGGGGAAGATTCAGAATCCGGACAGGCTAGTCTTGCACTAGCAACCAATTTCGTCAGCAAGTCAATCTTCAATCATGAAGAAAATGAGTGCACCATCCATACTGACGACTATGCTGATGACTTCGCTCCAACCTATTGCTTCATGGCAAAAGGTTCAAAGGTATCACATAATGCCTCCTCATCTGATTCAAGTGACTGTGAGCATCACGATTACAAAAAACCCAGTTACAGTAAACTTGCCATCATTGCCTCTAAACAACAAACTGCTCTGGAAAGCTTCAAAAACTGCTAGACAAAAGTGATGATCTGTTGAATGATGAAATGAATCTTAATCAAATCCTCGCTGATGACATGAAAAATCTTCAGTCTAGATTTGATATTCTTCAGGATCGTTATGATACACTCCTCACTGATCATGAGAAGCTTTCCTACGAATTTCTTCAAAGGAAGCTTGATCTTGAGAATCTGAGGATGTCTTATGATGATCTTCGTACTGAAAATGATTCATTACTAGCTCAACAGATCAGCGCTAGTCAAGTTGAATTTATTCCTCCATGTCTTAAATGCATTGATCGTGAAACTGCTAATTCTTCACCAGAATCTTCAAATGCTACCACTGCTACAAATTCTTCAACTGCACCTGTTGTGTCTATTTCCTCACTTGAGGAAAATACAAATGTCACTGATGAAAATGCAGGGTTGAAGGAATTGTACTTGACAGGCATGTACAAAAGCCTTAAAGGACATCAAATCCTTTGTGATGTGCTCAAAAAGCAGATCTTGAACAGGAACCCGAGGAAAGAAGGAATTGCCTTTGAGAGGAAACTGAATGCTGATGGATCTTATTGGAAACCTGAGCAGTATCCCAAAACCTCATGGGTTGCTGCTACTGGGCCTCCTTTTGATCCATCTAATCTAACTGGCTTCTCATGTGAATTATCCTATTCCTCTGATGAGTCATTTGATTCCAACTATAAACTGTTCAAAAATCAATCTGGTGAAGTATTTGCTCGATATGTTGGAACTAACTGCAGGAATGGCCCTCCTCTGAGGAAAATCTGGGTTCCCAAAAGTTGTCTTGAAAATCTTCAAGTGAATGTCCTCATGACATCACCTCTGAAGAATCTGAACCCCAGATCAAATTACTCAGGAGGACCAAAGTCTTCAAGAGGATCAAAATCCTCAACTGGTCAAAACTATGCTCATACCCGTGCTTATGCGTCTAACATGCAGGGAAACTACAAGGAATATGATTATGAGCGCTATTCTTCAAATCATTATGTTCATAAATCCTCAAACCAGTTCTCTGCATACTCATATGAGTACTTTAACCCCCCTAGTGTTAAGAGAAGTGCATTAGCTTCAATGCCACCTTTCTCATATGGTGCTCGCAGGATGATGAACGCTTTGCCACCCCTTCATATGTGGGTGGTGAAGAAATCAAACTAATCACTTCTGCAGGTCAGGTCTCCAGATGAAAATCATCATCTGAAGAATTTGCTGGAGACCTGAGGAAGTTCTTGATAGGACGCAAGCTAATGATTGATGAAATAGAAATATTTCACACGTCCTTACATTTCTGTTATGATGAAATTAGTATCATATTCTTCAAACTTGAAGTACTAATTCATCTGCAGGATGACAAACCCAAAAATACTGAGTGGGTTCTCGATAGTGGCTGCACACATCACATGACTGGTGATAAAAGCCTACTGATGAATATGCCACTAACTCCATCACCTCTGAAGCAAATCACATATGCTGATAAAGGTAAAAGCAAGGTATTGGGACTTGGCAAAGTAGCTATTTCCAAGGATAGGCATATGGACAAAGTGATGCTTGTTGAATCCCTTGGTTTTAACCTCATGTCAGTCTCGATGCTTTGTGATCTTGATATGATTGTTATCTTTGGAAGATATAGATGTGTAGTCATCATGGAATCTGACAGATCCAAAGTCTTCGAAGGTGTAAGAAGAGGGGATTTGTACATTGTTGACTTCTCTACAGGTCCTCAACCGGCCACTTGCTTACTAGCAAAAACCTCAGAAGGATGGCTGTGGCACCGAAGACTTGGTCATGCAGGCATGAGGAATTTGCACACACTTGCGAAGAAGAAGCATGTCATTGGCATCGAATCTGTCAAATTCCTCAAGGATCATCTCTGCGGTGCTTGTGAATTTGGGAAAATGACCAGATCCAAGCATCCCTCCAAAACTATCATGACCACTACCCGTCCATTTGAATTGCTTCATATGGATTTGTTTCGACCTACTCACTATGCAACACTAACCAATGCAGCATCTCTATATGGCTTTGTCATAATTGATGATTATTCCGGATACACCTGGGTGCATATCATAGTGTATAAAACCGAAGTGCAGGAAATCTTCAAACGATTTTCTTCAAGGGCCTCGACAAACTTTGCATCAAGATCAAACATATTAGGAGTGATAATGGAACCGAGTTCAAAAACACTGGTCTTGATGATTATCTTGATGAACTTGGTATTACTCACGAATTGTCTGCTCCTTATACTCCTCAGCAGAATGGTGTCGTCGAAAGAAAGAACAGGACTCTGGTTGAAATGGCAAGAACTATGCTTGAAGAATATCAGACTCCTCGTCGCTTCTGGCCTGAAGGAATCAACACTGCATGTCATATCATCAACAGGGTATATCTTCACAAATTCCTCAAGAAAACCTCATATGAACTCCTCACTGACAAGAAACCCAATGTAAGTTATTTCAAAGTCTTCGGTGCAAAATGCTGGATTAGAGATCCTCATCATAGCTCAAAATTTGCACCTAAGGCACATGAAGGTTTTATGCTCGGTTACGGAAAGGACTCGCACACCTACAGAGTCTTCAACAACTATCACAACAAAGTTGTTGAGACTGTAGATGTGCGGTTCGATGAAACTAATGGCTCGCAAAGAGAGCAATTGCCTTCTGATCCAGATAAGCTGTCTCCTGAGGAAGCAATAAAGCTTAAAACTACTGAAGACATTGTTCCCACTGAGGAAATTGGTGAAGAAACAATCCCCATCGCTGATGAAAGACAAGAAGATGTTCCTGAGGAAATTGCAACAACACCACTTCCTCAGCCCAGACAAAATCCTCAACCAGCTCATCTGAGGATTGCAAATGAAGTAGAACTTGACAAAATCCTCAACGACATCAACGCGCCAGGTCCTCTCACTCGCTCAAAAGCTTCACACTTAGTTAACTTTTGTGGGCATTTCTCTTTTGTATCTATCACAGAACCCTCAAAAGTAGCTGAGGCTTTTCTGGAACCGGAGTGGATCCAAGCCATGCAAGACGAACTTCTTCAATTCAAGCTGAATGACGTATGGGAGCTCGTCAAACGACCCGATCCTCGCAAGCATAACATCATCGGCACCAAGTGGATTTTCTGAAACAAGCAAGATGGGGACGGTCAAGTGGTGAGGAACAAGGCACGACTTGTAGCCCAAGGCTACACCCAGGTTGAAGGAATAGATTTCAATGAAACTTTTGCACCTGTTGCTAGACTTGAAGCTATTCGAATTCTACTTGCTTATGCTAATCATCATAACATCATCTTATATCAAATGGATGTGAAAAGTGCATGCCTCAATGGTAAGCTTGAGGAAGAAGTATATGTTGCTCAGCCCCCAGGTTTTGAGGATCCAAAGAATCCAGACAAAGTCTTCAGACTCAAGAAGGCTCTGTATGGCCTCAAGCAAGCCCCTCGGGCATGGTATGATACATTGAAGGAATTCCTCATGAAGAAAGGCTTCAAACCTGGTTCACTCGATCCAACTCATTTTCACAAAATCTTATGATAATGAACTGTTTGTATGTCAAATTTATGTTGATGATATCATATTTGGTTGTACTGATAAAAGATACAGTGATGAATTTGCCTATATGATGTGTGAAGAATATCAGATGTCTATGATGGGGGAGCTGAAATTCTTCTTAGGTCTTCAAATTCGTCAACAAAACAATGGAATCTTCATATCACAGGAGAAATACCTCAAGGATGTTTTGAGGAAATTCGACATGCATGAATGCAAAGGTGCCAAGACTCCACTGCCTACCAACGGTCACCTCGGCACTGATGAAAATGGTAAAGATTTCGATCAGCAGGTATACAGTTCTATGATTGGCTCTTTATTGTATCTATGTGCATCTAGGCCAGACATAATGCTTAGTGTTTGCATGTGTGCACGTTTTCAAGCAAAACCGAAGGAATCACACCATAAGGCTGTGAAACATATTCTTCGATACTTAGCTCACACACCAAGACTAGGATTATGGTATCCCAAGGGCTCCAATCTTCATCTGGTAGGGTATTCTGATTCACACTATGCTGGTGACCGTGTGGATCGCAAGTCAACATCTGGCACATGCCATTTCCTCGGAAGATCACTTGTTTGCTGGTCCTCAAAGAAGCAGAACTGCGTATCACTCTCCACTACCGAAGCTGAGTACATTGCTGCTGGTTCTTGCTGTGCTCAATTACTATGGATGAAGCAAACCCTCAAGGACTACGGCATCAACATGAAGAATGTGCCTCTCTACTGTGACAATGAGAGTGCTATCAAGATTGCCTACAACCCAGTACAGCACTCGAAGACCAAGCACATCCAGATTCGTCATCATTTTCTTCGGGACCATGTCCTCAAGGGCAATATCCTCATCGACCATGTGAAGACTGATGATCAACTGGCTGATATCTTCACTAAGCCCTTGGATGAGAAACGGTTTTGCAAGTTGCGGTGTGAGCTAAATATCTTAGAGTCTTCAAATGTTTTGTAAAAACATGCACACATCCTAACACTTATGCAAAGTTGATGACTTAGATGTGCAACACATGATGAAACGATTTTCTTCAACCGATGAAGAAAGTCACTCTGAATGTGAGGAAATTAACGAAGAAATTGATTCTCAGGGCCCTACGACAATTGTACGCGGCGTCTGTAATCAACTTTCTTATATGGTGGGCAACGCCACCGCCCAATGTGAAATTCCTCACGTTGATTTTCTTCAAATGATCAAATTCCTCACAATGCATTTTTTCTTCAAAACAGTTGTTCTTCATTGTGATGATCTATTGCAAAATCTTCAAAAACACTTGATGACTTTCATTTGCCTAGGTAGACTATGATTTCTAGTCCTCAACAGCATTCACTTATTGCTATTTCTTCAAGTTGATGTTTCTGCTAAGTGAATGTGATCGGACCCTATTTTCCCTCTATGCTATACTTATCCAGTCTATTCAATTCTTCATATGCGTTCTACTTGAAACTTTGTTCAAAATCCTCACTGCATCCTTGTCAGCTGATGATTTTGTAATGAAAATCCTCAAATCTTCGAAAAATTATTTTCTTCAAAGGAACAGTAACTAAACCCCCACTTCCCACGATTGGATAGCCACGATCTCCACTATCTCCACCGCATCGTACGGGAGCTACACGTGTCCTGCGGAGACGTAGAGGCAAGGGCTATTCGGTCCGAAACTTTCGCGCCAAACAGTAACTTTCGGGCTATAAATATGTCCTTAACCCCCTCGGTATCATCTTCTTCGCCTCATCGCTCTCCTGCCACAACACACCGAACCCTAGCGCCACTGCTGGAAGTCTTGACGCCGGCAAGGAAGAGCTTCACTGCCTCAACCTTCTCGCCGCCAGGATCACGCCGGAGACGGAACATCTACGTCCACCGCCGCCGTAGACGTCCTCTGCTGCCAAGTTAGGGTGCATTGGACACTTGACCGAAGAACCTCTCCAACACCACCTTTTTCTGTTCTTCGTTCGCACCTTCCAGGGTAATTATATCCCATTTTTACAACAGATTAGATCTAAAATTTTACCTCTCCCTTGTGAAATCTGTTTTTCTTCAAGATACGATGCGCACATGATTCCTCACACACTATCCATCACCACAATCATTGATGAACTAGCTAAGCATCTAAGATTTTCACGAGATTCCTCAATTGTGCGAATTTTCGGATCTGTACAACTCTGGAACCCAAGAAGAGAATACTTAAGCAAATTCCTCAACCACTGGTTATATTCCTCAAACTGTCAAACTTTTCATTTTCTTCAAATCTGAGAACGCATATGACCTCTCCAAATTCCTCGCAACTATACTCTGTTCACAGGTACACACATGTTAGCTGATGAATCTCTCGGTTCTCATCACATTAACTCATTTGCAGCGTTTCTGGAAGAAACTCTTCAAGGCTCATCAGAATCCTCAAGAGTTCAAAATCCTCAGAAAGTTCCTCGTCTGAAGAAAATGGAGGAAGAAAGGAAACAGAAGGGAGGAAAGAAACTGGAGCAGAACACAGCTGTGGACATTCCTGATGACATATACATGGACTACTGCACGCCTGATGATGAACCTCTGACTATGCCTAAAAGGAAGATTAGGCTGCAGAAAATTGAACGCAGATGGGCAAAGGAGTGGAAGGAGTACAGGTTTGTGACTCCAAAGTATGCGAAGAAATTCGCCTTGAAGCCTCCTGGCAGAAGGGCCCCGCTTGAGGATCATCAACTTGCTCATCCCTCAAGTCTTATGACACTTGATGACTACCCAGAGGAAAAAGAACGGCATCTGGCCAAGCTCAAGAAGCAAGCAGAAACAGCAGTGAAGAAATTTCATGAATCTTCAGCTGCTGCCTCCGGTGCTGCTCATTCCTCAGCAGCAGAAACCTCAGGCTCCGAGATTCCTCAACCAAAGTCTGTGCCAGCAAAGGCAAAAGCTTCAAAACCCCAAGAAAAATTTGCACATGCTTCAGTCACCAAACCCTCAGCTCCAAAACCCTCGGTTCCAAAACCGTCCACACCAAAACCATCAGCGCCAAAACCCTCAGCACCAATCTCATCTACACCAAAGTCCTCAGCTCCACCTCCAAAGCCAGTACAGAAGAAAGTCATGAAGACTACGACTGCCAGCTCTAGCTCCTCACTCCCAGCTGCAACTAGCTCGGAGACAAAGTCTTCAACACCCCATGTGAAGACTTTGGCTACTACTGAATCTGCACCTCTGCCCAGCCCAAGAAAAATCATCACAGTCCCGTCTGCATCAGAGGGAAGTGAAGAATATGATGATGAAACTCTGGAAGCCATCATCAGGAACAAGCAAGAAAGGGTAGCACAAGCATCAGGCAGTGCTATTCCTCTGGCAATGGACCCCAAGGTCCTCCTCGATTTCATCAATGTGTGGTACGAAGACCCAAACACACCTATTGATGATTTGAAACTTCCTCCTGGTGTCAGCCACATGGTGGCTACTTTCATAAACGAAGCCAAGTGGAAGGAACAGAAGGCCAAGCAGGCAAAGATTGCAAAGGGCAGAAAGGAGAAATTCCTCAGGCAAAATGTTCTCAAACTGACGCCTGAAGCATTGGTGTCAACCCAGGCTGAACTGCAAGTTTTGACTGACAAGTGTGAGAAACTGTCAGATCGCACAAGCATCAAAAGCAATTTCATCAAGCTAGCCACTAGTGTTGTTGATGACTACAACAGACGTCACCCTCCACCAGCACCAACTCCTCAGCCCCTGGTTGAACAGCCAAAAGATGCATCTCCTGTTGAGGAGGAAATTCCTCAAGCTGAGGAACAATACCAAGAGCGCCGTGCTGATGAGCCGGCCATTGAAGAAATCATCACTGAGACTGCTCCTGATGAAACTGCTACCGATCCAGGTGCTTCACCAAAGCAGGCTGATGACTATGTTCCAGCTGGTTCCTCACTGCGAGCTGAAGAATCTGTTAAGAATACACCTTCCCCAAAAACATCAAAGGTGAAGAAGTTAATCCCGTCTGCATCAGACGCGAAAAAGACAAGGGCTGCTGAGAAGGAAGCGAAGAAGAGAAAAGCTTCCTCAGCAGAAGAAACGATTGAGGCAAAACGCCTCAAGGAAATTGAAGAATCTGCCCCACTGGACCCGGTGCCTCTTAATGTTGCACCCTCATTTGAAATGGTCGTAGTTGGTGACCACACTACGAGGGCAGATGAGGAAATGAAGGATGCTGCCTCTGAGGAGCATACTGATGAGGAAATACAGATTGATGACAGTCCTCAACCTCATATTCCTCAGAAAGAGACTACTGAAGCCTCAGCTGCAGCAGCTGATGAATCTGCTTCTGCCACAAAGTCAGCTGATGAAAATCAAGCTGAAGAAAATGTCCAGTCTGAGCAGGCTCCTCCCACTGAACAAGCTGATCAAACTCCTCAAGCTGAGAAGGATGAAGAAATTCCTCAGCCTGATGCTCAGCTAGAACAAGAAATTCCTCATCCTGAGGAAACTGCTGAAGAAAATGTTCCCGCCCCTGACAATGAATTCATTGTCCTCAACCCAGAATCTGCCATGGTTGTTTCCCCTCCCATTCCTCAACACAATCTAAGTCCAGTTCAGCGCCTGCCATTCTCGAAGAGGCCCAAGTTTCAGAAAGAGAATTTCTTTGAGGAACGTATGTATTTCATCGGAGAGAATCCTTATGACAAGCCTCAAATGAGGCATCTGAAGTTTTGGACAAGGACGCTGATGAACTACTATGCTTCTGTGCTCTGTGGCCGCAACAAGATATTCCAGCACAGGCACATTCCTCATGCTGACCTTGAAGAAATTCCCTGCATGGAACCAGTCCTCAGTGTACTACATGATGCAGGTTTGCTCTCTATGTGCTCCGACATATCAGATTGGAATAGTGAGCTAATTTTTCAGTTCTATTCAACTCTGCACATCTCGGGCAATGCTGATGACATCAACACTTGGGTGTTCGACTGGATGACTCAAAATACTCACTACAAGGCTCCAGCGTCTGAACTCCTCAGAGAACTGCCCGTACCAATTCCTTTAGAAGGGGCAGTGAAGCTTTATGGTGAGCGTGAGCTGCCAAATGGAATGATGGAAGTCCTCATGAAGCCTTTGGCTGCAGGAAAACCCTCAAGAACCACATTCCTCGTCCATGAGCTAAAGTACACACCACGGTCTGTCTACCGCATTCTCTGCAGTGTGCTAGCGCCAATCAAAGGCCATGATGATGACGAAGATGTCGTCGGCCTCATGAAGAACATCCTCTTCAACATCATTCACGGTATACCCATGAATATCCATGATTTCTTCTTGAGGACTTTGGCTGACAATGCAATGTGCCCCTATGATCACAAAATCTATGCACCATGGATCATGAGATTCCTCAGGACAAGGACAGGCATCAACTTTCACGCAGATTTCCAGAACCATGTTGGTTATATGCCTCCTATCCGGGTCAACAAGAAGACTTTCGAGCCCATTGAGGGAAAAGGAAAGTCTGTGATTGATGAAGGAAGCAGGCCCCTTGATGGCCAGTTCAAAGAACCAGATGCATATTCCTCATGGGACGACACCGAGTCACGTCCGCCAAGCCCTGTTCCTCCTCGTGTGCTAACCACCAGAGAACTTCTTCTCAGTCTTCATCAGAAGGTGGATCACAATCACAAATGGGTCAAACGCCAGTTTGGTGCCATTGTGAAAACCCCCACTGAGACACAGAACAGTGTGAAGCTTAATCATCACTATCTGCATGAGGTTTTTGATCGCACCTGGGCTACCCTTACACATCTGAAGACCCAGACTGAGCTTGAAGAATTGAACTTTGAGCAGGACTTTGACTGGTCGTGGCCTCCCAAGAAGAAGTTCAGGCCCATTCCTGTGCCAGATCTTGAAGACAGTTCCTTCTCGTCCTTTCGCACCGCCGAATCTGATGAGGAACAACTTGACACCACGACAGGCCCAAGGAAGAAGACTACACCAAAGAAGCGCCAAGGATCTTCATCAACTGCCCAGCAATGAAGTCTTCACGAGCGTTAGTCCTCAGTTTGTCCCTTTTTGTCCCTTGATGACAAAGGGGGAGAAACTTGAGAGTTAGTCTTCAAACGGGAATTATTTTTGGGGCTTATGAACTATATTTAAGTTACAAACTCTTGGCTCTTCTGAAGTTTTTATGTAATGAGTTGTAACTTAAGCCTGATGGTACTCTCACGCTTTTGAACGTTTTTCTTCGCATGCTTATTCCTCAAGTTTTAATGCACGCATGCTGAAATTCGTCAGATACCATTTGTCATCATGCATCTTCATTTTCTTCATATAATATGTTATATGTATGCATGATTTACAAGATTCAGGGGGAGATCTCCATGATATAAATCATCAATGTGCCTATGCTATAAAAGCAAAATCCTCAAGGTATGCACATCTTCAGGGGGAGTCTCTGTGAATCTTGTTTTCAAATTCCTCAAATGAGTATTTACACTTCATATTTTTGATCCCTGTTGAAGACTTAACCTAATTGTCATCAACCACCAAAAAGGGGGAGATTGTAAGTGCATCTAGTGCCCCTTAGTGATTTTGGTGGTTTGAAGACTTATAGGTTAAGTATCTAATGTGTTTTTAAGTGTACACATGATCTATAAGTCATTGAGGAGTTTGAGATATTTGAAGAATATCGACCCCTAAAAATATATGTCTTCAGTTGAAGAAATTGGTCTGAAGCTGAAGAAATGAATCGCGAAGAATTTGCGATGAAATTGATATTCCTCATGAAGATATTGATATTGAGAAGATCGGTGGTTCCTGAAGAAAATCGTTCTGAAGAAATTGAAGCGTGAAGATTTACGTTTTCTGTTTTACTTTCTTCGCATTTGATGAATAGGAACACCGTACTGTTAAAGGGGGTCAAAGTAACACTATGGAATGGATTTCCTCATGATGCTCAACCCAAGCCAAATCCTACCAAAAGCCTCAAGTGAGGAATATGAGTGACATGAGGACTCTCAGAGTTGAGAGTCCCGACCGTTTCGATAAGCCACGCCAAGTCACTGATCTTATCCACTCCAACGGTCATATTATTTAAGGGCATTAATGTCAAATCATGTCGGGATGCTCCCAGGCTATAAATAGCCGCCCCCCACAACCACTAGCTGGTTGGCTGCTCCGCTAGAAACTGACACTTGTCATAAGAGCAACCCAATTCGTCAGAGCTTTCGAGAGTAAATCATCAGTAGGAAATACACCACCCACCGAAACCACAAGCCAAATCTAGTGATTGAGCATCACTGAAGAAGTTGTTCCTGTGTGGGACTGAAGCCTTTTACCTTTGAGGACTGTGCATCCTCCAGACGGTTAGGCGTCATGGTCTAGAGCAATCCAGCAGTCAATTGTGGATCGTCGGGTGACCGAGTTTGTGAGGGTTTGGAAGTCTGCCCTGAAGACTTACCACGAGTGTTGGGCGAGGACTGTGTGTCCTTAGCTCAAGGAGAATACGGTAGGGACTGTGTGTCCCGGGACTCGGTGTCCTTTGGTTTAAATACCAAGCCGCTCCAAACCAGATGTACAACTGTCACAGCAGTTGGAACTGGGTCATCAACAACAGTCTTCACCAAGAATCGGGTTCTAATTCCGCAACTCTTTACATTCTCTGTATTATGTGTTGATGACTTTCACTGTGACTGTTTGAAGAATTTGCTGAAGACTTTCTCTGAATTTCCTCAACCCCAAATTCTTCACTTGAGTAAATCATCATCTGTATTCTGCGTGCTTGCTTGCTGTGCAATCTGTTTTCATAATCTTCACTCTTTAATACTGCCATTGTGAACGATTGCACAACTGATCCTTAACTGTTTCCGCTGTAAGTTAGTCATCAGTGAGGAATTTCCTCAAAAGGAATTTCCTCAGTGATGAAATTCTAAAAATCTCCTATTCACCCCCCTCTAGTCGATATAACGCACTTTCAGTTTCGATGACCCCGATGACGCCCGAGCTTCGGCTGCCGCCAAGCTCGTCGTCGGCGTCATCTCCGGCTAGATGAGCCCCGGTTCTATGCAGAAATGGAACAACGGGTGAAAGCTGGTCAGTCTGGTGCCCTCTGCCGTGCAAATGGTCGTCAGAATGAGATTTCCGAGCCCCTCCGCCGTTCTAGTGGTCGCCGGAGGCTCACCGCCGGCGAGGATGACCTCGCCGCCGGTGGATCTGACCCCCCTGAGTCTATCACAGGTGGGGCCAGCCTCTGGTTAATTAAGATTAGGATTAGTAAAAATAATTAATTAAATATAAAACGTAAACAGTCACTGACATGTGGGTCCAACCCTGATAATTAATCTATTGAGACAAATTTAAACTAAAAACTGGCCAGAGTCACTAACCAGTGAGTCCCACTAGTGAGGTATGACTTTCAACGGTGATTTGGACCTGCTGATGTCATGCTGATGCAATAAAGAGTTTCTAATTTAAAAGAATTCCAGAAAATGCCCAAAACTTCTAAAAATCACAGAAAATAATCTGTAACTCCAATGAAAATAATTTATATATGAAAAAGTATCAGACAAATCCAAGGAATCTGATTTTGATATTTTCAAACATGTTTGAAAATGTTAACTTCACCAAACAGATTAAATGATGATTAGGATAACCACATTAAATAATTTGGAGTTGGAATTTCAAATCCATTTGACTTCCACTTCAAATATTATGACCAAACCATGATCAAGAACAACCAGCAACCCAACATACCATCATCATGCATGCTAAAACAAGATTACCTGAGCATCAGGTCGAATCAATTAAAAGGGTATTTGAAAATACCTTGGTTGAAGCGATATTTGAATCTTGATTCAAATCAACTTCAACTTAAGAAATGGTAGTCACATTAGCCTACCACCTTTCATTCTCATGCCATGCTCATGCATCATCTTGTTGCATATGATTGTTATTGATTGTTATTGTTCTTACCGGTAGGCCCCGCTCCTCCGGATTCCACCGAATATCCGACTGACGGATATTGTCCCTCTGCTGAGCAACAAGGTAAGCAATCATTTTGATCATCCCGATAAATCCCATGTTCTCACTCCTGCTCTTATTTCTCGCATTAGGGCAAATGCTTTCACTGCTTTTACTACGTTAGTTGAACCCAATTCCTTTGCATGACCTGTCTTTGTCACAGTAAATAGCTGAACCTTGCAACCTAGCATACCTGGTAGATGCTTGAGCCATGATGTGCCTTATCCTGCTATGCATGCTATGGTTAGAGTTGTGTATGGTCTGTCATCTGGGTGATGAACAGAATTGTGAGAATGGGTTCAGTAAGTAAAGGTTGTGTGTTGAACCTAATTTGGTAAAGGTACCGGTGAAAGGCTATGTAGGAGTACATGGCGGGTTGTTTCATTGGAACCGTCCTTAGGAAGTGAGTTCCATGTATGTAATCCAAGACTAGATACTACCACACGTTGGGATACTTAATTGACCCTCTCGACTTATTAATCGCTTAGTACTCGGTCCTGGAGTTGTAAGTAGTTTCTGGTGTTTATAGTCATGCTGGAGGCCGTGCGTAGCGCTGACATTAGAGGTGGGCTATGATGCGGTAGGCAGTGGAAGGGTGTACCAAGTGGCACCCGGATGGTGGGCTGGGGAACCCTGCGCACATCGTTTGGGGCCGTGGCGGAAACCTCGGCTGGACTTCCGTGCGGGTTATCCTCAGATAGGCGATAGACCTGGACTAAGTATTAGCATGGTTAACGGTCGTGGCCGACTCCCTCGGTGGGCTTCCGCTTGAAGGTTGCCGAGGTGTGTGACGTGCACATGGCGATAAGTGGCGAGAGCGTGTGTGAAGAAGCACACCCCTGCAGGGTTATGATCTATTCGAATAGCCGCGTCCGCGGATATGGACTACTTGGAGAAATATGTTGTTCATAGATAACTTTAATGTCTATTCATGAAATTGTCAAGATAAGCGTGAGTGTCGTGGACGACATTTCTGTATCGAGACAGAATGATTCCACGATGGAGTACTGTTGTGGTGTTAGTGGTCTCGTGTGCGAGAAATCAAAGTTGTGAAAAATATTTAAAAATGCAAGTTGTCTAGCCATGAGTCAAATGCTGGCTTTCCGCATGAAACCCCACAATTCCTTATTGATACATTGCATGAGTAGATAATTTATCCTAAAGTCTTGCTGAGTACTTTTGTACTCACGTTTGCTTAATAAATTGTTGCAGAGGTTGTTAATGACCCTAATGGAGGGATCTACCTAGACATCGACGACGACGAGTAGCTGGTATCCCAGCTACGATCTGGTCCTAGGATGGGTTTGTAGATAGTGAGGCCATGTGCCTTTATCTTTCCATCTGTGTGTACTCAGACAGCTTTACTCTTCCGCTGGTTTGTAAGAACTGTGTGTATGACTTGTGATGATGGGTCATGATACCCCTACCTTGTAATATTATGTGTGTGGATCTTCCGAGCCTTCTAAATAAAGTTTGTTTGTTTATGGTTATGTTGTGATGCCATCGATGTATCTATACATATTGGTATGCCATGTGTACGTGTGTTGTACTTGATATGTATGGGGTTCGATTACCTAGCCGTAGGCTTTAGTAGCATTCCTTACAAGGAAATGCCCCTTTGTGTTCCAACGAGCCATGGTAGTTCGCTACTGCTCCGGACACATTGGTTGACCAGCATGTGTCCTTCTTAGCTATTGTGTGTGTCCCCTTTGGGGAAATGTCACGCGATGTAATGGAGTCCTTGTAGCTTGCTACGACTCGTCTATATTCGCTGGTGACCGACACCTGCTTTGCTGGGTCATGTATGTGTGTCCCTGTGTGGAACTGCCGCTTTGGTTTATGACTAGACATGTCGATCTGGGTTCTTTGTCATTGGATTGCTAGCGACACAACTGCATAAGCGAGTCAAAAGGCACAAACGGTCCCGGCTAAGGTAAGGCTGCAGCCGTGGGGATAACCGTGCATGAGACCGCAAAGAGATGCGATGTGCTACAGGCTAGATTCCTATGGCTTAGGATCGGGGTCCCGACACAAGAGCAACCACAAGATCAAGGACAAACCAGTGAGCCTGCTCAAGTCGAAAATCAAGTTGATTAGGATGTTGTCTCTAAATTCCCTTTTGTGGCACCTAAGAGGGCTATTGGTGCCAAGGGAGGATCAAAACGCAAGGGCAAGCAAAGTAATCAAGTTGATGCTCCCCAGTTATCCAATGCAGAACTCTTGGAGCGTCGCGCAGCCAAGATTGCGCACAACCTGAGAGTCAAGTCACATCTAATGAAGAATGTGCTTGGCAGTTTGAAAAGGGGAGTATCCACTCGTCAACAAATTTGGAATTATTGTGAGCATCACGCGTTTGTTTCGTATTGTGAACCTCAACAGGTGCAGGAAGCGCTCGATGATGAGAATTGGCTTATGGCCATGCATAAAGAACTCAACAACTTCGAGCATAATCAAGTTTGGACTTTAGTCCCAAGACCAAAGGAGGAACATAATGTCATCGGGACCAAATGGATCTTCAAAAACAAGCAAGATGCCAATGGGATTGTGGTTCGAAACAATGCAAGATTGGTGGCTCAAGGCTACTCCCAAGTCGAGGGTATCGACTACGGTGAAACCTTTGCCCCTGTTGCTCGTCTAGAATCTATTCGCATGCTGCTTGCATTTGCTTCTCATCATAATTTCAAATTACAACAAATGGATGTGAAAAGTGCTTTTCTTAATGGTCCTTTAAATGAATTGGTCTATGTCAAACAACCCTCGGGGTTCGAACATCCCAAGCTCCCGAATCATGTGTACAAACTTAATAAGGCACTCTATGGCCTTAAACAGGCCCACGTGTGTGGTATGAGTACCTTACTCAGTTGCTACAAGACCGTGGGTTCGAAATTGGGAATATAGACCACACTCTTTTTACTAAGAAGGTCAAAGGGGATTTGTTCATATGCCAACTATATGTTGATGATATCATTTTTTGGTTCCCCTAACGAATCTTTCAATGAAGAATGTCTATGATGGATGAGTTGAAGTTCTTCCTCGGGTTCGAGATTAAACAAGGATTAGAAGGGACCTTCATCAAACAAGCCAAGTACACTCAAGACATGCTCAAGAGGTTCAAGCTAGAGGATGTCAAGCCGGTCAAGTTTCCCATGCCAACAAGATGCAAGCTCGGCAGTGATCCCAATGGTAAAGCAGTGGATGAAAAGGTATATCGCTCCATGATTGGATCCCTTCTTTACCTTTGTGCATCTAGACAGGATATCATGTTGAGTGTCGGGATTTGTGCACGGTTTCAATCTGCACCAGAAGAAAGCCATTTTATGGCTGTTAAGCGAATCTTTCGATATTTGGCTCATACCCCAAACTTTGGTCTATGGTATCCCAAAGGAGCAAACTTCAACCTAGTGGGCTATTCTGACTCAGATTGGGTGGGAGACTGTGTGGACAGGAAGTCAACTTCTGGAGGATGTCAATTCCTTGGTCGTTCACTGGTAAGTTGGTCTTCAAAGAAGCGGAATTGTGTCTCACTATCTTCCACCGAAGCTGAGTATGTGGCAGCTGCAAGTTGTTGTGCACAGTTGCTATGGATGAGGCAAACTTTAAAGGATTACGGTGTCACTTGTGACAAAGTGCCTCTTCTATGTGACAATCAAAGTGCTATCAAGATTTCCCTCAAACCGGTGCAACATAGCAAGACCAAGCACATTGATATTCGCCATCACTTCATTCGTGAACATATCAAGCGAGTTGATATTGAGGTTCACTTCATCAACACTGAAGAGCAACTTCCAGATATTTTCACTAATCCCCTAGATGAAGCAAGGTTCCGGGAGTTAAGGCATGAGCTAAATATCATTGATTCAAGTAATGTGGATTGAAACTAGGCACTTTGCACGTCACTCTGCATTACATCTTGTTCTAGGTGTAGGCATGGACATAGGGGGAGTGTTGTTCTCTCAATGAACTTTCCCTCCCCCCATTATGCATAAATCGATCAAGTCTTTCACTTTGGCCATTATTAAATGGCATTTGTGCTTCAAAGACGAGTGTTGGTCATGAACCCAAGGATAATTCTTCGCGGTGTCATACCTTTGTCTCAAACATAGGTGGCTTCGGCCACCGCCCCCACCTTTCTCACGTGTTGAAGAAAGGACACAAAATGACTAGTCAGTATATCTTGTTGGTGTTACCTTTTTTTCTACACTGACTAGTCGTTGCCCACATCATTTCCACGAAGTCCAATGTCTCGTTGTGCCTTTTAGAGCGGTACTACCGCCGGGACCCCAGCGGTACTACCGTCAGGGGTAGCGGTACTACCGCCAGGACCCCAGCAGTACTACCGCTAGGGGTAGCGGTACTACCGCCAGGACCCCAGCTTATCGTGGCTTGACTAGGGCTTTTTAGGGCTGTCTCAAGGGGGACCGGTACTACCGCGAGGACCCCAGTGGTACTACCGCCAGGGTAGCGGTACTACCGTCATGACCCAGCGGTACTACCGTTGGGCCCATACCCCTTGGACTATATAAAGGAGGGGGAGCCGTCTTTTCTTGCCCTGCTTCTTCTTCCTCATGGTTCTCTCTCCCTCTACACCGAACTCCCCCCATTTAGATCTTTCTCTGCGGATCCCCTCCTCTCCTTTGAGTTGGAGGGTTTGCTCCCCTCCTCCTTCCTCCGTCAAGTGCCATGGACTCCGGTAAAGCTCCTCCCCTTCTTCTCTTGGTTGGTGTGTTTGTTTCTAGGGTTAGGAGCTTGTTGATTTGGATCCATGGATATGTTTTGTGCTTAGTTTTTGGATGGAACGAGGGAGATATCTTAGGGGATTTTAGGTCTAATGTTCTTCATTGCAAATATTTTGACATGCCCTAGTTCTCCATATTTTAGATCTCGTAGCTCTTATCATACATCTCATGGATTTGATCTGAAATTTCGATCCCGTTGACTAGGCTTGTCTCCATCTAGATGATCTCGAGTTCCACATATTTTAGGGCTATGGTGATTCTTGTGATGAGTTTATTTATTAGCCGTGGATCTCTTGAAACGAATCTAGTATTTTTAGTTGGTTCAAATATGTCCAGATCTGAAAGTTAACCCCCTAGCAGTACTACCGCCAGCCTGGCGGTACTACCGCCAGGACCCCCAGCGGTACTACCGCCAGGGCGAGCGGTACTACCGCCAGGAGGGTATTTTCTTTTATCTTTTTTTTTCTTTTATTTTATTTTTATTTCCCTTGGCAATATGTGTTTCTTCTTATGATTTTTGAACATTGCCATGACTCCTTTTGTCGCTCTTTTTGGTGTGTGTGTCTTGTGTGTCACAGGTGGTCCTCGTCGCTCGAATCCTACATGTAACACCCAACCAAAGCAGTATCGCAATCCAGAGGCTCCAGAAGGTTCCGCAACTTCCAGTCTGAATCCTAAGAAGAAGTCCTTCAAGAAGACTGTCACCAATTCCAAAGGGGTCAACATTCGCACTATGCCCCCTAAGGAATTTCTGGCACTCCGCACTCGTGATCCCTTTGGTGATGACAAGGTTCAGCTCAAGAACATCGATCATGTTTGGTCACGGGAATAGGCAATGATCTATTGTGACATCATCGTGCCCTTCAAGAAGATCTTCGTCACAGTGCAGTGGATCGACCTTGCTCACTTTCGGCGGCATCCAGACTACTTTGGCAAAGCTCTCTCCTTGATTGACAAGCTTGGCCTTATGAATATCATCACCTTCAGAAAGGACTTCGATCCAGATATTGTGGCCCAGTGTTATGTCACTGTTCACTTTCAACCTGATGACGAGCGACCATGACATGGATGACCAGTAGTCAGAAGCTGACTGGTACCTGCGTGGAGTTCATGCAGTTCCTTAACGTCGACTTCCAGGGGGCAGAAAATGTTCTTGGGATGCGTCCTCATGCTCCAACTTCGTCTACTTCCACCCCTAAGTACAGGCTGCAACAACATTACATTAAAAAAGGTGTGCTCCCCACGCATCTGGATATCATGCATCGGATCTTCCACAACTCCCTGTTCCCTCGTATTGGCAACAAGGATGAGGTGCATGGTCATCTGGCTGAGATGCTTCTGCTGTGTGAGGAGGCAAGGACTAAGGAAACTGCGCCTCTCGACATATCTGATGTGATGTTTCATGAGCTCTGGAACTGCATCATGAACCTTAAGGTTCCCATCTACGGACCTTACCTGTTTGCCTATATTCAGAAGAGGTGGAACGATATCTATCTGATAGATCCCTTCCCTATTCGAGCTGACTATTTTGTGCATGATCCTATCAAGTTGCGTGTAAAGGACAAATGGGCCAACCCATCAACTTCTTCTCAGCCCATGGATACGGACACAGAGACTGCTGCTGGAAGAGGACCTGCTTCGCATACCCGCTCTTCTCATATGCCATCTTGGGCTATGAAGCTGAAGGATCAGATGAAGACTCTTTTCTGTTTGCAGTCCAAGGGACAGTATCAGTCTCATGTGGCCCAGAAGGAGAATCGTCAGAGGCACAAGCGTGTCTTAAAGACCCTTGATGTGGCAATCTCAAGCGGCTCACAGGACGACATAACTCCAGAGACTCACTGGATGAGGGATCAAGGTTAGCAGTGGAATGGGTCTGATGCTGAGGAGGAGGCTTCTGAGGAGGACATTGAGGAGGAGAAGGACGAGCAGGATCCGGATGCCACGGATGACTCTAAGGATGAGGAGTGACCACCTATGTCTTAGGTGTGCCCCTTTTTGGTGTCTTGGTGCCAAAAGGGGGAAGAGTCTAGGAGTTGGATTTGCTTGCTTTATCTTTATCGTGTTTGCTTTGAACTTGGTTTGATCGTATTTGCTATCTTTACTACGTGTGATGTGAGACTTGTTTTTATTGTGAGACCTACTTTTATCTTATGTTGTGAGTCATATGCTCTTCAATTATCTCTATTAAATTATCTTTATGATCACATGCTTTCTACTGTGCAAATCCAGTATTGTCATCAATCCACCAAAAAGGGGGAGATTATTAGGGCATATTTATGCCTAAGTAATTTTGGTGATTGATGACAGTACCTTAATGTACTAATCGTGTGCATTGAGCGTTTGAGATAATACATGACAAAGGCACAAAACGTTTCGGCACCCTCCGTGGAATAGATGAACGGTGTCTTCTACGATTCTCTTTGGAGGTTTTTGAGTCGTAGGATCGTCGTACTATAAAGAGGGGATCCGTATTGGGAAGGTTTGGGTGGAATCAATCTTGCACGCACACACTTTATCTCCATCCCCTTCCCCATGCAACTTTGGAGCTTTTCTCATCTCTGGTTTTTATCCTCTTGCAAAAAGGTCTCCTAGCGGTAGTACCGCTGGATCTAGCGGTAGTACTGCTAGAGCGGGTGGTAGTACCGCTGGCCCAGCGGTAGTACCGCCCGTGGTCAGCGGTAGTACTGCTCCAGGACTTTAGTACCGTCATCCTTGCGGCTGTACTTCGTCGGACTTTTTGCGAAGACTTTCTTGGCGGTGGATGGCCCGGTAGTATCTTTGCACTACCATGGCCTCAGCGGTAGTACCACTGCAGCCAGCGGTAGTACCGCTGCAGCAAGCGTTAGTACCGTTGGGCTTGTGCTGTGAGTGGGAAATGGTTGGATTCCCCGCCCCGCTATATAAAGGGTTCTTCTTGCTCAAGAACCCTACCTTTGACACTCCCAATCTCCATTGTTGCTCCCTAAGCTCAAAAGTGCCCGATCTCTCTCCCTAGCCAATCAAACTTATTGATTTCCTAGGGATTGGTTGAGAAGGCCTAGATCTACACTTCCACCAAGAGAAAATTGATTCCCCCCACTAATCCCTTGCGGATCTTGTTACTCCTGGGTGTTTGAGCACCCTAGACGGTTGAGGTCACCTCGGAGCCACATTCCATTGTGGTGAAGCTACGTGGTCTTGTTGGGAGCCTCCAAGCTTTGTGTGGAGTTTGCCCCAACCTTGTTTGTAAAGGTTCGGTCGCCGCCATCAAGAGCACCTATAGTGGAATCACGGTACCTTGCATTGTGTGAGGGCGTGAGGATAATACGGTGGCCCTAGTGGCTTATTGGGGAGCATTGTGCCTCCACACCGCTCCAACGGAGACGTACTTCTTGTCAAAGGGAAGGAACTTCGGTAACACATCCTTGTCTTCATTGGTTCCACTTGCGGTTATCTCTAACCTTTACATTGTGTATGTTTTTGTTGTAGACTATTTCTTACTTTCCTTAGTGATTATAGTTCGTAGCATCATATAGGTTCTTCACCTAGTTGTCATTTTAGAGAACCTTTATGTTGCTAACCCTAACTTCTTAAGTATAATTAAAAATTGGTCGTTGCCTATTCACCCCCCCTCTAGTCAACCATATTGATCCTTTCACTAGGGTAGGTTTCTATATATAACAAGTGGGTTAGGTTTAGAGTCATTTGCTCCCTTCGGTTGTGACTGGACGGTCGAGATTATTACGTTAGGGGGGTTAATTCAAAAACTGATGATGGTTTGGTTTACTACGGGGTTGATCCGGATCCAACGGTCACGACCGTAGGTTTCGGGTTCGGGGAAATTATCGGACACAAGCTAGGGGTCTATGCACTATGTAGAGGGTCTAGGCATAGTAGAGAGAGAAAACGCGGGCAGCCCGGGAACATGTTTTTTCTAAAACCGAAAAAGTCTCATGAAGTGAATGTACAATAGTTTCATCCATACATATTATCCAAAAAATTACAAGTAACCCAAGCACTCCATCAATCCAAGCTTTTGTGAAGTGAATGTAATGTGCAAAATGGCAAAGAAGAAAGTTAGAAGAAGAAGACTAGATGAAGAAGAGAAGTATAGGTCATTTCGGAGCTAATTTTGCTTACTTCATCATTTAGGAGGAAACTAAGCTAAATATATGTCATTTTGGAGCTACTTAGGTAAAAATAGGGCATTTAGGAGCTAACTATGCTTATGAAGCCATTTTGGAGCTAACTAAGCTAATTATAGGCCATTTAGTAGCTAAGTTAGGTAAAATAGGTCATTTTGTAGCTACGTAAGCATATTATGTCATTTAGGAGAGAACTTAGCTAAGTATAGGTCATTTTTTATTAAATAGGCCATTTCGGAGCTAATTTAGCTTACTATATCATCTAGGAGGAAATTAAGCTAAGTATATGTCATTTTGGAGCTACTTACGTAAAAATAGGTCATTTAGGAGCTAACTATGCTTATTAAGCCATTTGGAGATAACTAAGCCAACTATAGGCCATTTAATAGCTAAGTTAGGTAAAATAGGTCATCTTGGAGCTAGATAAGCATATTATGTCATTTAGGAGAGAACTTAGTTAAGTATAGGTCATGTTTTTTATCAAATAGGCTATTTCGGAGCTAATTAAGCTTACCACGTTATCAAGGAGGAAACTAAGCTAAGTATATGCCATTTTGGAGCTACTTAGGTAAAAATAGGGCATTTATGAGCTAACTGTGCTTATTAAGCCATTTTGGAGCTAACTAAGCTAACTATAGGCCATTTAATAACTAAGTTAGGTAAAATAGGTCATCTTGGAGCTACATAAGCATATTATGTCATTTAGGAGAGAACTTAGCTAAGTATAGGTCATTTTTACTAAATAGGCAATTTCGGAGCTAATTAAGCTTACCACGTCATCTAGGAGGAAACTAAGCTAAGTATATGTCATTTTGGAACTACTTAGGTAAAAATAGGTCATTTAGGAGCTAACTATGCTTATTAAGCCATTTTGGAGCTAACTAAGCTAATTATAGGCCATTTAATATCTAAATTAGATAAAATAGGTCATCTTGGAGCTAGATAAGCATATTATGTCATTTAGGAGAGAACTTAGCTAAATATAGGTCATTTGTTGTTAAATAGGCCATTTTGGAGCTAATTAAGCTTACTATGTCATTTAGGAGGAAACTAAGCTAAGTATATGTCATTTGGAGCTACTTAGGTAAAAATAGGTCATTTAGGAGCTAACTATGCTTATTAAGCCATTTGGAGCTAACTAAGCTAACTATAGGCCATTTAATAGCTAAGTTAGGTAAAATAGGTCATCTTGGAGCTAATAAGAATATTATGTCATTTAGGACAGAAATTAGCTAAGTATAGGTCATTTTTATTATTAAATAGGTCATTTTTATTATTAAATAGGTCATTTCAGAGGAAACTAAGCTAAGTATATGTCATTTTGGAGCTACTTAGGTAAAAATAGGTCATTTTGGAGGTAACAATGCTTATTAAGCCATTTTGGACCTAACTACGCTAAATATGTCGTTTAGGAGGAAACTAAGTTAAGTATAGGTCATTCTAGAGCTAACTTGGGTAAAATATGTCATTTTGGAGCTAAGGTAAGGTAAGTAAACATCATTATGTGGTCGTTAAGCTAAACACTAGAAAAACATACCATTCTCGTCATCACGACGATGAAGCACGGTGGATTTGGCTTGTTTCACCTGGAGAAGGCTGCCCTTGAGAAGGCTCCGCTGTAGAAGGGTCGTGCCATGCGTTTCAGGAGATATTCTGCACCAAACATCGTTTGCAATGTGTCGTTAGCATGATGACACTCAAAAGATCACTGCATTGGAATTAAACTCACCGTCCCCGCCATGTTAATGACTAGCATCGCCGGAGGGACGTGGCCGGTCTTCTCGCACATAGACTATACGTTTGTATTCGACAAGTCAAACTTTTTAATTATTAATGAAACGAACATTAAAATGCAAGATTTGACAAATATGAAGAATAAACTTACCACGAAGAGCTTGTACATAGCCCTGTTAGACACATCATTTCGTGCCCTCTTCTCCTCCACCAACAGCCGTCCTCTCCTCCAGCTCCTTCATCTCTTTATCCTTCTCCGCCAAAAACGCCTACATTCCCTCTCTCTTTTTTAGAATAATAGCCTGCAAGACAACTCATTGTTTGCACTGTAATCATATTGGTTCGCACACACAACATAATGCGGAAAGATAGTTGAGTCCATTAAACTAACCTCGATGGCGAGCTCGACTGGCTGTGGACGAGGTGTTATCTCAGGACAAGAGCTCGTTTGGCGTGCCTTTATTTGCCGGTGAGTGCTAGGACAATGTATAAGGCCGGAGAGTGCTGGGGCACCTAAGTTAATAGAGAGAAATTTGAGCGCTACGCTAAGAATCAAATCAAGCAAAACTAACTACAAGGCCTTAATAACATGTAATTACCTTCATGTAATGCTCCTTCTCCAGCTTAGAATCGCGACACTTCGCCTTTTCCTTCCTAATACGCTGTGAGGCATAGTAGTCTTGAACAGCCTGCACCCGAGCCTCGTGCCGAAAATTTTGAAGTAGGCGGCGGCATTCGGTTTCGATAACCTTTGTCGCGTCCTCCCCGTATCCCTCCTGTGTCACACCCTGTTTTTCACCCCAAGTTTTCTATGTTGCAAAAATTAGAGCTTGTTAAAACTTTTTCAAATAATGTTGTGCGTGCAATATCAGCCCTTGTTTGAGTGTATGCTTGCTTGTTTGATGACTCCAACCCACGAAAAACTTATTATTTTGCTCTCTTCAAAAACCCTTTTTCCTTTATTTCAATACCGCCTTCATCATGTTGGGATACACTATTAGCTCATGAAGCCAAGTGGCACTTCCAACCAAAGTTGGTGATCTGATCCAAATATTATTTTCATTCATTAAAAACATTAATTGGTGATTTAAAATATTATTTTCCGATTTTATCTCTATGTCTATTTCTAAGGCCACTAATGATATTTCCACAAGGAAAATTACTTTCCTGCCTTCGAAAATTCTGAGTAAATTCATGGAAGCTCAGAAGGACATATATTTTCCATATATAAGATTTTCAACCCTATTTTATATTAATATTATTTGAGTAAAAACCTGAAAACCATTTTTTGTCTGTTTTAGCTTTTTGAGATGTTTCCAAAGGAAATTATCTCAGTAAATTCCCATAAAATTGCAGGAGCCCTCCCAAACCATTTTAGGTGCTCACCTAAAATCTCACCTTGATCCAAGGTGGGGAAGTGCACTTAAAGAGCCCAAAACCCTCTCTGTCCAGAGTAGAGTTGGAACAACTCTACATTGCAAAGTTTCTCCAATGGAGCTGAAACTTTGCAGAGGTGTTTAACACCCCAAATGAGGACTCCACACCAAGGATGGGATTTGTGAGACTCTATTTGGCCACACTTCCTTTGTAAAGGACAGTACTGGTCATTTTGAGACATTTTCAAGTTTGCAAAGCCAAACTTGTTCAATGAGCTCAGATTTGGTGGAACCCCATATTTTTACCCCAAGCCCAAACCTGTTAAGTTTCATTTACAGTGGTGGAGTGGAAGCACCCCAAGTCACTGTTGAACACCTACTGACAGGAAGGTGAAAACCTTCCTAGCCACTGTTTTACCCAATGTCAAGGCCCCAAACTTGATGGGTTAGAGCACCAGAACACCCTGAACACCCAGTCAACCAGCCCCTCCCCAACTCCAAGCACAAGTGACAAGAACTCCAATTTGAGCTGCAGGGCAGTACTGGCAACACTAGTGTTCCTTGCTCCCTTGACCAGCTCGAGCTCCCACTAAACCACAACGGCTAGGCACACTCCCAGCAACACTCAGGACATGGAGGACACGTCCCAAGTGCCCCAGAGCGAGCCAGCATGCTGTGGCATGCCAAAACTGCACTCTGGGGGCGCTGCCGAGAGCCACCCGCAAGGGGCCAATGATCCGGCCGGTCCTAGCCTCCCCAATTATGTCCAAGCGGTCCCCGGACGACCGTTCAGTGCAAAGCTACCCGAGGGACCCTCTCACCATCGTTGGCCTATAAATAGGTCCCCCCGGCACTCCAGCACCCTCCAAGCAGTTGCAGCACAACCAATAGACACTCCCTAGCCGCCCAATCGAGCTCGCAGAGCCCCGGTGCTCGAGATCGACCGAGGCCCCTCCGCCTCGGAGCTCCGGTCGATCTCCAGCTACACGTCGGCTCCTGCACTGCCCGACCTCTCGTTACACTCCCCTCGACACGAGGAACGTTTCCCCTAACTCTCCCTAGCAAATCCGTACCCCTAGCCCCTAGTTCAACACGAACCCGAAACCCTTCCGCCACGAGCACCTCATCGCCGGCGACCCAGACCACCTCCGGTGACGTTCCGACCACGAGCAGGTAGGCGGAGGCACGAGGAACCCGTTCCCGTTCCTAGCTAGGCCTGAGGACAACGGCAGCCTCGCCGGCGTCCATCTCCACCTCTCTCGCTGGAGGTAGGAGAAGGACCCGACAGGTGGAGCCCACCTGTTGGTGTCCTGGGGCAGCCAGCGCGCGCAGCCGCTGACGCTGACCCCAGGGGCCCGTAGATCAGGTTTGAACCTGGCCGCGCGCGCCTGGTGGCCAGGCCTGCTGGCTGGGCCGGCTGGATCTGTTTCCCCTGGCTTTTTCTTTTGTTTTAATCTAGAAACGAAATGTTTTTTATAAAAAGATTTAGCCAGTAGAAAAATATAATTCTTCCACCTGTATTTTTCTAAAAATGAGTAGTATTTGATTCTATAATAGTTGACATTTATCAAAAACAGTAACTATTTTGGTATAACAAAATGATATTAAAAAGCACTTGTTTGCTTCTGTTTGCTTTTAAATAAATATGCTTAGCTAATAAAACAATAGGAATCATTTTTCAAAATAATATCCTGAATTTATTCAAGCTTTGCAACATTTTTAAAAGCACTCTGTGATCAGTTTTAGTGAGAGCTAGTATTTATTTATTCCTTTCTCGATGGTAGAGTTACCGAGTGACGGAGGATCCGGAGCGGAAGACCTCGAAGACCCCGGATACCTAGCTGACCAAGGCAAGCAAGCCCTTTTGCCATGACTTAAGTAAATAAAATGATGCATGCTAGAATAGCATGTACTTTCCGTTGCATGTGATCACGATGCCGGTTCATCATTGATGTGATGGTACCGAAGGCTTCTTCAAAGCACTTGCATTTATAGTAGTGATATTCACATGGCTCCTCGGAGCACAAACATGATGAGCTGACCCTACCATCTACGAGGATCATGCTACTGTCATGTTGACTAGTAAAGTAGAATCACTGCATTGAACTTGACCCTACCCCGTGAGGGTCATGTTATACCATGTTGACAAGTAATAATAGAGCATTTTATCTCAAGCATAATGTTGAGTTAAATAAAGAGTTTATGAAAACCCCGTCGGGTGCCACTAATGCCCGAGGGTGATGATGAGTTGGTGATCACTTTTGGTGAAGTGATGCACCGGTAATTTTGGTGTGAGTATGGTTTCGGAAATGGATTAGATTTATGATGTGTCGACCGTCCCAACCTTACCCAGTACGACCACGATACCCCTTTATGGGACGGGGCTTTATTGATTACTCTGGTCGGTGCTAGCAAAGAGCCACATTACTAGTGGCGGGAGTGATCGGTGTCACTCTCGTGATGGGGTCGTGCCAGGTAGGACGACTATGCCATTATTATGAGTTCCGGGCACACCATTGGTCCCTGCATGGTTGTTACAGTCCAGAGTCGGTGCTCGTAAGACGTACAACATGTGGGCTGGGTACCAATCGAGTGGATCTCTTTGTCTAGTATCGTCAGAGGAAAGATGATGATCGGATACTTACCTCGGGTATATGTGATATACCGCGAGTCGTGGATGACACGGAAGTATTCCGTTTCTCGTGGGTCCACCGTACTACCTCTGCATAGTGTAAACTATTCGAATAGCCGTGTCCACGGTCAAGGACAGTTGGGTGGTGCTGCTTAAACTACGTCCTGAGTTTCCGCATAAACCAAGTGTGTGTGTGTGCGTGGTGTTAAAAAGGTGTTGTTATGATAATCACAATAATATGATCAAGTTCGGTGACTTGACATATAGGGTAAACCCGGATGGTTTAGCCCTCATTAATACATTGAGGTTACGACAAGTCCGATGACTTGGTATATAGGGTGAACCCGGTGTGTTCAACCCTTGACAGATATGTCAATATCTGTAACCTGTTCTTCAAAAGTAGTTCTTTAACTTGTTGCACATACTTGATCATACCACCGCAATGCATTCCACTAAATATAACTGTTACTGTTATTCCTTATTATATACATATCATGGGCTATTTGTGAGTACATTCAAAGTACTCATTGGCTTGCCACTGGTTATGTTATTGACCAGACATGGAAGGACCGGAGTTTGGCGATGAGTACGCCGTCGGAGATGGACCTGCGATCTAGGACGCTTCCAAGTTAGAATGCCTCTCAGTGTAGGCTTGATGGCATGGGCACCGCTTAGACCTTACGAGTTTCCGCTACTCGATGTATCCGTTTTATTTGGCTTTATTCCTTGCTCTTGAACCCGAACTTCTGGTCATTTGGTGTAATAATTCGGTTCTTGGATGTAAGACTCTATTATTCAGTATCTGTGTTCAGTGAACATTGATCCTTGGGGTCACTCGGCACGGCGAACTCGACTTGCTAGTCGGGGTCCCCACAGAACTGGTATCAGAGCCATCCTGACTATAGGAAGCCTTAGGTAGCATGGACGTTAGCCGAGAACATTAGAACGCCAGCCTTGCACAAGATTCTTGCACATACAACCTCCTGACTTCTCTCCTATGCCTTGTAGATGGTTGTCGTACCTGAGACGCTTCTGGAGACCAGCTTTCCACTACTTCTAGTGGATTGTCTCGAGAAGTGCCATGTACGACGCACACACATCTTCCTCCACGACGAGCACTGGGTCAACACCGACACCAAGGAATATCACGTGGACGTGATAGTGAAGGCTAATGACTCCCCGTCTAGTTGGTTCTTCGAAGGACCACAGATGAGAGAGCTGATGTTGGCAGTGGAGACGGTTGCACGAGAGGCGCTCGTGCAACTTCGCAACATCCTCCCTGAGATGGCTAATGAGCCTGTCACTCGTCATCTACCTTTCATTAAGGAAGGAGTGGGTGGGAGCTGGACACTCACCCCAGCCATGGAGGATGGGATGCCACTAAGGTTTCAGACCTACTTCAGTCTCTCGTCAGACACCCTAACACACTTCCTGGTTAAGGAATCAGTCAAGCTTTGCCAGGAGCTGCACCTAGTCAAAGGCCTACTCCATACTGAGAAGATGCAGAACCGCAAAGTAAAGAAGGCAGGCGCACCTGAAGGGAGGGCAGCTATTGCCACTAGGGGCGGTGTGTTACCCATCCAGGTAGTTCCTCTTCGGAGTCGCCGCCTGACAGCGGAAGAGTACACTGAGATCTTCACCGCCTCGCCCAAGAGACGTAGAGACGTGCGGATTCTTTCTTCCACTCCTATAAAGGAAGAGTATGTTGATGAAGATGAGGATCCTGTTGAGTCCGCCTTTGAGACCGAGCAGTCCGCCGCATAGGTTTTCGCGTAGGCGATACAGAGTACCCCAAGTATAGGGTATCCATGTATCCATTTTTAATTTGCGTATGTGTGCTTGATGTAAGTCACCTGTTGCCTTGGGCAGCCTGTAAGTGACTACGTCACCTAGTTGTCATGAATGCAATTTCCAGTTTGTCAAAATCTTTGGTTTTAAAGACTTGGCACATGCACGTATTGGACCCCCTCTTACTAGGAGAAAATCCTTGTACTCCCGAGCTAGGTGGCATTTTGACCTGTCTGTTTCTATGACAAGATGGTGAACGCAACCCGCAACAGCACCTTCGGCAACCCCGGCGCCGGCTCCTCAGGGACACCGCAGGGAACCAAAGGAGGAGCTCACGCTGGAGGTCACCATGAACAGCCTAGAGACCTTCCGCCACCACCTCCTCCTCAGAACTTGACGATGGCTCAGCTCCTTCAAGCTCTTCGAGAGGAGCGTCAAGCCAGCAATGCCTCTATCGAGCAGCTGACCCAAGTCCTGGTGGATAACCCGCCGCGGAATGAGTATTGCGGTGGTCGCTCTACTCTTTCTGAGTTCTTGCGGACTGCGCCCCCCATATTCACAGAGTCAACTGAACCCCTGGACGCCGATGACTGGATTCGCACCATTGAAGACCTCCTTGCGCTGGTCAAGTGCACCGATGATCATGAGAAGGTCCTTTATGCTTCTCACTGTCTCGGAGGCACCGCCAGGGCATGGTGGGATGGATTCCAGATCATGTGTGTAGGGCAAGTCATCTCGTGGGAGATGTTCAAGGAAGGATTTCGCACGGCTCACATTCCGCCTGGACTGATGACCATTAAGAAGCAAGAATTCCGAGCCTTGAGGCAAGGCAGTGGAACTGTTAAGGAGTACCTGCAGAAGTTTAATCTCTTGTCGAGGTACGTGCCTGAAGATGTTAACAGTGAGGCCGCTAAGGTGGAACGCTTCATGGAAGGGTTACAACAGTCCCTGCAATACGAGCTGGTGGTTTGCGACTGCCAGACTTTCAGCGAGTTGGTTAACAAAGCGCTTATGCTGGAAGACAAGCGTTGTGCAATGGACGACACCCGCAAGCGCAAACTGATAGGCGGTGGAGGACCCGGTAATGCAAGACCAAGACCGTGGCAGTCATCACCTGCAAGGCCCAACTTTCAGCAGCAACAGTACAAGTACCCGGTGTTCCGCCAGAATTATCAGCCTCAGCAGCAAGTCAAGCCAGTAGTCAAACCGCCGAACAACGGTGGAGTCAAGACCAACCCTCCGGGGCAAGTCACCTGCTTTGGGTGTGGTCAGACCGGGCACTATTCGAGGCAGTGCCCCAACAAGAAGCCCGACGCACCGCGTCCCAATGCACCCAACCCCGGTCAAGGTGCACCAGGGAGGAACGAGGCCCCCCACAACCAACAGTTCAATGGTAGGGGCCGGATCAATCACGTCACTACAGAAGAAGCATAGGAAGACCTAGACTGCATTCTGGCTACGTTCCTCGTCAACTCAACTCGAGCAACAGTGTTGTTTGATTGTGGTGCCTCGCATTCTTTTGTTACTCAAGGGTTTGCGGAAAAATGCGGTTTAAAACCCACCTTACTCCGCGGGCAGATGGCAATCCAAACCCCGGGAGCAGTATTAAGGACCAACCTAGGATGTAGAAGGGTCGAGATAGTTATCAATGGGACGAGTTTCTTGGCAGACCTCATTATGCTTAAATCACAAGGTGTGGAAGTAATCCTCGGTATGGATTGGTTGGCCAAGCACCAGAGTCTTTTGGACTGTGCCAACAGGGCCATCACCATGATAAGAAACCATGGGGTCAAGGTCAAGTTCGTCTCCGAGCCAGTATCGGCTCACGCACCTCGAGTCAACAGTCTCTCTGAGGTAGAGCTTGATCGAGTGCCTACAGTCTGTGAATACTCGGACGTCTTTCCTAACGAGCTACCCAGAATGCCTCCTAACCGAGACATTGAGTTCATCATTGAGCTTATGCACGGATCGAGGCCTATTTATAAAAAGCCTTACAGGATGGGTTCCAAGGAGTTGGCAGAGCTGAAGAAGCAGCTGGATGAGCAACTCAGGAAAGGGTTCATTCGTCTGAGTGCGTCACCTTGGGGATCACCTGTTCTGTTTGTTTCAAAGAAGGATGGTACCATTCGACTCTGCGTGACTACCGTTCCCTTAATGAAGTCACAATTAAGAACAAGTATCCACTCCCCAAGATCGAATACCTGTTTGACCAGTTAAACGGGGCCAGGGTATTTTCCAAGATCGATCTCCGATCGGGATACTACCAGTTGAAGATCCGACCCGAAGATATACCCAAGACTGCATTCGTGACTCGGTACGGTCTATATGAATGCACGGTCATGCCCTTCGGTTTGACGAATGCCCCAGTCTACTTCATGTACCTCATGAACAAGGTCTTCATGGAATATTTGGACAAGTTTGTCGTCGTGTTCATCGATGACATACTAATCTTCTCCATGTCCGAAGAAGAGCATCAGCAACTCCCGAGGCTAGTTCTAGGAAAGCTTCGAGAGCACCAACTTTACGCCAAATTCAGCAAGTGTTAGTTCTGGCTGAGCGAAGTTGGATTTCTGGGTCATACCCTGATAGCACGCGGTTTAGCCGTGGATCAGTCCAAGATTTCTACAGTGACCAACTGGGAATCACCCAAGGACGTGAAGGATGTCAGGAGTTTCCTCGGGCTCGCGGGATACTACCGCAAGTTTGTCGAAGGATTCTCCAGCATCGCTCGACCTATGACTCAGCTCTTGAAGAAAGGCCGGAAGTTCGAGTGGACACCGACATGTGAAGCAAGCTTCAAGGAGTTGTAGAAGAGGCTAACTACCGCCCCGGTATTGGCTACTCCGGACATCAACAAGGAATTCGTGATATATTGTGATGCCTTTGGAACCGGGCTCGGTGGAGTCCTGATGCAAGATGGCAGGGTCGTGGCATACTTGTCACGGCAACTGCGGCCGCATGAGGAGAACTACACCACCCATGATCTCGAGCTAGTAGCTGTAGTGCATGCTGAAGACGTGGCGACATTACCTTCTGGGAAAGCGATGCGAGATATATACAGACCACAAGAGTCTGAAATATATCTTCACCCAGAGGGAGCTGAATATGAGACAGCGGAGATTGCTTGAGTTAATCAAGGATTATGACCTCAGCATTCAGTATCATCCCGGCAAGGCGAACGTGGTAGCCGATGCCTTGAGCCGGAAGGCAGGCTCCTTGAACGTGGCGCTCAAGGAAAGGTTACCCGTCTTGTGTGAAGAGATGGAGGGCTTAGGACTTGAGATAGTCGAACGAGGGTACCTGGCCAACCTAGAGGTCAAGCCTACTCTGAAAGACGACATCAAGGAAGCCTTGAAGGGGCACAAGAGTATCGAAGGCCTCAAGAGGAAGGTGCGAGAAGGCAAAGCCCCAGGATTCTCGATTGATGAGCAAGGAGTATTGTGGTACGGGAAGCGCTTATGCGTACCAAACAAGGCCGAACTTAAGGACTTGATCCTGCAACAGGCACATGACACACCATACTCTATCCATCCAGGTGGTACCAAGATGTACCAAGACATCCGAGAACGATTCTGGTGGCATGGCATGAAGAGGGAAATTGCCTCCTATGTCGCTAAATGCGATGTATGTCAGCGAGTCAAGGATGAACACCAGCAACCCGCTGGGTTGCTACAACCTCTTCAAGTGCCGGAATGGAAGTGGGATATAGTCGGCATGGACTTCATCACCGGGTTCCCCCGATCGAATAAGGGACATAACTCCATTTGGGTCATAGTTGATCATTTGACCAAGGTGGCCCATTTCATCCCCGTTAACACCACTTACGATGCCAGCCAGCTGGCTAGTCTGTACATTCATCGAGTTGTGAGTCTCCATGGAGTTCCCAAAGAGATCGTGTCCGACCGCGGCATGCAGTTCACCTCAAGATTCCGGAAGAAGTTTCAAGAAGCTCTCGGAACCAAACTCTCCTTCAGTACGGCTTTCCACCCACAGACGGGCGGACAAACCGAGGGTAAATCAGATACTTGCGGACATGCTCCGCGCCTGTGTTTTGGCCCATGGTGCCAAGTGGGAAGACTGCCTACCATTCGCTGAGTTCTCTTACAACAACAGCTACCAGTCCAGTCTTCAAATGGCGCCATTCGAAGCTTTATGTGAGCGGAAATGCCGCACCCCGCTCAATTGGTCTGAAATCGGTGAAGGACTAGTTTTCGGACCAGAAGTACTGCAGGAAGCAGGGGACAAGGTTCAGCTTGTCCGAGAGAACTTGGAGGCAGCTAAGTCAAGGCAGAAGAGCTATGTGGACCCTCGCCGCAGAAACGTGGAGTTTGTTCCCGGAGACCAGGTGTACTTGCGAGTCACGCCTCTCAAGGGGACCAAGCGTTTCCACGTCAAGGGGAAGCTAGCTCCAAGGTTCATTGGACCCTTCAAGATCACGGCAAGGCGCGGGGAAGTAGCTTATCAGTTGGAGCTACCTCCTAAACTTTCGGGTGTGCACAATGTGTTCCACGTGTCACAGCTCCGGAAGTGTTTGCAACTGCCGAACCGTCCCGATCTTTACAAGGACATTGATCATCAAGCTATTGACCTTGAACTGGACCTTACCTATCGCGAGAGACCGATCCGCATTTTGGACGAAGCAGAGCGTTGCACCAGAAGCCGCACCATCAAGTTTTTTCAAGGTTCAGTGGAGCAACCATACCGAAGCAGAAGCCACATGGGAACGTGAAGACTATCTCCGATCAGAATTTCCCGAGCTGTTTAACGCTTAGCTTAGGAATCTCGGGGACGAGATTCTTGTAAGGTGGATAGGTCTGTCACACCCTGCTTTTCACCCCAAGTTTTCTGTGTTGCAAAAATCATAGCTTGTTAAAACTTTTTCAAATAATGTTGTGAGTGCAATATCAGCCCTTGTTTGAGTGTATGCTTGCTTGTTTAATGACTCCAACCCATGAAAAACTTATTATTTTGCTCTCTTCAAAAACCCTTTTTCCTTTATTTCAATATCACCTTCATCATGTTGGGATACACTATTAGCTCATGAAGCCAAGTGGCACTTCCAACCAAAGTTGGTGATCTGATCCAAATATTATTTTCATTAATTAAAAAACATTAATTGGTGATTTAAAATATTATTTTCCTATTTTATATCTATGTCTATTTCTAAGGCCAGTAATGATATTTCCACAAGGAAAATTACTTTCCTGCCTTAGAAAATTCTGAGTAAATTCATGGAAGCTCAGAAGGACATATATTTTCCATATATAAGATTTTCAACCCTATTTTATATTAATATTATTTGAGTAAAACCCTAAAAACCATTTCTGTCTGTTTTAGCTTTTTGAGATGTTTCCAAAGGAAATTATCTCAGTAAATTCCCAAAAAATTGCAGGAGCCCTCCCAAACCATATTAGGTGCTCACCTAAAATCTCACCTTCATCCAAGGTGGGGAAGTGCACTTAAAGAGCCCAAAACCCTCACTGTCCAGAGTAGAGTTGGAACAACTCTACATTGCAAAGTTTCTCCAATGGAGCTGAAACTTTGCAGAGGTGTTTAACACCCCAAATGAGGACTCCACACCAGAGATGGGATTTGTGAGACTCTGTTTGGCCACACTTCCTTTGTAAAGGACAGTACTGGTCAATTTGAGACATTTTCAAGTTTGCAAAGCCAAACTTGTTCAATGGAGCTCAGATTTGGTGGAACCCCATATTTTTACCCCAAGACCAAACCTGTTAAGTTTCATTTACAGTGGTGGAGTGGAAGCACCCCAAGTGACTGTCGAACACCTACTGACAGGAAGGTGAAAACCTTCCTAGCCACTGTTTTACCCAATGTCAAGGCCCCAAACTTGGTGGGTTAGAGCACCAGAACACCCTGAACACCCAGTCAACCAGCCCCTCCCCAACTCCAAGCACAAGTGACAAGAACTCCAATTTGAGCTGCAGGGCAGTACTGGCAACACTAGTGTACCTTGCTCCCTTGACCAGCTCGAGCTCCCACTAAACCACAACGGCTAGACACACTCCCAGCAACACTCAGGACATGGAGGACACGTCCCAAGTGCCCCAGAGGGAGCCAGCATGCTATGGCATGCCAAAACTGCGCTCTGGGCGCGTTGCAGAGAGCCACCCGCAAGGGGCCGACGCTCCGGCCGGTCCCAGCCTCCCCAGTTATGTCCAAGCGCTCCCCCGACAACCGTTCAGTGCAAAGCTACCCCAGGGACACTCTCCCCCTCGCGCAAGAGCTCAGGCGATGCATGCCCGTGCGCGCCCGACGCGGCCGAGCATGCACAGTCGCTGCAGCTCGTCCCCACTCGCTTTCCCTCTGCGGCCGTTGCACCAAGAGGCCCTAAACCACGTCCCGAACCCGTGGTTTCGCGGCCATCACCTCACTGTGCTTGCACGCGTGCCACGGTGAGTCACCGGCGCGCCCGGGTCGGGTCACCGTCGTTGGCCTATAAATTGGTCCCCCTGGCACTCCAGCACCCTCCAAGCAGCTTCAACACAACTAGTAGACACTCCCTAGCCGCCCAATCGAGCTCGGAGAGCCCCGGTGCTCGAGATCGACCGAGGCCCCTCCGCCTCGGAGCTCCGATCGATCTCCGGCTACACGTCGGCTCCTGCGCTGCCCGACCTCTCATTACACTCCCCTCGACACCAGGAACGTTTCCCCTAACTCTCCCAAGCAAATCCCTACCCCTAGCCCCTAGTTTAACACGAACCCGAAACCCTTCCGCCACGAGCACCTCGTCGCCGGCGACCCAGACCACCTCCGGTGACGTTCCGACCACGAGCAGGTAGGCGGAGGCACGAGGAACCAGTTCCCGTTCCTAGCTAGGCCTGAGGACAACGGCAGCCTCGCCGGCGTCCATCTCCACCTCTCTGGCTGGAGGTAGGAGAAGGACCCGACAGGTGGAGCCCACCTGTCGGTGTCCTGGGGCAGCCAGCGCGTGCAGCCGCTGACGCTGACCCTAGGGGCCCGCAGATCAGATTTGAACCTGGCCCGCGCGCGCCTGGTGGCCAGGCTTGCTGGCTGGGCCGGCTGGATCTGTTTCCCCTGGCTTTTTCTTTCGTTTTAATCCAGAAACGAAATGTTTTTTATAAAAAGATTTAGCCAGTAGAAAAATATAATTCTTCCACCAATATTTTTCTAAAAAAGAGTAGTATTTGATTCTGTAATAGTTGACATTTATCAAAAACAGAAAATATTTTGTTATAATAAAATGATATTAAAAAGCACTTGTTTGCTTCTGTTTGCTTTTAAATAAATATGCTTAGCTAATAAAACAATAGGAATCATTTTTCAAAATAATATCCTGAATTTATTCAAGCTTTGCAACACTTTTAAAAGCACTCTGTGATCTGTTTTAGTGAGAGCTAGTATTTATTTATTCCTTTCTCGACGGTAGAGTTATCGAGTGACGGAGGATCCGGAGCGGAAGACCTCGAAGACCCCGGATACCTAGCTGACCAAGGCAAGCAAGCCCTTTTGCCATGACTTAAGTAAATAAAATGATGCATGCTAGAATAGCAAGTACTTTCCGTTGCATGTGATCACGATGCCGGTTCATCATTGATGTGATGGTACCGAAGGCTTCTTCGAAGCACTTGCATTTATAGTAGTGATATTCTCATGGATCCTTGGAGCACAAACATGATGAGCTGACCCTACCATCTACGAGGATCATGCTACTGTCATGTTGACTAGTAAAGTAGAATCACTGCATTGAACTTGACCCTACCCCGTGAGGGTCATGTTATACCATGTTGACAAGTAATAATAGAGAATTTTATCTCAAGCATAATGTTGAGTTAAATAAAGAGTTTATGAAAACCCCGTCGGGTGCCACTAATGCCCGAGGGTGATGATGAGTTGGTGATCACTTTTGGTGAAGTGATGCATCGGTAATTTTGGTGTGAGTATGGTTTCGGAAATGGATTAGATTTATGATGTGTCGACCGTCCCAACCTTACCCAGTACAACCACGGTACCCCTTTATGGGACAGGGCTTTGTTGATTACTCTGGCGGGAGTGATCGGTGTCACTCTCGTGATGGGGTCGTGCCAGGTAGGACGACTATGCCATTATTATGAGTTCCAGGCACACCGTTGGTCCCTGCATGGTTGTTACAGTCCAGAGTCGGTGCTCGTAAGACGTACAACATGTGGGTTCGGTACCAATCGAGTGGATCTCTTTGTCTAGTATCGTCAGGGGAAAGATGATGATCGGATACTTACCTCGGGTATATGTGATATACCGCGAGTCGTGGATGACACGGAAGTATTCCGTTTCTCGTGGGTCCAGCGTACTACCTCTGCATAGTGTAAACTATTCGAATAGCCGTGTCCACGGTCAAGGACAGTTGGGTGGTGCTGCTTAAACTACGTCCTGAGTTTCCGCATAAACCAAGTGTGTGTGCGTGTGTGTGCGTGGTGTTAAAAAGGTGTTGTTATGATAATCACAATAATATGATCACGTTCGGTGACTTGACATATAGGGTAAACCCGGATGGTTTAGCCCTCATTAATACATTGAGGTTACGACAAGTCCAATGACTTGGTATATAGGGTGAACCCGGTGTGTTCAACCCTTGAAAGATATGTCAATATCTGTAACCTGTTCTTCAAAAGTAGTTCTTTAACTTGTTGCACATACTTGATCATAACACCGCAATGCATTCCACTAAAGATAACTGTTATTGTTATTCCTTATCATATACATATCATGGGCTGTTTGCGAGTACATTCAAAGTACTCATTGGCTTGCCACTGGTTATGTTATTGACCAAACATGGAAGGACCGGAGTTTGGCGATGAGTACGCCGTCGGAGATGGACCTGCGATCTAGGACGCTTCCAAGTCAGAATGCCTGTCGGTGTAGGCTTGATGGCATGGGCACCGCTTAGCCCTTATGAGTTTCCGCTACTCGATGTATCCGTTTTATTTGGCTTTAGGCCTTGCTCTTGAACCCGACCTTCTGGTCATTTGGTGTAATAATTCGGTACTTGGATGTAAGACTCTATTATTCAGTATCTGTGTTTAGTGAACATTGATCCTTGGGGTCACTAGGCACGGCGAACTCGACTTGCTAGTCGGGGTCCCCACATCCTCACACCTGTAGAAGGTCTGCAAACGAGACAACACTGATTAGTACAATAACTAGCTATTGTTGATTTTTAATTGTGTAAAGGAGAAATTACCCAGAACTGTGTGATCACCATGTCGGCCCTCGTGTGGCAGAAAACACCGTCGATCTCCACCTCCGGTAGGGCCGGGGCACCCCAAGCAGTGCTCCCAGGTCATTCCTACCTCTCGACCCCAACCGGGGAACGTAAGAAACCCCGGGAAGTTTTGCCGGCAAAGCGCACCAAGGTCGCTGTTGGGCTTGAGGACACCCTTGGCAACAATCCTACCCATGAAGTATGACAAATTAAAGCCAAAACATTAGATATTTGAGAAAACGTGAAGGCAAAAGGTTAAACAAGAGTAAATTACCTTACTTGTCCCCATTTGGCTTAATCGACCACCTCTGCTCGCAGATCGCCGGCACGAGAGGGAGCCCCGTACTACCATGCTAGTAGACGGTGTGTTGGTGCACTAGAAACTGGGGTCCCTTGTGCCCCAGACTTGTGCACAGGCACCAGCAATGCCCCAGAAGCGGCACACGAGAATGGCTGGCGGGAAGGCAAACCAAGACCAACCGAGGCCACGCCCTCCCATCTCTCCTACGGCGTGGAGTACAAGGGCTCTAGATGCAAGGCCCCGGCAAGCCCTCCTTGCCGGGAAGATTCGCAAGGCCTCGGCAAGCCCTCTTTGACGGGAAGACTCCCGAAGACTAGCAAGACCCCGGCAAGCCTCTCTTGCCGGGAAGACTCACAAAGACTAGGGAGACCCCCGGCGAGCCCTCCTTGCGTGGGAAGTGTTCAAGCCCCCGGCAAGCCCTCCTTGCCGGGAAGATAACCAAGTCATCGACAGGGACGCCAGGCCAGCAAGCCCCTTCCGCTCGCCAGGTTTCCTCCCCCGTTTCTACCACAATCCGATCGCTCTAGCGCATCCTTCATGCGCCAGCACAAGGTCCATGTGTCGATTCACCTGGGTACGTGTCGCGACCACCTCGCGGCAGGTCAGGGGTCAGACAAGGCATTTACTGCCTCTGACACCACCGTGGAAGAAGAGCGGTGAACACTGTTCACTACAACCCGTGAGCACACTGTTGGTGACCCCTTTGCCTATAATAGGAAGCCCAAGGCTCATTCTCGAGAGGTTAGACTTTTCGGGATCTGACACCCCGCTAATCACCAGCTAAGTTACTGTAGCAAATCACCCTACATTAAACATCCAATAAAAACTAAGCAGGAGTAGGGTTTTACGCGCCAAGCGGCCCGAACGTGGGAAAGGACCTTGCGGGTGTTGACCGCTAGCTCCGGTCTCGACGCCGTCCCTCTCTCTCCATGCCGAATGATAAAGGGACTCCTCGAGTTTCCCATAGGTGTCTATTTCCCGACACGGTGCCCCCCTCACCCAGCTCCTCGTCGCTATCACCATGGCCACTTGGCTCAGGCTGACCCAAATTAGGCCAGGTATCCCACTCGGTCTCTTGGGACGTACCCTCATCCCTGCTTTGCTCTGGAGTCACCTAGAATGAAGCCTCTGGGACACGAGTCTCGTGGGTCGAAGGCTCGTCGACCCGAGGCTCGCGAACCAAAGACCATGTAGCCTCCACGTCAAACGAATCCACCCTAGCATTCCTCTGCTTAGGTGAATCAGCTTGGGGTGGTGGCGAGGTAGGCATGGCAGCCACCCTACCTCTAACGCGGCCACCTGTACCTTTAGTAGCTCTCGGCTTCGCGGGGGGTCGACCTCCTCTCACGGGGGCCGCGAGAGTCGAAGAAGCGGCCATTCCATGTAGATTAGAGAGCAACGCTCTCCAAAAAGGCTAGATGGGAATGGAAGTACCGATCCCACCACCCGCCGACGGTGAAGGAGCCGCAGAGTGCTTTCGACCCTTTCCCACCATCTTTCCACACCTGCCATGACAAAGAGTAAATGAAATTAGTACAACATAAATACCAACATGAGTAATAAAATGTATATAATTTAAGTGTATCATCATCAGAAATACCAACATGACTAATAAAAATTGAATACCTAACATGAACTAAAAATTTATATATGTATATATAGTAATAGTTTTATACCTGACATGAACTAATAACTATCTTGCTTGTCTATATATGCTTCGGGGTCAATAAATACATCATGATCATCACTATCATCAATAAATGTAGCATCATCATCACTATTTGGAAGAACATGTGGAAGGCCACCGTTATGTAAACGGTCAAGAAGTGACAGGTCATCCACAGCAGTAACCTCTCCTTCTTCCGGCTCTTCGTGTTCGGGCTCAGGGGTTAAGACGGATTCACTGTCGCTGTCTACTTCAATTTTCTAGGGTGAAGTAGAGCGGTTCTTGAAACGTTTCTTTGACATACGTGTTTCTTGGAAGAATTCTCCTTCATATGTGTCTGGGTTAATGTGAGCTTCATAATCCTCTTCATTGTGGGTAGGTGGTCTAAAACATGGCGGCACTTCATAAACGACATCCCAACATTTCAGAGTTGGATCAGTTTGGCAGGCCCACGGTAGATAGAAAACTCGTGTTGCCTGTTGAGCCGTAATATAGACATCGGGAACATCTAAGTGGGTGTTTTGGTTGATTTTCACTAGTCCTATATGTTCATGAGTCCTTATAGCCTCCCTCGGCTCAAACCAATAACATTTGAAGACTACGACGGTCGTTGGGTTTTCACCATAGAATAGAAGTTCATAAATTGCTTCAACTCTTCCATAATACTCGGTACCTCCTTCGCCGATAGCAGAAACAAAACAATTTGTAGTCTTTAGGTCGGGCATAGATAGCTCTTTGCCAAAGGGACGAAAGTGATACCCGTTGATGTTGTATTTGTCAAATGAACGGACCTTATAGTCAAAACCATTAGCGACTTGTCTCAACTCGGCTTCCATAGACTGTGCATCAGCCTACAAGTTTAATACGGAAGAATGGATGCATTAGCCGCAAATTAGACCAAGAAATCAAATGGACCATTAATTGTTATTAATTACCCTTTGTTTGAACCAAGATATGAAACCGGGATAGTCGCCTCCATGCTTTACTAGAAGCTCATACTCTTCGACAGAATCCTTTTCGATGAGAGCTCCATCCGAGAATTCGGCGACGTATCGACTATATCAAATATCCAGGAATAAGAGCATTTCAAAGGAATTAGTAGTTGAGGAACAATAATTTTCCGAGAACTTACTCGATGTACTACCGCACTTCTGTTAGGTTGTTGAAGATATATAGTGAAATGGTCCGCCATTCTTCGACATCCAACGATTTCCCTTTCGAAGCACCGGCTAGTCCGAGCTTCCCTTTTAAAAGGATGAGGTTGGATCAACCTTTTTTAGGATCACCATCATTGTACCGAGGCTTCGGGTTTTGCAAATGATGATTTTTTTGGCTTTGTAATGTGTTGTCATGAAGTTTGCCTCGTCCTCAGTAATGAATGCCTCGGCCATTAATGCTTCAATTCTATGTTTATTTTTACATTTAGCTCAAAGCATCTTCTATAGCCTCCCAGTCGAGAAGCACCATCGATTTTGAATGCCCCCCCCAATCTTGCGTCGGTCGAGAGATGCAAAATCAAATGATGCATTGGATTAAAGAAGCCCGGTGGAAAGATCCTTTCTAATTTGTAGATCAACTCCCCCGCGAACTCTTCCATTTCATCTAGCACGCGAGGCGGTAGATCTTTCGCACAAAGAGAACGGAGGAAATAGCTCAGCTATGCCAGTACTAGCCATTCATCCTCAGGGATAAAGCTACGCAACATCACTGGCATTACCCGCTCAATCCATATGTGCCAATCTGGACTCTTGAGACCAAATATTTTCCATTTCTCAAGACCCGCTCCCCTCTTTAGATTCACAGCATACCCATCGGGGAGCATCAACCACATTTTCACCCACAATAGCATTTCCCTCATAGCTAGCCTTTCAAGATTGAACCATGCCTTTGGCTTCGCTACGCTTTGCTTTCCTTTCCGTTGTCGCAAGTTTTGTAACGGTCGATCAAATAGAGCCTCCTGGTCGATTCTAGCCTTAGGATTATCCTTTGACTTCCCTTCTATGCGGAACAATGTACCAAAAATGGCCTCCACAATATTCTTTTCAGTGTGCATCACGTCGATGTTGTGTGGGCAAATGAGGTCTTTGAAGTAAGGCAGATCCCATAAGCATGACTTGTGAGTCCAGGCGCATTCCGTATTATAACCTTTGAAATACCCTGGATGCAAAGGAGCAGGCTCGGGAGCGTTTAAATCATCAAGGGTATGTTGGCCTGTCAACGCAGCTGGTGCAGTGTTTTTGACAACTCTACCTTTGATGAAATTCTTCTTGTCTTTTATGAACTTATGGTTAGGATCCAGGAACTGTCTATGCATGTAGAAGCAAGAAAACTTGCGACCTGCCTGCAGCCAACGGAACTGAAGAGCTGCCATGCATGTGGTGCACGGGAACCTTCCATCACACACCAGCCAATGAATAACGCATACGCCAGATTGTCATGCGTCGAGTACATGTACCACACATGCATTTTGAAGTTTTTTGGTAGCAGCGTCGTATGTCTTGATCCCATTATCCCAGGCTTCTTCCAATTCATCCTTAAGCGACTGCATGTACACATTCATATTCTTCCCCGGATAGTTGGGCCCGGGAATTATCAACGTCAGGAAAATGTTCTTTCTTTTCATAATCTCTCAAGGGGGTATTGAGTGGAATGACAAATACAAGCCAAAAACTATATTGTGCTGCCATCATACCATACACATTGAACCCATCCGTGCTGATGGCAACTCGAGGATGCCTTGGATCTGCCGATTTATCCTTATGTAATGCATCAAAGTGCTTCCACGCAAAATCATGTGAAGTGTGTACCAACATCTTGTTCCCATCCGCATCTAGTCCGGTTCTTTTGCCCAATTTGTCTCATGTCATCGGTCTAGCCGTCTCTTCGACCATGAAAAGACGTTGAAGTCTTGGTATGACTGGTAGATACCAAAGAACATTAATGAGGATTTTGGTCTGAATCTTCTCATCCATACCGTTGTCTACGACAATATACCTGGAAGAATTGCAAATGGGGCAATAGTTCAAGGGTGCATACTCAAGCCTAAATAAGGCACATCCATTCTCACAGTCATGTGTCTTCTCATAGGGCATCTTAAGTACATGGAGGATTTTCTCTGACTGGTACAGGTTTGCAGGCACTACATGGCCTTTGGGTAGAAAGCGTCCAAATATCATCATCATCGCGTCGTACCATTCTTTGCCTAGGTTGAATTGAGCGTTCAGAGCCATTACTTGCGCGATGGCATCCAGCTGACAAAGCTTAGTTTGCTCGTGGAGAGGACGTTTTGCATACTCCAACATTTCGTAGAAGACCTTTGCAGATTCCTCCATCTCATCATTCGAATCCTGAGCATCATCAAAGTCTTGCACCATGTCTGCGATCCGGGTACCATGCTCGTCGGTGCGACGACAAATCACCTCAGCTCTGGCACGTTGGTCAGACTCACCATGAAAGGTAGACACCGTATAATTAGGCGTAAAACCCCACTTCCGCAGGTGTTTACCCATTTCAAACTCTGTCTGCTTTTTCCAGTTGTCGCAGTTGGGATAGGGGCGCCATGTTTTTGCTGGCCATTTGAAAATGCGCCTATCATAAACCCCCTGGTTTTTGTTAACCATTCATTGGTCATGTCTTTCTGACTAGGGTGACCAGTGTACATCCGAGCACGATCATTCATCTTGCCTAGCTACCTATGGGCACACAAGAAATATATATATATGTATATTTCATCATCTATATTCATTCGCTAATCAAGTTTGTCAGTTTTATGACGTCCATGCAACCTACACGCTAATAGGTAAAGATAAGTCCTAATCCCACCCGAGTATGTGTAGATTGGGTTCGTTTTCTAATGCTCTGCTCCAGATCCGACACAGAATTTCGGCAGCACCTCCGTGGCAACCCTTGCCGGAGAAGAATTATGTGTGAACTTCATCATCCTCAATCAATCCATCCAAGCAGGAGTAGGGTTTTACGCTTCACAGCGGCCAGAACCTGAGTAAAACCACCCGAGTCTCATCATCGTGTCGCCTCATAGTTTCTGCTCTTTGTGCCATACGACCTCCTCGCCGAACCACAAAGGGGACAGAGCTCCCAGAGGCGATTGAGGGCATACCTGCACCAACATCTTTGGTGCGCCATGTAGGGGGCTTCGTTCGCACAAACGTTGAGATTGCAAGCGGCGTGTTAATCTTCATCACTATTTCCATTTCACCATGGCTCCCAAGAAGAAGACTGGCGCAGACGCTCATCCTTCTACTTCCAAGGCTATGTCGCTTGCTATTGTGGACGCTGCTAGCACCACAGAGGCGTCTAGCGATGCGGGCACCGCAGGCGATGCGATCGGCGCAGGAGGCGCCACCATCGTGTCCCCCATGTCCGAAGGTGGAACAAAGAACACCAGAGGCGAGCAGTAGCGACGTCACGGCGAGCTTGGCCTTGGTGTTGCGGGCGAAAGGGACACCCGGGCTCCCCACTTCCGCCACCTGAGCGTACATAGCCAAAACAGTGGCACCCTATCCGAACGAAGCCACGCTCCACCGGTTGCGCGTGCCACGGGTGCTGCTGTTGGGCGCGTATCTCGTCTGGAACAAGACAGAGTGTTGAGTGGGGCCACAGATCCACGAGCTCAACCTCCCCCATGCCAGACCTCTACGGTGATTTGTGCAAGATGACAAGGGTATGATGACGCTCTTCCTGGTTCCACTATGAGTCGAGCGACACCGTGTTCCGCCTCTCTACCCATGCCGGACACGGCCGTGGAGGCACTGGCGCGGGCTCAACTGTTGTTGAACTTGCCAGTGGAGGGCTACCATCCAGAGTTTGATTGGATTCACCGAAGCCAGCAAATCACAACAAGCAGGACCGTCTCGTTGCCCACGGACGGCGATGGCGGCCAGATCTGATGGTCGTGTCGAGGGGGCTACCCCAATGGTATAGTCGCCTCCTCGACAGCAAACCCAAGGGCAACCACTGCAAGCTCCGTACACTGACGGGCCCGACGCGACATCCATGGCCTCATTCGGCCCATGCGAACAACGAGACTAGCGATGCGTCCTGGATGACCAACAGAAGGAGGATGCACGTATCGCCATCGAACGACGTCGGGAAGCACGCCATCAATCTGACAAGCGCAGCGGCCTAGACGCTGGCAACCCTGCACCTAGTGCCGGTGGATACCTACCTTACGAGGTTGGGTGTCCCGCCTTCACTCGCGAGCTGCGCCAGTTCCGCTGGCCGTCGAGCCGAGCTTTCTAGTCTGAATTAATAGAGAAGTACGACGAGAAGCTTAACCCGACAGAGTTCCTGGGCATCTACATGATAGTCGTCCAGGCCGTCGGAGGAAGAAATGATAAGGTGCTCACTAACTATTTCCCTTTGGCAGTCAAGCCAAATGTGAGATCATGGTTGATGCACCTACGAGAAAATTCCATTTCACCATGGGCTCACTTATGCAACGAGTTTGTTGGCACCACCACGGGTGGCCACGAGGAGCCAGGAAAGCCCATCGACTTGCAGGTCCTCCTACAGAAGGAGGGGGAAACCTTGCGGAAGTACATCTAAAGATTCAGTAGAGTTCACCGCAACATCCCCGAGATACACCCCGTAGTCGTGATTGCCGCGTTTCATTCGAACATGCGCAACACGAGGATGCGGGCCAAGTTGAATGTCAAACTCCCAAGACTGTTATTGATCTATACACATTGGTGGACAAGCGTGCACGAGCTGAAGAAGGAAGGTGACTCCCTGGAGAGGAAGCTAGTGTTGGAGTCGACTCTATCAACGACGAGGATACCCCTCGATTCAACGGGAGCAACCGGAAGCACAACAAGAGGCGCAAGGGAAAGGTAGTGGTGGCCGTCAAAAGTTCTGGTGACCTCTGTGCTAGTAAGAAGGCGAAAGACGAGACCCCTGGCAAGGGAGCCGCCTCATGCATTGATTACCGGGAGGCCGCAACGGCAGAGAAAATCGGAAAGTCTGACGGGCGATACTGCAAGATCCGTCACACCAAGGTCCACGATCTCCAAGAATGTCGCCAAGTCGATCATCTTGCTGAGAAGAAAAAAAGAATAATACGAGAAGCGCGACAAGGAGAAGGGCCAAGATAACTCTGCCGGGAAGGGCCGCGGTGGTAGAGCAGGCCACAGCGGCAAGGCCCCACAGCAAAAGGAAAAGCCTTCCAGAGGCCACGAGAAGAGAATGGAAGATGACGTGAGTGACGATGAAGATGATGGAGAGGATTCCAGCAATAGAGAATTCTAGAACGCCACCGATGCCATGTGCATTGATGGGGGTGCTTCCTTGCACTCCTCTCGCCACTAGCTGAAATAGTAGGAACACGAAGTTAATTCCATGGAGCCTGCGGCAGAGTCTCGAAGGCCACTCGAATTCTCACGCATGCCTATCATCTTTGACGGGGAGGATCACCCTGATTGTGTTACTGTGGTTGGGTGTATGCCGTTGTTGGTTCCTCCAACAGTGCACAACCTCAAGGTCAGTAAGATGTTAGTTGACTGTGGGGCTGGGATGAACCTAATTTCTCCCGAGGTGGTCAAGAGGGTGCAGATACCTGACAACGATCTCAAGCCTATGGGTTCATTCCAAGGGATAAACCCTGGCAGAGGCCAGCCAAAGGGAAGATAAATTTTTCGGTTACATCCGGCGGGGAGCTCAACTACCAGACCGAGAAGGTCGTGTTTGATCTGGTCGAGCTGTCCCTGCCATACAATGGATATCTTGGTCGCCCAGCCTTAGCAAAATTCTTGGCAGCATCCCACTATGCTTACAATGTTGTGAAGATGCCAGAACCCATGGGAGTAATCTCCATCTCGTCCGACAAGAACGACGAAGTCATTTGTGTAGATCTGATGTATCGAGACGTGGTAGTAGCTGAAGCCGTGGAAGGAACCTCTCCTGCCAGGAGCCAGAAGAGGGATAAGAAGTCTACCAGGAACACCAACAAGGACTCCGGGAAGCACGCCTCCATGCAATACGTTGCACCCATCGATGACCTTCCAGAGAGTTTCACTAGCAGGAAGTCCAAGGTCTCCTCTCCTGCGACGAAGAAGGTCTCGATGAGGGAGGATGGCTCTGATGGTACGTGATACGTCCATTTTGCATCATGCTTTCATGTTGATATTTATCGCTTTATGGGCTGTTATATTACCTTGTGGTACCATACTTATGCCTTTTCTCTCTTATTTTACAAGGTTTATTTGAAGAGGGAGAATACCGGGAGCTGGAATTCTGGACAGGAAAAGGAGCAAGTCTGAGTCCTCTATTCTGCACAACTCCAAATGCCCTGAAAATCAATGTGGAATTTTTTGGGAATATATAAAAAATACTAGGAGAAATAAGTACCAGAGGGGAGCTACCAGGGCCACACAAGCCTGGTAGCCGCCACCCCCCTGGTGGCGGCTACAGGGCTTGTGGGCACCCTGACGGCCCACTGGCCCCCTCTTTTGCTATATGAAGGATTTCATTCTAGAAAAAAATCAAGGAGGAGCTTTTTCGTGGATTCGCCGCCACCACGAGGCGGAACTTGAGCAGATCCAATCTAGAGCTCCGGTAGGACGATCCTGCCGGGGAAACTTCCCTCCCGGAGGGGGAAATCGTCGCCATCGTCATCACCAACAGTCCTCTCGTCGGAGGGGAGTCATCTCCATCAACATCTTCATCAGCACCATCTCCTCTCCAAACCCTAGTTCATCTCTTGTAACCAATCTCCGTCTCGCGACTCCGATTGGCACTTGTAAGGTTGCTAGTATTGTTGATTACTCTTTGTAGTTGATGCTAGTTGGATTACTTGGTGGAAGAGTTTATGTTCAGATCCTTGATGCTACTCATTACACCTCTGATCATGATTATGATTATGCTTTGTGAGTAGTTACTTTTGTTCCTCAGGACATGGGATAAGTCATGCTGATACTAGTCATGTGAATTTGGTATTCGTTTGGTATTTTGATATGATGTATGTTATCTTTTTTTCTAGTGGTGTTATGTGAATGTCGACTACATAACACTTCACCATATTTGGGCCCAGAGGAAGGCATTGGGGAGTAGTAAGTAGATGATGGGTTGCTAGAGTGACAGGAGCTTAGACCGCAGTCTATGCGTTGCTTCGTAAGGGGCTGATTTGGATCCACTAGTTTAATGCTATGGTTAGACGTTGTCTCAATTCTTCTTTCGTAGTTGCGGATGCTTGCGAGAGGGGTTAGTCATAAGTGGGATGCTTTTCCAAGTAAGGGAAGTACCCAAGCGCCGGTCCACCGACATATCTAACTATCAAAGTAATGAACGCGAATCACGTGAACATGATGAAACTAGCATGACATAAATTCCCGTGTGTCCTCGGGAGCGATTTTCCTCCTATAAGTCTTTGTTCAGGCTTGTCCCTTGCTACAAAAGGGCTTGGGCCACTTTGCTGCACCGTTGCTACTACTTGTTACTTGTTACTTTGCACTTGCTACGTTTCACCTCGCTACACCATCACTTGTTACCGCTACTTTCAGTGCTTGCAATTATTACCTTGCTGAAAACTGTTTACCAGAGCCTTCTGCTCCTCGTTGGGTTTGACACTCTTACTTATCGAAAGGACTACAATTGATCCCCTATACTTGTGGGTCATCAAGACTCTTTTCAGGCACCGTTGCCGAGGAGTGAAGCGCCTTTGGTAAGTGGAATTTGGTAAGGAAACATTTATATACTGTGCTGAAATTTATTGTCACTTGTCACTATGGAAACTGTTCATTTGAGGAGTTTGTTCGGGGTATCTTCACCACGAATGGAAGCACGAGGAGTTGTTCCTCAACCCGAGGTACCTACTGAAAATATATTTTATGAAATTCCTTTGGGTATGATTAAGAAACTGCTGGCTAATCCTTTTACAGGAGATGGATCTTCACATCCAGACTTGCATCTGATCTATGTAGATAAAGTTTGTGGTTTATTTAAGCTTGCAGGTTTGCCCGAGGATGAGGTAAAGAAGAAAGTCTTTCCTTTATCTTTGAAGGATAAGGTGTTGACATGGTATAGGCTATGTGATGATACTGGATCATGGGACTACAATCGGTTGAAATTGGAATTTCATCAAAAGTTTTATCCTATGCATTTAGTACATCGTGATCGGAATTATATTTATAACTGTTGGCCTCATGACAGGGAAAGCATAGCTCAAGCTTGGGGGAGGCTTAAATCAATGCTATATTAATGCCCCAATCATGAGCTCTCGAGAGAAATTATGACTCAAAACTTTTATGCTCGGCTTTCTCAAGAAGATCGTACCATGCTTGACACTTCTTGTACCAGTTCTTTTATGAAGAAGGATATTGACCACAAGTGGAATTTATTGGAAAGAATCAAACGTAACTCTGAAGATTGGGAGCTTGAGGAAGGTAAGGAGTCAGGTATGAATTTCCAGTTTGATTGCGTTAAATCTTTTGTTGAAACAAACACTTCTAGAGATTTTAGCGCTAAATATGGACTTGACTCTAAGATAGTAGCTTCTCTGTGTGAATCTTTTGCTGCTCATGTTGATCTTCCCAAAGAGAAGTGGTTTAAATATCACCCCCCTGTAGAAGTCAACATAGCTAAACCCAATCTATTTGAGGAGAAAGTCATTGCCTTTAGTGATCCTATTGTTCCTTGTGCCTACGCTGAGAAACCACCATACCCTGCTAGGAAAAAGGATTATTCTAAAGCTCCAACTGTGATACGTAGGGGTTACATTAGACCACTTGCACCCCCCTGAGGAAATTAGAGTTGAACCTAGTATTGCTATTATCAAAGATCTCTTAGCCAAATACATAGACGGGCATGTTATCAAATTCTATGAGGACTCTGCTAGAATTGCTAAACCTCACACGAAGGACAAATACGGACCTGTAGTTGGCCTGCCCGTTGTTTCTGTCAAGATAGGAGATCACTGTTATCATGGTTTATGTGATATGGGTGCTAGTGTTAGTGCAATACCCCGTTCCCTATATGATGAAGTCAAAGATGAGATTGCACCTGCTGAGTTAGAACCCATTGATGTCACTATTATGCTAGCTAATAGAGACACTATCTGCCCTCTGGGAATTGTGAGAGACGTAGAAGTCCTGTGTGGTAAGACGAAGTATCCTACTAATTTCCTCATCCTTGCTACTGCACAAGATAGCTTTTGTCCCATCATATTTGGTAGACCCTTTCTCAACACTGTCAATGCTCACATTGATTGTATTAAGCAGAATGTCACTGTTAGTTTCGAGGGTGTGTCTCATGAATTTAACTTCTCCGAGTTTGGAAGACAACCCCATGAAAAAGAGTCGTCTGGTAGGGATGAAATCATTGGTCTTGCCTCTATTGCCGTACCTCCTACGGATCCTTTAGAGAAATATCTGCTTGAGCATGAAAATGATATGCATATGGATGAAAGAGATGAGATAGATTAAATTGTCTTAGAGAAATATCTTATTCTCAAGAATAACCTGCCTATTGAACTGCTTGGGGATCCTCCCCCACCGAAGGATGATCCTGTGTTCGAGCTTAAACAGTTACCAGATACTCTTAAGTATGCCTACCTTGATCAGAAGGAGATATATCCTGTTATTATTAGTGCTCACTTCTCGAATCACGAAGAGAAGAATTTATTAAAAAATTTGAGGAAGCACCATGAGGCTATTGGATATACTCTTGATGATCTTAAGGGTATTAGTCCCACTCTATGTCAGCACAAGATTAAAACTGATCCTGACGTCAAACCAGTTGCTGATCATCAAAGGAGATTAAATCATAAGATGAAAGAGGTCGTGAGAAAAGAAATATTAAAGCTTCTCGAAGTAGGAATCATTTATCCTGTTGCTCATAGTGATTGGGTAAGTCCAGTACATTTTGTACCTAAGAAGGGAGGTATCACCGTCGTTCCTAATGATAACAATGAATTAATCCCACAAAGGATTATTACTGGCTATAGGATGGCGATAGACTTCCGGAAACTGAACAAGGCAACCAGGAAAGACCACTATCCTTTGCCATTTATCGACCAAATGCTAGAAAGGCTATCCAAACACACACACTTCTGCTTTCTAGACGGTTATTCAGGTTTCTCGCAAATACCTGTTGCACAATCTGATCAGGAGAAAACCACTTTCACCTGCCCTTTGCTTATAGACGTATGCCTTTTGGCTTATGCAATGCACCGGCCACCTTTCAAAGATGTATGATGGCTATATTCTCTGACTTTTGTGAAAAGATTGTCGAGATTTTCATGGATGACTTCTCCGTTTACGGGTCTTCCTTTGATGATTGCCTCAGCAACCTTGATCGAGTCTTACAGAGATGCAAAGATACCAACCTCGTCTTGAATTGGGAGAAGTGCCACTTTATGGTTAATGAAGGCATCGTCTTAGGACATCAAAATTTGTGAAAGTGGCATTGAAGTTGATAAGGCTAAGGTTGATGCAATTGAGAAAATGCCTTGCCCCACAGATATGAGAGGTATACGGAGTTTCCTAGGTCATGTTGGTTTCTATAGAAGGTTCATTTAAGACTTGTCTAAGATTTCTAGGCCTCTTACCAACCTCTTGCAGAAGGATGTTCCTTTTGTTTTTGTTGAGGATTGTGAGGAAGCTTTCGAAATACTTAAGAAGGCCTTGATAACCGCACCTATTGTTCAACCACCTGACTGGAACTTGCCCTTTGAAATCATGTGCGACACTAGTTATTATGCTATCGGTGCTGTTCTAGGACAAAGAGTTGACAAGAAGTTGAATGTTATTCACTACGCTAGTAAAACTCTAGACAGTGCCCAAAGAAATTATGCCACTACGGAAAAGGAGTTTTTAACAGTCGTGTTTGCATGTGAAAAGTTCAGATCTTATATAGTTGACTCCAAAGTCACTATTCACTCTGATCATGCTGCTATTAAGTACCTTATGGAGAAGAAGGACGCTAAGCCTAGGCTAATCAGATGGGTTCTCCTGCTACAGGAATTTGATTTGCACGTTGTTGACGGAAAGGGTGCTCATAACCCTGTGGCAGATAACTTGTCCAAGCTAGAGAATGTCCTTGATGACCCACGACCTATTGATGGCAGCTTTCCTGATGAGCAATTAAATGTCATCCGCACTTCACATAGTGCAACATGGTATGCTGATTATGCAAATTATATCGTAGCCAAATACATACCACCCAGTTTTACCTACGAGCAAAAGAAGAAATTCTTGTTTGATTTGAGACACTACTTTTGGGATGATCCTCACCTTTATAAGGAAGGAGTAGATGGTGTTATTAGACGTTGTGTGCCGAACCTGAACAGGGACAGATCCCGCAGAAGTGTCATTCCGAAGCCTACGGAGGACACCATGCTGGAGATAGAGCTGCTCATAAGGTATTGCAATCAGATTTCTATTGGCCCACTCTCTTCAAGGATGCCCGTAAGTTTGTCTTGTCTTGTGACGAATGCCAAAGAATAGGGAACATCAGTAAACGTCAGGAAATGCCTATGAACTATTCACTTGTCATTGAACCGTTTGATGTATGGGGCTTTGATTATATGGGACCCTTCCCGAGTTCCAATGGGTACACTCACATCTTAGTTGTTGTGGATTACGTCACTAAGTCGGTAGAAGCTATCCCCACTAGAAATGCCGATCACCACACCTCTATTAAGATGCTTCAAGAAGTCATTTTCCCAAGATTTGGAGTCCCTAGATATCTGATGTCTGATGGCGGTTCACACTTCATTCATGGTGTTTTCCGCAATATGCTTGCTAAGTATGATGTCAACCATAGAGTTGCATCTCCTTATCATCCTCAGTCTAGTGGTCAAGTGGAGTTCAGTAATAGGGAGATCAAATTGATCTTACAAAAGACTGTCAATAGATCTCGAAAGAATTGGTCTAGTAAACTTGACGATGCACTATGGGCTTATAGGGCTGCTTATAAGAATCCCATGGGCAAGTCGCCGTATAAAATGGTTTACGGTAAGGCCTGTCATCTACCTCTTGAGCTAGAACACAAGGCTTATTGGGTAATCAAAGAGCTTAACTTCGATTTCAAACTTGCCGGTGAGAAGCGGTTGTTTGATATCAGCTCATTAGATGAATGGAGGGCCCAGGCATATGAAAATGCCAAGTTGTTCAAGGAAAAGGTTAAGAGATGGCACGATAAAAGAATACAGAAACGAGAGTTCAAAGTAGGTGATTATGTCCTTCTATACAATTCTTGCTTAAGATTCTTCGTAGGCAAGCTTCTCTCTAAATGGGAAGGTCCTTACATTGTCGAGGAAGTATATCGTTCCGGTGCCATCAAAATCAATAACACGGAAGGAAATTTTCCTAGAGTGGCAAATGGTCAAACAATCAAGCATTATATCTCTAGTACTCCCATAAATGTTGAGACCAATATCATCAATATCATAACTCCAGAGGAGTACATAAGGGATGTTTATCAGCCTATTTCTGACCCTGAAAACGAAGAGGTATGTGTTTCGGTAAGTAATTGAACTCCGAAGCTTTTCCAATAAGAAATTTCCTCCGTTTTGGAATTGGAAAATTAGAAAAATAAAAAGCAGTCCGGAGGGTGCACGAGGCGGCCACAAGCTTGGTAGCCGCCACCTACCCCCTGGCGGCGGCTACAGGGCTTGTGGGCACCTCGTTTGCCTCCCGGACTCTGTTTTCTTGCGGAGCACTCCTTCTGGTCGAGAAAAAATCATTATATATACGCCCGAGGGTTTTGATCTCCGTATCGCGCAGTTTTCCTCCATTTTCGTTTCGAGCCTGTTTCTGTTGCAGATCTAGATCGTCATGACTTCCCCAAAAGCTCCTAAGGACAAGATCTTCGAGAAGGTCAAGAATCCTTATCTCACGGAAGTGCTGAAACACCCTCAATTTATCAAGATGAGCAAGGGGATGTTGCACATCCATGATGTTGAGGGGCCTAAGAAGAACGTGAAGCGTGGAGACGAGGCTCGAAGCAATGGAGCAACAAGTCTTCAAGTGCCAAGGGATGGTGGAGCGTGGACTCAACGCCAACCACATGATGATCACGGAGTTCACTAGCAATCACAAGATGGATGCCATTGACATTGGGAAGCACCTCTCCAGGCTCTATGACAGGGTTGATCAACTTCAGGGCCAGATCTATGACCTGCAGAACCAAAACTGTGAGTACGAGTATAGATTTAAATCAATACGGCTAGCTGCAGATTTGAGGATTCCGGCGACTCGTCCATCGTGCCATGATGGAGCACCTATGCCTTGGAAGACGGAGGATTAGACCACTCCAACAACACCACCACCATCACCACCAAAGGAAGACAACTAAGCATTGGTATGGGCAATCCCCTTGGCTTTTGCCAAGCTTGGGGGAGTTTCCGTGGTATCGTATCACCTTTATATCTTTTGATTTTACCTTTGTTTTAGTTCTTTCCTTTTCAGTTTTTATTTCTTCTCTTTGTGGAATAAGTCTTTAGCGTTTAGTTTGAGTCTTTTGCTTTGTGTCTCCCCCGATGTATTCGACCTTGCGAGCTATATAATAAAGAGTATCTTAGTCAAGGGCTTTGTTTTGTGCCGTGATCAAAAGTATGAAAAGAATGATAGCATGAAAGATCATGAGATGATCTTATGGAAAGTGATAGCTTCACATATAACAAGTATGATCATTGAAACTTGTTGAGAACAAACCAACATAGACCGCAGTCGTTGTTGCAATTAATAAGAAGTAATAAGGAAAGAGAGGTTCACATATAAATATATCATCTTAGACACCTTTTACAATTGTGAGCACTCACCAAACAATTACATGCTTAGAAGTAGATGTTGGACAAGGAAGACAACATAATGAATTGTGTTTGCTTGGTTCCAAACAAGGTTATATGATTAGAGATCCCTTAGCATGTGACGATTGCTTCCACCTCATATTAGCCAAAATTCCCGCACCAAGTAGAGATACTACTTGTGCATCCATAAACCTCCAACCCAGTTTTGGCATGAGAGTCCACCATACTTACCTATGGATTGAATAAAATCCCTCAAGTAAGTTGTCATTGGTGCAAGCAATAAAAATTGCTCTCTAATATGTGTGGAAAATAAGCTTTATACGAACCTGTGACGAGGAAGACATAAAAGCGACAGACTGCATAATAAAGTTCTTTATCACAGGAGGCTATATTAAGTGGCACTCCTCCGCACTAAGAGGACACGCATCCAAACCTCAAAAGCGCATGAGAACCTCTGCTTCCCTCTGCGAAGGGCCTATCTTGTACCTTTACCTTTTTGCCCTTTAAGAGTCATGGTGATCTTCACCAATTCCCTATTTTGCCATTGTCTTGGCTACCGTCACATGCTTGGGAAAGATCTATATTCATCTATCAACTTGGAGATGAGTACTTATGCTTTATTATTGTTGACTTTACCCTTGAGGTAAATGGTTGGGAGGCAAAAATATAAGCCCCTATCTTCCTCTCTGTCCAGCTGAAACTTTGATACCACGAGTACCACGTGAGTTGTAACAATTGTGGAAAACAAAAGAGATGATTTAGTATGTGGGTTTGCTTTACAAGCTCTTATTTGACTCTTTCTGATGTTATGATAAATTGCAATTGCTTCAATGACTATGGACTGTTGTTGGCTACTTCTCGGTAAGGTTTTTGCTTCATACTTTGCCTTGTGAAGGAATTGTTACTTTCCCATAAGAATCTTTATGATGTATTGTTGTTCTATGTGTGATCATGATGCCCTCATGTTCGTATTATGTTTTATCGACACCTCCATCCCTCGACATGTGGACATGTTTATGGAACTTGGTTTTCGCTTGAGGACAAGCCAGGTCTAAGCTTGGGGGAGTTGATACGTCCATTTTGCATCATGCTTTCATGTTGATATTTATCGCTTTATGGGTTGTTATATTACCTTGTGGTACCATACTTATGCCTTTTCTCTCTTATTTTGCAAGGTTTATTTGAAGAGGGAGAATACGGGCAGCTGGAATTCTGGACTGGAAAAGGAGCAAGTCTGAGTCCTCTATTCTGCACAACTCCAAATGCCCTGAAAATCAACGTGGAATGTTTTGGGAATATATAAAAAATACTGGGTGAAAGAAGTACCAGAGGGGAGCTACCAGGGGCCCACAAGCCTGGTAGCCGCCACCCCCTGGTGGCGGCTATAGGGCTTGTGGGCACCATGACAGCCCACTGGCCCCCCTCTTTTGCTATATGAAGGGTTTCATTCCAGAAAAAATCAAGGAGTTGCATTTTCGTGGATTCTCCACCGCCACGAGGCGGAACTTGAGCAGATCCAATCTAGAGCTCCGGTAGGACGATCCTGCCGGGGAAACTTCCCTCCCGGAGGGGGAAGTCGTCGCCATCGTCATCACCAACACTCCTCTCGTCGGAGGGGAGTCATCTCCATCATCATCTTCAGCAGGACCATCTCCTCTCCAAACCCTAGTTCATCTCTTGTAACCAATCTCCGTCTCGCGACTCCAATTGGCACTTGTAAGGTTGCTAGTAGTGTTGATTACTCTTTGTAGTTGATGCTAGTTGGATTACTTGGTGGAAGAGTTTATCTTCAGATCCTTGATGCTACTCATTACACCTCTGATCATGATTATGATTATGCTTTGTGAGTAGTTACTTTTGTTCTTGAGGACATGGGATAAGTCATGCTGATAATAGTCATGTGATAATAGTCACGTGAATTTGGTATTCGTTCGGTATTTTGATATGATGTATGTTGTCTTTTCCTCTAGTGGTGTTATGTGAACGTCGACTACATAAAAATTCACCATATTTGGGCCTATAGGAAGGCATTGGGGAGTAGTAAGTAGATGATGGGTTGCTAGAGTGACAGAAGCTTAAACCCCAGTCTATGCGTTGCTTCGTAAGGTGCTGATTTGGATCCACTAGTTTAATGCTATGGTTAGATGTTGTCTTAAATCTTCTTTTGTAGTTGTGGATGCTTGCGAGAGGGGTTAATCATAAGTGGGATGCTTGTCCAAGTAAGGGAAGTACCCAAGCGCCGGTCCACCAACATATCAAACTATCAAAGTAATGAACGCGAATCATGTGAACATGATGAAACTAGCATGACACAAATTACCATGTGTCCTTGGGAGCGTTTTTCCTCCTATAAGACTTTGTTCAGGCTTCTCCCTTGCTACAAAAGGGATTGGGCCACTTTGCTACACCGTTGCTACTACTTGTTACTTGTTACTTTTCACTTGCTACGTTTCACCTCGCTACACCATCACTTGTTACCGCTACTTTCAGTGCTTGCACTTATTACCTTGCTGAAAACTGTTTACCAGAGCCTTCTGCTCCTCGTTGGGTTCGACACTCTTACTTATCGAAAAGACTATGATTGATCCCCTATACTTGTGGGTCATCAGTACGTTTACCATGAGTGCCATCGTGAGTGACAAATAGGAAAGCAGGCTCGTTGCCTATCGGTGGGTGAATTTCTATGTGTTTGCCTGGAAACTTTTTGACATCCCCGATGTTCCCAGAGAGGTAATTGAGCACCTCCCGTCTGTCTGCCCTCACGCAAGACCCATTAAGCAAAATGTTAGAAAACAGGCCTTGGAGAGACAATAGTTTATCGCCGAAGAGATCAAGAAGTTAGAAGTAGGTGGTTTGGTCCGAGGAGTACTGCATCCAACATGCTTAGCTAACCCGGTAGTGGTGCACAAGGCTAATGGGAAATGGAGGCTTTGAATTGGTTTCACAAAATTAAAAAAAGCATTCCCGAAGGATCCATTTCCCTTGCCGCGCATTGATCACATAGTTGATGCCACTTCCTCGTGCGATCGGCTTTCCTTCCTGGATGCATATTCCGGATACCACCAGATATTCATGGCCAAAGAAGATGATGAAAATAAAACTTTCATAACTCCATGCGGCACGAACTGCTTCGTACGGATGTCCTTTCGGTTAAAGAGTGCTGGTTCGACCTTTGCTAGAGCTGTGCAAATTGGATTTGGACCCTAGCTGAAAAGAAATGTCGAAGCTTATATGGATGACATAGTAGTCAAGACCAGAGACAAATCTACCTTTGTGCAAGAACTAGAAAAAACCTTTGCGAACCTGTGGAGGATCAACCTAAGGCCCAACCCTAAGAAATGTAGGTTTGGTGTCCCGTCCGGCAAGCTACTTGGGTTCTTTGTGTCTCAGCAAGGAATTGAAGCAAATCCCGACAGGATCAAACCTATCGAGCAGATAGAAGCACCCAAGACAGTCAAGGATGTCAGACATCTGACTGGATGCGTTGCCGCGTTGAGCGGATTCATCTCCAAATCCACTGAACGGGCCTTTTCGTTCTTCAAAATCCTAAAGGAGGTTGGCCCGATGAAGTTGACCCTTGGAAGCAGACGCAATCTAAAAACATATCTCTCTTACGCTCCCACCTTGGTCGCTCCCAAGCCGCAAGATACATTGCTACTATACCTAGCGGCAATGAACTCAAGTGGTTAGCGCGGCCTTGGTAGCGCAGTGATAAATGAAGATGCAGCTGCCACGACAGATGCTGTCGGGGATGAAGCCAAAGTATCCATGAAAACGCCCAACAGAGACTCGGAAGAAACCCCGCAGGCTAGCTGGGAGAGCTACAAGGAGTTGGCGAAGAAGAAGGTGGTGCATCGGCAAGTGCACTTTGTCAGCTCCCTATTACAGGGGCCAAGATCAAGGTACTCTAGAGTACAAAAGCTTATCTTCAGCCTCATGATGGCCTCGAGGAAGCTGCGCCACTACTTCCAAGCCCATGAGTTCACGGTTGTCACCCGTTTCCCACTACAACGCATCCTGAGGAACTCCGAAGCCACATGCAGGATAGTCGAGTCGGCGCTAGAGCTGTCAAGTTTTGGGTTGAAGCACGAAAGCACTTCCACCATTCAGAGCACAGCACTCGCAGAATTCATAGCCAAATGGATGCCCACACCACACGAGGAGGTCCAAGAAACCATTCTCCTCGGCAGGGAAACATCTAAGGAATGGGTCATGTACTTTCACGATGCCTTCTCACTCGAGGGTGCCGGGGGAGGTGTTGTCCTCATCGCCCCACCGAAGAGCACCTCAAGTACGTAGTCCAAACGCATTTTCCTTGGGAAGAAGCTACCAACAACACCACCGAATATGAAGGACTCCTTACGGGACTCGGAATCGCGGTGGAGTTGGGAATCAAGAAGCTGATCATCACATGAGACTCTCGGCTTGTGGTGAAGAAGGTCAAAAAAGATTATCAGAGTCCGTTGATGAAGGATTACATAGAGGAAGTGAGGAAATTGGAAGAATACTTTGACGGGCTGCACGGAGAACATGTGCCACATGTAGAAAACAGCATTGCGATCACCAGTCAAAGTCTGCCGCGTAGAAGCCTCCTATGGAACCAGGAGTTTCCACGACAACCGTCCGTACCCCCTTCGACGATGACGAGAAAAATAAGAAAACTGAACTCCGACAAACATTTCCCGACAGAGCTTCCTAAAGCCCCCGGTAGAGAAGTTGCCGCACGCGGTCCTGTTTTGCCTGGTGAGCCTCTCCGTCCCGCGGAACCCCAGGTTCTCATGATAGAGGCAAGCTCTCCCATGAACGAGGAGATGCCTTTAGTCCTTACTGTCGAGCCACGGGTTCCGTTTTGGGCACAACACATCGTCCAATTCCTCGAGATAGGAGAACTTCCCGAAGAACAAGAAGAGGTTGAAAAAGTAGCCCGCCGGTCTAGTATGTACCAGTTTGTCGACGAGACTCTATACAGAAGGAGGCCCAATGGTGTGAAATTAAGGTGCATCGATCGGGAAGAAGGACTAAAGCTGTTGGCAGAGATTCGCGGAGGCATGTGTGGGTCGCACATAGGATCAAGGGCCCTTGCCGGGAAAGCTTTCCAGCAGGGTTTCTATTGGCCCACAGCCCTCCAGGCTGCAACTCAGCCAGTCACCAAGTTTGAAACATGCCAGTTCCATTCTAAGAACATTCATCAGCTAGAGCAAGCCCTAGAAACGATCTCTTTATCCTGTCCATTCTCGATCTGGGAGCTCGATATCTTGGGTCCCTTCCCCCGCGCTGCTGGGGTTTCGAGTTCTTGTACGTAGAAATCGACAAGTTCATGAAATGGCCTGAGGTGGAGCCAGTGAGAAAGGTGACCGTGCAGTCAGCTATCAAGTTCATGAAGGGATTGGTGTGCCGCTTTGGAGTACCCAACAGAGTAATCACTGGCAACGGCACCCAGTTCACAAGCCGCATGTTCATGCAATATCTCCAAAGCCTTGGAAGCAAGGTCTCCTTCACCTTTGTTGCACATCCAAGGAGCAATGGCAAGTTGAGAAGATGAATGCTGAAGTATTGCGAGGACTCACGACTGGAATATTCGATAGGCTGCGAAGATGCGGCAAGCGCTAGGTCGATGAGCTGCCGGTGGTTCTTTGGTCCCTCAAAACGACACCGAATTGAGCTACCGGCCACACACCTTTGTCCCTAGTATATGGGGCAGAAGCAGTTATCCCCACGAAACTCACATACGGGTCAGCTCGAGTGCTTGCCTACGATGAAGTGGAGTAACATCAGCTGCGGCATGACCATGCCAAGCTCCTCGAGGAAGATCGTCTCCGGGCTACTACGCGTGCTGCACACTACCAACAAGCCCTGCGCCACTACCATAGCTGCAGGGTCCACGCCCAGAGCTTTGAGGAAGGCGGCCATGTACTTAGGCATGTTCAATCCTCCAAGGGTTCCAATAAATTGACACCAAAGTGGGAAGGCCCTTACCGGGTAGTACAAGTCACCAGACCTGGCGCAGTCCGTCTGGAGACCGAAGATGGCATCAAAGTGCTTAACTCATGGAATATTGAGCATCTTTGTAAGTTCTACCCATAAGGCTCGGTTGCCGGGTCCTGTCCCCAACGACTACCTTTTGTACAAACTTTGCCAAAGTTGCATGTAACCCTTTGTACAAATCCAGGCGCACACCCCGTGCATATATAAAGAAAGGCATTGCATCATATCATCATTTGCATGTGCATCACACATTACTCATTTACTTGTGTTATGATGTCACAAATGCCCTAGTTTACCAGTTATTAAGAGTGCTTGATGGACTTCTGATCCTTGTTATCGTGTCTCCCCTCTCTTCAAGAGGATGGAGCCTCTCTTTTGCTTTGTATGTCTTACTTCTAGCTGAATGGGAGATAGCGGGAAGGCAAGGACGAAGAACCATCACACGTTCGAGGGGGTTCCCCCAAAGAGATAAGTTTAAACTACTTTATTTTAAGTGTGGTTACGTTCTTTTGTTTGAGGAAATCCTCGTCGCTCCTTTCCAATTGTGTACAATAGAACTCTCTGCATGATAATAACCCTTGTCAGGACGAGCCCTCCTTCGTCTCTTGTCGCTTATTAGCCTCTCGGGGAGGACCACCCCGATACCGACAAGGGGCCGTGCCGAGGGACGGTGATCGTCTGTCGCAAGGGGGCCTGCTCCCACTTCGCCACTTACGCTTCACGCCAACCCGACAAGGAGTCCTGTGCGGCATGAACATACAACACAATGCAGACAGAAGGGCGAATGGGTAGTATTCGAGTCAGATGAACAACACTCATTTTATTCATTCTTCAGTACAAAATGGATAAAATAGATTACATTTCAACTAGTAAAAATTTAGCAAAGGCATACAACATTTTGCTTGATAAAAAGATGAGTGCCTCGTAATGCCTTCCTTACGAGATTGGATGATGGAGGGAAGGCACGCGAAAGGTGCGCCCGGCTGGGATTCGGCGCCTACCCGCCAAGACCGGAGGGACGCCTCCCCACCAGGACCAGAAGACCCCTACGTCCAGGAGGGGCGGATGAAGCTGGCAGGGGAGAAGTGGGCAGGTGCAGATGATGGCGCTGCCAAGGCCAGTTGTTGATGATGGTGCTGCCGAAGATCACGACGAGTCAGAGACACACTTGTAGAAAATGACCCATTTGTTCCTGTTCCATAGGTCCATTAGCCCCGGTTCTCGAACCAGGACTAAAGGGTCAGGACTAAAGCTCATAACCTTTAGTCCCAGTTCCCATACTAACCGGGACCGAAGGGTCTACATGTGGCCTGTGCGGGTAGCCCGAGCAGGAGGTTCTTTAGTCTCGGATGGTCACACCAACCGGGACAACATGGCATCCACGCGTCAGCATCTCGTTAGAGCTGGGAGTTTTGTGTTTTTGAATGGGGGGAGGGGGTGGGTTTGGGGGGGGGGGGTTTGGAGCGTTAATTTAGTGGTTTCATATCGTGTTAGCTAGCTTATAGAGAGAAGTGTCAGCTGTTTCTCCATCCTTGGTCGAACAACAAGTTTTCGTATATCTATCCGACGCTATTACATATATACAATATAACATCTTTTAAAATTAATCCAAAACATCATCTAATTAAGATCCAATGACAAAAATCCACATGGCATTCTCCGTCTTTAGGTATGACATGTTCAACAAAGAATCACGCCAATTCCTCTTGAATTTCTCGTATGCGATCATATGGTAGGAGTTTATCCCGCATCTCGAAGATCTAATTTACAGAAGGGGGTCAATACATGCATATATATGAATAAAACTGAACACAATTGTGAATATTATTTACATACGTGAAATTGTATCTTACAGAAGACCCACTCAGAGGTTGAGTGGCGAATGAACTCGCATAAGTAGCATGCACATAAAACAATGCCTTCTTTCTCGTACATACACTTTACGAGAATAGAGTTAAATCAAACTGATAAGCAAGCATGGTAATGATATTGATGAAAATTTGAATCAATTAGAGATGCGCGGAACTAGCTAGTACTACTTACTTTGGGGTGCGTAAATCACAACTCTTTGTTTAGACCGAGAACCATATTGGCGAAATTCGTCCATACCCTGCCACGCAAAGAAAATGATTACTTGATATTAGGAAATTAACGAAAGTTGCATGCCGATATGGTCTCGGTATATTGACTGAACTTACTTCTTGAGAATTGCAGTAATGTCCTCATAATCCTCTTCAACTTTATGTCTCGTGTCTAAAACATTTACTACTGCCCGACCAACGTCAATGGATAGCAGAATAAAGTGGTCTCTCCGCACGCATATATAACTCATCAATTACATTACTTAATTAACCTCGAGTAAGCGAAACCGAGTTTACAGAGAACACAACAAACTCACTTGAAGTTGTAAGGAAAGATTATTTCCACTTTTTTATGTATAAGGAACGAGTTTACCAAGTTCTCCTCGGTCTCTTTGATTGAGTTTCATACTGTCAATTCATTTACGGCATCTGGGCTAATGAACCGAACGTCGACGATTCCTGCTTTTTTTAATTCGACGATCTTCAATCTGCATAATATAAATAGTGAGGATAATTATATATACATGCAATGAACGAGCTGAGCTAGAGACTTAACTATAGAAGTAATACTTATAGACAGTAGGAAGTCATGAGTTCTTTGTCGAGGGCCAGTTGATTGTATAGCTGAAATAACTCCTCAAATTGAATAGTAATCATGGGAAGTCCAATGAATTCGTGATCTGGTTTCACTGCCACATACATACCATTTTTTCCCAGACTCCCTGCAGGTTTTCATGTACCACTAATGCAATCTGTGCATCATCGTTGTTAGAGCAGGATGACCAGGTTTGACGAGAGGCTTCACGGGAACATATTTATATTGTTATTTTGTTACATCATCCCCCAAGTAATCATCAGGATTGGTACCGGGCACCATCTCCGGATGATTAGCGACGACGATATCAAGTTCGGGAATTGTTTTCCCACTTGTTCGTTCTGCTAACCTTGCATCACTAGAAGTAGTTCCCCACCGCACCGCTTGTGCATATGTTTTTTAAGAATGCGGTCATAGTTGGAATCCGGCGGAGGCGATGGTGGACGCTGAAGTTGATTGATAGTGCGCTCCACTCTCACCGAATCTAGCTTCTCCTTCAGAGGTGGAGTTTTCTTTGCAAAATGGGCCCTCAATTCGGCACGACATATCTCCTCGTTTTCGTCCTTGGTCCTCTCAAATGGTAAATTTTCCAAAGGCTTGAGACATGGACCGAATTTCCCGCTTCTGCTTGTACTGCTAGCCGCCGGAGAGAAGGAGCCGTATCTCTTCCGCTTGAGAGAAGGAGGGGGATTTCTCTGACACGCCGGACGAGCCGGAGCGGCGGCGTTTGTCTTCCGACGTTGCCGACGAGGCGAAGGAGGAGGCGGACTGCTCTGATGCCCCAGAGTAGGCGAAGGAGGAGGCGAAGTGCCATCACGCGTCGGAGGAGCTGGAGAAGGAGGAGGAGTGCCCTGATCACTCGCCGGAGGAGGATGCAGAGGAGGAGGGGGAGGAGGCGGAGTGCCCTGACTCGTCGTCATCGTCGGAGGAGGCGGAGGCATCTAGTTTGGAAGCTTGATGAACACCTTCTGCCATAGACATGTAGTCCCCACAGCACGAACCAGCTGAATCTCACCTTCACTTGTAGGGTGGTCAAGCTCGAGATACTCAAAATTCTCCATTACTTGATCCACCATCACAACAACATAGCCATGTGGAATCGGAAGGCAGTAAAAAGTTCCGTTGGGTTGAGGAGGTTCAACAGAGCTGACAGCCGCCATGAAAGTGAGGTTCCGACATTTCATCGTAAGCTCGCAACGTTGAGTCTCCGTGATAGTATCCACGGGGTAGCTAGAAGCCGTGATGTCATGTTGAACGGGCTCCGTGGAAGCCACACTGCTTCTCCGCTGAGATGGTGGGGTACCTTCTAGAATAGCTTCGTGCCGCTGAGATTGTTGGCCGGCAGCTCGCTGGCTCTCAAGTTCCTATAGCTTTTGAAGTCTTGCCTTGATCTACTACATGTAGCTCAGCTTCGCTTTCCTATATCTCTCCCGGCTTCTGTAAACGCTTGCGTTAGGAAACCCAAACTTCCACGGAACGGAGCCTGGTGTGCCTCGTGTTCGTCCAGGGTGCTCAGCATTCCCTAGGGCCTCAGTCAGCTTGTCATTCACTCTATCTGGAATGAACGTCCCTTCCTCCGCTGCGGCGATACACTTCTGAAGCTTGATCATGGGTATTGCAAGTTGCTCGTCCGTCCAACGACACTTCCCTGTTTCAGGGTCCAAAGTTCCCCCAACCTCGAAGAACCAAGTCCTTGAACGCTCTGGCTAGTTCAATGTCTATGGTTGGACCCCTTTAGAAATCAGGTCATTCTCAGCTGTGTCCCAGAACACCCGGGCTTTGAGGTAGCCACTTGACCCCGTGTGATGGTGATACTGCTTCTTTGCGGCATTGTTCTTGTTTGTCTGTGACATTTTCTTACTCTTCTGTGATGACTTGTAGTCCACAAATGCGGGCTAGTGATCTCTTATCTTCTCAAATCGGCCGACGAGTTCTAGAGTCTTCCCTTTATCGACAAACATTGATTTCAAATCATTCTTCCACTTCTTGAATAGATGTGCCATCTTCTTAAGAGCACACCCTTGACAAGTGGCTCTATAACTCGCTTATTCGGGTCTTCCTCTGGCGGTAGGGTGAAATTTGCCTTCAGCGTGGTCCAAAGATCATCTTTCTGCCTATCGGTGACATGATCACCTTCAGGGTCGTCGTCGCCCTTAGGCTTTTTCCATTGCTTGACGCTGATCGAGATCTTGTCCCTAACAATAGCTCCGCACTAAGCAGAAAATGCGTCCTTGGTCAGCTTGGGTTCAATCGGTAGGCCATCGGCCGTGATTATTGTGATTGTGAACTTTTCCTCCATGCGCAACATTCTCTTTGGGCCTCGTCTCTTTACCGAAGTTTGGCTCGATCCGGAGGGCTATAAAAGAAGAAAGAGTGAAGTGTTAATATATGTACATACCTTCGGGCTTAATTAATATATATACGTACCTCGCCGGACTTTGCAACATCTCCCTCCTCCGTTCGGTCACCGGAGCCGTCATCATGGTCTCCTTCTTCCTCCGGCATTCGGCCGCCGGAGCCATCATGATCATGTCCTTCCTCCTCCATTGTTCGAGTATCCGAGTCATCATCCTCTCCTTCCAGACCATCAGTGTCGTTCAGATACGACAAATAATCACCGACCATTATCTCCCCCAACAACTGTTCTCTTTGATCCATATAGTTTCTGCAAATAATCACCGAGCATTATCTCCCCCAACAACTTTTTATCACTATAATGAAATTTTATATATTAAGATTTTTTTTAAATCTCACATACCTCAAATATATCAAAGCTAGCAACATACAGATATAAAACAACACCGGTCGATCTAGCGAGCTACATTAAAATAGATAATTTGTATCTTTCTTATATTATCCGTTTAGTGCTACATGACTAGAATAGATAACTTTTTCGCTTTCACCAACAAAAATGTCGTTTAAATATTCTGTTTGATATGTATTTTTCTAGAATTTGGCATGTACCTCCCTGTCACCGGATGACACTGTCTGGATGCTGCACCATTGGGAACTTTTGCCGAACCGACGAATCCTGCTTTATACTTTCCTACAGTTGCACGTTACAAGACATTGTTATTGTTCTCCTCTCCTGTTGCAACACACGGGCATGCTTACTGGTGATATATAATGCAATAGATCTCAAGAGGCAAAAAGGTTTTATTTCAGTTAGAACCAATAATCAACTTAATATATCTCGAATTTAATCTCGAATAAATCTCTAGTATAATCTATATATGAACAAAATTTGTATGAACAACAATATGCACGGGCGGCGGCGGCGACAAGCAGAGCACGCGCAGAGGAGGAGCTCACCGGGGCCGACGGGATCGAGGCGGCAACGTCGAAGGCCTCGGGTCGGCGACGACGACGGCTCGGGGGCAGCAAGGATGATGTGCTCGGGACATCGACGGCGGCGAGGAGGACTGGATCGGGGGCGGCGGCGATGGCGACGTGCTCGGGGCGACGACGACGGGCTCGGGGACGGCGGCGACGATAGGGAGGACTGGATCGGGGGCGGCGACGACGAGGACTGGCTCGGGGGGCGGCGACAGGCAACTGGAGAGTTTTGGGGAAAATTTCAACAACTCTCGCCTATATGCGGAAACCTTCTGTCCCGATTGGTGGCCCGAAGCAGCACCAATATCACCCTTTCGTCCCGGTTGACTCAGCAAACCGGGACTGAAGGTCAATTTTCATTTGCCAAATGGCTGGGAAGAAGATACCTTTACTCCCTATTTGTGGAAACAACTGGAACGAATGGGTGCCATTTGTCCCGGTTTGTGCCACCAACCGACACTGAAGTCTGTCTCTGGTCCCGGTTTGTGCCACAAACCGACACGAAAGGCCTATGCCTGGCACAGCCGCGGTGCGGTTAGATGTTTAGTCCCACCTCGCTAGCCGAGCGAGAAGTTTGGTGGTATATAAGCGCTTGTGCGCACACTGTCTCGAGATCCTCTCATATGCAGGCTTCCAGGCATAAACTGTCACTAGATGTTGGGCTTTCTACGCGCCTGAATCCTGGCCCAACTATCTAGTTGGGTTTCTAGTCGTATTTAGCCGTGGTGGCCCATTAGTTGACGTTGTTTTACAGAATATAGTTTTTTGTTCCTACTTACTATTTTTCAGTGATTCTTTCATTTTTTGGAATTATTTGAACTCCAGACCTTTCGTGTGGTCAAAATGCACCATTCAAAGCCACATCATCAATTTTCAACTATTTCTGACTTCATTTGGTATTTTTCATGCATTTATTGATTTTTTTTGAGCAAAATTACCCAGAAATTGAAAAGCACTACAAATAAACTATGAAAATGTTGAAAGTTGGCATGGTATCATCATTTCACCCACATAGCATGTGCTAAAAAGTTGAGAGGGTTGCGGCAAAAACTGGACGCACTTCGTGTACAAATCGGACAATCTCTTTCGAAGTATGAGGGTTTCATATGAAAACTCATCTGTTACAAAAGGGATTTCATTTTTTGGAATTATTTGAACTCCAGACCTTTTGTGTGTTCAAAATGCACCATTCAAAGCCACATCATCAATTTTCAACTATTTCTGACTTCATTTGGTATTTTTCATGCATTTATTGATTTTTTGAGCTAAATGACCCAGATATTGAAAAGCACTACACATGAACTATGAATAGGTTCAAAGTTGGCATGGTATCATCATTTCACCCACGTAGCATGTGCTAAAAAGTTGAGAGAGTTGCGACAAAAACTGGACGCACTTCGTGTACAAATCAGACAATCTCTTTCGAAGTATCACGGTTTCATACGAAAACTCATTTGTTACAAAAGGGATTTCATTTTTTGTAATTATTTGAACTCCAGACCTTTTTTGTGTTCAAAATGCACCATTCAAAGCCACATCATCAATTTTCAACTATTTTTGACTTCATTTGGTATTTTTCATGCATTTATTGATTTTTTTAGAGCTAAATGACCCAGAAATTGAAAAACACTACAAATGAGCTATGAGTAGGTTGAAAGTTCGCATGGTATCATCATTTCACCCACATAGCATGTGCTAAAAAGTTGAGAGGGTTGCGACAAAAACTGGACGCACTTCGTGTACAAATCGGACAATCTCTTTCGAACTATCAGGGTTTCATACGAAAACTCATCTATTACAAAAGGGATTTCATTTTTTGGAATTATTTGAACTCGAGACCTTTTATGTGTTCAAAATGCACCATTCAAGGCCACATCATCAATTTTCAACTATTTTTTACTTCATTTGGTATTTTTCAAGAATTTACTGATTTGTCTTGAGCTAAATGTCCCAGAAATTGCAAAGCACTACAAATGAACTCTTAATAGGTTGAAATTTGGCATGGTATCATCATTCCACCCACATAGCATTTTGTGTTTGCACCAAGTAAGACATTTGGGATGGTCTACGGTGTTTGCAATTTAATTTTGCTGAAAAAACAAGAAATTTCCGACCTCAGCCCAGTAATTTTTTAAATTCACTAGGACGTGCTTTTGATCTCAATACTTAACACATGATTCATATACAATTTACCCAGATTGTCTTAATTTTTCATAATTTTTGGAGTTACATAAGTATTTGAATTATCCAAATTACTTCCGACTATTCTGTTTTTGACAGATTCTGTTTTTTGTGTTGTTTGCTTATATCGATGTATCTATGGGTTGTACCGGCGGTATGAACAATGGAGAAGTTTGAATACAGTAAATATTACACCAATATGAATAAAGAATTAGTTCACAACAATGCCTAAAGTGGTGATGAATAAAGAAAGGACTAAATAACCATTCAAATTTGGAAACTATATATAATGGCACAAATAGAAACTAGATATATATAAATTGGTCCAAGCAGTACATAATAATACTTGCAAGGAGTACATAATAATAGCTAGCATACATATATATACAAGAGTTCGCCGTTCTCAACACTACTCGTGTGAATCTGAATCTGAATCAGAATTTCCCAAAGCTAATTCTTCGAGGTGACGCTGGCCATATCTCACGGTACTAATCTTGTAGTACAACTCGTATGAAACGTATGCATCTTTTGCTGCATACTCAAGGTTAATAGGGTCAAGTGGGGTCTTCCCCCACTTCTTGTGTTGAGCCTTCGGAAAGCCTTATTCATATCATGGTACTCCTCGTCGATCAAGGCGACTGCCATATCAGCCATCGAAGTCCTTGGATAATCAAGCTGGAATAGGCCTTGGAGATCAATGTGGTACTCAGCTGGTATCTCAATACCAAAGTTGTGCCTCATATTCGTCCTGTCGTTCGTTATGTCAACGCTAGTGAAACATATGCCGTTGCGAAGGAAGTCCATGTTTTCGGGATAATGCTTGTCACTACTGCAATATCAATAAATTAAAATGAAACAAATGTTACATACTGCTGCAACAAGGAAAAATGTTTCAATACAACTAAAGAGAAATTTATCATAACGATTCAAATGGAACATATTGCTATTCTATGCAATTTTCATATCCTATGAATTGATCTTTATAGGATTCCTATATTGTAACATATTGCTATCTTATGCAATTTTCATATCCTATGAATTGATCAAGAAACCCTCAATTAACTATATATCCAATGGAACATATATAGAAACTACATATTGCTATCCAATGGAACCTAGGGATATCAATATATGCAATTTTCATAACCTTGGATCAAAGAAAGGCTATGTTGTAATATATCCAATGGAACCTAGGGAGATCAATATATGCTATGCAATGGAACCTAGGGAGATCAATATATCCAATGTTGTAACACATATTGCTATCCTATGCAATCTTCATATACTATGAATTGATTAAGAAACCCTCAATTAACTATCAAGTGGAACGTATATAGAAACTCCATGTTGCTATCAAATGGAACCTAGAGAAGATCAATACATGCAATTTTGATAACCTTGGATCAAAGAAAGACACAAAACTTACCTCGCCCATTGGAAGATCAAGACATGATGTTTGAAACACAACTGGATGACGGCAACACCTTGATGGTTGGGCGTGAACTCTAGATCAAGCCCCAAGAACGCATCATGCTCCGGCGCGGCGTCAACCCACTCCCGGAACCGTGATAGAAAATTTGGCACCACCCTTATCTCATTCGTGTACCCGACCCTGAGCCAGGTCGTGCCATGTGCGAGCACCTCTCCGGTTAGATATGTCCTGGTGGAAGAAGAATGGAAGAAGAGAGGGGAAGAAGAGAGGAAGAAGAAGAACAGAGGAGAGGAGAGGAGAAGAACATAGAATGGCGATAGACTCGGCTTCGACTGTAGTTTTCATCGCTGGAAACAACGCGGGAGGGTGAACCATTCGGACCTTTAGTCCCGGGTTGGACGACAAATCGGCACTGAAGGGGTGATTCAAAGGGTCGCCACCCCGGTTTGATCCACCAACCAGGACTAAAGGAGGATCCGAATGGTTGTACGAACGCCCGCCACCAGACCTTAGTACCGGTTTGATCCACCAATCGGGACTAAAGGGGATACGAACGGTTGCCAACCTATTAGTTCCCGTTCTTGACTGGAACCGATACAAAAGGGGTGAGACGAACCGGGACCAATGGCCCATGATGACCGGCCGGCGCCTTGGCCTCACGAACCGGGACCAATGTCACCATAGGTCCCGGTTCATATGTGAACCGGGACCAATAGGATTTCAGGACCTCGATGAAAGCCCTCTTTTCTACTAGTGTCACTTCCCCCATCCCCGGTACACCAAAGGTCGCCGCCATCACATCCTCCATCATCTCCATCGTCCGGGCGGACGCCTCTGCCACCGCTGGATCCATCGCCACGGCCGAAGGAGCTGCCATGCTCTCCAGATCCTTCACAAAGAGCATGGTCGTCCCTAGTGGACAAAGGCGAGGAATCCTTCCTATCTTTGAGAAGAACACGCATGAGAAAATGTCCCAACAATATGCGCCAAGCATGGCGCCATGGATAGAGGGCCTTGCCGTGATAGCAAGAAAACCGCCGCCACATCCACTGGACGGCAATCGTTCACACGGAGCCACACTCCCTACATCTTGTCAACCTCCATCACCCCAGCAAACAGGCAGGGGAGGCGCAGACGACCGCGAGGAGGACCACGCAGCCTGACGACGAACTCCATCGCCGTGCCTTCGGTGTGTGTCGACAACGGCGATGCCGGCATCACCACAGGAGTGTCGGGCATAACACTCCACCCCCTTCGGCCACGAGATCCGCGACGGCCTCGGGCCCTTCCAATGCCCCCACCTCGAGCACTGGTGCCTCCCTTCGTCGCTACGACTGAAGAGGCTCCATGATCAGAAAGGGAGGCTCTTGCCGCCCTCACAGAAGATGGGGGACGCCCACGCTTCCCCACCATGGCCAAGAAACGAAGTCACATCAAAGTACGGGAAGACAAGAGCAAACCGGACAACCCTAGGTTGGAGAAGAGGAAAAGGATGGATGAGGATCGTCTACCGCCCCTCCCGCTTTTATAGGGAGGGCGTGGGGGGCTGGCTCTCCTATGCTCCAAGGGTCTTTTCCCATATCCACCTATGTCGTTGCCCGCCATCATGGGAAAATAGGTAACCACCCCATCAATCCAATCCTCGACGCTATGGTTTCTGCCATGACCAGGCCTTTAAGCCACACACACCGCCGCGAGATTCCCGCAATGCATGTGGCACACTTGGTGGAAATGGCGTGAAGTGGTGGGGTAGTGCGGAACAGTGGGTTAGCGGTTACCTCTTTACAAATTTCATGCCCGTGTATGAACTTTAGGCCGACCCAACATCGCTAGGCGAGCGCGTATGCGCCAGGCCTGAGGGCTCGTGTCGGTTCACTAGTAATGGGGTACCTAGTGCCCCTCACTCTTGCACAAGCGTTAAGAGCATAACCCCTCAAGAGCAACCACCAACCCAAGCGAAGATCTGGAACCAGACAATGACAATACCTACACAAACAACCCAAGACGTGACAAGAACCCCCGGCACCTGCCAGGGGTGAAGGCACAAGCATCCTCACCAAGACCCAGCAAAGCGCATCCCGGCAAGTGCGGGCCAACCTGCCATCGCTACACCAGTCACTTATAGATGAGGTGTTGAGCTCCCAAATGTCTAGGTGGCTCTCGCTAAATATGTGGCGGCGCGATGGAAGACAGCCGTCCACACGCATGCCAAGGCCTCATGCCACGGCTAGCTCATAGGTGGCAGGAGATTACCATGAATGCACCCCCGCTCGACACCTAAGGTCACATTTATGGCGCTTTGTTTTAAGTGTCAGAGTTAGGTATGATAGAACTGTTAGCTATTTGATCATGACTAATTGCCACTTTGGACGCCCCTTGAGCTATAAAAGGAGGCATGAGACAACCTAGCAAAGGATTCAAACACTTGGAAATTCTACACTTTCCAAGGGATTAGAGCCAAGTGTACTTGTACATACGTGATAGCTCTCCGTAGAAACCCTTACCGGGGCAGAACTCCGTGCGAACTTGATCTTCCTCAATAAATCCACCAAACAAGGAGTAGGGTTTTACGTTTCACAGCGGCCCGAACCTGGGTAAAAACACTTGAGTCTCATTATCGTGCCGCCTCGTAGTTTCTACTCTTTGTGCCACATGACCTCCCCGCCGAACCACAAAGGGGCCAAAGGTCCCACAGGTAATTGAGTTTATACCTACACTGACACCCTTTTTCGAAATATGCTCTAGAGGCAATAATAAAATAGTTATTATTATATTTCCTGTTTCAAGAGAATCATTTATTATCCATGCTATAATTGTATATAATGGAAACATAAATGCATGTGTGGATATATAGACAAAACAATATCCCTAGTGAGCCTCTAGTTGACTAGCTAGTTGATCCGGGATGCTTAAGGTTTCCTTGCCATAGACAAGCGTTGTCACTTCTTGACGGGATCACATCATTGGGACAATGATGTGATGGACAAGACCCAAACTATAAACGTAGCATATGATCGTGTTAGTTTGTCGCTATTGTTTTCTGCATGTTAATGTATCTGTTCCTATGACCATGAGATCATGCAACTCCCGGACAACGGAAGAATACATTGTGTGTATCAAACATCGCAACGTTACTGGGTGACTATAAAGGTGCTCTATAGGTATCTTCGAAAGTGTGTGTTGGGTTGGCATGGATCAAGACTAGGATTTGTCACTTCGTGTGACGGTGAGGTATCTCGGGTCCCACTCGATAATACAACATCACAATTATCCTTGCAAGTAATGTGACTAAGGAGTTAGTCAAGGGATCTTGTATTACGGAATGTGTAAAGATACTTTCCCGTAATGAGATTGAACTAGGTATAGAGATATCAACGATCGAATCTCGGGCAAGTAACATACTGAAGGACAAAGGGAACTACATACGGGATTAACTGAATCCTTGACATAGAGGTTTAACCGATAACAATCTTCATGGAATATGTAGGGTCCAATATGGAGGTCCAGGTCCCGCTATTGGATATTGATTGGGGAGTGTCTCGGTCATGTGTGCATAGATCTCGAACCCGCAGGGTCTGCACACTTAAGGTTTGATGACGTTTTAGTATAGTTGAGTTATAGGTGTTGGTGACCGAAGGTTGTTCGGAGTCCCGGATGAGATCCTGGACATCACGAGGAGCCCCAGAATGATCCGGAGGTAAAGATTGATATATATGATGTCCTGCTTTGATCACCGGAAAGGTTTCGGGCTCATCGGTAGTGTACCGGGAATGCCGGGAGGGTGCCGGGGGACCACCGGGAGGGGTGTGATGACCCTGGGGCTTCATGGGCCAAGAGAGGAGGCAAACCAGCCCCTGGTGGGCTGGCCGACGCCACCTCCAAGGTTTCCAAGTGGAAGAGGTATCCTACTAGGAGTAGGATTGGAGGAGGGCTCCTCCTCTCCTCCCACTTCGGCTGAGCCAAAGAGGCAGCCCTAGGGCCGACGGCCTCCCTCCTCTCCTCCTATATATACTAGAGATTTTGATGGTTTTTGAGATACAATAGTTAGCCATGTGCTACCCTCTCTCTAGATCCGTTTCTCCACTAGTCCAGTTTTTATTGGTGCTTAGGTGAAGCCCTGCTGGACTAGCTCCACCACCATCGCTGTCACGCCGTCGCGCTGTCGGAGAACTCACGTACCTCTCCGCCCATGCTAGATCAGGACGAATCGTGGGACGACGGCGATTTGGATCGCGAAGACGTTCCACTACATCAACCGCATTTCTTAACGCTTCCCACTTAGCGATCTACAAGGGTATCTGGATCCGATCTCCCTCCCATAGATGATCATCACCATGATAGGTCTTCGTGTGTGTAGGAATTTTTTTGTTTCCCATGCGATGTTCCCCAATAGTGGCATCATGACCTAGATTCATGCCTAGATTATATCTTGAGTAGAACACAAAAGAGTTTGTGGGTGTTGATGTTCAATTTGCTTCCCTCCTTGGTCTTTTCTTGATTCGACGGTATTGTTGGATTGAAGCGGCCCGGACTAACATTACTCGTACGCTTACGAGTGTAACACCCTGTGTTTAGCTTTCCTGACTAATTAAGTTATTTCAAAAATTAGGACCAATTTAATTTTTTTTGTGAAAGCTTGTGATGCTTGAAGTGACTGTTGTTTGCTTGCTTGCTCGTATGCTTGTGTTGGTTCTCATTAATTCTTGTTATTCTCCAACTCACCTCCTTAGACCATGTTCCACTGCCTAATGATCATGCGATGTGTTTAGGACCAGAAACTATTTTTACCAAATATTATTTTCACCAAATTGTATTTCTTTGAATTAAGCGTTCAAAACCCCTGAGATGAGGTTTGTACTACAAGTCCTCAAATTAGGGAATTTATTTTGCACCAATTATTTTATTTAAAACCTATAATCAAAATGTCTTCCAAAAAAACCACAATATTAATATTTGAAAAGTTATTTTATTATTTTATTTAAATGCCTTTCTGTGAGGCCAGAAATGGTCCCTTATGAAGGAAAGTTATTTTTATTGCTTTCAAAATATTTGAGAAAATTTAGGAAACTGAGTGAGCACATATATTCCATATATATGAGTTTTAACGCATCGTCATGTTCAAATTATTGGGCAAACCCCTCTAAAACCCTTCCTTCCTATTTCAAGATTTTGAAATATTTCTATAACAAATATTCTCAATAAATTCCAGTAAAATTCCAGCATATCACCTAAGATATGTTTGATGATCTTGCCAAGTTTCATCTCAATCCAAGTTGATTTGACTCCCCTGATTATTCTAAAACCCTATTTGTCCAGATTCAAATTTGAGCAACTCTACATCGTCAAATGTCTCCAATTGTGCTTAAAATTGGTGGACATGTTCTAATACTCCAATAATGCATCCACGCCAAGTGGTGCATCATGGAGAATAGAAGAACTTGTCCCAAGCCCCTCAAAACCCTCTCTGTTGATTTCTGACTTTGGGAAACTTTACATTATAAAGTTTATCCAATTGACCCCAAACATTTGGGGCATGACTTAATGCTCAAATAATGCCCCCACACAAAATATTGGATTCGTGGGAATTGATTTGTATGGGATTGTAAGCAGAAATCTATTTCTATCCATTTCATGGGTTTTCCAAGTCTACATATCACACCCTGTTTTTGCTATCACTTTTCTGTATTGTGAAATTCTGGGCTTGTTAAAAAAATTTCAAGACTAATGTTGTGAGTGCCATGATTTTTATTGTATACTTGTGTGATTGATCATGGGAGGATAAAACCCTATTTTTATAACATTGACTTCCCAAAAACCATTACTTATATCTAGTCAAGGTAAAACCCTACCTTGAGTTGCACTACATGCCCTTGATAGCAAGCAGTGCTTCTACTCAAAGTTGGTGATCTGATTTTAATCTATTTTTATATTTCAAAACCACAAAGATAATTATTTTTGTAATTATTTTCCTAATTAAATAACATGTCCATTTTTGAGGCCAGAATTGGTATTCCTACTTGGGAAAATACTTTTCTGTCTTAGAAAAATCTGATTAAATTTAGAGATGATCAGAAGGACATATATTTTCCATACATAAGATTTTAAACCCTATTTTATGTTATAATTATTGAATAAAACCATGAAAGCTATTTCTGTCTCTTTTGACCTTTTGAAATATTTCCAAAGGAAATATTCTCAATAAATTCCTAGAAAATTCCAGTGATATCCCTAAGCCATATTTGGTGTCCACATAAACTTTCACCTTGATCAAAGGTGAATAAGGACCCCAAATAACCCAAAAACCCCTTCTGTCCAGAATCAAGTTAGAGCAACTCTACATAGAAAAGTTTATCCAATGATGCTGGAACTTTGCAGGAGTGCCTAATACCTCAAATGAGGGTTCCACACCAAAAATGGGATTTGTGGGACTTAGTTTGCCCACGATACCTTTGGAAGGGACAGATCTGGTCATAATGGAGTGTTTTCAAGTTTACAAAGCTAAACTTGTCCAATGGATCTCAAACTTGGTTTAACCCCATGATTTACCACCAAACCCAAACCTGTTAGATTGCAGCACCAGTGGTGGGGTACAACCCCCTTAAACAACCGTCGAACACCTTCTGACAGATAGGGAAAAGCCACCTTAGCCACAGCTAAACCAAACCCCTTTGCTCCAAACTCATAGATTAGGTGGCCAGTATCTGAGTCTAACCCTAGTCAACTGGCCCCTCACTGGTTCAAAGTGGAAAGGCCAAAAACCCCAATTTTGGATTTCAGTTCAAGGTTGGTACCACCAGTATTTCTTGTCTCCCTTGACCAGTCGAAGCTCCCACTAGACCCAAACGGCTAGCCACACTCCCAGCCAGTGCCAGGACATGCTAGACACGTCCAAAGTGCCTCAGAGTGCACCAGCATGCCATGGCATGCCAAAACTGCGCTCTGGGCGTGCTGTAGGAAGCCATCGAGGTGGGGGCGACGTTCTCGGCCAGTTCCAGCCTCCCCCGAGGTGTCCACCCTCGTCCCCGACAACCCATCTACATCGAGAAAGCCTCAGGGCCCCTCCTCTCCCGCGCTAGAGCTCATGTGACGTGTGCCCGCGCGCACCAGAACCGGCCAAGGTTGCATGGCCACGGATGCGCGACTCCCCCTCTCTCCCTCTACAGCAGATGGCTCTAGTAGTCCAAAACCATGTCCTGAGACCGTGGTTTCGGCCCCGGCGTCTCTCTGCACCCTCATGTGCGCCATGGTGAGTCACCAGCGCTCTCGAATCGGCTCACCGTCGCGGGCCTATAAATAGCCCTCCCCCTCGCTCCAGCACCACTCAGATAGCTTCACCACGATCACTAGTACCTCCCTAGCTACCCCAGCATCCCAACAGAGCCCCGGTGCTCGAGATCGACCGAGGCCCCTCCGCCTCGGAGCTCCGATCGATCTCCGACTACACGACGGCTCCTGCGCCCCTCGACCCACCAAACTAACCCTCTCAACTCCAGGAAGCTTTCCCCCAACTCGCCCAAGCATTTCCGTGTCTCTAGCCACCTCTTCGACCACTTCCGAAACTCCTTCGCCACGGCCTCCTCATCGCCGGCGAACCCCTGTCTCCTCGTCATTGTTCCGACCACCAGCAGGTAGGCGACAGCAAGGCGAACTCATTCCAGTCCTTGTTGGGGCTTGAGAGCGTCGGCAACCTCGCCGGCATGGTCCTCCTCGTCTCTGGCCAGAGGTAGGAGACCACCCCGACAGGTGTGCCCCACCTGTCCGTGGCCCAGCCTCCTCCCCCGTGCTGTCCTCAGCCACTGACCGCACGGCCCCGCACGTCACGTTCAAACATGACGGCGGGCGCGCCTAGGCATGCTGTCAGCTGGTCATGGGCCATCCCAGCTCCGGGCCAAGCCAGGCCAGGAGTTAGCCGATTTTCTTTTTATTTTAAAACCCTCGTTTCTAAGATTTTTATAAAAACAATTAACCAGTGTAAAATATAATTTTTCCACTGTTATTCTTCTAAAAATAAGTAGTATTTAATAATATGTTTGGATGAACTTTTCTACAACTATTCGGTTTTAGAATAATAAAAAGGACTAAATTGAAATAGTTTTGCTTCTGTTTGGTTAATTTCAAAAATGTTCCTTCAAGGGAAATTAAGGCAAATATTTTTCAAAATGATACCTTAGACTTATCAGTAATAAAGAACATTTTTAAGGTGACTTTGTGATCTGTTTGTGTGTGAGCTATTTCTTATTTATTGTTTTATCGACGATAGAAAATCCGTGTGACGAGGAAATCGGAGCGGAAGACCTCGAAGACCCCGGATACTTAGCTGACCAAGGCAAGCAGCCCTTTGACCATGACTGAGCATATGTTAATTTGCATGTTAAAATAGCAAGTATTCCCATTTTATATAACCATAAATGTCGGTAATCATTTGATGTGATTTTACCGAAGGCTCCCCCGCAGCACATACATTGAACTTGACCCTACCCCTTGAGGGTCACGCTAATACCATGTTGACAAGTAATGATAGACGTAGTATTATCATGAGCATGTTGATGACATAAAGCAAGAGTTTAAGAAGACCCCGTCGGGTGCCACTAATACCCGAGGGTGATGATGAGTTAGGTGGTTACTTTTGGTTTATTGATGCACCCGGTATTTGTGTGAGTATGGTTTCGGAAATTCGATTAGATTTATGATGTGTCGACCATCCCAAACTTACCGATACGACCACGTTACCCCTTATGGGACGGGGTTATGTTAATTACTCTGGTCGGTGCTAGCAAAGATCCACATTACTAGTGGCGGGACTGATGTGTGGTCACTCTCGTGATGGGGTCGTGCCAGGTAGGACGACTATGCCATTTTTATGAGTTCCAGTCACACCAATGGTCCCCGTATGGTTGGTATTGTCTAGAGTTGGTGCTCGTAAGACGTACAACATGTGGGATGGGTACCAATCGAGTGGACCTCTTTGTCTAGTATCGTTAGGGGAAAGTCATTGATCGGGTACTTACCTCGGGTATGTTATATACCGCGAGTCGTGGATGACACAGAAGTTTCCCAGATCTCGTGGGTCGAGCGTACTACCTCTACAGAGTGTAAACTATTCTAATAGTCGTGTCCACGGTCAAGGACAGTTGGGTAATCCTGCTTAAACTACGTCCAGCTATTTCTGCACAAACCAAGTGTGAGTGTGTGTGGTGTTGAAAAAGGTGTTGTTATGACAGTAATGATATGGCTAAGTTCGGTGACTTGGCATATCGGGTGAGCCCGGATGGCTCAGCCCTTGACAGATATATTCATATTTGTAACATGTTCTTCAAAAGTAATTCTTTAACATTGATGCATAATCATGATCATTCCACCAAGATGACTTATACCAAAAATGCATGATATTGTTATCCTTCACTTTCATTGTTCATATCATGGGCTGTTTGCGAGTACATTCAAAGTACTCATTGTCTTGCCACTGGTTATGTTATTGACCAGACATGGAAGGACCGGAGTTTGGAGATGAGTACGTCTTGGGAGGCGCCCCTGCGAACTAGGACGCTTCCGAGTCAGAATGCCTGTCGGTGTAGGCTTGATGGCATGGGCACCGGCTTAGCCCCTATGATTTCCGCTACTAGTGTATCAGAGTGATTTGGCCTTAGGCCCTGCCTTGTGAACTTGACCATTCAGTCATGTGTCGGAATAATTGGTACTTGGATGTAAGACTCTTTTATTTGGTATCTGTGTTCGGTGAGCATTGATCTCTAGGATCACTGAGCACGGCGATCTCGACTCGTAAGTCGGGGTCCCCACACTACATAGGAAACCTTCTCCACCAAATCCCAAATTTGGTGTCCAAGCTTATTTTCATCTATTATTTGACCCTGTTAAGTTTCATATCCATTGAAGTCCATCTGGTTGCTCTGACACTCATCAAACACCTTGTGTGCATTCACTTTATTGGCTACTTTGGCACCTTCCACTTTAACCCTTGGGCTCAACTTTCTACCACAACATCATATAGTTACATTTTACCTCGAGTAACATCCAAGGCCACTGGTCAATTATTGGAGAGTGGCTCCATGTAACCACTCCTCATTTTGACCCTTGGAATCACCATTTTTACCCTCTTGCCCCACTTCTGCTTAAGCCAAAGCTTCCATCTCTTTCCAAAGGACCCCTAGCATCGCAAGGCATCATGTAAAACCAATAGATGGCATGCTCATGTAGGAAAAATGAGCAGCACATCTACAAGTTGATTTATGGCAGAAATGTAGCTTTGTACAACAAGTACTAGCTACACAACTCTGCCTGATCTCAAACTTGGCATTGTTGTAGTCCTTCCATGTATAAGACAGGTAGACAAGGTTTCACCTCAATTCCCTTCGTGTGAAAACCACTTTTATCAGCCCTTAGTTTCCTACTGGAATGTTAACGTCAATCAAAACCAATTCAAACCAGCTTCATATCTGTCCAAACTCTATGAGTGTTCTGTGGCATGCATGCCTTGCATGTTTGACACCTTGGCCTGGCCAAAGGATGGCCTAGGGCACCAAGTGGGGTGGTGACCACCTCCCTAGACTGCAGAAATGGTGCTCTCAATCTTGTTTCTTTCCTCCAGTCCGTTTCTAGCCAAACCAACTTGTCTCAGTATGTCTCAGAGCCTTCTTTTGACCGTTCAAACCACTCCCCATCATCAGCAAGCTTTCAAGCTTCCTCAGGCACGCGTGGCATCCATGCACAAAGAAGCTCCAAGAGCTCCCGAGCTCTCTCTTCTCTCCACCTTTTATTTCCTCTTCCCCGAGCCCTCTCTAGCTTTCCCCACATCCTCCTCTCTCCCTTGAATGCCCTTGTGCCCCAAATCTCGCTCTTGTTCCCTTGTTTCTCCGCCATGGCTGGAGGAGCTCCGGTGACCTAGGCTCGAATTCGAGCACGTCAGGCGTCCCCTCCTCCTCTGAGCCGCACCATGGGGTTCCCCTTGCATCCGTGAGCCTTCCCCGCAGCTCCCCTTCCTCCTTGGTGGCCACGGCACCGTGCCCCCGTCGCTGCAGACTGCATCCGCCATGGCAGGGGATGGACGCGACCAGGTCCTCCCTGGCCGCATGAAGCCTTCCCCTCCATGTTGCCGCCTTCCCTTGGGGCTCTGGGAGGGCAGGCCTCGCCGAGCGCAGCGCATGGCGTGGCTCAAGCGGCACCAACGCCCTTGGATCGCCTCCAAGTGGACGCAGGCGGGAGGAGGAAGAAGCTCCTGTCCCGTGGGCCCCTTTTCTCCCCCGGCCCATCTATCGGCCAAGAGACAGCTGCCCGGGCCCGCTGACAGGTTAAGTGGAGATGGCTTGCTCCGTTTGCGCGTCCCCGCGCTGAAAGCGTAATTGCTCCTGGGCGCTTTCGGCGTGGCCTCCTCTGGCGCCAGCTAGCGCGGCTGGGCCGGCCCATCTTCTCTTCAGCGCCCTGGGCGCAGGATAGCTCCTGGGGTTGAAGCCCTTTTCTGATTTTCTCGTTTAGCAGAACTTCAAAAATCCTTAATAAATTCATTCTAACTCCAAATTGTTTGATTCAAACTCATGTAGGTTCCTAAAATTCAAGGCTATCCAAATAGATGCTTTGCAAATTTTTCCAGAGCAACTTTCTGTGGTGTATTTATTTAAATCCAAATCTGAATATATTTGGCCCCACTTTGTGAAAATCCTATAGGGTTCAAATCAACTCCAAATGGAGTGATTCCAATTTCCAGAGCCTCCCAATATCATGCCCTATTTTTAGAGGCTTTGTTAAAAACATTATCAGGCTTCAGTCTGTTGTATTAAATAAATAGCTTCCTATTGCTATTTATTCACTATTAGAAAACCCATAAAATATTCATTTCATCTCCAAATCCAGTGAAACAACTTCCTAAATAATTCTAAAATTGTTCTCTGTTAAATGAGTGCCTCCACTCATTTCTATCCTAATAATTTCTATGGGCTTCATAAAGAATCCCCTACTCCTCCTTTTATCCATTCAGAAATCCCTGATGATCCAAACCTCCTAAGGCAAGCTTCATGTATTTTTCTTATGACCAGAGAGGTCCAAGAAAAATATAACTTCTATTTTTGTAGCACTTTTGTTTCTGCCAGGTGTGTGGCTTACCGTGGTTGTTTCCAACGATAGTTGACGGGTAGACGGGGTACTCGGAGTTGGAGCGGAAGACCTCGAAGACCCCGAGGACACATGTGAGCAAAGGCAAGCAGACCTTTGACGATGACTGAGCATATGTTATATTGCATGTTAGTATAGCAAGAATTTCTATTGCATATGATCATAAGTGCCGGTAAATCATTGAAGTGATGTTACCGATGGCTCCTCCAGAGCACCTGCATTAAGCCTGATCCTACCACCTATGAGGGTCATGCTATTATGATGTTGACAAGTAAAGCTAGAGTATTAATAGCATGAGCATGTTGATGACATAAATCAAAGATCTATGAATACCCCGTCGGGTGCCACTAATGCCCGAGGGTGATGATAAGATAGGTGGCCACTTTTGGTGAAGTGGTGCACCGGGTATTTGTGTAAGTATGGTTTCGGAAATGGGAATAGATTTATGATGTGTCGATCGTCCCAACCTTACATTTACGACCACCTTACCCCTTATGGGACGGGGTTGTGTTGATTACTCTGGTTGGTGCTATCAAAGAGCCACATTACTAGCGGTGGGAGTGATGTGTGGTCACTCTCGTGATGGGGTAGTGCTAGGTAGGGCGACTATGCCGTTTTTACATGTTCCAGGCACACCAGTGGTCCCCGTATGGTTGGTACTGTCCAGAGTCGGTGCTCGTAAGACGTACAACATATGGGCTGGGTACCAATCGAGTGGACCTCTTTGGCTAGTATCGTCAGGGGAAAGGCATTGATCGGGTACTTACCTCGGGTATGTTATATACCGCGAGTCGTGGATGACATCGAAGTTTCCCGGATCTCATGGGTCCAGCGTACCACCTCTACAGAGTGTAAAACTATTCGAATAGCCGTGTCCATGGTCAAGGACAATTGGGTAATCCTGCTTAAACTACGTCAAGTTGTTTCCGCATAAACCAAGTGTGTGTGTGAGTTGAGATACAAGGAGATATTATGAGCGTAATGATGGAGTTATCATGGAAGTAACGATATGACCAAGTTTGGTGACTTGGCATATAGGGTGAACCCGGATGGTTCAGCCTGTGATAGATATATTGATATCTGTAACCTGTTCTTGAAAAGTAATTCTTTAACTTGATGCATATTCTTGATTATTACCACCAAGTAGAATTCCACCAAAGATGCATGTTACTGTTATCCTTCACTTTCATCATTCATATCATGGGCTGTTTGCGAGTACATTCAAAGTACTCATTGGCTTGCCGCTGGTTATATTATTGACCAGACATGGAAGGACCGGGGTTTGGAGATGAGTACGTCTTCGGAGACGCCCCTGCGAACTAGGATGCTTCCTAGTCATAATGTCTGTCGGTGTAGGCTTGTTGGCATGGGTACCCGCTTAGCCCTATGATTTCCGCTACTAGTTGTATCAGTATGATTTGGCCTTAGGCCCTACCTTGTGAACCTGACCATTCGGTCACGTGATGTAATAATCCGGTACTTGGATGTAAGACTCTATTTATTCAGTATCTGTGTGTTCGGTGAGCATTGATCTCTAGGATCACTGAGCACGTTCATTCTGCGATTTCGACTCATAAGTCGGGGTCCCCACAACGAGAGACCGGTTTCATCGACTAACATGCAACTTGTTGCATAAAGATGACTGGCGGGTGCCTGTTTCTTCAACTTCAGTTGAATCGGATTTGACCGAGGCGGTCCTTGGAGAAGGTTAAATAGCAATTTGCATATCACCGTTGTGGCTTTGCGTAAGTAAGATGCGATCATGCTAGATACCCATAGCAGCCACGTAAAATAAACAACAACAAATTTGAGGACGTCTAACTTGTTTTTGCAGGGTATGCTTGTGATGTGATATGGCCAATAACATTATGTGATATATTGGATGTATGAGATGATCATGTTGTAGTAGTTAAATATTGACTTGCGTATCGATGCTACGGCAACCGACATGAGCCATAGGGTTGTCTTTAAACTTATTTTACGCTTGCAGATGCTCTTTCTATATCGCTAGGCAGTTGCTTTAGTAGTAACAACATAGTTAGCGCGACAACCTCGATGGCAGCACAATGATGGAGATCATGATGATGGAGATCATGGTGTGGTGCCGGTGACAATGGAGATCATGTCGGTGCTTTGGTGATGGAGATCAAGAAGCACAAGTTCAAGGTCATATCATGTCACTTCTGATTACCATGTGATGTTAATCCTTTTATGCACCTTATTTTGCTTACAATGACGGTAGCATTATAAGGTGATCCCTCATTAATATTTCAAGATAAAATTGTGTTCTCCCCGACTGTGCACGATTGTGATAGTTCGTCGTTTCAAGACACTCCATGCTGATCGGGTTGATGAACTCAACGCTCACATACAACGGGTGCAAAACAGTTGCACACCCAGAACACTCGGGTTAAACTTGACAAGCCTAGCATGTATAGACATGGCCTCGGAACACAAGAGACCGAAAGGTAGAGCATGAATCATATAGTTGATATGATCAACATGGAGATGTTCATCACTGAAACTATACTCAACTCACATGATGATCGGACTTGAGTTGGTGAATTTGGATCATGCACACTCAAATGACTAGGGGGATGTCTATTTGAGTGGGAGTTTATTAGTAATATGATTAGCTAAAATCAATTGTCTTGAACATAGTCTAAGCAAACTTTGCAAAATTTTATGTTCTAGATCAATGGCTCGCGCACTAGCAACCCTGAATTTTAATACGTTCCTAGAGAAAGCGAAGCTGAAAGATGATGGAAGCAACTTTGTTGACTGGGCTCTTGATCTGAGGCTTATCCTCATGGCTGGCCAAAAGCAATATGTGCTTGATGCTGCGCTAGGTGATGCACCACCCGCTACGGCAACCCAAGATGTTTTGAACGCTTGGCAAGCGTGTAAGGATGACTGCTCACTAGTTCAATGTGTGGTTTTGTATGGCTTAGAACCGGGACTTCAAAGACATTTTGAACGTCATGGAGCATATGAGATTTTTCTAGAGTTGAAGTTTATCTTTTAGAAGAATGCCCGGATCGAGAGGTATGAGACCTCGTATAAGGTCTATGATTGCAAAGTGGAGGAGAATTCGTTTGTTAGTGAATACGTGCTCAGAATGTCTGGGTACTCTAACTGTTTGGCTGAGCTGGAGATTAAACTCCCGCAAGAAGCTATCACTGACAGAATTCTTCAGTAACTGCCTCCTAACTATAAGAGCCTCATGTTAAACTATAACATGCAAGGGTTAATAAGTCACTCGGCGAGTTGTTTGCGATGCTGAAAGTTGTTGAGTCAGAATTTCAGAAAGAACATCAAGTGTTGATGGTCAATAATACCACTGGTTTCAAGAAAAACGGCAAAAGCAAGAAGGGTAACTCCAAGAAGAGTGGAAAAACTGTTGCCCCTGCGATGAATAAACCCAAGGTTGGACCTAAGCCGGAAACTGAGTGCTATTATTGCAAGTGGACTGGTCATTGGAAGCGCAACTGCGCCAAGTATCTGGCCGATAGGAAGGTGGCCAACGCCAAACAGGTATATTTGATATAGATGTTATTGATGTCTACCTCACCATCTCTCGTAGTAGTGCCTGGGTATTTGATACCAGTTCTGTTTCTCACATTTGCAACTGGAAACAGGAACTGCAGAATAAACGAAGGCTAGCAAAGGATGAAGTGACGATGCGCTTGGGAAATGGTTCCAAGCTTGATGCGATCGCCGTCGGCACGCTCTCACCTCAGTTACCATCGGGATTAGTGATGAACCTAAATAATTGTTATTTAGTGCGTGCATTGAGCATGAACATTATATCTCGATCTTGTTTATTGCGAGACGGTTACTCATTTAAGTCATAGAATAATGGTTGTTCTATTTATATGAGTAGTATCTTTTATGGTCATGAACCCAATGTTAGGGGTTTGTTCATATTGAATCTCGATTGTGATGACACACATGTCCATAACATTGAGACCAAAAGATGTAGAGTTAACAATGATAACGCCACTTTCTTGTGGCACTGCCGCTTAGGTCATATTGGTGTAAAACGCATGAAGAAACTCCATGCTGATGGAATTTTGGAGTTACTTGATTTTGAATCACTTGACACATGCGAACCATGTCTCATGGGCAAGATGATTAAGACTCTGTTCTCCGGAACAATGGAGCGTGCAAATCACTTGTTGGAGATCATACATACTTATGTGTGCGGACCGATGAGCATAGAGGCACGAGGCGGATATTGTTATTTTCTCACCTTCACTAACGATTTGAGTAGGTATGATTATATCTACTTGATGAAGCACAAGTCTGAGACATTTGAAAGGTTCAAGTAATTTCAGAGTGAAGTTGAAAATCATCGTAACAAGAAGATGAAGTTCCTACAATTTGATCAAGGAGGTGAATATCTGAGTTACGAGTTTGGTGCTCACTTAAGACAACGTAGAATTGTTTCACAGTTGATACCGCCTAGAACACCACAACGCAATGGTATGTTTGAACGTCGTAATTATACTTTATTAGATACGATGCATTCTATGATGTCTCCTACCGATTTCCCATTATCATTTTGGGGTTATGCATTGGAGACAGCTGCATTCACTTTAAATAGGGCACCATCAAAATCCGTTGAGACGACACCATATGAGTTGTGGTATGGTAAGAAGCCAGAGTTGTCGTTTCTTCAAGTTTGGGGATGTGATGCTTATGTCAAAAAGCTTCAGCCTAAAAAGCTGGAACCCAAAGAGGATAAGTGCATCTTTGTAGGTTACCCACAAGAGACAGTTGGGTATACCTTCTATCTCATATCCGAGGAGAAAGTGTTTGTCGCTAAGAACAAAGCTTTTCTTGAGAAAGAGTTTCTCTCGAAAGAGTTGAGTGGGCGGAAGATGGAACTTGATGAGGTTGCGGAACCTCTACTTCAACAAGATAGGGGCGCATGGCAGAAAGAAATTTATGTCGAGGGAACGCTAGTTGAAAAGGAAGCTAATGGTGGTGATCATGAAGCTTCATATCAAGTTACTCTCAGACCTCGCTGGTCGACAAGAGCACGTATGGCTCATGAGTGGTACGGGAATCCTGTCTTTGTCAATCATGTTGTTGGACAATAATGAGCCTGCGAATTATAGAGAAGCAATGGTGGGCCCAGATTCCAACAGATGGTTAGAAGCCATGAAATCCGAGATAGGATCTATGTATGAAAACAAAGTATGGACTTTGGAAGTATTACCTGAAGGTCGAAAGGATATTAATAAAAAATTGATCTTTAATAAGAATACGAACGTAGATGGTAATGTGACCGTTTATAAAGCTCGACTTGTGGCAAAGGGTTATTCACAAGTTCAAGGAGTTGACTACGAAGAGACATTCTCATTCGTACTGATGCTTGAGTCTGTCCAAATCATGTTAGCAATAGTTGCATTTTTTGATTATGAAATCTGGTAGATGGATGTCAAAACGGCGTTCCTTAATGGGTTTCTTAAGGAAGAGTTGTATATGATGCAACCTGAAGGTTTTTTCGATCCACAGAATACTGACAAAGTACGCAAGCTCCAGCGATCCATTTATGGACCAGAGTAGGCATCTCAGAGTTGGATTCAGCGCTTTGATGAGGTGATCAAGCCGTTCAGGTTGATAAAAGTGTTTGGAGAAGCTTGTATTTACAAGAAAGTTAGTGGGAGCTCTATAGCATTTCTAATATTATATGTGGATGACATATTGCTTATTGGAAACAATGTATAGTTTTAGGAAGTCGTAAAGGATTACTTCAATAAAAGTTTTTCGATGAAGGACCTAGGAGAAGTTGCTTACATATTGGGCATAAAGATCTATAGAGATAGGTCAAGGCGCCTAATAGCTCTTTCACAAAGCACATACCTTGATAAAGCTTTGAAGAAGTTAAAAATGAAAAAAAAATCCAAGAAGGGGTTCTTGCCCGTCTTAAAAGATATAAAGTTGAGTAAGACTCAATGTCGAGTAACTGCAGAAGATAGAGAAAAGATGAGTGTCGTCCCCTATGCTTCAGCCATAGGGTCTATCATGTATGCAATGCTGTGCACAAGACCGGATGTCAGCCTGACATAAGTATGGGAGGCGGGTTTCAGAGTGCTTCAGGAGTGGAGTGATACGTCCATTTTGCATCATGCTTTTATGTTGATATTTATTGCTTTATGGGCTGTTATTGCATTTTAGGCTACAATACTTATTCCTTTTCTCTATTATTTTATAAGGTTTACATGAAGAGGGAAAATGCCGGCAGCTGGAATTCTGGTCTGAAAAAGGAGCAAGATTGAGACACCTATTCTGCGCAATTCCAAAAGCCATGAAAATCAAGGAGGAATTATTTTGGATTTTATCAAAAATACTGAGCGGAAGAAGTACCGGAGGGGAGCCACCAGGAGGCCACAAGCCTGCCAGGCGCGGCCTACCCCCCTGGCCGCACCTGTTGACCCTCCGGTTCCCATCTTCTGCTATAAGGAGGGTTTCGTCCCAGAAAAAATCAAGAGGAGGCTTTCGGGAGGAATCGCCGCTGCCACGAGGCGGAACTTGAGCAAAACCAATCTAGACCTCCGGTAGGGCCGTCCTGCCGGGGAAACTTCCCTCCCGGAGGGGGAAATCATCGCCATCGTCATCACCAACACTCCTCTCATCGGAGGGGACTCATCTCCATCAACATCTTCATCAGCACCATCTCATCTCCAAACCCTAGTTCATCTCTTGTAACCAATCTGTGTCTCGCGACTCCGATTGGTACTTGTAATGTTGCTATTAGTGTTAATTACTCTTTGTAGTTGATGATAGTTGGATTACTCGGTGGAAGATTATATGTTCAGATCCTTAATGCTATTCAATACCTCTGTGGTCATGAACATAATTATGCTTTGTGAGTAGTCACTTTTGTTCCTGAGGACATGGGATAAGTCTTGCTATAAGTAGTCATGTAAATTTGGTATACGTTCGATATTTTGATGCGTTGTATGTTATCTTCCCTCTAGTGGTGTTATGTGAATGTAGACTACATAATACTTCACCATTACTTGGGACTAGAGGAAGGCATTGGGAAGTAATAAGAAGATGATGAGTTGCTAGAGTGACAGATTCTTAAACCCTAGTTTATGCGTTGCTTCGCAAGGGGCTGATTTGGATCCACTAGTTTAATGCTATGGTTAGACTTAGTCTTAATTCTTCTTTCGTAGTTGCAGATGCTTGCGAGAGGGGTTAATCATAAGTGGGATGTTTGTACAAGTAAGGATCGCACCCAAGCACTGGTCCATCCACATATCAAAATAACGAAGTAGCGAACGCGAATCATATGAACATGATGAAAACTAGCTTGACAGAAATTCCCATGTGTCCTCGGGAGCGCTTTACCTTATATAGGAGTTCGTCAAGGTTTGTCCCTTGCTACAAAATGGATTGGCCCAGCTTGCTGCACCTTTGTTACTATTGTTACTTGCTACCCTTACGAATTATCTTATCACACAACTATCTGTTACCGATAATTTCAGTGCTTGCAGAGAATACCTTGTTGAAAACCACTTGTCATTTCCTTCTTCTCCTCGTTGGGTTCGACACTCTTACTTATTGAAAGGACTACGATAGATCCCATACACTTGTGGGTCATCAAGAATCTTTTCTGGCGCCGTTGCCGGGGAGTGAAGCGCCTTTGGTAAGTGGAATTTGGTAAGGAAACATTTATATAGTGTGCTGAAATTTATTGTCGCTTGTCACTATGGAAACTAATCCTTTGAGGAGCTTGTTTGGGTTATATTCACCTCGAGCGGAAGCACAAGGAGTTTCTCCTCAACCTACTGCACCTACTGAAAATATTTATTATGAAATTCCTTCGGGTATGCTAGAGAAACTGTTGGCTAATCCTTTTACAGGACATGGAACATCACATCCCAACTTGCATCTAATCTATGTAGATGAAGTTTGTGGTTTATTTAAGCTTGCAGGTTTGCCCGAGGATGAGGTCAGGAAGAAGTTTTTTCCCTTATATTTGAGGGATAAAGCATTGCCATGGTATAGTCTATGTAAATATACTCGATCATGGAACTACAACCGATTGAAATTGGAATTTCATCAAAAGTTTTATCCTATGCATTTGGTACATCGTGATCGGAGTTACATCTATAATTTATGTCCTCGTGATAGAGAAAGTATCGCTCAAGCTTGGGGGAGGCTTAAGTCAATGTTATATTCATGCCCCAACCATGAGCTCTCGAGAGAAATTATTATTCAGAACTTCTATGCTCGGCTTTCTCATGATAATCGCATCATGCTTGGCACTTCTTGTACCGGTTCTTTTATGAAGAGAGATATTGACTTCAAATGGAATTTATGGAAGAGAATTAAACGCAAATATGAAGATTGGGAGTTTGAGGAAGGTAAGGAGTCAGGTATGAATCTTAAGTTCGATTGCGTTAAATCCTTCGTTGAAACAAATAGTTTTTGTGATTTTAGCGCTAAACATGGACTTGACTCTGACATAGTAGCTTCATTATGTGAATCATTTGCTGCTCATATTAATCTCCCTAAAGAGAAGTGGTTTAAATATCATCCTCCCATAGAAGTCAATGTAGTTAAACCCAGTCCAGTTGAAGAGAAAGTCATTCCTTATAATGATCCTATTGTTCCTAGTGCTTACATTGAGAAACCACCTTTCCCAATTAGAATAAAGGATCATGCTAAAGCTTCAACTGTGATACGTAAGGGCTACATTAGAACACCTACACCCCATGAGAAAATTAAAGTTGAACCTAGCATTGCTATTATCAAAGATCTCATGTCCGACAATGTTGATGGGCATGTTATTCAATTCTGTGAAGATGCTGCTAGAATTTCTAAACCTCATGCTAGAGACAAACATAAGCCTGATGTTGGCTTGCCTGTTGTTTCTGTTAAGATAGGAGATCATTGTTATCATGGTTTATGTGACGTGGGTGCCAGTGTTAGTGCAATACCTCGACCTTTATATGATGAAATTAAAGACGAGATTGCACCTGTCGAGATGGAACCTATTGATGTTACTATTCAACTTGCCAATAGAGATACTATCTGCCCTTTGGGAATTGTTAGAGATGTTGAAGTCTTGTGTGGTAAAACTAAGTATCCTACTGATTTTCTCGTTCTTGCTACCACACAAGATATCTTTTGTCCCATCATATTTGGCAGACATTTCCTCAATACTGTCAATGCTGATATTGACTATATGAAGCAAATTGTCACTGTTGGCTTTGAAGGTATGTCACACGAATTCAATTTCTCCAACTTTGGTAGACAACCTCATGAAAAAGAATTTTCTAGTAAGGATGAAATTATTGCCCTAGCTTCTATTGTTGTGCCTCCTACTGATCCTTTAGAGCAATACTTGCTTGAGCATGATAATGATATGCATATTTATCAAAGGAATGAGATAGATAGGGTTATCTTTGAACAACATCATGTCCTTAAGAATAATTTGCTTGTTGAACTACTTGGAGATCCACCCCCACCAAAGGGTGATCCTGTGTTTGAGCTTAAACAGTTACCTAAGACTCTTAAGTATGCTTATCTTGATGAAAAAGAGATATATCATGTTATTATTAGTGCTAGCCTTTCAGAGCATGAAGAAAAGAAATTATTGAAAACTCTGAGGAAGCACCATGCTGCTATTGGATATACTCTTGATGATCTTAAGGGCATTAGTCCCACTCTATGCCAGCATACAATTGAAACCGATCTTGATTCCAAACCAGTTGCCGACCATCAACGAAGATTAAATCCTAAGATGAAAGAGGTAGTAAGAAAAGAAATACTAAAGATCCTGGAAGCACGTATTATCTTTCCTGTTGCTCATAGTGATTGGGTAAGTCCGGTGCATTGTGTCCCTAAGAAGGGAGGCATTACCGTTGTCCCTAATGATAAAGATGAATTGATCCCACACAGAATTATTACTGGCTATAGGATGGTAATTGATTATAGGAAATTGAATAAAGACACTAGGAAAGATCATTACCCATTGCCTTTTATTGAGCAAATGCTAGAAAGATTGTCTAAACACACGCACTTCTGCTTTCTAGATGGTTATTCTGTTTTCTCCCAAATACCGGTTGCACAATTTGATCAGGACAAAACCACTTTTACCTGCCCTTTCGGTACCTTTGCTTATAGATGTATGCCTTTTGGCTTATGTAATGCACCTGCTACTTTTCAAAGATGTATGATGGATATATTCTTTGACTTCTGTGAAAAGATTGTTGAGGTTTTCATGGATGATTTCTCCGTTTACGGGTCTTCTTTTGATGATTGCCTCAACAACCTTGATCGAGTTTTGCAGAGATGTAAAGATACCAACCTTGTCTTGAATAGGGAGAACTGCCACTTTATGGTTAATGAAGGCATCATCTTATGACATAAAATTTGTGAAAGAGGTATTGAAGTCGATAAGGCTAAAGTTGATGTGATCGAGAAAATGCCATGCCCTATAGACATCAAAGGTATAAGAAGTTTCCTTGGTCATGCTGGTTTCTATAGAAGGTTCATTACAGACTTCTCTAAGATTCCGAGTACTCTTACCAATCTCTTGCAAAAGGATATTCCATTTGTTTTGGATGATGATTGTGAATAAGCATTTGAAATACTAAAGAAGGCCTTGATAATTGCACCTATTGTTCAACCACCTGATTGGAACCTACCTTTTGAAATTATGTGTGATGCTAGTGATTATGCTGTTGGTGCTGTTCTAGGACAAAGAGTTGATAAGAAATTGAATGTTATTCACTATTCTAGTAAAACTCTAGACAATGCCCAAAGAAACTATGCTACTACTGAAAAGGAATTTTTAGACTTGTGTTTGCATGTGAAAAGTTCAGATCTTATATTGTTGATTCAAAGGTTACTATTCATACAGATCATTCTGCTATTAAGTATCTCATGGATAAGAAAGATGCTAAACCTAGACTTATCAGATGGGTTCTCTTGCTACAAGAATTTGATTTGCATGTTGTTTATAGGAAGGGTGCTGAGAACCCCGTAGCAGATAACTTGTCTAGGTTGGAGAATGTTCTTGATGACCCACAACCTATTGATGATAACTTTCCTGATGAGCAATTGAATATCATCAATGCTTCACGTAGTACACTGTGGTATGCTGATTATGCAAATTATATTGTTGCTAAATATATACCACCTAGTTTCACATACCAACAAAAGAAGAAATTCTTCTTTGATTTGAGACATTACTTTTGGGATTATCCTCACCTTTATAAAGAAGGAGTAGATGGTGCTATTAGACGTTGTGTACCTGAGCATGAACAGGGCCAGACCCTATAGAAGTGTCACTCCGAGGCTTACTGAGGACACCATGCGGTAGATAGAACTGCACACAAGGTATTGCAATCCGGTTTCTATTGGCCTACCCTCTTCAAGGATACCCGTAAGTTTGTCTTGTCTTGTGATGAATGTCAAAGAATAAGTAATATCAGTAAATGCCAGGAAATGCCTATGAATTATTCACTTGTCATTGAACCATTTGATGTTTGGGGTTTTGATTATATGGGACCTTTTCCAAAGTCTAACGGGTATACTCATATTCTAATTGTTATTGATTACGTTACTAAGTGGGTAGAAGCTATCCCAACTAGTAGTGTTGATCATAACACCTCTATCAGGATGCTTAAAGAAGTTATTTTCCCTAGATTTGGAGTCCCTATATATTTAATGACTGATGGTGGTTCACATTTTATTCATGGTGCTTTCCGTAAAACGCTTGCTAAGTATGATGTCAACCATTGAATTGCATCTCCCTATCATCCTCAGTCCAGTGGTCAAGTAGAGCTAAGTAATAGAGAAATTAAACTAATTCTGCAAAAGACTATTAATAGGTCTAGAAAGAATTGGTCTAAGAAGCTTGATGATGCACTGTGGGCTTATAGAACTGCTTATAAGAATCCCATGGGCATGTCTCCGTACAAAATGGTTTACGGCAAAGCATCTCATTTACCTCTTGAGATAGAGCATAATGCTTATTGGGCAATCAAAGAACTCAACTTTGATTTCAAACTTGCTGGTGAGAAGAGGTTATTTGATATTAGCTCTCTTGATGAATGGAGAACTCAGGCATATGAAAATGCCAAGTTGTTTAAAGAAAAAGTTAAGAGGTGGCATGATAAAAGGATACAAAAACGTGAGTTCAATGTAGGTGATTATGTCTTGCTATACAATTTTCGTTTAAGATTTTTTGCAGGCAAGCTTCTCTCTAAATGGGAAGGTCCTTACATTGTCGAAGAAGTGTATTGTTCCGGTGCCATCAAAATCAACAACACGGAAGGGAATTTTCCGAGAGTTGTAAATGGGAAAAGAATCAAGCATTATATCTCACGTACTTCCATAAATGTTGAAAGCAATATTATTAATACCATAACTCCGGAGGAGTACATAAGGGATGTTTATCAGCCTGTTTGACACTCCAAAAACGAAGAAGTATGTGATTCGGTAAGTAAACCGACTCCAAAACTTTTCTAGTAGCAATTTTTCTCCGTTTTGGAATTTTTAGAAAAATAGAAAAAATTAAAGTAGTCCGGAAAGCGCACGAGGAGGCGACAAGCCTGCCAGGCGCGGCCTACCCCCCCTGAACGCGCGTGGGTGGCTTGTGGGCACCTCGTGTGTCTCCCGGACTCCGTTTCCTTGTGGAATACTCCTCGTGTAAAAATTCATTATATATTCTCCCGAAAGTTCTGACCCTCGTATCACGAAAATATACTCTGTTTTCGTTTCGAGCTGCAGTGCAGACAGATCTAGATCGCTATGGTGTCCCCAAAAGTTCCGAAGGACAAGTTCTTCGAGAAGGTCATCAATCCCTACCTCGCGGGAGTGCTGCAACACCCTCAATCTATCGAGATGCATGAGGGGGTGCTGCACATCCGTGATGTTGAGGGGCCCAAGAAGACCGGAAGCATAGAGGCGAGGCTCAAAGCAATGGAGCAGCAAGTCTTCAAGTGCCAAGGGATGGTGGAACGCGGACTCAACGCCAACCACATGATGATCACGGAGTTCACCAACACGCACAAGATCGATGCCAATGACATTTGGAAGCACCTCTCCAGGCTCTATGACAGAATTTCTCACCTCCAAGCCCAGATCTACGACCCGCAGAACCAAAACTGTGAGTATGAGTATAGATTTAAATCAATACGGTTGGCTGTAGATTTGAGAATTCCGGAGACTCGATCATCTTTCCATGATGGAGCACCTATGCCCTGGAAGACGGAGAATCAACCCCAGACTGCAACAACTCCACCACCATCACCTTTGAAGGAAGACAATTAAGCACGGGTATGGGCACTCCCCTTGGCCTGTGCCAAGCTTGGGGGTGTTCCCCCGGTATCGTATCACCATCACATCTTTTGCCTTTACCTTTTTCTTAGTTTGATCCTTTTTGGTTTTATCTGTCTCTAGTATAATAAAGTTCTTAGTGATCTAGGCTTGATCTTTGCTTTGTGTCACCCCCAATGTAATCGAGTTCGTGAGTCATATAATAAAGAGTGTTTTAGTTAAGGGCCTTGCCTCATGCCATGATCTAAAGAAAAGAATAATAAAAGAACAAAATCATGAAAGATCATGTAATGATCTTATGGGAAGTGATGGCTTCACATATAAAAGGAATGTTGATTGAAACTTGTTGTGGGTGGACAAATGGAGACCTTGGTCATTGTTGCAATTAATAGGAAGTAATAAAGAAGGAGAGGTTCACATATAAATATATCATCTTGGGCACCATCTATGATTGTGAGCACTCACCAAACTATTACATGCCTAGAAGTAGATGTTGGACAAGGAAGACAACATAATGAATTGTGTTTGCTTGGTTCCAAACAATGTTATATGATTAGAGATCCCTTAGCATGTGACGATTGCTTCCACCTCATATTAGCCAAAACTCCTGCACCAAGTAGATATACTACTTGTGCATCCATAAACCTTCAACCCAGTTTTGCCATGAGAGTCCACCATACCTACCTATGGATTGAATAAGATCCCTCAAGTAAGTTGTCATCGGTGCAAGCAATAAAACTTGCTCCCTAAATATGTATGATCTATTAGTGTGTGGAAAATAAGCTTTGTACGAACCTGTGATGAGGAAGACATAAAAGCAACAGACTGCAAAATAAAGTTCTTTATCACAGGAGGCAATATAAAGTGACGTTCCTCCACACTAAGAGGTGACACATCCAAACCTAAAAAGCGCATGACAACCTCAGCTTCCCTCTGCGAAGGGCCTATATTTTACCTTTACTTTTTATCCTTAAATAATCATGGTGATCGACACCAATTCCTTATTTCGCCATTATCTTGGCAAGCGTCATGTGCTAGGTAAATATCTATATTCATATGTCAACTTGGAAGTAAGTATTCATGAATTATTATTGTTGACATTACCCTTGAGGTAAGTAGTTGGGAGGCGAAACTATAAGCCCCTATCTTTCTCTGTGTCCAACTGGAACTTTGATCTCATGAGTACCACGTGAGTTTTAGCAATTGTAGAAGATGAAAGGATGATTGAGTATGTGGATTTGCTTTACAAGCTCTTATTTGACTCTTTCTGATGTTATGATAAATTGCAGTTGCTTCAATGACTAAAGGCTATTGGTTGTTAATTCTCAATAAGGTTCCTGATCCATACTTTACTTTGTGAAGGAATTATCACTTAGCATAAAATATTATATGACGATATTGCTGTTCTAAATATGATCATGATGCATGCATGTCCGTATTTTGTTCTATAGACACCTCTATCTCTAAACATGTGGGTATATTTATTGATCTCGGCTTCCACTTGAGGACAAGCGACGTCTAAGCTTGGGGGAGTTGATACGTCCATTTTGCATCATGCTTTTATGTTGATATTTATCGCTTTATGGGCTGTTATTACACTTTACGGTACAATACTTATGCCTTTTCTCTCTTATTTTATAAGGTTTACATGAAGAGGGAGAATGCCAGCAGCTGGAATTCTGGTCTGAAAAAGGAGCTAGTTTGAGATACCTATTTTGCGCAACTCCCAAAGCCGTGAAAATCAACGAGGAATTATTTTGGATTTTATAAAAAATACTGAGCGGAAGATGTACCGGAGGGGAGCCACCAGGAGGCCACAAGCCTGCCAGGCGCGGCCTACCCCCCTGGCCGCGCCTGGGTGGCTTGTGGGCCCCCTGTTGCCCCTCCGGCTCCCATCTTCTGCTATAAGGAGGGTTTCGTCCCAGAAAAAATCAAGAGAAGGCTTTCGGGAGGAATTACCGCCGCCACAAGGTGAAACTTGAGCAGAACCAATCTAGAGCTCCGGCAGGTCCGTCCTATCGGGGAAACTTCCCTCCCGGAGGGGGAAATCATCGCCATCGTCATCACCAACACTCCTCTCATCGGAGGGGACTTATCTCCATCAACATCTTCATCAGCACCATCTCATCTCCAAACCCTAGTTCATCTCTTGTAACCAATCTCCGTCTCGCGACTCCGATTGGTACTTGTAAGGTTGCTATTAGTGTTAATTACTCTTTGTAGTTGATGTTAGTTGGATTACTCGGTGGAAGATTATATGTTCAGATCCTTAATGCCATTCAATACCTCTATGGTCATGATCATAATTATGCTTTGTGAGTAGTCACTTTTGTTCCTGAGGACATGGGATAAGTCTTGCTATAAGTAGTCATGTGAATTTGGTATTCGTTCGATATTTTGATGTGTTGTATGTTGTCTTCCCTCTAGTGGTGTTATGTGAACGTCGACTACATAACACTTCACCATTACTTGGGCCTATATGAAGGCATTGGGAAGTAATAAGTAGATGATGGGTTGCTAGAGTGACAGAAGCTTAAACCCTAGTTTATGTGTTGCTTCGTAAGGGGCTGATTTGGATCCACTACTTTAATGCTATGGTTAGACTTAGTCTTAATTCTTCTTTCGTAGTTGCGGATGCTTACGAGAGGGGTTAATCATAAGTGGGATGTTTGTCCAAGTAAGAAGAACACCCAAGAACCGGTCCACCCACATATCAAAATATCAAAGTCGCGAACGCGAATCATATGAACATGATGAAAACTATCTTGACAGAAATTCCCATGTGTCCTCGGGAGCGCTTTACCTTGTATAAGAGTTCGTCCAGGCTTGTCCCTTGCTACAAAAGGGATTGGGCCATCTTCCTGCACCTTTGTTACTATTGTTACTTTCTACCCGTTATGAATTATCTTATCACACAACTATCTGTTGCCGATAATTTCAGTGCTTGCAGAGAATACCTTGCTGAAAACCACTTGTCATTTCCTTCTGCTCCTCATTGGGTTCGACACTCTTACTTACCGAAAGGACTAGATAGATCCCCTACACTTGTGGGTCATCATGGAGCACTGGGCGGCAATCAAGAATATTCTAAAGTACCTGAAAAGGACTAAGGAAATGTTTCTCGTTTATGGAGGTGACGAAGAGCTCGTAGTAAAGGGTTACATCGATGCAAGCTTTGACACTGATCCGGATGACTCTAAGTCTCAAACCGGATACGTATTTATTCTTAACGAGGGTGCGGTAAGCTGGTGCAGTTCCAAGCAAAGCGTCGTAGCTGATTCTACATGCGAAGTGAGTACATAGCTGCCTCGGAGGCGGCTAAGGAGGGTGTCTGGATGAAGCACTTCATGTCACATCTTGGAGTAGTGCCAAGTGCGATGGACCCAATCAATCCGTTTTGTGACAACACTGGTGCCATTGCTCTAGCGAAGGAACCAAGGTTTCACAAGAGGACCAGACACATAAAGTGACGCTTCAATGCCATCCGCGGTTACATCAAGGAGGAGGACATAAATATTTGCAAAGTGCACACGAATCTGAATGTTGCAGATCGGTTGACTAAACCTCTTCCACGAGCAAATCATGATCAACACCAGAACTGTAAGGGTGTTAGATTCATTACACCGCAAATCACATAGAGATGTGAAGCTAGATTACTGACTCTAGTGCATGTGGGATACTATTGGAAATATGCCCTAGAGGCAATAATAAAATAGTTATTATTATATTTCATGTTTCAAGATAATCGTTTATTATCCATGCTATAATTGTATTGAATGGAAACATAAATGCATGTGTGGATATATTGAAAAAACAATATCCCTAGTGAGCCTCTAGTTGACTAGCTCGTTGATCAAGGATGGTTAAGGTTTCCTAGCCATAGACAAGCGTTGTCACTTGATGAGGGGATCACATCATTGGGAGAATGATGTGATGGACAAGACCCAAACTACAAACGTAGCATATGATCGTGTCAGTTTGTCGCTACTATTTTCTGCATGTCAATGTATCTGTTTCTATGACCATGAGATCATGCAAATCCTAGACACCAGAGGAATACCTTGTGTGTATCAAACATCGCAACATTACTAGGTGACTACAAAGGTTCTCTACAGGTATCTCTGAAGGTGTTTGCTGGGTTGGCATGGATCAAGACTAGGATTTGTCACTCCGTGTGACGGTGAGGTATCTCGGGGCCCACTCGGGAATACAACATCACAATAAGCCTTGCAAGCAATGTCACTAAGGAGATAGTCACGGTATCTTGTATTACGGAACGAGTAAAGAGACTTGCCGGTAACGAGATTGAACTAGGTATAGAGATACCGACGATCGAATCTCGGGCAAGTAACACACCGAAGGACAAGGGGAACTGCATACGGGATTAACTAAATCCTTAATATAGAGGTTTAACCGATAAAGATCTTTGTAGAATATGTAGGATCCAATATGGACGTCTAGGTTCCACTATTGTATGTTGAACGGAGAGTGTCTCGGTCATGTCTGCATAGTTCTCGAACCCGCGGGGTGTGCACACTTAAGGTTCGATGATGTTTCGGTATAGTTGAGTTATAGGTGTTGGTGACCGAAGTTGTTCGGAGTTCCGGATGAGATCCTGGACATTACGAGGAGTTCCGGAATGGTCCATAAGTAAAGATTGATATATAGGAACTCCTGTTTTGGTCACCAAAAAGGTTTGGTTCTCATCGGTAGTGTACGGGAGTGCCGGGAGGGTGCCGAGGGACCACCGGGAGGTGTGTGACGACCCTAGGGCTTTAAGGGTCAAGATAGGAGGCAAACCAACCCCTGGTGGGCTGGCCGAAGCCACCTCTAAGGGCCCATGCGGTTGGATTAGTAGATAGGGGAAAAATACAAAAGGTGGAAAAGGTTTCCAAGTGGAAGGGGTATCCTACTAGGAGTAGGATTGGAGGAGGACTCCTCCTCCCCTCCCACTTCGGCCGAGCCAAAGGGGCAGCCTTAGGGCCGACGGCCTCCCTCCTCTCCTCCAATATATACCAGAGCTTTTGAGGGTTTTTGAGACACAACAATTAGCCGCGTCCTGCCCTCTCTCTAGATCCGTTTCTCCTCTAGTCTAGTTTTCAGCGGTGCTTAGGCGAAGCCCTCCTGGACTAGCTCCACCACCATCCCCGTCACACCGTCGCGCAGCCAGAGAAATCATCTACTTCTCCACCCCTCTTTGTTGTATCAAGAAGGAGGAGATCATCATCGAGCTATACATGTGCTGAATGCGGAGGTGTCGTCCGTTAGGCGCACGATCGGGACGGATCGTGGGACGATAGCGATTTGGATCACGAAAATGTGCCACTACATCAACCACGTTTATTAATGCTTCCCGCTTAGCGATCTACAAGGGTATGTGGATCCAAACTCCATCTCGTAGATGATCATCACCATGATAGGTCTTCGTGTGCGTAGGAAATTTTTTGTTTCCCATGCGACGTTCCCCAACAACCCTATCTAAGGGGGGATCAACCACGGAGGTCCTATAGATCAACCTTGCTGCTCCCATGGTGATGTGTGAGTATCTACTGATAACCCACAAGTATCGGGGATCGCAACAGTTTTCGAGGGTAGAGTATGCAACCCAAATTTATTGATTCGACTCAAGGGGAGCCAAAGAATATTCTCGAGTATTAACAACTGAGTTCTCAATTCAACTACAACTGACAGACTTAATATCTGCAGCGAAGTATTTAGTAGCAAAGTAATATGGAAGTAATGGTAACGGTGGCAACGTGAGAGTAGCAGTTTTGTAGTGATTGTAACAATAGAAATGGAAAAGTAACTTAGCAAAGATCAATATGTGGAAAGCTCGTAGGCAATGGATCAGTGATGGATAATTATGTCGGATGGCATTCAACATGAAACAGTCATAACATAGGGTGATACAGAACTAGCTCCAATTCATCAATACAATGTAAGCTTGTATTCCATATATAGGCATACATGCTTATGGAAAAGAACTTGCATGACATCTTTTTCCTACCCTCCCGTGGCAGCGGGGTCCTAATGGAAACTAAGTGATATTAAGGCCTCCTTTTAATAGAGAACCGGACCAAAGCATTAGCACTTAGTGAATACATGGACTCCTCAAACTACAGTAATCATCGGAAAGAATCCCAATTATTGTCACCGTGGGGGATGCGGATCATAACTTGTAATAGGTGTCTATAACTTGCGAGATAGGATCAAGAACACATATATATTCATGAAAACAGAATAGGTTCAAATCTGAAATCAAGGCACTCGGGTCGTCTGACAAGCATTAAGCATAGCAAAGTCATAGCAACATTAATCTCAAAACATAATGGATACTAGGGATCATACCATAAGAAAACAAACTCGATTACATGATAGATCTCAACCAACCCACCACCATCCAACAAGCCTACGATGTAATTACTCATGAATGACGGAGAGCATCATGAAATTGGTGATGAAGGATGGCTGGTGATGGCGATGGCGTCGATTTCCCCTCTCCAGAGCCCGAATCAGATTCCGGAAGAGGTGGCGGCAGCTCCATATCGTAAAACGCGATGAACTCTTCTCTTTGAATTTATTCTCCTCAGATAGGAATATACAGATGTGGAAATGAGGTCGGTGGATCCTCAGGGACCCCACAAGCCAGGGTGCGTGGCCTAGGGGAGGGGTGGCTCGCCGTGTAGGCTTGTGGCCACGGGGTGGCCCCTCTCCGATTAATTCTTCCGCCAATATTTTTTATTAATTCTAGAAACGTTCTCCATAAATTTTAGGGTCAATCCGAGAAATTATATTTCCTCACAAAAATAACACCAAGGCAATTCTGCTGAAAACAACGTTAGTCCGGGTTAGTTCGAGTCAAATCATGCAAATTAGAGTCCAAAACAAGGGCAAAAGAGTTTGGAAAAGTAGATATGTTGGAGACGTATCAACTCCCCAAACTTAAACCTTTGCTTGTCCTCAAGCAATTCAGTTGATAAACTGAAAGTGATAAAGAAAAACTTTTACAAACTCTGTTTGATCTTGTTGTTATAAATATGTCTAACTTATGTACAGATCTCAAGCTCAGATTATAGAGTAACCACATTCACAATGATATTTAGGTCTCATATTTACTTATATCAATGGCATAATCAACTAGTGAGCAATAATAATAAGTCTTGGATGACAAAATTTTTACCAAAACAATCATAATACAATATGATAAACTCATATCTGGCTAGCCCTTTCTGAGACCGCAAAACATAAATGCAGAGCACCTCCGAAGAGCAAGAACTAACTAGACATTGTAATTCATGGAAAAAGAGATCCAGTCATACTCATACTCAATATCAATTAATAACAAAGCATACGAATGAAGGATCTTCTCTCTAACTGGAGCCCTTTTATAAGAATAGGATGACTCAACAGTAAAGAAAAATAGATAGGCCATTCGCACAGGGAAGCATTGATTTACAGAGGTGCCAGAGCTCGAGCTTCTAAAACAGGGATGAAGCAAAATTTTGGGCGGTATGCTTTCGTTGTCAACATAACAACTAAGATATCTCAATATCTTCCATGCTATATACATTATAGGCAGTTCCCAAACATAATAGTAAAGTTTTTCTCCCCTCCACCAATCGATCACACTCCACGGCGAGCCGAATCCACGGATACCGTCCATACCAACAACATTCGTGGGAAGTTTTGTTTCATTATATTTGATTTCACTTTTGAGCATGGAACTGGGCATCCCGATTACCAGCCACTTTCTCGTGAATGATAGTGAATCAACACATATCTTGAGAATAACCCACCTAGCATGGAAGATACGGACCGCCCTGTGATAGCCTCGCTTATTAGGGATGATAGAGTACTCATATCACTAAGGAATTCCTTCTTTTCTGGGAGCCCATTCGAACAGAAGTCCGAGGTTAAGCGTGCTCGGCTTGGAGTAGTTTTAGGATGGGTGACCGACTGGGAAGTTGATCCGGGTGCGCATGAGTGAGCACAAAGTGCGCAGAAAAGACTAGTATTGATATGTGGGGCCACTCTAGATCCCGCCAGGAGTAACGACCGTTGGCGGGTGTGTCCGGGGAGTTACAAGTTGGTATTAGAGCCGACCCTCGTGGTTACAACGCTCCTGTGGCCCGACGAGGACGTATGTTCCTCTCAATGGTGGCATATGTGATAACCTCGCTTATTAGGGATGATAGACTACTCATATCACTAAGGAATTCTTTCTTTTCCGGGAGCCCATTCGAACATAACTCGGAGGTTAAGCGTGCTCGGCTTGGAGTAGTTGTAGGTTGGGTGAACGACCGGGAAGTTGATCCCGGGTGCGCATGAGTGATGACAAAGTGTGCAAAAAAGAGTAGTGTTGACATGTGGGGCCAGTCTAGATCCTTCAAGGAGTAACGAAGTCCGGCGGGTGTGTCCGGGGCATTACAAGCCCCTAGTCACTACATGAGCGATTTGGGCATACAAAACATAATATTTATTTGAAGGTTTAGAGTATTGCACATGCAAATTTACTTGGTACGACAGGTAAATACCGCATATAGGTAGGTATGGTGGACTCATGTGGAATAACTTTGGGTTACTGGAAATGGATGCACAAGCATTATTCCCGCTTAGTACAAATGGAAGCTAGCAAGAGACTTGGAAGTGACCAACTAGAGAGCAACAACAGTCATAAACATGGTTTGAGATTAACCAACATTGAATGCATGCATGAGTAGGATATAAATCACCATGAACGTAAACATCGTAGAGGCTATGTTGGTTTTGTTTCAACTACATTCGTGAACACGTGCCAAGTCAATCCACTCGAATCATTCGGATGATGATACCATTCTATCATACTACGTCACAGCCATTTTAATATGCATGTTGGCATTCAAGAAAAACCATTATTCATCCTAGCTAATTAAGCATGGCACGAGTAACTATATTCCTAATTGTCATTGCAAACATGTTCAATTCATAATGAGTTGAATCCAGAACGATGAGCTAATCATATTTAGAAAAACAAAATAGCTCGAGTTCATACCAGCTTTTGTCCATCTCCATCAGTTCACCATATATCGTCATTATTGCCTTTCACTTGCACAACCCAGCAGTGTGAAAAATAACAATAAGAGTGCACGTGCCTTGGACTAAGCTGGAATCTGCAAGCAATAACTCAAAGGAGAAGACAAGGTAGTATGGACTCTCTGATAGATAAACAATAATGAATATGAAAGCCACTCAGCATGTCATCGTGGTCTTCTCCTTACGACCCAAAGAAAAAAGGAAAAAACTATTTACACGGGAAAGCCCACAACAAGCAAAAGAAGAACAAAAAATATTTTTTGGTTTTCTCAAGGTTAATGAAACACACAAGAAGAAAACAACAGGAAGAAATAAACTACCATAGATGGTACAATGAAAAATTGTGAACACCGACAACTGGAATGAGTGTGTGAACATGAATGTAATGTCGGTGAGAAATACATACTCCCCCAAGCTTAGGCTTTTGGCCTAAGTTTGTCTAAGGCCATGGCTGGCTTGGATAATATCCAAAGTCATAGTTGGGATTGTACAGGGCTACGACCGCTGCCACCTGAATGGCCTTAGCATGGAGGCGAGCGGCTTTCGCCTCTCTCTCGTACTCGTCTGCCTCCTCTCTGGTTATAAAGTACCTTTATTTTTCCTCCGCACGAAGGAATCTATGAGTTGACAATATTGCTTGCATTGGTCTGAAACAAAATCTTCAAGGCCAACATTTCGTACATAAGCGTAAAATTCTTCCTTGACTCCGGCCTGGACCATGAATGATTCTAACGACTATTCACAAGGCCACATTTGAGCTTCCCTTGGGTGTTCAAGGTCGGGCTCATGTATCGCGAGTCTCGGGGTCTTCTTGCTCGAGGAACCACCTTGGTATATTTTCCTTAACAATTTTTCTTTCTCTAAAAAAATTCTGAAATTTTTAGTTAGTCCACATAATAATGAACAAAACTCAATCAAAACTTATAGCAACTACTCCCACAAGTGCCTAGAAGCTATATCATGCATCAAAACTACTTGGGACCTACAAATTTGACATTCAAGATGAAGAAAAAGGTCACCACAGCAGCAAAAATTTGCAACATATAAAGCACTAGAACAAAAACTAATTCGAGCATTGGAGGAGTCATATACCGATGAACAATCCCATAAAATAGTTTAGCAAATGGAGCTTTGATCAAGGAGATCGAAAATGGCAGCAAGGTGAGGTAAATCACGGGTTTGAGCAATGGTGGGATTTTTTTGGAGGAAGAATGAGTGGATGGGTACTGGAATAAGTGAAGAGGTCCCACGTGGGACCCACAAGACAAGGGGCGCGCCCAGGGGGGTGGTCGCGCCCTGCAGGCTTGTGGCCCACTGGTGCAGTCCCGTGATGTATTCTTAGTGCCAAAAATTCTTAAATATTCCAGAAAAAATCATACTAGATTTTTAGGGCGTTCTGAGAACTTTTATTTTCACGACATTTTTCTATTGCACGGATAAAACAAAAAAACAGAGAAAACATTTTTTACTAAATTGAAACTAAGGAACACAAAATGAAGGTTGGGAACACAAGGTTGTACTTTCTAAATCCATCTATCTCATGCTCGTCAAAAAGAATCCATCAATATGGTTTATCAAGTCTTATTGACAAACTTTTTTTGGAATGACATGGAACCAGAGAACCTTCGAATAACACTAGGTTAGATCAATGGGGATATACAAGTCCCCAACAATAAGTATATCATATTTCTTATTTGCAGTAGGCAGAGAGAATTCAAAGTCTCCAATAGTACACGTTGGAAATTTTTCAATGGAGTTGATACTATGGGCTTGAAGTTGTTTCCTCGAAAAGTGTGCGGTGTGCTCCTTACCATTAACATCAAAAGTGACATTGGCTTTGTTGCAATCAATAACAACCCCTGCAGTATTCAGAAATGGGCTACCAAGGATGATCGACAAACTGTTGTCCTCTGGAATATCAAGAATAACAAAGTCTGTTAGGATAGTAACATTTGCAACCACAACAGGCACATCCTCACAAATACCAATGGGTAAAGCAGTTTATTTTTGAGACATTTGCAGAGAGATTTCAGTAGGTGTCAACTTATTCAAATCAAGTCTACGATATAAAGAGAACGACATATACGTGACACCAGCTCCGAGGTCACATAAAGCAGTTTTAACATAATTTCCTTTAATACACCATGGTATAGTAGGTACTCCATGATCTCCCAGTTTCTATGGTATTCCACCCTTAAAATTATAATTAGTAAGCATGGTGGAAATCTCAGCTTAAGTTATCTTTCCTTTATTTATAACAATATCTTTCATGTACTTAGCATAAGGAGACATTTTCAAAATATCAGTTAAGCGCATACGTAAAAAGATAGGTCTCAGCATTTCAGCAAAGCGCTCAAAATCCTCATCATGCTCTTTCTTCGATGGTTTAGGAGAAAAGGGCATGGGTTTCTAAACCCATGGTTCTCTTTCTCTACCATGCTTCCCAGCAACAAAATCTCTTTTATCATATCTCTTATTCCTAGGTTGTGGGTTATCAAGATCAACAACAGGTTCAATATCCACATCATTGTCATTACTAGGTTGAGCATCGACATGAAACATCATCATTAATATTTTCACTAGGTTCATATTCATTACCAGATTGTGTCTCAGAATCAGAAATAGAGATATCATTTGGGTTTTCATGTGACTTTATAACAGGTTCACTAGTAGCATGCAAAGTCCTATCATCATTCTTTTTCTTTTTATTAGAAGGAACAGGTACGTCAATATTAACTCTCAGAGAATCTTGTTCAACTCTCTTAGGATGGCCCTCAGGATACAAAGGTTCCTAAGACATTCTACCACCTCTAGTCACAACTCTAACATAATGATCATTGTTCTTGCTAATCCTCTCATTGAGCAAATCATTTTGTGCCTTAAGTACCTGTTCTACTTGAGTAGTTACCATGGAAGCATGTTTACTAATAAGCCTAAGATCATTGAAAGTTCTACTCATATAATCACCCAGCGATCAAGCACGTAAGCATTATGCTTCAATTGTCTACTAACATAAGCATTGAAATTTTCTTGTTTAACAACAAAGTTATCAAATTCATCCAAGCATTGGCTAGCAAACTTATTATAAGGAATGTCACCTTCATCAAATCTACGAAGAGAATTTACCTCTACTACGTGTGTCGGGTTATCAAGACCATGTATTTCTTCAATAGGTGGTAAATTCTTAACATCTTCAGCTTTAATACTTTTTCTTTCATACATTTCTTTGCCTCTTGCATATATTCGGGACTAAGGAATAGAATACCTATTTTCTTCGGAGTTGGTTTTGGAGGTGGTTCGGGAATAGTCCAATCATTATCATTGCTCAATATATAATTCAATAGTAGTTCAGCTTGTTCAACAGTTCGTTCCCTGAAAACACAACTAGCACAACTATCTAGGTGGTCCCTAGAAGAAGCATCGGTTAGTCCATTATAAAAGATATCAAGTATTTCATTTTTCTTGAGAGGATGATCAGGAAAAGCATTAAGTAACTGGGGAGGCCTCCCCCAAGCTTGTGGGAGACTCTCTTCTTCAATCTGCACAAAGTTAAATATTTCCTCCAAGGTAGCTTGTTTCTTATGGACAGGAAAATATTTTTCACAGAAGTAGTAAATCATATCTTGGGGACTAAGCACACAACCAGGAGCAATATAATTAAACCATATCTTAGCATCACCCTTCAATGAGAACAGAAACAACTTAATAATATAGTAGTAACAAATTTTTTCCTCATGGGTAAATAGGGTGGCTATATCATTCAATTTAGTAAGGTGTGCCACAACAGTTTGAGATTCATAACCATGAAAAGGATCATATTCTACCAAAGTAAGTAACTCAGGATCAACAGATAATTCATAATCCTTATTAGTAACACAGATAGGTGAAGTAGCAAACTTGGGATCATATTGCATTCTAGCATTCAAAGATTTTTCCTTCCACTTGCATAGCTATTTTTTAAGATCATCTCTATCCTTACATGCAAGAAAGTACCTAGCTACTTCTCCTTTCATAACATAACCCTCAGGTATATTAGGAAATTCATATCTAGGAGAGGTAGGTCTATCATAGTGTTCAGTTTCCTTAGATTCAGCAATATCATCAGTTTCAGCATTCACTCTAGCAATTTGTTCATCAAGAAATTCACCAAGTGGCACAATAGTATCAAGCAAAGTATCATCATAAGAATCATGCATAGCAGAAGTAGCATCATCAATTACTTGCGACATATCACATTCAGTAGCAGGTGGTGGTGTCGCTAATTTACACATAACACATGGTGAATCAAGTGTAGAGCTAGATGGCAGTTCCTTATCTTCCCTCGTAGTCGAGGGGTAGATCTTGGTTTTAGCATCTGTCAGATTCTTCATTGTGATCAAGAGATATATATTCCAAGTGACTCAGAGAATCAAGCTATGCTCCCCGGCAACGGTGCTAGAAAAAGGTCTTGATAACCCACAAGTATTGGGGATCGTAACCGTTTTTGAGGGTAGAGTATTCAACCCAAATTTATTGATTCGACTCAAGGGGAGCCAAAGAATATTTTCGAGTATTAGCAGCCGAGTTTCGAATTCAACCACACCTGAAAGACTTAATATTTGCAGCAAAGTATTTAGTAGCAAAGTAGTATGGAAGTAATGGTAATGGTGGAAACGTGACAGTAGCAGTTTTGTAGTGATTGTAACAATAGCAACGGGAAGGTAACTCAGCCAAGATTAGTATGTGGAAAGCTCGTAGGCAATGGATAAGTGATGGATAATTATGTCGGATGGTATTCATCATACAACAGTCGTAACATAGGGTGATACAGAACTAGCTCCAATTCATCAATATAATGTAGGCATGTTTTCCATATATAGTCATACATGCTTATGGAAAAGAACTTACATGGCATTTTTGGTCCTACCCTCCTGTGGAAGTGTGGTCCTAATCGAAACTAAAGGATATTAAGGCCTCCTTTTTAAAGAGAACTGGACCAAAGCATTAGCACATAGTGAATACTTGAACTCCTCAAACTACGGTAATCACCGAAAATAATCCCAGTTATTGTAACCCTGGGGGATGCGGATCATAACTCGTAATAGGTGTCTATAACTTGCAAGATAGGATCAAGAACACATATATATATTCATGAAAACATAATAGGTTCAGCTCTGAAATCATGGCACTCGAGCCCTAGTGACAAGCATTAAGCATAGCAAAGTCATAGAAACATTAATCTGAGAACATAATGGATATTAGGGATCAAACCCTAACAAAACTAACTTGTGGCCAAGGGTGGCCCCTCTCCGATTAATTCTTCCGCCAATATTTTTTATTAATTCCAGAAACGTTCTTCGTAAATTTTCAAGTCAATTAGAGAACTTTTATTTCTGCACATAAATAACACCAAGGAAATTCTGCTGAAAACAACGTGATTCCGGGTTAGTTCCATTCAAATCATGCAAACTAGAGTCCAAAACAAGGGCAAAAGAGTTTGGAAAAGTAGATACGTTGGAGATGTATCATCTACCACACACCTACGAGTCCATAGCTATTATCTAGATGTCTTTCTCTCTATGTTCTTCAATACAATTTTCATCGCATCTTTGCGATGACCTATTCGATGTAATCACTTTGTGTGGTGCGTTTGTTAGGATTCGATAAATTGTCGGTTTTTAAATCATACTATCCATGATAAAGATTTGAGATTTCTCTGAATTGTATGATTGTTATTTGCATGATCATTATAGCTTCATAAATATCTCTCACCTATTAATTTGGTTTGGCCAACTAGATTGATCTATCTTTAGTGGGAGGTGTGCATTGTATGGGTTAAATCTTTACGTGCTCAATCCGAGTGACAGAAAGGGACATGCCACGTATTTGTATTCCTGCCACTAAGGAAAAAACGATGGGGTTCATTCATATTAATTGAGTTTACTTTGTCTACATCATGTGATTGTTCTCCAAGCATTATTATGTTTTACTTAATACTCTAGATGCATGTTGGATAGTGGTTGATGGGTGGAATAATAGTATTAGATGCACGCAGGAGTCGGTATACTTGCTTATGAACATGATGCCTATATGCTCATGATCTTTGTAGTGAATAAATATTGCATAACTATGTGCTTTTCTATCAATTTCCCAAGAGTAATTTGTTTACCCACCATATGCCTTCTTGGATAGAGATGCCACTAGAGAACACTATGGACACCAGGTCCGTTCACTTATAAATTGACAAACGCTATTATTTTCTTGCTGCCTTTTATTATTTGTATTTACTTTTTATTTTAAATATATTTTAACATCTATCTTCACTACTTATCTTCTTGCAAGTGACGAGTTCAAGGGGCTTGACAGCCCTCTTGCTCGTGTTGGGTGCAAGTGTTTGCTCTTTTGTGCATATGCGTTGAAGATGGGAGTTGCATAGTCCTCCTATTGGTTCGATAACCTTGGTTTTCACTCAGGGAATACTTATCTATACTATGTTGCATCATCCCTCCTCTTCGTAGAAAAACTCAACGTAGATCACAAGTATCAATTATATTGTTGATTCTAAAGTTATTATTCACACTGACCATCCTACTATTAAATATCTCATGAAAAAGAAAGATTTTAAGCCTAGAATAATTCGGTGGGTTCTGTTACTACAAGAGTTTGATTTTCATATCATTGATAGAAAATGAGTTGATAATCGTGTAGCACATAATCTATCTTGGATGGTAATTTTTATTGATTACCCAATACGTGTCAATGATAGTTTTCCTCATGAGCAATAAGCTTTTACAAATGCTTCTACATCCCATGACAACCCTTGGTATGCAGATTATTCTAATTTCATTGTTGCAAAAAATATACCCCCTAGCTACACGTACCAACAAAATAAAAAAGTTCATCTTTGATTTAAGACATTACTTTTATGATGAACCACATCTATATAAAGGAGTATATGGTGTTATTAGACATTGTGTATCCGAGCATGAACAAGAAATAATTATAAAGATGTGCCACTCCGATGCCTACGGACGACACCATGCTGGAGACAGGACTGCTCATAAGGTATTGCAATATGTTTTTATTGGCCTACTCTCTTCATAGATGCATGTAAGTTTGTTCTCTCTTGTGCTGAATGTCAAAGAATTGGTAATATTGGTAGATTTCAAGAAATGCCTATGACTTACTCACTAGTTATTGAACCATTTGATGTTGCAGGCATTGATTATATGGGAACTTTGATACATCTCGAACGTATCTATATTTTTTATTGTTTCAGGCTACTTTTGCATCGATCTAATATACTTTAGAGGTCATTTTATATCATTTTTGGGAACTAACCTATTGACCTGGTGCCTAGTTCTAGTCCTTATTTTTTCTTTTTTTTATTTTCTAGAAAATCAATACCAAATGAAGTCCAAATGTGATAAACCTTACGACAATTTTATCTGCACCAGAAGGGGCCCTAGAATGTTCAGGAGAAGAACAATAGACCTATGGGAGAGACATGAACTCACAGGGCACGCACTGGAGGTAGGGCGCCCCCTCAGCTCGTGACTCCCTCTAACATGGTTTGACCTAATTACACCTCTATATATTCTCAAATATTCCAAAAACATAAGACGAGCCTCGGAACACTTTTTCCTCTACCGCGAGTATCTGTTCCATCATGATCCCACGTGGAGGCCTTTTCCAGTATTCTACGACAGGGGGATCGATCATGGAGGTCATCTACATCAGCCTTGCTGCCTCCATGATGATGTGTGAGTACTTCGCCATAGACCTACGGGTAAATAGCTAGTAGCTAGATGGCTCTCTCTCTCTCATTCTCTTTGATCTTCAATACCATCTTCTGCTTGATCCTCTTGGAGATCTATCAGATGCACTCTTGAGTTGTGGTTTGTTTGTTTGGGTTTCATGAATTGTGGGCTTATGATCAGATTATTCATTAAAACTAACTGGGTCTTTTGTGAACTTTATTATGCATGATATTATATCTATGTATGCTTTCCAGTCTATGAGTCTTCTTTGGCCAATTGGATGATTAGATCTTTAGAGGAAGGGGTACATAGTAGTGGGTTCAATCTTGTTGTGTCCTCACCTAGTGATAGAATGGGTAGCGAGGCACATATTTGTATTTTTGCTACTAAGGATACTTTGTCTACATCATGTCATCTTACTTAATGTGTTACACTATTGGGTTATGAACTTAATACCTAGAGAGGCAAGCATAGAAGCGCTTTCGAAGTGGAGTAATAGTAATAGATGCAAAATCATTTTGGTCTACTGATTATGGACGTGATTCCTATAAGCATGATAATTGCCATGAAGAACATCATAACTATGCACTTCTCTATGAATTTCCCAACAGTAACATTTTTACGCACAATATGCTATGTTCTTGAGAGAGATGCCTCTAGTGAAAACTATGGCCCTAGGTCTATTCGTCATATTTAACTAAGCTCCATTTACTTGCTGCAAATCATTTACCATGTATTTGTATTTGATCTAGCAACCCTCTTGCCCGTGTTGGGTGCAAGTATTTGCTCTTGTTTGTGTAGTAACTATCGACGGATGATTGCGTGCTTGTCCTATTCGTTCAATAAACCTTGGTTCTCAGTAAGGGAAATACTTGTTGTTACTCTACTACATCAATCCATTCCTCTTCGGGGAATAACCCAACGCGTCTACAAAGGAGAAACATTTTCCTTAATCTAATGAATATACTCATATTCCAGTTGCCATTGATTGCATTACCTAACTGGGTTTAAACCATTCCAACTAGTAGTGTTGATCATAAGACCTATATTAAAAAGTTGAAAGAAGTTATTTTCCTGTGGTTCATAGTCCTTAGATACTCAATGACTAATGATGGTTTACATTTTACTCATGGTTCATTTTGCAAAACTTTAGCTAGGTATGATGTAAACCAAAGGATAACGTCACCTTATCATCCTCATTCTAAAGGGCAAGATGTGCTAAGGAATGGAGAAATAAAATTAATTTAGCAAAAGACTGTTAATAGATGATGAAATAATTGGTCTAAGAAACTGGATGATGCATTGCACACACATAGAACTACTTATAAAAATCCTATGGGTATGTCCATGTATAAAATGGTTTATGAAAAAGCATGTAATTTACCTCTTGAATTAGAACATAAACCTTATTCGACAATAAATGAACTTAATTATGATTTCAAACTTGCCAGTGAAAAGAGGCTATTTGACATTAGTTCTTTAGCCGAATGGAAAAAACAAGCTTATTAAATTGCCAAAATATTCAAAGAATAAATTAAAATATGACATGAAAAAAGAATCTATAAATGATAATTTAATATAGGTGATCAAGTTCTCTTGTACATTTCTCATTTCAAACATTTTGGAGGCAAACTTCTATCCAAATGGGAAGGTACATATATCATCGAAGAAGTTTAATGCTCCAAAGCTATCAAGATTAATAATGACAAAGGTGATAATTAGAAGGTGGTTAATGGACAAAGAACTAAGACTTGTATTGCAGGTACCCCCATTAACATCAAAAACAACATTATCCAAGTGATTACGCTGAAAGAATACCTACAAGAGACCTTCTCGAATGCTCCATAATTCATAAAAAGGAATAGGTACGTGATACGGTAAGTAAATCGACTCCAAGAATATTTTTCATAAGTGTGGGAATATTATAAAAAGTTTTAAAATAAGAAACAACGAAGAATGTCCACAAGGAGGCCACAAGGGTAGGGCGTGCCCTACCCCGTGGGCAGGCCCTGCAGCCTTGTGGGCTCCTCATGCACTTTCCCAACTCCATGTTCCTCCCTTATTCATGTGTTTGCAAGATGAAAATTTATTATATATACTCCCTGATGTTTTTACCACTGTATTGCAAGTTTCTCGCATGTTCTTGTTTTAGGCTAATTTTCGGACAGATCTAGATCATTATGTCGTCATCAAGCTTATCCAAGGTCAAGTTCTTCAAGAAGGTAATAAACCCCTAGCTTCCAGAATTAATTAAGAACCTGCAAGTGATTGAGATTCGTGAGGGGGTGCTTCATATTCAGGACGTTCAAGGACCCAAGAAGGAGGGAATCGACAACACTAGGATTGAAGCCGTGGAGCAAGAAATCTTCAAGTGCTAAGGGTATTGGAGTGTGGACTAAATGCTAGCCACTCCATGGTCACATATTTTATTCATGAGCAAAATATGGACATTAAGGAGATCGTGGAGGAAATATTTAAGATCCATGTCGGGTTTCAATATCTCCAAGCTTAAATCTATGATCTACAAAATCAAAACTGTGAGTATGAATCACAGTTTAAGAGGATGAGCCTAGCTGTATATTTTAGGATTTCAGAGACTAGTTCGACTTTGTTCAAAGGGGATCCATGCCGTGGAAGGATACACACAAGGCCACCACTTCATCACCACCGTCACCCAAGAAAGAAACGTGAGTATAACACATATGGTCACCAAACTTGGCTCGTTCCAAGATTGGGGGAGGTTCCCCGATATCATTTCACCATCACTTTTGCCATCATTACCTATTTTAGTTCGATCCTTAGTTATTTCGTGGTTTAGAAGAATATTTTTAGTATTAATATAGATCCAAGTGCTTGTTTTGTGATCTATCTATCTATGTAATCATGTGAGAGTTATATAATAAAGATTAGATGACTTTAAGTGCTTTACTCTTTGTTGCAAATCATGACAAAAACAATAAGAAGATCATATGGTAATCCCATAGGGAGTAAGTACTACACATATGAAGAGTATAATTGACAAAATTTATTGGGAGTAAACAAATCCAACATTGCTCATTGATGTAAGTCATGAAAAATAATAAAGGGAAAGAGATCTTACATATAAATATACTATCTTGGACATCTTCTATGATTGTGAGCTCCCATTACTTTTTCCAAATCTGATCAAGTACTTGAGGTTGGACTAGGAAGACAAATTAATGGGTTATGTTTATATTCATTCACATAGAATTTATATTGTTATCGATACTCTAACATGTGGTTCTTGCCCCTTATCCTTTGCTAGCCAAAATTCCGCACTAAGTAGAGATACTAATTGTGCATCCAAAACCCTTAAACCTAGTTTCTTTGCATGAATAAGACCATTCAAGTAAGTTTTCATTGGTGCAAGCAATAAAAATTTCTCATAAATATGTATGATCTTTTATTCTAAGGGAAAATAAGCTTTGTACGAACTTGTGAAGGTAATGCAATAAAACCGATGAACTATATAATAAAGGTTGCTATCATAAGGAGCAATATAAAGTGATGTTTCTTATAATAAGATATTACCCACCCAGAATCAAAAGGCGCATGACAACCTCTGCTTCCCTCTATGAAGGGCCCATCTTGTAATGTTCTTATTCATGTTTAGTACTTAATTTTTATGCAAGAGTAAATAATGTTTTCTTCATTCATCTCCTAATAACTCTCTATTTAGGAAGCACCATGTGGTGGGGGAAAGATCCACACATATATATCTAGTTGAATGTACGCGATCATGAGTTATTAGTGTCGATATTATCCCTTAGATAAATACGTTGGGAGGTGAAATATTAAAAACCCATCTTCCTTTGTGTTTCACTCTTACTGTTTGTTCTAAAAATATGCTTTGATTGTCCCCAATCATAGAAGACTATATGATGGTTGAATATGTGGCATTTGCTAAACAAAAAACTCTTACATAAACCCTCCATGTGAAGATTATGAATCATAGCTACTTCAATGAATGAGAACATAGTTGGTTAGTTTTCAAGAAATTTTATTGCTTGTACTTTTGAAGTTGTTGAAAGTGCATGTGGCACTTCATTGAATTTTGGTGTGATGGAAATATGGTTAGATGAACTAATATTGGTTGCTAAATTTTATCTTAGGATATTGGTTCCATGAAGTTCTTGATGGCAGTGTGTGACCCCCAAATTCAAAAAGGTCAAATATGTGATGTTTCCGACGACTCGAAGGTTTTCGTTTTGATTCGATTTGAGTCATAGGAAATAGCGCACTATTAAGAGGGGTCTTCATGTATTTGTGTTGTTTGGGAATACCTCCAAAACATATACACCAACCTTCCTATCACTTCCACCATCCATATGATGTTTTAGTGTCATGCCGTGGTACCCAGATAGTCTCAACACAGACTTTCTCCGTATGCATGGAGTCTTTTGAGACTTCTCCACACGGGGCATTTAGTAACTCTCCAAGTAGCTCATGCGCACAGGGTACCCCGAAACTCCTTGAGTACACTATGCGGATGGGGTCTTTTGACCCCCGTGCACACGGGGTAGCAGTTTAGTGTGTGAGTACCCCATGCACACGGGGTTGTCTTAGGTCATGCGCACGGGGTACAACGAGCAGAAAACCCCCACCAGTCAAGAACACTACAAAAGGCCCCTTCTTCCTCCTCCAACCCTAATCCTAATGTATTGTTGAGCTCCTCCATTTATAGACCTCATTTTCTCAATACTCTCAATCCCTCCACCCAAACTTGTTGATACTTTGGGGATTCAGAGAGCAAGACCTGATCTACACTTTGACCAAACCAAATTCATGTTCGCCACAAAATTTATTCACCATTGACTTGTTACTATTGGAGATTGGCTCCTAGGTGGTCAGAGGTTCCTCTAGAAGCTTCGTTGCTTATGGTGTGCTCCGAAGAAGTTTCTAAAGGTATGACAGCCGCCTTTAAGGCCAACCCCGAGTGATTCTAGGATCATATGTTGGGGGTGACTTGAAAGAGATAGGGTGAGCCTTCTGTGGTGTTCGGCAAGCTTTGGTTCTAATACATCTCTCAATGGAGATTATCTTTTCCCCAAGGAAGAGTGAACTTCGGAATAAAATCTGCATACTTTTCTCACATGTGGTTAATCCATTCCCATATTTTACCTTGCTTTGTATGCTAGTTAGCTTGGTAATTATCTTTGTGCCTAGCATATTTAGTACGATTCGTGTTTTTCATATAGGTTGTGTTCACCTAGTTGCATATGTAGTGAACCCTATTTACCGCTTTCCTAAAAAATTGACAAACAAGAATAAAATTTATAGTCTACTATTCACCCCCTCCTCTAGTCGACCGTTTCAATCCTTCCAATTGGTATCAGAGCCTCGTCCTCTAATATTATATTTTAGAACCTTAGAGTATATGGAAGATCACGAGGATGTGGGATGTAACCTACTGCTCGTGGGATTCAGTCAAGATCTTCCTTCCACCACCGGAGAGGTCGTGATACCTCAAGCATTTTCTCCCGTAGCCCCTAAACCGGTTGCCCCCTTAAGCACGATGGATGTTCTTTCAATGTTTGTGGATCACAAAACCATGATGTGGAAAGAATCTTACTCCTCAGTTAAGGAGGAAATTGATGTGCACCTAAATCCATCAACCTCCACATCAAACTTATTGAATCCAAATGAGGTCTTTAATGTGGATGACTAGAGGGAACCCCTTGCATCGCTGGGTCGCACTCAAGTTCCTAAGTACAATGTCACATCACCTTTTTACTCACCTCAACCCTTGAAGCATTCTCGCATTAATCCTATTGGGCCTCCGCCCCATTTGTAAACTAATGGTTTTGCTAAGAGGAAGCTAGATATGGTGTCTCACATTCGAAGTGCCTCTACGCAATTATGGGGGATTGTTTTCAATGGTTTCAACCCCAAGGACCCGACAAATCTCACTCCAAGGGAAGAGGTTACCGATCAACTCAATGCAACCTCCCACAACATCTTGCGTAATGCAGTGACCAAGGACTATAGTGACTCCATTGCTCTTCTCAAGACCACAAAGGAAATTTGTGGTTGCCTAGAAGAAGCACTTGAGGGTGATGACACAATTCTAAGATCTTGGTTGGCCTTGATCAAGCAATCAATAAATTTGTTTGTAAGGAATGATGGTGAGATCACGAAAGAAGTGTATCGAAGATTGAAATCCCTTGTGCTAAACATGAGCACCTTTGGATGATCATGGGAAATGATGATTTCATCAAAGACAAGTTCACTGATGCAATGGTGCCAACGGAACACACTATGGTGATGATAATCCATCAATGCACGAACTACCACAAGTTGACCCCAGATCAAGTTGCGTCTACCTTCTCCACCCATGTTCTATTGGAGACCAAGTGAAAGAAGACCTTTGCAATTGCTCAAGCCACCAAGAACTCAAATCTTGCTTGGAAGGCCAAGAAGGTGGTTTCTCAAGCTATAGAAGAATAAGTGATTGAAGAGAGATGTGATGATGACAGTGACACTACTTGCCCGACCAATGATTTTGTGGAAGACTTGGCTCTCTTAGTCAAGAAATATTCGGGTACCATAGCCAACAAAGGGAAGAATCTTCAAGGAAGAAGCTTTGGAAGAAGAAAGTGCTATTACAATAGCCCAAGACACTTTGTGCATGATTTCCCGTATGAGAGACGTGAAGACAAGTCTGAGAAGCTTGTGCTAAAAAAGAACAAGGTCACTAAGTTCACCAAGAGGAAAGATGACAAGGCGCTTGTTCATGAAGAATACATGTCCCGATATGATGATGACGGTGATGATGACCAATTGGGCATGACCACAATTTCCATGCATGCCATTAGGCCCTCCTCCACCACCGGCCTCTTTGACTCTTCAAATGAGGAAAAACCCTTCACTCATCGATGACTCGTGGCTAAAGAGGTAATAAAAAGGTCCAAATCTTCCAAAGCCCCCAATCACACTCCCAATATCTTATGTAAGATAGGGGAGGATGAGTGTGAAGCTAGTGTGGCCAATGATGAGGAATACTTGATGGCTTTCATGAAAACTGTTCGTGGTGAAGCACGTGCTTGTTTTAGCAATATCCTTAAGTCACTTGCCGAATGCAATGACTTTGTAGAGAACGTTCAGAACCTCCTTTTAGAGGAAAAAGAGTGAGTAGAACTCCTCGTGCACGAACTACACGAAGAGAATGTCATGAGGGTCTCTCTCGAGGAAGGCATGTTTTCTCATGACATTGACTTTGTTCAAACCAATCATGCTTTACAAGTTTCTCTTGAGAACAAAGATGTCATTACTCTTAGTATGAGAATATTTTAGTTGACCACTCCCATTTTAGTGAGGATCATGAGTTCCCTGTGAAAAGTTCCGAGGTTGTTAAAGGTGACCTCATTTCCCTCATTGAGTCATATGCTCAACTTGAAGCTACAACCATGAAGGCTCTTACTACCATCTCTCGCATTGATTTAAATTATGAATCTTGTACAACTAACTTCATTCATGATTGTGCCTCTCTTTGAGAATAGAATAAGAAGTTGAAATCCCAAATAGAGCAAGGTCTTGTGTATTGCATCCAAGGGGATAAAAACCTCCATGACCTCTTGGGCAACCAAAAGGAGTTTGTTGCAAAAGAGGGAATTTGGTTTGATCCTTATCTTAAATCAAAGAAGGCCAAGAAGAAGAACAACAGGAAGAAGATCACTTCTACTCCTTCTCCTCCACAAACGTTAGTGTTTGTGAAAGAAGGGAACAAGGACAAGGAGAAATAAGAAGGGAAGTTGGGAATGGCAGGGTCAATACGAACAAGGCCATTCCTAAAGATTTTTCTCGCAAGAACATCCCATCCTATGTCCTCATGACAGGAAAGGAAGTTACACATGTACAAAGTTAGTTGGCACTAAATATGATGATTATGCATGGACTATTCGGATTCCTAAGACCATTTTTGCTAACTCTCTAGGACCCATTGCAAAATGGGGACTTAAACCCAAAGCTTCATTTGTGTAGGACAGTAGCTCCGGTGGAATACAATGGGTGATTGATAGTGGATGCACCAATCATATGTCCGAACATAGGGAGATGCTTTTGGAATTCATTGGTTCTATTAAGGCTTCCTCAAACATTTATTTTGATGAAAATATAAAGGGCAAGGTATTGGGGTTGGTAAAAGTGGTAATCTCTAGTGATTCGTCACTCTCAAATTTCATGCTTGTTCAATCTCTTCACTATGATTTAATCTCAATGATTCAATTGGCATGTGCTGGTTCTGATTCTCATTTCGATGAATTTCATGTGAAAATATTTAAAAGGAGCAATATCAGAGTGGTCCTATTTAGGCGTGTTGAGGACAACCTTCACGTGGTTGATTTCTCAAAAGAGAAAACTCATCTTACAACATGCCTAATGTCCAAGGGCGACGTGGGGTGTCTATGGAACCAATGGCTAGCCCACGTGGGCATGAGAAATATACAAGCTCTATGAAAGGGGGAGCACATCCTTGTACTAACCAATGTGTCTTTTGCCAAATATCGTCCTTGTAGTGCTTGCATTGTCATAAAACTACATGAAAAAGCTCATAAAGTGTAGACTATCATCTCCACCTCGAGGCCCCTTGAGCTCCTTCACTTGGATCTCTTTGGACCTGCATATTATGATAGCATGGGAGGGAGGAGGTATTTACTTGTCATTGCTGATGATTATACAAGATACACTTGGGTATTCTTTCTCAAGACAAAAGATGAGACCCAAAAAACTTACATTAACTTCGCCAAAGAAGGTCAACATCAAAATAATTGTGAGATCCAGGCAATACGGAGTGACAATGGCATGGCTTTCAAGGATTACACTATCGATGAGTTCTTGAGTGATGAGGGGATCAAGCATCAATATGTCGGAGCCTACACTCACTAACAAAATGGTGTTTCAGAGAGGAAGAAGCAAACTATTGTTGAGATGGCTAGGACCATGCTTGATGAGTAGAAGTCTCCTTACAAGCTTTGGGACGAAGCCATCAACACCATGTGTCATGTGATACATATCCAACGTGTCTATGATTTTTTTATTGTTCCATTCTATTATATTATCAAACCTGGATTTTTTTTAAACATTTATACGATGTTTTATGTCATTTTTGAGCACTAACCTATTAACCTAGTGCCTAGTGTCACTTGTTTTTTTGTGCGTATTTTTGGCTCTTCACGAAAATAGTACCAAACGGAGTCCAAATGCAACAAAACTTTTTGACGATTTTTTGGACAAAAATAAGACTTGGAAGCTTCGGGGGAACCCAAGAGGGCCCACGGGGTGCCCCTAAACCAAAAAGGTGCGCCCAGGGGAGGTAGCCGTGCCCTGATGTCTTGGGTCCACCTTCCACCTCCTCTAGCCAAAATACACCTCTTTAAATCCGATTTCATGGAAAAAACATTAGAGAGCCACCGGAAATACTTTTTCCGCTACCTCAAGTCTCTGTTCCATTGTGATCCCATCTGAAGCGTTGGTTCGGTGCCATGTTGGAGGGGGATTAATCACGGAGGGCATCTACATCAAACTTTCTTCTCCCATGGTGATGTGTGAGTAGTTTACCATAGACCTACGATTTCTGTAGTTTGTACATAGATGTCTCTCTTTCTGTCTATGTTCTTCATTGCCAAGATCATCGCAATTCCTGCGGTAATCTATCCGATGTAATCACTATTTTGCGGTGTGTTTGTTGGGATCCGATGAATTGTGGTTTTATGTTTAGATTATTCATGAAAATGATATGAGTTATCTAAGAATTCTTATATGCATAATTATGATAGCTTCGTATTTATCTCCGGCCAATTAGTTTGGTTTGACCAACTAGATTGATTTATCTTCAGCGAGGTTGTGTGGTGATGATAGGTGCTCTATCGCATGCACACAAAGGGACATGACACATATTTGTATTGTTGTCATTAAGGATAAAACAATGGGATTTATTCATATTAGTTGAGTATACTTTGTCTACATCATGACATCTTCTTTAAAATATTACAGTTTCTTACTTAATACTCTAGATGCATGCTAGATAGTGGTCGATGAGTGGACTAATAGTAGTAGATGCAGGCAGGATTCAGTCATCTTGCTTACGAACATGATTCCTATATGTAACGATCATTACGATGAATATATATTGCATAACTATGTGCTTTTCTATCAATTGCCAAACAGTAATTTGTTTACCCACCATATGCTTTCTATGAGAGAGTAGCCTCTAGTGAAAACTACGCCCCCCAGGTCTTCACAAATAAAATTCCAAAAACACTAAAAATATTGCTGACATTTATTTACCTTTATTTTATTTTCCATTTATATTTATCTATTTATCTATGTATCATTACTTATTGCTTGCAAGTAACGAGTTCAAGGGGATTGACAACACTCTTGCCCATGTTGGGTCAAGTGTGTGCTCTTTTGTGTGTAGGCGTTGCATATGGGCGTTTGTGTGGTCCTCCTATTGGTTTATAACCTTGGTTATCAGCAAGGTAAATAATTATCTCTATTGTGCTAGATCTCCCCTCCTTTTCGGGGAAAATCCCAACAGATTTTACAAGTAGGAGGCAGAATTTCTAGCGCCGTTGCTGGGGAGTATCACCAAATACGTATCAAGTACCTTCACACAAATTATCATTCACTTGTTCTACTTATTATTTTCTAGTAAATTTGCTTGCCTAAAAATATGAAAAACACAAAAATATTTATCTTCGCTAGTTTACTTGTTTGCTTGCTATTCTTGCTAGTCTGCTTGTTTCACTTATTTGAAGTCGCTACCATGTCTGATTTTATCGTTGAGAAGGGTGAGGTTGGTAAAACCCCAAAATAGGAAACTCTCCCACAGAAATATGTAAAAGTATTTGTCATGGGGATGGGGAATATCATAGGTAAAAGCATTATCCAAGAATTCTTTAATTGTACAAGTACTTTGGCTTGCAAGGATACACCTATCCTTCAAAGAACCAAAAGTCACGTCGATGCTATTTCCACTCTTGATCTTAAACGTGAAATAAGATTTATGCATAGTAACCCAACTTTGTAAAGTTTTTCTATGAGTTACTAGGTATTAAAAATCCTAATGCTAAGAAGGTAGCCACTCTTATCCTCATGAATGAATTTGACTATATAGTGCGAGAGGCTCGAGATATATTTGATCACTATAATATGAGTCATGAACCCCCTATGATAGATGAATTTTAATATAATTAGAACTATATGATGAGGTGTGTGTTTTATGACCATACTTTTCATGAAAATAACAAGATAGAAGATCCTCCTATTCATATTATCCAACAAATTTTCAATGCTATCAATAAACAATATTCTTGGTTAGTAAGAGAGAATACAGAAGGTTTTGAGGAAAGTAGCATTGAGAATGCTAAGATATTATTTGGTGATGTTTTTCTCATTCTATTTTAATAGCCTCCCAATGAACACACATCCCAAGATGTGAATGATAAGAAGGATGATATCACGTGAAACTATGCATTATGCCCAGCTAGGGGCATAAAAGATAGCACTCGTTGGGAGGAAACTCAATAGTTAAGTTAATTATTGTCTTCTAGTTTATGGTATTTTGAGTTGAAATGATTGTTACTAATGTGATGATTATGTATTTATGCTTAAATTCGTTTTTTCCAAGTAAAGCCTTTGGGATGATTTGGATGATAAGTAGAATTGGTATAGTGAGAAAACAGAAACTTTAACCTCTAGTGCAGAATTTCCGTCATTTTACTGGAACTTCTTTTTGATATGAATTGATACAACATATTGGTATAAAAATTCTCCACGTCTTCCTAGTTTTAAATAATTTTTGGAGTTACAGAAGCATGGTTTAAGTGCTGAGCAATATAGACTGTTCTGCTTTAGACATATTCTGTTTTTTCTTGCATAGTTGGCTTGTTTTGATGATGTTGTGGATTGAATCGGGGTGTATAATCCATGGGGAAGTTAATATACAATACCTTATAAATAACTAATATGAATAAATTTATAATAGTTACTAAAGTTTATTATTTTCCTATTGTACTAACGGATCTCATGAGGTTTCTGTTGAGTTTTTTGTGCCGAAGTTTTCAAGTTTTGGGTGGGCTCACGATGGATAAAGGAATAAGGATTAGAAATACCATAAAATTGAGGATTCCTATGGCATAGCAAGGTAATATATTAGGAATACTCAAGCGTCTAAGCTTGGGTATGCCCCTGAAGACATCTCCTCTTTTGTCTCCATTCCATCGGTATGTCATTTGGAGCTACATTTTTATTCATCATATGACTTGTGTTTTGCTTGGAGCATCTTGTGTAATAGTTTGCTTTTGTTTTAGTTTTCTAGTCATTTTTTGATAGACATACCTACTTGAGGGAGACACATGTTCACCAAGATTTGTTAGAATATTCTGCTTCGCTTATATCTTTTGAGCTAAGAAGTTGCTCTAGTGTTTCACTTATATATATTTTTTAGCACGGTGGCATGTAGATTTTATAAAAGTAATTGCATTCTCATTCTTCACTTATATTTGTTTGACAATCTAATAGGGGGCAATAGTAATTTGCATGGTTTATAAGACTAGTCCAAAAAGGATACATATTCAAGGTTGAAATAATAAAAACTTTCATGTAGCAAACAAAAGAGAAATTGTGGGTTAATGATATTGATGTGGTAATACGAAATGGCATGAGTACATGGTTATTGGTTAGTAGAAATATCTATAGTTAAAGGTTGCTAACTTTTTGTTCATCTAAATATTGGTTAAGGCATGGTGATGATGTGTGAGCATTCTTTTTCCTCATTGAAATACTAGTGTTGTTTAGGTCGGGGGCGGGGGGGCGATGGTTAACTCCTACCAACCTCCTCCCTAGGGGCATGCGAGTAGTACTTTGCTTCGAGAGATCTAATAAAGCTTTACAATAAGTATGTGTGTACTTTATCACTGCTGCGGCAACAAAAGTCCTTCCCTGGCGCTTAGGAATTCTTCTTGTTACTTCTCTGATTTGCGTTGGTTTTTCCCTTGAAGAGGAAAGGGTGATGCAGCATAGGAGCAGTAAGTATTTCCCTCAGTTTGAGAACCAAGGTATCAATCCAGAAGGAGGGCCTCGTCAAGTCCAAAGTACCTGCGCAAAAACAAACAAGCTTGCACCCAACGCTTCAAAGGGGTTGTCAATCCCTTCAAGATTGTTTGCAAAAGTGAGATGTGAAGGCGGAAAGTGCAACAAAGTGAAAAGTGTAAGGCTGAAAATATGGTGTGGAGTAGACCCTGGGGGCCATAGTGTTCACTAGAGGCTTCTCACAAAATAGCAAATATTACGGTGGGTGAACAAATTAGTGTCGAGCAATTGATAGAACCGCGCAAAGTCATGACGATATCTAAGGCAATGATCTAGCATATAGGCATCAAGTCCGAGACAAGTAGAGCGATACTTTCTGCATCTACTACTACTACTCCACACATCGACCGCTATCCAGCATGCATCTAGTGTATTGAGTTCATGACGAACAGAGTAACGCTTTAAGCAAGATGACATGATGTAGAGGGATAATCTCAAACCAATGATGAAAACCCCATCTTTTCACCCTTGATGGCAACAACACGATACGTGCCTCGCTACCCCTTCTGTCACTTGGTGAGGTCACCGCACGGTATGAACCCAAAACCAAGCACTTCTCCCATTGCAAGAATCATAGATCTAGTTGGCCAAACAAAACCCACAACTCGATGAGAATTACAAGGATATGAAATCATGCATAAGAGAGATCAGAAGAAACTCAAATAATATTCATAGATAATCTTATCATAAATCCACAATTCATCGGATCTCAACAAACACAACGCAAAAGAAGATTACATCGGATAGATCTCCATGAAGATCATGGAGAACTTTGTATTGACGATCCAAGAGAGAGAAGAAGCCATCTAGTTACTAGCTATGGACCTGTAGGTCTATGGTGAGCTACTCACGCATCATCAGAGAGGTCATGGTGTTGATGGAGAAGTCTTCCATGTCCGAATCCCCCCTCCGGCAGGGCACCAGGACGTGCCCCAGATGGGATCTTGCGGAGTCAGAAGCTTGCGGCGGCGGAAAAGTGATTACGATGCTCCCGTGATTTTTTGGGAATATTTGGGAATTTATAGGCGCAAGATCTAGGTCAGGGGACGTCGAAGGGGCCCACAAGTGAGACAACCCAATGCCGACGCTCCAGAAGATTCCCCCCTTTATTCCGTTTCCGGCGTGTGTTTAGTTTTATTCGTTGCATCGTCATGTAGTTTGCATCGTCGCATCATGCATGACATCATGTCATTTATGTTTTGTCGGTGTTGCTTGTTGCTCCGTGTTGTTAGGTGTTAGTGCTTTGTGAGTGTGACGTCGTTTGTTGGCGTGATGAGAATGCGTGCGTGAGAGCCACCGCTAAACCCTGTTGCACCGCCGACCTAAACCTTCTCCCCTTCTCTCCTCTCTCATTTCGTTTTTGTGGTTTTGCTAAAGTTTTCGTTTAAATCCCTATTTAAAAGGGTGCGTCTTCTTCTTTTCAATAAAAGTCCTTTTATTAAATGTAGGGGCAACCCTTAGGTTTTTATTTTATTTCTCTGTTTGCTTTATTTGAAAACCCTCCCATTTTATTTTATCTTTTAAAAGGCTTTTATTTATTCTTTAAATAAAGAGGTTTTATTTAATTCTTAAAAGGGGTTCGATTTTTATTCTTTTGTAAACGGGTTTTAATTTTATTTCTTCAAAAGGTTATATTTTATTTCTTTTAAAAAAAATGCCCAATTTGTTTTATAGTTGGGGTATGTTTTAAAGGATTCAAAAAAATATTTCTTTTATTTTGTTAAATCCTTTTCTTTTGCGGTGTTTTCTGTTTTAAAAAGAAAAAAAATAACAAAGGGAGAGAGGCCTAGCCGGCCAAGGCCCAGGCCTCCCCTCCCTGACCTAGCCCGCTCCCCCCGAGCCTCGTCCTCCCCGTGCGCCGTTTCCTCCTCCTCCTCGATCCCCTCTGTACCTTCCCCTCGCGCAGCCTCCCTGCCAGCGCCGAGTTCCCCCCTGCTCGCCGGCCTCTCCCCGCCGGATTGGCCGCCGCCTCCCTAGCTGCGCCGCCCGCCTCGCCGTTTCCCGCGTCGCTTCCAGTTTCCCTGCCCTGCCGTGCTCGCCTCGCCCGTCGTCCCTCGCGAGCTTGCGCTGCGCCACCATGGCCGCCCGCCGCCGCAGCCTCCCCGCGTAGGAGATCGCCGGTCCCGAGCCGCCGCAGCTCCGCTGCCGGAGCTGTGCTTACACCGCCCCCTCCAGGCCAAACCCTCTCCCCGCGTCTTGCCCCGCGTTGTGCCGCGTCCTCTGCCTCATCATGGAGCCCCCTCGCCGCCAGCAGCACCGCGCCGTCCTCAGCTGGCCGCCGCACCCGCGTCCCCGCACGACCGCCGTCGTCGCCTCCCTGTTCCCCGAGCCGTCATCGTCGTGCCGCTCCGCGCCGCCTTGCGTGCACACGCAGCCCCTCCCTCTCCTCGCTGGTGCCTTGCCAGCGCGCCGCCGCCGTGGCCTGCCGTCGCCGCGATGCTGACCTCCTCCGTCCCCGTGCTCGCCGGTGGCCGCCCGTTCCCTTGCCGAGCCGCCTGCTCCAGGTCCCCGGCCTCCTCCTGCCAAGGTAGCACGTCGCTGCCGTTGCTGTTGCTGCGCTGGTGCCGAGTCGTTGCCGCTTGCCTGCTGCTACCGCTAGCGTTTGTTGTCGCTGCTGCGCATGCTTGGTGTGTCTGCTGAGCTGTCGCGCTGCTGCTTGCTACTGTGCCTGCTTGCGTGGCATGCTTGCTGCTGCACCTGCTGCTCGCTGTTGCCGTGTAGATAGCTGTTGCCGCTGGTGCAAGTGTTGTTGCTGCTCGTGCCGCCATGCCGTGTCGCTCTGCTGTTGCTATAGTTGTTGTTGCCGGTTGCTTATGCTGCTGCTAGCTTGCTTGTGCTTAGTTGTTGTTTGCTGCTGCTTTGCTTTGCTGCTAGTTGTAGGTTGCTGCATGCTGTTGCTAGTTTCCGTAGATGTGCTGCTTTGCTAGCTGAAGCTTTTGCTGTTAGATGCTAGTCTAGGTTGCTAGTGGCTTGTGGTTTGTCCGCTTACGCTAGCCGTGTTGCTGCCGCTTGCGTTGCCGCGTAGACCATCCCCGCCTACCGTGAGTCGTCGACGAGATCGGCGAGTACAACGACGACCTCGACGAACCCCGAGCATCGATGGAGACGTGATCGACTACCGATGCCGAAGACCTGAGAACCACGACGCCGAGCGAACGACTACCGTCGACGAGACCGTGTACCACTACTTCAACTACCGGCGCGTGTACGCCTACTTCCACGACGACCACGACGTCTGCTTCGACCGAACCCCTCCGATTCGCACGCGTTGAAGGTATACTGATGAGACGTGTCGTGTACCGAGCACATATGATGTATGAGTTGAATATATGTATGCACCGTTGGTTGCCCGTTGTCTTCTTTCGTCGTGCCTCGACACATGGGAACCCGATATACGGGATCACCCCATTCTTATTTAGCGTTCCCGCACACGCTTCCAGATACGTTGGCATGTTATCTCGATGATTTATCGGGATAGGTACGTTGCCGTGGCTTCGTTTCCGTCTTGCCGACATATTTTCTCTTTCGCTCGCCGTGGCGACACCTGCTTCTTCCTCTTCTTGCCGTGATGTTGTAGCTCGCATGCATGTCGCATTCATGGCATGATATATTGTGTTGCATTCCTCTTGTGCCGTAGCTCCGCTCTTAGTTCCGCGAGTTAAACTAACTAGGATGACACATAGGATCATCGCTTCACCCCTTGCCATGTTAACTATAAATAAATATTGCGGTGTAAATAATCGGGAGTGAACTAAATAATTAATCGTGGAGTTTCGTCGATATGCAACCCGTTGCATATCGAGCTTCACTTAATGTGTAGAGTTTGCGTGAGGTGAATTGCCATGCCATCCCTTGCATCATTGAACTGATCATGCATCATATTAGGTGGTGCATCATGTTGTGCATCGAGTGGTGAATATTTGTGTTGATGTTTGTTTCCGGTTTGCTCCGTCTCGATAGAGTTCCGCAAGCGTGTCGGAATGTGAGGACCCGTTCAACTATGTCTGTTCGTCTGCTTCACGGAGGCATTCTTCTTCCAAGCGGGATCTCAGGCAAGATGATCATTTCCCCAAATACCACTACTATCATTGCCATGCTAGTTTTACCGCTTCTATCATCATGTCTTGTTGCCTACCACTTGTTAAATATCCGCCTCTCAACAATGCCATGAAACCTTCAACCTGTTCAACCTAGCAAACCACTGATTGGCTATGTTACTGCTTGCTTAACCCTGTTGATAGCGTTGCTAGTTGCAGGTGCAGATGCTTCCATGTGATAACATGGGTCCCTTGTCATATCACCACATATTAATGCTATTTAATTTAATGCACCTATATACTTGGTAAAAGGTGGAAGGCTTGGCCTTTCTAGCCTGGTGTTTTGTTCCACCTTTGCCCCCTTAGTTTTCGGCTACCGGTGTTATGTTCCATAAACGAGCGCTCCTAACACGATTGGGGTTGTTATGGGGACCCCCTTGATAATTCGTTTTAGATTAAAGCTGGCCTGCAAGGCCCAACTTTGGTACTACATTTGCCTAATAACTAATGAACTGCATAGGGAGTAATTAACCCGAGGATAATTTAATCAACCCCCGGGCCAGTGCTCCTCATGAGTGTTGGTCCAAAACAGAGCACCGTGCAGGGCCACCGCGAGGAAACTCAAGGTTTGGCACTCGTACGCTTCGCTTATCCGTCGTGTCCTGAGAACGAGGTACGCGACTCCTATCGGGATCGTCGACACGTCGGGCGGCCTTGCTGCGTTAGTTTAACCTGTGACGAGATATCTTGTGCATCGGGATTCCGGTGATGCTTTGGGTAATCTCAGAGTTGAGGTTTTCCACTAGGGAATCCGACGAGATCGCGAGCTTCGTGATTGAGGATTTCTATGCGGCTTGTGGTAATTTGTGATGGACTAGTTGGAGCACCCCTGCAGGGTTAAATCTTTCGGAAAGCCGTGCCCGCGGTTATGTGGCAACGTGGAAACTTTGTTTAACACTGGTTCTAGATAACTTGAAGGTAACTTAATTAAAACATGCCAACTGTGTGCGTAACCGTGACTGTCTCTTTCGTGAGATCCTTCTCCGATCGAGGACACGGTGGGGTTATGTCTGACGCAGGTAGGTGTTCAGGATCAATAATTTGATCAACAGTAGTTCACTCAGTTATGCGTAGATCTTCCCCATCTTACTTCTTGTACTCGTAAGTTTAGCCACCAAATAAATGCTTAGCCGCTGCTGCAACCTCACCACTTAACCATACCTTACCCATTAAGCTTTGCTAGTCTTGATACCTTTGGAAATGAGATTGATGAGTCCCCTGTGGCTCACAGATTACTACAACACCAGTTGCAGGTACAGGTAAAGGTCACTTGACGTGAGCGCGTTGATTGTTCATTTGGACTTGCTTCTTCTTCTTCGTCTTCATCGATCTAGGATGGGTTCCAGGCCGGCAGCCTGGGATAGCAAGGATGGACGTCGTTCTTATTTTCCTCATTTGTTTTCGTCCGTAGTCGGACCCTGCTCTTACTCCTGGTGATTATGTAATGTACTGATGTGACTCTCATGTAGCTTGTGGCGAGTGTAAGCCAACTCTATATATACCTCTTCTTTTCAGTACATGTACTTGTAACAATATCCATTCTTGCGACACGACGAGATGCGCTTCTATCCCTGATGAGGCCCTCGTGCCAAATTGAGGATAGGGTCGCATCTTGGGCATGACAACAAGCCTGCATGGTGCAGCCACCTGGCCGCGGGGTGGGGTCTTGTGGGGCCCCTAGGGCTCTTCTCGCTTGGCCCCCAAGCTCTGTGATCTTCTTCCGTACAAGAAAAAAATCTTTTCGGGGATTTTCTTCCGTTTGGACTCCGTTTCAAAATCTCCTGTGAAAGGGGTCAAAAACATGGAAAAAACAGGAACTAGCACTTGGCACTGAGTTAATAAGTTAGTCCCAGAAAATAAATAAAAGGCATGCAAAACATCCAAAGTTTGACAAGATAATAGCATGAAACCATCAAAAATTATAGATACGTTGGTGACGTATCAATCACTAATGTGAATCCATGGGTGTACGCACTATTACCTTTTAATATTTGCTAGCGTCTTCGTTATCGTGCATTGTCCATTCTTACCTCGAGGATCGATGCAAACTTTGCCAGTGCATCCAAACCCCGCGACATGATACACTTTTTTGCACATAAGCCACCTTATAGCTTCCTCAAAACAGCCACCATATGTACCTATCATAGAATTTCCATAGCCATTCCGAGATATATTGCCATGGAACTTCCACCGTTACGTCTCTTAACTTGTGTGTTCATTATAATATTGCTTTGCACGATCATGTAGCTAACATAATTTTTGTGTCAAAGCCACCATTCATCATTGTTTACTTGTTATGCTAGATCATTGCACATACTAGTACACTCCGAGAGGCATTCATATAGTGGCATCTTGTTTACTAGTCTTTCATATCGAGTTGTAAGTAGATAGAAGTGTGATGATTTTGATTATGAGAGAACTGTCTCAGTGAGGAAGGGATGATGGAGACAATGATTTCCCCACAAAAGAGAAAAGAAAAAAGAGTAAGCAAAAAAGACAAAGAAAAAATTGGAGAAAAGAGAGAATGGACAGTGCTACTACCTCCTTTTCCACACTCGGGCTTAGAGAAAGAACCATGTTTTTCATATAGAGAGTCTCATGTTTTCTCATTTTCATATGCTAGTGGGAACTTTTCATTATATAACTTGGTTTGCATATTCCGATGAAGGGATCCCTCAAATGTGTGAGGTCTTCATGATCAAGCAAGTTGGATGCACACTCAATTAGCTTTCGTTGAGATTTCATACACTCACATCTCTGGTGCATTTGTTGCAAGCCATTCCCTACTCATCACATTGATATTTATTGATGGGCATATCCATAGCCCATTTGTCCACCTAGTTGGTGCGAAACTTTCTTCTCCACTTTCACTTCTTTGGAACCTACCACCATATTTTATTCCACATATATGCTATGTCCATGGTTCACGCTCATGTATTGAGTGAGGTATAAATTGCTAAAGCGCGTTAAAAAGTACTATTCAATTGCTTGGCTTAACACCGAGGTGCTTGACATTTGTATTTATGTGGTGAACATGGAGCCATTCCATGCTAATATGATAAAATGAATGGGTAGTATACGTTCTTCAGGGATCGTATATTCTGAAAGTTGATGATTATGTTACTTATGTTTATGGATATTACTATGTAGATGTTTATTGATTCATCATTTCTCAATGATCATATCTAAAACATATTACATTTTAGATAGCATGTCACATCAATTTTTTTGTTTGTATCATTTACCTACTCGAGGACGAGAAGGAATTATGCTTGGGGATGTTGATACATCTCCAATGAAAGTATAATTATTAATTGTTACATGCTATTTTATTATGAGTCTTGGAGGGTTTATTAAAATTTATATGATGTTTTATATCATTTTTGAGCACTAACTTATTAACATAGTGCGAGTTGTTGTTTTTGACGTGTTTTTGGCTTTTCAAGAAAATAGTACCAAAGACAGTCTAAATGCAACAAAACTTTTTACAGTTTTATTGGGGAAAAAATAAAACCTCGAAGCTTTGGAGGAATACTAGAAGGCACACGAGGTGCACCCAAGCCAACACGGCGCCCTAGGGGAGTGGTCAAGCCCTAATGGCTTGGGGCCACCTCCCAACTCCTTTAGCCCTAACTCCGCGCCTATAAACCCTATTTCATGGGAAAACACCAGAGATCCACCCAAAATCTTTTTTCGTCCTCTCAAGGATCTATTCCGCCGTGATCCCATATGGAGCCCTGTTGTGGTATCGTATCTAAGGGGGGATCAACCACGAAGGGCCTCTACATTAACCTTGCTGCTCCCATGCTGATGTGTGAGTAGTTTACCACATACCTATGTGTCCGTAGTTAGTACCTTGATGGATGTATATCTATCTCTATGTTCTTCATTGCCAAAATCACCGTGATTCCCTCGGTGGTCTATCTTATATAATCACAGTCAAGACCTGATTTACGAGGTTTTAAATTTCCCTTCAAAATGGCCCTTGTGTGTAGCATCCCCAGGAATACTGTTAGCTGGTGCACAAATCCTTGATACATTTGTCCAAGAAAATATACAAACTTGAAGTACAAGACACAGGTGGTCCATAGAGTACATGAAGAAGGTTTCTAATGGTTAATGGCGGAAGCGGTTTGGGGATCTCCAGCGTCTATGGGACACCATTTCCCACAGGAACAGCTGACCTGGATAATTCCTATCTCACGTGGCGGCTGTCTTTGATGCCTAGGTTCCGGGGTTATCTCGAGTTCCTCCTTTCCAAGCACGCAATCTGGCCAAGGCAATAGCCAGGGATAAGCCAGTGAGTACTTTGAATGTACTCGCAAACATCATGAAAACAAACATAAATTGGCAGGGGTTAATATGCACTTGCAATAATACCACAATATTCTATCAACCATAACATAATTTCCAAGTAGTAGTAATGGAATATTTATCATACTGAGAAACTAATAAGCACTGAATAAGAGTATGATTAACCCATGTGATATAAAACATGCCTCCGTCGGGCGTCTGAGCGACACCACATACGGGGCTAGAATAAAATAATAACAAGCATGCAAAAGTCGGGCGTCTAAGTGACACCACATAAAGGGCTTATATGAAATACTAAACATGTCGTAGTTGGGCGTCTAAGCGACACCAGATAAAGGGCTTAATGAAATAATTAAACATGCCACAGTCGAGCATCTTAGCAACACCACATAAAGGGCTTAATGAAATAATCAATATGCCGCAGTTGGGTGTCTAAGCGATGCCACATAAAGGGCTTATATGAAACAATAAAAATAATGAATATCCAGAAGGTAGAACCGTCTGAGGGACATTCAACAATCATAATCATAGGGGTTAGTCCAGAATAAAATAATATTTCTAATCATCCACCCTATTTCATGATTAGTCTAACGATTTCTTAACTTCCTCCGAAGACCGACACTGAGACCGACACTTGACTAGTCAATCAGTCATCGTTGACCGTGGACACGGCTACTCGAATAGTTTTGACTCTATAGAGGGTGTACTCTTTACCCACAACCCATGGGTTTCGATAGTCGCTCAAACTAATCTCGCGTACGGTATTTTAGAAGTACACACGTAGAACCATTACACACCCATTCTTCTCCCGCGAAGACCGATATCACTCAGACTACGCTATCAGAGAAGAACCATAAGACGGGGAGGCTCCAACCTCGACTAGCATGGGATCAAATTTATACCGCGTGCTCTACAAGGGAAGAGCTTTTCCCTCTTGGTCCCAGACCGGAAACACCCATACCCTGTGACCGGATGACCGGATTTAGTCCAGTGCCCCGGATACCTTCATCCCGGCCTCTCTACTTGGTGTGTACCTGGTAATAGGTTTACAACCTACTGAACCATATTCCCTTTCAGGAAGACCTGTGGCAGCACGAAGGGTTAAGGTGACATACTAACAAGACTCGATCTATGGCCGATTCAGGAGGTGTAAGTTATTCCCTGCATGATTAGCACAATCAAGGTGTTTTCTGCAGACACAACCACTACCGTCGTGCCCCAACATGCCTCGCTGACCATCCTCGCCCCACGAGATGTCAGTCCCAAAGTCGTATCTTGACGAGACAACGACTCTCCTCGGATCCCATCCGGTAGGCATATCTGGTAGACGAATGTGACTACTGTCCCAACTTCTCATGCATTAATTGTACTTTCAATTAGAAAGTCACATGCATGATCATCACATGAAATATCACCACTTATTTAGCACAACCAACATGTTTACTTCAACAAGGAAACCACACACCACCAAGGCATATCAAGATTGAGGATGTTTGCCTCCCAAGTGTAGAGAGGTCATGTGCACTCCAAAACTTTTGAAGTTTTTACTCTTCTCTTCACAGCCTAGTTTGAAAAATATTCTAATTAACAATTTAAAAGAAGTACATAAATTTGTCCTATAAAATTTTCAAATAAATTCTAAAATAAACTAGACAAAATTTGAAAGAGGTGATAAAAAGAATCAAATCATTTCGAGTTTTATTTTAGAAACTAGGGCAAGTCAAAGTTTGGTCAAGAATCTGTTTTAAAATAAAACAGAAAAGGAAAAGCGGTTCGGAAGTTAATACACTATCGCAAGGGGGAAACGTAGCGATCCCGCTACACCTTCCAGAGAGGGAAGCACACTCACGCAGGTGCCTGGCCGAGAGAACCGGCCCAATCACCGACAGATGGGACCCATCTATCGGGTTCTCCTTCTTCCTCCCGCGCACGCTGACAAAGAGCAGAGGAGTTGACAACGGCGGCGATTGCCGGCGACACGGTGCAACATTTGCAGCGTTCCGGCTATGAACCTGCTCGGAAGGATGAGACACATCAATTTTTTAGGCTTGGGGACGCGGCGGAGCTTGAGGGCGAGTAACCCTTCATCCATGGCGAAGGGCAGCTTCGGTTCAGGTGAGATTTAAGCTAGGGTGGATCTAGGTAGGTTCCGAGAGGTGGGTAGCTTTGTGGGGTTGAGGAGTAGTCGAGGGGTTTCTCAGGTGGGGCTAGGATGCTTCAGCTTGGCCGAATTGATTGAGGCGCGGCGGCAATTGAGGTAACCGGAGCTGGGGAAGGTGGAGGTCCTGGTCTGAATTGGGTGAAGGGGTGGTCTCCTACGGCTGTGCACATGAGTCTGCCATTGCTAGGAGGGCTCGGGGCGCCTTCTTATAGATGGTGAGGTCGGTTCCGCCAGCTCGAGAGGATAATCAAGGCGGACTGCGGCAAGGTCGACATGGCGATCGGCGGGCGGGGGCCAAGCACTAGAAGACAACCGTGAGGATGAGCTCGAGCTGTTCCAGGGGCAGCTGGCACGCTGTCGTGGCTCGGGCGGTGCTGCTTTTCACTCAGCACGCGCTTCTGGCGTCGGTGGCCAGCATAAAGGCAGTGATACAGGCGTGCAGCGAGGGCGAGCGTTGCTAGCGGAGGGGGGGCTGCAGGCTGCCACTGTGTAGTGGTCACTCAAGCAGTGTAGGTGGGTGCGGCGACCTCATGCACGACACATGCAAAATGTGTGCTCTGGGCGTTCTCTGGGTGCGCACAGCAGGTGCTCGACCGAATGCCACTACAGGCTAGAATGTTTGGTTTGAGATGCAACTCAACAGGGTGGCTAGGCTGGTTACTCAAGCTCTATTGGACATGCTGGTTTGGCAGGGAAAGAACTTACACAATGCAGTTTAAAAACTATTCCAGTTTAGGTCATGCACCTAGAGTGTTTGTCAAAATGCCATGGGCCTCTAAGTATTCTTGTTAGACATCAAACTTTCGAGGTTGATGTCTCCTTGGAAGCTAAAAAGATGGCAAGGTTAATTTTTGCAAAACAGAAACTTCCCAGTGCAATATTTGCAAAAGTGCATTCCTGGATGGAAACAAAATGATGCTATAACATGGTCTCAAACAATGCCACTAGGGCTGAAAGTCCGGACGTAAGGGTTTTGTAGGGTCGTGTGTAAGTAGTAAAATTTCAAAAGCTTTGGAAAAACATTAATAGGGTTGCAGTGCAAGCTGCAAATCTGGTCGAGAACAGAAAAATTTCAAAACACAAAGTGGTTTTTTTGCACAAAAGTGATTTATATAAACTCCTTGACAAGTCCTTGTAGAATTTTTGAAGAGTTTTCACTAGGGGTTGTAGTGCAAATACCAAGCGGGATCAGAAATGGAAAATAAGGTAATGTGCTCACTTATTCCGAAATACTTGGCTAGATTATTTCATAAAATTGACTCACAAACATACTAGGTCATTTCCAAGTTTTTGTGAAATTTTTAAAAGAAGTTATCAAATGGCTCTAGTTCAAATTGGGTATGGAAATTAATTAAAAACCAGCTTTGGATAAATAAAACTTAAAAGAAAATATTACAAAAAGGCTTTCATTGGATTAGGAAATAAATGGAAAAATATTTGAGGCAAACACTCAGGTCAAATAATATCTTTCAAAAACTCCTACTTAAGAAATAGATCTTTTTATAAAATAAGACAAAGGAGTGGTTTGAAAACAGCAGAAAACCCAAAAATAAAATTTTAAATTACCATGGCCAATTATAAATAAATAAAAATCATGACCAAAATTTTGGGGTGTTACAATCACTATTTTGCGGTGTGTTTGTTAGGATCCAATGAATTGTGGGTTCATGTACAAATTATTCATGAAAAGTATTTGAATTATCACTGAATTCTTATATGCATGATTATGATAGCTTCGTATTTTTCTCCAATCTATCGGTTTAATTTGGCCAACTAGATTGATTTATCTTCAACAGGATGGTTTGTTGTAATGGGTTCAATCTTGCGATGCTCAATCCCAGTAACATAAAGGGACATGACATGTATTTGTATTGTTGTCATTAAGTATAAAATGATGGGGTTTATTCATATTAGTTGAGTATATTTTGTCTACATCATGTTATCTTGCTTAAAGTGTTACTCTGTCTTACTTAATACTCTAGATGTATGCTGGATAGAGGTCGATGAGTGGAGTAATAGTAGTAGATGCACGTATGAGTCGGTCTACTTGCTTACGAATGTGATGCCTATATGTGATGATCATTGCAATGAATAAATGTTGCATAATTATGCGCTTTTCTATCAATTGCCCAATAGTAAGTTGTTTACCCACTGTATGCTTTCTACGAGAGAGAAGCCTGTAGCGAAAACTATGCCCCCCAAGTCTTCACAAATCAAATTCCAAAAAAACTAAAAATATTGATGTCCCCGAGTTCAAGGGGATTGAAAACCCTCTTGCCAGCGTTGATTAAATGTGTGTGCTCTTTTGTATGTAGGCTGTGAAGACGGGTGTTTGCATGGTTCTCCTATTGGTTCGATAACCTTGCTTCTCATTGAGGTAAATATTTATCTCTAATGTGTTGCATCTCCCCTCCTCTTTGGGGAAAATCGTGACACAGTTTAGAAGTAACATCACGCTTCAAATTGGCTTTGTCTACGTAAGCTCAAGAACAAAACCCCCTATGAACTCCTCATTGGGAATAAGCCAAATGTCAAATACTTTCGAATATTTGGTTGTACTTTTCCATTATAAACAAGAAAAACCGCTTACCTAAATTTGAATCTAAAACTTATAAGGGCAGTTTTGTTGGATATGCTTCAAACTCTCATGCTTACTATGTTCTAAACAAATCCACCAAATGCATTGAGGAGACGATAAATGTGGAGTTTGATGACGATAACGACTCTTGTGTAGAGAAAACTGTTCTAAGTGTTGTAGATGATGAGGCTCCTTCACATGCTATAATAACTATGGGATAGGCCACATTCTTCCACAAGAAAAACCCCAAGTCCAAGTAGAAGAAGGAGTAAGAGCCCCTCTTGTGGAACCCCTACAAGGGAAGTCGACACTGCCTCCGTTTGTACAAGATGCTTTGGCTGGTCAAGAACATATCCAAGAACAAGAACTAGCCCCTCCTATTCTCGAGAAAGATCTAGCACAAGCTCAGTCAAATGGGGATGAACTAAATACTAAGGTCCAAGATGAAACTCAAGGTAAAGATCAAGATCAAGAACAAGATAAAGGTCAACTTCAAGTGTCTCCAACCGACCCTCAACCTTGTGTACAAGAACTTGAGGTTGTGAAAATAAGGTTGTTTTCGACACTCAAACATCCTCAAGGCAAAGCGTCTTCTACAAGTCGAATACCAAATGATGGACAGCTTGCTCTCAAAGAACAAAAAGTGTCTGCCCAGTTAAAGCATCTTCAACATATCACCAAGAACATTTATGGAAGCATCAAAATGGGGGTAACTAATTGTAGATGTGTTGAATTTTTTTGTGAAATCACTCATTTGTCTCTTGTGTTGAACCTCATAAGGTGGAAGATACACTTGATGACCCGTATTGGGTAAATGCTATGAATGAAGAACTCATCAATTTCACCCACAATATAGTGTGAAATCTAGTGAAGAGGATGCAAGAACTATTGGAATTATGCCCTAGGGGCAATGATAAATAAGTTATTATTATAATTCCTGTATCAAGATAATCGTTTATTATCCATGCTATAATTGTATTGAATGAAGTCTTAGATACATGTGTGGATACTTAGACAAAACACTAGCCCTAGCAAGCCTCTAGTGGGCTAACCAGTTGATCAAGGATATTCAAGGTCTTCTGACTATGTACAAGGTGTTGTTGCTTGACAACTGGATCACATCATTGGGTGAATCATGTGATGGACTAGAACCAAACTAATGAACGTAGCATGTTGATCGTGTCATTTTGTTGCTACTGTTTTCTGTGTGTCAAGTATTTATTCCTATGACCATGAGATCATATAACTCACTGGCACCGGAGGAATGCCTTGTGTGTATCAAACGTCACAAAGTAACTGGGTGACTATAAAGATGCTCTACAGGTATCTCCGAAGGTGCCCGTTGAGTTAGTATCGATCAAGACTGGGATTTGTCACTCCGTGTGACCAATAGGTATCTCGGGGCGCACTCGGTAATACAACATCACACACAAGCCTTGCAAGCAATGTGACTTAGTGTAAGTCACGGGATCTTGTATTAAGGAACGAGTAAAGAGACTTGCCGGTAAACGAGATTGAAATAGGTATGCGGATACTCACGATCGAATCTCGGGAAAGTAACATACCGAAGGACAAAGGGAATGACATAAGGGATTATATGAATCCTTGGCACTGAGGTTCAACCGATAAGATCTTCGGAGAATATGTAGGATCCAATATGGGCATCTAGGTCCCGCTATTGGATATTGACCGAGGAGTCTCTCGGGTCATTTCTACATAGTTCTCGAACCCGCAGGGTCTGCACACTTAAGGTTTGACGATGTGTTATGCATTTTGAGTTATATGGTTGGTTACCGAATGTTGTACGGAGTCCCGGATGAGATCATGGACGTCACGAGGGTTTCCAGAATGGTCGAGAGACGAAGATTGTTATATAGGATGACTTTATTTGATTACCTGAAAGTTTTTGGCATTACCGGGAATGTACCGTGAGTGACGAATGGGTTTCGGATGTTCACCGGGGGGGCCAGCCCACCCGGGGAAAGCCCATAGGCCTTAGGGGTGCCGCACCAGCCCTTAGTGCGCTGGTGGGACAGCCCAAGAGGCCCTATGCGCAGGAGAAGAAAAAATCAAAGGGAAAAGGAAAAATAAGGGAATTGGGAAGGTAGAGAAGGACTCCACCGTCCAATCCTAGTTGGAGTAGGATTGGAGGACTCCTCCTCCCCCCCCTTCGGCCGACCCCTTGAGCCTCCCTTGAGCCTCAAGGCAGGTCCCTCCCCCTCCCTCCTATATATACTGAGGTATTAGGGATGATTTGAGACAACTTTGCCACGACAGCCCGACCACATACCTCCACGGTTTTTCCTCTAGATCGTATTTCTGCGGAGCTCGGGCGGAGCCCTGCTGAGGTAGATCATCACCAACCTCCGGAGCACCGTCACGCTGCCGGAGAATCATCTACCTCTCCGTCTCTCTTGCTGGATCAAGAAGGCCGAGATCATCGTCGAGCTGTACGTGCGCTGAACGCGGAGGTGCCGTCCGTTCGGCACTAGATCGGAGCGGATCGTGGGACGGATCGCGGGACGATTCGTGGGATGGTTCGCAGGGCGGATCGAGGGACGTGAGGACGTTCCACTACATCAACCGCATTTCTTAACGCTTCCTGTTGTGCGATTTACAAGGGTTTGTAGATCGGAAATCCCCTCTCGTAGATGGACATCACCATGATAGGTCTTCGTGCGCGTAAGAAAATTTTTGTTTCCCATGCGACATTCACCAACAGTGGCATCATGAGCTAGGTTCAGGCGTAGATGTCATCTCGAGTAGAACACAAAAGTTTTTGTGGGCGGTGATTTGCGATTTTATGCCCTCCTCAGTCTTTTCTTGATTCCGCGTTATTGTTGGATCGAAGCGGCTCGGACTGACATTACTCGAACTCTTACGAGAGACTGGTTTCAACGCTACGAGCAACCTCGTTGCTCAAAGATGACTGGCGAGTGTCGGTTTCTCCAACTTTAGTTGAATCGGATTTGACCGAGGAGGTCCTTGGAGAGAGGTTAAATAGCAATTCATACATCTCCGTTGTGGTGTTTGCGTAAGTAAGATGCTATCCTACTAGATACCCATGGTCACCACGTAAAACATGCAACAAGAATTAGAGAACGTCTAACTTGTTTTTGCAGGGTATGCTTGTGATGTGATATGGCCGACGATGTGATGTGATATATTGGATGTATGAGATGATCATGTTGTAATAGTTAATATCGACTTGCACATCGATGGTATGGCAACTGGCAGGAGCCATAGGGTTGTCTTTAAACTAATGTTTGTGCTTGCAGATGCGTTTACTATCTTGCTAGGACGTAGCTTTAGTAGTAATAGCATGAGTAGCACGACAACCCCGATGGCGACACGTTGATGGAGATCATGGTGTGGCGTCGGTGATAAGGAGATCGTGCCGGTGCTTTGGTGATGGAGATCAAGAAGCACATGATGATGGCCATAACATGTCACTTATGAATTGCATGTGATGTTAATCCTTTTATGCACCTTATTTTGCTTAGAACGATGGTAGCATTATGAGGTAATCTCTCACTAAAATTTCAAGACGAAATTGTGTTCTCCCCGACTGTGCACCGTTGCTACAGTTCGTCGTTTCGAGACACCACATGATGATCGGGTGTGATAGACTCCACGTTCACATACAACGGGTGCAAAACAGTTGCACACGCGGATCACTCGGGTTAAGCTTGACGAGCCTAGCAAGTGCAGACATGGCCTCGGAACACATGAGACCGAAAGTTCAATCATGAATCATATAGTTGATATGATTAGCATAGGGATGCTTACCACTGAAACTATCCTCAACTCACGTGATGATCGGACTTGAGCTAGTGGAATTGGATCTTGAACCACTCAAATGACTAGAGAGATGTACTTTTTGAGTGGGAGTTTAGCAAGTAATTTGATTAGTTAAACTCTAATTATCTTGAACATAGTCTAAGTCCACTTTGAAAATATTTGTGTTGTAGATCAATGGCTCACGCGACAGTCACCCTGAATTTTAATACGTTCCTAGATAAAGCTAAGTTGAAAGATGATGGAAGCAACTTTGTAGACTGGGTTCATAATCTTAAGTTGCTCCTACAAGCTGGGAAGAAGGATTATGTCCTTAATGCTGCGCTAGGAGATGAACCACCCGCCGCGGCTGACCAAGATGCTAAGAACGCTTGGTAAGCACGCAAGGAGGACTACTCAGCAGTTCAATGTGCAGTCTTGTATGGCTTAAAGCCGGGACATCAACGTCGCTTTGAGCATCATGGAGCATATGAGATGTTCCAGGAGTTGAAGTTTATCTTTCAGAAGAACGCCCGGATCGAGAGGTATGAGACCTCCGATAAATTCTCTGCTTGCAAGATGGAGGAGAATTCGTCTGTCAGTGAACATGTGCTCAAAATGTCTGAGTACTCAAACAGTCTAGCTGAGCCGGGGATTGAACTCTCGCAAGAGGCTATCACTGACAGAATTATTCAATCACTGCCACCAAGCTATAAGGGATTTGTGTTGAACTATAACATGCAAGGGATGAACAAGTCACCCGGCGAGTTATTCGCGATGCTGGAAGTCGCAGAGTTAGAACTCCGTAAAGAGCATCAAGTGTTGATGGTGAATAAGACCACTAGTTTCAAGAGAAACGACAAAGGAAAGAAGGGTAATTCAAAGAAGAGCGGCAAGCCTGTTGCCAATCCGACGAAGAAAACCAAAGCTGGACCTAAGCCTGAAACAGAGTGCTATTATTGCAAGGGTATGGGTCACTAGAAGCACAACTGCCCCAAGTATGTGGCTGATAAGAAGGCGGCCAAAGAAAAATCAGGTATATTCGATATACATGTTATTGATGTGTACTTAACTAGCTCTCATAGTAGTGCCTGGGTATTCGATACCGGTTCTGTTGCTCATATTTGCAACTCGAAATAGGAACTGCGGAATAAGAGAAGGCTGGCGAAGGATGAAGTGACGATGCGTGTGGGAAATGGTTCAAAGGTTGATGCAATCACCGTCGGCACAGTTTCACTTCAGTTACCATCAGGATTAGTTATGAACTTAAATAAATGTTATTTAGTGCCTGCGTTAAGCATGAACATTATATCTGGATCTTGTTTATTGCGAGACGGTTACTCGTTTAAGTCAGAGAATAATGGTTGTTCTATTTCTATGAGTAATATCTTTTATGGTCATGCACCCAATGTGAGAGGATTGTTCATATTGAATCTTCATAGTGATAATACACATATACATTACTTAAGACCAAAAGAGTTAGATTTAACAATGATAGCGCCATGTTTTTATGGCACTGCGGCTTAGGTCATATTGGTGTAAAGCGCATGAAGAAACTCCAGACCGATGGACTTTTGGAGTCACTTGACTTTGATTCACTTGACACGTCCGAACCATGCCTCATGGGCAAGATGACTAAAACTCCGTTCTCTGCAACAATGGAGCTTGCAAGTGACTTGTTGGAAATCATACATACCGATGTGTGTGGTCCGATGAGTGTGGAGGCACGTGGCGGATATTGTTATTTTCTCACCTTCACTGACGATTTGAGTAGATATGGTTATGTCTACTTGATGAAGCACAAGTATGAAACATTTGAAAAGTTCAAGCAATTTCAGTGTGAAGTTGAAAATCATCATAACAAGAAGATCAAGTTCCTACGGTCTGACCGTGGGGGTGAATATCTGAGTTTCGAGTTTGGTGCTCACTTAAGGCAATGCGGAATTGTTTCACAGTTGACACCGCCTAGAACACCACAACGTAATGGTGTGTCCGAACGTAGTAATCGTACTTTATTAGAGATGGTGTGATCTATGATGTCTCTTACCGATTTGCCGTTATCGTTTTGGGGTTATGCATTAGAAACAGCTGCATTCACTTTAAATATGGCACCATCAAAATCCGTTGAGACGACACCATAGGAACTGTGGTATGGCAAAAGACCAAAGTTGTCGTTTCTTAAAGTTTGGGGATGTGATGCTTTTGTCAAAAAGCTTCAGCCTGATAAGTTGGAACCCAAAGCGGAAAAGTGCATCTTCATAGGTTACCCAAAAGAGACAGTTGGGTATACCTTCTATCTCAAATCCGAGGGCAAAGTGTTTGTTGCTAAGAACAGACCTTTTCTCGAGAAGGAGTTTCTCTCGAGAGAATTGAGTGGGAGGAAGATAGAACTTGATGAGGTTGTCAAACCTCTCATCCCTCTGGATGGTGGCGCAGGGCAAGGGGAAACCCCTGTCTTTGCGACGCCGGTTGAGGAGGAAGTTAATGATGCTGATCATGAAACTCCGGATCAAGTTCCTGTCGAACCTTGCAGGTCGACGAGACCGCGTACTACTCTAGAGTGGTACAGTAATCCCGTCTTATCAATTATGTTGTTGGACAACAATGAGCCTGCGAATTACGAAGAAGCAATGGTGGGCCCAGATTCCAACAAATGGCTGGAGGCCATGAAGTCCGAGATAGGATCTATGTATGAAAACAAAGTGTGGACTTTGGAAGTACTACCTGAAGGCCGCAAGGCTATTCAGAACAAATGGACCTTTAAGAAGAAGACGGACGCTGACGGTAATGTGACCGTTTATAAATCTTGACTACGATGAGACATTCTCACCCGTAGCAATGCTTAAGTCCGTCAAAATCATGTTAGCAATAGCTGCATTTTTCGATTATGAAATCTGGCAGATGGATGTCAAAACGGCGTTCCTTAACGGTTTCCTTAAGGAAGAGTTGTATATGATGCAACCCGAAGGTTTTGTCGATCCTAAAAATGCTAAAAAAGTGTGCAAGCTCGAGCGATCCATTTATGGACTGGTGCAAGCATCTCGGAGTTGGAATAAACGTTTTGATGAGGTGATCAAAGCATTTGGGTTTATACAGGTGGTTGGAGAATCCTGTATTTACAAGAAAGTGAGTGGGAGCTCTGTGGCGTTTCTAATATTATATGTGGATGACATATTGCTGATTGGAAACCACGTGGAGCTTTTGGAGAGCATAAAAGGTTACTTGAATAAAAGTTTCTCTATGAAGGACCTAGGAGAAGCTGCTTACATTCTAGGAATTAAGATCTATAGGGATAGATCGAAATGCCTGATTGAACTTTCACAAAGCACATACCTTGATAAAGTTTTGAAGTTCAAAATGGATCAGTCCAAGAAAGGGTTCTTGCCACTATTACAAGTTATAAAATTGAGTAAGACTTAGTGCCCAGAAACTGAGGAAGATAGAAAGACAATGAGTTTCGTCCCCTACGCTTCAGCCGTAGGTTCTATCATGTATGCAATGTTGTGCACTAGACCAGACGTTAGCCTGGCCATAAGTATGGCAGGCAGGTTCCAGAGTAATCCAGGAGTGGACCACTGGACGGCGGTCAAGAATATCCTAAAGTACCTGAAAAGGACTAAGGAGATGTTTCTCGTATATGGAGGTGACGAAGAGCTCGCCGTAAAAGGTTACGTCGATGCAAGTTTTGACACACATCCGGACGACTCTAAGTCGCAGACCGGATACATATTTATTCTTAATGGGGGTGCGGTAAGCTGATGCAGTTTCAAGCAAAGCGTCGTAGCTGATTCTACATGTGAAGCGGAGTACATGGCTGCCTCGGAGGCAGCTAAGGAGGGTGTCTGGATGAAGTAGTTCATGATGGACCTTGGAGTGGTGCTGAGCACACTGAATCCAATAACCCTATTTTGTGACAACACGGGTGCCATTGCCTTAGCAACGGAACCGCGGTTTCACAAGAAGACCATACACATCAAACGACGCTTCAACCTCATCCGCGACTACATCGAGGAGGAGGACGTGAATATGTGCAAAGTGCACACGGATCTGAATGTGGCACACCCGCTGACTAAACCTCTTGCACGGGCAAAGCATGATCAACACCAGAACTGTATGGGTGTTAGATTTATTACAATGTAATTCGCATGATGATGTGAGGACTAGATTATTGACTCTAGTGCAAGTGGGAGAGTGTTGGAATTATGCCCTAGAGGCAATGATAAATAAGTTATTATTATAATTCCCGTATCAAGATAATCGTTTATTATCCATGCTATAATTGTATTGAATGAAGTCTTAGATACATGTGTGGATACATAGACAAAACACACTCCCTAGCAAGCCTCTAGTTGGCTAGCCAGTTGATCAAGGATATTCAAGGTCTTCTGACTATGCACAAGGTGTTGTTGCTTGATCACTTGATCACATCATTGGGTGAATCATGTGATGGACTAGACCCAAACTAATGAACGTAGCATGTTGATTGTGTCATTTTGTTGCTACAGTTTTCTGCGTGTCAAGTATTTATTCCTATGACCATGAGATCATATAACTCACTGGCACCGGAGGAATGCCTTGTGTGTATCAAACGTCACAACGTAACTGGGTGACTATAAAGATGCTCTACAGGTATCTCCGAAGGTGCCCTTTGAGTTAGTATGGATCAAGACTCGGATTTGTCACTCCGTGTGACGGAGAGGTATCTCGGGGCCCACTCGGTAATACAACATCACACACAAGCCTTGCAAGCGATGTGACTTAGTGTAAGTCACGGGATCTTGTATTACGGAACGAGTAAAGAGTCTTGCCGGTAAACGAGATTTAAATAGGTATGCGGATACTGACGATCGAATCTCGAGCAAGTAACATACCGAAGGACAAAGGGAATGACATACGGGATTATATGTATCCTTGGCACTGAGGTTCAACCGATAAGATCTTCGGAGAATATGTAGGATCCAGTATGGGCATCCAGGTCCCGCTATTGGATATTGACCGACGAGTCTCTCGGGTCATGTCTACATAGTTCTCGAACCCGTAGGGTCTGCACGCTTAAGGTTCGACGATGTTTTATGCGTATTTGAGTTATATGGTTGGTTACCGAATGTTGTTCGGAGTCCCGGATGAGATCACGGAAGCCATGAGCGTTTCCGTAATGGTCCAGAGACGAAGATTGATATATAGGATGACCTCATTTGATTACCGGAAAGTTTTCGGTATTACGGGGAATGTACCGGGAGTGACGAATGGGTTCCGGATATTCACCGGGGGGGGCAGCCCACCCGGGGGAAGCCCATAGGCCTTAGGGGTGCCGCACCAGCCCTTAGTTGGCTGGTGGGACAGCCCAAGAGGCCCTATGCGCAGGAGAAGAAAAAATCAAAGGGAAAAGGAAAAAAAGGGGAAGTGGGAAGGTAGAGAAGGACTCCACCTTCCAATCCTAGTTGGACTAGGATTGGAGGATGACTCCTCCTCCCCCCCTTCGGCCGACCCCTTGAGGCTCCCTTGAGCCTCAAGGCAGGTCCCTCCCCCTCCCTCCTATATACACTGAGGTATTAGGGCTGATTTGAGACAACTTTGCCACGGCAGCCCGACCACATACCTCCACGGTTTTTCCTCTAGATCGTATTTCTGCGGAGCTCGGGCGGAGCCCTGCTGAGGTAGATCATCACCAACCTCCGGAGCACCGTCGCGCTGCCGGAGAACTCATCTACCTCTCCGTCTCTCTTGCTGGATCAAGAAGGCCGAGATCATCGTCGAGCTGTACGTGTGCTGAACATGGAGGTGTCGTCCGTTCGGCACTAGATCAGAGCGGATCGTGGGACGGATCGCGGGACGGTTCGCAGGGCGGATCGAGGGACGTGAGGACGTTCCACTACATCAACCGCGTTTCTTAACGCTTCCTGCTGTGCGATCTACAAGGGTACGTAGATCGGAAATCCCCTCTCATAGATGGACATCACCATGATAGGTCTTCGTGCGCGTAAGAAATTTGTTGTTTCCCATGCGACGTTCACCAACAAGAACATCGTAATGTCATCGGGACCAAGTGGACTTCTAAGAACAAGCAAGATGAACATGGACAAGCCACATGGAATAAGTCAAGGTTAGTGGCACAAGGTTTCACTCAAGTTGAAGGTTTGGACTTTGGTGAAACCTTTGCCCCCATTTCCTGTCTTGAGTCCACTCTATCTTGCTTGTATATGCCTCTCATAACTTCAAGTTATATAAAATGGATGTAAAGAATGCATTTCTTAATGGTTGTCTTAAAGAGTTAGTGTACGTCAAACAACCTCCCAGTTTCAAAGATCCCAATCACCCCTCTCATGTCTATGAACTCCATAACTATCTCTAAGGACTTAAACAAGCACCTCGTGCTTGGTATGATCACCTTACGGTGTTCCTAGGTGACAAGGTGTTTCAGATCGGGTTAATAGACTCCACTCTCTTCATGAAGAGGGTAAAAGGGGATTTTTTTTGTGTGTGCCAAGTTTAGGTTGGTGATATTATATTTGGATCCACTAACCATGCTATTAAAATTGAGTTTGTGGATCTTATGACTAAGGAATTTGTGATGATCATAAGGGGAGAATTCAAGTTCTTCCTCGGATTTAAAGGGAAGAAGTTGAACGGAGGAACCTTAATGAACCAATCTTTGTACATCCAAGACATGCTCAAGAATTTCAAAATGCTAGATGTGAAGCCCAGGAAGACACCCATGCCAACAAATGGTCAACTTAATCTTGACCCCAATGGTAAACCCGTGGATCAAAAGGTATACCTCTCCCTAATCAGTTCTTTGCTTTATCTTTGTGCATCAAGAACGGATATTATGTTGAATGTGTGCATGTGTGAAAGATTTCAATCCGCTCCCAAGGAGAGCCATTATATGGCGATGGAAAGAATCCTCCGATATTTGGTTCATACCCCAAATTTTGGCCTTTGGTGTCCCGAAGGATCATCATTTAAGTTAAAGGGATATTCTGGGATTGGGCCAGAGACAAGGTAGATAACAAAACCACATCCGGTTCATGTCAGTTTCTTGGAAGGTCCTTGGTAAGTTGGTCATCGAAGAAAATTTGTGTGTTTGTCTCAAGCACCGAAGCCGAGTACATTACTGCCGGGAGTTGTGGTGCATAGTTATTATGATGAGGCAAACTTTCATGGATTATGGTGTCAAATGTGATAAAGTGCCTCTTTTATGTGACAATGATCAACATTGCTGACAATCCCGCGCAACACAAACCGAACCAACCATATTGATATTCGTCATCATTTCATTCGGGACAATGTGGCAAGAAAGGACATTGAGTTATTCCATGTTAACACCAAGATTCAACTTGTATATATTTTCATCAAGCCACTTGATGAAGCAAGATTCCACGAGTGAAGACATGAGCTAAATATTGTGGATTTAAGTAACTTGGTTTGAGGTCCTTGCATAACACACATACTCAACTACTATCGTGTTCTAGATGTAGGCACCTTTGTAGGGGGAGCTAGCCCAACTCATGAGCTATCTTATCCTACTAGTGCATAAGTTGAACAAAATATTTCACATTCGACATTTTTAGACAGCGCTTGTGCTTCAAAGATGAGTATTTGTCTTGGACCCAAGGTTAGTATCTTCACAGTGTCATACCAAATAAACTCAAACATGGTGGCTATGGCCACTGCCCTCACTTCAAGGTTGGATCTTTATTTGACCTTTAATTTAGGTATTTTTTGACCTTGTGGTCAACTTAGTATTGTCATGTGCATGTTGATTTTCATCTAGTGCAAGTGCCCCTCATACCCCTTTCTCGTAGTGTTGGTATTTGTGCAACGTTGTCCAGAGAGAAACAAAACTGCATTGTGGTGTAGTGGTAAGGACGTACAAAAATACATACCCAAAGTGATCCCTCCATTTTTTCTCCTGGATACCCCGTGCCCACGGCCTCCGTACCATGCTCCCGGTCCCCTCATGCCCATGGGATATATAACGACCACACATGACCCCATCCGCACGGGGTAAGCGGTTCCCGGCCCCTGATAGGTGCGGCGTGCGGGGGGGGGGGGGGTAGGTGTATCACCCTAGATGCGGTCATATCCTTATTTTGACACGAGGGCCTGGACAGGGATAGAAGCACATCTCGTCGTTTTGCAAGAATGGGTGTCGTTACAAGTACATGTATAGAAGAGATGAGTATATGGAATTGGCTTACACTCTCCACAAGCTCCATCAAGATCACATCAATACAATAACATATTCAATAACCCTGCAGAAGAGCAGGGTGTGACTACGAACGAAAAAAACCCGATAAAAGGATGACGTCCATCCATGCTATCACAGTCTGCCTGCCTGGAACCCATCCTATGATCGATGGAGAAGAAGAAGAAACTTCAAATAGCAGAATCATCGCGCTCACGTCAAAGTAACGCTTTACCTGTACCTGCAACTCTTTTTGTAGTAATCTATGAGCCATAGGGACTCATCAATCCCATTTATGAAGGTATCAAGACTAGCAAAGCTTAATGGGTGAGGTATGGTTAAGTGGTGAGGTCGCAGCAAGCGACTAAGCATTTATTTGAGTGGTAACTTACGATTACAAGAATAAAAGGGGGTTTTATTGTTGGAGATATGCCCTAGAGGCAATAATAAATTGGTTAGAGCATCCCTAGTGGATCCTCTATATGGACGTGTATATCAAATATACACGATGCGAGCAGGTTTTCAGCTCCGAGCGACTCGTGTAAAAGAGGGTGTAAAACATCCACGCCCAGGCCACGACGGTACGAGGCGTGGAACTAAAAACGAGCAAGCCATGCTCGTGAGCTCGCGAAAAGGAGACCCTGCTTTGTCTCGCGCCCGCCCGGAGGAAGGATCAGAGGAGCTCGCCCCCAAGTCATTGTTGCATTTCTTCTCTGGTCGCCGCACAAAGTAACAATTTCTTCCTCTCCGGCCGAGCTCACGAGTAGGAGGTCGGGGACGGGGGGCCGCACGCCCTGCATCTAGATCTGGCGGCGGTGGGAGGTTGACCGCATGGGGAGTCTGTGCGGGCAGCGGAGTGTGGGGTGCGGGCGGTGCTATGCGGACGGCGGGGTGTGGGATGCGGGCGGCGGGCGGCGCTAGCTGCAGCCTAGGGAGAGGTAGGGCGGTGGGCGGTGCTAGCTGCGGCCTGGGTAGGAGGTCGACGGGCGGGGGAGAGGCAGCGACGGGCGGCGCTAGCTGCGGCCTGGGTAGGAGGTCGACGGGCTGGAGAGGCAGCGACGGAACGAAGTAGTGAGATCGAGCAGGTGGGGGAAAGGAGGAAATTGCAATGCATTGTATTTGTCAATTGCTGTCAATTTGATGTCAGATTGTGGTCTAAAATAGGTGTGGATTGGTTGCTTGTAGATGGATGATGACCAAACCATCTTGGACACCATTGATTTTGGTTACACACAAACAGAACCAGATAGTCCAATTGGAGAACACGAAACTCCATCAACTCAGCATCTTCTGCAATAACAAAGAAAGGAAAATCCAACAAAGGAAAAAATTGGTCTAGTGATGAGGACAATGTTCTCATAGCAGCATGAGCTAAATATTGTGGATTTAAGTAACTTGGTTTGAGGTTCTTGCATGCACACACATACTCAACTACTATCGTGTTCTATATGTAGGCACCTTTGTAGGGGGAGCTAGCCCAACTCATGAGCTATCTTATCCTACCAGTGCATAAATTGAACAAAATATTTCACATTCGACATTTTTAGACGACACTTGTGCTTCAAAGATGAGTATTTTTCTTGGACCCAAGGTTCATATCTTCATAGTGTCATACCAAATAAACTCAAACATGGTGGCTACTGCCACCGCCCTCACATAAAGGTTGGATCTTCATTTGACTTTCATTTAGGTATCTTTTTGACCTTGTGGTCAATTTAGTATTGTCATGTGCATGTTGATTTTCATCTAGTGCAAGTGCCCCTCATACCCCTTTCTCGTAGTGTTGGTATTTGTGCAACGTTGTCCGGAGTGAAACAAAACTGCATTGCGGTTTAGTGGTAAGGACGTGCAAAAAGACCTACCCAAAGTGATCCCTCTATTCTTTTCTCCTGGATACCCCATGCACACGACCTCTGTACCGTGCGCTCGGTCTCCCCATGCCCATGGGCTATATACCGTGCACACAGGACCCCATGTGAATGGGGTAAGCGGTTCCTGGCCCCTGATAGGTGGGGTGCACGGCGGGGGGGGGGGGGTAGGTGTAATGCCCAAGATGCGATCCTATCCTTATTTTGGCACGAGGGCCTCGATAGGGATAGAAGCACATCTCGTCGTTTTGCAAGAATGGGTATCGTTACAAGTACATGTACATAAGAGATGAGTATATGGAATTAGCTTACAGTCGCTACAAGCTACATCAAGATCACATCAATACAATAACATATTCAATCACCATGTAGAAGAACAGGGTCCGACTACACACGAAAACAAACGATAAAAGGACGACGTCCATCCTTGCTATCACAGGCTGCCAGCCTAGAACCCATCCTATGATTGATGGAGAAGAAAAAGAAGAAACTTCAAATAGCACAATCATCATGCTCACATCAAAGTAACGCTTTACCTGTACCTGCAACTGTTTTTGTAGTAATCTATGAGCCATAGGAACTCAGCAATCCCATTTCCGAAGGTATCAATAATAGCAAAGCTTAATGGGTGAGGTATGGTTAAGTGGTGAGGTTGCAGCAAGCGACTAAGCATTTGTTTGAGTGGCTAACTTACGAGTACAAGAATAAAAGGGGGGTGATTGTTGGAAATATGCCCTAGAGGCAATAATAAATTGGTTATTATTATATTTCCTTGTTCATGATAAATGTCTATTGTACATGCTATAATTGTATTAAACGAAAACTATAATACATGTGTGAATACATACACCACAACATGTCCCTAGTGAGCCTCTAGTTGGCTAGCTCGTTGATCAATAGATGGTCATGGTTTCCTGATCATGGACATTGGATGTCATTGATAATGGGATCACATCATTAGGAGAATGATGTGATGGACAAGACCCAATCCAAAGCATAGCACAAGATCGTGTAGCTCATCTGCTAAAGCTTTTGTAATATCGAGTATCATTTCCTTAGACCATGAGATTGTGCAACTCCCAAATGCCGTAGGAGTGTTTTGGGTGTACCAAACGTCACAACATAAATGGGTGATTATAAAGGTGCACTACATGTATCTCAGAAAGTGTCTATTTGATTGGTACGAATTGAGACTGGAATTTTTCGCTCCATGTGACGGAGAGGTATCTCTGGGCCCACTCGGTAATGCATCATCATAATGAGCTCAATGTGACTAAGGAGTTAGCCACGGGATGATGTGTTATGGAACGAGTAAAGAGACTTAGTGGTAACGAGATTGAACAAGGTATAGGGATACCGACGATCAAATCTCGGACAAGTGTCATACATGTTGACAAAGGGAATTGCATACGGGATTGAGAGAATCCTCGACATCGTGGTTCATTCGATGAGATCATCGTGGAACATATGGGAGCCAACATGGATATCCAGACCCTGTTGTTGGTTATTGGCCGGAGAGATGTCTCGGTCATGTTTGCATGTTTCCCGAACCCGTAGGGTCTACACACTTAAGGTTCGGTGATGCTAGAGTTGTTATGGGAATCATATATGTGGTTACCGAAGGTTGTTTGGAGTCCCGAATGAGATCCCGAATGTCACGAGGAGTTCCGGAATGGTCCGGAGGTACAAATTTATATATGGGAAGTTTAGTCTCGGTCGCCGGAAAAGTTTCGGGGTTTACCGGTATTGTACGAGGACCACCAAAAGGGTACCGTGGGTCCATCGGGAAGGTCCACCTATCCCGGAGGACCACATGGGCTGAAATGGGAGAGGAACCAGCCCCTGGTGGGCTGGTGCGCCAAGGGGAGGAGGACCAAGGCGCAAGGGAGGCCAAACCCTAGGCGTGGGAGCTGCCTTGGGTGGCAAGCCACCCACCTAGGGCGCCTCCACCTCTCCTCCTTGGGCTGCTGCACCTCCTAGGGTTTCCCTAGGGGTGGCGCACCCCTCTCCCTCCCTCCTATATATAGTGGAGGATTTGGAGGGTTGCACACGCCTGATTTGATCACCACATGGCGCAGGCCTACCTCCACCTCTTTCTCCTCCTCTTGGGTACTTGTCGAAGCCCTGCTGGAGAGCCACATACTCCATCGCCACCACGCCGTCGTGCTGACGGAGTTCTCCCTCTACTTCTCCTCCCTCCTTGCTAGATCAAGGAGGAAACGTCCCTGGGTTGTAGGTGTGCTGAACAAGGAGACACCGTATGTTCGGTGTTCGGATCGGATCTTCCTCGATTTGAATCGCCGCGAGTACGACCTCAGCGACCGTGTTCATAGTAACGCTTCCGCTTCGCGATCTTCAACGGTATGAAGATGCTCTTCCCCACTCATTGCTGGTTTCTCCTAGATGATCTTGGTGTGACGCGTAGGAAATTTTTGAAATATTACTACGTTCCCCAACAATGATCGATGCATAAACAAACGTGAACTAATGATGATCAATTGAATGATCCTGAACACCTACTTATGTCAGACATAACCCCACAATGTCCTCTTCCGGATGCAAAACTCATGAGAAGAGACAATCTCGGTTACGCACACAGTTGGCATGTTTTAATTAAGTTTACTTCATGTTATCTACAACCGCATGATAAACAAACTTTCCAAGTTTGCCACATTACCGAGAGAACGACTTTCCGAAAGATTTAACCCTACAGGGGTGCTCCAACTAATCCATCACAAAATACGATACTCTCTGACGGAAACCTCAACCTCGAGATTCCCGGCACAAGACGCTCGAGAAAGGTAAAACAAATCCAGCAAGGCCGCCTCACGTGTCAACGATCCCGATAGGAGACGCATATCTCGTTATCAGGACACGATGAATAAGCACAGCGTACATGGCCTCATAAACATCACTCGAGTTTCCCTGGGTTGGCCCTGCAAACGGCTTTGTTTAGGACGAGCACCATCAGCACTGGCCCTCCCTGTATTATGTTGAATTACTCCTCGGGTAGTTCTAACTCCCTATGCGTCAAATTAATATCTGTATTGTAATGTTGGGCAAATATAGTACCAATGTTGGGCCTTGCCAAACGACTTTTATCCCAAAACGAAAGTCAAGGGGGTCCCCATAACAACCCCAAGCATGTTAGGAGTGCTCATTTATGCAACATAACACCGGTAGCCGAAACTAAGGCGACAAAGATGGAGCAAAACACCAGACTAGACGGCCAGGCCTTCCACCTTTTACCAAGTATGTAGGTGCATTAAGTTAAATAGCACTAATATGATGATATAACAAGGAACCCATGTTATCACATGGAAGAAACTGCACCTGCAACTAGCAACGCTATAAGAAGGCTGAGAAAGCGGTAGCATAGCCAAACAGTGGTTTGCTGGGTTGTGGAAAGGTTAGAAGTTTTTATGGCATGTTGGGAGGCTGACATTTAAGTGGTAGGCAACGACACATAGCGAAAGAAATGACACAACTAGCATGGCATTGATAGTAATGGTACCTAGGGAAATGGTCATCTTGCGTGTGATCCTGCTTGGAAGAAGAACGAATCCATGAAGCACACGAACCAACGTAGTCGAGCGAATCCTCACATTCTGACACGCTTGCGGAACTCTATCTAGAAGATGCAATCCGAAAACAGGAATCAACACATGATATTCACCACAACATATGCATGACAAGATGCACAAACACATACGATGCATGTCTGATTAAATTATGCAAGGCACGGAATGGCAATTCACCACAATCAAACACTACACATTAAATGAAGGTCAATATGCAACGAGTTGTGTCGTGGTTTTGTCACGGTAGATGTCCCCGTGCAAGGACTTAGGTGTGAGGCCATCGCAACCATGTGGCTGCTTGAGAGGGGTTGGTCGGAATCGAGAGACGCGAGTTTACCTAGGTTCGGCCCCTCCGAAGGAGGTAAAAGCCTACGTCATGCTTGTATTTCATTGATGAAGATGATGCTCTCAATTACAAGGGTGCACACTCGCCACCTCTAATCTCATGGGTGTCTAATCTGTCTATCTCATGATTTGTCTTGTCTAGACCTAAGTTGTGAATCTTGTCCCTCTTGGGGCTCCTTACCCCTCCTTATATAGGTGGAAGGGGTAGGTTTACATGTAGAGTCCTACTAGGAGTAGGAATAGGACTAGTCTCTCTTGAATCCTAATCCGGGTCTTGTTTCCTTTGTGAGGGAGTCTCTCCTCTTCTTGGGCCTTCTCTTGTGAGCCGGCCCTCTTGGCCTCTCTATGACCCGCCTTATGCCATGGTGCACGCCGGGCCTTGGGCCTTCGTCATTTATCTAAGTTGCCTGTGGGGTCAAGTATGAGTTGTTGGTGAGTCGCCAAGTCCTTGGCGGCTCATACTTCAAGGCGAATTACACTACGGGGTATATCCCCGACATTAGCCCCCGGATTAGCTTGAATTTATTCATGGTAAGCTCGTGAAATAAGAATAATAAATATGTTAAGGGACCGGCTTGCTCCTCTTTCCGGCTTGATTTACTGAAGTGGCTCCTTGAAAAATCCGGGTTTGCTCGTTGAATTGTCCTCAATCATTTTGCAGGTACGTGTCCTCCACAATAAAATACACATGCCATTGAATCGGCCTCCAATGCTTTGGCTTGATGAAAATTTGGGGAATAAGAAATCCACACAATGTTGAACCCACTTATCTTGCTTCGGCGGGTTATGATTGACAATTGCGGGTCATGATTAACAATGGCGGGTCATGATTGCTAATGGCAGGTCTTGATTATTGGTAATGCCCCGTCAAACAACTGAACTCCAATTGATTATATCGAATTATTGGGGATAAAGAAATCCATGTGATGTTGAGATGGTCCTTCAATGCTTCAACTAGATAAAAATATGATAAGCCGGTCTCCCAATACTTCACCTCCATGACGAAATGAAATGTGCTCTTCAATTTTTTGATAAATCCGTATTACCTGTAGCCCCGAAGGGCCGGGTCATCAGTGTGTGATGGGTCGGGTCTTCAATTTGAACCTCATGATCTGTGAAACAACTTAGTGATGTAGCCCCCAAGTGTCGAGTTGTCTTTCCAGCGGCAACCTGGGACTTTAGAAATTATAATCTGAACAGTGTAGCCCCCAAGTGACGGGTCGATTGCTTGCGGCGACTCGGGACTTACACGTTCTTCTTCTTTGAAAATAAAACATCATATGATGTAGCCCCCAAGGGCCGGGTCATTATGCAATATTGAGCAGGGATTTTGTAAATCTGACTATGTAAACTTGAGTGACAATGTGTAGTCCCCAAGGGCCAGGTCATTATAAAAATGATGAGCCGGTTATTGCTTGAATCCACGTTTGAATAAAGAGCGACCTGTAGCCCCCCAGGGCCGGCTTATCTCCTTGAAATAGCCAGGTCTATTGATGATGTCATGATTTGAAAGAGCAGTTTGCATTAGCCCCCAAGTGTCATGGTGCATGCCTGCAGCAACATGGGACTTTCATACTTTGATGTAATCTTGATTTGAATAATGTATCCCCCAAGTGTCGGGTTGTGTGCCTAGAGCGACCTGGGACTATTCCTTCCATTGTAGAATAAAATCATATCCACTCTGTGAGCTGATGATGCCTTTGTTATGAAAGAAATCCTTGGCCGTGGTTGCAATGTGACCCGACAAATATATGGTTGAGAAATCCATAAGTGTTGTAGTATACTACAGAGCATAAGTTGAAGAAATCCAAGAGTAGGTCAATTAGATGACCCGACATTATATGTGATAGGGAGGCTCTTCGACAATAGTCAATTCTTCTGAGGTGGCTTCAAACCCCCAATCATTTAACATTGGTTATGATAAACCATGACGAAAATCCAGCCAAATTGGCTATTCAAAGATTTATTTGCACCTGCAAGAATTTATGCTTTGACCCGGTTGGAAGACCGGCATGATATGTATGTATGATGCATGATGCAATGCAATATGATGCATATATGTGATAGAATAATGCTGGCAACACCATAGCCGGCTCAGTGAGTCTCGGCGGGAAAGCCGAGCTTGTAATGCTCTAGTGTTACCCCGAAGAAGTTAAGCCGGCTAAATGAGTCTCGGCTGGTTAACACGACCTTGTAATGCTCTACTGCTACCCAAAAAATTAATCCGGCTCAGTGAGACATGGGTGGTAAGACGAGCTCTCAAGGATCTAGTGGTACCCAAAAGAGGTTAAGCCGGCTCAGTGAGTAACGGCGGCCGGCTCAGTGAGTCACGGTAGGTTATAAAACTTTTATGAAATCTTGTGGCAATGCCACAAAGATAGTCATAAAATTCATCGTCTCCATGAGTTGCGACAGGATAGGACGAGTTTGCAAAACTCTAGTGCTACCCCAAGTAGGCTTTTGCAACAGCCCAAGTTATTAAGACCGGCTGATCAGGCACGAGTGAGGCTTCAAGGAAGCAGGTTCAGTGAACCAATGGTTTGTCTATTTTCCATGCGTTGGCTCTTGCCAGTACCTTTCATGTTTTAACCAAGGCAAGTTCAGGGTCCAAAAGCGGATTGACTCGCCAAGATTACATGGGACCATAGGGCGATTTTTCCAACACACAGCCCGGTATAACCATTTGTAATGCGTTAATTTTTCGCTAGCCAAGAGGGTATTCAGGCTGAACTCAGTGAGTGCAAGCCCCCAAGTGACCTATGGTTAGGGAAAAGCCAGGCACAGGATTGCAGAAGCGTATACACTCTTACTGCAAAACGACTTGGGAGCTAGTATCCCCCAAGTAAGCCGACTTAATCCTCAAAACCATATAAGGCGCCCATGTTTGAACCGTGCAATGTGGCAACTTTAGTCCTCTTTGGCTTACCAGTATCCAGTTTTGAAATAAGTGCAACATGGCGACTTATGCTCTTTGATACTGATAGCATCCATGCTTGGACGACTTTATGAATCATCCGCCAATAAGGTCGGGCACCCATGTTTGGAAGGTCGCATCATGGTGTAGCCTCCAAGTGACCTATGATTAGGGAAAAGCCAGGCATACGATTGCAGAAGCGTATGCGCTCTTATTGCAAAACGACTTGGGAGCTAGTAGCCCCCAAGTAAGCCGACTTAATCCTCAAAACCATATAAGGCGCTCATGTTTGAACCGTGCAATGTGGCAACTTTGGTCCTCTTTGGCTTACCAGTATCTAGTTTTGAAATAAGTGCATCATGGCGACTTATGCTCTTTGATACTAATAGGGTCCATGCTTGGACGACTTTATGAATCATCCGCCAATAAGGTCGGGCACCCATGTTTGGGCGGTCGCATCATGGCGACTTGTCTTCTTAGGCGATCTTTAAATCTTCTCGTCAATGAGGCATCAGCCCCCGAGACCGGCTTAATTTTTCTGTAATGACCCGAGGTTCTTTAATTATTCATCCCAGTTGAGTCTGCCGAGTCATCTCCATGTAGCCCCCGAGTCTTAAGTCGACTCAAGGAGGCGACTTGAGACTCTCCATACTTGATTGTGGCATAAGCCAACATAAGGTTTGACAACTCGTGATGGATTTTTGACCCGTGCTTAATTCTCGGGTGGTCCGAATCTCCTGGCTCATCGATGGCGGCTGAAATTGTAGCTTCACCAGGGATGTTTCCTTCATGACAAGTCCTCCTGTTTCTCTTGATGTGTTGAAGCAGATAGTATTGCCAATGCGTCATGGGGATGGCGGCTTGCACACATCCGTTGGGCGGCTCGTATAAGAAAGCACTACACCGATATGTTGATGTGGATTGGATCATGGGGACGACGGCGTGCACGCGTCTGCTGGGGGGCTTGTATAAGCAAGCACTGCACCGGTGGGTTGATGTCATCCGGGCCGCGAGGGTGGCGTCTTGCATCTGTTTGTTGGGCGGCTCGTACAGGCGAACATTGCACCATTGAGTTGATATAAACAGGACCATGGGAGCGGCGACTTGCGTCCGTCTGTTGGGCGGCTCGTACAGGCGAGCACTGCACCTACGTGTTGAGTTGAACGCGAGAGTTGTAAGGCGATTTGGCATGGACTCGAGAATCGGTCGCGACGTTGTAAGCCATCTTGGTTGCGCGGACATGAGAGTTGGTTGCATCATTGTAATCCGTTTTGGTTGCACAGACGTTAGAGTTGGCCGCGTCCCGTCATTGTAAGTCGCCTTAGTTGTGGGGACGTGACAGTTGGCCGCATCATTTGTAAATTAGCGCTCGCAGCGAGTTGTCCGTCAATTGTAAACCGGCATGGACGACGAGTTGGCTGCAATATTGTAAGCTGGTGCATGAGTCTGTTGAGCACCGCCCGTAATATTATATCACATTTGTCGTGAGTACTTGTCCTACGCAGAAAAATATTGCAGACAAAGTAATTGTTCTAAAAAATAAATATTATACTTATAGAATAGATAAGGTGGATAATCCTTGATACTTCTCACGGATGAACGTCAGAAAACTTCTAACGTAATTTATATAGATCAGGACGAGGGGGCGGCGGCTCTCGCACATCCGTTTAGGCGGCTCGAGCGAGCAGGCATGACACCGGTGTGATGATGTAGACCGGACCATGGAAACGGCGGCTTGTGCGCATCCGTTGGGCGACTCGAGTAAGCGGGCGCGGCCCCGCCAAGTCGATGCGGTAATGAGGTCGGTCGCGGCGTTGGAGGTCGACACGGTCACGCGAATCATATGCGGCGTTGGAGTAGTACGAACGTATGTTGTACGAACGTGGCCAGGTCCTGCTCACACGCAAGAAAAACGAGGCAACCACTGTCCCTCACCACTACTGTAGCCTTTGAGTTTTTAATCTTTCCCCTATTTACTCCACGTCACCAAGTAGCCTTTACACAGACCAATGAGAGATGAGGCCAACGTGGTCGAGCTCCATAGCTGTGGCCCCTCACGCCACCTTCACCTGCCGCGTTGGCACCGTCTAGGCACCCTGCTCCTCCTAGAAGAGGCCGACTCGCACACGAACCACCACTAGGAAAAGATGTATCAGTACTCCGACTCTGATTGGGAATCTCTGCGCTACTTCCAATTTTGACACCTACGGCTAAAAAAGTAAGTTTGACCCTTATTTTCTTATGGATGATCTAGTTGACGCTCGTGACGCGAGGCTCGGTTCGTGATTAGAACTCCATCAGCGTTTTTTCTATTGTCCGTGACACACGAGCTTTTTCGGATGGTTAGATGTGATTCTGCACGTGCACCGCTGAAGGTCCACTCATGATCGAGAGTTTTCGTGACGCCGCACAAACAACAACCCTAATTTTCTCCCGATTTCAAATCTCATGGTATTTTTTAGCGGCGTCCCCGAGATGATGTAGATCCATTCCGCCGGTTCTTCTTCATCCGTCAAATCTTCAAACTTCTTGATCCCCAGTAGAGATCCCTCCAAAAACACAATTTTATCGTGCGATCAGCCCCACGGTGGGCGCCAAACAGTGATTTAGGTGTGAGGCCATCGCAACCATGTCGTGGTTTCATCGCGGTAGATGTCCTCGTGCAAGGACTTAGGTGTGAGGCCATCACAACCATGTGGTGACTTGAGAGGGGTTGGTCGGAAGCGAGAGACACGAGTTTACCCAGGTTCGGCCCCTCCGAAGGAGGTAAAAGCCTACGTCCTTCTTTTATTTCATTGATGAAAATGATGATCTCGATTACAAGGGTGTAGACTCGCCACCTCTAATCTCGTGGGTGTCTAATGAGTCTATCTCATGATTTGTCTTGTCTAGGCCTAAGTTGTGAATCTTGTCCCTCTTGGGGCGCCTTACCCCTCCTTATATAGTTGGAAGGGGTAGGTTTACATGTAGAGTCCTACTAGGAGTAGGAATAGGACTAGTCTCTCTTGAATCCTAATCCAGGTCTTATTTCCTTTGTGAGGGAGTCTCTCCTCTTCTTGGGCCTTCTCTTGTGAGCCGGCCCTCTTGGCCTCTCTATGAGCCGTCTTATGCCAGGGTGCACGTCGGGCCTTGGGCCTTCGTCATTTATCTAAGTCGCCTGTGAGGTCAAGTATGAGTTGCTGGTGAGTCGCCAAGTCCTTGGCGGGTCATACTTCAAGGCGGGTTACACTGCGGGGTATATCCCTGACAAGTCGTATATTGACGAAACTTCATATTTAATCACTTAGTTCACTCCCTTTTAAATACAAAATAATTTTAAATGTTGTTAAACATAACAATAGGTGAAGCATAAACAAACTACACTAGTTAGGCATATTAAATGATCTCAGAAACAACTTATAGGATTTCCGAAATAACCCCATTTGTTAATTTCGAAATCTGTCCAGATCTGTACTAAACACATTTTATATTTATTTAACAACAAAGAAATGGAGCATGTGATTCTACATGTCATTCTAATCGATTTACATATATCTACGATCTAAAAGATATGAGCAACACGAGATGATGTGCCATGAATGCAAAATGCAGGAAAATGAGAGCCACAACATGTTAAGGCATAGATGCAACGAGACATTATGAAGCTACATGATGTGCCATGAATGAAAAATGCATGCAAATGAGATCCACAACATTTTAAGGCATGGATGCAACGAGACATTATGAAGCTACATGATATTCTACACAAGTTTAAATGAGGCCGGAACAACAAATAGCAATTCCGGAAAGTCCTCATATGTATTTTTGAATTTGCTACAAATCTGCCTAAACACAATTTTAGTGTTGTTAAACAGTAAAATAAATGATACCATGTTATTCTACACATTTTCTAGCTAAGTTACATGTGTGGAACATTTTAATCAGAGCTACGGTTAATTAATTATGAGGCAAACATTTTTAACATGTCATTTGTGCAAAACAAATGAAAACAACGTGTTAAATATTTTTAACATGCATGAAAGTTGGATGTTGTGAAATTACACAAAATTCTATACATTTTTCATGTATAAAGTTTTTAAATCTGATGCCCGGTTATTTAGTTAAGAGCATGCAAAATAAAGGCAGTTTGCAAACATGCAACAAATGGAAAAAATGGGAAAATTGCAAGGCAGAAAAAAATACTATGCAGGCCGGATTGCAACATGTTGCAACCGCCCATGTTCAGATTGAAAGTTGGATGTTGTGAAACTACACAAAATTCTATACATTTTTCATGTATAAAGTTTTTAAATCTGATGCCCGGTATTTAGTTAAGAGCATGCAAAATAAAGGTAGTTTGTAAACATGCAACAAATGGAAAAAATGGAAAAATTGCAAGGCAGAAAAAATACTATGCATGCCGGATTGCAACATGTTGCAACCGCCCAGGTTCGGATCAGGTCCATGTGTGCTTGATTGAAAAAAACATATGCTACATATGCAAGAGAAATGCGGGCTACCTGGGATTCGACCCCAAGACCTTCTGCTGCTTGCATGTTGTGATGACCAGCTCGGCTAGGAACATGTTTCTAAAAAAACAACGCAGTGGCATTCTATGAAGTACACCTTTGGACGGATCTACAAGAAAACGCAAAAGGAAAGGCACAACTTGGAAGCTGGCGCGATGCAGGGGTTGAGTCCATCAGTGATGAATGGATGTCGGTGCGGGAGGTTGCAGGGGCGGCTTCGACGGGGCTCTTCACCGGCCGACCAGGTGGATCCGGTCGTGGGGGTCCCGGACCCGGGCAGCGCACAGCCAGATCTCGCAAGGGATGGGCACGACGCGAGTGGGCACGAGGTCGAGGCGGCCATGGACAATCTCCTGCTTGTTCTACTACAAAGAAGGGAGAGAGCAGCAGAGATTAGAGAGAGTAGAGGAAAAATGGAGGGAGGAGAAGAAGGGCAAGGGGAAGGTGCAGCCAAGACCTGCTGGTCGGATAGCTGGACGCGTGAGGGTGTCGAGGGTCTTGGATCAGGCGCGAGCGGGGCACGGCTTGTCCTCCACGCTGCTACTGCTAACGAGGTGAAGCAAGGATGGTTGCAGGGTTGGCGCTAGAGAGGATGGAAGGTTGGGCTGGCTCACAGGTGGAAGCTGGTTCGCTGCGGTGTCTCTCTCTCGTTGGGCGGCACTAAATCTAAGAGAGGTGGCTGCACTACTACTCGATCAGGGAAGATTGCTACCTCTTGAGCTTGCGTTGGTTTTTCCCTTAAAGAGGAAAGGGTGATGCAGCACACTAGCGATAAGTATTTCCCTCAGTTTGGGAACCAAGGTATCAATCTAGTATGAGTATCAAGATGAGGCACCAATGTACCTGCACAAAAACAAACAAACTTGCACCCAACGCTATAAAGGGGTTGTCAATCCCTTCACGATTATTTGCAAGGTGAGATCTGAAGGTGGAAAGTGCAACAAAGTAAAAGTGTAGATCTGAAAATATGATGTGAAGTAGACCCGGGGCCATAGTGTTCACTAGAGGCTTCTCTCATGATAGCAAGTATTACGGTGGGGGAATGAATTACTATCGAGCAATTGATAGAATCGCGCAAAGTCATGATGATATCTAAGGCAATGATCATACATATAGGCATCACGTCGGAGACAAGTAGACCAATACTTTTTGCATCTACTACTATTAGTCCACACATCGACCGCTATCCAGCATGCATATAGTGTATTGAGTTCATAACAAACAATGTAACTCCATAAGCAAGATGACATGATGTAGATGGATAAATTCATGGAATATGATATAAACCCCATCTTTTTACCCTTGATGGCAACAACACGATGTGTGCCTCGCTACCCCTTCTGTCACTAGGTGAGGACACCGCACGGTATGAACTCAAAATCAAGCACTTCTCCCATTGCAAGAATTATAGATCAAGTTGGCCAAATGAAACCCACAACTCGAAGAGAATTACAAGGATACGAAATCATGCATATAAGAGATCAGAGGAGACTCAAATAATATTCATAGATAATCTTATCATAAATCCACAATTCATGGGATCTCGACAAACACACCGCAAAAGAAAGTTACATCGAATAGATCTTCATGAAGATCATGGAGAACTTTGTATTGAAGATCCAAGAGAGAGAAGAAGCCATCTAGCTACTAGCTATGGACCCGAAGGTCTATGGTGAACTACTCATGCATCACCAGAGAGGCAATGGTTTTGATGAAGAAGCCGTCCATGTCTGAATTCCCCTCCGGCAGGGTACCAGAACGGTACCCAGATGGTATCTTGCGAAAACAGAAGCTTGCGGCGGCGGAAAAGTATTTTCGTGGCTCTCTCCCATGGTTTTGGATTTTTAGAGAATTTATAGGCAAAAGAGGTAGGGCATTGGAGCCACGGGGGGCCCACAAGCCTGCTAGGCGCGCCCCCCAGGTTGCGGCTAGGGGGCTTGTGACCTCCCCGAAGGTCCCCTGCCTTGGTTCTCAAGTCTCCTGCGTATCTTCTGTTATGAAAAAAAATCATTCCGCAGGCTTTATTGCGTTTGGACTCTATTTAAAATTCTCCTGTGAAAAAGTTCAAAAACACGGAAAAACAGAAACTAGCACTTGGCACTGAGTCAATAGATTAGTCCGAAAAAGATATAAAATAGCATAATCATGCATACAAAACATCCAAACTTGACAAGATAATAGCATGGAACCATAAAAAATTATAGATATGTTGGAGACGTATGAAATTTTCTGATGGAGCGGATGGATAGCGGGAGTGGCGGCGGAGGAGGGACAAACCTCCTAGAATCTAGGGTTGCCCAACTATATATAGCAGGAGGGGCTAGGGTTAGGGGATTTGCTTCATTTTCGAACCGTTTGATCTGGATCAAACGGTGTGAAAGCGGAGGGGCTAGATGGGTTAGTGGGCTGTGTAGAGGGGGTTTGGCCAAGAAGAAAGGGAAAATGGGCTGCCTGACATTAGGGTTTGAGATACCGAAATGACCGATAATTTGACCGGCTATAGTACCGCTATATATTTAAAGGTTTGGGGTATCAAACACACTCCAATTGCGATGAAATTTGGCAGGCGGCCTACCTACATTAAAACAAGACCGCACGCCAATTTTCAACCCAATACGAGAATATTTTTCACGCACTTTTCATTACAATATTTTAACGATGCCTGATGACCCACAAGTGTAGGGGATCTATCGTAGCCTTTTCGATAAGTAGGAGTGTCGAACCCAACGAGGAGCAGAAGGTACTGACAAGCGATCTTGAGCAAGGAATAACTGCAAGTACTGAAAGGTAACTTTTTATGGGTTTTCTAGTATAAGCAACAAGGAAATAAATGCAAGGAAAGTAAATGGTGTCGAGGTGCAGCAAGTGGCCCAATCCTTTTGAATACAAAGGATAAGCCGAGGGAGTAAACTTATAAAGACTAAGGCGTTCATGAGGACACACGGGAGAGATAGTCATGTGCTTTCGCCATATTCTGTCCAGTACTACGGGAGAGATATTCTGTCCAGTACTATGTTTTGTATTGATAAGTGAGGACACACGGGAGAGATAGTGAAGTGGCTCTCTCCCGTGGTTTTGGATTTTTAGAGAATTTATAGGCGAAAGACGTAGGCGAGAGGAGCCACGAGGGGCCCACAAGCCTGCTAGGCGCGCCCCCCAGGCCGCGGCTAGGGGGCTTGTGACCTCCCCCGAGGTCCTCTGCCTTGGTTCTAAAGTCTCCTGTGTATCTTCTTTTACGGAAAAAAATCATCCGTAGGTTTTATTCCGTTTGGACTCCGTTTAAAATTCTCCTCTGAAAATGGTCAAAAACACGGAAAAAACAGAAACTGGCACTTGGCACTGAGTTAATAGGTTAGTCCCAAAAAAGATATAAAATAGCATAATCATGCATACAAAACATCCAAAGTTGACAAGATAATAGCATGGAACCATAAAAAATTATTGATACGTTGGAGACATATCAAGTATCCCCAAGCTTAACTCCTCCTCGCCCTCGAGTAGGGAAGTGATAAAGACTGAATTTTTGATGTGGAATGCTACCTATCATATTTGTCCTTTGTAACTTCTTTCTTGTGGCCTGAATGTTCAGATCCGTAAGATTCAAAATAATAGTTTACTATTGACATGAAAACAATAATACTTCAAGCAAACTAGCAAAGTAATCATAAACTTTTCAAATAACAAGGCCAAAGAAAATTATCCCTACAAAATCATATAGTCTGGCTATGCTCCATCATCCCCACACAATGAATTTAAATCATGCACAACCCCGGTATTGGCCAAGTAGAGTTTGACGAAAATAATGGCTCCCAAGTGGAGCAAAGTGGTCTTTGTAATATAGGTGATGAAATTCCTCCCGAAGCCATAAGAAGAATGGGGATTGGTCAAATACTCCCCATTAAGGAACCCCTTGTGGCCGAAGGAGAAGGACAATGCTCTACTCAAGTGGAGCCATCACCCCCACAAGCCCCACATGCTTCCGATGAACAAAGAGAATACTCTCAACAAGTTGATCAAGCTCTCGGCCAAGATCAATTGCCTAACAATGGTGATGTGCCCCATGATATTCAAGCACTACTCCAAGACCCCGAACCTACTCATGATCAAGATCAAGTGCAACCCCGAGATCCAGAACAAGTAGAAGCACAAGATCAAGATCAAGAGCAACCACTAATACAAGATCAAACTAGTGAACCTGCTCAAGTCGAAGGACAAGATGATCAAGAGACTGTCTCACAATTCCCGTCTGGAGCTCCAACAACCGGCTCAAGACGCAAGGGCAAACAAAAGAAACAAGTCGATGCTCCCGTTATCTAATGAAGAACTCTTGGAGCGTCGAGCAGCCAAGAATGCGAACAAGCTGAGAGTCAAGTCACATCTTATGAAGAATGTCCTTGGCAGTTTAAAAAGGGGAGTATCCACCCGTCAACAGCTTTGGAATTATTGTGAGCATCACGCGTTTGTCTTGTATTGTGAACCTCAACAGGTACAGGAAGCGCTCGATGATGAGGATTGGCTTATGGCCATGCACGAAGAACTTAACAACTTCGAGCGCAACCAAGTCTAGGATTTAGTGCCTCGGCCAACGGAGGAACATAATGTCATCGGGACCAAATGGATATTCAAGAACAAGCAAGATGCAAATGGTATTGTGATTCGAAACAAGGCAAGATTGGTGGCTCAAGGCTACTCCCAAGTCGAGGGTATCGACTACGGTGAAACCTTTGCCCCTGTTGCTCGTCTAGAATCTATTTGCATGTTACTTGCATTTTCTTCTCATCATAACTTCAAATTACAGCAAATGGATGTGAAAAGTGCATTTCTTAATGGTCCTTTGAATGAGTTAGTATATGTCAAACAACCCCCGGGATTCGAACATCCCAAGCTCCCCAATCATGTGTACAAACTCAATAAGGCACTCTATGGCCTTAAACAAGCCCCACGCGCGTGGTATGAGTACCTAACTGAGTTGTTACAAGATCGTGGGTTTGAAATTGGGAAGGTTGATCCCACTCTTTTTACTAAGAGGGTTAAAGGGGATTTGTTCATATGCCAACTATATGTTGATGATATTATCTTTGGCTCTCCTAACATTTCATTCAATGAAGAATTTGCTACACTAATGACTGAGAAGTTTGAGATGTCCATGATGGGAGAGTTGAAGTTCTTCCTCGGGTTCGAGATTAAACAAGGTCTAGAAGGGACATTCATAAAACAAGCCAAGTACACTCAAGACATGCTCAAACGGTTCGAGCTCGAAGATGTCAAACCGGTCAAGTTCCCCATGCCAACCAGATGCAAGCTTGACAGTGATCCCAATGGTAAAGCAGTGGATCAAAAGGTATACCGCTCCATGATTGGATCCCTCCTTTACCTCTGTGCATCTAGACCGGATATTATGTTGAGTGTAGGGATATGTGCACGGTTTCAATCCGCACCAAAAGAAAGTCATTACATGGCTGTCAAACGAATCTTTCGATATTTGGCTCATACCCCAAACTTTGGCCTCTGGTATCCCAAAGGAGCAAACTTCAATCTAGTTGGCTATTCTGACTCAGATTGGGCTGGAGATTGTGTGGAGAGGAAGTCAACGTCTGGAGGATGCCAATTCCTTGGTCGCTCTCTGGTAAGTTGGTCTTCAAAGAAGCAGAACTGCGTCTCCTTATCATCCACCGAGGCTGAGTATGTGGCGGCTGCAAGTTGTTGTGCACAATTGCTATGGATGAGGCAAACTTTAAAGGATTATGGTGTCACTTGTGACAAAGTGCCTCTTCTATGTGACAATCAAAGCGCCATCAAGATTTCCCTCAACCCAGTGCAACATAGCAAAACCAAACATATTGATATTCGTCATCACTTCATTCGTGAACATATCAAGCTAGGTGATATTGAGGTTCACTTCATCCACATTGAAGAGCAACTTGCAGATATTTTCACTAAGCCTCTAGATGAAGCAAGGTTCCGGGAGTTAAGGCATGAGCTAAATATCATTGATTCAAGTAATGTGGATTGATACTAGGCATGTTGCACCTCTCTTTGCATTCTATCTTGGTCTAGATGTAGGCATGGACATAGGGGGAGTGTTGTTCTCTCAATGAACTCTCACTCCCCCCATTATGCGGAAATCAATCTAGTCTTTCACTTTAGCCATTGTCAAATGGCACTTGTGCTTCAAAGACGAGCATTGGTCATGAACCCAAGGATAATTCTTCGCGGTGTCATACCATTCTCTCAAACATACGTGGCCTCGGCCACCGCCCCTCCATCCTCTCTTGGGTATAAATGAGAGGATATACAATGAAAAGTCAGTACATTTTCTTGGATGCCATCTCCTTTTACTCACTTGACATGTGCCCAAGTTCACCCGTTTTCCTTAGCTGTGTTGAAACATGTATAGCGGAACTACCGCCAGGGGTAGCGGTACTACCGCTATGACCCCCAGCGGTACTACCGCCAGGGGTAGCGGTACTACCGCTATGACCCCGAGCGGTACTACCGCCAGGGCTAGCTGTACTACTGCTAGGCCCCAGCGGTACTACCGCCATGAGCACTCACTATGTATTTTGTTTCTGTGTTTTTTTGCTTAGCAATGCGTGTTTACTTGTTTTGTGTTTTTCAAGATTCATTGCCTTGACTCTTCTTGTCGCCTCTGTTTTCGCCATGTGTTATGTGTCACAGGTGACTCTTCTCGCTGTTCGAACCCCCCACGGGACACGCAGTCTAAACAATACCGCAACCAAGAGGCGCCCGAGGGGTCTGCCACCTCAGGTCTGCCACCAAAGAAGAAGTCCTTCAAGAAGGTCGCTCACAGGGATAAGAAGGTCAATATCCGAACAATGTCCCCCAATGACTTTCTGCAGTTTGGCACCAAGAACCCCTATCTCAAAGAGAGGGAAGTGATCAAGGATGTAGACCATGTCTGGGTAAAGGACCAGTGCAGGATCTACCGTGATGTGATAACTCATTCAAGAAGAACTATGTCTCTGTTCAGTGGATTGACCTGGCACATCTTCAGCGGAACATGGACTACTTTGGTGATGCCCTCTCTCTGGTTGACAAATTGGGCATCAAGGACATCATCACCTTCAAGACGGATTTTGATCCCACTGCAGTTGCTCAGTTTTATGTGACAGTCCATTTCTCTCCTGATGCAGAGCGTTCCATGGTGTGGATGACTGGGTCCAAGAAGCTGACCGGTACCTGGCAGGAGTTCATGCAATTCCTTCACATTGACTTCCAGGGTGCTGACACTCCTCTTGGGCTGCGTCCTCATGCTGCAGCCCCCACCGATAGGCCCCCCGCAAAGGACAGACTGCAGAAACTTTATCTAAGGAAGGGGGTGCTTCCCAAGCACCTGGACATCATGCACCGGATCTTTCGCAACACCCTCTTCCCTCGCAGTGGTAACTTCGACGAGGTCCATGGCTCCTTGGCTGAGATGCTGCTGCTGTGTGAGGAGGCTATGTCTCAGGAGTCTGCTCAGCTGGATATCTCTGATGTGATGTTCACAGAGCTCTGGAACTGCATCATCATGCGTAAGGTTCCTATCTACGGGCCTTACCTGTTCGCATACATTAGCCATAAGTGGCAAGAGGCTTTTCCGGAGGAGCTGCTCTATGCTCAGTCTGATTACATTGTGCATGACCCGATCAGGCTTCGCGTCAAGGACAAGTGGGCCAACCCATCTACATCCTCTCAGCACATGCATACTGATACAGAGACTGCTGCTGACAGAGGAACCGCCTCTCAGTCCCGCTCGTCTGCCATGCCTTCTTGGGCTATCAAACTGCAGGACAAGATGAAGACACTTTTCTGTATGCAGGCCAAGGGTCAGTACCAGACACACGTGACTCAGAAGCAGAGCCGCCAGAGGCATAAGCGTGTTCTCAGGACGTTGGATGTGGACATCTCCAGCGGCTCAGAGGATGACATCACTCCTGAGGCTACATGGATGTAGGATTAGGGGTACCGGTCGTATGGCGATGAGGCGGAAGAGGAGGAGCAGACCGACCAGGAGGGGACAGACGAGTCTGGTGATCTTGAAGACGAGGAGTAGTTACCTGTGGCATTAGGTGTGCCCCTTTTTGGTGTCTTGTGCCAAAGGGGGAGAGAGTCTAGGATTTGCTTTCATTTTCGAACCTTGCATTGCTTTGCTTTATTTCATATGGTTTGCTTCGAACTTGCTTTGATTCTCGTTTGCTATCTTTTGTGAGACATGCTCTTATGTGAGATTTATTCCCATCATATGCTGTGAGTCATATGCCCCGTATTGTCATATATCTCTATCTTTTTGTTCTCATATTATTCTCTGTGCAAATTCGGTATTGTCATCAATCCACCAAAAAGGGGGAGATTGTTGGGGCATAGTTTATGCCTAAGTAATTTTGGTGATTGATGACAGTACCGTACTGGACTAACCGTGTGTGTCAAGGTTTCAGATAACACACGTCAACGGCACAAGACGACACGTCTCCTCTCTCATGGAACGGAAGCACGACGCTCTCTATGATTCTCTTTATTTGAGGCATAGGAAAGCCGTACTATTAAGAGGGGATCCGTAGTGGAAAGGTTTGGGTGGAATCCATCTTTACACACGCACACTTCACATTCTCCCTTTCCTTATCTTTGGAGCGGCCCTCGCCTATTTGTCTTTAGCTCTGTGCAAAATGGTCCCTAGCGGTAGTACCGCTGGACTGCTAGCGGTAGTACCGCTGCAGCCAGCGGTAGTACCGCTAGCTGGCGGTAGTACCGCCCCTGGTCAGCGGTATTACCGCTCCAGGTGCTTTGTTCCACCTACCTAGCGGTAGTTCGTGGACGGACCCTTTTGCGAAGACTTTCTCAATGGTAGTAGTGTTTTTGCACTACCAAGGGGCCAGCGGTAGTACCGCTGGTGTCAGCAGTAGTACCGCTGGAGGCCCAGCGGTAGTACCGCTGGTGTCAGCGGAAGTACCGCTGGTGTCAGCGGAAGTACCGCTGGAGGCCCAGCGGTAGTACCGCTGCATCCAGCGGTAGTACCACCAGGCAGCGGTAGTACCGCTCCTGCTCAGCGGTAGTACCGCTGGAGCTCGGGCAGAGAGTGGGAAAACAGTCTGATTTCCCCCCCCCCCCACTATATAAAGGGTTCTTCTAGCTGAGGAACCCTATCTCTTACCTCTCTAAGCTCCATTGTTGCTCCCCAAGCTCAAAAGTGCCCGATCTCTCTCCCTAGCCAATCAAACTTGTTTATTCTTTAGGGATTGGTTGAGAAGGCCCAGATCCACACTTCCACCAAGAGAAAAGTTGATTCCCCCACCAATCCCTTGCGGATCTTGTTACTCTTGGGTGTTTGGGCATCCTAGACGGTTGAGGTCACCTCGAAGCCATATTCCATTGTGGTGAAGCTTCATGGTTTAGTTGGGAGCCTCCAAGCTTTGTGTGGAGTTGCCCAAACCTTGTTTGTAAAGGTTCGGTCGCCGCCTTCAAGGGCACCTATAGTGGAATCACGGTACCTTGCATCATGTGAGGGCGTGAGGAGAATACGGTGGCCTTAGTGGCTTTTTGGGGAGCATTGTGCCTCCACACCGCTCCAACGGAGACGTACTTCCTGTCAAAGGGAAGGAACTTCGGTAACACATCCTCGTCTCCATCGGTTCCACTTGTGGTTATCTCTACCCTTTACTTTGTATTTGCTTATGCTTGTGACTATATCTTACTTGTCTTAATAGCTCTCATTGTTAGCCTCTATAGGGTTCACCTCATTGTCTTATTATTTGTGAACCCATATAGTGTTTACCTTAACTTGTTAAGATTAATTAAAAAGTGGTCGATCCTTTCATATGGAGATGCCCATCAATAGATATCAATGTGAATGAGTAGGGATTGCCATGCAATGGATGCACTAGAGCTATAAGTGAGTGAAAGCTCAAAAGGAAAACTAGTGGGTGTGCACCCAACTTGCTTGCTCATGAAGACCTAGGGCAATTTTAAGGAAGCCCGTCATTGGAATATACAAGCCAAGTTATATAATGAAAATTCCCACTAGTATATGGAAGTGTCAAAACAAGAGACTCTCTATCATGAAGAAGATGGTGCTATTTTGAAGCACAAGTGTGGAAAAAGATAGTAGCATTATCCCTTCTCTCTTTTTCTCTCTTTTTTTCATTTTTCGTTTGGGCTCTTTGGCCTCTTTTTTTTCATTTTTTTGGTGGGCATCTTTGGCCTATTTTTTTATTTCCTCACATGGGACAATGCTCTAATAACGATGATCATCACACTTTTATTTACTCACAACTCAATACTTAGAACAATGATGACTCCATAGGAAATGAATCCGACAGTGTACCGGGATGTGCAACGATCTAGCTTAGCGTATGACGTTGAAACATCTCGCTAGCTATCTTACGATCAAGCAATGGCAATATGAAAGTGACGACACGAGTCCTGAGACGGAACGGTGGGAGTTGCATGGCAATATATCTCGGAATGGCTATGAAAATGCCATAATAGGTAGGTATGGTGGCTGTTTTAAGGAAGGTATATGGTGGGTTTGTGCACCGGCGAAAGTTTCGCGACACTAGAGAGGCTAGCAATGGTGGAAGGTGAAAGGGCATCTATACCATGGACTCACATTAGTCATGAAGAACTCATATACTCATTGCGAAAGTTTTTATTAGTAATCGAAACAAAGTGCTAAACGCATACTCCTAGGGGAAGGGTTGGTAGGTGTTAACCATCGTGCGATCCCGACCTCCACACAAAGGATGACAATCGATAAATCAATTATCCACTGACTTCCTAACATAACGGTTCACCATACGTGCATGCTACGGGAATCACTAACTTCAACACAAGTATTTGTAGATTCATAACACCCTACTAAAATAACTATAATATTGCCAAATCAATATCTCAAAAATAATTGTGAGGAATCAAACTTCTCTTACTAATCAATGCACTTGAATATGGAAGCTTTTAGTATCCTCTTTGGATGCCTATCATCTTTAGGGCTACTTTCATAGCACACGCCAATTACCAGGTTGCTTAGAGAGAGCACACTCAAAAAGATATAAGTGAAGATCTAGAGTTTTTATTTCTTCAAAATATGACACCGCCGTGCTCTAAAGATATCTAAGTGAAGCACTAGAGCAAAGGTATCTAGCTCAAAATATATAAGTGGAGCACATGCGAGCTAAATTGCCTAACTCAAAAGATATGAGTGAAGCTCAATGAGTATTCTAGCAAATTCACGATGAGTGCATGTACCTCTCAAAAGGTTTGAATCAAGGATGATTGTGACAAAACAAAACAAAAGACTCCTATAATACACGACGCTATAAGAAAAACACATATTATGTGGTGAATAAAAATACAGCTCCAAGTAACGTTACCGATGGATTGAAGACGAAAGAGGGGATGCCTTCCCGGGGCATCCCCAAGCTTAGGCTTTTTGGTGTCCTTGAATTTGGCTTGGGATGCCTTGGGCATCCCCAAGCTTAATATCTTTCCACTCTTTATCCCATTGTCCATGAGAACATCACCCAAAACTTGAAAACTTCACAACACAAAACTTAGACAGAAACTCGTGATATCATTAGCATAAGAAAACAAACTACCAACTCTTTAGGTACTGTAGTAATATTTATTTCTATTTAGATTGATGTTAAATTACTATATTCTCACTTTTTCATGGCAAGTACCCCCCGATACTAACCATAGTTTCATGAAAATAAGCAATCAACACAACAAAAACAAAATCTGTCAACAATAGACCAGTCTATAGCAATCTGTATACTTCGTATACTTCTAGTATCCCAAAAATTCTGAACAATTATGAAAATTAGGGTAATTTTCATATAAACCAGAAGAAATAATAATCAACTCAAAATCTCTTTCTGGATAGGAACTAAAAATAATTTCCTGAGCACAAAGTTTCTGTCTTTTTTAGCATGATCAAACAACCATCACCAAAACTAATCATAAAGATTTTACTTGGCAAAAACACAAAAAAAAAACATAAAAAACACAATCATAACAGAATTATGATGGTGTGGAAACAACAAAACAGAAAGCAAAAAGCAAAGATAAATTCATTGGGTTGCCTCCCAACAAGCGCTATTGTTTAACGCCCTTAGCTAGGCATATGGCGATAGAATCAAGTATCGACGTCTTTGGTGCTCAAACCATAAGTAGCCCTCATCATGGATTCATAAGGCAATCTTATTTTATTTCTAGGAAAGTGTTCCATGCCCTTCTTTAATGGAAATTGAAGTCTAATATTCCCTTCCTTCATATCGATGACAACACCACTAGTCCTAAGGAAAGGTCTACCAAGAATGATGGGACATGTCGGATTGCACTCAATATCAAGCACAATGAAATATACGGGTACATACTTCCTATTTTTAATAATAATATCATTGATCCTTCCCATAGGTTTCTTAACAGTAGAATCCGCAAGATGCAAGTTAAGAGAGCACTCATCAATCTCATTGAAGCCTAGAACATCACATAAATACTTAGGAATAGCGGAAACACTAGCACCCAAATCACACAAAGCATTGCATTCATAGTATTTAATCTTGATTTTGATAGTAGTTTCCCACTCATCATGAATTTTTCTAGGAATATATATCTCCAACTAAAGTTTCTCTTAAAGACATTTCATCATAGCATCAACGATATGATCGGTAAAGGCCTTATTTTGGCTATAAACATGTGGAGAGTTTAGCATGGATTCCTTGGATAAATAGATTCAATCAAAGAGCAACTATCATAATTGAATTCCTTGAAATCCAAAGTAGTAATTTCATTACTACTCGAAGTTTTGATATCCTCTACTCCACTTTCAGTGCTTTTAGCGTCAAGATAAATAGACTCCGAATCATTGCGGCGTTTCTCAACCAAAGTGGATTCATATCCAGCCCCACCATCATTAGGATTGACATTAGAAAACAAGGATTCAATAGGAGTCACACCAAGCACGTTAAGATCTTCGTGATTCTCATCACGGGAACACGCCTTTTTAAGCCATTCATGTCTAGCACGAATTTGGGCGGTTCTTTCTTTACTCTCCTTCATGGAAACACACATAGCTTTCAAAGTTTCATCCATATTAATCTTGGGAGGAGCACATCTGAATTTCAAAGCATCAATATCAAGAGACATTCTATCAACGGTCCTAGCCAAGTCATCAATTTTGAGCAGTTTTGTTCTATGGATGCATTGAAAATCTTTTGCGAGTTGATAAACTCTTTAATATTACTCTCAAGATCAGAGGGTAATTTATTGTAATTTCCATGAGCATTGTTGTAGCAATTGCCAAAGTTATTAGAGGGATTACTAGGAAAAGGCCTAGGAATAAAGTTACCTCTATAAGCATTGTTGTTGCCAAAATTATTCCTACAAACAAAATTAACATCCAAGCTCTCAATCAAGGAAGACAAAGGCATATCATTTGGATCTAAAGGAGCACATTTACTAGCAATCAATTTCACTAATGTCACATCCCGGGATCCCTAACTAGGGTTCATTATTTGTGCTCATGTTTTCTTCCATTGCATTCAAGAAATTGAAACAAACTCCAAGAAGTGGTGAAACTCAAACCCAAAAACACTAGCCACTTCTAATTCAAGGAAAATTCAAATCTTGTCAAAATCAATGAACCCAAAATGGCCTTCTTAAAAGTTCAATATTTCTGATAAATATTGAAAACAAATTATCAGGGGAGAAAACTATTTTCAAAAACACCTTGGCATTTATTTTTAATTCAAAAAGCTCCTGAATTCAAACTTAAATTTGAATTCAAATATTTTCAAGTTTCAAAAGTGTTGCAAACCTCAGGAGTAGTTGGGAATATTCCAACTATCACTCGGGGCTTTTCAAACTAATTTTTGAATTGCTTTTTGAAGCCAAAATAAATAGTAAATAAAATCAGCAAGCAAAGTAGAAAACATAAATAGCAGAAAATGAAAAAAAACCTAAGCTACGCTCACCTGTGAGGCCCAGCCCACCAGGGGTAGGGTTGTCTTCTTCCTCTGCGTGTTGGTAGAGGAGAGATCGACCACGGTAGTCGCTCCACCTCCTGCTTCGCCGTCGCAACCTCCGGTGCCCCCTAGGACAGCGCGACAACGGGGATGACTACCCCGAGCGCGTCCCTATCGATCCCCGCTCTCCATTCCTCCCCCTTCTCTCGGTTTCTTCCCTCTCCTCCCGCTGCCGTTGACAGAAGCTCGAGCTCGAGCTGCCCGAGCCCTCTAGCCACAGGATAGCCCCCCCGAGTGTTCCATCCTCTCCGCAACGTCGAGCCCGACACGCACGTCGACGAAACCGTCCTCCCCGAGCCCTGCAACGCCCCCAGTGCCATCGTCTTCAACCTCCGGCCGCCGGCAAGCTTCTGTTGATTCGACGTCCACAACACCTCCCCGAGCCGTCTGAGCTTCCCATCGCCTCCACCGTGAGCTTGCGTGTGTTTCCCCTCTTCTTCCCCTCATTTTCCTGCACGCTAGCCACTAGACCGACGAGCCCGAGCTCCGGCTGCCGCCTCCTTGCCGGCATGCTCCGGCCACCCTCTGCCCCTCCTGATGCCCGTAGAGGATGAGGCCCAGCCTGGGGATCATCCCAGTGCTCTCGGCACTCGATCCCGAGCACCACAGCGCGATTTGGTGCGTCTCCGGCGAAGATCCGCCACGGATCTGGTCACCGCCGGTCAGTCTCCGGCGGGGGACGACGTGGCCGGCCTAATCCCGGTGGTTTAACGCTAATCAGACACTAACAGTGGGCCCCAGTCTTGAGTCAACTCACTTAGGGGCTGGTCAGCACGGGATTAGCCATGTGACGCTAACCAGTGGCCCCCACCTGTCAGGTTTGACCTGACCAGGTCGGCCGACAGCTGACGCCATGCCGACGTGGGCCTGACGCAATAAATAGCTTTTCTGTTATTAAAGAATTCCAGAAAATGGCCAAAACTTCTGCTATGTTCTTGCCTCTCAGCCAGGTGAAGAAGGATACCTCAGTGGGGTCTACTTTGATTCCTCTATGGAGGATCCGCTGCTGCAGTCCACTGCTGAGATGCTAGAGAATAGAGACAGGGATGCTCGTGCCCTTCGTATGGAGCTCTATGCTACACGTGCCCGTCTGTGGACGGCTTTGATGCAGCTGGCACGTGTAGTCCAGACAGGGTATGGAGATATGGAGATGCTGAACCCTGTTAGGACCCATCTTCTGGCTCATGTTGACTGGCTTGCTATAGGAGGAGTCACTCCTCTTCGAGGACCTCTACTACCACCAGTCAGGGGTCCAAGGCCACATCCGTGTCCTTACGGATCCCAGGGATCTCAGGCTGGAGTATTTCCTGATCCACAGGTTGAGCTTCCACGCCATGGAGGCAATCTTTATGAGATGTTCTATGCGGATGCCTGAACCGTGAGTGGAAGGATAGTATGGTAGTAGTTGTACTTTCACAGTCCTGTGTGACTTGTGAAGTATGCTTGTGTCGTGAAATGAATTCCGGAGGCATAGATAAATAATGTATAGGAAGCTTGGACGCCTCTGATGAGTAGTTTCATATTTTCAGTAGTTTGTTCTTCGGTTAAGGTTGTACTGAACTATGTAATGGTGTGTATGAACCATGGTGTATATATAGCAGTTGCTTGTTACCATGCTGTTCGGATATTCATTTCCGCATTCCATGTGTTCAGTGCATTCTTAATCCATAGCTAGTATGGATGATGATATTGGTCTAAGCTATGAGTTGTTTGTCAGGATGGTGTTCACCAGGTTGAACCGCGCCCCTGCTCATCAGCAACGCGAGGGTAGTCAAGCGTCGCAGGAAGAACTGCCTCACCCGCCCTCTCTGGCGGAAGTTATGCTTGAGGCAGAGAGAACCAAAAGGGAGACCAACCGACTGTTAGAGCGTATTGAGCAAAATACGGCTCGTCAGCCTCGGAATGCTTCACTGTCCCTCAATGACTTTGTGAAGCTGAATCCTCCAAAGTTCCATCACTCCGTCGATCCGCTCGACGCTGATGATTGGTTGTGCAGTATCTCACGTAAGATTCGCTGTGCGAATGTTTCTGAGGCCGACAAGGTGACCTTTGCGGCGTATTTTCTGGAAGGACCCGCCAATCTATGGTGGGAGAACTTTGAAGCTATGCGTCTTGTTGAACCAGCAGCCACATGGGCAGACTTTAGTGCAGCCTTCCGTCTGCACCATATTCCAGAGGGCCTGATGGACAGAAAGAGAGAGGAGTTCTGTGCATTCACCCAGGGAAAGTTGACCGTGGATGCCTATAGCTGCGAGTTCGGTAACCTCGCCCGCTATGCAACAGAGGAGGTGTCTACTGATGCCAAGAAGCAAGCAAGATTCCTTAAGGGTCTGAGCCCTCAGCTTCGTCGTGATTTGCGCCTCCACGAATGTACAAGCTTCCAAGCCCTGGTCAACAAGGCGATCAGTGCCGAGACTGGTCATACCGACTATGAAGCCACAAAGAAGCACTCCCGTGACTTTGGCTCATCATCTGGTTTCGTGTTTCCAAAACGCAGGCTGTGGGTTCCAAATAGTTCTCTGCCGCCAAGATACACTCAGACGAATCAGACCAACCCTCCAGCAAAAAAACTATGGTGGTCCAGCCAACAATGCAGCACCACGTGCCAATCAAGTGATCTGTTACAAGTGTGGAGAACCAGGGCACTATTCCCGAGAGTGTCCTCAGAATGTGGGTGCCAAGCAACCCGGAAAGTCCGTTAGGCAAGGCAAGTCGGGCAAAGCTTACTATGTGAAGCCAACTCCTGCACGTGGCCGTGTGAACTATGTTTCAGCAGAAGAAGTTGCAGAGGATCCCGATGTCATATTGGGTACACTTCTTGTTAATCATCACCCAGGGTCTGTTCTTTTTGACACTAGGTCTTCTCATTTCTTCATTTCATAAAGTTATGCACAGTTGCATAACATGTCTTTCTGTGATATGCCAATCCCATTGGTTGTCCAAACCCCTAGTAGTAAGTGGCAAACCTCCAGGATAACTTATGACAATGAAATTCTAGTAGACAGGCTAGTTTTTCTAGCATCATTGATAGCCCTGAAATCTTCGGATATCAATATCATCTTGGGTATGGACTGGATGTCAGCTCACTATGCCAAGATTGATACTCATTCTAGAAATGTTCAGCTTACCCATCCCTCGGGTGAGGTAGTCAATGTCTCTACTCGAGTTGCCAAATGCCAACTCTATTCCCTCAATGCCAACCCTCTTCCGGAACTTGAAGACATTTCGGTAGTCCGTGACTTCCCGGATGTTTTTCCAGAGGAACTGCCAGGAATTCCACCTAACACAGATGTAGAGTTTGTGATAGATCTTGTTGCAGGAACTGTTCCAATAGCCCGAAGAACATATAAGATGGCACCCCTGGAGCTAGCTGAACTTAAGAAGCAACTTGATGAGGCCTTGAATAAAGGTTTCATTCGTCCTAGCTCTTCTCCTTGGGCTTGCCCCGTCCTCTTTGTCAAGAAGAAAGACGGAACGGATCGGATGGTTGTAGATTACCCACCAGTTAATCTGGTCACCATAAAGAACAAGTATCCGCTCCCCAGGATCAACGACCTATATGATCAGCTCCCTGGATCCTCAGTCTTCTCAAAAATGGATTTGAGGTTGGGATACCATCAAATCAAGATCAAGAACGGGGACATTCCAAAAACGGCTTTTGTCACTCGTTATGGCCAATACGAGTACACCGTCATGTCCTTCGGTTTAACCAATGCCCCAGCCACCTTCTCTCTCTTGATGAATTAAATCTTCATGGAATATTTGGATAAATTCGTTGTAGTAAACCTCAACGATATTCTCATCTACTCGAAGAACGAACAAGAACATGCCGAGCATGTAAGGCTGGTATTGATGAAACTTCGAGAGCATCGCCTTTATGCCATGTTTTCAAAATGTGAATTTTGGTTACCAGAAGTGACCTATCTAGGTCACGTAATCTCTGGTAAGGTTATTGCTGTCAATCCCGAGAGAGTTCAAGCTGTCCTTGATTGGACTCAACCTGAATCGGTTAAGCAAGTTAGGAGTTTTCTTGGTCTAGCGAGCTATTGTTGCCGCTTTGTCGAGAATTTCTCCAAGGTTGCAAAGCCTCTAACTGAATTCCTCAAGAAAGATAAAAAGTTCGAGTGGACACCACAGTGTGAGCATAGTTTTCAGGAACTGAAAAGACGCCTGACTTCCGCACCTGTGTTGCTACCACCACATTTTTCTAAGGACTTTGTTATCTATTGCGACGCCTCGCGACAAGGACTAGGTTGCATTCTCATGCAAGATCGTGATGTGATTGCATACGCATCCCGACAGTTGCGTCCACATGAGGATAATTATCCCACACATGATCTTGAGCTTGCACCTGTAGTCCATGCACTTAAAACCTGGCGACATTACCTTCTTGGTAATCGTTGTGAAATATTCACTGATCACCAAAGTCTGAAATATATCTTCACCCAGCCGGATTTGAATCTCAGGCAAAGACGATGGGTTGAGTTGATCACGGATTACGACTTAGGGATAACTTACACCCCTGGGAAGGCCAATGTTATGGCTGATGCACTAAGTCGTAAGTCTTATTGTAACAATTTGATGCTACAACAAGGTCAACCACATCTCTATGAGGAATTTCGGAAGTTAAATCTTCATATTGTTCCTCAAGGATTCCTTTCTACCCTGGTGGCGAAGCCTACCCTTAGGGATCAAATTATAGACGTGCAGGCTTATGATAAGGGTATATCCCGGATCAAGGAGAATATTGCTAGCGGAAAAGCTAGGGATTTCTCCATCAATGAGAAAGGTGTTGTGTTCTTTCAGAACCATTTAGTGGTTCCTAAGAGCAAACGTGTGCGGCAATTGATCCTTAAGGAGGCTCATGATTCTCCTCTCACCATTCATCCTGGTAGTACTAAGATGTATCAGGACCTACGCCAGAGGTTTTGGTGGACTAGGATGAAGAGAGAAATTGCTGAGTTCGTTGCTAACTGCGACGTTTGTCGTCGAGTTAAGGCAGAACATCAAAGGCCTGCTGGCACCCTTCAACCTTTAGCTATTCCTGAATGGAAATGGGATAAAGTCAGTATGGATTTCATTACCGGATTTCCCAAGACCAAGAAAGGAAATAATGCTATCTTTGTGGTCATTGACCGTCTCTCCAAAGTAGCTCATTTTCTTCCAGTTCGTGAGAGTATAACAGCTAGCGAGCTAGCAGAGTTATATATCTCTCGAATAGTGTCTCTTCATGGTGTTCCCCTGGTGATTAACTCAGACCGTGGAAGTATCTTTACTTCTCGCTTCTGGGAAAGTTTTCAGAATGCTATGGGGACTCACTTATCTTTTAGCACTGCCTTCCATCCTCAATCAAGTGGTCAAGTAGAAAGAGTGAATCAAGTCCTAGAAGATATGCTCTGAGCTTGTGTTATATCGTTCGGTATGAATTGGGAGAAGTGCCTTCCATTCGCTGAATTTGCTTGTAACAATAGTTATCAATCAAGCCTGGGCAAAGCCCCTTTTGAAGTTCTCTATGGACGAAGATGTCGAACACCTCTTAATTGGTCAAAAACCGGAGAGAGGCAACTCTGTGGCCCGGATTTTATCCAGGATGCAGAAGAGCAGGTTCGCATTATACGTGAAAAGTTGAAAACAGCCCAGTCTTGTCAAAAGAGCCAATATGATCGTCATCATAAGGCTGTGACCTTTGAAGTTGACGAGAAGGCTTACCTTCGGGTTACACCTTTGAAGGGTACCCATCGATTCAGTATCAAGGGCAAGTTGGCTCCTCGTTACATTGGTCCTTTTCGCATTCTTGCCAAATGAGGAGAAGTTGCCTACCAGTTGGAACTTCCTCCGCATCATTCCAAGGTTCATGATGTCTTCCACATTTCGCAATTTAGGCGTTGCTTTTCGGATCCTATCCGTGAAGTGGACCACAAAACGCTTGATCTCCAAGATAACCTTTCATACCGAGAATACCCTGGGTGTATTCTTGATCAAGCTGAGCATACCACTCGACGTCGAAACCTCAAGTTTCTTAAAGTTCAATGGTCAAATCATTCTGAAAAGGAGGCAACATGGGAAAGAGAAGATCGTCTCCGACTTGAGTATCTCGCGTTATTCCCGATGACTTCTAAATCTCGGGACGAGATTCTTTGGAGTGGGGGTTTGTTGTCACATCCCGGGATCCCTAACTAGGGTTTAGTATTTGTGCTCATGTTTTCTTCCATTGCATTCAAGAAATTGAAACAAACTCCAAGAAGTGGTGAAACTCAAACCCCAAAACCCTAGCCACTTCTAATTCAAGGAAAATTCAAATCTTGTCAAAATCAATGAACCCAAAATGGCCTTCTTAAAAGTTCAATATTTCTGATAAATATTAAAAAAAATTATCAGGGGAGAAAAATATTTTCAAAAACACCTTGGCATTTTTTTTAATTCAGAAAGCTCCTGGATTCAAACTTAAATTTGAATTCAAATATTTTCAAGTTTCAAAAATGTTGCAAACGTCAGGAGTAGTTGGAAATATTCCAACTATCACTCAGGGCTTTTCAAACTAATTTTTGAATTGCTTTTTGAAGCCAAAATAAATAGCAAATAAAATCACCAAGTAAATTAGAAAACAGAAATAGCAGAAAATGAAAAAAAACCATAAGCTACGCTCACCTGTGAGGGCCAGCCCACCAGGGGCAGGGTCGTCTTCTTCCTGTGCCTGCTGGGAGAGGAGAGATCGACCGCGGTGGCCCCTCCACCTCCCGCTTCGCCATGGCGACCTCAGGTGCCCCCAGGACAGCGCGACAACGGGGATGACTACCCTGAGCGCGTGCCTATCCATCCCCGCTCTCCATTCCTCCCCCTTCCCTCGGTTTCTTCCCTCTCCTCCGGCCGCCATTGACAGAAGCTCGAGCTCGAGCTGCCCGAGCCCTCTAGCCACAGGATAGCCCCCCACGAGTGTTCCATCCTCTCCGCAACATCGAGCCCGACACGCACGTTAACGAAACCGTTCTCCCGGAGCCCTGCAACACCCCCAGTGCCGTCGTTTTCAACCTCCGTCCGCCGGCAAGCTTCTGTTGATTCGACGTCCACATTACCTCCCCAAGCCGTCTGAGCTTCCCATCGCCTCCACCGTGAGTTTGCGCGTGTTTCCCCTCTTCTTCCCCTCATTTTCCTGCACGCTAGCCACTAGACCGACGAGCTCGAGCTCCGGCTGCCGCCTCGGCTCGTCGCCGGCATGCTTCGACCACGCTCAGCTCCTCCTGATGCCCGTAGAGGATGAGGCCGAGCCTAGGGATCATCCCAGTGCTCTCGGCACTCGATCCCGAGCACCACAGCGCGATTTGGTGCGTCTCCGGCAAAGATCCGCCGCGGATCTGGTCACCGCTGGTCAGTCTTCGTCGGGGGACGACGTGGCCGGCCTAATCCCGGTGGTTTAACGCTAATCAGACGCTAACAGTGGGCCTGAGTCTCGAGTCAACTCACTTGGGGGATGGTCAGCGCGGGATTAGCCCTGTGACGCTAACCAGTGGCCCCCACCTGTCAGGTTTGACCTTACCAGGTCGACCGACAGCTGACGCCATGCCGACGTGGGTCTCACGCAATAAATAGCTTTTTTGTTATAAAAGAATTCCAGAAAATACCCAAAACTTCTAAAAATCATAGGAAATAATCCGTAACTCCAATGAAAATAATTTATATATGAAAAAGTATGAGAAAAATCCAAGGAATCTGATTTTGATATTTTCAAACATGTTTGAAAATGTTAACATCAGCAAACAGGTTAAATGATGATTGGGATAACCTTATTAAATAATATAGATTTGGAATTTGAAATTCATATGAATACCACTTCAAATGCCATGACCAAACTATGCTCAATCACAACCAGCAACTCAACATATCATTCCATGCATGTTAAAACAAGATGACTTAAGCACGAGGTCGAATCTATTAAAAGGGTATTCGAAAATACCTGGTTTGAAGTGATATTTGAATCTTGATCCAAATCAACTTCAACTTAATAAATGGTAGCTACATTAGCCTACCACCTTTCATCTTCATGCCATGCTCATGCATCATCTTGTTGCATATGATTGTTATTGATTGATATTGTTTTTACTGGTAGGCCCCGCTCCTCCGGGTTCCACCGAATATCCGACTGACGGATATTGTCCCTCTGCTGAGCAACAAGGCAATCAACCATTTTGATCATCCCGATAAATCCCATGTTCCCGCTCCTGCACTTACTTATTGCATTAGGATCAAATGCTTCAAATGCTTTTTCCACGATAGTTGAACCCATTTACTTTGCATGACCTGTCTTTGTCACAGTAAATAGCTGAACCTTGCAACCTAGCATACCTAGTAGAGGCTTGAGCCATGATGTGCCTTATCCTGCTATGCATGCTATGCTTAGAGTTGTGTATGGTCTGTCATCTGGGTGATGAACAGAATTGTGAGAATGCGTTCAGTAAGTAAAGGTTGTGTGTTAAACCTAATTTGGTAAAGGTACAGCTGAAAGGCTATGTAGGAGTACATGGCGGGTTGTTTCATTGGAACCGTCCTTAGGAACTGAGTTCCGTGTATGTAATCCAAGACTATATACTACCACACGTTGGGATACTTCATTGACCCTCTCGACTTATTAATCTCTTAGTACTCGGTCCAGGAGTTGCAAGTAGTTTCTGGTTTTTGTAGTCATGCTGGAGGCCGTGCATAGCGCTGACCTGAGAGGTGGGCTGTGATGCGGTAGGCAGTGGCACGGTGTACCAAGTGGCACCCGGATGGTGGGCTTGAGAACCCTGCGCACATCGTTTGGGGCCGTGGCGGAAACCTCGACCGGACTTCCGTGCGGGTTACCCTCAGTTAGGCGATAGACCTGGACTAATTATTAGCGTGGTTAACGGTCGTGGCCGACTCCCTCGCCGGGCTTCCGCTTGAAGGTTCCCGAGGTGCATGAAGTGCACATGGCGATAAGTGGCGAGAGCGTGTGTGAAGAAGTACACCCCTGCAGGGTTATGATCTATTCGAATAGCCGCGTCCGCGGATATGGACTACTTGGAAGCATATGTTGTTCATAGATAACTTTAATGGCTACTCATAAAATTTTCAAGATAAGCGTGACTATCGTGGACGGCGTTTCCATATGGAGACGGAATGATTCCACAATGGAGTATTGTTGTGGTGTTAGTGGACTCGTGTCTGAAGTTGTCAAAATTATTTAAAAAATGCAAGTTGTCTAGCCACGAGTCAAATGCTGGCTTTCCGCATGAAACCCCACAACTCCTTATTGATACATTGCATGAGTAGATAGTTAACCTAAAGTCTTGCTGTGTACCTCTGTACTCACATTTGCTTAATAATTTGTTGCAGAGGTTGTCAATGACCCTAATGGAGGGTTCTACCTAGACATCGACGACGACGAGTAGCTGGTATCCCAGCTACCATCTGGCCCTAGGGTGGGTCTGTAGCTTTATCTTTCCCTCTGTCTGTACTCAGACAACTTTAAATCTTCTGCTGGCTTGTAAGAATTGTGTCTATGACTTGTGATGATGGGTCGTGAGACCCCTACTTGTAATATTATGTGTGTGGCCCTTCCGAGCCTTCTAAATAAAGTTTGCATGTTTATGGTTATGTTGTGATGCCATCGATGTATCTATACATATTGGTATGCCATGCGTACGTGTGTTGTACTTGATACGTATGGGGTTCGATTACCTAGCCGTAGGCTTTAGTAGCATTCCTTACACGGAAATGCCCCTTTGTGATCCAACGAGCCATGGTAGTTCGCTACTGCTCCGGACATATTGATTGACCGTCATGTGTCCTTCTTAGCTGCTGTGTCTGTCCCCTTTGGGGAAATGTCACGCGATGTAATGGAGTCCCTGTAGCTTTCTACAACTCGTCTACATTCACTGGTGACCGACACCTGCTTTGTTGGGTCATGTATGCGTGTCCCTTTCATAACTTCCACTTTGGTTTATGACTAGACATGTCGATCCGGGTTCTTTGTCATTGGATTGCTAGCGACACAATTGCATACGCGAGTCAAAAGGCGCAAACGGTCCCGGCTAAGGTAAGGCTGCAGCCGTGGGGATAACTGTGCGTGAGACCGCAAAGAGATGCGATGTGTTACAGGCTAGATTCCTATGGCTTAGGATCCGGGTCCCGACAACTAAGTCATCCATCTTAGCACTCAAAGAGTTAATTTCTTCTATAGCATGCACTTTTTTATTAGTAGGTGACCTTTCAATGTGACATTGAGAATAGTATGTCATGATATTATCTAGGAGTTTTTTGGCTTCTCCGAAGGCGGAATCCAAGATATTTCTAGAAGCAAAATTCAAACCAACATAGAAGAGTTGTATAATCATCCAAAGACTCAAGCCATGAGCGGGACAATTTCTAATCATCAATTTCATTCTCTCCCAAGATTGTGCAACATGTTCATGATCTAGTTGCTTAAAATTCATGATATCATTACAGAGAGAGAGCAGAGGAAAAACGGAGGGAGGAGAAGAAGGGCAAGGGGAAGGTGCAGCCAGGACCTGCTGGTCCAATAGCTGGACGCGCGAGGGCGTCGAGGCTCTTGGATCAGGCGCAAGCAGGGCATGGCTTGTGCTCCACGCTGCTACTGCTAACGAGGTGAAGCAAGGATGGTTGCGGGGTTGGTGCTGGAGAGGATTGGAGGTTTGGGCTAGCTCGCGGGTGGAAGCTGGTTGGCCGCGGTGTCTCTCTCTGGTCGCAGCGGCGCTAAAATCTAAGAGAGGTGGCTGCACTGCTACTCGATCGGGGAAGATTGCTACCTCTTGAGCTTGCGTTCATTTTTCCCTTGAAGAGGAAAGGGTAATGCAGCACAGTAGCAATAAGTATTTCCCTGAGTTTGGGAACCAAGGTATCAGTCCAATAGGAGTATCAAGATGAGGCACCAATGTACCTGCGCAAAAACAAACAAACTTGCACCCAACGCTATAAAGGGGTTGTCAATCCCTTAACAATTATTTGCAAGGTGAGATCTGAAGGTGGAAAGTGCAACAAAGTGAAAGTGTAGATCTGAAAATATGATGTGAAGTAGACCTGGGGGCCATAGTGTTCACTAGAGGCTTATCTCATGATAGCAAGTATTACGGTGGGTGAACGAATTACTGTCGAGCAATTAATGGAATCGCGCAAAGTCATGATGATATCTAAGGCAATGATCATACATATTGGCATCACGTCCGAGACAAGTAGACCGATACTTTCTGCATCTACTACTATTACTCCACACATTGACTGCTATCCAACATGCATCTAGTGTATTGAGTTCATAACAAAAAGAATAACGCCTTAAGCAAGATGACATGATGTAGAGGGATAAATTCATGCAATATGATATAAACCCCATGTTTTTACCCTTGATGGCAACAAGACGATGCGTGCCCCGCTACCTCTTCTGTCACTAGGTGAGGACACCGCACGGTATGAACCCAAAACCAAGCACAACCCCTATTGCTAGAATTATAGATCAAGTTGGCCAAACGAAACCCACAACTCGAAGAGAACTACAAGGATACGAAATCATGCATATAAGAGATGAGAGGAGACTCAAATAATATTCATAGATAATCTGATGATAAACCCATAATTCATCGGATCTCGACAAACACACCGCAAAAGAAAGTTACATTAGATAGATCTCCATGAAGATCATGGAGAACTTTCTATTGAAGATCCAAGAGAGAGAAGAAGCCATCTAGCTACTAGCTATAGACCCGAAGGTCTGTGGTGAACTACTCACGCATCATCAGAGAGGCAATGGTGTTGATGAAGTAGCCCTCCGTGTCCGAATCCCCCCTCCGTTGGGCACCAGAATGGTCCCCAGATGGGATCTTGTGGAGACAGAAGCTTGCGGCAGCGGAAAAGTATTTTCGTGGCTCTCTCCCGTGGTTTTGGATTTTTATAGAATTTATTGGCGAAAGAGGTAGGGTAGAGGAGCCACGGGGGGCCCACAAGCCTGCTAGGCATGCCCCCCAGGCCGCGGCTAGAGGGCTTGTGACCTCCCCCAAGGTCCCCTGCCTTGGTTCTCAAGTCTCCTACGTATCTTCTGTTATGGAAAAAATCATTCCGCGGGTTTTATTCCGTTTGGACTCCGTTTAAAATTCTCCTCTGAAAAAGGTCAAAAACACGGAAAAAACAGAAACTGGCACTTGGCACTGAGTTAATAGGTTAGTCCCAAAAAAGATATAAAATAGCATAATCATGCATACAAAACATCCAAAGTCGACAAGATAATAGCATGGAACCATCAAAAATTATAGATACGTTGGAGACGTATCAAAGATCCCGATGGAGGGGATGGATAGCGGGAGTGGCGGTGGAGGAGGGACAAACCTCCTAGAATTTAGGGTTGCCCAACTATATATAGCAGGAGGGGCTAGGTTTAGGGGATTTGCTTCATTTTCAAACCGTTTGATCTGGATCAAACGGTGTGAAAGCGGAGGGGCTAGATGGGTTAGTGGGCTGTATAGAGCGGGTTTGGCCAAGAAGAAAGGGAAGACGGGAAGCCTGGCATCAGGGTTTAAGATACCGAAACGACCGATAATTTGACCGGCTATAGTACCGCTACATATTTAAAGGTTTGCGTATCAAACAGACTCCTATTGCGACGAAATTTGGCACGCGGCCTACCTACATTAAAACAAGACCGCACGCCAACTTTCAACCCAATCCGAGAATATTTTTCACGCACTTTGAAAAACAATATTTTAACGATGCATGATGACCCACAAGTGTAGGGGATCTATCGTAGCCTTTTCATAAGTAGGAGTGTCGAACCCAACGAGGAGCAGAAGGTACTGACAAGCGATCTTGAGCAAGGAATAACTGCAAGTACTGAAAGGTAACTGTTTCTGGGTTTTGTAGTGTAAGCAACAAGGAAATAAATGCAAGGAAAGTAAATGGTGCCGAGGTACAGCAAGTGTCCCAATCCTTTTGAATACAAAGGGTAAGCCGAGGGACTAAACTTATAAAGACTAAGGCGTTCGTGAACACACACGGGAGAGATAGTCAAGTGCTTTCGCCGTATTCTATCCACTACTATATTTTGTATTGATAAGTGTTATGTGGGTGGATCTTAACTAGTGCACCGTCTAGGCTAAGACAAGTACACTCTTATGATTAATACCTCTTGCAAGCATCCGCAAATACAAGAGAGAAATTAAGGCAAAGCCTAACCATTGCAATAAGCTTTAGGATCCAATACTCACTCATGCAAAAGTATGCGAACTAGGGTTCATGTTTCTGTCACTCCGGCAACCCACAATAAGTATTCTTTATACACGACGCATTCCCCTAGGTCCTTAAAAAGGCGAAGTGTTATGTAGTCGACGTTCACATATAACCACTAGAAGGATAACACCATAAGTTAAATATCAATCAACACATATTACTTCAACATCATATGACTACTAGCAACTAGACTTCTCCCATGTCCTCAAGAACTAAAGTAACTACTCACAAGACATAAAAGAGATCATGATTAGAGGTGATGAAAATATGATAAACAATCTGGTCATAACAATAATTCTCCAACAAAACTCAATAGGATTCACCACAAAAGAGTAATCAACACTGGTAGAGTAGAGGGGATGAATAATGCAAGGTACAACTCCGATTGCAATGGTAAATTAGGATGCAGTGAAGATGGAGATGGTGCTGGTGTTGAGGGTGATGGTGATGATGATCTCGATGATGCCCGTGACGATGGTGATGACGATCTCCCCCTCGGGGAGGAGTTCTCCCTGACAGAATCTGCCCGCCGGAAAGGTCTTTTAATCTCTGCAGGTTTCCGCCTCGGTGTGGCGGCGGAACTCTGGAAAAACTTATGTCCTAGTAACTTTGAGTTCAAGAGGATGATATAGGACAAAGGAGAGCGTCGGAGGCGGGACGCACCACCCAGCCGGCCTCTGGGCGCGACCTAGGGGTGGCCCGCACGAGCAGATCACCTAGGTGACCTATGGCCCCCCTCCGGCCCTTCTTCGACATGTGTTCGTGATCTGTTCAGAAACTCCTTCCCTCAAAATTTCAGTGCAGTTGGAGATGTTCTAATACGTTAACTCTTCGTGCTATTTTCTCCGTTGAATCCTGCGTCTGCTGTTTCAGCACCGAAAAGTTGTAAACTGTGTAAAATAAGCCAACACACTATAAGTACATCATCATAATGTGAAATATATCAATGAATAGATACAAATTATGATACAAAATAGTGAGGCATTTTGGACGTATGAACTCCCCCAAGCTTAGACCCCGCTTGTCCCCAAGCAAATACTGAGCTCACTAAACCCGTCCACAAGTTTAGAGAGTGAAGTGTTGATAAATAAGAATACAGACAAGAAGCGTCATAATTTCTCTACTAAACTCAACCATCCTCAACAACAATCTCAACTCAGAAGGCTCATATGAAAGAGTTATATCAATCACAATCAAAAGTAGGGCTTGAAAAACTCATCAAACCATGGCAAACATGTCCTTGGTCAAAGAACAACTAATAAATTTTAACTTTAACTCTTCCTCTTATATTTTGATGAGATCAATTGAAACTTTTTGAAAGAACATGTTATTAGTAAAGAAGTGAAAATGCTAACACAAAGGAAGATGTTTGTTTTAACTAGGCTTAACAAACGACTTACTCATCTTAATAATGTTGTCAACAAAGTTGTGATAAGGCAATTCCCAATGAAACAATATAAATGCATGAATCTTTGTCAACATAAAGTGTCTGCTCTTTTATAGGATAGAAAGAAGCAGGTTTACTGAGTCAACATAAAAATAAAAGATTAGCCCTTCGTAGAGGGAAGTAGGGAAAACTCATGTGCTAGAGCTTTTAGAGATTTAAAATCAACGAGATTGTAAAACAAGCTTTTGAGAGGTGCTTGATGTGTCAACGAATGCTAGCAGATAGCCCAATACTTATCATGTTGGACAAGTTTTGAAGAACGACTCCCAAAGTGGGGACGATCACATCCCCTTAGTCTCCTTTTTTTATCACTACCAAAGTTTTCTGATTTCTCATCAACAAAGCATGAAGGAGGTTTTATTTGTTATTATTATCTTTTACGAGCTGGGCGCGCTCATTCAGTTCCTCCTCATATTAGGGGTTCACAGATTAAACATGCAAACCCAGGATAAACTTGTCCAGTATGAGAAGATCATGAATTATCTACTAATTCTTTATAAGCTAAAACAAAGGCACAAAACAGGGAGTAATATTTGAAGGTTTAAAGATAGCATGTGAGTAATATACTTTAGGAGTGGCGGTGAAATACCACATGAAGGGAAGGTATGGTGGACTCTTGGGAAGGTTGAGGTTTCAAGGTATGGATGCACAAGCAGTATTTCCGCTTAGTACAAGGGTTGGCTAGCAAAGGGTTCTAAGAGTAGACAAATGATGTTGACTTGGATGCAAAATAATGTAAGGTTTAACATAAAGAATTGGCATGAAACATCTAGTTTTCTTCCTTCTCAGCATAACACTTCAAGCATAAGAACATAAAGGTTTTGGCTATGTCGCTACTAGAAAAACTCATGCTTGTTGTTATGACCAATGTTATGTTTGCCAAGACTAAATAAAGTTTTCAAAGTCATACCTGATATGTAAGATCAATACTCCCATAAGAATCAACATATAAGGTCGATTGCATGAAGAGAATACCAAGTGTAGCAAAGAAACCCATAGACTTCTCGTTAATATTCCATCATAGACAACTGCACACTCACGGATACAAGACTCTCTACAAAGGAGTGATAGACCTCAATGCAAACACCTATTTCATAAGATAACTGCCCTAGACATGATGTGACACTAAACTTGACCAAGAAAGATAAAGGATAAAAAAATAAAAATAAAGATACCAGGCACTCCTCCAAGCTTGGAACAAGCTAAGCGAATGCCATTACCCATGAAGATTTCACTCTTCATCCTACCTGTTGTTCTTCAAGTCCGCTATTATGCGCCGAAGGATTTGGTTTTCAGCTTCCAATATGGCCACCTGTACTTTAAGAACACGGAAGTCTTCACATAATTGGTTAGTGACTCTGTAAGCTTCAGATATAGCGGATGGCACAGATGGAGGACCCGGTGGAGGGACAATTTCAGAAAGGTTCAGAGAGAGATCATGTTGAGGGTTAATAAACCCCACGAGGATGGGGTGGTTGGAGCTAGATACTCGTGATGAAGGATCCCTTCATGCTGTGTGGTGACCATCTTGGCTTCCTCTCTCACGAAGCGCTCCATCTCTGTTTGTCTTGCGGCAATTTCTTCATTGGTAGCCCATCCGGTGACCTTCGCTTGGTTGATATCTTGCTGGACACGATGGAGACGACGACCCGTGTAGTCTTCCCCGCTTGAGTCACAAGAAAACATCTCGAACAATGGCTTCTTAGCCTGGTAGAAAAAGATCGAAAGAGAAAACACACAGAATCGCAAGATACAAAGCCGGGATGATCCAGGAAAATATATTGCAAAAATTTCTGCATCAAAAGGAAGGTAACTAGCCAAAGTGGGGTAGGAGACGGACTCCGGGTGGTCCAAGCAGCCTCTGGGCGCGGCCAAGGGGTGGCCCGCGCTAGCAGGTCGCCTGGAGCACCTGGAGCTCCTCTCCGGCTCCACTTCGGCTCGAAATTTTCATAATTTTGCAAAAACACATAATATGGAACTTCTGTTGATGTCCGCGAAGTTTCCTTACCATATGTCATACCTAATCTTATTCTACTTATGCCGGTGTCTAACACAGTGTTGCAATATGTTCTTCACGAGTGGCTACCTATATCACATCCACCTCTACATTGATGGGGTCTCCACCCATGTAATGCTTGAATCTTTGCCCATTCAAAACATGTGGTCTTGTGCCTTCAAAATTATTAATCTTGATTGCACCGGAACGGTAGACTTCTTCGATATGATACGGTCCTTCCCACTTGGAAAGTAATTTACGTGGAGAAAACTTGAAACGAGATCTAGACAACAAGACTTTATCACCCACACTAAATTCACGTTTCAAAATTATCTAGTCATGCCACTTTTTTTACTTCTTCTTTGAACATTTTTGCGCTCTCATAAGCTTCACTTCTCCACTCATCTAGAGATGTCAAGTTCATGAGACGCTTTCCACCAGCAAGCTTTGGGTTAGAATTAAGCTCTCGAACAGCCCAAAAAGCTTTATTCTGTAACTCTAAAGGTAGATGACATGCCTTGCCATAGACCATCTTATACGGAGACATCCCCATGGGATTTTTGTAAGAAGTTCTATATGCCCACAAGGCATCTCCTAGCTTTTTGGACCAGTCCTTTTTAGAGCTATTTGCCATCTTTTACAAGATCAACTTGATCTCTCCATTTGTGAGCTCAACTTTCCCACTTGTCTGAGGGTGATAAGGTGAAGCAATTCTATGATTAAGATCAAATTTGGCTATTGCTTTTCTAAAAGCACCATGTGTAAAATGTGATCCTTCGTCAGTCATGAGGTACCTAGGTACGCCAAACCTCGGGAAGATTACATCCTTGAGCATTTTCAAGGATGTCTTGTGATCAGCACTTTCAGTGGGGATTGCTTCAACCCACTTGGTCACATAATCAATAGTCACTAAGATGTGAGTGTATTTGTGTGAAGGAGGAAAAGGACCCATAAAATCAAAACCCCAGCAATCAAACGACTCAATGACTAGAGAGTAATTCATAGGCATCTCATTTCTCCTACTAGTATTACCAACTCTCTGGCACTTATCACAAGATAAAACATAATTTCTAGCAACTTTAAAGAGAGTAGGCCAATAAAAACCTGACTGGAGAACCTTGTGTGCGGTCCTCTCACCGGCATGATGTCCTACATAAGGACTTTTATGACATTGTCTCAAGATATCCTTCTGCTCATGCTCCCGTATGCATCTCCTCAAGATCCCATCCGCACCTTCTCTAAAAATATGTGGGTCATCTCAGAAGTAATGCCTCAAGTCGTGGAAGAACTTCTTCCTCTACTGCAATTTTAAACCAGGAGGCAAAATAATTACAACAATAAAGTTAGCATAATCTGCATACCAAGGATTGGAATTAGATTGTACTTTCAAAACATCTAACTGTTCATCAGGAAAACTATCGTTGACTGGAATAGGATCATGTGGTATGTCCTCCATCCAGGAAAGGTTGTCTGCTACTGGGTTGTCTGCTCCCTTCCTATCAACAATATGTAAATCAAATTCTTGAAGAAGGACCCATCTGATAAGCCTTGGTTTGGCATCCTTCTTTTCCATAAGATACTTAATAGCAGCAAGATCAGTATGAATGATGACTTTTGAATCCACAATGTAAGGCCTAAACTTATCACAAGCAAACACTACCGCTAAAAATTCTTTCTCGGTAGTAGCGTAACTCTTTTGAGCACTCTCAAGGGTTTTGCTAGCATAATGTATAACATTCAATTTCTTATCAACCCGTTGTCCTAGTAGAGCTTCAACAGCAAAATCACTAGCATCACACATGATTTCAAAAGGCAAATTCCAATCAGGTGGTTGGACTATAGGGGCGGTTATCAAGGCTTTCTTAAGAAATTCGAAGGCTTCCTTACAATCTTCATCAAACACAAAAGGAATATCCTTATTTAGAAGATTAGTGAGGGGTTTCAAAGTCTTATAAAAGTCTTTAGTAAATCTTCTATAGAAACCTACATGACCAAAGGAAACTACGAACACCTCTGATGTCCTTTGGATAAGGCATTCTTTCGATTGCTTCGACCTTTGCCCTGTCCACCTCGATTCCCTTTTCAGAAATGTTGTGGCCAAGGACAATTCCCTCATTGACCATGATTGGCAGTTCTCCTAGTTGAGTACCAGGTTCCTCTCCTCACATCTCTGCAAAACTTTATTAAGGTTGTGGAGACAATGGTCAAAAGAGGTTCCATAAACGGAGAAATCTTCCATGATGACCTCCAATATTTCCTCACAAAAACCATAAAAGATAGCAGACATACACCTTTGAAAAGTAGCAGGAGCATTGCATAAACCAAAAAGCATACGTCTATAAGCATAAGTACCAAAAGGACTAGTAAAAGTTGTCTTCTCTTGATGAGCAGTGTTAACATGAATTTGAGAGAAGCCATAATACCATCAAGATAGAAAAAGTGAGTATTTTTGGATAACCTTTAAGGCATTTGATCGATGAACAACAGCGGGTAGTGGTACTTCTTGGTTCCCTTGTTCAACTTCTTGTAATCAATGCACATTCTATATCCAATAATAATTCTTTGAGGTATTAGTTTGTTCTTATCATTAGGAACTACAGTCGTACCTCCTTTCTTGGGAACACAATGTACCAGGCTTACCCACTTACTATCGGCTATAGGGTAGATAATACGTGTGGCTAGAAGCTTGAAGATTTTGGTCCTCACAACATCCTTCATCTTTGGGTTCAACCGTCGTTGGTGATCAACAACCAGTTTAGCATCAGGCTCAAGATTGATAGTATGCTGACAAATAGATGGACTAATTCCCTTAAGATCATCCAGGGTATAGCCAACAACGCCTCGGTGTTTACGAAGGACTTCCAATAATTGCTCTTCTTCTTATCCTGAAAGGTTAGAATTGATAATAACATGATGTACTTTCCTTTCATCTAAATAAGCATACTTGAGCATACTGGGAAGAGGCTTAAGATCAAATACCGGGTCTTCTTTTGGTTTCGATAAAATTCTAGAGGCTCAACTGGAAGGTTGTGCTTCAGGATAGCAGGTTGTCTCAATAATATGTCATCTAGCTCGTTCCTTTCCTGCATATGCATATCGTTCTCGTGGTCCTCCATAAATTGCTCCAAAGGATCGTTAGGAGGAATAACAATAGAAGCAATCTCTTCAATAATTTTATCATTACTAGGCAAATCAGTACCACGAGTTTGCTTCGAGAATTTAGAAAAATTAAATTCATATGGCTCACCATTAAATTCAACAGATACTTTCCTTTCGTGCAATCTACAATAGCTCCACAAGTTTTGAGAAAAGGCCTACCACAGATAATAGGGCAAAAACTATCTTGTACTGAACTAAGTACTAGAAATTCAGTAGGATAATTTACCTTTCCACATAGAACTTCAATATCTCGCACAATTCCAATAGGAGAGCTAGTTTCTTTGTTTGCAAGATGAATAGTAACATCAACTTCTTCAATTTCACATGGTAGAATCTCATTCATGATCTCTTGATAAAGTGAAAAAGGAATAGCACTAGCACTGGATCCCAAATCACATAGCCCGTAATAATTATGATCTCCTATTCTAACAGATACAACTGGAGTACCTGAAATTGGGCCTTTATTCTTGGTTTTAACAAGCTTACTAGAGACAACACAAAAATTTATATTATAATCTTCAACATTACTAGTAACAAGATCTTTGACTAATGCAACTTGAGGATCGACCTTAATCAGGTCCTCACGCTCATGAGTTGTTCTTTCACTTTTATTCAGTATACTTGTGACAAAAGAATGCTCCTTCATCCTGGTGGGAAAAGGAGGCTTTTCATATAAAACTAGAGGCAAGATAGGGTCAACAACATTGATATCAACGGGCAAATCCTTAAAAGGTTTATGGTGTTGATCCTCCCTCCTCTTAGAAGAGTCAATATGAGAGGCAAAGTCTTTGCAAAAATCAATTAGAAGTTAGGAATCAAGACCAAACTTAGCACAAAAGGTATTGAAGTAATTTGTTTCCACATAGCTCTCAATGTAATCATGCTCATAATTTATAAAAGGTTCAATACCTTTATCAATCTCCCAATCTTCAGTGTTCTTCTGGATGCTTTCAATAAGATCCCACTTAGCTTCAGTGCTTTTGTTGGAGAATTCCCCACTAGAGGAGGCATCTAGCATGTCTTTATATTGATGAGAAAGCCTTGCATAAAATTTTGTAAGAATGATTTCCTTGGAGAGCCCATGATTGCGACAATTGAGCATTAGGGCCTTCAATCTCCCCCAATCTTGAGCGATGCTTTCTCCGTCACGAGACCAAAAGTTATAAATATAGTTCCTGTCTTGATGTATTTCATGAACAGGATAAAACTTTGCATAAAAGAGAGGCATAAGGTCTTGCCAATTTAGTAAATTAGAGTTATCAAGAAGCCTATACCAATCCAAAGCCTTATCTATTAATGATAGATAAAATATCTTTCTCATAAAAAAATCCATCGTTATACCTGCAAGCTTGAATAAGGAGCATAGTTGTGAAAGATATAACAAGTGTTCACATGCATGCCTATCTCCTGCATAACGATTAGCCAAGACACAAAATATAATACCAGTTGGTATTTTAAAGGGCACAATTTCAGTAGGTGGGGGAGGCTTCTCCACCACAATAACGTTGGGGCGTTTCCCCACAAGCAACAAACAAAGAGCGGAGTTGTCCATAGGGACAAAAAACGGAAACAGTAAAATAAAATCAGCACGTACAACGTAAAGGTTTCCTTACCAATTTCGCTTATCAATAGCGATACACACCTCGGCAACCCTGCCAGAAAATGGTCTTGGTGACCCACAAGTGTAGGGGATCTATCGTAGCGTTTTCGATAAGTAGGACTATCGAACCCAACGAGGAGCAGAAGGTACTGACAAGCGATCTTGAGCAAGGAATAACTACAAGTACTGAAAGGTAACTTTTTATGGGTTTTATAGTATAAGCAACAAGGAAATAAATGCAAGGAAAGTAAATGGTGCCGAGGTGCAAAAAGGGGCCCAATCCTTTTGAATACAAAGGATAAGCTGAGGGACTAAACTTATAAACACTAAGGCATTCTTGAGGACACACGGGAGAGATAGTCAAGTGCTTTCGCCATATTCTGTCTAGTACTATGTTTTGCATTGATAAGTGTTATGTGGGTGGATCTTAACTAGTGCACCATCTAGGCTAAGACAAGTACACTCTTATGATTAATCCCTCTTGCAAGAGTCTGCAAATACGAGAGATAAATTAAGTCAAAGCCTAACCATAGCAATAAGCTTTAGGATCCAATACTCCCTCATTTAAAATTATGCGAACTGGGGTTCAGGTTTCTGTCACTCCGGCAACCCACCATAAGCATTCTTTATACACGATGCATTCCCCTAGGTTCTTAAAAAGGTGAAGTGTTATGTAGTCGACATTCACATAACACCACTAGAAGAATAACACCATAACTTAAATATCAATCAACACATATTACTTCAACATCATATGACTACTAGCAACTAGACTTCTCCCATGTCCTCAAGAACTAAAGTAACTACTCACAAGACATAAAAGAGATCAGGATTAGAGGTGATGAAAATATGATGAACAATCTGGTCATAACAATAATTCTCCAACAAAACTCAATAGCAATCACCACAAAAGAGTAATCAACACTGGTAGAGTAGAGGGGATGAATAATGCAAGGTACAACTCTGATTGTAATGGTAAAGTAGGATGGGGTGAAGAAGGAGATGGTGTTGGTTTTGAGGGTGATGGTGAGGATGATCTCTATGATGCCCGTGATGATGGTGATGACGATCTTCCCCTTCAGGAGGAGTTCTCCATAGCGGAATCTGCCCGCCGAAAAGGTCTTTTCTTCTGTGCAGGTTTCCGCCCCGGAGCGGCGGCGGAACTCCGGAAAAACTTCTGTCTGTGTAAATTTTAGGTCAAGAGGATGATATAGGCCAAAGGAGAGCGCCGGAGGCAGGAACCACCACCCAGGCGGCCTCTGGGCGTGGCCTAGGGGTGGCCCGCACCAGCAGGTCGCGTGGGTGACCTAGGGCCCCCCTCCGGCCCTTGTTCACCCTGTCTTCGTGATCTATTCGGAAACTCCTTCCCTAAAAATTCAGCACAGTTGGAGATATTCTTATATGGTAACTCTTCGTGCTATTTTCTCCACTGAATCCTGTATCTGCTGTTACGGCACCGGAAAGTTGTAAACTGTGTAAAATAAGCAGAAACACTATCAGTACATCATCATAATGTGAAATATATCAATGAATAGAGACAAATTATGATACAAAATAGTGATGCATTTTTACCGTATCAATGCTGCAGGCGCGTCCGTGTGTTGTTGATCTCGAAATGGTCGATGACAAAAACAGAGAGAGTCGACAACTAATAATGGATGCAACTATTGAAAAATGGCAGCAATGGAGTGCCCATGCAAAGTGGATGATGTGCATGATGTGATGATGAATACGACAACGAAATAAATCACATGGTGATAATGGAATTAAACGGGAATCTTTTGGAGCGCCGGCCCTGGGCTGTTACAACTCTCCTCCACTAACAAGAGATCTCGCCCTGATATCGAAGAATGAAAAGAGGAAGAAAAAGAGCAAGAACAATAGGTAAAACTTTGTCGCTGCTTTGACAAATGACTGAAATCAATGAATCCTTAATGGTTGCAAAGATATGAAGAATGACATGAGGAACAACCAAGAATTCACAAGAAAATTTAGCAGCACTTCGGTAGGAAATAGAGGCAACACTTGATAAGATGAAAAGAACTTGAGAAGCGGATGAAACACTCCGGTTAAATGCACAAGCAAGGAAAGATCATGATCTTGATAAAACAAGGTAATGGAACGATGAGCAACATCACAAAACCTCCAGACCAAAATAATATAAACTAGATCATTGGAAGAGAAGAACACAGAAGAAAATGACAATTTCTACCACAATTGAAATTAGAAGCCTCCTTGAGAAGAGGGATTGAACGGAGTTGTTGGAAAATCAACAATGAAAAGAACAAGCTTGTTGTGGGCTTATGAAAACCATCTCAAAATATGAGGTGACACCTACCACTAAGTGAAACAAGGATTACTTGGGAGCAACAAGATATGCACAACTTCTTACACCAAGAGGATACATTGAGAACTTGGATCAACGATAATCACCATAATAGCAACAATCTTTAGAAAACGCTTTAAGTGACTTTTTATCCAAGATAACTTCAATGAAGAAATCATGGGTTGAAAATATCCCATGATCCAAGAATTGGTGGGTTTAAATATCCCATTGTGAGTCAAGAATGATGTAACACTGTTAGCAGATTCCTGGCAATGGCTAGAAAAATGTTGTTCTCGATTGCTCAACAATTAGAAATTGTCTTGCAATAGCCCACCAGCGCGTGGGATCGAGGCAGTTTTCGAGGGAAGAGTATTCAACCCAAATTTGTTGGTTCGCACGACGGGAAGTGAAATTATATTCTCAAGTATTAGCAGCTGAATGTGTCAGATTCAACCACACCTGAAAGATTAGTATCTGCAAGCAAAGTGTCAACAACAAAGTAGTATGATAACAACGGTGCAAGAAACGATCTGGTGACAAGGCAGACTATTCCTAACTGTCGTATCAATGGCGCCAGGAGTTTCCCGTGGATGGGAAATAGTCTTTTCCCGGCAACGGCCAGCGAAAAAGTATTGTAGCAGGTAGCAACAGTGTAACGAGTAGCAACAGTGGCAAGGAACAGTAGTAGCAAGTAGCAACAATAGCAAATAACAGCAGTAGCAAGTAGCAGCAGAGCAAAGCAAGTAACAGTAGCAGCAACAGTAGTAACAGCAGCAGAGCAAAACAAGTAACAACAGCAACAACAGTGGGACAAAATCATAGGCAATGGGTCGGTGATTCGTCTGGATGATATTCATCATGCAACAGTTATAACACGAAGAGATATGTCGCTAGCTCCCATTCGTCAACGTGATGTTGGCATGCATTCTGTGTGTCGTCATACATGCTTAGGGAAAAGAACTTGCATGCCATCTATTGTCCATCCCTCCCGTGGCAGCGGGGTCCAAAAGGAAACTATGGGATATTAAGGTTCTCCTTTTAATAACGAACCGGACCAACGCATTAGCACTTGGTGAACACATGAACTCCTCAAACTATGGTCATCACCGGGAGTGGTTTCGGTTATTGTCACTCCAGGGTTGCCGGGTCATAACACATAGTAGGTAACTACAACTTGCAAGATCGGATCTCAAACACACATACATTGGTGACAACATAATAATTTCAGATCTGAAATCATGGCACTCGGGCCCTAGTGACAAGCATTAAGCATGGCAAAGTAGTAGCAACATCAATCTCAGAACACAGTGGATACTAGGGATCAATCCCCGTCAAAACTAACTCCATTACATGATAGATCTCATCCTACTCATCACCGCCCAGTGAGCCTACGAATAGATTACTCACGAACGATGAAGAGCTTCATGGAATTGGAGAGGGAAGAAGGTTGATGATGACGATGGCGATGATTTCCCCTCTCCGGAGCCCAAAACGGACTCTAGATTTTCCCTCCTGATGAAGAACAGGATGTGGCGGCGCCTCCGTATCGCGAACGCGACGAAATCTTCTCTCTTAATTTTTTCTTGGACGAAAGTGAATTTATAGAGCTGAGTTTGGGGGCGTCAAAGCAACGTGGGCCCCACAAGCTTGCTAGCCGCCACCAGGGGGTTGCGGCTACACGGCTTGTGGCCCACTGGCCCATCCCCTCCGGTGGATCTTTGCGCAGGTATTTTTCATATTTTCCAAAAATATTCTCCGTAAATTTTCAGGACGTTCCGAGAACTTTCATTTCTGCACAAAAACAACACCAAGGCAATTCTGCTGAAAACAACGTCATTCCACGTTAGTTCCATTCAAATCATGCAAATTAGAGTCCAAAACAAGGGCAAAAGAGTTTGGAAAAGTAGATACGATGGAGACGTATCAACTCCCCCAAGCTTAAAACCTTGCTTGTCCTCAAGCAACTCGGTTGACAAACTGAAAGAGAAAGAAAAACTTTGACAAACTCTGTTTGATCTTGTTGTTGCAACTATGTCTAACTCATAACCAGAATTTCAGCAAGATCACAAGTTAACCACATAAGCAAGTGACACATAGGTCACACGGTAAACTAATATCAATGGCATAATCAGCTAACGAGCAAATAATAATGAGTTTCAAATACCAACAACTCAATCAAAACAAGCATGAAGCAATATGCATAGGTGGTATCTCGCTAGCTCTTTCTGAGACCGCAAAACATAAATGCAGAGCACTTTCAAAGATCAAGGGCTGACTAAACATTGTAATTCATAGCAACGAAGATCCAGTCATAGTCATACTCAATATCAATCAAAAGCAAAGCATAAAAATGACAGAGGTGCTCTCTAATTGGTGCTTATATAAGAAGAGGATGACTCAACAAGAAAATAAATAGACAGGCCCTTCGTAGAGGGAAGCATTGATTTGTAGAGGTGCCAGAGCTCAAGCTTTGAAAACAGAGATAATAATTTTGGGTGGCATGCTTTCATTGTCAACGCAATGACCAAGAGTTCTCAATATCTTCCATGCTATTCATGCTATAGGCAGTTCCCAAACAGAAAAGTAAAGTGTTAACACCCCCACCACCAATCAAGGACACTCCACGGCTAGCCGAATCCTCGGGTACTGTCGTGGTTTTGTCACGGCAGATGTCCTTGTGAAAGGACTTAGTACTGGAGCCATCGCACCTTGGTGGCGACTCAAAGGGGTTGAACAGGAGAGAGACGGCGATTTACCCAGGTTCGGCCCCTCGTGAGGAGGTAAAGGCCTACGTCCTGCTTTGAGTTGTATTGATGGAGTTTCGATTACAAGGAGGGCGTAACTCGCCAGACCTAGCACTCGATGATTTCTAACTTGTCCTCTTCTACCCTGGGACCCGCCTTTATATACAGGTCAAACCCCTAGGGTTTACAAGGGTACTTTCCTTTCTACAAATAGTGACCTCTACGGTCTCCAAGTCGCCATCTTCCAAAGCTTGGAGACCTTCCGGAAATCATAAACCGCCATACAACCTTCGGTCTTACTAGCCCATGGCCCGAACCACGCTCAGATGAATCGCCTGATTTGGTGACCCGACCCAACTAGGGCGGGTTATTAACAGGTAATATCCCCAACATTAGGCCCGAGATTGACTTGAATTTTCTTCACGCCAATATTTTCGCTGAGTTAAAGGCGATTCATTCTTCATCCTTCTCTATACGTCAGAAACTTTAACCCGCCATCTGTCATGGAAAAACTTAAATCGCCAAACCATTTCTCATTGGCATCTTCTTATCCCTTGAACTCCGGAAAAGACTGACGTAATCCTAACGGATCCTTGGGTATTGCTATCCCAAAATTTTCGGAGCGTCATTATAGCGAATCTTTTTATCCTTCGGCGGTTCCCGCTCACAGCGCCTCGATTCCAGCGCCTGCCCTGCTAAATAGGTGGGGGGTACAGGTCTGGCGCATTCCACCCACCAGTCTCATCAATATTATCCCCATTATCACACCGAGAAACCGTTATTGCCTTCCGAGAGCTCCGCCACCAACCGCAGTTCCTGTCGTCGCCCGAAAGCTTTGACGCTGCCCAAAGATCTTGTCGCCGTCAAGCACTTTACCGCGGCCGAGCTGCTCGCCGCCATCGACCATCTCACTGTCGTCGACCACCTCGCTGTTGCCACGCACTTCGTCGTCGCTGAAGATCTCCGCGCCCGACCAAGACTTTCGTGCTCCTCCAAAAGCCTTCGTCGCCGTCGACCACCTCCGGCCGAACCCATCAGGTTAGGTCACCGCTTACTTAAGAGCAGATCCCCATCCCTTTTCGAAGTTCATCACTGCCATGTTCTTGATGCCTTCTCGAAGATTTTTTACCTATCCTTGATTGTCTAGTATTGATGACGATGAGAAAACCAACGTCTGTAATACCTTCACTTATCCGCCCTCGATTTGCATGTTTAGAGTAATATCTCACCAAACCAACAACATTATCTCATCATGTTTGTAAGTTGCCGTATCTAGTCATTTTCCTCATGTATTTTCGGCTGTCCAGTAGATCCATAAATTACCGATCGTTGCATAAAAGTTGTTTGTAGTCTTCACACTTCACCATTTTGAACAAATGTCTCCGACGCTTTAAGACACAACTCTTGTGAGTAGCCAAACTTCATAAGTCGCCATAGCAATTCTAACTCGGATCTTTATATGGCGGGTCAAGATTTTTCCTCAGTCCGTGGACAAATTACTTGGCGAGTCAAACGAACTTACTTCACCTCTTACGATAGATGTTCAAGCGTGTAAATTCACCCGTACTTTACTCCCTTGTAGCATGGGCACCGTATTCAAAAGTGACTGGCTCCCTACCAAGGTCAATGACACCATACTAGAGGATTATGTGAAAACCGGAAATTTGGACCCTCAGGATGTTATCGGTTGGCGTACCGAGTTCGGAGAGGAAATCCCCAATCCCAAAGAAGGGGAGATAGTTGTTTTCGTCGAACACCTTGAGCGGGGTTTTAAGTCGCCCGGATCAAAGTTCCTTAGAGACGCCATGGCTTTCATGAACGTCCGCCTCCAGGATCTGGGGCCCAATTCGATAAGTAACCTATGCCAGTTCCAAGTGTTTTGTGAGGCTTACCTGCGGATGGAACCCTTAGTTCCCTTATTCTGGTACTTTTTCCACTTAAATCGCCAAACGGAATTTCATAATGGCCCCAGCCTGGAACTTGGTGGTGTAAATGTTCAGTGCCGCAGGGATAGCCCATTTCCCTCACTCGCCATGCCAAGCCATCCCAAAGGCTGGGGCGAGTCTTGGTTCTATTGTCAAGAGACCTCGCCTGCAGGTGAAAACAAGCTTCTGGGCTATAGGGAAGATCGCCTTCCAACGAATTTCAAGCTTCCGGACAAGCTCACCGAAGAGGAGGAATCAGATTTCGTCCCAGTATTGTCCAAGTTAAGATCTTTGACAAACAACGGCCTTACTGGGGTCGACTTGATCCGCTGCTGGGTCGAATGGCGCATCCTCCCTTTAAGTCGCCGGGACGGGTTAATGTGCGAATTTGACGGCACCTTAGATCATCCTCAATGTTACTTCCACACGGCTTTAACGGAAAATGATATTGTCACCATCATCAAGAAGCTGACTCGCGAGCCTGCGGGAAAATGCGGCTAAATCGGCCTCAAACCCTTCTGCAAGATTAATCCGGCGCCCAAGGTAAGCAACTTTAACACGCCTTTTGTCTTTACTCCTTATGTTTCATTCGAATTGTGGCCTTTTATAACATATGCCATTCCAGAAAGGTGATAAATTTTGGTCCAAGAAGCCCAAAAAGCCAGCCATGAAGCAAGCTAAGCCGCCCCCAAAGAAGAAAACCAAGTGCAAGGGCAAAGTTGCTGTGGCCGAGCCATCCGAAGCCGATGAATCTCAAGTCGGCGACGCACCTTCAGAGGTAAAAACCTATCTTCTTTTCACTCGCCATCCACTACTGTGAACTTTGTATTTATGTCTCTGCCTCTCTTGAACAGAATGAAGACAACGAAAGCCAGGAGGATTCCGTAGAGGTAACTTCTGTTTCCTCCGATTCATCTCCTTCTCCACCTAAGCCGGCCAGGCAAATTTATTGGGAAGTTCCCTTCTCACATCCAAATGCTTGTTTGGACCCAAATTTTCTTCTGAAGAAAGCACAATATACTTCAAATCGGAAGACCCGAAGTCATTCCGGTGATTTGGTGTCAGGCTTACCAACAAAGAACAAAAGAATGCCAAATGAGGTACCCATGAACAACACTTCTTCATGTTTTCTTTGGATCGCATATGTAACCCGCTTATATTTTTTACGTACAATTCTTGCAGAATTCTCCTCCTACATCTAGCGACTCAGTAATGTCGACACTTCCGCCAATGATCCGTGTCCCTGGGTAAGTCCTTTTGATAATTTTACTTTGACTCTGAGGGTGATAAATTTTCAGTCCTTTAACGCGCCTCTTCCCTTTTTCAGGGCACAGGCGAAGAAGAGGAAAACCAGCGGGACAACTCCTATCATAATCTCAGAGCCCATCAAAGATCCAGCGCTGATCCAACATAACCCGGACCAAGACAAACCTGAGGATCAAATGGATCTTCCTAGCTCGCCCAAGGAAATAATGGATGCCCCCAAGCCGCCAAGTCCATTGACAACAGCAGAAGACCCGGACGCTGTAATTATCACTGGTACCAGCTTCTTTAAACCGGCCACAGTGGTTTTGTCAAAGCATGTGCCATCATCCTCTCTAGCCGTTCCTGAGTCTGGACTCTCCAAGGCTAAGCTTTCTGAATATGAACATCTGGAATTCAAAGAACTTTGCTCTGGTTTTGCAAGTCGCCTAGAGGCGAGTTATGAGATGGAGAAAAGCCTGCTTCAGATGCTAAAAAATAAACATGAGGTAAGCTTTGTTATATACTATATTATCCCCATTAACCCCCAAGGGTCGGGTCATCAGTAAAAAGATGAGCCGAGTCTTGATCACTTAGAAAAACTTTCAACCAGTAACCCCCAAGGGCCGGGTCATGAGTAAAAAGATGAGCCGGGTCTTGATTACTTAGAAAAACTTTCGACCAGTAACCCCCAAGGGCCGGGTCATCAGTAAAAAGATGAGCCGGGTCTTGATTACTTAGAAAAACTTTCGACCAGTAACCCCCAAGGGCCGGGTCATCAGTAAAAGGATGAGCCGGGTCTTGATCACTTAGAAAAACTTTCGACCAGTAACCCCCAAGGGCCGGGTCATCAGTAAAAAGATGAGCCGGGTCTTGATCACTTAGAAAAACTTTCCACCAGTAACCCCCAAGGGCCGGGTCGTCAGTAAAAAGATGAGCCGGGTCTTGATTACTTAGAAAAACTTTCGACCAGTAACCCCCAAGGACCGGGTCATCAGTAAAAAGATGAGCCGGGTCTTGATCAGTTAGAAAAACTTTCGACCAGTAACCCCCAAGGGCCGGGTCATTAGTAAAAACATGAGCCGGGTCTTGATGCTGTATAATTTTGTCTGAAAAAAATTATACATTAGCCCCCAAGTGTCAGGGATATTGCTTGCAATAGTTCTGAGACTTGCCCCTTATCATGTACTTCAATAGGAAACTCTTATCCGGACTGAATCAGCACTTGGCAATTTGAAGAAAAACTTATCTGATCAGCAGGATGCCCGAACCAAATCGGAGGAGAAGTATCAACTGGTCTTAGCTGAGATGGAAAAACTAAAAGCCGATTTAAAAAGGGCTCAAGCTGACCAAGATGCTGCAACAAAATGAGCAGAGAAAGATGAAGCCAAGCTAGCTACTGTGCAACAAGAGCTGTCCGGTTTGAAACGTCATATCTCAAACATGGCGCAAGTCGTCTTTGGTAAAATACTCAAACCTTTGATCTTTTTTAAACAAATAACTCTTATCTTGAGTCACTGATTATCATTACCCCTTGTACAGGTCCGAGAGCCGCCAACCTTCAGGATGATTGCGTGCTGATGCTGAAGGCGATTTACACGCTGACAGAGCAGCTGCATACCGGCAGTGTACTAACTGTGAAAGCAGTGATGGGCGCCAAGGAGCCTATAACTTCCATAAAGAAGATGCTTGGCTGCCTATCCACGCTTCCTCCCCAGATTGGCGAGTTGACGCGGTCAGCCGCCCGGAAGGAGTGCTGACGACATTAAGTCACTGCTTAGCGTATGCTCCAGAGATCAACCCGGAAGAAGTAGCGGCGGGCTTTCCTCAACTCAAGGATGACGGGTCAGAATTCGCCGAAGAGGACTACCAGCGTGTCGTCAAGGACTCCCGGCTGGCACGACTCAACTTGCTGCAAGTCTGGACTTATCAAAGTATCAGGCTGCTTATGATTGTAAGAACAAGAAGGTCAACCCGCCAACCTTTGTGATGACCAGCTTAACTCCACCGGCGACCCAAGAACCCTTTTGACTTGGACGCAGATCTTTCATCAATCCTTACCGATGAAGATCACTTTGCAGCTCTGGCCAAGTGTAACTGGGTACTGGGCGACTTGCAAATTGAGGTTGGCCAAAGCTCGCAGCAAAACGATCCAAGGGCGTCAGCAGAATAAACTTCATTGATTTGGCCTTAAGAGCCATGTAATAGGTCTCCTTTAGGAATCGGTACTGCTTCTGTGATACCTTCGAAAAGAATCCTGTTGGGGCATAGTTTATGCCTAAGTAATTTTGGTGATTGATGACAGTACCGTACAGGACTAACCGTGTGTGTTAAGGTTTCAGATAGCACACGTCAACGGCACAAGACGACACGTCTCCTCTCTCATGGAACGGAAGCACGGCGCTCTCTACGATTCTCTTTATTTGAGTCATAGGAAAGCCGTACTATTAAGAGGGGATCCATAGTGGAAAGGTTTGGGTGGAATCTATCTATACACACGCACACTTCACATTCTCCCTTTCCTTTATCTTTGGAGCGGCCCTCGCCTATTTGTTTTGAGCATATCTGCAAAATGGTCCCCAGCGGTAGTACCGCTGGTTCCAGCGGTAGTACTGCTGGACTGCTAGCGGTAGTACCGCTGCAGCCAGCGGTAGTACCGCTAGCTGGCAGTCGTACCGCGCCTGGTCAGTGGTAGTACCGCTCCAGGTGCTTTGTTCCACCTACCTAGCGGTAGTTCGTGGACGGACCCTTTTGCGAAGATTTTCCCGGCGGTACTAGTGTTTGTGCACTACCAAGGGGCCAGCGGTAGTACCGCTGGTGTCAGCGGTAGTACCGCTGGAGGCCCAGCAGTAGTACCGCTGCATCCAGCGGTAGTACCACCAGGCAGCGGTAGTACCGCTCCCGTTCAGCGGTAGTACCGCTGGAGCTCGGGCAGAGAGTGGGAAAACGGTCTGAATTCCCCCCCCCCCCACTATATAAAGGGTTCTTCTAGCTGAGGAAACCTATCTCTTACCTCTCTAAGCTCCATTGTTGCTCCCCAAGCTCAAAAGTGCCCGATCTCTCTCCCTAGCCAATCAAACTTGTTGATTCTTTAGGGATTGGTTGAGAAGGCCTAGATCCACACTTGCACCAAGAGAAAAGTTGGTTCCCCCACCAATCCCTTGCGGATCTTGTTGCTCTTGGGTGTTTGAGCATCCTAGACGGTTGAGGTCACCTCGAAGCCATATTCCATTGTGGTGAAGCTTCGTGGTTTAGTTGGGAGCCTCCAAGCTTTGTGTGGAGTTGCCCCAGCCTTGTTTGTAAAGGTTCGGTCGCCGCCTTCAAGGGCACCTATAGTGGAATCACGGTACCTTGCATCGTGCGAGGGTGTGAGGAGAATACGGTGGCCTTAGTGGCTTTTGGGGGAGCATTGTGCCTCCACACCGCTCCAACGGAGACGTACTTCCTGTCAAAGGGAAGGAACTTCGGTAACACATCCTCGTCTCCATCGGTTCCACTTGTGGTTATCTCTATCCTTTACTTTGTATTTGCTTATGCTTGTGACTATATCTTACTTGTCTTAATAGCTCTCGTTGTTAGCTTCTATAGGGTTCACCTCATTGTCATATTATTTGCGAACCCGTATAGTATTTACCTTAACTTGCTAAGATTAATTAAAAAGTGGTCGTTGCCCATTCACCCCCCCCCCCCTCTAGCCAACCATATCGATCCTTCCAATTGGTATCAGAGCCACGTCTCTTTATTAAGGGTTTAACCACCCGAAGAGTATGGAAGGCGGAGAGGAAGTTAACCGTGGGCAACCCGAGGACATGGACTTGACTTCGGTCACAAGGGACGACTTTAATACGGCTATGGCAGCCCTCAAGACGTCCTTGACGAGCGAAGTCAAAACCATGCTTAAAGAATTAATTGATGGTCTTGAAAGTTCACCCGAACCGGCTTTAGTGGTTAAACCCACCATTTCCGATTCGGAGGCCAACTCCTCTAAGGAAGCGGCTAAAGGTATGTGACCTGCTTCACCTCACGAAAAGGATGGGACTGGAACATATGCCTCAGTTCCACCTCCCCTGGGATATGGAGGACCCGTTCTCGCACCTCGTCTTAATCCTGTTGGTCCTCCTCCTAAACTTGTGAAAGGTGACTTTGCTAACTGGGTATTTTCTATTAAGTCTCATTTGAATCACAGCTCAACAAACTTGTGGAGAATTATCGAGCAAGGATATTATCCCCATGACCCAAGCAACCTCACTCCAAGAGAAGATGCAGACAATCAATATAATCACTCTGCGTTGTTTATTCTCCAGTCTGCTGTGCCACCTGAAGATCTTCCCCACTTACGTCCCTTCACATTGGCCAAGGATTGTTGGGAGCATATTATGGTGTTGTACAAGGGAATCTCAAGTATTCAACGATCCAACTATGAAGTGATACTTGATAAGGCCGATGAGTTTGTGATGAAGGAAGACGAGGACCCTCGTGATCTCTATCGGAGGGTGACTGCTATTGCTGTGGCACTAAAGGATCATGGGAGTAAGGATGTGGATGATACATGGGTCAAGCGCAAGTTTCTCAAAGCCATCATGCCTTTCAATAAAGCCATGTCATCTGTCATTCGTCAGCGGCCAGACTTCCACTCCTTGTCTTCCAGTGAAGTGTTGGATGAGTTCATTGCAATGTCAATCATGAACGAAACAGCCGACAATGCACTTGCTCGTGTTCGATCAAAGACAACTTCGGCCACCTTGCGTTGAAAGCAAGAGCAATCCTTGAAGAAGAAGAATAAGATGAGGAAGAGGAGAGCTGCCCTGAAGACACAAAGTATGCTTATCATGAGCACATGGCTCTTGCATCAAGGCAATTCTGGGGAAATAAAAGGAACTCAAGACCCAACTTCACCAAGAACAACTCGAGTGGATTCAAACCCAAACAACGAGTAAGGACATGTTATAACTGTGGCAACGTGAGTCACTTCGTGGCAGAATGTCCCTATGAGAAAAGGGAAGACAACGGAGGCAAGCTCATTCGCAAAGACAAAACCAAATCATTTCCTATCAAGAACAACTTTGTGAAGAAACCTCACCCAAAAGGGATGGTGGCCCTGGAGGAGTATCCTTCCGATGATGATGGTGATGATGATGATACAGTGGCAACGGCGACTGTTGCTATTGCCACTACCTCTTCCCAGAAAGTGTCTCTCTTCAACGCCCCCAACGAGAACCACATCACCAAGTGCCTCATGGCAAAAGGTACCAATCAGGTAACTCCCATCATTAAGACCAACAATGCTTCTGCTCCTTCATTGTTAAATTGTGTTGAAGATAGTGATGTTGGAGAACTTAATGAGCATGATCTTGATAAGTTTTCGTGCACTATTAAGGGAGAACCCAAGAAGCACTTTGTTGCTCTCTTGGAACAACTGGGTGAGGCCACTGACCTCATTGAGTCTCATGAGGAGACCATCTCCGAGCTTCAGGGACATAGTCGTGACTATGCCGATGAAATTGCCGAATTATCTAGTGCTCTAGAAGAAGAGTGCACTCTTTGTTTGGCTCTTGAGGAGTCATATAACGATGACTGCGCTAAAATGCAAAAGAAACTAGATCATGATGTTGTTCTTACTCGCATGCTTAAATCTGAAAAGTATGCTCCTGAGGTTGGCCGTGACAGACTCAAAGAAGAGTTTGACATACTTGACAAGGCCCACAAAGCCTTGAAAGGTGTTCATTTCTCTCTGAAAGAGTCTCATTATCAACTCCAAGCAAAGCTTACCAAGGAGATCTCTACTTGTCCTCCCTTTGTGTTAATTGATAATACTTGTGCAACTAACCCCTGTTGTGAGCATGTTCATCTTGTGGAGGAAAATGCCAAGTTAAAGGAGAAACTTGAGAAGGGCCTTGTGGCATGCAGACAAGGTGAGAAGAGTCTGAAAGATCTCTTGAGCACTCAAAAGGGTGTTGTAGGAAAGGAAGGACTTGGACTTACCTCCAAGTCAAAAGGTAAAAGGAAGAACAAGAACAAACGATCTCTCACCCTCATGGACATCTTTGTCAAAGATGGTGAGGGGACTCAGAAGGTGAACAGGAACAAGGTGGACTATGGGAACCCCAAGAAGGGCAAAACCGTTCCTACTAACACAGCCGGCAAACTCAACTCTTCTTATGTTTTCTGTTGTGCTAGTGATGGGCATGTTTATGCCAGATTTGTTGGTTCCTACGATGAAGATATTGAATGGGCTATCTGGGTTCCTAAGACCCTTGTCTCTAACATGAAAGGACCCATTAAAAAATGGGTACCTAAAACCAAGCCTTGATCTATTGCAGGAGTTTGCTTCCGGTGGGGTGTCATGGTTGCTCGATAGTGGAGCAACAAATCATATGACCGGAAGTAAGGACTTAGTGGTGGATGTGCATCCTTCTCCATCTATACCCACCCATGTCCAATTCGCCGATGCATCCTCATCAAAGGTATTGGGATTTGGTAAGGTGGTCGTCTCTCAAGATTTATCTATTAAGAAGGTCATGCTTGTTGAGTCACTTGCCTACAATTTACTTTCGGTTCGTCAACTTGCGATCATGGGTTTTTCCACATTCTTTAATATTGACACCATGGTCCTCCTAAGGAGAAAGACTCTTAAAGTAGCCTATGTTGGACATGTCGAAAATGGTCTCTTGTGGTGAACTTCTCAAAGCGACCCACTAAGACTACGACATGTCTAATGGCTAAAGTTGACGTGGGCTCGCTTTGGCATCGCCATTTAGCTCATGTCAATATGAGATCTTTGCAAAGTCATCTGACAGGGGACCATGTTCGTGGACTAACAAATGTGAGCTTTGCTAAAGATCGTGTTTGCAGTGCTTGCATTGAAGGAAAGATTCATGAAACTGCTCATCGTCCAACGACTCTTATCTACACTAAGAGGCCATTGGAACTTCTCCATATGGATCTGTTTGGTCCTCCAACATTTGATAGTCTTGGAGGCAGAAAATATTGCTTAGTGATTGTTGACGACTACTCAAGATATACCTGGGTATATTTCTTTAAAAGGAAGAGTGAAACTCAACAAACGGTCATCAACTTTGCTAATGAAGCGCAACGTCAACATGAAGCAAAGATCTTGATGATTAGGAGTGACAATGGCACCGAGTTCAAGAACTACACCCTAGATGAGTTTCTAGGTGATGAGGGAATAAAGAACCAATATTCTGCACCATATACCCCTCAGCAAAACGGCATGGCCGAAAGGAAGAACCGGACCTTGATAGACTCTGCAAGAACAATGATGGCAGAATTCAAATCTCCATACAACTTCTGGGCAGAGGCCATCAACACAGCATGTCATGCGTCCAATCGGCTCTACATCCGCAAAGGCTTGAACAAGACTCCGTATGAGATTCTAGCTGGAAACAAACCCAATCTCAAGTACTTCCGCGTATTCGGTTGTAAGTGTTTCATTCTCAAAAAGGGACCTCGGTTAGCTAAATTTGATTCTAGAGCACATGAGGGTATCTTTGTTGGTTATGCTACAAACTCTCATGCTTACCGTGTCCTCAACAAGTCCACCAGACTAATTGAGGAGACGTGTAACGTAGAGTTTGATGAAAATAATGGCTCCCAAGTGGAGCAAAGTAGTCTTTGTGATATAGGTGATGAAATTCCTCCCGAAGCCATAAGAAGAATGGGGATTGGTCAAATAATCCCCATTGAGGAACCCCTTGTGGCCGAAGGAGAAGGACAATGCTCTACTCAAGTGGAGCCATCACCCCCACAAGCCCCACACGCTTCCGATGAACAAAGAGAAGACTCTCAACAAGTTGATCAAGCTCTTGGTCAAGATCAATTGCCTAACAATGCTGATGTGCCTCATGATATTCAAGCACTACCCCAAGACCCCGAACCTACTCATGATCAAGATCAAGTGCAACCCCGAGATCCAGAACAAGTAGAAGCACAAGATCAAGATCAAGAGCAACCACTAATACAAGATTAAACTAGTGAACCTGCTCAAGTCGAAGGACAAGATGATCAGGAGACTGTCTCACAATTCCCGTCTGGAGCTCCAACAACCGGCTCAAGACGCAAGGGCAAACAAAAGAAACAAGTCGATGCTCCCCCGTTATCTAATGAAGAACTCTTGGAGCGTCGAGCAGCCAAGAATGCGAACAAGCTGAGAGTCAAGTCACATCTTATGAAGAATCTTCTTGGCAGTTTAAAAAGGGGAGTATCCACCCGTCAACAGCTTTGGAATTATTGTGAGCATCACGCGTTTGTCTCGTATTGTGAACCTCAACAGGTACAGGAAGCGTTCGATGATGAGGATTGGCTTATGGCCATGCACGAAGAACTTAACAACTTCGAGCGCAACCAAGTCTGGGATTTTGTGCCTCGGCCAACGGAGGAACATAATGTCATCGGGACCAAATGGATATTCAAGAACAAGCAAGATGCAAATGGAATTGTGATTCGAAACAAGGCAAGATTGGTGGCTCAAGGCTACTCCCAAGTAGAGGGTATCGACTAGGTGAAACATTTGCCCCTGTTGCTCGTCTAGAATCTATTCGCATGTTACTTGCATTTGCTTCTCATCATAACTTCAAATTACAACAAATGGATGTGAAAACTGCATTTCTTAATGGTCCTTTGAATGAGTTGGTCTATGTCAATCAACCCCCGGGATTCGAACATCCCAAGCTCCCCAATCATGTGTACAAACTCAATAAGGCACTCTATGGCCTTAAACAAGCCCCACGCGCGTGGTATGAGTATCTTACTGAGTTGTTACAAGATCGTGGGTTTGAAATTGGGAAGATTGATCCCACTCTTTTTACTAAGAGGGTTAAAGGGGATTTGTTCATATGCCAACTATATGTTGATGATATTATCTTTGGCTCTCCTAACATTTCATTCAATGAAGAATTTGCTGCACTAATGACTGAGAAGTTTGAGATGTCCATGATGGGAGAGTTGAAGTTCTTCCTCGGGTTCGAGATTAGACAAGGTCTAGAAGGGACATTCATCAAACAAGCCAAGTACACTCAAGACATGCTCAAACGGTTCGAGCTCGAAGATGTCAAACCGGTCAAGTTCCCCATGCCAACCAGATGCAATCTTGACAGTGATCCCAATGGTAAAGCAGTGGATCAAAAGGTATACCGCTCCATGATTGGATCCCTCCTTTACCTCTGTGCATCTAGACCGGATATTATGTTGAGTGTAGGGATATGTGCACGGTTTCAATCCGCACCAAAAGAAAGTCATTACATGGCTGTCAAACAAATCTTTCGATATTTAGCTCATACCCCAAACTTTGGCCTCTGGTATCCCAAAGGAGCAAACTTCAATCTAGTTGGCTATTCTGACTCAGATTGGGCTGGAGATTGTGTGGAGAGGAAGTCAACGTTTGGAGGATGCCAATTCCTTGGTCTCTCTTTGGTAAGTTGGTCTTCAAAGAAGCAGAACTGCGTCTCCTTATCATCCACCGAAGCTGAGTATGTGGCAGCTGCAAGTTGTTGTGCACAATTGCTATGGATGAGGCAAACTTTAAAGGATTATGGTGTCACTTGTGACAAAGTGCCTCTTCTATGTGACAATCAAAGCGCCATCAAGATTTCCTCAACCCAGTGCAACATAGCAAAACCAAACATATTGATATTCGTCATCACTTCATTCGTGAACATATCAAGCTAGGTGATATTGAGGTTCACTTCATCCACACTGAAGAGCAACTTGCAGATATTTTCACTAAGCCTCTAGATGAAGCAAGGTTCCGGGAGTTAAGGCATGAGCTAAATATCATTGATTCTAGTAATGTGGATTGAAACTAGGCATATTGCACCTCTCTTTGCATTCCATCTTGGCCTAGATTTAGGCATGGACATAGGGGGAGTGTTGTTCTCTCAATGAACTTTCCCTCCCCCCATTATGCGTAAATCAATCTAGTCTTTCACTTTAGCCATTGTCAAATGGCACTTGTGCTTCAAAGACGAGCATTGTTCATGAACCCAAGGATAATTCTTCGCGGTGTCATACCATTGTCTCAAACATAGGTGGCCTCGGCCACCGCCCCCTCCATCCTTTCTTGCGTATAGAAGAAAGGATATACAATGACAAGTCAGTACATTTTCTTGGATGCCATCTCTTTTTACTCACTTGTCATGTGCCCAAGTTCATCCTTTTTCCTTAGCCGTGTTGCAACATTTACAGGGGTACTACCGCCAGGGTAGCGGTACTACCGCCAGGACCCCAGCGGTACTACCGCCAGGGGTAGCGGTACTACCGCCAGGACCCCAGCGGTACTACCGCCAGGTATGGCGGTACTACCGCCAGGATTCAAAATCTAACACGACCGGCTAGAAAATTTCTAGGGTTTCAAGGGGGAGCGGTACTACCGCCAGGGGGAGCGGTACTACCGCCAGGACCCCAGCGGTACTACCGCTGCACCCCAGCGGTACTACCACTAGCCTAGCGGTACTACCGCTGGCCCGTACCCCTTGGGCTATATAAAGGGAGGGGGAGCCCGATTTTCTCATCTGTTTCTTCTTCCTCGCGGCTCCTCCCTCCCCTAGCCCAAAAACTCCCTGGTTGGATCTCACTTCGTGGAGCTCCTTCTCCCCGTTGGTTTGTAAGGGTTGCTTCATCTCTTCCTCCTCCTCCAAGAGCCATGAATCCCGGTAAAGCTCCTCCCTTCTTCTATTTGGTTGTTGTTCGTGTTCTAGTGTTAGCAGCATTGGGGATTGGATCCATATCTTTGATCTTATGGCTAGTTCTTGTATGGCATGAAGGAGATATTTGAGGGGAGTATAGGTCCTATGGTTTGTTGTTGATTTTGTTGCCATGCCCTAGGATTTACTCGTTTTCGATCTAGCACTTGAACTGTTTGGATTAGATCTAAAACTTGCTTTCTCTTGCCTAGGCATGTACTTATTTCGGTGTTACTAAGTGTTCCTCGTGTCAGTAGGGCTGGGGTGTAAGTCTTAGTGTTCATATTCAGCCCATGCCCTCGTAAACGATTCTTATATGTCAGATCTGAAAGTCAAACCCCCAGCAGTACTACCGCCAGGGGTAGCGGTACTACCGCTATGACCCCCAGCGGTACTACCGCTAGGGGTAGCGGTAGGGTAGCGGTACTACCGCTAGGCCCCAGCGGTACTACCGCCAGGGTGGCGGTACTACCGCCATGGGCATTCACTATGTATTTTCTGTGTTTTTGCTTAGCAACGAGTGTTTACTTGTTTTGCGTTTTCAATATTCATTGCCTTGACTCTTCTTGTCGCCTCTTTTTCGTTATGTGTTCTGTGTCACAGGTGACTCTTCTCGCCGTTCGAACCCCCCACGGGACACGCAGTCCAAACAGTATCGCAACCTAGAGGCGCCCGAGGGGTCTGCCACCTCAGGTCTGCCACCAAAGAAGAAGTCCTTCAAGAAGGTCGCCCACAAGGATAAGAAGGTCAATGTCCGCACAATGTCCCCCAAGGACTTTCTGCAGTTTCGCACCAAGAACCACTATCTCAACGAGAGGGATGTGATCAAGGATGTTGACCATGTCTGGGCAAGGGACCAGTGCAGGATCTACCGTGATGTTATAGCTCATTTCAAGAAGAACTATGTCTCTGTTCAGTGGATTGACCTGGCACATCTTCAGAGGAACATGGACTATTTTGGTGATTCCCTCTCTCTGGTTGACAAATTGGGCATCAAGACATCATCACCTTCAAGACGGATTTTGATCCCACTGCAGTTGCTCAGTTTTATGTCACAGTCCATTTCTCTCCTGATGCAGAGCGTTCCATGGTGTGGATGACTGGATCAAAGAAGCTGACCGGTACCTGGCAGGAGTTCATGCAATTCCTTCACATTGACTTCCAGGGTGCTCACACTCCTCTTGGGCTGCGTCCTCATGCTGCAGCCCCCGCCGATAGGGCTCCCGCAAAGGACAGACTGCAGAAACTGTATCTGAGGAAGGGGGTGCTTCCCAAGCACCTGGACATCATGCATCGGATCTTTCGCAACACCCTCTTCCCTCGCAGTGGTAACTTCGATGAAGTCCATGGCTCCTTGGCTGAGATGCTGCTGCTTTGTGAGGAGGCTATGTCTCAGGAGTCTGCTCAGCTGGATATTTCTGATGTGATGTTCACGGAGCTCTGGAACTGCATCATCATGAGTAAGGTTCCCATCTACGGGCCTTACCTGTTTGCATACATTCGCCATAAGTGGCAAGAGGCTTTTCCAGAGGAGCTGCTCTACGCTCAGTCTGATTACATTGTGCACGACCCGATCAGACTTCGCGTCAAGGACAAGTGGGCCAACCCATCTACTTCCTCTCAGCACATGGATACTGATACAGAGACTACTGCTGACAGAGGAACCGCCTCTCAGTCCCGCTCGTCTGCCATGCCATCTTGGGCTATCAAACTGCAGGACAAGATGAAGACACTTTTCTGTATGTAGGCCAAGGGTCAGTACCAGACACACGTGGCTCAGAAGTAGAGCCGCCAGAGGCATAAGCGTGTTCTCAGGACCCTGGATGTGGACATCTCCAGCAGCTCAGAGGACGACATCACTCCTGAGGCTACTTGGATGCAGGCTCAAGGGTACCAGTGGTCTGGCGATGAGGCGGAAGAGGAGGAGCAGACCGACCAGGAGGGGACACACGAGTCTGGTGATGCTGAAGACGAGGAGTAGTCACCTGTGGCATTAGGTGTGCCCCTTTTTGGTGTCTTGTGCCAAAGGGGGAAAGAGTCTAGGATTTGCTTTCATATTCGAACTTTGCATTGCTTTGCTTTATTTCGTGTGGTTCGTTTCGAACTTGGTTTGCTTCTAGTTTGCTATCTTTTGTGAGACATGAACTTATGTGAGATTTATTTCCATCATATGCTGTGAGTCATATGCCCCGTATTGTCATATATCTCTATCTTTTTGTTCTCATATTATTCTCTGTGCAAATCCGGTATTGTCATCAATCCATCAAAAAGGGGGAGATTGTTGGGGCATAGTTTATGCCTAAGTAATTTTGGTGATTGATGACAGTACCGTACAGGACTAACCGTGTGTGTTAAGGTTTTAGATAGCACACGTCAACGGCACAAGACGACACGTCTCCTCTCTCATGGAACGGAAGCACGGCGCTCTCTACGATTCTCTTTATTTGAGTCATAGGAAAGCCGTACTATTAAGAGGGGATCCATAGTGGAAAGGTTTGGGTGGAATCTATCTTTACACACGCACACTTCACATTCTCCCTTTCCTTTATCTTTGGAGCGGCCATCGCCTATTTGTTTTGAGCATATCTGCAAAATGGTCCCCAGCGGTAGTACCGTTGGTTCCAGCGGTAGTACCGCTGGACTGCTAGCGGTAGTACCGGTGCAGCCCGCGGTAGTACCGCTAGCTGGCGGTAGTACCACCCCTGGTCAGCGGTAGTACCGCTCCAGGTGCTTTGTTCCACCTACCTAGCGGTAGTTCGTGGACGGACCCTTTTGCGAAGACTTTCCCGACGGTAGTAGTGTTTTTGCACTACCAAGGGGCCAGCGGTAGTACCGCTGGAGGCCGAGCGGTAGTACCGCTGCATCCAGCGGTAGTACCGCCAGGCAGCGGTAGTACCGCTCCCGTTCAGCGGTAGTACCGCTGGAGCTCGGGCAGAGAGTGGGAAAACGGTCTGAATTTTCCCCCCACTATATAAAGGGTTCTTCTAGCTGAGGAACCCTATCTCTTACCTCTCTAAGCTCCATTGTTGCTCCCCAAGCTCAAAAGTGCCCGATCTCTCTCCCTAGCCAATCAAACTTGTTGATTCTTTAGGGATTTGTTGAGAAGGCCTAGATCCACACTTCCACCAAGAGAAAAGTTGATTCCCCCACCAATCCCTTGCGTATCTTGTTACTCTTGGGTGTTTGAGCATCCTAGACGGTTGAGATCACCTCGAAGCTATATTCCATTGTGGTGAAGCTTCGTGGTTTAGTTGGGAGCCTCCAAGCTTTGTGTGGAGTTGCCCCAACCTTGTTTGTAAAGGTTCGGTCGCCGCCTTCAAGGGCACCTATAGTGGAGTCATGGTACCTTGCATCGTGCGAGGGCGTGAGGAGAATACGGTGGCCTTAGTGGCTTTTTGGGGAGCATTGTGCCTCCACACCGATCCAACGGAGACGTACTTCCTGTCAAAGGGAAGGAACTTCGGTAACACATCCTCGTCTCCATCGGTTCCACTTGTGGTTATCTCTATCCTTTACTTTGTATTTGCTTATGCTTGTGACTATATCTTACTTGTCTTAATAGCTCTCGTTGTTAGCTTCTATAGGGTTCACCTCATTGTCATATTATTTGTGAACCCGTATAGTGTTTACCTTAACTTGCTAAGATTAATTAAAAAGTGGTCGTTGTCTATTCACCCCCCCCCTCTAGCCAACCATATCGATCCTTTAAAATCCTTATGTCGCCCTTAAGGCGATTTGAAATACTGGATCCGCCGTTTGAAAATTCTTTATAATGCTTAATCCGCCATGGATAAAGTGATTTTGATCATCAACCTGTTCCATGCTTGAAAAACATATGTGAAATCATCTTAATGCATAATAAGTGATAACAAATATTTCAAGATGAATCAGAAAAAAGTTTGGAAAACCTTGTGGCAGTGCCAGGAAGGTAAATAAAAAATAGCAATTTCGTCGGCTCATAAGGTCGCGACAGGATGGGGTGAGTCAGAAAACTCAAGCGCCACCCTAGATGATGGTTTCGTCGGCCCATTAGGTCGCGACACGATGGGGCGAGTCAGAAAGCTCAAGTGCGCACCCTAGATGATTTCGTCGGCTCATAAGGTCGCGACAGGATGGGCGAGTCAAAAAGCTCAAGCACGCACCCTAAATGATGGTTTCATCGGCTCATAAGGTCGCGACAGGATGAGGCGAGTCAAAAATCTCAAGCGCGCACCCTAAATGATGGTTTCGTCGGCTCATAAGGTCGCGACAGGATGGGGTGAGTCAGAAAGCTCAAGCGCGCACCCTAAATGATGGTTTCGTCGGCTCATAAGGTCGCGACAGGATGGGGCGAGTCAGAAAGCTCAAGCGCTCACCCTAGATGATTTCGTCGGCTCATAAGGTCGCGGCAGGATGGGGCGAGTCAGAACGCTCAAGCGCGCACCCTAAATGATGGTTTCGTCGGCTCATAAGGTCGCGACAGGATGGGGCGAGTCAAAAAGCTCAAGCGCGCACCCTAGATGATTTCATCGGCTCATAAGGCCGCGACAGGATGGGGCGAGTCAGAAAGCTCAAGCGCGCACCCTAAATGATGGTTTCATTGGCTCATAAGGTCGCGACAGGATGGGGCGAGTCAGAAAGCTCAAGCGCCACCCTAGATCATAATGATTTCGTCGGCTCATAAGGTCGCGACAGGATGACAAAATTGGTCTCAATGAGGAAGCCCCCATGTCGGGAAGCATTTTAATTTTATTACTTCATAATGAAACTGAAAAACTTACAAAATGCAGAGCTTAAAAGCTCAAGTGTAATAAGGCCGCAAGTGGGCAGTCTTCCAGGGGCGAGTTGACTCAGCCTCCGTGGTTGGCCGGTTAGGCCGGAGATCCACCACATAATAAGATCCGCTGCGAAGATTTTTGCTGACGACGAACAGTCCTTCCCATGGCGGTGACAACTTATGCATGCCAGCACGATCTTGTATCAACCGAAGAACTAAATCGCCTTCCTGAAAGGTCCGGCTCTTAACCCGGCGGTTGTGATAACGCCGTAGATCCTGCTGATAGATGGCCGAACGGGCCGTAGCCAAGTCGCGTGCCTCCTCTAAGGCGTCCAAGGAGTCTTGACGCACCAGTTCGTTGTCTTGCTCCACATATGCGGCGACTCTAGGCGAGTCATGCCTTATGTCAGTAGGAACAACGGCTTCTGCTCCGTAGACAAGAAAGAAAGGGGTAAAACCCGTGGACCAGTTCGGGGTGGTCCGGATGCTCCACAGTACTGAAGGCAATTCTTCGACCCAACATCCTGGGGTTTTCTCCAGGGGAACCATGAGTCGGGGCTTGATTCCTCGTAAAACTTCCTGATTTGCCCGTTCCGCCTGCCCATTAGATTGTGGGTGAGCAACCGCAGAAACATCAAGCCGGATATGTTCTCGATGGCAAAACTCCTGCATCGCCCCTTGGGATAGGTTAGTACCATTATCAGTAATGATACTGTGTGGATATCCAAACCGGAAGATCAGCTTCTTCAAGAACTTGACCGCTGTCTCCACATCGCAAGTTCCAATAGGTTCTGCCTCAACCCACTTGGTGAACTTATCAACCGCCACCAGCAAATGGGTTTTCTTGTTGGATGACATTTTAAAGGGGCTAACCATGTCTAACCCCCAGACCGCAAAACGCCAAGTGATGGGAATCATTCTTAGTTCCTGAGCCGGCACATGAGCCTGTCGTCCATAATGCTGGCATCCCTCGCACCGACGAACTATCTCTTCTGCATCTGCATGAGCCGCCAACCAAAAGAAACCATGACGGAATGCCTTTGACACCAAAGAACGTGACCCAGCATGATGCCCACAGTCCCCGGAATGAATGTCATTTAAGATTATGCATCCTTCTTCGGAGGAAACGCATCGTTGAAAAACCCCAGAGGCGCTCCGCTTATATAATTCGCCATTTATGATCACCATGGATTTGCTCCGCCGAACGATCTGACGGGCCGAAACTTCGTCTGTTGGTAACTCGCCTCGGGCGAGATAAGCCAAATAGGGAAGAACCCAATCCGGCGTGACATGGAGAGCCACAATGAACTGAGACTCAGGATCCGGTATTGCCAACTCCTCCTCCGATAGTAAACTCACGGATGGTTTATGCAAAATGTCCAGAAAAACATTGGGAGGAACTGGCTTTCGCTGGGAACCAAGACGTGATAGGGCGTTAGCTGCCTCATTAAGGCGCCGCTCAATGTGGTCAACCTGATAGCCATGAAAATGACCCGCCATGTGAGACACAGCCCTTCTGTAAGCCGCCATCACGGGGTCCCGAGAATCCCAGGTACCTGAAACTTGTTCTGCCACCAGATCAGAATCGCCAAAACATCTGACTCGCGTCAGATTCATCTCCTTGGCGAGTCGCAAGCCGTGAAGCAAAGCTTCGTATTCCGCAGCATTGTTAGTGCACGGAAACATGAGTCGGAGGACATAACATAATTTATCTCCTTGAGGGGATACCAGTACCACACCAGCCCCAGAGCCTTCCAGATGTCTGGATCCATCAAAATAAATAGTCCAGTATGTAAGATCAGGCCTGTCCTCCGGGGCCTGTAACTCCGTCCAGTCTTTGACGAAATCACCTAAGGCTTGAGACTTGATGGCTGTGCGAGGGGTGTATCGTACATGATGTGGCCCAATTTCAGTCGCCCACTTGGCAATCTGCCCTGCTGCCTCTCGATTCTGGATGATATCCCCGAGGGGGGAATAACTAACCACTGTGCTAGGATGTTCTTGGAATAATGCTTAAGTTTCCGACTCGCCATAAACACCCCATACACCAACTTCTCCCAATGTGGGTACCGTTGCTTGGAAAGGGTTAGCACTTCGCTGATAAAATACACCGTGCGTTGCACTGGGTACTCCTTCCCTTCCTCCTTTCTTTCAACGACCACTGCCACACTTACTGCTTTGGAGTTTGCCGCAATATACAGAAGCATGGGCTCTTGCTCAGTCGGGGCGGCCAGGACCGGCGGGTTGATGAGCTGCCGTTTCAAGGCTTCGAGCGCCTCGTCTACCACATTTGTCCAAACAAACTAGTCAGACTTCTTTAGTAATTGATAAAGAGGAATCGCCTTCTCTCCCAGGCGGCTTACGAAGCGACTTAAAGCCACAATGCGACCCGCCAATCGTTGAACTTGATTAACATTTGCCGGCTTTCCAAGGGATGTAACTGCTTCGGTTTTGTCTGGGTTAGCTTCAATGCCTCGCTCAGACACCAGGAAGCCCAACAATTTCCCTGCAGGAACACCAAAAACACACTTGGTGGGATTCAGCTTCATCTGATATACCCGCAGATTATCTAAAGTCTCCTTGAGGTCCTCCAGTAGCGTCTCCCCCTGGTGGGTTTTGATCACAATATCGTTGACATAGGCGTGGGCGTTGCGACCGATTTGGCTGCGGAGGCAATTCTGGATGCAGCGCTGATAAGTCGCCCCCGCACTCTTGAGTCCAAAAGGCATGGACACATAGCAAAAAGCTCCAATGGGGGTTATAAAATTTGTTTTCTCTTGATCCTCCACGACCATCTTGATCTGGTGTTATCCAGAATAGGCATCCAAAAAGCACAATCGTTCGCATCCTGCCACCGAGTCAATGATCTGATCGATGCGGGGAAGAGCGAAAGGATCTTTCGGACAAGCTCTGTTGAGGTCCGTGTAATCAATGCACATGCGGAAGGTACCGTTCTTCTTGAGTACCAAAACCGGGTTAGCCAGCCATTTGGGGTGGAAGACTTCCACGATGAATCCGGCGGCTAAGAGACGGGCGACCTCTTCCCCGATCGCCTTGCGTCGCTCCTTTTTAAACCGGCGAAGATACTGCTGAACAGGTTTTGCCTTTGGGTCAACATTAAGATGGTGCTCAGCGAATTCTCCCGGCACACCGGGCATGTCAGAAAGTTTCCATGCGAAGATGTCCCGATTCTCACGGATGAATTCGATGAGCGCGCTTTCCTATTTGGGATCCAGACCTGTCCCGATGGTGAACTGCTTGGATGAATCGCCGGGAACGAAATCGATTGTTTTAGTGTCATCCGTTGGTTTGAACTTGAGGGGCGACTCAGCATCTGTTGTTGGCTTCTTTAGGGGTGACATGTCCGCCGGGTCAACATTGGTCCGATGATGTTTGAGCTCCTCTGCAGCGCAGGCGACTTCCGCATAAGCCGCGTCGCCTTCTTCACATTCCTTTGCAATCCTTGATGGGTCCCTTAGGACCGGGCATCTTGAGCTTAAGGTAAACATAGCATGGGCGAGCCATGAAACGGGCATAAGCCGGCCGCCCAAATAGCGCATGATAGGGGCTTTTCAACTTGACCACCTCAAACATCAGCGACTCGGACCTGTAATTATGCGCCGTTCCAAACGCCACCGTGAGTCTGACTCGGCCTATGGGGTACGCCGACTTGCCCGGGATGATTCCGTGGAAAACCGTGGTTGAAGGCATCAGGACCTTTTCCAATAGGTTCATCCTTTGGAAAGTGTCAAAATACAAAATATTAATGTTGCTGCCACCATCCATTAGCACTTTGGACAACGTGTAGCCCCCAACTTGGGGAGCCACGACCAACGCTAAATCGCCAGGATTGTCAACTCTTGGCGGGTGATCCTCCCTACTCCACAATATGGTCTGCTCAGACTAGTGGAGGTACCTGGGAAGCGCCGGCTCAGACACACTGTACTCCAGGTGACTCACCTTCTTATCATGTCTGCAAGCATTGGTGGTGAAAACGTGATACTGCCCATTGCTTAACTGTTTGGGATTGTTGCAGAAGCCTCCGTTGTCATCCTGACCCTGCGGAGCCCCCTGTGGGGGCGGCTGTTGAAAGGCTCCTGGCGGGTTATACCGCCGCTGGTGGTGCACCGGATACTGGCCGCTGCTTGGCTGTGAGCCTACCTGAGCCCCCGGTTCGGGAAAACCGCCAAAGGGGTTCCGTCGTTGGTTGGTGCAGCAAACTGCTCCTGCCGTTGGTCCGGGTCATCGTTTTGGCTTTTCTTGATCGCATCCGCCCGAAACTCCCGCATTATGAAACAGTTCTCCCAGGAGTGAGTCGCTGGGCCGTCTGCCGTGGCATGGTGTGGGCAAGGGCCCTTGAGTAACTCTTCAGAGTTACGCGGCCTCTTCCCACTAAATCCCCTATTTTTCTTCTGGCGTTGGTTGCCACTATTGGTGTTGGTATTGGCGACTAGATCCGAAGGTTCCTCTTGCTGCCTTCTCTTTCCATTCGCTCCTTGATTGTGGCGGTTACGTCCCTGGAACCGGGTATGATTTTTGGATGACTCGCCCTTCTTGGGCGAATTTGCTTTACCGTCCTCACCGGGATCTTTGGTGTCATCTGCTTCAGCGTACCTAGTGAGGGTGTCCATCAGCTCTCCCATGTCTTGGACCTTTCGCTTGAGTCGCCCAATTTTTCTACCAGGGGTTCGTAATGGCAATTCTGCTCGAGGATCAACACAGCTGAGCCACCGTAATGCCATCTGACGAATGGATAATTTCCGCAACCCGCCGTGACCAATGGTGGGCCGACTCATGAGGGTGCTGAACGCAGTGCTGCAGATCGACGATTGTCATTGGACGTTTGCAGGTTCCTCGGATGTTTTTGATGAATTGCTCTTTCAATTCGTCCCAGGTCTGGATGGAGTTGGGAGGTAAGTTTTTCAACCAAGTAGTGCTGACCCCTCGAGCATCATCGTGAAGTATCTGGCGCAGACTGCCTCGTTTACGTCGAGCATGTCCATGGCGATTTCATAACTCTCGACCCACGATGCCGGCTCATGGTCCGGGGTGTAGTTAGGCACCTTTCTTGGTCCCTTAAAATCCTTAGGCATTCGTTCGTTGCGAAGGGCGGGGGCCAAGCACGGCACCCCCACTCGCCCATCGCTCCTGACGAGAGGGGCCGGGGCGACTTAGATGTTCGGGAGATCCCGGCCCGGCGGGTTCTGATGATCAGGCGGGTTGTCCTGAGGGACGGGTCGCGGCCCGCTGTTTACGGCGGGCTGGTCCTCTGGCCGACTCCTGGTGTAACTCGCCTGGGGAGTGGAATGCAGCCTATCTAGGCTATGTGAGAACTGGGCATTTTGAACCACCGCCGTCTTCAACATCTCAATGGCGTTCCTTGCTTCTATCTCGGCACGAGTGTTGCCGTGAATCGGAAGAGATTCCAGATGGCGAGTTCTAGCAAGGACGTTGTCCACCGGGTTGGAAAAGTGTCCTTGAGGCGTCCGGAATCGGGAATGCGATCCTCAATTGGCTGAACCGGCAGGTTAGGTGGTTGACCCGGTCCTCCCCTGGGGCTGCTCCCGCCCAAGGGGTTCGTGGAGTATCGAACAGGCGGGTCGGGTTGAGATCATGGGGCAGGCGACCTTGGTGTCTCCGTTGATGGGCGGCGTCGGATGCGCGCTGGTGTCTCTCGAGCCGCCAGTTGTCAGTATTTAAGCGAGTCCTTTCGGCCGCAATTTGAGCTTGCCGAGTCCCGATCCTGGCGGACTCCACCTCGGCATCCCGATGAGCCTTTTCCACTGCCTCCCTGAGTTTTGCCAGCTCCGCGTTTACCTCCTCCTGGTTTTCCGGTGTGAGGGGAGTCGCCATCAGCCTTGTGATTTCCGCCGCTAATTCCACCAGGACAGCGGCCGGGCTTCTAGACGTCTCGCCGGTTCCATCGCCTCCTGTAGGGTTTTGCGAGGGTTGAGTCGCCCCCGCCATATAAATGGCGATCTGGCGGCAGGTTTGGTCAAGGACTTCGGGGTCCATGGCCAGCGACAAGCCCCCAAGACAATCCCCATGTAGAGACCGGATTGAATCTAAATCGCCCATGGATGATTCGTCGTCAGTGTTGACTGGTGTAGATTCCTGGGACGCCGAGTGTTGTGGCTCCTCCGATCCCTGCGTGAACCCAACAAAGACCAGGCGAGTCAGATTTGGCGTCACTACTGGGCGGACGCACCTGGCCGGCTCGACGATGTCGGTGGAGATGTCCGGCTCAGGCACGGATGATCCGACCATGCCGATGAAGATGTTGATCTTGCCGAAGGGGACCCTGTAACCAGATTCGATCAAATCCGCCTCGGGTCCCCATTGCCGGTTGTCAATGTAGATCTTCCCGCGGCGGCTCCGTGTCATGAGCCCCGTCGCGTAACTCCCAAACCCTGGTAGGGCTCCCTTTGAGAACTCAACTCCACCGTGCGTAGGCCCCACGGTGGGCGCCAACTGTCGTGGTTTTGTCACGGCAGATGTCCTCGTGAAAGGACTTAGTACTGGAGCCATCGCACCTTGGTGGCGACTCAAAGGGGTTGAACAGGAGAGAGACGGCGATTTACCCAGGTTCGGCCCCTCGTGAGGAGGTAAAGGCCTACGTCCTGCTTTGAGTTGTATTGATGGAGTTTCGATTACAAGGAGGGCGTAACTCGCCAGACCTAGCACTCGATGATTTCTAACCTGTCCTCTTCTACCCTGGGACCCGCCTTTATATACAGGTCGAACCCCTAGGGTTTACAAGGGTACTTTCCTTTCGACAAATCTTGACCTCTACGGTCTCCAAGTCGCCATCTTCCAAAGCTTGGAGACCTTCCGGAAATTATAAACCGCCATACAACCTTCGGTCTTACTAGGCCAAGGCCCGAAACATGCTCAGATGAATCGCCTGATTTGGTGACCCGACCCAACTAGGGCGGGTTATTAAAAGGTAATATCCCAAACAGGTACCGTTCATACAAACATCAATCCGGGGGGAGTCTTGTTTTACAATTATATTTTTGATTTAAGCTTGGAACTGGGCATTCCAATACTGACCCCTTTCTTGTGAATGACTGTGAATAAACACATGTCGAGGATAACACGCCTAACATGGAAGATACCAATAGCCCCCTGTCACCACATGAGCGGTTCAGGCATGCAAAACAGATTATTTCTTGAAGGTTTAGAGAATGGCACATGAAAATTTACTTGGAACGGCAGGAAGATATCTCAAATAGGTAGGTATGGTGGACTCTCATGGAAAAACTTTTGGGTTTATGGAAGTGGATGCACAAGAAGTATTCCGCTTAGTACAAGTGAAGGCTAGCAAAAGACTGGGAAGCGACCAACTAGAGAGCGACAACAGTCATCAAGATGCAATAAGTTTGACTAACATTTAATGCAAGCATGAACAGGATATAAATCACCATGTACACGAACATCATAGATGCTATGTTAATTTTGTTTCAACTACATGCATGAACATGCGCCAAGTCAAGCCACTTGAATCATTCAAAGGAGAATACCATCCTATCATACTACATCATAGTCATCTCAAAATCTATGTTGGCATTCAAGACAAACCATTATAAGCTCTCAGCTAGTTAAGCATGGCATCAGAAACTATGATCTCTAAGTTGTCATTGCAAACATGGTTCTCTCACAACAAAGCTGAATCCGGCATGACAAGCTTGTCATATTTACAAAAACAAAATAGATCGAGTTCATACCAGCTTTTCTAGTCTCAGTCACTTCATCATATATCATCATTATTACCTTTCACTTGCACGATCTAACGATGTGAACAATAATAAGAGTGCTCGTGCATTGGACTAAGCTGAATCTGCATGCAAACACAAAGGAGAAGACAAAGTAATATGGCTCTTTGAAAGCTAAACAGGTATGCATGCAAGAACCCCTAGACATTGTAACCAATATCTTCTACCTTGACCCAAAGAAAAAGAAAACTATTTACACGGGAAAACTCCCAACTATTTACACACACAAAAAAGGAAACAAGAAAACTAAAATAAACTAGCATGGATAATACAGTGGCAAAGTGTAAACACCGATTGACAAAGTGAAAGCATAAGCATGAATGTAAGGTCGGTGAGAACACATACTCCCCCAAGCTTAGGCTTTTGGCCTAGTTTGGTCTACTCCCATGGCGGGAAATAACCAGCTCCGGGATACTCTGGAGCAGACTGTGGATGCCATTGCTGTGTGAGCTCCTCTGGCTCCCACTGATAAACTGGCGTCTGGTACTCGACTAGCGGCTCGGGCACGGTCACCTGTGGTTGGGCCAAGCCCCAATATGTGTAGATGTCCGAGGGAATAATAGTGTACCTGCCTGCATGAAGATTGAACAACGAAGGAGCAGGCAAAGTAATAGTCTCTCGAGTACCCTGACTAAATACCAGGTTATATATCATCTGTCTACTAGCATCTCTATCCTGAAAATCATGGCGAACCATGCTGTCATAATCCAGATATTTCTCAGGGAGAAGCATCTCTCCTTCCTCCCCCAGTCTAACGGGTATCTCAAAGTGTCTGGCAAGACGGGTAGCATAGATACCACCATAGACAACACCGTTGGAACGGTTGGTGTTCAACCACTGGCTACTATAGCACCTAGGCTATAAGTCTTATCGTTATCAAGGCCTTCGCGCAAAACTGCAAGGTCTGGAGAGCTAAGTGATCCAGCCTCCCCACAGCCAATCAAACATTTTCCCACAAATAATGAGAAGTACCGAAGCAAAGGAAAATGTATGCTAGCAATTCTAGCGCAAGACACTCCTCTCTCCTCTCCAACAATAATAGTACTTATGAAATCCTCCATGTCCCGTGGACGAGGGTCACGGATATCCCCAACATAAGGTATACATTGCAAAAATCCTGTAGTGTCATGCACTGGGGGATGTCGTATAACATGAACTCAACCATGGGAGGATTCATCCTCGGATAAAAGTTGAAGCTTTGAACGAAAATATTGGTGAGGAGGAGGTATTGTGAGCTCTTATCTTTAACGAATGCAGTAAGACCTGCGTTCTCCACCAAGTAATAAAAGTCTTCATAAAGCCCAGCGGCGCGCAAAAATTCATCACTTGGCCACTCGCACGCTCGAACTTCTGTGACTCGAGGAACCACGTACTTGGGGAGGTTCTTCTCATCCACCTTGTGGTTACGGCTTGAAGAGCCTCTCAAGAACCTCCTCATCTTTTTCCTTTTTTAGCTCTCAAAAATTCTGAAATTTTCACAGACTTCGAAAGAAAAGTGAGTAAGAATTAACCCAACTCGTAGCAACTACTCCTACTAGTGCCTAGAGACCGTATCACGCGCTAAAACTACTTGGGACCAGCTAATATCAACCTTTCTAGCTCAAGAACAGGGTCACCAAGGTAGCAAGAATATGCGAAGGATAAAGCACTAGAGCAAAAACTAATTGGACCAATGGAGGAGTCACTTACCAAGGAGTAATTTCCCCAAAACAGTTCGGAGAATGGTGCTTTTAGCAAGGAGATCGAAAATCACAGCCAAATGAGCAAGAACACGGGTTTGAGCTGCGAAACGATTTTTTCTGGAGGTGGAAGAAGAGGATGGGAGCTGGAATGAGTGGAGGGGTCCCTATGGGCCCCACAAGCTTGGTAGCCGCCACCAGGGGGTGACTACAGGGCTTGTGCCCACTGGTGTGGCCCCCAGGCCAGCTCTCAGTCCCAGTATTTTTCAAATATTCCAGAAAAAATCATACTAGATTTTCAGGGCCATCGGAGAACTTTTATTTTCAGGGTATTTTTCTCCGGAACGCTAAAACAGAAAACAGGAAAAACTAAACCAAATCTATCATTTTTCTTCTAAGCACCAGAAAGTGAAAGCTTAAAAAGAGGTATGTGACTCTTTGATTCATCCATTTCATGGTCATCGAAAGAAATCCGTCAATGGGGTTGATCAAATCCTCATGACAAAACTTTCTCGAGTCGCAAAAGAGAATGGAGAATTTTCGAATAGCCACTAAGTTACCTCAATGGGGATGTGAATCTCCCCAACAAGCAAATCATACATCATCTTGACACGAGGAATAGGGCATTCAAAGCTCCCAATAAGAATCGATGAAGTCTTTTCGATAGCAATGATGCAATGTACTTTATATCGTTTCTTCGGAAAGTGCACTGTATGCTCATTACCGTTGACATGGAATGTGACATTGCCTTTGTTGCAATCTATAACAGCCCCTGCAATGTTTAAAAAGGGTCTTCCGAGGATGATAGCCATGGCATCGTCCTCGGAATATCCAAGATAACAAAGTTTGTTAAGATAGTGGTGTTAGCAACCACAACAGGCACATCCTCGCATAAGTCGATAGGGAAAGGAGTTGATTTGTCGGCCATTTACAGAGAAATTTTAGTGGGTGTCAACTTATCCAGTTCAAGTCTATGATAAAGAGAGAGCGGCTGTCGGGACCCCAATCCTAAGCCATAGGAATCCAGCCTATAACACATCGCATCTCTTTGCGGTCTCACGCACGGTTATCCCCACGGCTGCAACCTTACCTTAGCCGGACTGTTTGCGCCTTTTGACTCGCGTATGCACTTGTGTCGCTAGCAATCCAATGACAAAGAACCCGGATCGACATGTCTAGTCATAAACCAAAGCGGCAGTTCCGCACAGGGACATGCATACATGACCCAACAAAGCAGGTGTCGGTCACCAGCGGATGTAGACAAGTCGTAGCAAGCTACAAGGACTCCATTACATCGCGTGACATTTCCCCAACGGGGACAGACACAACAGCTAAGAAGGACACATGCCCGTCAACCAATGTGTCCGGAGCAGTACGAACTACCATGGCTCGTTGGATCACAAAGGGGCATTTCCCTGTAAGGAATGCTACTAAAGCCTACGGCTAGGTAATCGAACCCCATACATATCAAGTACAACACACGTACGCATGGCATACCGATATGTATAGATACATCGATGGCATCACAACATAACCATAAACATACAAACTTTATTTAGAAGGCTCGGAAGAGCCACAGACATAATATTACAAGGTAGGGGTCTCACGACCCATCATCACAAGTCATACACACAATTCTTACAAACCAGCGGAAGAGTAAAGATGTCTGAGTACAGACAGAAGGAAAGACAAAGGCACATGGCCTGACTATCTACAAACCCATCCTAGGGCCAAATCGTAGCTGGGATACCAGCTACTCGTCATCGTTGATGTCTAGGTAGAACCCTCCATTAGGGTCATTAACAACCTCTCCAACAACTATTAAGCAAACATGAGTACAAAAGTACTCAACAAGACTTCAGGATAAGCTATCTACTCATGCAATGTATCAATAAGGAATTGTGGGGTTTCATGCGGAAAGCCAGCATTTGACTCGTGGCTAGACAACTTTCATTTTAAATTAGTTTTGACAACTTTGATTTCTCGCACACGAGTCCACTAACACGACAACAATACTCCATCATGGAATCATTCTGTCTCCATACGGAAATGCCGTCCACGACACTCACGCTTATCTTGACAATTTTATGAGTAACCATTAAAGTTATCTATGAACAACATATGCTTCCAAGTAGTCCATATCCGCGGACGCAGCTATTTGAATAGATCATAGCCCTGCAGGGGTGTACTTCTTCACACACGCTCTCGCCACTTATCGCCATGTGCATGTCATGCACCTCGGCAACCTTCAAGCGGAAGCCCGACGAGGGACTCGGCCACGACCGTTAACCATGCTAATACTTAGGCTAGGTATATCGCCTATCCGAGGGTAACCCGCACGAAAGTCCAGCCAAGGTTTCCGCCACGGCCCCAAACGATGTGCGCAGGGTTCCCAAGCCCACCATCCGGGTGCCACTTGGTACACCGTGCCACTACCTACCGCATCATAGCCCACCTCTAAGGTCAGCGCTACGCATGGCCTCCAGCATGACTATAAACACCAGAAACTACTTGCAACTCCTGGACCGAGTACTAAGTGATTAATAAGTCGAGAGGGTCAATTAAGTATCCCAACATGTGGTAGTATCTAGTCTTGGATTACATACACGGAACTCAGTGCCTAAGGACGGTTCCAATGAAACAACCCGCCATGTACTCCTACATAGCCTTTCTCCGGTACCTTTACCAAATCAGGTTCAACACACAACCTTTACTTACTGAACACATTCTCACAATTATGTTCATCACCCAGATGATAGACCATACACAACTCTAAGCATAGCATGCATAGCAGGATAAGGAACATCATGGCTCAAGCATCTACCAGGTATGCTAGGTTGCAAGATTCAACTATTTACTGTGACATAGACAGGTCATGCAAAGAAAGTGGGTTCAACTAATGTGGCAAAAGCATTTGAAGCATTTGATCCTAATGCAATAAGTAAGTGCAGGAGCGAGAACATGGGATTTATAGGGATGATCAAAATGGTTGCTTGCCTTGTTGCTCAACAAAGGGACAATACCCGTCAGTCGGATATTCAATGGAATCTGGAGGAGCGGGGCCTAGCGGTAAAAACAATATCAATCAATAACAATCATATGCGACAAGATGATGCATGAGCATGACATGAAAATGAAAGGTGGTAGGCTAATGTGACTACCATTCCTTAAGTTGAAGTTGATTTGAATCGAGATTCAAATATCACTTCAAACAAGGTATTTTCAAATACCCTTTTAATTGATTCGACCTGATGCTCAGGTCATCTTGTTTTAACATGCATGGGAATGATATGTTGAGTTGCTGGTTGCGATTGAGCATTGTTTTGTCATGGCATTTGAAGTGGAATTCAAATGAATTTCAAATTCCAACTCCAAAGCATTTATCAAATTTAACCTATTCACCATTTTGCATGTTTGGTCAAGTTAACATTTTCAAACATGTTTGAAAATAACATAATCAGATTCCTTGGATTTTTCTGATCATTTTTCATATATTATTTGTCCAATTTGGAGTTATATTCAAACTTTTATGAATTTCCAAAGTTTTGAACTTATTCTTGGAATTATTTTTAAACAGAAAAAGATTTATTGCATCAGCATGACATCAGCAGGTCCAACTGGCCGTTGAAAGTCAAACCTGACTAGTGGGATCCACTGGTCAGTGAATCAGGCCAGTTTTTAGTTTAAATTTAAGTTAATTAGTTAATTAGCAGGGTAGGACCCACCTGTCAGTGACTCAGGGGTGTCAGATCCACCGGCGGCGAGGTCGTTCTCGCCGGCGGTGAGCCTCTGGCGACCTCGAGGACAGCGGAGAGGCTCGGAAACGCGCCACAGGCGGCCAAACTCTACGTGGAGTGCACCAGAAGAACGGCACGTCTCTCGCAGGTCCATTTTTGCATTTAGCCAAGGACGAACTGGCCGGAGAGGGCACCGGCGACGAGCTTGGCGGCGGCCAAAGCTCGGGCATCCCTGGGCTCGTGGAAACAGAGGGAGTTACGCATGGGGCTGAGCTCCTACAGTACCTACTCGACGCCCTGAAGCCACTGGTAGCCTCAGATGGACGACCGTTCACCGGAGGGCTACCAGCGATGAGCTCCCGCGGCGGATCTCGTCGGGCTCCGATGAAAACAGGGCTAGAGGAAGAGATCGAAGGGGGAAACTTGGGGGAAATCATGCTAGGCTCACGAGAAGTGCAGTGGTAACGCTAGCTTGCTCGGGGACGACCCGTAGAGAGAGAACGCCGGCGGTGAGCTTCGGTGACCCGAGGAAGAAGACGACTGCATCTCGTCGATTCACTGCATCCTGGCATCGGGCTCGTAGCTTGGGAGCTTCAGGGAGCTGCGACGAATCTGTTGCACGGCTCAGAAGGAGGAGAGGTGGGCTAGAACGATGGGAGCTCGAGCTCGGACTCGGCTCTAATGGCGGCAGAGAAGGATGAGGCAGAGGGGGCGAATGAGGAGAGGGGCGAGCATGGAGAGGCTGCGGGGAGGTTATCCCCTCGCGTGATAGCGCGAACCGGCGGCTAGGCAGGCGCACAGGTGCGTGGCCACGCCGGAGTACGCGGCGGCCACCTCCTGCTGCCCACTGGCGAGGAGGAAGACGATAGAGAGAGAGCTGGGCTGGGCTACGTGAGCGACAGGTAAGCTTTTCCCATTTTTTTTCTATTTTGTTTTCTGTTTTGAAGCTGAATTGTTCTGTTATTTGTTTTGGCTCCGAACTTAGTTCAGAAATTATTTTGAACACACTGAAATATTAGTTGGAATATTTCCAACAATTATTGAAGTTTTCAACATTTTTGAAAACTTGAAAGTTTTTGAATTCAAATTTAAACTTGAATTCAGTGGCTTTTTGAATTTAAATAAAATGCCAAATGTGTTTTGAAAATATTTTTCTTCCCTGATAATTTGTTTTCAAGAATTATCAGAAAAGTTGAACTTTTATGAAGGCCATTTTGGGTTCATTGATTTTGGCAAGATTTGAATTTTCCCTTGAATAAAAAGTGGCTAAGGTTTTTGGTTTGAGTTGCACCACTTCTTTGGGGTTTTATTCAAATTCTTGAATGCAATGGAAGAAAACATGAGCGAAAATACTAACCCTAGTTAGGGATCCAGGGATGTGACAGCGGCATAACGCTAACACCGGCTCCAAGGTCACATAAGGCAGTTCTTACGTAGTTTCCTTTAATGGAGCAAGATATAGTGGGCACTCCGGGATCACCAAGTTTCTTAGGAGTTCCACCTTTGAAAGTGTAATTGGCAAGCATGGTGGAGATCTCAAGATCTGGTATCTTCCGTTTATTGGTCACGATATCTTTCATGTACTTTGCATATGGAGACATTTTGAGCATATCAGTTAACCGCATCTGCAGAAAGACGGGACTTATCATCTCAACGAAGCGCTCAAAATCCTCATCATCCTTTTTCTTGGATGGCTTAGGAGGAAAGGGCATAGGTCTCTGAACCCATGGCTCCCTTTCTCTACCATGCTTCCAAGCAGTGGAGTCATTCTTATCGTATCTCTTAGGTTGTGGGTTATCAGGATTAACCGTAGGTTCAATCTCCACATGCTCATCATTGCTATGTTGAGCATTATTATGAACATCGCTGTCCATATTGTCACCAGGTTCATGTTCATCACCAGATTGTGTTTCTGCATCAGACGCAGAAATATCATTAGGTTCTTCAGGTATGACAGTATTTTGTGAACTGGCATGTAGGTTTCTATCATCCTTCTTCAAGTCTGAGAATCTACTTTATTTTCTTCCCTTGTTGATTAGGTTTCACAAGCTCATGTGTTGGGAATCAGCCCATGCAACAAACTAAGGTTTGTGAGCTTTTTTGTTTTACTAGATCCCTGTTAAATTTCATGCTTATTCACTTCCTATAGATATCATTTTGGAGGCTTCCAAAATGCTTCAGAGCATAAGCAGTTGGTGAAAGTGTGAGATTTTCACCAAGTCCCAGAATCTGTAATGTTTTGTCCATATTGGTGCGTGTAGATCTGCTAATTTGTGACTCCTATTTATAAAATTCTTGCACAGGCTTGTAGATCTTTTGAATGGCTTTTGCCTCATATCTTGTTTGGCTCATTTGGGTGGTTGTAGGTACTTTAAATGTTGTGGACAAACTGCTATGATGCTGTTAAAAACAGATTGCATGTTTTAGTTGTTTTGAAGCTTGTGTGGGCATTGTTGATGGTGTGGTGTGATTCCATGTACCACCCCACTTGTATTTGATTGTTTGATTATGTGGCAACCTGGTAACACCAGAGGAGTGCCATTGGAGTGTGCTTGTGGTTGATTTGAACCGTAGGACTCCATATCTTGTTTTGTAGTTTCCGGTTGATCCGTAGCTCCGTTCTCTTCGTTCTCTATATGTTTTTGCTTTGTTTTCTCGTGATGCACATGATCATGCCATCATCATGCATGTCAAGATAATTAATATGAAGTTCTGTACAGAAGTTTATTAACTCAACTAATGCATATGAAAGTGACTAGAATAGTGATGCATGCTTCCTTCTTCACTCATGCATCATATTGTTTGTTGCATCATGTTGTGTGGGTGTTCATTGGCGGTTATTTTATCTTGGGTAGCTTCGGGATCGGAGAGCGAGTTTGTGGATTCTGGAGAGTACGTGCAGGAAGATAACGAGCAGTTCCAAGCTGAAGACATCACAGGCAAGATGACTGTGACCTTGATACCGTATCTAGCTTTGTTATGCTTAGAATCATGTTTCCTTCGATATATGCTCGCTGCCTACCACTTGATAAAAATGCCACATGTTATTTCCATGACACCCAAACACCTTACCCTCCTAGCTAATGTGGTTTGGCTAAGTAGTCTTGCTCAACTTCTATTGGATAGCTTTGCTAGTTGCAGGTGCGAGCTGTCTCACGTGATAACATGAGTATTTTGATATCATTATGTTTAAACTGCTATTTAATTAATGCACCAACATACTTGGTATATGTTGGAAGGCCTAGCCTTTTGCCGGGTGATTTGTTCCGTTATTGCCGCCTTAGTTTCGGTTACCGGTGTTTGATTCCATAACTGATCGCTCCTAACACGTTCGGGGTTGTTATGGGGACCCCCTTGATAAATCGTATGGTGTTAAGGCTTGTCCGGCAGGACCCAACATTGGTTTTTAATTTGCTAATCACCTAATAATAATTTTCATAGGGAATAGCTACCCTAAGGATTTAATCAACAACCCGGGCCAGTGCTCCTCATGAGCGTTGGTCCAAAACTAGAGCCACTTGCGGGGCCACCCGAGGCAACTCGGGGGATGTCTATCCGGCCACCGTACGTAGTGCTCATCCGTCGTGTCCTCAGACTGAGATACACGACTCTTATCGGGGTCATCGACACAACGGGAGGTCCTGCTAGAGTTGTCTTACCTTAGCATATATCTTGCGTATAAGAATCCCGGTGAAACTTTGGGTCTCCTCAAAGTTGAGGTTTTCCTCTAAGGAATCCGATGAGATCACGAGATTCGTGATAGAGGATTACTTTGCGGCCCATGGTAGTTTGTGATAGAGGACTAGTTGGAGCACCCCTGCAGGGTATAATATTTCGGAAAGCCGTGCCCGCGGTTATGTGGCAACATGGATAATTTGTTAACATCCGGTTCTATACAAGTTAAAGTAACTCTAATAAAACTGCCAACTGTGTGCATAACCGTGACTGTCTCCTTCGAAGACCTCTCTTCGATCGGGAACACGGTGGGGTTATGTTTGACGTAAGTAGGTGTTCAAGATCACCTAGTGATCATCTAGTCTTCGATCGCTCGCGTAGACCACCATATAAATCACCTCTGTTCATCGTAAGCTAGCCACCATGTATGCTTAGGATGCTGCAACCTATACACTAAACCTTCCTCACCTAATAACTTGACTAAATTCGATACCAAGGTCATTAGATTGCTAAGTCCCCGTGGCTCACAGATTACTTCAAACCCGAACAGGTTCAGGTACTCCCGATGCAGGAGATACTGATGGCAACGAGCTGAAGTGGGAGTACGATGAGGACTCTGATCGTTTGTATGTGAAATATACGGAAGACTGAGGTAGTGGTCGTGAACATGGGCTAGCATACGGGATGTGTTAGATCATTTGTTTTCCTTCTGTGGAAGTCCATAGCTGGACTTGCTACTACTCTGAATAATGTGTGTCTATAAGCTATGATATATTCTTAACAGATGGCAAGTGTATGCCCTACTTGTTGATCTTTATTTGTGTAATGTGATGATTATCCCGTTTACGAAACGCTTAGATACGCCCCTTTTCCCTTTTGAGGTCTCGCCCCCAAATAAGGAAAGGGTCGTATCTAAGTCGTTACAAGTTGGTATGCAGGCCATTGTTGAGTGGGAGCCTCCTCAAAATGTGAAGCAGCTTCGAAGCTTTCTCGGGCTTGCAAGCTATTGTAGAAGATTCGTTGATAATTTCTCCAACATTTCTAAGCCTCTCTCAAGTCTTCTTGAGAAGGGTGTGAAGTATGTCTGGTCTCCAAAGTGTCAGTTGGCTTTCGACACACTCAAAGAGAAGCTCACTTCTACTCCAGTCTTGGTTCCTCCTGATGACTCCAAACCTTATCAAGTGTTCTACGACGCCTCTCTTCAAGGTCTTGGTGCAGTGTTGATGCAAGACAAGAAAGTGGTAGGTTATACCTCGAGGCAGTTGAAGCCAAGTGAGAATAATTACCCCACTCATGATCTTGAGTTGGTGGCAGTGGTACATGCTCTGATGACTTGGAGACACCTCTTGTTGGAAAGGAAGGTTGAAGTGTTCACCGATCACAAGATTCTCAAGAACATCTTCACCCAGCCTAACCCCAATCTTCGGCAAACTCGTTGGGTGGAAATTCTCCAAGATTTTAATCCGAGCGTTGAGTACACTCCAGGCAAAGCTAATGTCGTGGCAGATGCTTTTAGTAGGAAGGCTTACGACAACAGTCTCATTCTGAAGGCTCTCCAGCCTGACCTTTGTGAATCTTTCAGAAAGCTCAACCTTCAGTTAGTACCTCAGGGATTTCTTGCAAATCTTCAGATCTCTCCTACCTTGGAAGCCTAGGTCCGACAAGCTCAACTTCTTGATGCAATGGTGAAGAAAGTTAAGATTGGCTTGGCAAAGGGAGTTCCCAAATATAAGTGCTTCAGTGTTGATGCCAGAGATACATTATTCTTTGAGGATCGTCTTGTCATTCCGAAAGGGGATCTCAGAAAGGTTATCATGGAAGAAGCTCATAACTCTCTTCTCTCCATACATTCAGGAAGTTCCAAGATGTATCAGGATTAGAGACAGACCTTCTGGTGGACTCGCATGAAGGGTGAAATTGCTCAGTTTGTAAACGGATGTGATATATGTCAAAGGGTGAAAGCAGAGCATCAACGTCCAGTAGGTATTTTGCATCCATTGCCCATTCCCGAGTGGAAGTTTGACCATATTGAGATGGATTTCGTCACCAGGTTTCGGAAGTCCAAGAAGGGTAACGATGCCATCTTCGTCGTCATCGACAAGTTGAGCAAAGTAGCTCATCTTCTTCCAGTTAAGGAGTCTATCTCGGTAGCTTAGCTTGTAGAGTTGTACACTTTGAGTATAGTCTCTTTGCATGGTGTTCCAATGCTGATTTCTTCGGATCGCGGAAGTATCTTCACTTCCATGTTCTGGGACTCTTTTCAGTCTGCGATGGGTCCTAAGATTCGATTCAGCACAACATTTGATCCTCAGACTAGTGGGCAAGTGGAGAGAGTCAATCAGGTCCACGAGGATATGTTGAGATCCTGTGTCATTTCCTTTGGCATGAAGTGGTAAGACTTCCTACCTTTTGCTAAGTTTTCTTATAACAACGGCTATCAGGCAAGTTCATTCAAAGCTCCGTTTGAGATTCTCTATGGCAGGAAGTGCCGTACCCCGCTCAACTGGTCAGAGACTCGCGAGCGTCAGATTCTTCGGAATGACTTGATCGAAGAAGAATCAGAGATGTGTCGTGTCATTCAGGATAATCTCTAAGGAGCGCTGTCCCCTCAGAAGAGCTACTATGATAGCAAGCATCGTGACATGTCATATGAGCTCGATGACTTCGTCTATCTCAAAGTGTCTCCTATGAAGGGCACTCAACATTTTGGCATAAAAGGCAAGCTTGCTCCTCGTTTTGTTGGGCCTTTCAGAATTGTTGGCAAGAGAGGCGACCTTGCTTATCAACTTGAGCTCCCTTCAAACTTCGCAAATGTGCATGATGTGTTCCATGTCTCTCAACTCCGGAGGTGCTTCAAGACTCCCGAGCGCATAGTTGATCTTCAGGATATCGACCTTCAGCCCGACCTATCCTGTCGTGAGCATCCAGTTGCAGTTCTTGAGACGACTGAGCGCAAGACCCGCAATAAGTCAATCAAGTTTCTTAAGGTGCAGTGGTCACATCATTCCAATAAAAAGGCCACTTGGGAGCGCGACGATCACCTTTGTTCCGAATTTCCACAGTTCTTTCAGTCCTAGATCTCGGGTCGAGATCTTCTTGCAGTGTGGTTGAGTTTGTAATGCCCCAGATGTAACAATTGCCATATTTGGAAACCTTTCCTATTTGGAACCTTGATGTCAATGCTATGGAGTTGTCATTTCATGTGGTCACCTTTGCATCATGCCATTCATTGCATTCATGTCATTTTTCCCTTTTTGTTGTTGTTGTTGCTTGATCTTCATGAGTCTCTTGGGTGATGAATGCTTGTGGCAGTGTGTGATGAGGTGGTGAATCCCAAACTCGATTCAAACTATGTTTGTTTTCAAACTAGGTTTCAAAACCCCTTCTTCTTTTATTACTTGAGCTCATGTTTAACTTGCTCAAAACCTGTTTTAAAAATGTTGTTCATTTTGTAGTTTATCTTGTGTTTGAGGGGTATGGTTTTGGGGTTTTTAAACCTTTAGCTAAGTGGAGCTTAATTACAAAACAGCAGTGAAAATCCATGTTTTGGATTTAATTTAAATACTCCAAAAGTCTGCTTTTTATTTTATTAAATAGGGCATAATTCCCTTATGCCCTAGTATTTTTGTTTTTATTTTTGGAACCCCATGTTTCCTTAGGTGATTTCATTTTACTGTGGGGTTGTTTTAATTAGAAAACCTTTTGTTTTCTTCTCGGTCCATCTGGCGCCAGTGGGCGGGCTCCCTCCTTTCTCCCTGGCCCATTCTCTCTTTCTCCTCGCACGCTCAGCCCATCCGTTGACCGTCTTCCACCTCGTGTCGTCACCCTGTGTACGACCGCAACACAGCCACAGATCCTCTCCCCTCTCGATCTGGCGGCTCCAAGCACGCGTCCCGAGGCCATTTCAGGAGCTCGTCGCCCTCCACAACCCTAGGGCATTCCATTTTCCTCCTCCTCTCCTCTCTGCCACCGTCAGAGGCGCTCCCGAGCAGAGCTGCCGCCATGGCCGGCTACTGTTGAGCTCGTCGCCGGCGGATCGGTGCTTCATCTCCTTCCTCGACCGGTCGAGGAGCAAGCAGAGGCAGCAGGAGATCCATTCCCAAGGAGATTGTTGTTCCGGAGCAGCTACATCGACGGCGCGACGACCCCCCTTCTTCCTCCTCTCTGCCGACACCTCCTTCCTCCACGAACCGCCCCTCTCCTCGGCACCCCTAGGTGAGCCGCGCCCCACTCCCCTCTGCCTTCTCCTTCCCTCTATAGCCGCTCGACCGCATCGTCGCCCGCATTGTTCTGTAGCGCGTGCAGCAGCAGCTCTGCCGTAGGTAGGTGACTGACGCGTAGCCGTAGTGGTGCCGGCGAGCTCAGGGTGGGAATGGATCCCCGGGAGACCCCTCTTCCTCCCTGCAAGTGTCTCTTTTTCGATTAGTTGCCGTAGGGTCGTCGTAGGTGCTCCCCTGTTTCGGCCGACGTCGATCTGCAGTAGGAGCAGAGGGGGATGCTCAAAAGAGCAACGCCCCCTCTCTGTTAAGTGTCGCTTCATAGCCGAGTGGTAGTGGGGCGGTTTTGCGATAGGGAGAGCGTGGGTTCGAATCCCCGAAGACCCCCTTTTTAATTCTATTTTCACGTGGTAGTAGCTCACCAGGGAGGTCATCCTGCACACTTCCCCTTCTTTGACGAAGAGCAAGTGTTAGCCTAGTGGTGTGGTTCTGTCAGCGAACCAGGGAGGTCCTGGGTTCGATCCCAGGGGCCTCCACATTTTGTTTTTGTTTTCCCCTTGATTTTTTCCTTTCCTTTTCTTTTTCCCCTTTTCTTGTGGAGCAAGTATGCTTAGTTGTTTTAGCAAACAGTGTAATTTTTCTTCTTTTGTGCCTAGAGTGATATATACGTGAGTATGTGTATGTGTGTGGGTAGGTGTATGTATATGTCAGTATGTGTATGTGTGTGAGTGCATGTGTATGTGCATTAGACTGTGTGAGAATGTACATGATTGTGTAGGTGCTTTAGTGTGTATGTGAGAAGGTGTGGATATGCATGTGTGTGTGTGTGTGTTCATGTGGGTGCACCGATGTACATGTGCATGAGGGTCTACCCCCTCATGAGGCCCATTCTTGTGTGTGTGTGCAAGTGTACTTATGCACTTGTGCATGAGGGCTATCCCCTCATGCTTGCCTCTATGGAGTTGTTATGTGAGTGGGCTTGTGTAGAGCATGTGTAGGTGATGCTAGATTGACTTTCACATGTGATATTGTTCCATATGTCTTATGGGTTTCTAGGTGGAATATTCGAGCTAGATTTGTGCCTTGTTGTTTCATGCAAGTACCCATGTATTATATATGCTTTTGCGGTAGAATCATCCAAGGAATCCACTCGTGGAATCAGATTTCACTTCAGTGCAACTTCATAAACTGTCATTTTTTCTGTCATGATGTCATGTTTACTGCTTTGTATTATGTAGTGCTTTGACCTTATGAGGTTGAATTCTTGATGTGGTAGTAGTGGGTGAACCCCTCTACAACATGGGGTCTTTGTTTTGTTCATAGGTATTTGTATGCACCTTTTGTGACTTGTCAAAGTTGACACTTGGCTGGAACTGACAGCTTTGTGAAAGTCTGTGATTTTCACTAAGTATGAGAATCTGCTGTTATTTTCTTCCCTTGTTGATTTGGTTGCACAAGCTCATGTGTTGGGAATCAGCCCATGCAATAAACTAAGATTTTTGAGATTTTGTGTTTTTCTAGCTCCCTGTTAAATTTCACTCTTATTCACTTCCTGTAGATATCATTTTGGAGGCTGCCAAAATGCTTCAGAGCATAAGCAGCTGGTGAAAGTCTAAGATTTTCACTAAGTCCCAGAATCTGTAATGTTTTGTCCATATTGGTGCGTGTAGATCTGCTAATTTGTGACTCCCATGTATAAACATCTTGCACAGGCTTATAGAGCTTTTGAATGGCTTTTGCCTCATATCTTGTTTGGCTCATTTGGGTGGTTGTAGGTACTTTAAATGTTGTGGACAAACTGCTATGATGCTGTTAAAAACAGATTGCATGTTTTAGTTGTTTTGAAGCTTGTGTGGGCATTGTTGATGGTGTGGTGTGATTCCATGCACCACCCCACTTGTATTTGATTCTTTGATCATTTGGCAACCTGGTAACACCAGAGGAGTGCCATTGGAGTCTGCTTGTGGTTGATTTGAACCGTAGGACTCCATATCTTGTTTTGTAGTTTTCGGTTGATTCGTAGCTCCGTTCTCTTTGTTCTTTATATATTTTTTCTTTGTTTTCTCGTGATGCACATGATCCTGCCATCATCATGCATTTCAAGATAACTTAATATGAAGTTCTGTCCAGAAGTTTATTAACTCAACTAATGCATATGAAAGTGACTAGAATAGTGATGCATGCTTCCTTCTTCACTCATGGATCATATTGTTTGTTGCATCATGTTGTGTTGGTGTTCATTGGCTGTTATTTTATCTTGGGTAACTTTGGGATCGGATAGCGAGTACGTGGATTCTGAAGAATACGTGCAGGAAGATACCGTACCTACCTTTGTTATGCTTAGAATCACGTTTCCTTCGATATATGCTCGCTGCCTACCACTTGATAAAAATGCCACATGTTAATGCCATGAAACCCAAACACCTTACCCTCCTAGCTACTGTTGTTTGGCTAAGTAGGCTTGCTCAACTTCTATTGGATAGCTTTGCTAGTTGTAGGTGCTAGCTGTCTCATCTAATAACATGAGTATTTTGATATCATTATGTTTAAATTGCTATTTAATTAATGCACATATATACTTGGTATATGATGGAAGGCCTAGCCTTTTGCCGGGTGATTTGTTCCATTATTGCGGCCTTAGTTTCGGTTAACGGTGATTGATTCCACAACTGATCACTCCTAACACGTTCGGGGTTGTTATGGGAACCCCCTTGATAAATCGTATAGTGTTAAGGCTTGTCCGGCAGGACCCAACATTGGTTTTTAATTTGCTAATCACCTAATAATAATTTTCATAGGGAATAGCAACCCCGAGGATTTAATCAACAACACGGGCCAGTGCTCCTCATGAGCGTTGGTCCAAAACTAGAGCCACTTGCGAGGCCACCCGGGGCAACTCGGGGGATCTCTATCTCGCCACCGTACGTAGTGCTCATCTGTCGTGTCGTGAGACTGAGATACGTGGCTCTTATCGGGGTCTTCGACATGACGGGAGGTCCAGCTAGAGTTGCCTTACCTTAGTGATATATCTTGCGTATAGGAATCCCGGTGAAACTTTGGGTCTCCTCAAAGTTGAGGTTTTCCTCTAAGGAATCCGACGAGATCACGAGATTCGTGATAGAGGATTACTTTGCGGCCCGTGGCAGTTTGTGATGGACTAGTTGGAGCACCCCTGTAGGGTTTAATCTTTCGGAAAGCCGTGCCCGTGGTTATGTGGCAACATTGATAATTTGTTAACATCCGGTTCTAGACAACTTAAAGTAACTCTAATAAAATTGCCAAATGTGTGCGTAACCGTGACTCTCTCCTTCGAAGACCTCTCTTCGATCGTGAACACAGTGGGGTTATGTTTGATGTAAGTAGGTGTGACAGCCCGACGCCGACGTTCCAGAAGATTCTGTTTCCGTCGTGTGAATATCTTGTTTGTTGCATTCATCTTGCGCATCATGGCATCATGTCAATTGTGCTATTTGTCTATGTTTCTTGTTGCTCCTTGTTGTTGGAGTGTTAGTGCTTTGTGAGTGTGGCGTTGTTTTGTTGGTGTGATGAGAGTGGGTGCAATAGAGCCACTTCAAAACCCTATTGCACCGAGGACGTAAAACCCTTCTCTCCTCTCTTATTCTATTTTGTGGTTGCGTCAACGTTTCAGTTTTGACCCCAATAAAAAAAGGTTCGTCTTCTTTTAAAAATCATTTTATTAAAGGTGGAGGCAACCCCTCTGGTTTTTATTTATTTATTCTTTTGTTTTATTTCAAAATAGAGTCTCATTTTTATTTATAAAAAGGGTTTTATTTTTTTCTTCAAAAATGGCCCAATCTATTTCTTATAGCTCGGGTATGACTTTAAGGAGCCAAAAGGTATTTTTTTTTATTTTGTTAAAATCTTTCCTTTGTGTGTGTTTTCTGTTTAAAAAACAAGATTGAGAGGAGGAGCCTAGCCCCTGTGACAGCCGGCCCAAGGCCCAACCGACCCGTGCTAGCCATAGCGAGAGGAGGCCCTTGCCTGATCCCCTCTCGATCCCCTGCGCCGTCGTCAACCCCAACGCAACCTCCCCCTCGTCCCAATCCCTCTCATCCCCCTGCGCAGCCTCGCCCGATACCCTCCTTGGGCAGCCAGCACAGCCCCATGTCCCACAACTCCTCTCCTCCAGCCCGATCCCATCCCATGCTCCCTCTTCCCCCGTCCGTGGCCTAACTCTGCCCGAGCTCCCTTGTCAGGAGCTGCTCGCCACCGGAGCTCCCCACCAGCCCCTCGCCGGAGCCGGCCACCGCAGCCTCAGGCGGCCCAGCCTCGTTGCCTGCCGGCCATGGCCGTCGGCGCGTCGCCGCTCCTCCCCGCGGGCCCTTGTTAGTTCCTAGACGACCGACGTCGCCGGAGCCGGCCACCTGTAGCTGCCGGGCCTGCGCAGATCTGCTGCCTCGCAGGAGGTCATCACCGCACGCCGGAGCCCAGCTCCGTGCCAAGCTCCCCTGCAGGTGCCGACCTCGTCCGTCCCCGCCTCCGGTTGTCGTGGCCTCCCGCGCCGCCCTGCCGCCGGTGTGTTGTTTGTGCTGCTGCTGCCGCCTACTGTCGCTGTTGTTGTACATGCTGCCGCTCCCGACTGTTGTCGATGATGTAGCTGCTGCTAGCTGATGTCTGTTACCGTTGCTATGTTGCTTGCCTGCCTGCAGACTGCTACTGTTAGTTCTAGCTGAAGCTTGTTACTGCTGTTGTGTTGACTGTTGTTGCTGCTAGCTGTAGCTGCCTGCTAGATGCTGATGCTTGCCTGCCTGCTAGAAGCTGTTTGCTGATGTTGTTGTGCTTGCTGCCGGCTCCTGCTAGCTTGCCTGCTGCCTGCTGCCTGGCGCTGTAGGTTGCTAGCTGCCATTGCTAGTCGTTGTAGCTGTTGCTGCTGTTGCCGCGATGCTGTTAGTTGCTAGCTGCTTGATGTTGCTGCTATCGCGGCTTGCCGTCACCGAAGACCGCATGCACCATCACCGCCATCGTGGATCCGACAAGATCACCGAGCACAACTACTCCCCTGACGTCCTCGACGACCCCCGGACATCTACGGTACCGTGTACGACTACCGCCGACAAGATGGCCATGTACGACTACTTCCCCTACGAGACGTGTACAACTACTTCCACGACGACCTATGTTTACACCGCTACAATCCGATCCGCCCGAACGCACGCTTTGAAGGTATACATTGGAACATTGTCGTGAACGGTGTGCATGTGATGTATCAGATGAACCGTATGTTTGTGCCTATATATGTTTGCCCGTTGCACGTTGTCCCTCTTGTGTTGTGCCTCGAGACATGGGAACCCGGTTAACGGGATCAACCCATCATTGTTTGGCATGACGCGCACGCGCTCCCTATTCGTTGGCACCGATATCTCGTTGCGTTATAGGGATAGGAACGTTGTTGTGGCATCATTTCCATTTTGCCGCCATGGTTCCCTTTCGCTCGATGTGGCAACACATGCTTCTTTCTCTTCTTGCCCGTGTTGTAATGAAATTGCATGCATGACGCATTCATGGCATGATATCTTGTGTTGCATGTTTCTTGTGACATAGCTCCGATCTATGCTCCGTGTGTTAACCGACTAGGATGACATGTAGGATCATCGCTTCACCCCTTGCCATGTTAACAACAATTTAATATTGCGTGTAAATAAACGAGAGTGAACTAAATAATTAAATGTGAAGTTTTGTTGATCTGGAACTCGTTGCATATCGAGCTTCACTTAATGTGTAGTGTTTGCGTGAGGTGAATTGCCATGCCATCCCTTGCATCATTGAACTCTTCATGCATCATAGTAGATTGTGCATCATGTTGTGCATCGTGTGGTGAATATTTGCGTTGATGCTTGTTTTCGGTATGCTCCGTCTCGATAGAGTTCCGCAAGTGTGTCGGAATGTGAGGACCCGTTCGACTACGTTGGTTCGCCGACTTCACGGAGTTGTTCTTCTTCCAAGCGAGATCTCAGGCAAGATGACCATTTCCCTAGATACCATTACTATCATCGTCATGCTAGTTATTTTGATGCTATCGATTATGTCTCGTTGCCTACCACATGTTAAATATCAGCCTCTCAACAATGCCATGAAACCTTCAACCTGTTCAACCTAGCAAACCACTGCTTGGCTATGTTACTGCTTGCTTAACCATGTGTTAGCGTTGCTAGTTGCAGGTGTAGTTGCTTCCATGTGTTAACATGGGTTCCTTGTTATATCACCATATTAAATGCTATTTAATTTAATGCACCTATATACTTGGTAAAAGGTGGAAGGCTTGTCCTTTCTAGCCCGGTGTTTTGTTCCACCTTTGCCCCTTAGTTTGGGCTACCGGTGTTATGTTCCATAAATGAGAGGTCCTAACACGATCGGGGTTGTTATGGGGACCCCCTTGATAATTCGTTTTAGATTAAAGCTGGTCTGGCAAGGCCCAACTTTGGTACTACATTTTCCTAATAACTAATGAACCGGATAGGGAGTAATTAACCCGAGGATAATTTAATCAACCCCCGGGCCAGTGCTCCTCGTGACTGTTGGTCCACCCACCTAGTAGTCGGCGGTGCCACCTCGGGGCAACTCGAGCGTTTGGTTACTGTCCACTATGCATAGACTGTGTGTCCTGAGAACGAGATACGCGTCTCCTATTGGGTTCGTCGACACACCGGGTGGCCTTGCTGGATTAGTTTTACCTTTGACGAAATATCTTGTCCATCGGGATTCCGGTGATGCTTTGGGTAATCTCAGAGTACAGGTAAAGGTTACTTGACGCGAGCGCGTTGATTGTTCATTTGGAGTTTCTGCTTCTTCTTCTTCTTAATCGATCTAGGATGGGTTCCAGGCCGGCAACCTGGGATAGCAAGGATGGGCGTCGTTCTTCTCTTCTCGTTTTTTTTTCGTCCGTAGTCGGACCCTGCTCTTATTCATGATATTCATGTATTGTACTGCTTTGACTCTGATGTAGCTTGTGGCGAGTGTAAGCCAATTCTATATATATATCTCTTCTTTTTAGTACAGGTACTTGTAACGATATCCATTCTTGCGACATGACGAGATGCGCTTCTATCCCTGACGAGGCCCTCATGCTAAATTGAGGATAGGGTCGCATCTTGGGCGTGACAAGTTGGTATCAGAGCAGTATTGATAGAACTTGGCCGAGTCGAGTCTAGTGAAAAACTACTTTGAGTCTAGTTATATATCGGAGAGTAGGATTCTTTTTTCTCCTCTTCTATGCTCTGGTGAGGAATCTTGACATAATATTTTAATTCTATTCCTCTTCTCACACAAAAAAAATTTAGTATCACGCGGATATTCTTGGGGTCTATATGATGCCGATGTGACGGAGTTCTGTCTTGGTGCCTCCTGTCTGACTTGATTTCTTCCGGGGAGTTGAGCTCCAGGGGATTCTCGAGCACATCGTTATCATTTAGATTTCTTAGTATCTCAGAACGAAGGATGTTCGTAATTGCTTCAATACTAGTAGTGGCGAGATAACCCCGATGTCCACAGTACAGGTGTAGATTGTTCGGGAGTACTGCCATACTTTGTATCGTTGTGATCACGAGGTCTGTTGTAGATGAAGGTCCGAGATTCTGGTCGTGTCTTGACGGATGTGATACATTGGACGGGTTAGTATAGGAGTGGTGTGAAATATTACTCCTTGTATCCGTGTACCAGATTGCATGACTAGTAATTTCGGGAATTCTTAGGTGGGAATTCAAGTAGTTGCTTATAGGACAATCTTCCAACAAATGCATGATGTTAGGTTGGGGTTCGACATCTAGTGGATTCATTTGTTGACGGTCGACTTACAACGGTTCACATTGTGTCTTAAAGAGTCATTGTAGCTTGCTACGACTCGGGGACTCTTCGTATGTCGGGTGCACTGCCTTGCACTTGATGGCTACTATAAGGTTCGAGCCACTGCGATCCTGTCCACGAAAATATCGAACGAAAATCTCTCTCATGAGTTTGTTCTCGCTTGTTTCATAAGCCTCGTCCCATTGTTTTTGTTGGAGTTTGGTAATTCAAGTTGTTTCGGTGTCAAGTGGTGATTTCAGATCTTTCCTAAGTGGTGTTCTCATATTTTTATGAGAGTACTAATCCTTTTGCTCAAATCAGATTGTCATGTCAATTCCTTTTCAACCGGAGTGATCGTATCAATTCCATTCAACCGGTGTGCTTCTCTTCAACTGAATTCCATCCCCTCCAATTTTACAAATCATTCTCTCCTTTATTCCGGAGTTCATCTCATCTGTTCCAAGTTGTCTTTATTTTTTCCCCGCCCTCCCACCATTTTCTTCAATGTTTCAGTCATCATCCAAGTGCCTTTATATTCAGTGATGCTTCCGCTATCTCTTCTTCCTTTTGTAGCCGGTGATTCATTGTGAAGATTCTCAGGAGTTCTAGTGCATCATTCCTTCAATCTGGTTATCTTTTTCCGATGAATTTAATTCAGTTGTCCGTGTTCATCATATCCTTTTTATCCTTGTAAATTCTTTGCCATGTTGAAGATTCTTATCAGCCTATGTTGTTTATTCTTTCATCTCTTTTCTATCCGGTGTGTTGAAGATTTCTCAGAGTTTCTTGTTTCAGATCTCTTATCATTTAGAGGTGCTCAACTTCATCAGGTTTTCCTTTTACAGGTGCAATATCTCTCTTTCTAACAGAATGGCGACTCCCACCTCCCACCTCCCACCTCGGCGAATCCATGGCGATCTGGTGCTCTAGCCGGCGCATCTACCCTTATCGTCGCTCTACTGCTCAGGTGAACCCTCCCGACCCCCCTCACGTGGTCATGCATGGCTTGCATGGGTGGTTCCACGTTGGATCTGGATTTTTCTCATGGTTTGGCTTTCGCCGAGGAGGTTTATCGCCATTCTAGGGTTATGGTGCACCCTATGAAGCACCGCCGCTCCTTCATCATGGTGGTTTCTTATGGTCGCCATGTGTTCCGTCTCTCTAAGGACACGGTCGCCGCAGCTCTGGAATCTGTGATTGGGGGCTCTGCCATTGAGTTTCGCGTCTCTCAAGTGACAGACTCGGTTTTCTCCTTCAAAGTGTCCTGCATGCAAGTTGGTTTTCATATTTTGGATCTACGCTCGTTCGAATGCTCAAGTTTTAAGTGCTTTTTCCATCTATGGGGCCATGGTGGTCCGAATTGGCGTTGGGAATTCTCTCTGTGGAAGAAGCAATGTTATGCTGAATGGATTATTGTGAGTCAATCTAAGAGGAGAGCCTCACTAGGTATGATGGCAATGCATCCCAGACCTCTAAAATCTTCTCTTAAATCTGGATCATATGTTCGTAAGAAGCTCAATTCGCATCCCTCCAACAATGTGAGGTTTGCAAGGGTTATAGATGTCATGTTTCCCAAGATGAGCTACTCACGCTTGAACAGGCTGGTTATACGGTGCCTTTTCCTGAACGTGTCATCATCTCTGCGCCACCGCCGGCAGAACTCCAGTGGACGACGGCCATGCCGCATATCACGTTCGGCACAGTTTCTCGCCAACAGTCACCCCCGGATCTCCCGGAGCTGATTTTCAAATAGCCAAAATTAACGGAACTTCTCCCGTGCAACAAGGTGCTGCAGCTGATCCCGCCGAGATTCGTGGTGTTTTGAATTATGAGCGTGGAAAGTTTGGACTCTGGGCCGATTTCCACGCTCATTAATGAGCCTGCTGAGGTTACCTCCTTCTCTCGGCCTGAACCTAATCCTAGGATGGATATTCCCTCCTCACAGGAAGCCCATCTGGCCTTTGATGAACTTATTAATGGCATGGTTGAGGAAATCTTTTCTTGCTCGATTTGTAATGCTCGGGGACATCTAGCTGCCAACTGCACGGCTTCGCCTGGATACGCTGACAGAGCTGTGGGTCACGCACGATCTAGAGGAGCCTCTTTTATGCGTAATAATTGTCTTATTTGGAACTGTAAGAGACCCACCACCTCCCCTATCGCTGGTATCTCGGGAACTGCTCATACTCTTGGCGAAACCGCAACGCCTGCAGCACAGTTCTGCCCTGTCTCTTTGCCGTCGCATCCTCGAACTCCCTCCGAGACGCCGCCTACCACTCCGCCACCGCCTCCCGCAATGGCGAACTTCGAGCTCGACCCTGAGTTCTTTCTCCCGCCGGGCCACAACATCATCGACGGAGGACCTGACCGGTTGCCTCGGACCTACACCACGCCTGTTGTCCCCATCACCAGGCGTCATGAGCGCTTTGTAATTGCTGACGTCCACCCTGCCCCCCCCCCCCGGCTGACCACTTGGTCCAGGTACGGCAAGAAGTAGCCGCTCTTCTTCTTCACCGAGGACTTCATGTTCGATCAGCCCACCCATGGATTGAGGGCGTTGGGCCGTTTGAACTTAGAGATGCGGCGGAGAGCTACGCTGCGGTTCACATGGTTCCGCAGGAAGTTGCCCATAACTCTATAGTGCGCTTCTTGCGACATGATCAGGGCGTTGGTTTCCGTGGACAAGAGAGTTTTCTCCATGGGTGTCTCATGCTTCTGGCGGTCCCCCTAGACTTCCGCAATATTGAAGACTTGCGGGTTGCTGTTAACACCTTCGGAGAGTTCTATCATTGGGTCAGCGATGATCCTTACTTGGTTCGCTCCATTGTGTTTGCATCATTCCCACACGACCGACTTGTCCCTCATAGTATCAACTTCTCTGAATATGCTGCTTGGGGGGGGGGGGCAAGGTGTCCTGGTCTGCACCTGTATACATCCTGGGGACGGTGCCTGCCGAAGTACTGCCAAATGATGAGGATCCCATGCCCCTCAATGGCAACCCTCACGCGCTTCCTGGACAACTTGTCAATGACAACCTGCAATTTGCTCTGCCCCCGTAACCTGCTTTGGGATGGAATGTGGTGCCGCTAGCACCTGAAGATCCAGTGGTACCTGTTGCTGCTGCTGATGATGACGGTGGTTGGGGACAGCCGCCGACAACTGCTGATGGAGGAGGATGGGAACCTGAAGCGGCCCTAGAAGCACCTGCTGCTGATCCTGTTCAGGATCAGGAGTCCATGGTTATTGATCAACCGAGTCCTTCTTCCTCTGACTCGGTTCATGAGCTTCTCGACCTCGACCCTCAGCCGCAGGGTGACATTGAGGCAGAACCTGCTGATCAAGCCCCCCCGGCTCCCAACCTGGATGTGGTAATGGCTAACCCTGTCGCCCCTAATGCTGATATTGCACCGGTTGTCCAGGATCCTGCTGCTGAGCCGGAGGAGGATGTGCTAGGGGTGGAGGAGGCGCAAGATGACAATCCTCTGGCGATTGTCCCATACAAACCCCCTCAGATTCAGTCTGGCAACCTCTTTGTTGGGGCTGCCAGGGTTTTTTATGGGCCTCCTCTGCTGCCGGTTCTATCCTGGTCCCGTACCTTTGATGTTTTAATGGGAGTTGCTACCTCTATGCACGTGCCTCGCTAGCTGCAGATGCCAATGGTGGTGCCCATTGTGATCCCTAAGCGATCATGGGCGGCGGCCTTTGACTCTGCTGCTCTAGCGCTACCACCACCAGAGCCTGCAAGCAGCACACTCTCCGTGGATGAGGTAATCCATGTCAGTCCATCTTCGTCTGCAGAGGACTTCTCCTTTAAATCTCCTGCTCCAACGAAGAAAGGGACCCGCAAGAAGGCCACTCCTGTCGTCGACTCCTCTGTTCGTCGATGCACCCGCGGCTCCATCAAGCGGGATGGTTTCAAACCGATCTTGCAGGAGCTGCCAGCGCACGTCCCCAAGAAGAGGAAGCCCAAGGCCAAGCCAATGCCTTCTCCACCGCAGGAGTCTGATGATGTGCAAGTACCTCCTGCCACTCCTATTCTGGTGATACAGGCGGTCGGGCAGACACTTGGCATTGCCCCTGAGAAGCTAACTGTGGGTCGACTTATGGAAGATCCTGCTGATTCCGCGCCATCATCTGCTGGTGATTAGTTCACTTATGTTAATTTGTTACTGTACTGGCTCCATGTACTGTGAGACTACTGCTTGCCTGTCTTTTGGTTAACTGAACCTTGGTCGCACGGGCTATTACATAGCCCTGCGTTTGCTCTATGTATATTGTCCAATGGATAGTCGTTCTACGAGAAGTTGGCGTGTGCTGTGTTGGAATGTGCGTGGCCTAAATTCGGACCATAGGCAACGTGCGGTTCATAACAAGATTGATGAGAGCCTAGCTGCCGTGGTGTGCTTGCAGGAAACCAAAATGTATTCAATTAAGTTTCGTACAGTCAAGTGTTTCCGTCCTAAACGTTTTGACCAGTTTGCCTACTCTCCCTCCAGGGGGGCATCAGAGGGGCTTATAACCCTTTGGAACTCTTCCATTCTTACTGGTCAGTTAGTTGAATGCACACCCTATGGTTTGATCATCTCCTTTAACTCAAATCATACTGGTGAATCCTGGACTTTGGTGAATGTCTATGGTCCTTGTCAAGGTGAAGCTAGAGATCTATTTGTTAGCTGGCTATACAATCTTCATATACCCACTGGGGCTAATTGGTTGCTTCTTGGAGATTTTAATTTCATTAGATCACCTGACAACAGAAACCTTCCTGGGGCCGATGTAAATGATATGTTCATCTTCAATGAAATTATTGGGCATCTGGGATTACTGGAACTACCCATTAAAGGCAGATCTTTCACTTGGTCCAATATGCAAGATTCCCCTCTTTTGGAGCAGCTTGACTGGTTTTTCACATCAGCCAACTGGATCTCCTCATATCCTCTTACACAAGTGCTCCCCCTTGCAAAGACAGCTTCTGATCATGTTCCTTGTGTGGTCACTGTCAACACTTCCATCCCTAAGTGTAACTTATTTCGTTTTGAAAACTACTGGGTTGAAATGGAGGGCTTCATGGAGTGTGTTCAGCAATCCTAGCTCATTCCTTCCAGGAAAACCCATATTACTGTTGTCATTATGGATAAGATGAAACATCTCACGCAGGCTCTGAAAAAATGGCAGACAAACCTATCCCAGTTGAAAATTTTCATATCCAGATGCAATTAAGCTATGTTGTGCTTGGATGAGCTTGAGGAATTGAGGACACTCTTCAGACTAGAGGCTAACTTCAGGAATATTGTTAATTTACACTTGGAGCATCTTTTGCATCTCCAGTGCTTATACTGGAAAAAGAGAGCCACTAGCAGATTTGTTAAAGTTGGTGAGGAAAACACTAAATTCCTTCATGCTATGGCAACTGAGAGATATAGGAGGAATTCCATTGCATCTCTCAAGTTAAATGATGGTTCCATCATATCTGATCATGATCAAATTGCTGCATGTTTTTGGGCATCCTTTAAGGATAGAATAGGAACTTCTCTTGGAATTAACATGGCATTTGATTTACAATCTATGCTTCAGAAAGTGGAGGGTCTGGATATTCTCATAGAACCTTTTTCTAAGTCTGAAATGGACAAGACTGTTCAGGAAATGCCCATTGACAAAGCTCCTGGACCTGATGGTTTTAATGGTCTTTTCTTCAAGAAATGCTGGCCCATTGTCTCCCCTGAGTTTTATCAACTTGCTGCTGCTTTCCATGCTGGTCATGCTTAACTTGAGAACATGAAATCATCTTATAGTACTCTGATTCCCAAGAAGAGATCACCTGAACAAGTGGGAGATTACAGACCAATATCACTTACTGGGATGGGCCTCAAATTTCTGTCCAAAATGATTGCTAACAGGTTACAGTTGCAGATTGTGAAGTGTCTTCACAAGAATCAGTATGGTTTATCAAGTCTAGAACCATTCAAGATTGTGTTGGATGGACTCTGGAGTACCTACACCAATGCCATCAATCCAAGAAACCAATAGTCATTCTCAAGCTGGTTTTTGAAAAGGCATTCGACTCTGTGGAGCATGAGTTCATTTTTCAGATTCTCAAACGCAAAGGCTTTAATGATAGATGGATTCTTTGGGTAAAGCAGCTCCTAACTTCTGGCTCATCTTCGGTCCTGATCAATGGTGTGCCTGGAAAGAAGTTTATGTGCAAGAAAGGAGTCAGGCAGGGAGATCCCATGTCCCCACTACTTTTTGCTATTGCTGCTGATTTTTTGCAGACTCTGGTTAACCAACTGCTGATGGAGGGTCTGATTCAGCTGCCTATACCTTGTCATGATAAGGATTTCCCTATAGTGCAATATGCTGATGATACCCTTATCATCCTACCTGCTGATAAAACTCAATTGTTACAGTTCAAGAAAATGCTATTACTTTTCTCCCAATCCACTGGATTACATGTGAATTATCACAAATCTGCCCTTCTACCTGTCAACACTCCTCCACAGCAACTCCAGGACTTGGCAGACTCCATTGGGTGCAAAGTGGGATCTTTTCCCTTCACATACCTTGGCCTTCTAGTTGGGACAACTAAACCAAGAATCATTGATCTCATGCCACTGGTTGATAACATGGAAAGAAGGCTTGGTGCTATTTCATCTTTTCTGGCTCAGGGGGGAAGGTTACAGTATTTAAACTCAGCATTGTCTTCTGTACCTATCTTCTTCCTATGTAGTCTGGATATCCCACCAGGCATACTGAAGCAGCTTGAAAGAATTCAGAGCCAATGTCTATGGAGGAAAAATGGGCAAGATCATGCACCCTCTCTTGCTGCCTGACAACTGGTGTGCAGACCTAAAAATAAAGGGGGTTAGGAATTATGAATCTAGCAATCCAGAATGAAGCACTGCTGCTCAAGCATGTTGATAAATTTCTAAATCATGCTGATATCCCATGGGTTACTGTAATCTGGAACACTTACTATCATGACACAGTACCTCAGGGAACTGCCCTTTGTGGTTCTTTTTGGTGGAAGGATATCTGTAAATGACATGACAAATTCAGATCAGTTACATATGTTCAGCCTAACAAGGGTGACTCCTTCCTGTTTTGGTCTGACTCCTGGTTGATTGGAAACTCCACTAGGCCCTGGCTGCTAGATTCCAAAGACTTTTTTCTTTTGTGGCTGATCCTTTCTGCACAGCTCAAGAGGTCTTTAAAGCCTTTTACGATGACAACATGCTCTCTATGTTCCACTTGCCACTGTCTGGTCAAGCTTACCAGGAGCTGCTTTCAGTTCAATCTTTGCTTCAAGACCTGGATATTGATCACCAGGCCGCTGACAGATGGGTATGGGGAAAGGATGCTAAGGCCTACACAGTGAAGAGATACTATACTCACATTCACAGCAGTATTATACCAAACCGTTTACTCAACTGGATCTGGAAAAGCTTTTGTACCATGAAGATCAAGATGTTTGCCTGGATGCTCATCATGGACAGGCTTAACACCCAAGACATGCTTGAACGGCGTCACTGGAATGTTTCAGACTCCAATCTCTGTGTTCTATGCCATGCTCGAGTCAAGGAAGACACATATCACTTATTTTTCAACTGTCTTTTCAGTACCAGGGTCTAGAATTACCTGCAGATCACATGGCAGGGTCCATCCATGTGGAGTGCTACTGTAGCTGCTAAGCGAGACTTCCATAACCCCTTTTTTGCTGAGGTGGTTTTCACTGCATGTTGGAACATCTAGACTGTCAGAAATGCCAAGGTCTTTAACCAGGAGCAGCCAAAGTTTAGAAAATGGAGATCTGGTTTCATCCATGACATTTCCCTGTTAGCTCATAGGATTAAGGCTAGTTTCAGGGATGATCTCCTTAAATGGGTTTCCTTTTTGCCTCCTTGAGGTTTGTAGCCTTAGCTCCCCATCCCATTTGTACATTCTAATTTCTTCTTGTACATACTGCTCTTATATATGGGAATAAAAGAAAAAAGGCTATGGGGGGTTTTCCCTACAGTAGCCGGTCAAAAAAAATATCTCTCTTTCGAAGCAATCCTTTCAACGGTGGTTTCTTTGAGTGGGCCCATAACCCACAAGTTTTCCCAGGATCTTATATGTCTCTTCTAATTTTTCGGAGATCTCTAAATCTTTTCAACTATGACGTAAGTATGATTTCATCAGTCATATCCCTTCTCCAAGGCCTATTCGAATTAATTCTCTTATTTGGCTCAACCTTGCATTCTTCTTTACTCCGGAGTGTCTCAGTTTTTCGTGTTGTTGTTTCTAGTCATCATTTTCAGCTTTGAAGATCGAAGGAGTGTTTCTCTCAATCTTGGTTCATTCTCTTGGATATTTGTCATTTCAGCTTTGTCCCATCATCTTAATTGTTGTCAATCATGAGTATCCCTTTCTTGCTATCCGGTGCATTTCTGAGTTGTTCATTCTTGATCCTCCGAAGGCCATCATTTTAGAAGATTCTTCATTCTCAGCTTTCAGCTTTCATCTTCAGTTCTTCTCCATTGTTTCCTCTTCGTCGTCTCTCGTTTATCTGGTGTCGTGTTCTAGTTTTCTCTCAGGTCGGTTATGATCTCTTCATTCTCTTGTATCTCCATTAATTCGTGGTGTTCCCATTTAATTGTGAATTCTCACCGGTGCTTCCTTCCATTATGCATCATGTGGTGCATACCTATCTCTCTCTTCAAGTTTCTTTCAAGAATAATAAGTTGTATGATAAATCCGTTGCTTGTCATCAATTAAAATTGATGAAGGATTAGCATAACATAGTTCTTATTCTTGTTTCATCAAGTGATCTGAAATCTTCTTCCGGAGTGTCTCTTGATATCAATTCATTCTCGAAGTGTTCTTCAAGATTCTTGTTGGAGAACCTCAAGTATCCTTTCTCTTGCATTTCTATGTGCAATTGTGCTTCCTTTATCCTTTGAGGTGGTATTATAGCATTCTTGTTAGTGTAGGAGCCTCGAAGAGTTTTCCTTTCAAGAATAAAATAATTAAATCCACCAATTCTTTGATCATGAGATATTTCTGCCCATGATTTATTCATTGAGCTATTTTAGTTTGGATTTCACCTAAAGCTTTTTCTATGGATTGTTGCTATCATGGCGCTTGTCATTAATCCTAGTTCTCAATGCACCCTCTTGGTGTAAGAAGTTTCGATATCTTTGCTTTCAACCATCCTTGTTTCTTTTAGTGGTTGGTTGTCACCTCATAAATGTTGAGATGATTTTCATAAGCCCACTTCTATCTTGTTCTTTTCGTTGTTGTTTGTCCAACAACTCCGTTCAATTCTTCTTGCAAGGATGCCTGTCAAGTTCATTTGCGATGATAGTTGCCATTCTTTTCTTCATTCTCTTCTTCCGCTTGAGCTAGTTCATATTCTCTTGTTCCGGAAGCTTTGCGATGTTGCTCTTTTGGGTCTATCATCTTGTTCTATCAAGATTGTGGTGTTCCCTTGTTCTATTTAGTTGTTTGTTATGTATATTGTCTAATTCTCTCTTCTTATCGAATTTTTTGTCCCCTTTTCCTACTGAAGTGTTGCCGAAATTTTCCGTGAATTCTTTCTGGTTTCTCATATCATTCCTCATCACTTTGCAACCTTCAAGGATCGTTGGTTTCTCTCGTTTGTCAAAGAAGCGACTAAGTTTTTACCTCTTGTTCTTTCTCATCCTCTCCCCCCTTCCATTCTTGGATCTCGGGGTGAGATCCTCTTGTAGTGTAGGAGAGTTGTGATAGCCCAACGCCGACGTTCCAGAAGATTCCCCTTCATTCCGTTTCCGTCGTGTGAATATTTTGTTTGTTGCATTCATCTTGCGCATCATGGCATCATGTCAACCGTGTTCTTTGTCTATGTTGGTTGTTGCTCCTTGTTGTTGGAGTGTTAGTGCTTTGTGAGTGTGGCGTTGTTTTGTTGGTGTGATGAGAGTGGGTGCAAAAGAGCCACTTCAAAACCCTGTTGCATCGAGGACGTAAAACCCTTCTCTCCTCTCTTATTCTATTTTGTGGCTGCGTCAACGTTTCAGTTTTGACCCCAATAAAAAAAGGTTCGTCTTCTTTTAAAAATCATTTTGTTAAAGGTGGAGGCAACCCCTCTAGTTTTTGTTTATTTATTCTTTTGTTTTATTTCAAAATAGAGTCTCATTTTTATTTATAAAAAGGGTTTTAGTTTTTTCCTTCAAAAATTTCCCAATCTATTTCTTATAGTTGGGGTATGATTTTAAGGAGCCAAAAGGTATTTTTTTTATTTTTTTTAAATCTTTTATCTGTGTGTGTTTTTTGTTTAAAAAACAAGATTGAGAGGAGGAGCCTAGCCCTTGTGACAGCCGGCCCAAGGACCAACCGGCCCCTGCTAGCCCTAGCGAGAGGCGGCCCTCGCCCGATCCCCTCTCGATCCCCTGCGCCGTCGTCTTCCCCAGCGCAGCCTCCCCTCCTCCCGATCCCTCTCCTCCCTCTGTGCAGCCTCGCCCGATCCCCTCCTTGGGCAGCCAGCGTAGCCCCATGTCCCAGCGCTCCTCTCCTCCAGCCTGATCCCATCCCGTGCTCCCTCTTCCCCCGTCTGTGGCATCCCTCTGCCCGAGCTCCCTTGTCAGGAGCTGCTCGCCGTCGGAGCTCCCCACCAGCCTCTCGCCGGAGCCAGCCACCGCAGCCTCAGGCAGCCCAGCGTCGGTGCCTGCCGGCCATGGTCGCTGGCATGTCACCGCTCCTCCCCGCGGGCCCCTATTAGTTCCTCAATGACCGCCGTCGCTGGAGCCGGCCACCTACAGCCGCTGGCCCTGCGCAGATCCGCTGCCCCACCGGAGGTCACCGCCGCACGCCAGAGCCCAGCCCCATGCCAAGCTCCCGTGCAGATGCCAACCTCGTCCGTCCTGCCTCCGGTTGTCGTGGCCTCCCACGCTGCCCTACCGCCGGTGTGTTGTTTGTGCTGCTGCTGTCGCCTACTGTCGATGTAGCTGTGCATGCTGCCGCTCCCAACTGTTGCCCATGTTGTAGCTGCTGCTAGATGATGCCCGTTGTCGTTGCTATGTTGCTTGCCTGCCTGCCGTCTGCTGCTGTTACTTGCTAGGTGAAGCTTGTTACTGCTGCTATGTTGACTTCTGTTGCTGCTAGCTGTAGCTTCCTGCTAGATGCTGATGCTTGCCTGCTTGCTAGAAGATGTTAGCTGATGTTGTTGTGCTTGCTGCCGGCTCCTGCTAGCTTTCTTGCAGCCTGCTGCCTGGCGCTGTAGGTTGCTAGCTGCCATTGCTAGTCGCTGTAGTTGTTGCTGCTATTGTCGCGATGTTGATAGTTGCTAGCTGCTAGATGTTGCTGCTCTCGCGGGTTGCTGTTGCCGAAGACCGCGTGCACCATCCCCGCCATTGTGGATCCGACAAGATCACCAAGCAACACTACTCCCACGATGTCCTCGACGACCCCCAGACATCTACGGTACCGTGTACGACTACCACCGACAAGATCGCCGTGTACGACTACTTCCTCTACGAGATGTGTACAACTACTTCCACGACGACCTATGTTTACACTGCTACGATCCGATCCGCCCGAACGCACGCTTCGAAGGTATACGTTGGAACGTTGTCGTGAACCGTGTGCATGTGACGTATGAGATGAACCGTATGTTTGCGCCTATATATGTTTGCCCGTTGCACGTTGTCCCTCTTGTGTTGTGTCTCGAGACATGCGAACCCGGTTAACGGGATCAACCCATCATTGTTTGGCATGACCCGCACGCGCTCCCTATTCGTTGGCACCGATATCTCGTTGCGTTATCATGAGAGGAACATTGTTGTGGCATCGTTTCCGTTTTGCCGCCATGGTTCCCTTTCGCTCGCCGTGGCGACACATGCTTCTTTCTTTTCTTGCCCGTGTTGTAATGAACTTGCATGCATGACGCATTCATGGCATGATATCTTGTGTTGCATGTTTCTTGTGACGTAGCTCCGATCTATGCTCCGCGTGTTAACAGACTAGGATGACATGTAGGATCATCGCTTCACCCCTTGCCATGTTAACAACAATTTAATATTGCGTGTAAATAAACGGGAGTGAACTAAATAATTAAATGTGGAGTTTCGTTGATCTACAACTCGTTGCATATCGACCTTCACTTAATGTGTAGTGTTTGCGTGAGGTGAATTGCCATACCATGCCTTGCATCATTGAACTGTTCATGCATCATAGTAGATTGTGCATCCTGTGGTGAATATCTGTGTTGATGCTTGTTTTCGGTTTGCTCCGTCTCGATAGAGTTCCGCAAGCGTGTCGGAATGTGAGGACCCGTTCGACTACGTTGGTTCGCCGACTTCACGGAGTTGTTCTTCTTCCAAGCAGGATCTCAGGCAAGATGACCCTTTCCCAGATACCATTACTATCATTTCCATGCTAGTTATTACGATGCTATCGATTATGTCTCCTTGCCCACCACATGTTAAATATCAGCCTCTCAACAATGCCATGACACCTTCAACATTTTCAACCTAGCAAACCACTGCTTGGCTATGTTACCGCTTTATTAACCATGTGTTAGCGTTGCTAGTTGCAGGTGTAGTTGCTTCCATGTGTTAACATGGGTTCCTTGTTATATCACCATATTAAATTCTATTTAATTTAATGCACCTATATACTTGGTAAAAGGTGGAAGGCTCAGACTTTCTAGCCTGGTGTTTTGTTCCACCTTTGCCCCCTTAGTTTCGGCTACCGGTGTTATGTTCCATAAATGAGCGCTCCTAACACGATCGTGGTTGTTATGGGGACCCCCTTGATAATTCATTTTAGATTAAAGCTGGTCTGACAAGGCCCAACTTTGGTACTACATTTGCCTAATAACTAATGAACCGCATAGGGAGTAATTAACCCGAGGATAATTTAATCAACCCCCGGGCCAGTGCTCCTCATGAGTGTTGGTCCACCCACCTAGCAGTCGGCGGTGCCACGTGGGGGCAACTCGAGTGTTTGGTTACTGTCCACTATGCAAAGACGGTGTGTCCAGAAAACGAGATACGCGGCTCCTATTGGGTTCGTCGACACACCGGGTGGCATTGCTAGATTAGTTTTACCTTTGACGAAATATCTTGTGCATCAGGATTCCGGTGATGCTTTGGGTAATCTCAGAGTTGAGGTTTTCCACTAAGTAGTCCGACGAGATTGCGAGCTTCATGATCGAGGATTTCTATGCGGCTTGTGGTAATTTGTGATGGACTAGTTGGAGCACCCCTGCAGGATTAAATCTTTTCAGAAAGCCGTGCCCGCGGTTATGTGGCAACGTGGAAACTTTGTTTAACACTGGTTCTAGATAACTTGAAGTTACTTAATTAAATATGCCAAGTGAGTGCGTAACCGTGACTGTCTCTTTCGTGAGTTCCTTCTCCGATCGAGGACACGGTGGGGTTATGTTTGACATAGGTAGGTGTTCAGGATCATTCATTTGATCATCAGTAGTTCACGTCCGTTATGCGTAGAACATTCCCCTCTTATTTCTTGTACTCGTAAGTTTAGCCACCAAATATATGCTTAGCCGCTGCTGCAACCTGACCACTTAACCTTGCCTCTCCTAATAAGCTTTGCTAGTCTTGATACCATTGGAAATGAGATTGTTGAGTCCCCTATGGCTCACAGATTACTACAACACCAGTTGCAGGTACAGGAGTTGCTTCTTCTTCTTCTTCATCATCGATCTAGGATGGGTTCCAGGCCGGCAGCCTGGGATAGCAAGGATGGACGTTGTTCTTGCTTTCTCGTTTGTTTTCATCCGTAGTCGGACCCTGCTCCTATTCATGATGTTCATTTATTGTACTGTTGTGACTCTGATGTAGCTTGTGGCGAGTGTAAGCCAATTCTATATATATATATATATATATCTTCTTTTTCAATACAGGTACTTGTAACGATATCCATTCTTGCCACAAGACGAGATGCGCTTCTATCCTTGACGAGGCCCTCGTGCCAAATTGAGGATAGGGTCGCATCTTGGGCGTGACAGTAGGTGTTCACGATCACCTAGTGATCATCTAGTCTTCGATCGCTCGCGTAGACCACCATATAAATCACCTATGTTCATCGTAAGTTAGCCACCATATATGCTTAGGATGCTGCAACCTATACACTAAACCTTACTCACATAATAAATTGACTAGATTCAATACCAAGGTCATTAGATTGCTGAGTCCCCGTGGCTCACAGATTACTTCAAACCCCAACAGGTTCACGTACGCCCGATGCAGGAGATCCTAATGGCAACGAGCTGAAGTGGGAGTATGATGAGGACTCTAATCGTTTGTATGTGAAATATCCGGAAGACTGAGGTCGTGGTCGTGATCGTGGGCTAGCATATGGGATGTGTTAGATCATCAGTTTTCCTTCTGTTTAAGTCCGTAGCTGGACTTGCTGCTACTCTAAATAATGTGAGTCTGTAAGATATGATATATTCTTAACAGATGGCAAGTGTATGCCCTACTTGTTGATCTTTATTTATGTAATGTGATGATTATCACGTTTGCGAAACGCTTAGATATGCCCCTTTTCCCTTTTCAGGCCTCGCCCCCAAATAAGAAAAGGGTCGTATCTAAGTCGTTACACATGCTCCCCTGCGCAAAGGTGGTCTTTGCCTGCAAACTGGCTGCCCGCGCTGCAGGGATGGGCCCGGGGATGACATATGTCCTACTAGCGGGTGGCAACGGCCTTCTTGCACCAGAAGGGAAACCTTTGGAAGATGCCTTTGGAACCCTTGTACGTCCTTGCCGCCTTTGCACTAAAGGGGACACTGCTCCGCTCTGCTGTCTGGTGCTCGCCTGTCCTTCCCTTGCGTATCCTTGACTCCTGAGGCCGGGCCTCGCCTCGGAATATCTCCTGCTTCGGAGCGGTCCTGAGGAGGTCCCCAGCGGGTCTTGATGCCGTTCTCCTCGTGAGGATTGGCCCGTCATGAGGGCCTTGCTTTGAGTGGTGTCGAGCCCGTTGGTTTGCTTGATGATATAGGCCGGCTGTGGGCCACATGCAGGAAGGTCTTGGTACCCCCATTCCCAGAACGTCGATCGTATCCCTCGGGCCCACGGCATGCTCGGGCTGGCTTCTAGGCGAAGCCTCTAGGTCGACCTAAGATGTCGCGGGCCCTATATGCTTGTGGGCCAGGCCGGTGCGCATCACGCGGCTGGTGTTGAGTCTTCCGTGTCTCAAGTCTCTGCCCGAGTTATTAGGAGCCTTGCTTGTTGTGTTGGTGCAATATTGCTTTCCTTCTCCCACACTCTCTCTTCCTCCTTGGTTTTCAACTCCAACTGGCATCCCTCAGATACAGCGTCGCATCTCTCCCTCGCCCAGTCCAGCAATGGCGCCCACCGGCAAGAAGAAGCCAGAGGCGCAAGGTCCAGCCCCGGCTCCTCTGCTCTTGGAGTGCATCCTTTCCAAGGATGTGGATCTTGCCCCCGTGCATCCATGGACTGTGGCCGAGTCCAACGAGTACGGGCGAACCCCAATCTTGCTTGGCGCCATAGAGGAGCGGCCCGCGTCGAAGGCGGTGTACCCCTTCTTCCTCCACAGTGTCTTCGCCGGGATGGTGCCACCTTTCTCCTCGTTCTTCACCGCCATCTTGAACCACTACGGGATCGAGGCACTTCACCTCCAGCCCAACTATGTCTTGCTCCTATCCGTCTTCGCTTTCCAGTGCGAGGATTTTGTAGGTGTGCAGCCTTTAGTGGCCCTCTTCCGCAACTTCTTCAGCCTGCACGAGCATGATGACGCCCATTTGTCGGCATGTGTCTCCTTCGTGGCGGCCCACAGCGGCAACCTGCTCCCGAAGGCCGGGAAGAAGGTGGAAACGGTCAGGCAACGTTGGGTTCTTATGAGCCTCAAGGACGCCAACCCTCGATCGGAGGAGCCGACGGGGTTGCCGGAGAAGACTGCCGCGTGGAGCTCGGCAAAGCTTTCCGACCCTCGGGCGGCGCCCGTCCTGGAGCGCTATTCCCGCGACATCAGTGCCAGGAGGCTGACCGGTGGGATGATAGTGAAGGAGTTCTTGGCGGAGCGCCTGGCTCCCCTTCAGGCCCACTACAGGCCCTTGTGGTACTACCGTGGTGGTGACGATGATCTCAGGCTCTGGTCCCAGGACCTCCCCACTAATGAGTTGAGCAGGGTCGTGGCGATCTTGCTGGGCGGCGACCTTGTTGACCTACCTAAGGCTGTGGGCCCGCGGTACAGTCTTGATGACCGGGCCGACGTGATCGCCGGGCTGCCTGTCTTTGATGAGCGTGGGCTCCTCCCAGCCACGGGCTCCGGTCCTGTAGAGGTGTCATCTCGCGATACCTCCTGTGAGGGGGACTCGGAGAAGACCGTCGATGGCTGCCCGGCGACCACGCCCCTCCCATCATAGGTTGTCCTTCTACGCGAGCTCGCAGATGATGATGCTGCCGGTGAGGTCCCCACGGGGGTCCCCTCGCGCCCAATCAGGACCTTCAGAGGACCCGCGTTGACCCCGCGCGCTACACGTTCTGCGTGTTTGCCGCCCCCTAGAAGTGTGAGGCTGGGTCGTCCTTGGCGAACCCTACCTCCGTCGGTGGAAAACCTGAGGCGTCGGGCTCGCCCCCCTCCGTGGGGGGTCCTGTTGCTCCCGCCGACTCGGGGCGATGAACGGGAAGAGGTGGATTGACCCGAAAAAGTGAGTCACTTCTCTTGGCACGCCATGTGCGTTTGAAATCCGAGCTTGGTTGATTCCCTATTTTGCCTGATGTCCAGGGACGTCGTCTCGCCGAGGGAGAGGGGGAGGCTCGCAAAGGAAACTCCCAGGCCTTGATCATCACGCCCCCGAGCCCCCGAAGCGCCCTGAGACGGCCGTGCTGACGCCGTAGCCCGAGGGGCAGGCTCTAGAGGGCCCTCGGCCTGTTGATGCACCAATGCCTGCAACCTCCAGGAAGCCTTCGGAGCCCCCTATTCCTCGTAACGCAAACTCCCCGACGGCACCGCCTGCTACAACATTGGAGGCTCTTCAGGAGGAGGTCTAGAGGACCTCGGTATTCACCCAGGGTGTCCTGAAGGCGGCCTTCACTACCCTAGGCAATGTCGCATTCGAGATGGGGAAGGGCAAGAGGGAGGCCAAGGCCGCCCACGCTGCGCGTAAGGAGGCGTTGAAGGAAGCCAAGGCGGCTGCCAAATGGTGCGAAGAGGTGGAGGGCCGCGTGCAGGCCCTCCAATAGGAGCAGGCCAAGCTTGCCGAGCAGCGTTGCCTGCAGGAGGAGGGACTTGAGGCCCGCGAAGCCAAACTCGCCGCCCGGGAGGGAGAGTTGTCCCAGGAGGCGAATTGCCTGGGCACGAAGCAGGCATTCTTGGAAGAGCAGGAGAAGGAGGCTACCTCGAGGAAGGCCCTCCTTGATGCCCAGGGGGAAGCCCTCGCCACGGCCGAGAAGTAGAAGGCCGTGGAGCTGGCCTTCTTCCCCGACGTTGAGCTCAAGCTTCGCACGGCGATCTGCTCCCTCTGCCGAGACGGGTTCGACGAGCTTACGTCCACCCTAGAGGACGTCTTTGCCGCGCTCGTGAAGGAGCTCGTCATGGCGCTAGAGGACGGCATCGTGCAGGTGGACAAGATCTTGGACAACAAGTGTCGTGACCTCTTCTTCGCGGCTGCGACACGCGTCTTCAGCCACCTTCATCATCACGAGTTTAGATTTGACCTCGGTTTCGTGATCCTGTCGGTCCCTGCAGAGGCCCGCGATCGCGCCACGGAGGCAGTGAAGGGCCCCGTGGAGGCATTCGTGAGGAGGTTCGCCCGCGTCGCAGCTCCTTCATCTCCGGGTGCCGCTGAAGCCGACGACGGGGAAGACGACGCTTGTGATGTCGACGACCAACCCCCTTCATAGGGGGCGATCGGTAGTGGATCCTCCTGATTTCTTCTCCCTGTCTTTTTCCTGCAGTGTGCATCGTTTCTCGTGGAGGCGTTAAACTCATTTGCGTTTTCACGAACTTGTCAAGGCTTGTAATAACTGAATGCTTGAATGTTTTCTTCGCCTCGTTCCTGTCATGCTTGTTGTGTTACTCTGCGTCGGTAGGGCCCGCCCCGCGTGTACCTCCCCTCGATTGGATCGACCGGAAACCAAGGACGTGAGGGGGAAGGGGCTACGAGCGTAGTTAGGCCCTGAGTCGCGATGCTTAGGAGTCCACCTTGACACGCGAGCTGCCCTCATGAGGAGAACGCGATGATGATTGCAAAACATCAGAATACCTTAAGCACTCCGCGTCGGCAGGTCCTGCCTCGCGCGTACCTCCCCGTGATTGGATTGATCGGAAAGCAAGGACGGCCCAAAGGGTGAAGGGGCTACGAGCAGAGTTCGGCCCCTGAGACGCAATGCTCAGGGGTCTCCATTGACGTTCGAGCGACTCCAATGTCCCTCCTAGGATGATGATAATTTGCGACTCCCGAACTCTTTCAGCACTCTGCGTCGGTGGGGCCCGCCCCGCACGTACCTCTGTGCAGTTGAACCGACCGGAAACCAAGGACGGCCCAAAAGGGGGAGGAGATACGGGCGCAGTTCAGGCTCCTGAGTCGCGATGCTCAAATGTCCCCCTGGACGTATGAGTGGCTCCAGCATTCTTCCTAAGAGATCTGAGGTGGCTTGTCGAGTGCACTAGGCTCTGCATCGGCACGGCCCGTCCCACGCGTACTTCCCCGCAATTGAACCGACCAGAAACCAAGGACGACCCAAAGGGGGAAGGGGCTACGAGCGTAGTTAGGCCCCTGAGTCGCGATGCTCAGGGGTCCACCTTGACATACGAGCAGCCCCGTACCTCCGGTTCTCTGTCCCACGCACTGGGCATGGGCGTAACCATGGGTGGAATGCGTTGATTTCCTTGCGAGCTGCGGGCGTAGCCATTGGCTGGCTGTGTTGGTGCCAGCTGCGGGCATAGTCATTGGCGGACTACGTTGGTGCCAGCTACGGGCATAGTCATTGGCGGACTATGTTGATTGCCTCCATCTATACCCAGCACGTCCTCGGGGTGGACTGCTCTGCGTCCTCGGGGGGGCCTGGGTGTTTACAGCCTCGGCTCGTTATTACCCGAGAGTGTCATGGTGGGGTGTATCTTGGAGGTCGCGAGGACGCTTTGGCCTCGCGAGTGTCCCTACCCCCGAGTGATTTGTGGACTAAGCTTCTCCCCAGCTCGGAGCATAGGGCTTCCACTAGGCGTGGGATAGACCCCTCCGCGTCCTCGGGGGGGGGGGGGGGGGGGCCTGGGCGTATACATCCTCGGCTCATTATTACGTGGGAGTGTCACGGTGGGGGTGTATCTGGGAGGTCGCAAGGGCGCTTTGGCCTCGCGAGGTCCTTACCCCCAAGTCATTGATGGACTGAGCTTCTCCCCAGCATGGAGCATAGGGTTACCAATAGGCGTGGGATGGACCCCTCCGCGTCCTCGGGGGGTCCTGGGCGTATACAGCCTCGGCTCGTTATTACGTGAGAGTGTCACGTGGGGTGTATCTGGGAGGTTGCGAGGACGCTTTGGCCTCGCGAGTGTCCCTAGCCCCGAATCATTTGTGGACTGAGCTTCTTTTGGGTCATTGGTAAAGACTTAGGACTTCTTCTTCTTTGGGAGTGAGATTGGGTGTTTGATGCCTCAGGCGGCCTGCAAGGATAAGCTTGGACCGGAGCCCCCAAGCGGGGGTCGACCGCCCAAAGACGCAAGCAAAGTAGAATGTTAGGGTCCAAAGTGGGTGAGGTGGAAACAACTGAAATATGCTTAAATGAAAGTAGCGTCTGGGAGTGCCCTGACCTCTTGGAGGCCGCATGGCCCTGTGGGCATCCTCGGACAAGGTGAGCCAAAAAGTTACCTGGCAGTAGCTAACAAGAAGTCACATGGCGGCCATCACTACAGGAATCTGGTATTTTGCCATCAGGACGCTACAGACGGCAAAGAGAGAATTATAGACGGCAAAAAAATTGTCGTCATCCCATGACGGCAAAAAATGTCGTCAACCCATGCGCCCGCAAAGGGTAATTTTGCCGTCAGCATTTTTTCTAGCAGACGACAAAAATTTTGTTGTCAGTGAAAATGGTTTGCCGTCAGCTATTATGAGGCAGACGACAAAAAACATAACAGAACCACCCGGACAGCGTTAACTCTTTGCCGTCAGCCAAAGAACTACAAACAGCAAATCATATGGGGGTTTTGTCTTCTCCCGAGGTTCTACAGACGGCAAAGCAAATGATACTTAGCTGTCAGCGAGGGATCTGCAGACGGCAAAGCATATGTACACACTTTTTTTTGTTTGCATTACTTTATTTTTGTACTTCAATAGACAATACATATTCTTATAGACAACAATGATCCATATAGACAGAAATGTTTACACGAATGCAACTGACACACATAGTACAAATGATCCATATCACATATATGAACAGAACATGTTCATGCATGATCCATATCACACCATATATATCACATATGTCATGGTGATCCATATCACACATAGATAAATAGATACCACTATGAGAAATTTTGGCACTACAAGATTTGTCACCTAAAATACAAGCTACAGGCTAGACCCACTACAAGAAGCGACATACATTTCTTGAGCACGATGGCAACTGCTGCTCCTTTTACTCCTCCATCGTCACTGGGCCAACTTCTGCTGGTCGAAGAAGCTCGGCTGGTTCATCCAGCACCTGCACCACAACAGACCAAGAAAGGTTCACATCCACATACAACGGACACAAGAAACAGTTATTTGGGGCACAAAAATAACTTCACTAGGCATCAACATGGGCACAAAAGCATAAGGCTAGAATACTATATGGTTTTATGTGTAATAATGCCCACCCACAGGTGTCTAAAATTGATGTAATGCATTTCCAATATTTTTTGAGTAAATGCAGGAACAATTTATTTATGGAAATCATGGTGAGTGGGATGGTGATGTAAAAGATACGTACCTAATGTTTTAAATCTTGATTAGATGAGTAGTGGAAGTTTGAAGCTCCCTTGTGGCTTTATCCTTGCCCTTAGCAAGCTCAGATCAGATGAGCATCAGGAATATATAAATACAACACACTATTTGAGTTCCTTGGCATACACTAGATAGCACACTGAATAAATACGAGTGATCAAATTAAATTGTACTGCATGCAAGCATTACTACAGAATAGATTTACTACTGGTTGCTCCTTTGCATCCTTGGCATTGTCCCTCAATAATCGTCTCAATAATTCTGTACAATTGGAAGTAGAATTGAACAAGATAAATTGGGGTGCTCAACCATTCCATTAGGATAAACATACTCGGGCATGCCATAAAAACCATATTTTGCGGAAGTAGTGGCAATAGTATACAACTGCGGAGGCTGCTAGCAGAATATGCAGAGGAAGTTGACAAACCTAAATAAAGCATCATAAATTTCAATGTGCTCGACAGGATTTAGCTGCACAAGACGTTGAAATAGTAGCTACGCATGGTCCCTCACAACTAACAGCAGAAGTCAGTCAGTGACATTTAATAACATATCAAAAAGACAGATGTGTTTTACTACAGATTCGAAATATACTAAGCATAACAATAAAATGTTATTGGCAGAAACTTTAAAATATTATAATACATCTCGAATCAATGGCACTCGAGATAATACCAATCATGGACTCAGAGGAAACAAAGAAGAAGTCCAAGCTTCTGGTTCTTTTCTATCTCAGAGGCTCGCTCATCAATTATACCATTTTCCATCTCCAATGTTGTGTATAAATCGATCGTTATTTCTTGCTTCTCGTCATCCATAAGGTCCTTTCCAGTAGCAGCAAGATTTATTTTGCCTATTTTAGTAGCCTGGCATCAAGAAAGAGATGAGTAAACTCCATAAGTTGAATCTCTAATGTGTCCATAATAATTATTCAAGTGTATTGAAGATCAATGCAGGCATTTCATGAACTAAGACCAAATCTGCATGCATAACTTGAAATGCATCGAGTAACTAAAAACATGGTTACTGCAACCAGTGGAAGAGCTCAATCAGTGTATCTCTACTGGTGAAAGAGATGTTCTTCTACATAGAGGTACTGGAAATACGACACCCCTTCAAAGCCTAAAACTACAAGGTGACAATCAAAAATACAACTCTTATATGTTTGTGACTCGAGTTGCAGTTTTGATGTGGCAACTTGTTATTAGTCCTCTTTTCATGTAGTGGTTCCAACAAGAACTATCACGGTATTTGCATAAACCACTTTACACGATACTGTTTTCAAACTATCATGGTATTTGAATAAAGAGACTTTACACGGTACTGTTTTCCTTTTTCAAATGGAAGTCATTTGCTAAACCTAAAAGTTGGAAGCATAAAAATCATCTAGAATGCATTGCAATGACATGCATATAGTTCTCATTTATAACCATGTGAAAAAAAGGATCCTTCTTAGAACAGAATGAATTCAACAAGCAAAATATCCTAACCTCCTCAATTTTCCTTGAAACAAATGAGCCAAAATGCTCAAACGCCTCATCGTCATTTGGAAGTAAATAAGCGTAGCTGAAACAGAAGCAATAAACGTGTCATGATGTATGAAGTATCTGAGGTGCAATTGAAAAGTATGTAGACACACAAATAGATCTCGTAGAAACGCTAACTCATATTGAGTCAACATAAATGACTACGAAAATAGAAGATAACAAGAACTTGAGACTACGGTTATCGTCAGTTTGTTACTAAAATAACTAATGCTATTGATCATACATATGATTTATTTTTTCTCGGCATTGCAGTACTAACAATCTGAGGAAAATTGCCCTAAAATAAGTATAGTACTGCTCATACAAGTTATCATATAGTTATAAGAAATGACCATCAAAATAAGAGCAGAAGTTGAAGATGGAACCACCAAAGGAATGTAATGTCAAAAAATATCAAATATACATGTATATATAAGTGCAGGTTTTAAACGTTGTTAACTTTATTTAGTGAAGATCTCTCAAACAAAAAAATACTTACTAAAATGCAGAATAGAGCAGAGCAGCCACGTATCATCAATTCATCACCTTAACCTCGTGTTAAAGCCTGCTGGGGGCGACAGGCAAGGAAGCCGGCGATGCTGGGGGTGACACGCGAGCAGGGCGGAGGTGCGGGGGGCGACACGTGAGAAGGCCGGCGGCGCTATGGCGAGGAGGGCGGAGGTGCCGGGGGCGACACGCGAGGAGGCCTGTGGGGGTGTGGGGGTTGTGCCGGGGTCTCCGGGGTTGCGGCGGCGAGGCCGGGGTCGCCGGGGCATGTGGTCAGGGGCGCCAGTGCCTGGGATGAAGCGGGAAGAGGCAGGGGGCCGGGGTGCTCTGGATCTGATGCGTGAGATAGAGATGTACGAGGGAGAGAGACGTGATTTACATCTCGATCTGGATAAAGAGAGAACGTGGTGGGGTAGGCGTCGGACAGAGAGATCATAGATAGGCTGCATGGAGTGCTACCTCATCGATCCAGGAGATTGATATGTGAGATGTGTTTCTTCTTTGCCGTCTCTCTTTTTTATTACAAACGGCAAAAATTATTTGCCGTCATCAATTTTTTTTACAGACGGCAAAATATGTATTTGCCGTCATTCATTTTTTTACAGATGGCAAAAGAGGTCTTTGTCGTCATCAGTTTTTTTAACACACGACAAAATATCTTTGTCGTCAGCAGTTTTCGTTAAAGACGACAAAATATGTCTACGCTGTCAAGCATTCTTTGCCGTCAACAGATGACGGTAAATGAGGTCTTTGCCGTCATTCACGATGAAAAGCTGACGGGAAATATCTTCATAGACGGCAAATTATTTGATTCATGTAGTGCATGCCGCTAAAGTGCTGAAAGCGTCGTCGTTGTCCGATCTCCTGCCTCCGCGGTCGTGACCCTCATGGGTCCGCCATCTACCAAGGGTCGGGGCCTGATAACCCACAAGTGTAGGGGATCTATCGTAGCCCTTTGGATAAGTAAGAGTGTCGAACCCAACGAGGAGCAGAAGGAACTGACAAGTGGTTTTCAGCAAGGTATTCTTTGCAGGCACTCAAATTATCGGTAATAGATAGTTGTGTGATAAGATACTTCGCAGCAAGTAGCAAGTAACAATAGTAACAAAGGTGCAGCAAGATGGCTCAATCCCTTTTGTAGCAAGGGACAAGCCTGGACAAACTCTTATATGAGGTGAAGCGCTCCCGAGGACACATGGGAATTTCTGTCAAGCTAGTTTTCATCATGTTCATATGATTCACGTTCGCTACTTTGATAGTTTGATATGTGGGTGGACCAGTGCTTGGGTGCTGCCCTTACTTGGACAAACATCCCACTTATCATTAACCCCTCTCGCAAGCATCTGCACCTACGAAAAAAGAATTAAGACAAAGTCTAACCATCGCATTAAACTAGTGGATCCAAATCATCCCCTTACGAAGCAACGCATAAACTAGGGTTTAAGCTTGTGTCACTCTAGCAACCCATCATCTACTTATTACTTCCCAATGCCTTCCTTTAGGCCCAAATAATGGTGAAGTGTCATGTAGTCGACGTTCACATAAAACCACTAGAGGAAAGACAACATACATCGCATCAACATATCGAACGAATACCAAATTCACATGACTACTTATAGGAAGACTTATCCCATGTCCTCAGGAACAAAAGTGACTACTCACAAAGAATAATTATGTTCATGACCAGAGAGGTATGGAATAGAATTAAGGATCTGAACATATGATCTTCCACCGAGTAATCCAACTAGCATCAACTACAAAGAGTAATTAACACTACTAGCAACCTTACAAGTACCAATCGGAGTCGCGAGACGGAGATTGGCTACAAGAGATGAACTAGGGTTTGGAGATGAGATGGTGCTGATGAATATGTTGATGGAGATGAGTCCCCTCCGACGAGAGGAGTGTTGGTGATGACGATGGCGACGATTTCTCCCTTCGGGACGGAAGTTTCCCCAAACAGGACGGCCCTGCCGGAGCTCTAGATTGGTTCTGCTCAAGTTCCGCCTCGTGGCGGCGGCGTCTCCTCCCGAAAGCCTTGTCTTGATTTTTTCTCAGATGAAACCCTCCTTATATCAGAAGATGGGAGCCAGAGGGGCAACAGAGGGCCCACAAACCACCCAGGCGTGGCCAGGGGGGTAGGCCGCGCCTGGCAGACTTGTGGCCTCCCGGTGGCTCCCCTCCGGTACTTCTTCCGCTCAGTATTTTTTATAAAATAATTCCTCGTTGATTTTCACGGCTTTTGGAGTTGCGCATAATAGGTATCTCAAACTTGCTATTTTTCATACCAGAATTCCAGCTGCCGGCATTCTCCCTCTTCATGTGAACCTTATAAAATAAGAGAGAAAAGGCATAAGTATTCTAACGTAAAGTGTAATAACAGCCCATAAAGCGCTAAATATCAACATAAAAGCATGATGCAAAATGGACGTATCAGGATGTTGTTCAAAGATAACTCTATCTATCTCATTCCTTTCATCCATATGCATATCATTTTCATGCTCAAGCAAGTATTGCTCTAAAGGATCAGTAGGAGGCACATCAATAGAAGCTAGGGCAATAATTTCATCCTTACTAGACAATTCTTTTTCATGAGGTTGTCTACCAAACATGGAGAAATTGAATTCGTGTGACACACCTTCAAAGCCAACAGTGACAGTTTTCTTCACACAGTCAATATGAGCATTGACAGTATTGAGGAAACGTCTGCCAAATATGATGGGACAAAAGCTATCTTGTGTGGTAGAAAGAACGAGAAAATCAGTAGGATACTTAGTTTTACCACACAAGACTTCAACATCTCTAACAATTCCGAAAGGGTAGATAGTATCTCTATTGGCAAGCTGAATAGTAACATCAATAGGTTCCATCTCGACAGGTGCAATCTCGTCTTTAATTTCATCATATAAAGATCGAGGTATTGCACTAACACTAGCACCCACGTCACATAAACCATGATAACAATGATCTCCTATCTTAACAGAAACAACATGCATGCCAACAACAGGCTAATGTTTGTCTCTAGCATGAGGTTTAGCAATTCTAGCAGCATCTTCATGGAAGTGAATAACATGCCCATCAACATTGTCGGACAGAAGATCTTTGATAATAGCAATTCTAGGTTCAACCTTAATTTTCTCAGGGGGTGTAGGTGTTCTAATGTAGCCCTTACGTATCATAGTTGAAGCTTTAGCATGATCCTTTATTCTAACAGGGAAAGGTGGTTTCTTAATGTAGGCACTAGGAACAATAGGATCATTATAAGCAATGACTTTCTCTTCAACTGGATTGGGTTTAACTACATTGACTTCTATGGGAGGATGATATTTAAACAACTTCCCTGTAGGGAGATTAATATGAGCAGCAAATGATTCACATAAGCTACTATCTTAGAGTCAAGTCCATGTTTAGCGCTAAAATCACAAAAAGTATTTGTTTCAACGAAGGATTTAACTCAATCGAACTTAAGATTCATACCTGACTCCTTACCTTCATCAAACTCCCAATATTCAGAGTTGCGTTTAATTCTTTCCAATAAATTCCATTTGAAGTCAATATCTCTCTTCATAAAAAACCTGGTACAAGAAGTGTCAAGCATGGTGCGATTATCATGAGAAAGCCGAGCATAAAAGTTCTGAATAATAATTTCTCTCGAGAGCTCATGGTTGGGGCATGAATATAACATTGATTTAAGCCTCCCCCAAGCTTGAGCGATACTTTGTCTATCACGAGGACAAAAATTATAAATATAATTCCGATCACGATGTACCAAATGCATAGGATAAAACTTTTGATGAAATTCCAATTTCAATCGGTTGTAGTTCCATGATCCAATATCATCACATAGCCTATACCATGTCAATGCTTTATCACTCAAAGGTAATGGAAAGACCTTCTTCTTGACCTCATCCTCGGGCAAACCTGCAAGCTTAAAGAAACCACAAACTTCATCTACATAGATTAGATGCAAGTAGGGATGTGATGTTCCATCTCCTGTAAAAGGATTAGCCAACAGTTTCTCTAGCATACCCGAAGGAATTTCATAACAAATATTTTCAGTAGGTGCATTAGGTTGAGGAGAAACTCCTTGTGCTTCCGTTCAAGGTGAAGATACCCCAAACAAGCTCCTCAAAGGATTAGTTTCCACAGTGACAAGTGACAATAAATTTCAGCACACTATATAAATGTTTCATTACCAAATTCCACTTACCAAAGGCGCTTCACTCCCTGGCAACGGCGCCAAAAAAGAGTCTTGATGACCCACAAGTGTAGGGGATCTATCTTAGTCCTTTTTATAAGGAAGAGTGTCGAACCCAACGAGGAGCAGAAGGAACTCACAAGTGGTTTTCAGCAAGGTATTCTTTGTAGGCACTGAAATTATCGGTAACAAATAGTTGTGTGATAAGATACTTCATAGCAAGTAGCAAGTAACAATAGTAAAAAAGGTGCAGCAAGATGGCCCAATCCCTTTTGTAGCAAGGGACAAGCCTGGACAAACTCTTATATGAAGTGAAGCGCTCCCGAGGACACATGGGAATTTCTGTCAAGCTAGTTTTCATCATGTTCATATGATTCGCGTTCCCTACTTTGATAGTTTGATATGTGGGTGGACCGGTGCTTGGGTGCTGCCCTTACTTGGACAAACCTCCCACTTATGATTAACCCCTCTCGCAAGCATCGCAACTACGAAATAAGAATTAAGACAAAGTCTAACCATAGCATTAAACTAGTGGATCCAAATCAGCCCCTTACGAAGCAACGCATAAACTATGGTTAAAAGCTTCTGTCACTCTAGCAAGCCATCATCTACTTATTACTTTTGAATTCCTTCCTCTAGGCCCAAATAATGGTGAAGTGTCATGTAGTCAACGTTCACATAATACCACTAGAGGAAAGACAACATACATCGCATCAAAATATCGAACGAATACCAAATTCATATAGCTACTCATAGCAAGACTTATCCCATGTCCTCAGGAACAAAAGTGACTAATCACAAAGCATAATTATGTTCATGACCAGAGAGGTATTGAATAGCATTAAGGATCTGAACATATGATCTTCCACCGAGTAATCCAACTAGAATCAACTACAAAGAGTAATTAACACTACTAGCAACCTTACAAGTACCAATCGGAGTCGTGAGACGGAGATTGGCTACAAGAGATGAACTAGGGTTTGTAGATGAGATGGTGCTAATGAAGACGTTGATGGAGATGAGTCCCCTCCGATGAGAGGAGTGTTGGTGATGACGATGGCGACGATTTCCCCCTCCGAGTGGGAAGTTTCCCCGGCGGACGGCCCTGCCGGTGCTCTAGATTGGTTCTGCTCAAGTTCCGCCTCGTGGCGGCGGCGTCTCTTCCCGAAAGCCTCCTCCTGATTTTTTCTCGGACGAAACCCTCCTTATAGAAGAAGATGGGAGCCATAGGGGCAACAGGGGGCCCACAAGCCACCCAGGCGCGACTAGGGGGGTAGGCCGCGCCTGGCAGGCTTGTGGCCTCCTGGTGGCTCCCCTCCAGTACTTCTTCCGCCCAGTATTTTTTATAAAATCCAAAATAATTCCTCGTTGATTTTCACGGCTTTTGGAGTTGCGCATAATAGGTATCTTAAACTTGCTCCTTTTTCAGACCAGAATTCCAGCTGCCGGCATTCTCCCTCTTCATGTAAACCTTATAAAATAAGAGATAAAAGGCATAAGTATTGTACCGTAAAGTGTAATAACAGCCCATAAAGCGATAAATATCAACATAAAAGCATGATGAAAAATAGACGTATCACGGCCTTCGCTCAGCCCAAGCATCTCCTCCTCTTCCTCGCCACGCCCAGCAAGTCGGGCATGAGCATGTCCCACTGGAGCCGCTGATAGGTGGCAGCCGTGTTCCCCAGCGTGAAGGGCACGCGAGCACCAGCGCGCGGGTACACCCACCGGTGCTCAGTTGGTGCGAGCCAGAAAGGGCCTCGGGTCGCGGCTCTGTTGATAGCGAGCGCGTTGATGCAGATGCGGGGTCAGTCGACCATGTCGACCACGGCGGCTACGATTGGTGGTGCAGAGCATCCCCCGCCTCGCACGGCTTGGGCCTCTCGAAGTTCTCGGATTTCTTTGATGATGGACTCACGAGAGCTGAGCTGACGTGCGCCGGAGCTCGCGCTTGAGTTGTGCTCGAGCGGCACCCTTGCCTCACTGATCAGGCCGGGGATCTCCCTGGTCGCGTCCCCAGGCCTGACCCAAGGGGGGCGTCGAGCGCGCCTTCCTATGCGATGGGAGGCATGGCCCCGTCCCCGAGCTCAGGGCGTGTAGTCCCAGGGTGCTCTGTGAGGAGGAGCTGCTTCTTCTTCTTGTGTGGGTCCTCTCGAGGTACCTCGTCTCCTTTGTCGTTCGAGCGTTCGGCCGGCGCTTCACGGTAGAGGCGCTCGAGGGTGCAGACGGCATCCTTCTCATCGCAGGCGATAGTGATGGCATCGCTGCTCCCTGGCATCTTGAGGATGTTGTAGCCATGGTGGGTCACTGCCATGAACTTGGCGAGAGCTGGGTACCCAAAGACTGCGGTTTACGACACATGGATGTGCGCGACGTCGAAGACGATGATCTCAGTATGGTAGTTCTTGCGCTTGCCGAAGGTGACTGGCAGATGCACCTGCCCAATGGGCAGGGTGGACCCCTCTGTGACTCCTGAGAAGGGCTTGGTCGGTAGGAGCTGTGCGTACGACAGCTGGAGTTTCTTGAAGGTCTTGACCGAGAGGACGTTGAGCCCCGCTCCACTATCCATAAGGGTTTTGGAGACGAGGATGTTGCTGATGGTCGGGGTTCACATCATGGGGACCTTGCCGGGCAGGAAAGAGCACCTGAGCTGATCACTTGGGTCGAAGGAAATGGTGGTCTGGGACCAGTTATGGGTGCGCATCGGTTCAAGCTTCGGGAGAGCGGCATTCACCTCCCGTGCGAACTGCTTTAAGACGCGGTTGGAGGCTGGGGTCTGGGCGCCTCCCAAGATGGAGGCCACCGCCCTGACCTCCTGGAAGCCCCGAGCCCAATCGTCCTGCCTGTCTTCATCCCTCCTCCTGGGTGGCGGAGGCCGAGGAGGCGATCCAGCCTCACAAGGGCGAACCTCATGAGGATGACCGCGTCGTTGCCCCTCCTGAGGGTCGTCGCACCAGCGGTCCTCCTAAGGCTACTCGCACCAGCCCTGACGCTGGTCTCGGTCGTCCCAACGGCCTCCAGCACGGGCGGGGCTTCTATCTCCCCGTCCAGGGTGCCTGCTGAAATGCTCGGCACGGGCTAGTCGGATCTCTTAGCACCCAGAGGTATCATGGCCACTGGTGCCATGGGAGATGCACATTGGCCCCCCTCCTAACGGACGCTCTCCTCCTCGACCGTACTTCTCCTTAGGCTCGGCTGCGAGCACCGCAGGAGCCTTGCGCTTCACCTCCTTGGCCTTGGCCTTCTTCCCTTCTGGTTCCGCCGCCTGAGGCCCGAGGAGAGACATGCGACCTTCCTCACCCCTGGAGCACTTGTTTGCCAGGTTTAACATCTCCAGTGCGGTGCTCATTTCGTCACTCATGGCGAGCTCCTCCTTCATCTTGAGGTCGGTGACTCCGTCGGACAAGGTCGAGATGACGGCCCCGTATGACGCCTTGGGGATCTTGAGGCGCATGACCGTGAAGCGTTTTATGAACTTGTGTAGGGTCTCGCCCTCCTACTGCTTGATGCGTCGTAGGTCGTTCATGGTGGGGGCGCGGTTGCGAGTGCTTTGGAAGTTGGCGATGAAGCGCTCACGCGGGCTGTCCCATGAGGTGATGCACGCCTTCGGGAGGTTGAGGAGCCAAGAGAGCGCGCCCCTCTTGAGCGCCATGCGGAACTAACACGCCATGACCTTGTCGCCTCCTCCTGTCGGCCTGATGCCCAGCGTGTAAAGTTGAAGGAACTTTGCCGGGTCTATGGTGTCGTCGTAGCACGGGGGTAGGTCGGGCTTGAACTTGCAGGGCCACGTAGTTGGGTAGAGTTCAGGGGCGATGGCGAGGCATCCCACCGGCTCAACGGGTGCAGCGTGCGTGGGAGCGGCCGGGTCTTGTTGCTCCACTGGGTCTGCTGCAAGCGAGGTGTGCTCACGACACTGGAGTTGTAGCGTCGGGGGCGCGCGCGTCAGCGCGGGGCCGAGGAACCACCTGATAGCTGGCTTCATCTCCTGGCCCCGCCCTAGGCTCGAGAGGTTGGTCGCGGGGATGCACTTTTTGTCTAGGCTCGGGATGCACGTCTCGCCGCAGTGGTGGGGGTGGTGCATCTTGTTCCTCAACGTTTGCTTCGGACGGTTGGGGCCGAAATGAACAGGAGAGTGCTGCGGAGTCGCCAGCAGCGGCAAAGAACTCCTCGATGTGCTCGAGCTAGTCGTAGTGGCGGTCAGGGGTGGGCCGGTAGCGGAGAAGCTCGGCGGCCATGGCAAGCACGCATCGTCCGTGTGGCATTTTAGGCCGAGCATGTGAGGTTGCCCCGGAGGCCCAGACGAGCGACAGAGTGGCGGTGCGGCCATCACGGTGCTCGGTAGACGGCTGGGAGGAACCCTGTTGTTCTTGAGCGTCAGGTCCCGTGGCGGCGTTCACCACGGGCGATGGTGCCCGGAGTGCACCGGCGGGGCCTGCGGGCACCGTCTGAGCGGCGCATGTGGGTCGATGTGGGGACCCCGACTTATGAGTCGAGATCGCCGAATGGTCGTGCTGAGTGATCTGACATATCAATGCTCACCGAACACACAGAAACTAAATAATAAGAGTCCTACATCCATACATACCGTTTGATACAATAAATGACCATTGCGGTTGAGTCTTACATATATAGGGCCATGAAGGCCAACACACCAAACTGGACCAATAGCGGAATTATTGGTTGGAAAGCGTGAACCCATGCCATCAGCCTTAACCTACAGGCATTCGGACTGGGAAGCGTCCTAGCTCGCAAGAACGTCACCGAGTTACTCTTCACCATATCTTGTTCTTTATACCTGGTCAATGAAATAACTAGTGGCAAGCCAATGAGTACTTTCGATTGTACTCGCAAACAGCCCATGATATGAACAATGAAAGTGAAGGATAACAGTAACATGCATCTTTGGTTCAACTCATCATGGTGGTTTGATCATGAATATGCATCAAGTTAAAGAATTAGTTTTGAAGAACTGGTTACAGATATCAATATATCTGCCAAGGGCTGAACCATCCGGGTTCACCCTATATGCCAAGTCACCAAACTTGGTCATATCAATACCTTGATAATAACTCCTTTTTATCACCACTCACACACACTTAGTTTATGCGGAAACAACTGGACGTAGTTTAAGCTGGATTACCCAACTGTCTTTGACTGTGGACACAACTATTCTAATAGTTTTACACTCTACAGAGGTAGTACGCTGGACCCACGAGATCCGGGAAACTTCCGTGTCATCCACGACTTGCGGTATATAACATACCCGAGGTAAGTACCCGATCAATGTCTTTCCCCAGACGATACTAGTCAAACAGGTCCACTCGATTGGTACCCAACCCACATGTTGTACGTCTTACGAGCACAGACTCTAGACAGTATGAACCATGCGGGGACCAACGGTGTGCCTAGAACTCATAAAAATGGCATAGTCATCCTACCTGGCACAACCCCATCACGAGAGTGACCACCCATCACTCCCGCCACCAGTAATGTGGCTCTTTGCTAGCACCGACCAGAGTAATCAATATGGCCCCGTCCCATAAGGGGTAACATGGTCGTACTTGGTAAGGTTGGGATGGTCGACACATCATAAATCCAATCCCATTTCCGAAACCATACTCACACAAATACTGAGTGCACCACATCACCAAAAGTGGCCACCTAACTCATCATCACCCTCGGGCATTAGTGGCACCCGACGGGGTTTTCATAAATCTTTATTTGAACCAACAACATGCTCATGCTATGTACTCTAGTATTACTTGTCATCATGATAATAGCGTGATCCATAAAAGGGGAAGGATCAAGCTCAATGCATGTGCTCCGGAGAAGCCATCGGTAACATCATATCAAATGATTTACCGTCACTTGTGATCATATGCAACGGAAATACTTGCTATCTTAACATGCAATATAACATATGCTCAGTCATGGTCAAAGGGCTGCTTGCCTTTGCTCACATAAGCCCTCGGGGTCTTCGAGGTCTTCTGCTTCAACTCCGAGTACTTAGTCTACCCGTCAACTATTGTCGGAAACCACCACGGTAAGCCACACAGGAGGCTGAAATAAAAGTGCTACAAAAATAGAAGTTATATTTTTCTTGGACATCTCTGGTCATAAGAAAAATACCTGAAGCTTTCCATAGGAGGTTTGGGTCGTCAGGGAATTCTGAATGGAGGGAAGGAGGAGTAGGGGATCCTTTATGAAGCCCACAGAAATTAGTATGATAAAAATGAGTGGGGGCACTCATTTATCAGAGAACAACTTTAGAAATATTTAGGAAGTGGTCTCACTGGATTTGGAGTTGAAATGAATATTCTAGGAATTTCCTAATATGGAATAAATAGCAATAGAAAGCTATTTATTTAACACAACAGAATAAGCCTGATAAAAATGTTAACCAAGGCTCTAAAAATAGGGCATGATATAAGAAGGCTCAAGAATTGGGAACCACTCAAATTGGAGTTGATTTGAGTCGTCTAGTATTTTCACAAAGTGGGGTCAAACATATCCAGATTTGGATTTAAATAGATACTCCTCGGGAAGTTGCTATGGAAAAATGTGCCATGCACCTATTTGGATAGGTTTTGAATTTAGGAACCTATAGAAATTTGAATCATTAGAATCGGAGCTAAAATGAATTTATAATGGATTTTTGAAGTTATTCCAAAATAGGAAAAAAGAGAAAAGGCTCAGCCTCGGGGGTTATCTTACGCCCAGGGCGTTAGGTAGGCCTTCGGGCCGGCCCAGCAGCTCGGCCGTCAGCGAAGAAGGTGCACTTCTGAAAATGCGCTTTCAGAAGGGGGAGGTGCATCGCGCCCAGTACACCTCCACTTATCCTGGCCGACGGGCCCGGCCGACGCCCAAGGGGCTGACGTGGGGGTCCCGCCTGTCAGCTCCTTCGTCCTCCTGCCGCTTGGCACAAAGGAGGGTAGGGGAGGCTAGGTTGCACGGCACCGGCGCTGATCTGGCTGCCCCGACCACCTCCCGCGGCGCTCCGGCCACCAGCCTGCTCGGGGCATCGAGCCTCGTCGACCCCGGGGTTCCATTCCCGCAGGGAAACTGCAGGGAGAGCGGCCATGGCTGCGGTTCGAGGGAGGCATCGGTAGCCGACGGGGTCGGCACCCCGGCCATCTCGATGGATGTAGGGCAGGGTAAAAATACGCCGGAGGGTCCAAGAGGGTCACAGGGGCGAGGGAGAGCTCGGCCTTGCCCGAGCTAGAGCGAGGACCAGGGGAGGGCCTCGGCCATGGGGCTTGCAGGCTACGCGGGAAAGAGCTAGCTGTGGGGGAGAGAGCTAGCAGGCTCCAGGGAGAAAGGAGGAGGCTGAGAGAGGGCATGAGAAGCTCGGGGAAGCGGAGATAGGCAGGAGGGGGTAAAGAGAGAGCTCAGTAGCTCTATGGAGCTCCTGTGCATGGATGCCACGCACCCTACATGGAGTTTGGAGGCTAGCTGATGGATGGAATTGGTTTGAATGGTCAAAAGAGATCTCTGAGACACATTCGGACATCTTGGACCAGCTAGAAATGGACTCGAGGGAGGATACAAAGTACAAAGCACCATTTCCGCATTCCAGGGAAGTGGTCACCACCCACTTGGTGTCCAGGGCCACCCTTTTGCCAGGCCAAGGTGTCAAACATGCAAGGCATGCAGGCCACAAGGCACTAGTAAAATTTGGCCCCAAGTGGAGTTGGTTTGAATGGTTGTTGACTGAGGTTAAGTTTGTAGCGGCAAACTTAGGGCTAATGTGAGGGCACTCACACGAGGGAGAATGGAGAAAAGACATGTCTAGCAACCTTAGGTATGGAAGGACTACATTTCTGCAAAATTTCAGCTCAAGAAAGGAAGTGTAGCTAGCACTTGCTGTACAAAGCTACCTTTCAGCCAGAAATCAATATGAGGATGTGATGTTCATTTTCTCCACATGAGCATGCCATCTCTTGGCTTGAAACAATGCCTTAGGGTGCTAGAAACCCTCTGGTAAGAGGTGGGGGCTTTTGCTTAAGAAGAAGTGGTGCAAGAGGGGTAAAACAGGTGGTTCCAAGGGTAAAATGAGGAGTAGTTACATGGAGCCTCTCTCCAATAATTGACCAGTGGCCATGGTAATGTTACTGGAGGTAAAATGTAACTATATGAACCTGTGGTAGAAAGTTGAGCTCAAGGGTTAAAGTGGAAGAGGCCAAAGTAGCCAATAAAGTGAATGCACACAAGGTGTTTGATAAGTGGCAGAGCAATCAGATGGACTTCAATGCATATGAAACTTAACAGGATCAAATAATTGATGAAAATAAGCCTGGACATCAAATTTGGGATTTGGTGGACAAGGTTTCCAATGTAGACTTGGAAAACCCATGAAAGAGGCAGAAATGGCTTTCTGCATATAATTCCATTCAAATCAATTCCAACAAATCCAATATTTGCTGTGGGGGCATTATTTGAGCATTAAGGCATGCACAAAATTTTTGGGGTCAATTGGAGAAACTTTATAATGTAAAGTTTCCCAAAGTTAGAAATCAATCGAGAGGGTCTTGAGGGGCTTGGGACAAGTTCCTCTATTATCCTTGATGCACCACTTGGTGTGGATGGATTATTGGAGTATGAGAACATGTCCACCAAATTTGAGCATAATTGGAAAGATTTGACAATGATGAGTTGCTCAAATTTGAATCTGGACAGATAGGGTTTTAGAATAATTAGGGGAATCAAATCAACTTGGATTGAGATGAAACTTGGCAAGATCATCAAACATATCCTAGGTGACATGCTGTAATTTTACTGTAATTTATTGAGAATATTAGAAATATTCCAAAAGTTTGAAATAGGCAGGAATGGTTTTGGAGGGGTTCGCCCAATATTTTGAAAATGACCATGTTTGAAACTCATATACATGGAATAAATATATCCACTGAGTTTCCCTACATTTTCTTAAATACTTTGAAAGGAATAAAAAAACTTTCCTTCATAAGACACCATTTCTGGCCTCGCGGAAAGGCACTTAAATAAAATAATAAAATAACTTTTAAAATAATAATAGTGTGGTTTTTGAAAGACATTTTGATAATAGGTCTTAAATAAAATAATTGGTGCAAAATAAGTTCCCTAATTTGAGGACGTGTAATACAAACCTCATCTCACGGGTTTGAAAGTTTAATTCAAAGAAATGCTTTTGGTGAAAATAATATTAGGTAAAAATAGATATTGGTCCTAAACACATGGAATGATCATTAGGTAGGAGAACATGGGATAAGGAGGTGAGTTGGAGAATAGCAAGAATTATTGGGGAGCAATCACATGCATACAAGCAAGCAGGCAAACAATAGTCACTTCAAGCATCATAAGCATTCACAAATTTTTTAAATTGGTCCTAATTTTTGAAATAAGTAATTTAGTCAGGAAGGCTAAACACAGGGAGTTACAGGCGACGTTCGGCGCGAGCCAGGCGAGTGTCAGCCATCGGAGTGATGAAGCTTGGTGAAGGCGGAACTTGGAGGGGACATTGACACGCCCCCTACCTGACGCGCCAAATGTCGGATATCGGGCTCCGCAAAACCTTGAAGATTCAAACGCAGGGGCGTGTACGGAGATCTCTCACTGGTTTGCCTCACCTAACTCGCAACTCACTTGGGATGGCAGGAAACTCACTCGATCGTGAAGGAAACACAGAAAACAACAGTTTACCCAGGTTCGGGCCGCTGTGAAGCGTAAAACCCTACTCCTCCTTTGGTATATTGCCTCTCGCGGAGGATGGTAGATGAACTAGTAGAGTGCTTAGACGCCTCCGGTGGCTGGGCGACCTTGCGTGGTGCTAGTGGGTGAATGAATCGTTCGAGGGGCTCTACGAAGCAACTTATCATCTATATATAGTGGCGGCCCTGGTCCTCTTCCCTTATCATTTCAGCGGGAAGGTATCCCACATCGGCCAATTTTGAAGGGGAACTCGGGAACATGTTGCCCTGCCCAAAGGTGGTCTCCGCCTGCAAAGTGGCTGTCGACGCTGCAGGGACGGGCCCGCGGATGACATTTCTCCTGCTGGCGGGTGGCGACAGCCTTTTTGCACCAGAAGGGGAACCTTTGGAAGATGCCTTTGGAACCCTGGTACGTCCTTGCCCCCTTTGCCCTAAAGGAGAAACTGCTCTGCTCTACTGTCTGCTGCTCGCATGTCCTTTCCTTGCGTCATCCTAGACTCCTGAGGCCGGGCCTCGCCTCGGAATATCCGCCGCTCCAGAGGGGTCCCGAGGAGGCCCTCAACGGGTCTTGATGTCATTCCTCCTCGTGAGGCTTGGCCCCTCACGAGGGCCTTGCCTTGAGTGATGCCAAGCCCATTGGTTTGCTTGATGAAATGGGCTGGCCCTGGGCCACATGCATGCAGGTCTGGGTACTCCCATTCCTAGAACGCCGATAAAGTGTTCTACAACTCCTTGTTAAAGTATATATTTATTTTATGTATCATGCGTGAGACTTCGTGATCACTTTCTGACTCGCGTAAGGCAATCACCGAATCCCAAGGTTCCTAGCCTCCTCTAGTTTCCCTTCTTTCTTTTTCTCCAAGGGAAGAAGGGCCCCTCGCATAGAATCCTTCTCATGGGAAGAGTGACGGTATGGACGCATATAGATGTGTTCAAGGATGATCACCTTGCGGCAAGGAATACGACAGAGAGAAAGCTAAGTCAAACTTTTCTTGTTGTGAGCTATTTTCCACTTGAAACCATCCCACTTGTACGAGAAAAACCTGTATACAAGGAAACCTTGTCAAATCTTCCTGTGCTCCCTGTTGTTTCGAGTCTGCTCAACAAACCGAGCAGCTGCAACAAGGATGGCAAGGCGGTTTGGTTGGCGATCGTGTCATCAACAAGATGCTAAAGAACACATTCCTAAAGCGCACGTGGCAAGAATACGCTCGTAGTCAAGAATTTCAAATAAGCGTAGGGATGGTAAGCATACAAGTGCGAGTCCATACATAAGGAAGAATGGCCACCCAGCAGGCATAACAAATGCTTAAAACTTAGTGGAAGGTACCCTACAACTTTATTCACATTTTCATAGGATTACATAGGGTATTGTTTAAATACAAAAGGAGATTTGCCACTACAATGTGGAGATTGATCTGGAAACGAGGCCTCGAGGATGGAGCGTCAAGTCTGGACCAGCCAATCTAAGGCGCAACGTCGTATTCCAAATAATACCACATTGTTGTCGCGCCTAGTCGGAGTCGTCGCCCACGAGCTTGACATTGGTGGAGTTGTCGTCGTTGTCGCTCTCACACAAGGTGTCAAGCTTGCTGCACAACACTCCATCCGGTACCAGAACTCCCTAAGAACTTCACAAAGAGTGTGGCTTCTCCATCAAAATTTATCTACAATGGATGTCTCGGACCTAGGCCGCGGGAGCGAGCAAATGACTTCCACCCCCCCCCCCCCCCGCCTTAGGAACATGGTGCTTCTAGGGGAAATGTCAACCACCACCCAGGTGGGTCTGTTGCAGCAACCATCCGCCCGGAGCCATAGACGTTCGGGCATGCTGCCTTCTATGGCCCTGGCAAAGGGGTCGGGGAGTCGCAACCAACTATGGGGACTTCGATGCAGCGCCACCATGAACTCATGTGTTCGACCCATGCACGGGGCTCCACCCGGGTCGATGTAAAGGGCACACCACCATGGCCTCCACGACACAGAGCACCTCATTCTCCGCAGCCCAGAGCCGCGCTCCTACCATGGAAGTCGGCCGCATGTGCTCGGGTTGGTCCATGACCCCCGCCTCTCGCCATTGCGATAGTGGATCTCGGTAGAAGGGAATAAGATGAAGGAGAAGGGAAATGGTGGCTGGGGTCCAGTAGGAGAAGAGGTGAATGACCAATGCTTCTTGTGGGCTCCCTTCTATAGGGAGGAGATGGGGGGTTGGATCTTCACTACTCTGAGAAGTAACTACGCATGGCCAAGCACACCACCACAACGGCCGCCCAGCTCCACCAATACCATGGCCCGCATGCAAGACGCGTCGTAATGAAAACAGTAATGGATGGGAGGGTGAGCACAGGATGTCGGGCTAGGATGAGCAGCGACCGTGTGAATTCTCGCCCTTTATTTTTTACAAGGGTGGAATGGGTAGAGGCCGCCTCTCCTCATTCAACGTGCTCGGGCTTCCCAAGACACACTATACCGGCGTCATTTTGTTCTACCATTCCCACGACCTACATTCAACGTGTGTCGTGGAAAACAGTGTAAAACCATCATCACAACCGCTTTAAAAATTGGCGACATATATGTGCACTGCTTTTGGGCCTAGTCCAACAACGTCACGGACCCTAGTACGGCCCAAGCTCGAGGGCTACCGTTAGTGTACTAAAGAACGAGTCCATTAGTACCCTGGTTTGTGAATAGAAGACAGCTGCCTCTCGCCCGGCAAGCCCTGTTGGAGGACAATACAATTGACACAACGCCAAGCCTCAAGACCAAGCCCCCGGCAAGCTGGCTTGCAGGGGAAGAAGATCCGGGATCGATCACGCCCGGCAGGACTCCTCCACCTCTCCACCACTCCACCTCATCGGGCTCATTGTCAACATCAGCGAGGTGTCGAGCGGGAAGGCAGTTAGGTGAGCCCTGTCAGAGGCCTCTGACAACCGTAGGGACTTGCAGCAGCTTTGTGGCAAGAGAATAAGAGGTTGGTGGCAAACGATACAGACGGAGAGACAATCCTTGCCGGAAGACGTCGCGAGCATGACACCTCACGATGCATTTAATGCGTTTGTCCTAATCCGTCAGGGTTAGGGAATTACCAATGTAGCTCATGTCAGTAGTTGTCGCAGCTGTAGGATCCACCACTCACCGCATGTAAAGACCATTTTAGCTACTATGGTAGCCCCTTGACCTATAAAAGGAAGTCCATGGCTACCTTTAGAAAGGTCGATACTTTGTCCATTTGCATGCGTAGCTGCACTCCTCGTGCATCCTTGTCGGGTTGTCGTGCTCTTGTACTCGGACACATATATTCCACAAACACATGACTTAGGGTTTTACGCTCCCGATCAGACCTAACCTGTCCAAACCCCCGAGCAAGTACTAGGTTCGTGATGCTCTCTATGCATGCGCTTACCCACAAGTGAACCTCCAAAGGGGGCCTCACTGGTCCCATAGATCGTCGATATCACACCATGGCACCCGCAACACGTGAATGAGCAGAAGACCCAGCGCGCGACACACGTGGATGCATACCTAGCCCATCCTGACCAAGCGCCACCTCTGCCATCAACATCCTCGATGATGAAAACAATTTGGTACACACGCAATTGCTCGTCTAGGACAATGGCATGCCCGGTGACATACTGGCTAACACTGTGTTGCGCATCACCGCTAGGGTTGAGAAGACCATAGGCGCAAGGCGTGGCAGCACCGCTGAGCAGCACAGTTGCCTCAACGCCGAGAGGATGTAGCACACCGCACAAGAAGATCATTACTGGTGCTCCATAGAGCAAAACATGCATGTCCGTGTTGAGATTGCAAGGCACGCCGCATAGCAAGACCAATGGAGGGCCGCAGAGCGAGAGGAGCGGTGCACGACAGAGCAACAACTGTTCCATCCCTATTTACCTATTATACCACTTGATATGACATTCCTGCTGTGTCCACGACACGTCAATAGCCCGATTTCTCGCCAGGAATGGGCAGCAGCCATCTGTGCCGTACTTGCATCAGATCTCAGCCGCATGGTACTTGCACCGGACACCGACCACGCCATTCACATGGGTCACACCGTTTTCCTTGTCCATAGCTCCCACGAGTCCAATGGGCTAGTAGGTAGGCTCGAGTGCCTCCTTGGACTAGGTGTCCAGCAGGGAGCAGTAGAAGAAAATGGCTATCGCATCCTCGAGATGGTAATCTTCCACGCAATAGCCAGCTTGGAGCTCGGAATCGTGCTGTAGCTGTACCGCGAACGTGTCAACCCCATGGACGAACACATGAACGAGTTCACGTAGAGCCAAGAGCTTCTATGGGTTAGGGTGGTAGTTACTGACGCGTTTTGTTTTGTTGAATCATTATGATGTCGATCCCAATGTCTGCACAACAATCATATGTTTTGATGTGGGAATGATTTCTACTATATTATTATGTTTCAATATGTGTAAGAGCTAGAGCCAGAAAATAATTATGAAAATAGATGGAAATGTTAAACTAATAATATATATTAATTGTTCAATAGCTCATCGCAGACATCATCATATATCATCACATATAAGTGATGATAGTACTTAACTAATACATACAATGAATAAAAACTAAACTAATAATAACCACTCCTTGAGCGGGGAGAAGCAAAGTGACAACCTCACACTAGCTCCTCCCTGGTGCACGGCGCCTTCCCAACACGGAGGAAGTTCACTGCCTCCTCCGCCTCATAGCGCTCGACGTGCTGATCAGCCTCTTGCTGGCGGAGGTACGCGACCAGGTAGGACATCTCACTAGGCGCCCACTAGAACTCTATGGCGCTGTCGTGCTCGAGATTATTGGCCCACACACACACAACAGTGAGGAAGCAGTGCCTCTGGCTTTAATTGTGTGGTACCGGTTGTGTTGTACACCTCTTCCGCTCGTCGAAGCACCCGCCGCCAAAGCTCGAGCTCATCCTTTTCGGATGCGACATGACATTCTAGGCGTGAGGTTCCTAGCATGCTCCAGAGCCCAGTCCTTCTTGAATTCCACCTTCTTGGCTCTCTCAGCCGGTGACAATGCCTTCCATATAGCTAGATTGTATTGTCCCCAAAACCAATCTTCAATTGGTGGGTCTGGCGCAACCATGTCTAGGGGCGCGAAGGGGTCCTCCTCGTCGCTGCACTGGGCCCTCTCCTCATGGGGTGGTGATTCCTCCTCTGCTTATGCATAGACCGGACTCACCATGGCCGAGCTTTGTGCGAGGGGTGGGGGATTGACGAGAGAATGCAGGCAAGATGACATCTCGACGCTAGCAGAAAAGGGGGGTGGAGACTGTTGGGTAACGTAGCAAACGTTCAAAATTTTCCTACGCCATATTCAGATCTTCCTATGGAGAGACCAGCAATGAGAGAGGGGTGAAAGCATCTTCATACCTTTCAAGATCGCTAAGCGGAAGCGTTGCTAGAACGCGGTTGATGGAGTCGTACTCGCTCCGATTCAGATTGCGGTGTGATTCCGATCTAGTGTCGAACCACGACACCTCCGCGTTCAACAAACGTGCAGCTCGGTGACATCTCCCGCACCTTGATCCAGCAAGGAGGAGGGAGAGGTTGGGGAAGACCTCCGGCAGCACGACAGCGTGGTGGTGATGGAGCGACGAGGTCTCCCGGCACGGCTTCGCCAAGCACCATGGTAGACGAGGAAGAAGAGAAGCAAGGCTGCGCCGAGAGAGAGATGAAATTGCGTGTCTCCAAAGGCCAGAACCCCCACTATATATAGGGGGAAAGGCAGGGTGGCTCCGCCCTTAGGGTTCCCACCCCTAAGGGGTGCGGCAGCCCTAGATGGGAGGCGAGGGTGGTGGCCAGGAGGGGAGGAGGGGGTGGCGCACCCCTTGGTGGGCCTAAGGCCCACCTGACTTAGGGTCCCCCTTCCCTCTCTTGGTGCCTTGGGCTGGGTGTGGGGCGCACCAGCCCACCCAAGGGCTGGTTCCCTCTCACACTTGGCCCATGTAGCCTTCAGGGGCTGGTGGCCCCTCCCCGTGGGCCTCCGGAACCCTTCCGGTGATCCCGGCACGTTGTCGGTGGTGCCCGAAACATTTCCGGCGTCCAAACCCATCCATACTATATATCAATCTTTACCTCCGGACCATTCCGGAGCTCCTCGTGACGTCCGAGATCTCATCCGGGACTCCAAACAACCTTCGGTAACCTCGTATAACAATTCCCCATAACCATAGCGTCATCGAACCTTAAGTGTGTAGACCCTACGGGTTTGGTATGCATGCACAAATGACCGAGACACCTCTCTGGCCAATAACCATCAGCGGGGCCTCGATACCCATGGTGGCTCCCACATGTTCCATGATGATATCATCGGATGAACCACGATGTCAAGGATTCAATCAATCCCGTATACAATTCCCTTTGTCTGTCGGTATAGAACTTGCCCGAGATTCAATCGTCGGTTTATACCTTGTTCAATCTCATTACCGGTAAGTCTCTTTACTAGTTCCGTAGCACGTCATCCCGTGACTAACTCCTTAGTCACATTGAGCTCATTATGATGATGTTCTACCGAGTGGGCCCAGAGATACCTCTCCGTCACACGGAGTGACAAATCCAGATCTTGATTCGTGCCAACCCAACAGTTACTTTCGGAGATACCCGTAGTACACCTTTATAGTCACCCAGTTACGTTGTGACGTTTGGTACACCCAAAGCACTCCTACGGTGTCCGGGAGTTGCACAATCTCACGGTCGAAGGAAAAGACACTTGACATTAGAAAAGCTTTAGCATACGAGCAACACGATCTAGTGTTATGCTTAGGATTGGGTCTTGTCCATCACATCATTCTCCTAATGATGTTATCCCGTTATCAATGACATCCAATGTCCTTGATCAGGAAACCATGATCATCTATTGATCAACGAGCTAGCTAACTAGAGGCTTGCTAGGGACACATTGTGATCTATTTATTCACACATGTATTACTGTTTCATGTTAGTACAATTATAGCATGAACAATGGACGATTATCATGAACAAGGAGTATGATAATATCCATTTTATTATTGCCTCTAGGGCATATTTCCAACAGTCTCCTACTGGCACTAGAGTCAATAATCTAGTTACATTGTGATGAATCGAACACCCATAGCATTGTGGTGTTGATCATGTTTTGCTCGTGGAAGAGGTTTAGTCCACAGGTGTGCAATATTCAGATCCATGTGTACTTTACAAATATCTATGACTCCTCTCTGGACCTGGTCCTAGATAGAGTTGTAGCGGCGTTGGATGTGCTTGGTCTTCCGGTGAAATCTGGGCTCCTTGGCTATGGCATTGGCTCCAGTGTTATCACAGAAGAGTGTTATCGGACCTGACGCGCTTGGAACCACTCCAAGGCCGGTGATGAACTCCTTCATCCAAATCCCTTCATGAGCCGCTTTCGAAGTAGCTATGTACTCCGCTTCACATGTAGATGCTGCCACGATGTCTTGCTTGCTGCTGCACCAGATCACTGCCCCGCCATTCAAAACATACACGTACCCAGTTTGTGACTTAGAGTCATCCGGATCTGTGTCGAAGCTACCATCGGCGTAACCCTTTACGACGAGCTCTTCGTCACCTCCATAAACGAGAAACATCTCCTTAGTCCTTTTCAGATACTTAAGGATATTCTTGACCGCTGTCCAGTGTTCCATACCGGGATCACTTTGGTACCTCCCTACCAAACTTATGGCAAGGTTTATATCAGGTCTAGTACACAGCATGGCATACATTAGAGAGCCCATGGCTGAAGCGTAGGGGACAGTACTCATCTTCTCTCTATCTGCTGCCGTAGTCGGTGACTGAGTTTTACTCAATCTCGTACCTTGCAAAACTGGCAAGAACCCCTTCTTCGAGTTTTCCATATTGAACTTCTTCAATATCTTGTGAAGGTATGTACTTTGTGAAATACCTATGAGGCGTCTCGATCTATCTCTATAGATCTTGATGCCTAATATGTATGCAGCTTCTCCAAGGTCCTTCATTGAAAAACTCTTGTTCAAGTAGGCCTTTATGCTCTCCAATAACTCTATATTATTTCCCATCAATAATATGTCATCCACATATAGTATGAGAAAACCTACAGAGCTCCCACTCACTTTCTTGTACAGACAGGCTTCTCCATAAACCTGTATGAACCCAAACGCTTTAATCACCTCATTAAAGCGAATGTTCCAACTCCGAGATGCTTGCACTAGCCCATAGATGGAGCGCTGGAGCTTGCATACCTTGTTAGCACTCTTAGGATCGACAAAATCTTCTCGTTGCATCATCGGGCAAGTCCACCAAAGTCCATACTTCGTTCTCATACATGGATCCTATCTCGGATTTCATGGCCTCAAGCCATTTGTTGGAATTCGGGCCCGCCATCGCTTCTTCATAGTTCGAAGGTTCACCGTTCTCTAACAACATGATTTCCATCACAGGCCATACCACTGTGGTGCGGAAGGTACCCTTGTGGACCTTCGTGGTTCATTAGCAACTTGATCCTAAACTTCATGATCATCATCATTAAATTCTTCTTCAGTTGGTGTAGGCGCCACATGAACATTTTCCCGCGTTGCGCTACTCTCCGGTTCGAGAGTGGGTACAATTACCTCATCAAGTTCTACTTTCCTTCTACTTACCTCTTTCGAGAGAAACTCTTTCTCTAGAAAGGATTCGTTCTTAGCAACAAAGATTTTACCTTCAGATCTAAGATATAGAAGGTTAACCCAATAGTTTCCTTAGGGTATCCTATGAATACGCATTTCTCCGCTTTGAGTTCGAGCTTCTCTGGTTGAAGTTTCTTCACATAAGCATCGCGGCCCCAAACTTTTAGAAACGACATCTTAGGTTTCTTGCCAAACCATAGTTCATACGATGTCGTCTCAACGGATTTAGACGGTGCCCTATTGAAAGTGAATGCTGCAGTTTCCAATGCGTATCCCCAAAATGGTAGCGGTAAGTCGGTAAGAGACATCATAGATTGTACCATATATAATAAAGTGCGATTACGATGTTCAGACACTCTGTTACGTTGCGGTGTGCGAGGCGGCGTCAGTTGTGAAACAATTCCACATTTCCTTAGGTCTGTGCCAAACTCGTGACTCAAATGTTTTCCTCCACGATCAGATCGTAGACACTTTATTTTTCTGTCACGTTGATTCTCAACCTCACTGTGAAATTCCTTGAACTTTTCAAACATTTCACATTTGTGCTTCATCAAGTAGATATACCCATACCTACTCAAATCATCGGTGAGAGTGAGAATATAACGATAGCCACCGCGAGCTTCAACGTTCATTGGACCACACACATCAGTATGTATTCTTTCCAATAAGTCGGTTGGTCTCTCCATTATTCCTGAGAATGGAGTCTTAGTCATCTTGCCCATGAGCACGACTCACATGTGTCAAATGATTCAAAGTCAAGAGACTCTAACAATATATAATTATGGAGTTTCTTCATGGGCTTAACAACAATATGACCAAAGCGGAAGTGCCACAAGTATGTGGGACTATCATTATCAACTTTACATCTTTTGGTATTCACACTATGAATATGTGTAACATCACGATCGAGATTCATCAAGAATAAACCATTCACCTGCGAAGCATGACCATAAAACATATCACTAATATAAATAGAGCAACCATTATTCTCTGACTTAAATGAGTAGCCGTCGCGCATTAAGCAAGACCCTAATACAATGTTCATGCTCAAAGCTGGAACTAAATAACAATTATTAAGGTTGAAAACTAATCTCGAAGGTAGATGTAGAGGCAGCATGCCGACGGCGATCACATCCACCTTGGAGCCATTCCCGACGCGCATCGTCACATCGTCCTTGGCTAGCCTCCGTTTATTCCGCAGTTCCTGCTTTGAGTTGCAAATGTGAGCAAAAACACCGGTATCAAATACCCAGGAGCTACTACGAGCGCTAGTAAGGTACACATCAATAACCTGTATATCATATATATCTTTAACGTTGCCGGCCTTCTTATCCGCTAAGTACTTAGGGCAGTTCCGCTTCCAGTGACCTTTTCCCTTGCAATAGAAGCACTCAGTCTCAGGCTTGGGTCCATTCTTTTTCTTCTTCCCAGCATCTGGCTTACCGAGCGCGGCAACGGCTTTGCCGTCTTTCTTGAAGTTCTTCTTACCCTTGCCTTTCTTGAAACTGGTGGTCTTATTAACCATCAACACTTGATGCTCTTTCTTGACTTCGACTTCTGCAGATTTCAGCATCGAGTACAACTCGGGAATGGTCTTCTCCATCCCTTGCATGTCGTAGTTCAGCACAAAAACCTTGTAGCTTGGTGGGAGAGACTGGAGGATTTTGTCAATTACAACGTCATCCGGAAGTTCGACTCCAAGCTGAGTCAGACGACCGTGCAACCCAGACATTCTGAGAATATGCTCACTTACAGAACTGTTCTCCTCCATCTTGCATCTAAAGAACTTATGGGAGACATCATATCTGTCGACCCAGGCATGAGCTTGAAAAACTAGCTTCAGCTCCTGGAACATCTCATATGCTCTGTGTTGCTCAAAACGTCTTTGGAACCCCGGTTTTAAACTGTATAGCATGCCACACCTAACCAGAGAGTAATCATCACTCCACGCTTGCCAGATGTTCTGAACATCTTTGGCTGCCGCGGGAACAGGGGGTCACCTAGCGGCGCATCAAGGACATAAGCCTTCTTAGATGCAATGAGGATGAGCTTCAGGTTGCGAACCCAGTCCGCATAGTTGCTACCATCATCTTTCAGCTTGTTTTTCTCTAGGAACGCGTTGAAATTGAGGTTGACAGGTGCGTTGGCCATTGGATCTACAATATTTTTAAATAAAACATTTAGACTAAGTTCATGATAATTAAGTTCATCAAATCAAATTAAGTATGAACTCCCACTTAAATCGACATCCCTCTAGTCATATAAGTGTTACATGATCCATGTCGACTAACCCGTGTCCGATCATCACATGAGACGGACTAGTCGTCGATGGTGAGCAATTTCATGTTGATCGTATTCAACCATATGACTCATGTTCGACCTTTCGGTCTCTCGTATTCGAGGCCTCTGTACATCCTAAGCTCGTCGAGTCAACCTAAGTGTTTCGCGTGTGTAAATCTTGCTTACACCCGTTGTATGCGAACGTTAGAATCTATCGCACCCGATCATCACGTGGTGCTTCGAGACAACGATCCTTCGCAACGGTGGACACTTAGGGGAATACGTTCTCGAAATTTTATGAGGGGTCATCTTATTATGCTACCGTCGTTCTAAGCAATAAGATGAAAAACATGATAAACATCACATGCAATCATATAGTGACATGATATGGCCATTATCATCTTTGCTCCTTCGATCTCCATCTTCGGGCATCGCATGATCATCATCGTCACTGGCGTGACACCATGATCTCCATCATCATGATCTCCATCGTCGTGTCTCCATGAAGTCGTCACGCCAACTACTACTACTACAGCTAACCGTTTAGCAATCAATTAAAGTAGTAAACACATGGCGTTGCATCTCATACAATAAATTAAGACAAGTCCTATGGCTCCTTCCGGTTGTCATACTCATCGACATGCAAGTCGTGAATCCTATTAAAAGAACATGATCATCTCATACATCACACATGTAACATCACATCCTTTGACCATATCACATCACTTGTCAAACCCTGCAAAAACAAGTTAGACGTCCTCTAATTGTTGTTGCATGTTTTACGTGGCTGATTTGGGTTTCAAGCAAGAACGCCTTCTTACCTACGTGACAGCCACAACGATGATATGCCAAAGCCATTTACCCTTCATAAGGACCCTTGTCATCAAGTCCAATCCGACTAGAGTGGGAGAGACAGACACCCGCTAGCCACCTTATGCACCTAGTGCATGTTAGCTGGTGGAACCTGTCTCGCGTAAGCGTACGTGTAAGGTCGGTCCGGGCTGCTTCATCCCACAACACCGCCGGAAAAGAATAAGACTAGTAGCGGCAAGCAATTGACAAAATCAGCGCCCACAACCTTTTTTGTGTTCTACTCGTGCAAAGAATCGACGCATAAAAAACCTGGCTCTGATACCACTGTTGGGTAACGTAGCAAACGTTCAAAATTTTCCTACGCCATATTCAGATATTCCTATGGAGAGACCAGCAACGATAGAGGGGTGAGAGCATTTTCATACCTTTGAAGATCATTAAGCAGAAGCGTTGCTAGAACGCGGTTGATGGAGTCGTACTAGCAGCGATTCAGATCACGGTGTGATTCCGACCTAGTGTCGAACCAAGGCACCTCCGCGTTCAACACACGTGTAGCCCGGTGACGTCTCCGCACCTTGATCCAGCAAGGAGGAGGGAGAGGTTGGGGAAGAACTCCGGCAGCACGATGACGTGGTGGTGATGGAGCGACGAGGTCTCCCGGTAGGGCTTCGACAAGCACCATGGGAGACGAGGAAGAAGAGAAACAGGGCTACGTCGAGAGAGAGATGAAATTGTGTGTCTCCAATGGCAAAAAACCCCACTATATATAGGGCGAAGGGGAGGATGGAGCCCCCTTAGGATTCCCACCCCTAAGGGGTGCGGCAGCCCTAGATGGGAGGCCAGGGCGGCGGCCAAGAGGGGAGGAGGGGGTGGCGCACCCCCTGGTGGGCCTAAGGCCCACTTGACTTAGGGTTCCCCCCCTTCCCTCTTTTGGCGCCTTGGGCTAGGTATGGGGGGCACACCACCCCACGTTGAGGCTGGTTCCCTCTCACACTTGGCCCATGTAGCCTTTCGGGGCTAGTGGCCCCTCCCGGTGGGCCTCCGGAACCCTTCCGGTGGTCCCGACACGTTGTCGGTGGCGCCCGAAACATTTCCGGCGTCCAAACCCATCCATCCTATATATCAATCTTTACCTCCGGACCATTCCGGAGCTCCTCGTGACGTCCAGGATCTCATCCGGGACTCCGAACAACCTTCGGTAACCTCGTATAACAATTCCCTATAACCCTAGCATCATCGAACCTTAAGTGTGTAGACCCTACGGGTTCGGGAGGCATGCAGACATGACCGAGACACTTCTCCGGCCAATAACCATTAGCAGGGTCTCGATACCCATGGTGGATCCCACACGTTCCATGATGATGTCATCGGATGAACCACGATGTCAAGGATTCAATCAATCCCGTATACAATTCCCTTTGTCTGTCGATATTGAACTTGCCCGAGATTCGATCATCGGTATACCTATCCCTTGTTCAATCTTGTTACCGTTAAGTCTCTTTACTCATTCCGTAGCACGTCATCCCATGACTAACTCCTTAGTCACATTGAGCTCATTGTGATGATGTTCTACCGATTGGGCCCAGAGATACCTCTCCGTCACACGGAGTGACAAATCCCGATCTCGATTCGCACCAACCCAACAGTTACTTTCGGAGATACCCGTAGTGCACCTTTATAGTCACCAGTTACGTTATGACGTTTGATACACCCAAAGCACTCCTACGGTGTCCGGGAGTTGCACAATCTCACGGTCGAAGGAAAAAACACTTGACATTAGAAAAGCTTTAGCATACGAACAACACGATCTAGTGCTATGCTTAGGATTGGGTCTTGTCCATCACATCATTCTCCTAATGATGTGATCCCGTTATCAATGACATCCAATGGCCATGATCAGGGAACCATGATCATCTATCGATCAACGAGCTAGCCAACTAGAGGCTTGCTAGGGACACATTGTGATCTATTTATTCACACATGTATTATTGTTTCATATTAATACAATTATAGCATGAACAATAGATGATTATCATGAACAAGGAAATATGATAATAACCATTTTATTATTGCCTCTAGGGCATATTTCCAATAGAGACTTCAAAGGACTTGCCGATCACTGGAATTCAATGGCCTTGATTGCACAAGATTGATGAGTCAACGACCATGTCTGTTTAACATCAATGACAGTTCCCAATGCATGACCGTGTGGGATTAATATCCCGCAAAATTGTCTTCCAAAACTCAAAACGTGAAACAGAGTGTGTCGGTGCAGGTGTGCACACGATCACCTATGGGACCTTAGGCCCCTTGTGGTTCGGCGGGGTGGTCGTATCACCCAAAGATCACAGACTACGAAACAACACGATGATGAGACTCAGGGGTTTTTACCCAAGTTCGGGCTGCTGTGAAGCATAAAACCCTACTCTTTCTCTGGTGGACTGATTAGGGAAGAAGTTCGCACAGAGCTATGCCCCGGCAAGGGTTGCCAGGGAGAGCTAGCGCACGTGTACACTTACACCTGGCTCTAATCCGAGGGGGGCCTAATCTACCAAGTATCTAGTCTCTAAGGGCTTGAGTGCCCAAAGATCTGAATCCCTTGCTAGGTTGCCTCATGCCTCCTTTTATAGCTCAAGGGGCATCCACGGTGGTAACTAACATGATCAGATAGCTAATGGTGATATCATAACATTGAATTTGAAAGCCTATATTATTTAATATGATTTTTGTGTGGCAGAAGCAAGTGTAGTTGTTTAACCACGATATATTGGCCTCGTGTCGGGAAATCATGCAGATTTTCATGTACTTTAGAGCATTTTTTTATTTTTCGAATTTAGAAACCTAGATTCTCAATTCTTGTCCAAACTATTACTCTATATGTTTGGAATTCTTGTCCAAACTGTCTATTCTGCTAATATTAGTTATTCTTCTAACACTTCCCAACTGCATGCTCAATGATAGTGAAGTGCATCCCTTTCAAAACAAGAACTGCAATGTCACCACAAAAAACCGCACGCTTTTTTCCACACCGCTTTTGCTCCAGTTTTTAAACGTTTGTCAGGATGAGGAGTATAATATACCCCTGGATTTCTACTGAAAATTCCCACCATCGTCATGTTGAACACTTTTCGCGATTCCTTACGGTTTGAGAGTAGTTGAGAAAATCCTTTTCATATATACTTCTTTCTCTAATTCCTTACGATTTGAGAGTAATTTGAAATTTACTAAAATATAGAATTCTGTTTTTCGAAAATTTTGATTTTTTGTATGTTTTTCGCTGTAGTTTTTGAACCGTTCGTTGGAACGAGGAGTATGACATGGCGTTAAAAAGCTGTGGAATAGGCACACCTTTCATATGTTGGTCATTTGTTGAGATTTCTCGCGATTTTAAATGAATTTTGAAAACGGTGTGGTGCTCTTAAAAGGTGTGAACGGACCAAATTACATGATGTTGGAAAGGTATCGACGAGGCACATATTTTTCATTTAGAACACTTTCTTTATTTCCTTACGATTTAAGAGCATTTTTGAAATTACCGAAATGCGGACACTCTGTTTTTTCACGGCACCCACATCAATGCGTGCACCGCATCAGATAGAAGAGCGCACTGCTTTTTGACGTGAAACTGCACTGCATCTGACGGGATAGTGCAGTGCATGGTTTTCTTTTGTTATACGTTATTTTTCAAGAGGATTAAGCGGAGTGCACTTCACATCATTTTTTTTTATTTTTTTTAGAAAAGGAGGATGACCCCGGGCCTCTGCATCTGGAAGATGCATGCAGCCATTTTATTAATTATTCACAAAGATCTTACAAAGCAATACATCAATATATCTGAAGCCGCCCTCTTGACAATATTTGTCGCTACTCCTATCCAATGATGAAGGGGTGCAGAAAATGTGAGCCACATACCCAGACCTCTCACCTAGCCTAATATCTAAAGCCGGAGGCCCCAACCGAGCCACATACCGGGTCAGGGGCACAAACCGGTCCAACGCACCCTCATAGGTCGTCGCCGCCGCTTTCCATCAATCCATCTTCAGAAGACTTACTGACGCATCGACCTTGCAAGGCCTGCCGTCGATGCCCCCACGGCGCCAGACAGCGCCTCCTCCCTACGCGCGCTCATCATCACGCATCCGTCGTCGAGACTTTGTTGTGCCTCGTCGTCGAGACTCCACGACGTCGATGTGTTACAAGGAACGCCGCTCCATCGTTGATGCCGACCAATGATCCCTCGAGCCCGTGTGTACCTCCATGAATGAGGCCCCCAAGAGGAAAACGACACCAGAGCATCGCCGTCATCCGATCTACTGATCTAGGGTTTCCCCCGGAGGTAGCAAAGAGTGGCCTTGAACTTCTCCTCGGCGATGCCTTCAGGAAGGAAACGACGTAGACAACGCCGCCATCGCCGGCTTTGACAGTAGCCGAAAGCAAGCTTTTACCCAGATCTGTTCGAAGAACCCATCTCTCCTACACGGGCCACCACATCCTGCGACGTTCCCGGTAGCGGGATCCCAAGATCCGCCGCCACCGGCAACACCACAAGAACCCACCACCTGACCGTCAAGCCTGATGAAGGGGATGGCGCCACCACCATGTTCAGATCCAGCATCATCCGAGAAGGAGAACCGATCTGGGGTTGTGAACCCTAGATCTGCCGTCAGCCCCGGCAGCGCCGCCAAGATCCCATCGGGCCGCCGCCCGAGCGCGCCAACTCCGCCTCCATGCCGTACGCCCAGGAACGCCATCGCATCTCAGCCAGAGGATACCCTCGTGAAGAAGGGAGGAAGGCCCGCCGTCCGCCGGGCGAGCTTCGCTCGCCGGCCTCCTCCGACGGCGGTGGGGAAGCAGGGGAGGAGGGAGATCGAGGGCGGCGGCGGCTAGGGCGCCCGAGTCGCCCCCCTGGAGGCGACGCGAGCGGTTCTATTCTCGTCTATCAAGAAGTGAAAGGCCACACTAACGAAAATGAACCTCATAAGTTTTTGTCGTCTTTTTTCATACTTACTATTGTTTACGCATGTAGACCGAACGAGTGAACCACATGGGACTAAACAAGTGAGCTGCATCTAATTTAGAAGTGAGCTTCTTTTGAGATGTTTTTTTTTGTTTACTGAGCAAACCAAATGAAGTGTACTTCAAAGTCTTTCAAAGTTGTTTCTTTTAAAATCAAGGTGCACTTCATTTTCTCTTTAGAGTTTGGTTTTCTCGTAGTGAACAATATTCTGCATTAGAGAACATAGTGGACCTATGTGTGTCTTCATCTGAGCAGACACAAGCTACACACACGCACTATAGTTTACACTGTTTACAAACAGAACCACTTAAGATGTAGTTTTTTAAAGTTTTATGCAGTTTCGTCAACGAACCATAGAATGCATCCAAACACAAACGTAACTGCACTGTGTCAAAAACAATGCATCGAAACAGAAATATAACTGCTCGTTGAAACGACATTTCTTTTGCCCAGAACCGTTGCCTGTTTCCCTGCCTAACTGCATGCACGTCTACGCCGGACTGAAGTTTTGATCATAGGTAATTACTAGCTTCCCTGTAGCACACAAATATGTACAACTCTCTCTTGAACACATACCTTCACAAGTGCTCTTCTGAACAAGAATGTTGCCTTCTCGTTTTGCCTCCATAGTGGATCAAAGAAGCAGTGCAAAAGCTTGTAGCACCCATGTAAAACCTGCACTGAAGATACATCAATAATGAACTGCACCAGAGCACATTTTTTTGTAGGCAAAAAAAGGCCACCGGCGGCAGGAACAACTGTAGATCTCTCGAAAATAGAAGAAATAATCCTGCAAACAACTACAGTCGAAACTGGACGCCGATGGGCCGTGAGCTGCCCCTGCTGAAGATGTGGTATGCTGCAAACTCCAGCCAAGTGGAGTCGTGGCCATTGGTATCTCCATAGGAGCCGCTGGCTGGATCAACCCCGTGAGATGTAGCTCGCCGAGAACGAAGCGGGAGCGCCTCCCTCTCCCCATTTTGGTCCCTTGTGCTCGGAGCAGCCCTCCTGGAGCTCGCGTGTTTGGGGTGCTGTGGGGAGGGGCGACGGAAATGGTGCCAGTCTAGCGACCACTTAGGCGCAGGTCCTGCATAGGGGTGAGGTGGCGGTGGGTTGGCCGCGATGGCCGGGAGGGGAGGGGAAATGTGGTCGGCGTTAAATCGTGGCGGCTGGACGGTGCGGCGCCGGCTCGTGGCGACCGCACCCGTAGGGGAGTGGAGGGAGGTGCTCCTTCGCCCACAGTGAGCCCGCAGGTCGCCAGATCTGGGGCCAAATCGATGGATTCGTGCCTCACGTCACCTGATCTAATGCGGTTGAGGCTTGGCTCCACACACAATGAGGGGAGGGGTTCCATTTCCCGGCCGCGCGAGGTGGTGAGGAGCTGGTGCGGCGGCCCGGGGGAGAGGAGCTGTTGTGGCAGAAGAAACAACCAGCACTCCAAAATAGATTGTTTTTTTCTATGACTTTCACGACGTTCCCTCATGAAACTTGGCAAGCACTTAAATCATTTGTCATTCTTTGCCATCAAATATTTTTTAAATGTTTTTGATTTTTTTATATTTTACTATTCATGATGGCATCATAAGAGCTAAAACTCGGATGGGCACTTTCCAACGCCTTTGTCATGAATGTAAATGACACTAACATATAGGTGATGTTTTTCAAACATTTTGATTCCTTATTTACATTTTTCTGATTTACTACGAATTAGTTATGAAGTTTTTGAACTAACATCAAACGGTCAAAGGGCAAAAGCATAAGAGGAGCGAAGTGACTTTTGAAAATTAGGGATAAAACAGTTGAGTGAGACATAACTAGGGACATAAATCTAATTATACCTATTAGAATAGACCCACTCTATATATATATATATATATATATATATATATATATGTGTGTGTGTGTGTGTGTGTGTGTATGACTATTTGTCATCCTCGATGAGGAATAGTAATTCTTCACCCCTCTATTATAATATAAACGCACCGTAATTTTATGTGTCGTCAATTTTATTTTATTTTATACGTAAAAAGAGCGTAAGAAAACATATAATGGCCGTAAAAATATTTTTTGTTACGTAAAATTACAAATGTAAAAGCATAGAGTAAAATATGCACAAAATGCGGTTTTCTTGGTTTTATGACTTATATTTTGTTTTCTTATCTCAAATTTTACGTAGTAAATCAATATGAATGTAACTATTTGACTTCAAAATATAATTTATTTATCAAACGACCATAAAATTACCTTGGGTGAAGAATAACTATATATATGGAAGCAAGTAGTACATAAATATAATTTTTTCATCAACTTTTGCTTCATGTTGCATGTTTCTGTGTTTCAGTTTTGAATTATGGCCATTAAATTTCTAGAAAATTATTTAATGTATAAAAATGTCAATTCAACCCCAAAAATTTCCAAATTTTAGGATGCTAGTTGTGTTCGTGCATTGTAACGATGAAAAAAAAAACTAAGCCTAATGAGGCAGCGACTAGCGGTTCGTCATCAAAAAGGCTCTGTGTTTCCTCTCGGAACCACGAGCCTTCGTGTGATGCTCCGATTTGTGAGAAACATGTGTCAAATTTTATCTCGAACAAGCCGTTACTTTAACGATGATATCGTGGCCCCATGTCGGGAAATCATGCATATTTTCATGTACTTCACAACATTTTTTTTCATTTTTTCAATTTCAAAATCTAGATTCTCAATGCTTGTGTACAATTTGTTACTGAAGATATTTGGAATTTCTTAAAATTTATTGTGCGTGGCATATATACGGTATTAAGTAGTACATAAATATGATTTTTCCAACTATTTTTCTTCATCTTGAATATTCATGTGTTTCGGTTTTGAAATATGGCCATTAACTTTCTAGAAACTAACTTAATGTATAAAAATGCCAACTGAACCCCGAAAATTTTGAAATCTTAGGATGTCGGTCATGCATTGTCATTGTAGGGATCTTTTTCTTACAATTGAAACAATATCCATTACCATTGTACCCCAAAATAGTTTTACAATTCAATAAAAAAAGTGAACTGCGTACACACGGTTCTATATAGGAACAGTTTGCAATGGAAAATCATGGATCTATTTATGGCTTACGAGGGAAGCTTCGTCGGCTTCGTCTAGCTCGAATTCCATTCACCCTCGATCCCCATTGCCCAACAAACTATTTTTTTTGCAAAGAATGACATTGTGTGAACATTTCATAAGGGTGCATACAACCGCCCCTCGGCCCCGAGCGCTCCTGCCTCTGCCAAGAATGCGACAGCCTCAGTCAAGAGCGTAGCGGCTTCTGCCTTGAGAGAATATGTAGCAACAGAGACGGCAGTAACAGCTGCTGCGATGGTGGGTGCAAACGCCAAGAGCCCTCGAGCAGCGTACCATGCCACGGAGATTGCCCTGGCCCGGTCCGAGGCCATCCAAGCAAATACCAAGAACGCCCATGCCAAGATACTCCAGGCTTCCTCGAAACCCATCATGCACCAAACATCCAAAGAGGCGGCGGCTGTGGTCGCCCAGATGCATGCCGACGATGCAGCGTCGGAGGCCATGGAACCCCTTCTCCACGAGATCTTTGAGCAAGATATGGAGATGACGGACTCATCCAAGAGCGACGAGCACTGGGCAGAGTTGCGCATGGCTCAGGAAGAGTGGAGACGCGCCCATCCATCGAGAAATCGATGGTGGAGTACCAATGCGAGCTCTGGTGGTTCCACTACTATGAGTACTACAATGATGAGGGAAACGCTGAGGACGAGGGCAACACCTAGGACGAGGATGTTGCCATTCTCGAGTTTAATCTGAGGGACGTGGAGTCCAACACCACTTGAATGTAGCCCGGACAAGTTGTTTACATCTCATCGAGCATCAACGAGGCATAGGGCGGCGACTCGTCGATGTCTTTTTGTTAAAATTATTCGTAGTACTAATAGACTTTGTTTAGAGAGCCGATCTTTTGTTAGACCTATGTCTAGTTCAAGAAGCTTGATTATTTAGCGAACTTGCTTGGTTTAGTAATTGTGAGCTATGTGTCCGCTAATTTGTATACCCGAGTTAGTAGTTGATCTTAAATTAAATTGTACAATGGCGTGGATGTGAACTATAACCAGGGAATATGTGGGGAGGGAAAAAATTGTGTATTGTCTATATCATCGCACACGTTAAAAGCAGAAAAACCGTGTCTCGTGCATATTTGCGCACCAAGTTTCCATGAACCGAGTGAAAAAGTCTTGTCCCCCTCCCTAAGGACGTTTCCCATGTCCTCCCGGTGCCACCACATCTCTCCCTCTCGCATCTGATCGCCGCAGACGCCATGGTCTCCTTGAATGACCCCTCAAGCGGTATCTCCTTCGAAGATGAATCTCTCACCAGCCATGTATTCCTCTCTCTTATCTCTGGCTCAACGAGGATTAGGGTTTTGGTTTGGAATTGGGGATCTTAAATCGGCAGGCCCATTTGAGCCATTTCTTCTTCTTGTTGCTCCCTAGGACAATCACTTCCAGGAAACTCGGGACCAATTCTTTAATTCGACCTGCCAGTTCATGGTAAACATGAAGCGCCATCTGTTAAGTTAGGTGCTTTTGAATCTGGGTACAGTGTGAGGAAGTTTGTGGGACATGTAAAGAAGGTTAGCCTAACTCTCGTTATTAGAAATCATTTGTTATATTATGTATTATGAAGACACTTCTCGTGTGCTATTTGATTGTGGATGTGATTAAGACACTTCCACTGTTCTACGGTTGTGAGTTCCATTTTAATTGATATCAGTAGTAACCTATTATAAAAAAATTTCATGTACATACGTGTCACTATTAATTTGGTCGCATTCAAATAATGTCGGTGTGCATCGTGTACTACAAAGACTGTTGAATTTATATTTAGCTTCCTCGTAAAATTGGCAATTTGTTATTTCACATGACAGAAACAAATGAGGGATGAGAACCAAAGCATCATACTACAAAAACTCTTCAAGAAGAACCATGGCATGGCGTATGAAGAAGATGACATGACTCTATCTAAGAGTAAAGCAGACCCATTTGAAGCACGCAAGTACAAGCATAGTGCAGTTCTAGCTATCACAAGTTACATAACTATTGCATGGACAAAATGTTAGAACAGGAAGATAGAGACATTGTGCAAGTGCACTATGATAATATGCATTTCAGTCGCTTTCCGGGTACCATTCAAGTGGAATTCAAGGACTTTATCTTCTCTTCAACTTCAATGAGCTTGCTGCCATTCTTGTCAAATGCATGATGTTGTAAGTACTTCACAAATTCTGATAACTTCTCCATACAGGGTTGTAAATGAAAAAAGCTAACTATATTGTATTCCTCTCACGGGATTGACGGTGCAGAGATCAATAAGGGTGCATGCGTATTTCATAGATCCTGATTTAGCAAATGACATTTTGTTACGTAATAATGGTACACACAGGGATTCCATTGAGCATGTCACCAATATCTCGTGCAAGTTATAAGTAGCAGAATTCTTCATGTGGCCATATCTTGAAGGGTAATTTGACTATACAACCACACATACATTGATCATCTTTGAATTTTCCACACAGTTCATAAGTTCAAGGTTTCCTTAAACTATAACCATCACAGGATTTTTGTGGACATTGTTCCAAAACGAAACACAATTTACTACCTGGATTCTCTCAAAGAGTCAAATAAGCCTCATGATCTGAATCATCTTCATGATTTCACGGATAGGTATAAAATTCTTTGATGTTGATATGTTGTATTCATATCTGGTTCAAGAATTTAGTATGTGAAAATGCATTCTTTATTTGAAGTGTACTATCAAGGTACATAATTCAAGGAGGGAGACGGTTTGACCGTGAACTACCTGTATAACACATGATCGCTTCTTCGGTATGACCACACAATATTTTATTTTCGGAAAATTCTAGTGAGATGCTCAAGTATCTAAGTAAACCTCTTTCTATTTCTTCCCAAAGAAAAAAAGAAACGACTTACACTGGTTAGGTTGTTACTAAGATGGAAAATACATGACTAATACTTTGCAAAAAAACAACAAGAATGGACCAACCTATGTGGATACTATGTTTGCGCACACATGATGAACCTATGCAAACATGTTGAATGTGGTGTCGATGCTGAAAAATAGAACGAGTAATTCTGTTTCTTAATTACTATCTTCTACTCGACATGTATGTCACATTCTCATCTAAAAATCCTGCAACTGATCTTTGGACCGATGACCTCTGAACTGGTCACTGCAGATGAATTATTGTCTGTTAGGAAATTTATCAACACCTTCTTTGTGAATCACTATATCAAGACCAGTCCAGCATGTGAAGGTTTCATCATTCGTATCTCCGAAGAATAAGTATGCATTTCTATAGTGTTATCAACTAAACATATATGCAAGTATGCATTGTTTTCCACGTGATCATGTCTTCTTATTTCATAAACTATGATTATGTACGGCATATGTCCATACATCTATGGAATTTAGCTAGCATTTACTCAATTGCACATTGTTACGAATTATGATGAGCGTTCTTCATGTGGACACTATTTGTTCCATTACATATTTTGGAAAATTATGATGAATGTTCATCATGTGGACACTATTTGTTCAATTTCATATTGTGGCAAATTTACTATTCGTAGGGTGATTCAAATGCGATATTTAACAATAACATGGCCATTTTAGCGCACACGGTTCAAGCAACTAAGCGTGTGCTATCTAGTACAGAAAGAACACGTAGCTCATAGCGCAACCACGTGTGATATACAGGAAAAGCACACGAGATTTAAAACTGAAACATTGTTGATACATAAGAAATCACATATGATTTGCAACACTTGTTTGTGTGCATAGGAGCTCCTTAAGAATTTGGATAGCACCTTATCTCATATGTGAGCCAATAGGAAACCATGCCCAATGCAAGAATAACCCCACACATAAATTGTTCAGCAAATGCGTGCGATGATATCATGCACGTCAGACGCTTGCTAGAGAAAGTTGGTGTGCGATGATGCACATATCACATATAGTTTCTAGGATTGCCCGTGTGGACCAGGTAATGTTTCACAAACGATTAAAGGTCACACACTGTTTGTTTTCCATGAGCAATTAGATGTGTTTGACTCATGATAGACGTGTTATTGATCCCTAATCCCACACGTGCGCCCAAAAAGTAGTGTGTATGATATGTTGCTTGATCCATCTCCATCATATCTACTTTTCCTAATGCTATTGCTATTATTTTGGACTCTAATTTGCATGATTTGAATGAAACTAACCCTTACTAACAGTGTTTTCAACAGAACTACCATGGTGTTGTTTTTGTGTAGAAATAAAAGTTCTCGGAATGGAACAAAACTTTTTGGAGATTTTTTATGGAATAAAAGAAAATTATGGGAACCAAGACCCACCATAGGGAAGTCCCGAGGCGCCCACTAGGTACCAGGGCACGCGAGCCCCCCTAGTGTGGCATGGTGTCTAGTGGGGCCCACGGGGATCCACTGAACCTAATTCCATTGCTATAAAATCCTATTTTTGGAGAAAAAATCAGGGAGGAAGTTTCATCACGTTTCATGATACGGAGCCACTGCCACCTCTCATTCTTCATCGGGAGGCCTAATCTGGAGTATGTTTGGGGCTCCGGAGAGGGCAATCTTCGGTCTTCATCATCACCAACCCTCCTTCATGGCCAATTCCATGATGCTCTCCCCCGAGAGTGAGTAATCCCTTCGTAAACTTGCTCGTGGGTGAAGTGTTGGATGAGATTCATCATGTAATCAAGTTTGTTTTGTTAGGGCGTGATACCTAGTATCCACTATGTTCGGAGATTGATGTGGAACAAATTACACAAGAGTAATCGTTTGGCTAGATAAGAAGGACTCTTCATTCGAAGATCATCATTGATCGCTTTTAGGAACTCATGCTCTTGATCCAAATTGAGCTTCTTGAAGCATAGGTTCTCATGGGTTCTTGCAAGCTCTGTATGATCTTGTAGAGTAGTCCCATGAGCTAACGTAGGAGTTTTTAATTCTTGAGTTAGCCGCTCGATCTCTTTCTTATCATCATCACTCGATTTCTCTTGACTAGCGTGATAATTAGCAAGTTCGTTTTCATTGATATCACTGGCTTTATCAAAGAGCAAGTCGTCTTCTCCTAACAAGTCATCCTCATCACTATTAAAACCAAGATACTCGAGGTGTGATACCTTGGGGTCTTTAGCCATGAAGAAGTTTCCGAACGACTCATTTGGTGAATCAAATAGGTCACAGGAGTTGGAGGAAACAAGTGCAATGCCGGCAACACCTTCATCTTGACTATAGTCGGAGTTGGAGTGACACCTTCTCTCAGAGTGGTGGTTAGACTCGGAGCCAGAAACCCATTCACCAAAATGAGCTTGATGTCTTCCTCTTGAGCTGCTCTTTATGTATTTTTCCTTCTTCACTGACTCCTTGCCTCTTTGTGAGTGTCTTCATTCTTAGCGATCTTCTCTACTCCTTCTCTCTCTTTGAGGTGACTCATCTCTTGAGCTTTGTCTTCGAGGTGACTTTTCTCTTCGTTTGTAGCGAGCCGAGCACTCGTTGGAGTAGTGTCCGGGCTTCCCACAATTTGAGCACTCTCGGTCACGACTGTACGAATGCTTATCATCATGTCTTAAGCTTGAGCTTCTCTCTTTGCCTCCACTCTTCTAGAACTTGTTCAGTTTTCTCACCATGAGGCTTATCTCTTCATCAGTTTTAAGATTGTCCTTTGAAGTAGCAGGAGTATCGCATGATGCTTTGTAAGCACCGCTTGACTTGTTGTGCAACTCATCTTTGTCCTTGAGTGCCATCTTATGAGCGACAATCCTACGAATGAATTCAGTTGGCTTGAGATCTTTGTAGTTTGGCATCATTTGGATCAATTTGCACAATGTGTCATACTTGCCATCGAGAGCTCTAAGTATTTTCTTGATGATGAATTTGTTGGTCATCTCTTCGCTTCCTAAGCCGGCAATCTCATTGGTGATGAGAGCTAGCCTAGAGTACATTTCAGCGACACCTTCACCATTCTTCATCTTGAACTTGTCAAGCTGACTTTGAAGCACATCCAACTTAGATTCTCTGGCAGAATCAGTACCTTCATGCATATCGATCATAGTATACCAAATTTCTTTTGCATTCTCAAGACGGCTGATTTTCTTGAATTCATCGGGGCATAGACAGTTGAAGATGATGTTGGAGGCTTGACCATTGAGTTGCAACATCTTCAGTTCATCACCTATGGCATCAGGATCAGGTTCATGTCCTTCTCCAAAGAAGTTACCTTGCACAACAACATGAATAACAGCCCAAACATGAGGATTAAAATCAATATGCATTTCCATCTTATGCTTCCAACTAGCCAAATTTGTGCCATGAAAATATGGACCTCTACAGTGATAGTTTCACTCACTAGACTCCATACTCTCCTAGGTTGTTAAGCCAGTGAAATGGAGACCAAAGCTCTGATACCACTTGTAGGATCAAAAGTATGTCTAGAGGGGGGTGAGTAGACTACTTGACAAGTTATTTTTTTGCCTTTTCCCAATTTTAGTTAAGAGGCAGCTATGGGAGTTATAGCAAGTCAAGTACACCCTACACATGCAGTTCTAAGTGTATAGTAGTGGAATGTAAGATATGCAAGTGTAAACTAGAGGAGTAAGGTAGGGAGATCAAATGCATAAGGTTGACATGGCGATTTTTGGCATGGTTCCGATAGGTGGTGCTATCATATGTCCATGTTAGTGGAGACTTCAACCCATGGAGGGTAACGGCCGCGAGAGTTTGTCGGATTTCGGGCTCCGCAAAACCCTAAGGATTCCAACACTGGGGCATGTACGAAGGTCTCTCCCTGCTTCACCTCACCTAACACGCTACTCGATGGGAACGACGAAGAACTCACTCGATGGTGAGGGGAACACAGAACACAATAGTTTACCCAGGTTTGGGCCGCTGCGAAGCGTAAAACCCTACTCCTGATTTTGGTGGATTGCCTCTCTCGGAGGTTGACGAACGAGATAGTACAATGCTCTTGAGCCTCCGGAGGCCGAGTGGCTACATGTGTTGCTCTAGGGTTACGATGATCTCCCCTCCTCTTAGGTATACTACCCTCTCTATTTATAGTGGAGGCCAGGGTCATCTTCCCTTATCGTAGGCGGGAAGGGATCCCACAATGGCCAGTTTTGGTGGGAGAGAAGGGAACATGCTTCCCCTGTCAAAAGCGGTCTGCGCTGCAAAGCCGCTGCATGCGCCGCAGAGGTGAGCACAGGGATGATGTCCGTCCTGCCGGCGGGCGACCATGGTCTTGTTGCACCGGAAGGGAAGCCTTTAGGAGATGCCTTTGTAGTCCTAATTTGCTCCCACCTTCTTTGCACTAAAGGGGGAACTGTCCTGTCCTGCCATCTTCTGATCGCCTGCACTTCCATGGCGTCATCCTTGACTCCCGAGGCTCGATCTTGCCTTGAAATATCTGCCCTACGGAGGGGTCCTGAGGAGGGCCCGTGCGGGTCTTGATGTCGCTCTTCCTCGTGAGTCTTGGCCCCTCGCGAGGGCCTTGTTCAGGGTGGTGTTGTTCCTTCCCGGCCTTGTGTTGACGAAGTGGGCCAGCCCTAGGCCGTAGGCAGGTAGGTCTGGGTACCCCCGTTCCCAGAACGATGATAGTAGCCCCCGAGCCCAAGGCGCGCCTCGGTTGGCTTCTTGGCGAAGCCTCGATGACGGTCCGAAACATCGCGGGCCCCATTTGCCTGCGGTTTTGGCGAGCCACGTGTCTCGAAACTGTGCGGCGACGATCTCGGTCCTCGAGGTGCCCCGGTGGTGTGAGGCCATGATGATGCGGTTCCCAAGAGTCGCGCATGCCATCATGTTGTTCATTGAATGCGACCGCACCCAAGGGCCTTAGCGGATGTGACCGATCGATGGGCAGGTGAGGCGACGTGGGTGACAGCGCTTCTGTCGGCCCACCTCACGGCCCTCACGAGTCGTGCAACGCCCACGCTCCCGCGACAGTTGATGTCTAGGGCTCGCCTATAAATACGCCCAGCTCCGTGCGGGGGAAGGCACCACAACCTCGAGCTTCTTCCCCACCTTCGCTCTTCTTCTTCATGGCATCCCCGGAGATGGCTCCGGCTGGGGAAAGCGTGTGGCCCCTCCCGTGCCTTCGTCTGCCGCCGGGGGCATTGGCGGAGGGCCTTCAGGGCCTTCGTGCTTCCGCTCCCACTGGGTAATGGCTTCAGGGCCGTCCGTTGTCCTTGGGTTGATCGTTCTTCTTCTCCAGCACGCCCTCCTCCAAGAAGCCTTAGCTCGGCGAGCTCCAAGAGGAGGTGGAAGAGCTTATGACCCGGCTTGAGAGCGTCGAGGCCGCCCTTGACGCTGCTCGCCAAGGCGAGGCGGAGGCCAAGGAGGAGCTAGCATTGCTGCAGCAGCAGGTCTGGGAGGTGGCGGCCGCCGTGCAGGCTGCCCAGGACGAGGCGTCGTATGCGAGGATGATGGCATCCCAGCGCACACTGCAGTTTGCCGGCATCGCCGACCGGGCGGCCATCGTGACGCGTCGGTTTGAGGGGAGGGCCCCGGTGCTGCCCAATGTGAGGAGCGATGGGGGCTACCTCGTCTTCTTCCAGGAGGTCGTGGAGGCGCTGGAGGCTGACGTCCACCGCGTGGAGGAGGACAGCGCGTCCAGCACGCGCGAGCTTCTGGGCCTCGCCCTGACGCTCGTCTTCTCCAAGTTGCGCTGCCTTGCCCCGGAGCTCGATCTCCGGCACGTCGTCGAGCCGGCGCCCGTTGAGCCCCGCCGTCTTTTCCGGGAGGAGGTCCGCCCACACGTGGACGCCCTGGTGGGGCTGTACGTCCACGTGCCCGTCTCAAGTGAGGAGGGTGGGCCCGACGCTGGGTCAGCCGGCGACATGGGTGACGCCGGCAGCCCCTCCCCTTAGTGCCCAAAGCTCCCGTTTGCCTGCTCCTGTAATGGTGAACCGTGAACTCTGACCTGCTGGGCGTTAAGCTTTTGCTGCTATTACCTTTGCTGCTTTCCTCTTATCTTTGGCCCTCGAAGTGATAGTTTGCATGCTAGTGGTCGTCATTGCGGGGCTGCAAAGCTTAGGGACCGTCACCGTGGCTGCCGTATCTTGGGGGTAACGGGGGAGGCACGACCTTCCTAAGGCACCCCTCGTGCTGACATGTGCTTAGGTGTTGGATTCGCTCCTTGCTGACGCCGAATCCTTAGGCCCTGCATCCTTCGTTATGCACATATTTCAATTCGTCATTAGTTTATCGTAAAGCGAGAGGGTCTAGGCCAGGGCCTATGAGGTGCTTAGCTTTTGGATTTGCGTCGGTCCCTCGCGTAGTTCCTCTGGTGCAGCTCCTGTTTCGCAAGCAGGACAAGGTGAAGACCCTTGCGACACTCTATGTCTGCAGGTCCCGGTCCTGCACATTTTCTCTCCGCCGTGAGGTCCAACCCATTACCAAGGCTGTTCATGGGGCAAAGCCCCGGCACCCTAGGGGAGCCGAGTGGCTTTGCGACTAGTAAGGCTCCCGAGGCGAGCTACTCAAGAGACCCCTTTGACACTCGAGTCGCTCTCCGTCGTCAGGCCCCGGTCTTAGTGGCCGGTAAGTCCCCCGAGGCACGCCCAGGAACCCCCGTTCTGGTGCCCAATCGATTGCGCACCTTGTCCCTTTGGTCATTGCCCCGGGGAAGCCCTGAGGCTTTCCAAGACTCTTTGTGGTGTATCAAGTTTTGGTCCGGACCCCGAGCGGGGGTTGATATGTCTCCAACGTATCTACAATTTTTGATGGTTCCATGCTATTATCTTGTCAAACTTTGGATGTTCTCTATGCATTTTATACCTTTTTTGGGGACTAACTTATTAACTCAGTGCCAAGTGCTAGTACCTTTTTTTTCCGTATTTCCGACCTTTTTCAGAGGAGAATATCAAACGAAGTCCAAACGAAATAAAACCTCCGAAAATATTTTTTTCCAGAACAGAAGATACGCACGGAGCTTGAGAACCAAGGCAAAGGGTCCCGGGGGTGGCCACAAGCCCCCTAGCCGTGGACTGGGGGCGCCTAGCAGGCTTGTGGGCCCCCCGTGGCTCCTTTAACCTACTTCTTCCGCCTATAAATCCCCAAAAAATCTGAAACCACGGGAGAGAGCCACGAAAATAGTTTTCCCCCGCCGCAAGCTTCTGTCTCCGCAAGATCCCATCCGGGGCACGTTCTTGTGCCCTGCCGGAGCGGGGATTCGGAAACAAATGGCTTCTTCATAAACGCCATTGCCTCTACGATGATGCGTGAGTAGTTCACACAGACCTTCGGGTCCATAGCTAGTAGCTAGATGGCTTCTTCTCTCTCTTGGATCTTCAATACAAAGTTCTCCATGATCTTCATGGAGATCTATCCGATGTAATCCTCTGTTGCGGTGTGTTTGTCGAGATCCTATGAATTGTGGATTTATGATCACATTATCTATGAATCTTATTTGAGTTTCTTCTGATCTCTTATATGCATGATTTCATATCCTTGTATTTCTCTTCGACTTGTGGGTTTTGTTTGGCCAACTTGATCTATAGTTCTTGCAATGGGAGAAGTTCTTGGTTTTGGGTTCATACCGTGCGGTGTCCTCACCCAGTGACAGAAGGGGTAGCGAGGCATGCATCGTGCTGTTGCCATCAAGGGTAAAAATATGGGGTTTATATCTATTGCATGAATTTATCCCTATACATCATGTCATCTTGTTTAAGGCATTACTTTGTTTGTTATGAACTCAATACAGTAGATGCATGCTGGATAGCGGTCGATGTATGGAGTATTAGTAGTAGATGCAGAAAATATCGGTCTACTTGTCTCGGACGTGATGCCTATATGTATGATCATTGCCTTAGATATCGTCATGACTTTGCGTGGTTCTATCAATTGCTCCACAGTAATTCGTTCACCCACCGTAATATTTGCTTTCATGAGAGAAGCCTATAGTGAACACTATGGCCCCCGAGTCTAGTTCACATCATATTTTCAGCCCTACACTTTTACTTTGTTGCACTTTCCGCCTTCAGATCTCACTTTGCAATCAATCTTGTAGGGATAGACAACCCCTTTATAGCATTGGGTGCAAGCTTGTTTGTTTTTGCATAGGTACTCTAGACACTTCCCTTGATACTCCTACTGGATTGATACCTTGGTTCTCAAACTGAGGGAAATACTTACTGCTACTGTGCTGCATCACCCTTTCCTCTTCAAGGGAAAAACCAACACAAGCTCAAGAGGTAGCAAGAAGAATTTTTGGCGCCGTTGCCGGGGAGTATCAAGTCAAGAATATTATTCCTCCAACGTGTCAATTTCTTGCACTAGGGACTCTTCTAAGTGAAGCCTATCCAAGTAACTGTCGCAAACTCATCTCTTGCATTTACCTTTTTTGCCTCTCGTTTTCCTCTGCCCGACTTCTGAAAAACAATTTTTTTTAAAAGTATTTGCCTTTTTCGTTCACCCTTTTTTCCAGCTTGCTTTTTGTTCGCTTGTGTGCTTGTCTGCTTGCTGAAGTCACCATGACTGAAAACACCAAACTTTGTGACTTCTCGAATACTAATAATAATGATTTTATTAGTACTCTGGTTGCTCCCGCCACTAGTGCGGAATCATATGAAATCAATGTTGCTTTGCTGAATCTTGTTATGAAAGAGCAATTTTCTGGCCTTCCTAGTGAAGATGCCGCATCCCATCTTAATACCTTCATTGAGTTATGCGATATGCAAAAGAAGAAAGATGTGGATAATGATGTGATTAAATTGAAGCTATTTCCATTCTCATTGTGATATCGAGCAAAAACTTGGTTTTCATCTTTGCCCAAAAATAGTATTGATTCTTGGAACAAGTGCAAAGATGCTTATATATCCAAGTATTTTCCACCGACTAAGATTATCTCTCTCCGAAATGATATCATGAATTTTAAGCAACTAGATCACGAAGATGTTGCACAATCTTGGGAGAGAATGAAAATGATGATTAGCAATTGTCCCGCTCATGGCTTGAGTCTTTGGATGATTATACAAATCTTCTATGTTGGCTTGAATTTTGCTTCTAGAAATTTCTTGGATTCCGCCTCTGGTGGAACTATCATGGATATCACATTAGGAAAAGCCACAAAACTCCTAGACAATATCATGACAAACTATTCTCAATGGCACACTGAAAAGTCACCTACTAGTAAAAAGGTGCATGCTATAGAAGAAATTAACTCATTGAGTGCTAAGATGGATGAGTTAATGAAATTGTTTGCTAGTAAAGGTGCTCCTTTTGATCCAAATGATATGCCCTTATCTTCCTTGATTGAGAGTAGCAATGAAAGCTTCGATGTTAATTTTGTTGGTAGGAATAATTTTGGCAACAACAATGCTTTTAGAGGAAACTATATTCCTAGGCCTTTTCCTAGTAATCCCTCTAATAACTTTGGCAACTCATACAACAATGCTCATGGAAATTACAATAAATTACCCTCTGATCTGGAGAGTAATATTAAAGAGTTTATCAACTCGCATAAGATTTTCAATGCGTCCATAGAAGAAAAACTGCTCAAAATTGATGACTTGGCTAGGAGCATTGATAGAATGTCTCTTGATATTGATGCTTTTAAAGTGAAATGTGCTCCTCCCAAGATCAATATGGATGAGACTTTGAAATCTATACGTGTTTCCATGAATGAGAGTAAAGAAAGAACCGCCCAAATTCGTGCTAGACATGAATGGCTTAAAAAGGCGTGCTTGGTGTGACTCCCATTGAATCCTTGTTTTCTAATGTCAAACCTAATGATAATGGGGCTTGATATGAATCCACTTTGGTTTAGAAACGCCCCAACGATTCGGAGTCTATCTATCTTGATGCTAAAACCATTGAATGTGGAGTAGAGGATATCAAAACTTTGAGTAGTAATGAAATTACTACTTTGGATTTCAAGGAATTCAATTATAATAGTTTCTCTTTGATTGAATGTATTTCCTTGATGCAATCCATGCTAAACTCTCCACACGCTTATAGACAAAACAAAGCCTTTACCGATCATATCGTCGATGCTATGACGAAATCTCTTGAAGAGAAACTTGATTTGGAAGTTTCTATTCCTAGAAAACTTCATGATGAGTGGGAACCTACTATCAAAATCAAAATCGAAAACAATGAATGCAATGCTTTGTGTGATTTGGGTGCTAGTGTTTCCGTTATTCCAAAGTATTTATGTGATGTTCTAGGCTTCAATGAGATTGATGAGTGTTCTCTTAGTTCGCATCTCGCGGATTCTACCGTTAAGAAACCTATGGGAAGGATCAATGATCTTCTTATTATTGTAAATAGGAACTATGTACCCGTAGATTTCATTGTGCTTGATATTGATTGCAATCCCACATGTCCTATCATTCTTGGTAGACCTTTCCTAAGGACTATTGGTGCCATCATCGATATGAAGGAAGGGAATATTAGATTTCAATTTCCATTAAAAAGGGCATGGAACATTTTCCTAGAAAGAAAATAAGATTGCCTTATGAATCCATGATGAGGGCTACTTATGGTTTGAGCACCAAAGGCGACGATACGTGATTCTATCGCCTTATGCCTAGCTAAGGGCATTAAACAATAACGCTTGTTGGGAGGCAACCCAATGAATTTATCTTTGCTTTTTTGCTTTATGTTTTGTTGTGTCCACACCATCATAATTCTGTTATGATTGTGTCTTTTGTGTTTCTTTTTGTGTTTGAGCCAAGTAAAACCTTTATGACTAGTTTTGGTGACTCTTGTTTGATCGTGCTGAAAAAGACATAAACTTTTCGCTCATAAAATTATTTTTCATTCTTATCCATAAAGAGCTTTTGAGTTGATTATTTTTGCTGCTGGTTGATTTGCCAATTGCCCAAATTGTCGTAATGTTTCAGAATTTTTGAGATACCATAAGTATACGAAGTATACAGATTGCTACAGACTGGTCTATTTTTGACAGATTCTGTTTTTGTTGTGTTGATTGCTTAATTTGATGAAACTATGGCTAGTATCGGGGGGTACTAGCCATGGAAAAGTGAGAATACAGTAACCTAACACCAATATAAATAGAAATAAAGTTTGCTACAGTACCTAACGAGGTGGTGGTTTGTTTTCTTATGCTAATGATATCACGAGTTTCTGTTCAAGTTTTGTGTTGTGAAATTTTCAAGTTTTGGGTGAAGTTCTCATGGACGATGAGATAGATAGTGGAAAGAGCTCAAGCATGGGGATGCCCAAGGCATCCCAAGCCAAATTCAAGGACACCAAAAAGCCTAAGCTTGGGGATGCCTCGGGAAGGCATCCCCTCTTTCGTCTTCGATCCATCAGTAATGTTACTTGGAGCTATATTTTTATTCACCACATGATATGTGTTTTGCTTGGAGCGTCGTGTATCATAGGAGTCTTTTCTTTTTGTTGTGTCACAATCATCCTTGTTGCACACCTTTTGAGAGAGACATGCACTCATCATGAATTTGCTAGAATACTCTTTGAGCTTCGCTTATATCCTTTGAGTTAGGCAATTTAGCTCGCATGCGCTTCACTTATATTTTTTGAGCTAGAAAACTTTGCTCTAGTGCTTCAATTAGATCTTTTTAGAGCATGACGGTGTCATATTTTGGAGAAATAAGAACTCTCGGTCTTCACTTATATCTTTTTGAGAGTGCTCTCTCTGAGTAACTTGGTATTTGGCTTGTGCTATGAAAGTAGTCCTAAAGTTGGTAGGCATCCAAAGAGGATACAATAAAAACTTCCATATTCTTGTGCATTGATTAGTAAGAGAAGTTTGATTCCTCTCAATTAGTTTCGAGACATGGATTTGGTAATATTAGAGTTATGTTAGTAGGGTGTTGTGAATCTAGCAATACTTGTGTTGAAGTTAGTGATTCCTGTAGCATGCACGTATGGTGAACCACTATGTTAGGAAGTCAGAGCATAATTGATTTATTGATTGTCATCCTTTGTGTTGTGGTCGGGATCACGCGATGGTTTACACCTACCAACCCTTCCTCTAGGAGTATGCGTTTAGCATCTTGTTTCGATTAGCAATAAAACTTTCGCAATAAGTATATGAGTTCTTCATGACTAATGTGAGTCCATGGTATAGATGCACTTTCACCTTCCACCATTGATAGCTTCTCTAGTGCCACGCAACTTTCGTCGGTGCACAAAACCACTATATACCTTCCTCAAAACAGCCACCATACCTACCTATCATGGCCTTTTCATAGCCATTCCAAGATATATTGCCATGCAACTCCCACCGTTCCGTCTCATGACTTGTGCCGTCACTTTCAGATTGCCATTGCATGATCGTAAGATAGCTAGCGAGATGACTCAACGTCATATGATAAGCTAGATGGTTGCACATCCCGGTGCACTGTCGGAGGCATTTCCTATAGAGTCATCATTGTTCTAAGCATTGAGCTGTGGGTAAATAAAAGTGTGATCTTCATCATTATTAGAGCATTGTCCCATGTGAGGAAATAAAAAAATGGAAAGAGGCCAAAGAGCCCAAACAAAAAATGAGAGGAAAAGAGAGAAGGGAAAATGCTACTATCTTTTTCCACACTTGTGCTTCAAAATAGCACCATGTTCTTCATGATTGAGAGTCTCTTGTTTTGACACTTCCGTATACTAGTGGGAATCTTCATTATATAACTTGGCTTGTATATTCCAATGATGGGCTTCCTCAAAATTTCCCTAGGTCTTCGTGAACAAGCAAGTTGGATGCACACCCACTAGTTCTCCTTTTGAGCTTTCACACACTTATAGCTCTAAGTGCATCCGTTGCATGGTAATACCTACTCATTCACATTGATATCTATTGATGGGCATCTCCATAGCCAATTGATACGCCGAGTCAATGTGACCATCTCCTCATTTTTGCCTCACAACCTCCACCACACTCTATTCCACCTATAGTGCTATATCCATGGCTCACGCTCATGTATTGCGTGAGAGTTGAAAAAGTTTGAGAAAGTAAGAGTGCGAAAACAATTACTTGGCCAATACCGGGGTTGTCGATGATTTAAATTCATTGCGTGGGTATGATGGAGCATAGCCAGACTATATGATTTTGTATGGATAACTTTCTTTGGCCTTGTTATTTCGAAAGTTCATGATCACCTTACTACTTTGCTTGAAGTATTATTGTTTTCATGTCAATAGCAAACTATCGTTTTGAATCTTGCGGATCTGAACATTCATGTCACATGAAAGAAGTTACAAAGGACAAATATGCTAGGTAGCATTCCACTTCAAAAATTCAGTCTTTATCACTTCCCTACTCGAGGACGAGCAGGAGTTAAGCTTGGGGATGCTTGATACGTCTCCAATGTACCTATAATTTTTGATGGTTCCATGCTATTATCTTGTCAAACTTTGGATGTTTTGTATGCATTTTATATCTTTTTTTGGGACTAACTTATTAACTCAGTGCCAAGTGACAGTTCCTGTTTTTCCATGTTTTTGACCTTTTTCAGAGGATAATATCAAACGAAGTCCAAGCGGAATAAAACCTCCGAAAAGATTTTTTCCGGAACAGAAGATACGCACGGAGCTTGAGAACCAAGGCAAAGGGTCCCGGGGGAGGCCACAAGCCCCCTAGCCGCGGCCTGGGGGGGGGGGGCGCCTAGCAGGCTTGTGGGCCCCCCTGAATCCTTTGCCCTACTTCTTCCGCCTATAAATCCCCGAAAATATGAAACCACGGGAGAGAGCCACGAAAATACTTCTCCGCCGCCACAAGGTTCTGTCTCCGCAAGATCCCATCTGGGGCACATTCTGGTGCCTTGCCAGTGGGGGGATTCAGACACGGAGGGCTTCTTCATCAACACCATTTCCTCTCTGATGATGCGTGAGTAGTTCACCATAGACCTTCGGGTCCGTAGCTAGTAGCTAGATGGCTTCTTCTCTCTCTTGGATCTTCAATACAAAGTTCTCCATGATCTTCGTGGAGATCTATCCGATGTAATCCTCTTTTGCGGTGTGTTTGTCGAGATCCGATGAATTGTGGATTTATGATCAGATTATCTATGAATATTATTTGAGTTTCTTCTGATCTCTTATATACATGATTTCATATCCTTGTATTTCTCTTCGAGTTGTGGGTTTTGTTTGGCCAAGTTGATCTACAGTTCTTGCAATGGGAGAAGTGCTTGGTTTTGGGTTCATACCGTGTGGTGTCCTCACCCAGTGACACAAGGGGTAGCGAGGAACGCATCATGTTGTTGCCATCAAGGGTAAAAAGATGGGGTTTATATCTATTGCATGAATTTATCCCTCTACATCATGTCATCTTGCTTAAGGCATTACTCTGTTTGTTATGAACTCAATACACTAGATGCATGCTGGATAGCGGTCGATGTGTGGAGTAATAGTAGTAGATGCAGAAAGTATCGGTCTACTTGTCTCGGACGCGATGCCTATATGTATGATCATTGCCTTAGATATCGTCATGTCTTTGCGCGGTTCTATGAATTGCTCGACAGTAATTCGTTCACCCACCGTAATATTTGCTTTCATGAGAGAAGCCTCTAGTGAACACTATGGCCCCCGGGTCTACTTCAGATCATATTTTCAGCCCTACACTTTTACTTTGTTGCACTTTCCGCCTTCAGACCTCACTTTGCAATCAATCTTGAAGGGATTGACAACCCCTTTATAGCGTTGGGTGCAAGCATGTTTGTTTTTGCGCAGGTACTCTGGACACTTGCCTTGATACTCCTACTGGATTGATACCTTGGTTCTCAAATTGAGGGAAATACTTATTACTACTGTGCTGCATCACCCTTTCCTCTTCAAGGGAAAAACCAACGCAAGCTCAAGGGTTGACCACTGAAAAATGTCGCCCCTTTGGTGGTCAGTCCTTGCGTTCATGCTCCTTGACTCGTTGGGGTGGCGCGGAGTAGTTGTCTCCAAACACGTCCTCCGGACGGGAGGTTTCGAAGCTAGTGAAATAAGAAATGTCAGAGTCACCCCCCCCCTTTTTAGGTTTCAAACATCGGGCATTAAGACTGGTAGAAACCAACTCAAGAAATCACCCGGTGCAAACTCAACTGAAAATAGTTTGAATCCGAGAGAAAGCAAGCAAGTGCCGCGTCTGGCATTTAAAGCAGGTATAGTCATTGGCGGACTATATGAGTTTCCTTGCCAGCTGCGAGCATGGTTATTGGCAGGCCATGCTGATTGCCTTTTTCTTTGTACCCAGCACGGAGCTAAGGTCTTCCACTAGGCGTGGGGAGAACCCTTCCGCGTCCTCGGGGGGCCATAGGCGTATACAACCTTGGCTCATTATTATGTGAGAGTATCATGGTGGGGGTGTATATGGGAGGTCGCGAGGATGCTTTGGCCTTGCGAGTGTCCCTACCGCCGAGGCATTGGGGCCTGAGCTTCTAGAGTCATTGGGGGACTGTGTTGTACCTAGCGTGGAGCTAAGGTCTTCCACGAGGCGTGGGGTGGACCCCTTCCGCATCCTCGGGGGGGGGGGGGGGGCTGGGCGTATACAACCTTGCCTCGTTATTACGTGAGAGTGTCACAGGATGAAGTAGGTTCCGGAAGGATTGATGGACGATGAAGAGGTGCGACGGATTGATGCAGGTCTTGCGTGCTGATGCTCCTTCCCGGGAGGCCTATTAAGGGCTTTTTATGACTCTACGTTGACAGGTCCCAGTCCCGCACATATCCCTGCCGTCGTGAGGCGCCTCACGAGAAAAGGCCCCGACACCCCCCGATACCGACCTAGCCTGGATGACACCAGGGTGGTCAAGTGGCATTGTGACCATTAAGGCTGCTGATGCGCGATGCTCAGGAGCCCCCTTTAACGTTCGAGTGGCTCTACGTCACTAAGACCAAGTGCCGCACATTTCCCAACCGCCATCTGATGTGACCGATTGAACGGATGTAGCTGTGGGGTCAAGCCCTGCCACCCCTGATAACGACCGAATGTCCGTGGACGATATCAAGGGCGACAGGTGGCCTTGTGACCGGTAAGGCCCCTGAGGCGCGATGCTCAGGAGCCCCTCTTTGACGCTCAAGCAACTTTGCGTCGCCAGGACCCGGTCCTGCACATTTCCCAACCGCCGTTGCGTGTGACCGATTGAATGGATGTAGCTACGGGGTCAAGCCATGCTACCCCTGATAATGACCGAATGTCCATGGACGATATCAAGGATGACAGGTGGCCTTGTGACCGGTAAGGCTCTTGGAGCACCATGCTCTGGAGCCCCCTTGGACGCTCAAGCGACTCTGATTTTATCTTGTCGACCGTGATCCTGAGGGGCCGTGGGGCTCCCCAATTCCCGCGTTGGGGGCGGTGTGTTGCGCCCGGTTCCCCCGAACGGGGAGGGTGAGTCGCCGAGTGATGCAAGAAAAGCAGCATGTCAGGTTGCCAAGTGGATGTAGCGAAAATTGTAAAGGAAGCGACTAGCAGAAGTATGCCCAGGTAGTTGGAGTTTCTACGGTCAGCAGACACTCCTTAAGGCAGTAAATCCAAAAGATCACCTCGCCAACTAGGTGAAGCCCCCTTGCACCTCAGGAACGCCTCACGAGGCCTGGCCCCCGATGCCCATGCCTGCATCTTGGTCGTCCCGGATGATCCATGACGCTAGCGTATAGTCACGGTGTTCGACTCGTCCTCCTGAGGCCTGTGAGTTTGGCCTCGCGTAGTCTTTCTACGGGGAAGGTGGCTAGTGCCACACCCCGCGGCTTGAGGGCACCCCCCTATCCGGGTCTCATTTTGGGCCTGGCTCAAGGAGGAGCCCCCAAACATCCTTCACTCTTGAGGTGGATAGGCGCCCCAGGGGACGCCTGAAGTTCTTCCTCTTTGGGGGATCAGGCAGTGCCGCGTACTCTAGCACGTACGACTTCATGTACGCGCTCGCACATCCCCCGCGTCCGGTCATCAGTGCGACAGTGGAGGTCACTCTTGGTGGTGGAGGGGGACCCCCCCTGCCGTGCTGCTCGGAGATCTTCCTGCAGTAGGCCTCTACGCGGAGTCGCTTGTTCCTGTTGCCACCGTGGGCTGGTCCTGGCGCCGCCCGATGTTGATTCCCTCCTTGGTGTCCTGTCGTGTCTCCAATGTCATAATTCGTGTGTGCAAGCGCCTCCGCCCTCTGTTGGCTGCGTCGGAGGGAGCGTTCATGTCTATCCGCCCGGGCTGTCGAGGGGGCGACATGGTCTCGGTGATGCGTGCCAGCGTGCACGTTGGTCATTCCGCCGTTCTCGTCGCATCCCTGGTGGTTGTTGGTGGGGTGTTCTTCGGGGCCGGTCGCTGAGGCCTGGAGAAGGTAGAGGGTAGCACGAAGAGCGTCTCTCTCGGCCCCTCTCAGAGTGGGAAGGGCCCCGAAGTTTGCAGGCTCGGGGGCCGGCACGTGGTGTGAACCCTCGAAGCCCGGCGCCTGCGGTTCTGAGGATGCACCAGGCTGGATGGCCTTCTGGGCGATGGCGATTACCTCCATGATGTGGATCGCCCAAGCGTCAAAACCCCCTGGTGTCAGTCGTTGGCGGAGCATCTCTCTTGCCATGTGCAATGCTCGTGCGCGCTGAGGTCTCCCAAGTTGACACGACGGACTGCGGGTGCTCGGGCCGCCGCCTAGTCCCCATGCGCCTAGGTGGCCGTCATGGTGGAGACGATGTTGACGGCCTGGTACGAGCCGACTGGTCCCGCGGCACCGGTATGCGAGCCTCCAGCCGCTGTGATGTGGTGGTCGGAGACCAGCTCGACGGGCTCGGAGAAGACGGTTGCTCGCTGGCCATCGATGCAGCGGTCTGGGAAGGCGGAAGCTGGAAGAAAACCTTCACACGCCCCCCTACCTGGCGTGCCAAATGTCGGATTTCGGGCTCCGCAAAACCCTAAGGATTCAAACACTGGGGCGTGTACGAATTTATCTGCCTGCTTCGCCTCACCTAATACGCTACTCGATCAGAACGGCGAAGAACTCACTCGATGGTGAGGGGAACACATAACACAATAGTTTACCCAGATTCGGGCCGCTGCGAAGCGTAAAACCCTACTCCTGCTTTTGGTGGACTGCCTCTCTTGGAGGTTGACGAACGAGATAGTACAGTGCTCTTGAGCCTCCGGAGGCTGAGTGGCTAGGTGTGTTGCTCTAGGGTTACGATGATCTCCCCTCCTCTTAGGTATCCTACCATCTCTATTTATAATGGAGGCCAGGGTCCTATTCCCTTATCGTAGGTGGGAAGGGATCCCACCACGACAGTTTTGGTGGGAGACGAGGGCACATGCTTCTCCTGTCAAAAGCGGTCTTTGCCTGCAAAGCCGCTACCTGCGCCACAGAGGTGAGCACAGGGATGACGTCCGTCCTGTCAACGGGCGACCCATGGTGTTGTTGCACCAGAAGGGAAACCTTTAGAAGATGCCTTTGCAGTCATGATTCACCCGCACCTTCTTTGCACTAAAGGGGGAACTATCCTGTCCTGCGATCTTCTGATCCCCTTGCCTTCCATGCCGTCATCCTTGACTCCTGAGGACCGATCTTGCCTTGAAATATTTGCCGCTCCGGAGGGGTCCTAAGGAGGGCCTCTGCGGGTCTTGATGCCGCTCCTCCTCGTGAGGCTTCGCCCCTCGCTAGGACCTTGTTTAGGGTGGTGTTGTTCCTTGCCGGCCTTGTGTTGATGAAGAGGGCCAGCCCTGGGCCGCAGGCAGGCAGGTCTGGGTACCCCCGTTCCCAGAACGTCGACAGAGTCCACGGAGAGCTCCACCCACGGAGGGTCCACAAAAAAGAAACGGTGTTGTCTATTCCACCATGGCTTCCATCCACGGAGGACTAGCCTTACTCACGGTAGATCTTCACGAAGTAGGCGATCTCCTCGCCCTTACAAACATCTTGGTTGAACTCGACAACACGGAGAGGAGGCTCCCAAGCGACACCTAACCAATCTAGGAGGCACCACCCTCCAAAAGGTAATAGATGTGGTAGATCAATGAACTCCTTTCTCTTGTGCTTCTAAAGATAGTTTCGTCAACAAAAAAATCCCTCTCTCATAGAATATGCATGGGTAGGAGAGATTGATTGGGTGGAAAGCTGTTTGGGGAGGCTAGAGATCAAGTTTCAAATGATTGGATTGGAATATCTTGGTCCCAACACATGAGTAGGTGGTTCTCTCTCAAAAAATAGATCTGGCAATGAAGTGTGTGTTCCGAGTGCTTCTCCCACGAATGAGAGGAGGGTGAAGGGCTATATATAGGCATCACACAAAATCCAACCATTACACACAAAGTGGCAAACTCGGTGCTACTGATTAGAGGCGGGTGAAGGTAGCAACTTTTGAATCTCGGTGAGACCGATATATGATACTCGGTGGCACCGAAAAAGGTGGCTAACAGTCAGATGGCCAAACTGGGTGGCATAGATACTCAAACTCGAAAATTCCAATTTTGTGTACCGAGGCACCCGAAAGTTGGTCACCCAAACTCGGTAGCACCGATATGGATTTGGTTGCACCAATTTGGTGGGAATGGCTAGGGTTTCTGTCTGAGGTCAAATTCGGTGGGTCCGAAATGTGGAAGTTGGTGCCAGCGAATTTGTGTATATAGAATTTGACAGAGTGGATATGTGGGAAAATGTCTGAGTATTTTGATGGCTAACTTTGAGTATTTTGAGCAATCCGTTCATTTTACTACCTCACCCCCTTTTAATAATATTGGCTTTCCTATGGACTCAAAAGTGAATTCTCACAAATATAAAAGGAAGAGTCTTCTAGCTTGAAGCTTGATCCAATATTATTCCTTTCTTGCATCTAGGGGCATCTCCATATAAGCCTTTAGCCATCGCATCTGTTGAACTTTTCTGAAATATACTTGGAAAATATATTAGTCCAATGATGAATATGTTGTGATCAATTATCAAAACCACCCTAGGAGCAATTGTGCTTTCAGAACGACATTTTTTGGAGATTTTTTATGGAATAAAATAAAATTACCGGAACCAAGACCAACGAGAGGGGAGGCCCCGGACGTCCACTAGGCACGAGGGCGTGCCAGTCCCCCTGGCACGGCCTGGTGTCTAGTGCGGCCCACGGGGCTTCCCTGACCCTAATTCCAATGCTATAAAATCCTTTTCCAGAGAAAAAATATCAGGGAGGAAGTTTCATTGCGTTTCACGGTAAGGAGCCGCCTCCACCTCCCGTTCTTCACTGGGAGGCCTAATCTAGAATCTGTTTGGGGCTCTAGAAGAGGGGAATCTTTGGTCTTCCTCAGCACCAACCCTCATTCATCGCCAATTCCATGATGATCTTCACGAGGAGTGTGTAATCCCTTTGTAGGCTTACTGGTCGGTGAAGAGCTGGATGAGATTAATCATTTAATCGAGTTAGTTTTGTTAGGGCTTGATGCCTAGTATCCACTATGTTCGGATATTGATGTTGCTATGACTTTGATATGCTTAATGCTTGTCACCAGGGCCTGAGTGCCATGATTTCAGATCTAAACCGTTTAGGATTTCACCATTATATCTATTTTCGTGATCTGATCTTGCAAGTTATATGCACCTACTCCATGTTAGGATTCACATATCCCAAGGTGACAGTAATTGGGATTCTTTCCGGTGATTACCATAGTATGAGGAGTTCATGTATTCACTATGTGTTAATGCTTTGTTCCGATTCTCTATGAAAAAGAGGCCTTAATACCCCTTAGTTTCCTTATGGACCGCGCTGCCACGGGACGGTATGAGAAAAGATGTCATGCAAGTTCTTCTCCATAAGCACGTATGACTATTTACAGAATACATGCCTATGTTATATCGATGAATGGTAGCTAGTTCTGTGTCGCCCTATGTTATGACTGATATATGATGAATATTATCTAGCAATATCACTCATCCAGTGCCTAGGAGTTTTCCACATATTGTGCTTGCTAAGTTACTACTGTCTCTACTGCTGTTACAACTGCTACACAATTTCTATCATTGTTAGTGTTACTACTTCTACTATTACCACTATATCAAAACTATCATATTACTATGCTACTGATCATTGTGCTACAAATACTAAATCTCGAAGTGTGGTTGAACTGAAAACTCAAGTGCTAATACCTGCAAATATTCTTTGGCTCCCCTTGTGGCGAATCTATAAATTTGGGTTGAATACTCTACCATCAATACCTATTGTGAACCCATATACTTGTGGGTTATCATTCTTGCATCGCACACGATTATATTTTGCACAACGTGTGCACCATCGGTGACCACTGCCGATTATTTTTTATGTTGTCTGGGATGGCCCCCCCTACCGCCCACACAAGTAAGGTGATGTTTTAAAAATGTGTCGCGGTAATGGGTTAAAATTCATTTATATAACATGTTCCTACGTCGGTGCTAAAATGGCATATGGATGGTGGTTGTGATAGGAAGGCTGGTGTATATGTTTTGGAGGTATTCCCACACATCACAAATCCACAAATACCCCTCTTAATAGTGTGTTATTTCTTATGACCCAAATCAAACCGAAATGAAAACCTTCAAGGCACCGGAAACATCACATATTTGACCTTTTTAAATTGGGGGGGGGGTCACACACCTCCATCAAGAACTTCATGGAACCAACATCACGAGTTAAACATTAGCAACTGATACTAGTTCCTCTAACCATATATTCATCACACCAAAATACAATTAAGTGTCACATGCACTTTCAATCTCCCATTTTTGGTGCATTGATAACAACATGGTTAGGACATGGCTTTAAGATATATTTCCTCCATCCTGAAATAAGTGACTCATTTGTGTACTAAAGTTAGTAGAAAGGTGAGTCACTTACTTCGGGATGGATGGAGTATTGAATTGAAAAGCCATGAGAAAAAATGATCACAGGAGCTCCCTCTACATGTGTACATAGGTTGAACAAAAAATGCTTGGGTATGCATTAAAAACACAAATAAGAGGCTCCCCTACGATCAATACGGACAATACCATGTGATCAAACATATATAATCTACACAGTGGCTATTTCACATGTAATAAGTGAGATGAGCAAGGATAGTGAGCAAAAAAATAATAAAATGACAATATGCCGTGAGATAAACAAATAGATAAGCATAGATGATCCATAAACCACATAGTCTCACACACAGATAAAATAAAGTAGCTCACTACCATATCATGAAAAGAAAATAATGGTATCTCAAGCCAAATAAACACCATAACAGAAGAACGAGGCCTTGATACTCACACGCTCGGAAACTCCTAAACCACTTATACCCCTTTGTCATCAAGACAACAAAAAGAGAAAATTCAATGCGAACAAAAGCAATTGACAAGAGGAGGCGCACTTGAAGCATCATCATCATCGAAGTTCCTGATACGTCTCCAACGTATTGATAATTTATGAAGTATTCAATCCATATTCACCTATGTTCACAATATTTTTATATGGCCTTGATGCATTTTTTGTGATTTATTTAACCGGTACTGACATTGTGCAAAATATTAAATTCTTGGAATAGGGCGAAACTTTTTGACGATTTTTTCTAGAACATATGAGCAATATTGGAGCAAAGAACCACCAGGGTTGCCACCTATGGGCCACAAGACAACACGGTGCACCCATCCCCTGGTCACGCCCTTGTGGCTTGTGGGGTCCACATGGCTCTTTTTAGCTTGATTCTAACGCCAAAAAAATCATATATATACAGAAACCCTCAGAAATAAACACAGAACTTCTGCTCCACCATCACAACTCTCTGTATCGACAAAAAATTCATGTCGAGACTTTCTAGTACCATGACGGTGAGGGGAAATCATCTCCGGTGGCCATCTTTATCATCCCAGCGGGGCTATGATGAGGAGAGAGTAGTTCACTCTCATAGATGAGCGTATGTACCAGTAGCTATGTGTTCAAGTTCTCTCTTTCGTGTTCTTGAGATGTACTGATATTTATGTATCACGGGATTTGTTAATATAATTGGATCATATGGTGTTCTTCCCTTGCTATCTTGTTGTGAGGAATTGAATCTTTCCCTTCATATATCGTTATGTTGGATTGAATAATGGATTTGAGAACACTTGATGTATTTATTCCATGTGGATACCCATGGTGATAATGGGGTATTCTATTGATTCACTTGATATATGTTATGGCGTCAACTTGGAGATTCCGGTGACCTTGGGGATCTATGCATAATGGTTGATTGCATGTTTTCATACTACATTCTCTGATAAAATATTGGGGTGATCTTTGAAGTTCTTTGTGTTGGATTGAATATGATGAATCTGAAATTGTTTGATGTGTGTCATATAATTAACCCATGGATACTTGAGGTGACATTGGAGTATCTAGGTGACATTAGGGTTGATTGATATATATCATGGGTGTTACTCTAGTACGAACTCTTGGGATGTTTGCGACACTTATATGAATAGATCAAAATACTGATCGGAAATAATAACTTTGAGGTGGTTCACTTCCTACAACAATTTCATTTTATGTTCTCCGCTACTTATGAACTTGGGAGTGATCCTTTGTTGCACGTTGAGGGATGATGATATGATTCTACAATGTTAGCATTGTTCAGAGATTGCACTAGTGAAAGTATGAACCTTAGGCCTTATTTCTAAGCATTTATACAATGTTTTGCTCACTGTTTTACTCTTGCTACCTTGATTTTTGTATATTTTCAGATTAAAAAAACCTATATCAATCATCCACATTGCACTTGTGTCACCATCTCTTCGCCGAAAAAGTAAACATATACAATTTGCGGTTTTATTAGGTGTGTTGGGGACACAAGAGATTTCTTGTATTTGATTGCACGGTTGCTTGAGAAAGACCATCTTCATCCTACACCTCCCACGTATTGGTAAACCTTAGGTTATCCACTTGAGGGAAATTTGTTGTTGTCCTACAAAACTATACACTTGGAGGCCCAACAATGTCTACAAGAATAAAGTTGTGTAATAGACATCGGTTCCATCCCTCCATCGAGAAAGAAGAATCCGTGGCCGCACTATCGCTATCCTCAGACCCTGGGCCAACCTCCTCTCCTGTAGCAGTCTGGTCAACCTTCTTTTGGTGCATCTGAAGCTTCCCCTTGTTCATCTCATTGACCTAACATTCCTAAATAGATTAACACATCTTGAACATGTTGCGCAAGGTCTTGAACAAGGGCTTCATATCCTCTATAGTGAAACTAGCCTCAGAACTCTTCTTACTAGGACCATGTGAATCCGCACAGAGTTGGAACAGTCAGTAGTGTAGGTAGCACGCTCATCCATCTTATGGTGCCGCCCCTTCTTAGGGGCCTCATAAGGAGCAAGAGAAGAGGGTATGAATGCATGTTGCGCCTTGGAATGGAAGTCTTGTAGGTAGAGATGTGTCGTGCAGAACACACTGACTCAATGGGTGCCTGGATGAAGGGTGCATAGATCAAAGACTTGTCCTCCCGCACACACTAACAGAGCTCAAAGATCATGAAATCTAGGACATCGACTTTCTTGTTCTAATGAAGACACACAAAAATATCCAACATGGAAATCCCCACATTACGTGAGTCACCTCCCTTGGGAGTTATGGTTTACCTAAGAATGTGGTGCATCATGTCATATACTCGAAGCAAATCCTTGATAGAACCTGAGACAAATGACTTCTCAGGCTTATATGCAAAAGCAGTCTCATTCTTGTGGCACTGCCCAGGTTCACGAACACAACCATAATCATCATGATCATCCTCAAAGAAAGGATCTCAGAAAACTTCGCCGTAGGAGCAGTGCATTTGTGAGTCCCAGACATCGAGATGAGGGTACGAGTAGTGTCATTGTGAACGAAAATAGTGGCAAATAACTACATAACAGGATCTTCAAAAATGAATGAGACCCAACCTGCCAAGTGCATCATGCACCCCTAGATAGATCTGATCATTGTCGCGAATGGCCTCGACATTGACTTGCTTGTACGGAGCAAACTTCTTGCCTTTGGTCAAGAGCAGCTCATCATATACCTTGTGTTGAAACTCATTTATAAACCTCGGACCCACTCCCATCCCGGTGGCAGCAACATAGGGATGCGCCTACCTAGATTCCCAAATTTCTGGCTTGGTCCAATCACTCAAATGGACGTTTTGAAGGTCACAACCTCTATCATTGGGATGATCACCGACGCTTGACCCTCCGTCATCATCATCATCATCTTCCTCAACAAACTCATCATGTGCTCTTCATCCTGAACATAATGCTCATCCTCCACATACTCGAATTCCTCCTCAGAGTCCTTAGAAGCCTCTATCACATGCCTTTTAGAAGCTACACGATGAACTCAACTGTCATACTTAGAGCCCTAACCAACTCCTTCTAAAAGCTGACGACAAGCAACGATAAACTGAGATGATCATGTGTTCGAACATTGGCTACGAGCAACAACGAGTGGAATCTGAGCAAACAAGACAAACCAACAACAAGAACTATAAGAATGAGTGTAGGTGCCCTAGATGAATGCAAGGAATGTACTAATGCACGAATAGTGAAGATTTTGTCTACCTCATGTGCACGAGGTGTAGTGCCCATGGACACGGGGCCCCGTGTGCTTGTTACATGCTCGTGTGCATGTGGGTACCATGCACGCGGTACATGCTCGTGCACATGGGGTAATCCCATACATAGCCACTTCTAGATCGAGATCCCGGGGAAGCTCTAGCTAAGAGGACACCAAAGAGATCTAAACTAATAACTTGACTAGAACATAGCTAAAATGTGCTACTCAATATCGAAAAGTAAACCCTAGAAGTCTAAAAATGGCCACGAAGATGAAAAATATAGAGGAAAGAGGGGATATACTAGAGGAAGACACCATTCTCCACAACTTCCACAAAGAGGACAAGATCCACGATAGAAGGAGGCGTCCGAGAGGCTAGAGGCGACGATGGCAGCACCCTGAGGATTCTGGGGCGTGGGGGGCGAATGGGTGGTAATGAACCCTAATGTAACAGCACGGAACTGGCACTCCAGAAGATTCCCCTTTTATTCCAGTGTCGCCATGTGATTTATTTTGTTGTCGCATTCATCATCGCATCATGCACATCATCCACATTGCATCGAAACTCCGTTGCCGCCATTTTTTAAAACATGCATCCGTTTTTAGTTGTCGTTTCTCCCCTATTTATCATTGACTGTTTCGAGACAAACCAAACACACACGCCCGCGACATCGTTAAAATATTATTTTTAAAAGTGCGTGAAAAATATTCTTGGATTGGGTTGAAAGTTGGTGTGCGGTCTTGTTTTAATGTAGGTAGGCCGCCTGCCAAATGTTTTCGCAATCGGAGTCCTTTTGATGCCCGAACCGTTAAATATGTAGCGGCATTGTAGTCGGTCAAATTATTGGACATTCCGGTATCTTAAACCCTGATGCCGGGCTGCCCGTTTTCCCTTTCTTCTTGTCTCAAACCCCTCTACACAACCCACTAAGCCATCTAGCCCCTCCGCTTTTGGACCATCCGATCGAGATCAAACGGTCCAAAAATGAAGCAAATCCCCTAACCCTAGCCCCTCCTACTATATATTGTTGGGCAACCATAAAGTCTAGGAGGGTTGTCCCTCCTCCGCCATCACTCGTGGTATCCATCCCCTCCATCGTGATCTTCCCCGATCCAGTAGCAGCGCAACCTCCTCCCTTAGATTTCAGCGCCACCCCAACCGGAGAGAGACACCACAGCCAACCAACTTCCTCCCGCGAGCTAGCCCGACCTCCCCTCCTCTCCAGCGCCAACCCCGCGACCATTCTTGCTTCACCTCGTTAGCAGTAGCAGCGTGGAGCACCAACCGTTCCCCGGTCGTGCCTGACCCAAGAGCCTCAACAACCTCGTGGGTCCAGCCGTCAAACCAGCAGGTCCTGGCTGCGGCTTTCCCTTGCCCCTCTTCTCCTCCCTTCGTCTTCCCTCTGCTCTCTCCAATATCTGTAGCTCTCTCCCTTATTTGTAGTAGAACAAGGAGGAGCTCGTCCATGGCCACCTCGACCTCATGCCCACTCGCGCCGTTCGGATCCCTGGTGGGATCTGGTTGTGCGCCGCTCGGGTCTGGGACCCCTCGACTCGATCCAGCTAGCTCGTCGGCGAAGAGGCCCGTCGAAGTCGCCCCTGCAACCGCCCATGGTGCCATCCGTTCTTCTGTGATGAACTGAATCCCTCCATCACGCAAGCTTGCAGGTTGTGCCTTTCCTTTTACGTTTTCATGTAGATATGTCTGAAGGTGTACTTCATAGATGGTGATGGGGATATGTAACTAGGGTAGGGTCACATGTCTGGTCTAGATGTCCTACCTAAGGATACCTCATTAAAGACTTGAAGGCCACAAAGAAGATTCCGACTGGATAATCATAGCGTCTAAGTCACTCGGTAAGAAATCACTCGGACGATTTTCCCCTTCACTCGACAACCAACTTCCACTCGGAAGAAGCCAGTCCACACAAGAGACCAGAAGCCATTCTAGGGAGGCCTACAGGCGAGCATTCGGCTGGTTGTCATAACTAGCATTAATTATGTATGTTATCAGTAACGTCACCCTTAAACTCCATTGATCGAACACTTTGATGCTGGGCCTTGATGAGGGGTAGCGCACTCTATATAAGCCACACCTCCCCTCTGGCACAAGGGTTTGAACCCCTTGCAACATGCATTCAACACTACAAGATCTCCGGAGGGCTGTTACCTCCACGAGAGGGGCCTAAACTCATACGTCTTGCGTACAAGCTTTCCGTAGCTAGGACTCTGCCCTATCCTTTCATACCCTACACCTCTATTGTCTGGTTCATTCCCACGACAATTGGCGCCCACCGTGGGGTAGTCGTCTAAGCGACTTCTGGCAAGTTTGCGATTTTCATTCTCCGTCATGTCTTCCGGTTGCAATTCATTTTTGGGCGGCGAGATCTGTTTCAGCGCGCTCGTCTTGTTGCCGATGACTCGACATGGCTTCAGGAGGCGCCTCTCGATATCGAGGCGCTCCCGATCCATGGGGCGACGCACTTCTATGCAAGCTCCTACGGCGTACTCCTTCGGCAGCCGTCGACTCGGGTGTCGACTGTTCGCTCCACTGCTCGTCGTCACAAGAGATTCACTCGCTAGCGGCATCAGCGATGGCTGAGACACGCAGTGGCTCGCCAGGCGTCATCTCCGTCATCTTCGCAGATTGTTGCAATCGAGCCTGTAGAACCTCTTTGGGGCGCGATCCACTTGACGTGAGATCCGTCTGATGTTCCTACCGAGTGCGAAAGCTGCAATCCTACGGTGGAGGTCTTCATGGCGGGTTTTATGGACTGCCCACCCGTGTTCGGTGGCGGCGAACGCAAAGTTGGAGAACCGCCGAGTGGACACGCCCACCGCCGTACTCTAGTTTCAAGTCGGTATCAGTAACAACTCTTTTCGAGTGGACCACAGAACAACGTCAAGGTATTTCATACTCCGGTATTAAATGTTGCAGCTGCTGCTAACATAGCAGATTCCCTTCAGCCATCAAACTCGGAGGCTGGTACAGGCTTAGAGAAGATTCATACTTTGCTTCAAGCAGCACAGCAACAGAAGTCAGCTGTGTCACAGTCGCTCAATAGGTTGCACAACAATTCACCTAGAGCAGATATAATTCGTTCAGTTTATAGTCCAGAGTCACCTCAGCGTTGCAGAGATGGATGTTACCAAGAGAATTAACGCAGAGATCAGGAACGAAACCAGTTCGCTACCCGTTACCACCTTGATGACCGCCATCAGGTGCATTCTCCTCCGAGGAGTGGTACGTATGTGTCCCGACACTACGATGTCTGCCGCTTGTTCGGTCATGAGAGGAGTCTTGGATTTGATGTGGGAAATGTACTCGCGCATAGGAGGGTTGATACGGGAAGAGATCACAGAGATGGTTTTGACAGAGATTGTTCGAGTGGAAGTGGCACTGCGGTTTCTGGCCTCGAGTGCTTCAGTAGAGAAATCTGTTCAGTTGATATTCCCCACAACTTCAGGTTGGCGTCTAGAATAAGTAAGTTCACAGGAGAATCTAAGCCTGAAAATGGCTCGATGACTACCGAGTGGTTGTGCAGATTGGTGGATGTAACGAACTAATGACAGCGTCGCCATGAAGCAGTTACCTCTGATGTTGGATGGTTCGGCCAGGGTGTGGCTGAATCAATTGGCTCCTTCTAGCATCTACTACTGGGAGGATCTCGCTCGAGTGTTCATCAAAACATTTGAGGGCATGTGCAAGCGTCCTGCTGGTTTGTCTGAGTTGCAACTTTGCGTGCAGAAGCCGAGTGAATCTTTGAGCGATTATATCCAGCGTTGGACTACCCTTCATCACACAATGGAGAACGTTTCTGAGCACCAGGTAGTGTGCGCTTTCAAGGCTGGTGTCACGTACAAAGGGCTATATTTGAAGTTCGGTCGTACAAGCGACATGTCCATGAGCAAGATGATGGAGATTGCTGCCCAATATGCCAATGGTGAAGAAGAAGACCGCATCCGCAGCGGTAAAGGAAAAGCAGTCTACAAGGATGCTAGCGGCAATTCCAATGAGAAACAGAAGCACAAGGCTGATGGTTCCACTCCAGCAGAACCACTCGCCCTAGCGGCAGAAGGAAAATTCAAGGGGAAAGCCAAAGGGAAATTTCCCGCAAAGAATTCTAAGAATCAGTCAGATGTTCGGGATCTACCGTGTGCAATCCACACGAAGAAAGATGAAGATGGTAATCTGATATTGCCCAAGCACACCACTCGTTAGTGTAGGCTGTTGATCCAACAGTTCAAAGATACTCCGTTGAGTGAGAAGACTCTCGAGAAGGAGGATGGAGAAGATAAGTAAGATTTTCCAAGTATCAACGCCACCTTGATGATTTCTGCTCATGTAGAGAGTAGAAGTCGATTGAAGGTCATTAACAGAGAAGTCAAAATGGCAGTTCCGACCACCCCCTCATATATCAAGTAGTGTCAGACTCGCATAACGTTCGATCAGTCGGATCACCCTGCTCACGTCGCTACCCCTCGTCGACAAGCTTTGGCGGTCGACCCAGTTGTGGGAGGAATTCATCTTCGCAAGGTCTTGATGGATGGTGGAAGTGGGTTGAACATCCTATATGTAAAAACCCTGAAAGGAATAGGCATTCCGATGTCCCGATTGAGTGAAAGCAATACACAGTTCCACAGGGTCATCCCTGGGAATAAGGCCAAATCACTCGGCCTGATTGCACTGGATGTGGTATTCGGCACGGACAAGAACTTTCGCAAGGAGAAATTGACTTTTGAAATTTTGAATTTTTAGAGTGCTTATCATGCCATCCTTGGTCGCCCCGCTTATGCGCGTTTCATGGCACGCCCATGCTACGTGTACTGAAGATGAAGATGCCAAGGCCCAAGGGAGTCATCACAGTCAGAGGCAATCGGCACAGAGCCAGGAGTGCTCGCAACAAGGCTCTAAGATCGTTGATCAATAGATGGTTGTGGTTGAACTAGAGGAATACCGAAAGAATACTGACCCTGCCGACCTGATGCGCTCCAAGAAGCCCGCTTCTGAGTCTTCTTTTGAGTCGGCAGGTGAAGTCAAACCAGTGACCATCCACCCGACAGATCCTAATGTTGCTCCGACCAACATCTCAACAACACTCGACAGGAAATAGGAAGCCGAGCTCATTCAGTTCCTCTGTGAGAACTGGAATATATTTGCATGGAATCCTGCTCACATGCCGCGTGTGCCTAGGGAACTGGTTGAGCACCGACTGAGAGTGGATACGAAGGCAAAGCCTGTTAAGGAGCATTAGCATTGGTCTACAGCGGAGAAGAGGAAAGCAATCGATGAGGAGGTGGCTCGACTCTTGGAGGCGAAGTCATACGCGAGGTCTACCACTCGGAGTGGCTCGCAGATGTCGTCATGCTCCCCAAGAAGGACAAGTCTCTTTGTATGTGTATCAATTTCAAGAACATCAATAAGGTATGACCGAAAGATCACTTTCCGCTCCCCCACATCGATCAAATTGTCGATTCAACTGTGGGATGTGAGTGTTTATCCTTTCGTGATGCCTATTCTGGCTACCATCAGATCCGTCTGTTTGGTCCAGATGAAATACAAACCGCCTTCATCACCCCTTTCGGGTGTTTCTGCTATATCACCATGCATTTTGGTTTGAAGAATGCTGGCGACACCGTCATGCATATGATCCAGAAGTGCCTTCCTGATCAAATCAGTCGGAATGTTGAAGCATACATGGAGGATATTGTATTCAAGTCTCGCAAAGGTTCTGACCTACTAACTAACTTGGCAGAGATATTCACCATCCTAAGAAAGATGACATAAACTGAATCCAGCTAAGTGCACTTTCGGAGTCCCTGGCGGCTATTTACTCGGTTTCCTCATTTTCGAACGTGGGATCGATGTCAACCCCAAGAAGATTGGCGCCATCGTCTGAATGAAAAGCCCTGTGTGTGTGCACGATGTACAGAGGCTCACAGGATGCCTGGTGGCCCTGAGTCGGTTCATCTCTCATCTTGGTGAGAACGCATTTCCTCTGTACCGACTGATGAAAAAGTCTGATGTGTTCGAGTGGAATGATAAGGAAGAAGCAGCATTTGTCGAGCTAAAAGCCCTGATTTCTACCCAACCGGTGCTTGCTGCTATGTACAACAAAGAACCCCTGCTCTTATACATCGCATCTACTAATCAAGTCATCAGCTTACAAAGTCCAGCACCCAGTCTATTACTTTTCGATGTTGAGACTCATTTATAAACCTTGGACCCACTCCCATCCCGGTGGCAGCAACATAGGGATGCGCCTACCTAGATTCCCAAATTTTTGGCTTGGTCCAATCACTCAAATGGATGTTTTGTAGGTCACAACCTCTATCAATGGGATGATCACCGACGCTTGACCCTCTGTCATCATCATCATCATCTTCCTCAACAAACTCATCATGTGCTCTTCATCCTGAACATAATGCTCATCCTCCACATACTCTGATTCCTCCTCAGAGTCCTTAGAAGCCTCTATCACATGCCTTTTAGAAGCTGCACGATGAACTCAATTGTCATACTTAGAGCCCTAACCAACTCCTTCTGAAAGCTGACGACAAGCAACGATAAACTGAGATGATCATGTCTTCGAACATTTGCTACGAGCAACAACGAGTGGAATCTGAGCAAACAAGACAAACCAACAACAAGAACTATAAGAATGAGTGTAGGTGCCCTAGATGAATGCAAGGAATGTACTAATGCACGAATAGTGAAGATTTTGTCTACCTCATGTGCACGAGGTGTAGTGCCCACGGACACGGGGTCCCGTGTGCTTGTTACATGCTCGTGTGCATGTGGGTACCATGCACGCGGTACATGCTCGTGCACATGGGGTAATCCCATACATAGCCACTTCTAGATCGAGATCCCGGGGAAGCTCTAGCTAAGAGGACACCAAAGAGATCTAAACTAATAACTTGACTAGAACATAGCTAAAATGTGCTACTCAATATCGAAAAGTAAACCCTAGAAGTCTAAAAATGGCCACAAAGATGAAAAATATAGAGGAAACAGGGGATATACTAGAGGAAGACACCATTCTCCACAACTTCCACAAAGAGGACAAGATCCACGATAGAAGGAGGCGTCGGAGAGGCTAGAGGCGACGATGGCAGCACCCTGAGGTTTCTGGGGCGTGGGGGGCGAATGGGTGGTAATGAAACCTAATGTAACAGCCCGGAACTGGCACTCCAGAAGATTCCCCTTTTATTCCATTGTCGCCAAGTGATTTATTTTGGTCGCATTCATCATCGCATCATGCACATCATCCACATTGCATCAAAACTCCGTTGCCGCCATTTTTTAAAAGATGCATCCGTTATTAGTTGTCGTTTGTCCCCTATTTATCATTGACCGTTTCGAGACAAACCAAACACACACGCCCGCGACATCGTTAAAATATTATTTTTAAAAGTGCGTGAAAAATATTCTTGGATTGGGTTGAAAGTTGGTGTGCGGTCTTGTTTTAATGTAGGTAGGCCGCCTGCCAAATGTTTTCACAATCGAAGTCCTTTTGATACCCGAACCATTAAATATGTAGCGGCATTGTAGTCGGTCAAATTATCGGACATTCCGGTATCTTAAACCTTGATGCCGGGCTGCCCGTTTTCCCTTCCTTCTTGGCTCAAACCCCTCTACACAGCCCACGAAGCCATCTAGCCCCTCCCCTTTTGGACCATCCGATCGAGATCAAATGGTCCAAAAATGAAGCAAATCCCCTAACCCTAGCCCCTCCTACTATATATAGTTGGGCAATCATAAATTCTAGGAGGGTTGTCCCTCCTCCGCCATCACTCATGGTATCCATCCCCTCCATCGTGATCTTCCCCGATCCAGTAGCAGCGCAACCTCCTCCCTTAGATTTCAGCGCCACCCCAACCGGAGAGAGACACCACAGCCAACCAACTTCCTCCCGCGAGCTAGCCCGACCTCCCCTCCTCTCCAGCGCCAACCCCGCGACCATTCTTGCTTCACCTCGTTAGCAGTAGCAGCGTGGAGCACCAACCGTTCCCCGGTCGTGCCTGTCCCAAGAGCCTCAACAACCTCGCGCGTCCAGCCGTCAGACCAGCAGGTCCTGGCTGCGGCTTCCCCTTGCCCCTCTTCTCCTCCCTCCGTCCTCCCTCTGCTGTCTCCAATATCTGTAGCTCTCTCCCTTATTTGTAGTAGAACAAGCAGGAGCTCGTCCATGGCGGCCTCGACCTCGTGCGCACTCGCGCCGTTTGCATCACTGGTGGGATCTGGTTGTGCGCCGCTCGGGTCTGGGACCCCTCGACTCGATCCAGCTAGCTCGCCGGCGAAGAGGCCCGTCGAAGTCACCCCTGCAACCGCCCATGCTGCCATCCGTTCTTCTGTGATGAACTGAACCCCTCCATCACACAAGCTTGCAGGTTGTGCCTTTCGTTTTACATTTTCATGTAGATATGTCTGAAGGTGTACTTCATAGATGGTGATGGGGATATGTACCTAGGGTAGGGTCACATGTCTGGTCTAGATGTCCTACCTAAGGATACCTCATTAAAGACTTGAAGGCCACAAAGAAGATTCCGACTGGATAATCATAGCATCTAAGTCACTCGGTAAGAAATCACTTGGACGATTTTCCCCTTCACTCGACAACCAACTTCCACTCGGAAGAAGCCAGTCCACGCAGAAGACCAGAAGCCATTCTAGGGAGGCCTACAGGCGAGCATTCGGCTGGTTGTCATAACTAGCATTAATTATGTATGTTATCAGTAACGTCACCCTTAAACTCCATTGATCGAACACTTTGATGCTGGTCCTTGATGAGTGGTAGCGCACTCTATATAAGCCACACCTCCCCTCTGGCACAAGGGTTTGAACCCCTTGCAACATGCATTCAACACTACAAGATCTCCGGAGGGCTGTTACCTCCACGAGAGGGGCCTAAACACATACGTCTTGCGTACAAGCTTTCCGTAGCTAGGACTCTGCCCTATCCTTTCATACCCTACACCTCTACTGTCTGGTTCATTCCCACGACAATTGGCGCCCACCGTGGGGTAGTCGTCTAAGCGACTTCTGGCAAGTTAGCGACTTTCATTCTCCGTCATGTCTTCCGGTTGCAATTTGTTTTTGGGCGGCGAGATCTGTTTTAGCGCGCTCGTCTTTGTTGCCGATGACTCGACATGGCTTCAGGAGGCGCCTCTTGATATCGAGGCGCTCCTGATCCATGGGGCGACACACTTCTATGCAAGCTCCTACGGCGTACTCCTTCGGCAGCCATCGACTCCGGTGTCGACTGTTCGCTCCACTGCTCGTCGTCACAAGAGATTCACTCGCTAGCGGCATCAGCGATGGCTGAGACAAGCAGTGGCTCGCCAGGCGTCATCTCCGTCATCTTCGCAGATTGTTGCAATCGAGCCTGTAGAACCTCTTTGGGGCGCAATCCACTTGACGTCAGATCCGTCTGATGTTCCTACCGAGTGCGAAAGCTGCAATCCTACGGTGGAGGTCTTCATGGCGGGTTTTATGGACTGCCCACCCGTGTTCGGTGGCGGCGAACGCAAAGTTGGAGAACCGCCGAGTGGACACGCCCACCGCCGTACTCTAGTTTCAAGTCGGCATCAGTAACAACTCTTTTCGAGTGGACCAGAGAACAACGTCAAGGTATTTCATACTCCGGTATTAAATGTTGCAGCTGTCGCTAACATAGCAGATTCCCTTCAGCCATCAAACTCGGAGGCTGGTACAGGCTTAGAGCAGATTTGTACTTTGCTTCAAGCAGCACAGCAACAGAAGTCAGCTGTGTCACAGTCGCTCAATAGGTTGCACAACCATTCACCTAAAGCAGATATAGTTCGTTCAGTTTATAGTCCAGGGTCACCTCAGCATTGCAGAGATGGAGGTTACCAAGAGAATTAACACAGAGATCAGGAACGGAACCAGTTCGCTACCCGTTACCACCTTGATGACCGCCATCAGGTGCATTCTCCTCCGAGGAGTGGTACGTATGTGTCCCGACACTACGATGTCTGCCGCTTGTTCGGTCATGAGAGGAGTCTTGGATTTGATGTGGGAAATGTACTCGCGCATAGGAGGGTTGATACGGGAACAGATCACAGAGATGGTTTTGACAGAGATTGTTCGAGTGGAAGTGGCACTGCGGTTTCTGGCCCCGAGTGCTTCAGTAGAGAAATCTGTTCAGTTGATATTCCCCACAACTTCAGGTTGGCGTCTAGAATACGTAAGTTCACAGGAGAATCTAAGCCTGAAAATGGCTCGATGACTACCGAGTGGTTGTGCAGATTGGTGGATGTAACGAACTAATGACAGCGTCGCCATGAAGCATTTACCTCTGATGTTGGATGGATCGGCCAGGGTGTGGCTGAATCAGTTGGCTCCTTCTAGCATCTACTACTGGGAGGATCTCGCTCGAGTGTTCATCAAAACATTTGAGGGCATGTGCAAGCGTCCTGCTGGTTTGTCTGAGTTGCAACTTTGCGTGCAGAAGCCGAGTGAATCTTTGAGCGATTATATCCAGCGTTGGACTACCCTTCATCACACCATGGAGAACGTTTCTGAGCACCAGGTAGTGTGCGCTTTCAAGGCTGGTGTCACGTACAAAGGGCTATATTTGAAGTTCGGTCGTACAAGCGACATGTCCATGAGCAAGATGATGGAGATTGCTGCCCGATATGCCAATGGTGAAGAAGAAGACCGCATCCATAGCGGTAAAGGAAAAGCAGTCTACAATGATGCTAGCGGCAATTCCAATGAGAAACAGAAGCACAAGGCTGATGGTTCCACTCCAGCAGAACCAGTCGCCCTAGCGGCAAAAGGAAAATTCAAGGGGAAAGCCAAAGGGAAATTTCCCGCAAAGAATTCTAAGAATTAGTCAGATGTTCGGGATCTACCGTGTGCAATCCACACGAAGAAAGATGAAGACGGTAATCTGATATTGCCCAAGCACACCACTCGTTAGTGTAGGCTGTTGATCCAACAGTTCAAAGATACTCCGTTGAGTGGGAAGACTCTCGAGAAGGAGGATGGAGAAGATAAGTAAGATTTTCCAAGTATCAACACCACCTTGATGATTTTTTCTCATGTAGAGAGTAGAAGTCGATTGAAGGTCACTAACAGAGAAGACAAAATGGCAGTTCCGACCACCCCCTCATATATCAAGTAGTGTCAGACTCGCATAACGTTCGATCAGTCGGATCACGTCGCTACCCCTCGTCGACAAGATTTGGAAGTCGACCCAGTTGTGGGAGGAGTTCATCTTCGCAAGGTCTTGATGGATGGTGGAAGTGGGTTGAACATCCTATATGTAAAAACCCTGAAAGGAATAGGCATTCCGATGTCCCGATTGAGTGAAAGCAATACACAGTTCCACATGGTCATCCCTGGGAATAAGGCCAAATCACTCGGCCTGATTGCGCTGGATGTGGTATTCGGCACGGACAAGAACTTTCGCAAGGAGAAATTGACTTTTGAAATTTTGAATTTTTAGAGTGCTTATCATGCCATCCTTGGTCGCCCCGCTTATGCGCGTTTCATGGCACGCCCATGCTACGTGTACTGAAGATGAAGATGCCAAGGCCCAAGGGAGTCATCACAGTCACAGGCAATCGGCACAGAGCCAGGAGTGCTTGCAACAAGGCTCTAAGATTGTTGATCAACAGATGGTTGTGGTTGAACTAGAGGAATACCGAAAGAATACTGACCCTGCCGACCTGACGCGCTCCAAGAAGCCCGCTTCTGAGTCTTCTTTTGAGTCGGCAGGTGAAGTCAAACCAGTGACCATCCACCCGACAGATCCTAATGTTGCTCCGACCAACATCTCAACAACACTCGACAGGAAATAGGAAGCCGAGCTCATTCAGTTCCTCTGTGAGAACTAGAATATATTTGCATGGAATCCTGCTCACATGTCGCGTGTGCCTAGGGAACTGGTTGAGCATCGACTGAGAGTGGATACGAAGGCAAAGCCTCTTAAGGAGCATTAGCATTGGTCTACAGCGGAGAAGAGGAAAGCAATCGGTGAGGAGGTGGCTCGACTCTTGGAGGCGAAGTCATACGCGAGGTCTACTACTCGGAGTGGCTCGCAGATGTCGTTATGGTCCCCAAGAAGGTCAAGTTTCTTTGTATGTGTATCAATTTCAAGAACATCAATAAGGTATGCCCGAAAGATCACTTTCCGCTCCCCCACATCGATCAAATTGTCGATTCAACTGTGGGATGTGAGTGTTTATCCTTTCGTGACGCCTATTCTGGCTACCATCAGATCCGTCTATTTGGTCCAGATGAAATACAAACCGCCTTCATCACCCCTTTCGGGTGTTTCTGCTATATCACCATGCATTTTGGTTTGAAGAATGCTGGCGACACTGTCATGCATATGATACAGAAGTGCCTTCCTGATCAAATCAGTCGGAATGTTGAAGCATACATGGAGGATATTGTATTCAAGTCTCGCAAAGGTTCTGACCTATTGACTAACTTGGCAGAGATATTCACCATCCTGAGAAAGATGACATAAACTGAATCCAGCTAAGTGCACTTTTGGAGTCCCTGGCGGCTATTTACTCGGTTTCCTCATTTTCGAACGTGGGATCGATGTCAACCCCAAGAAGATTGGCGCCATCGTCTGAATGAAAAGCCCTGTGTGTGTGCACGATGTACAGAGGCTCACAGGCTGTCTGGTGGCCCTGAGTCGGTTCATCTCTCATCTCGGTGAGAACGCGTTTCCTCTGTACCGACTGATGAAAAAGTTTGATGTGTTCGAGTGGAATGATGAGGAAGAAGCAACATTTGTCGAGCTAAAAGCCCTGATTTCCACCCAACCGGTGCTTGCTGCTCTGTACAACAAAGAACCCCGGCTCTTATACATCGCATCTACTAATCAAGTCATCAGCTTACAAAGTCCAGCACCCAGTCTATTACTTTTCGATGTTGAGACTCATTTATAAACCTTGGACCCACTCCCATCCCGGTGGCAGCAACATAGGGATGCGCCTACCTAGATTCCCAAATTTCTAGCTTGGTCCAATCACTGAAATGGATGTTTTGAAGGTCACAACCTCTATCAATGGGATGATCACCGACGCTTGACCCTCTGTCATCATCATCATCATCTTCCTCAACAAACTCATCATGTGCTCTTCATCCTGAACATAATGCTCATCCTCCACATACTCTGATTCCTCCTCAGAGTCCTTAGAAGCCTCTATCACATGCCTTTTAGAAGCTGCACGATGAACTCAATTGTCATACTTAGAGCCCTAACCAACTCCTTCTGAAAGCTGACGGCAAGCAACGATAAACGGAGATGATCATGTCTTCGAACATTGGCTACGAGCAACAACGAGTGGAATCTGAGCAAACAAGACAAACCAACAACAAGAACTATAAGAATGAGTGTAGGTGCCCTAGATGAATGCAAGGAATGTACTAATGCACGAATAGTGAAGATTTTGTCTTACCTCATGTGCACGAGGTGTAGTGCCCATGGACACGGGGCCCCGTGTGCTTGTTACATGCTCGTGTGCATGTGGGTACCATGCACGCGGATCATGCTCGTGCACACGGGGTAATCCCATACATAGCCGCTTCTAGATCGAGATCCCGGGGAAGCTCTAGCTAAGAGGACACCAAAGAGATCTAAACTAATAACTTGACTAGAACATAGCTAAAATGTGCTACTCAATATCGAAAAATAAACCCTAGAAGTCTAAAAATGGCCACGAAGATGAAAAATATAGAGGAAAGAGGGGATATACTGGAGGAAGACACCATTCTCCAGAACTTCCACAAAGAGGAAAAGATCCACGATAGAAGGAGGCGTCGGAGAGGCTAGAGGCGACGATGGCAGCACCCTGAGGTTTCTGGGGCGTGGGGGGCGATTGGGTGGTAATGAACCCTAATGTAACAGCCCGGAACTGGCACTCCAGAAGATTCCCCTTTTATTCCATTGTCGCCATGCGATTTATTTTGTTGTCGCATTCATCATCGCATCATGCACATCATCCACATTGCATCAAAACTCCGTTGCCACCATTTTTTAAAGCATGCATCCGTTATTAGTTGTCGTTTCTCCCCTATTTATCATTGACCGTTTCGAGACAAACCAAACACACACGCCCGCGACATCGTTAAAATATTATTTTTAAAAGTGCGTGAAAAATATTCTTGGATTGGGTTGAAAGTTGGTGTGCGGTCTTGTTTTAATGTAGGTAGGCCGCCTGCCAAATGTTTTCGCAATCGGAGTCCTTTTGATACCCGAACCGTTAAATATGTAGCGGCATTGTAGTCGGTCAAATTATCGGACATTCCGGTATCTTAAACCCTGATGCTGGGCTGCCCGTTTTCCCTTTCTTCTTGGCTCAAACCCCTCTACACAGCCCAGTAAGCCATCTAGCCCCTCCGCTTTTGGACCATCCGATCGAGATCAAATGGTCCAAAAATGAAGCAAATCCCCTAACCCTAGCCCCTCCTAGTATATATAGTTGGGCAACCATAAATTCTAGGAGGGTTGTCCCTCCTCCGCCATCACTCGTGGTATCCATCCCCTCCATCGTGATCTTCCCCGATCCAGTAGCAGCGCAACCTCCTCCCTTAGATTTCAACGCCACCCCAACCGGAGAGAGACACCACAGCCAACCAACTTCCTCCCGTGAGCTAGCCCAAAAGGTTGAATGGGTCCGGTGCTTGCTGCTCCGTACAACAAAGAACCCCTCCTCTTATACATCGTAGCTACTAATCAAGTCATCATCACAGTTTTGACTGTCGAGAGAGAAGAGAAAGGTAAAGCTTACAAAGTCCAGTGCCGAGTCTATTACATTTCTGAAGTACTGACCCCAAATTTCTGAAGTGCTGATTTCATGGCCGAGTGGGTGGAACAACAACAACCACCTCAAATTCACTCGGCACACTGGACTATGTTCTCTAATGGCTCCAAAATGTTGAATGGGTCTCGTGCTGCTGTGGTATTGGTGTCCCCAAAAGGCAATGAGCTTAACTATGTTCTCCAGATTCATTTTGACTCCTCAAACAACGAGGCTGAATATGAAGCGCTTCTCTACGGGTTGCGTATGGATATCTCACTCGGTGTCCGACGCTTGATGGTGTACGACGACTCGGACCTGGTGGTCAATCAAGTGATGAAGGAATGGGATGTCAGAAGCCCCACCATGACTGGGTATTGACATGCAGCAAGGAAGCTCAATAAGAAGTTTGAAGGTGTGGAACTCCACCATGTTCCCCGATTGAAAAATCAAGCAGCTGATGAACTGGCCAAGATTGGGTCCACTCGGAAACCTATCCCTAGCAATGTGTTCCTGGACCACTTACATACTCCTTCGGTGCAAGAGGATCCTTTCACTAATGAGCCCCCACAATTGATAAGCACCTTCAATCCAACTATGATTGATGTTCCAGCAGTCGTTGATTTGGTTATGGAAATTATGGTGATCACGCCCGAGCAGACAGTACCATACATTGCAGACATCCCGAGGCAAGAACTTCCGGAAGACGAAGCTAAAGCTAAGCAAATTGTCCATAGATCGAAGGCTTTTACTGTGATGGGTGATCAACTTTACAGAGAAAGTCTTGCTGGCGTAGCTCAACGGTGCATCTCCCCTGAGGAGGGTCAACTGATCTTGGAGGAACTCCACTCGGGGACCTGTGGTCATCATGCGTCCTCTCGGACCATTGTTGCCAAAGCATACCGAGTTGGATTCTTCTCGCCGCGCGCTAATGAGATGTCTAAGGATATAGTTGATCACAAGCCCGCATCTGCCTTGAAGAACATCCCACTGATCTGGCCATTTGCTGTTTCGGGTTTGGATATGGTCGGCCCTTTCCGAACGGTCCAGACTGGATTCACACACTTGCTTGTTGCAGTCGACAAGTTCACTAAATGGATCTAAGCCAAGCCGATAAAGAAGTTCGACTCGTGCACCTCCATCAAATTCATGAAGGAAATAACATTTCGGTAGGGAGTTCCTCACAGCATCATAACAAACAATGGTTATAACTTTGACTCAAACGAGTTCAGACGATTTTGCTCTCCTCAAGGCACCTGGGTAGATTATGCAACCATTGCACTAATGTCTACACACACTTCTATTCTTGTAGACTATGTTGGGCCTCCAAGCGCAGAGGTTTTAGGACAGCAAAAATTTCCCTCAAGTGGATGACCTAAGGTTTATCGAACTCAAGGAAGTAGAGGTTGAAGATGGCCTCTCTCAAGCAGCCCTGCAATTAAGAAACAAGAAGTCTCTTGTGTCCCCAACACACCTAATACAATGGTAAATTGTATAGGTGCATTAGTTCAGCAAAGAGATTGTAAAATATGGGTGATAGGTGTGGCAAAGCAAGGTAATGTAAATCTGTAATAAAAATTACAGCAAGGTAGCAAGTGACAAAAGTGAGCATAAACGGTGTAACAATGGTCAGAAACAAGGCCTAGGCTTCATACTTTCACTAGTGGCAACTCCCAACAACATTAACATAGTCTAATCACATGATATTTCCACTAAAACATGCAATGGAGACGTAGTCGGAGGTTATTCCTTTCCGATCAAGAGAGGACGAAAATTATGTAGGGCTACAAAAGCACACCTCAGAGTTCATAGTTCTCATCTATGGATTTCCCAATGTCACCGCGGCCATCCAAAGAGAGTACCACAATCACCACAACGTATCTCACGGATAGTCAAAGACAACCACCAAGAGACTCTCAATCTTGAATCAATTCATAAAAGAGGAAATCACTCATGAAAAAATTCTTCTAACCCATGTTCAATAGACCGCTGTCACATTGGTCTCGGAGATTATACTAGATAAGATCAAGTGAGTACATCAATCCAATACATAGAAGAAGGGGAAACATAATGGAATCACCCTAGGTTAACATAGCCTATGATCACAATCGAGATCACATCATGGGAGAGAGAATTAACCACATAGCTACTGTAGAAGACCTCAGCCCCGAGGAGGAACTACTCCCGCTTCATGGAGGGAGGAAGCAACGTCGATGGAGATGAATCCGCGGGGACTTCCCCGTCTCGGCAGGGTGCGGGCACAGGAATTCTGGTCCCCCGAAACTTGTTGGCGATGGCAGCGGAGATCGGAATTTCTTCTGGAGAAAAGGGTTCCGGAATCAGGGTTTCCTCCATGGTGGTAAAAATAGCTGCCAAGATAGGCCACGAGAGGGGGTGGGCCCCACCCAGGAGGCCTCCCTGTGCGACCAGGGGCAGATCGCACCACCAGGGCGCCTGGGGGCCTGGTGACCCCCCATCGGGCCCTCCTTCGACCGTCTGTAGTCTTCTCGAATGCTGATTTTTTATATATTTTTGGTGAAATTTTTCGGGCACTGTAAATATGGGTATAAACCTGCAATTCACACACATCAGCAGACAGAAACTGGCACGGTGTGCATTGAGTTAGTAGGTTAGTCCAAATATGTTAAAAAAGGTATGAAAGTGTACAAAACAAATTGCAATATCACTCAAAACATGCACGGAGCAAGTAGAAATTATAGATACGTTTGGGACATTCAACATCCCCAAGCTTAATTCCTGCTCGTCCTCGAGTAGGTAAATGATAACAAGCATAATTTTGTGGTGACATGCTAACACACATATAAGAATTTCAAAGTAAGGCAAGTAAGATATGGAATTCAAGTCAAGACAATAACAAGCAAGAGTCCATATCTAGTATTGAAACTAGCAAAGTAAGAACATAAAGGTGCAAGAACTCTCGCTGTCCGTGACTCCAATGTCTCCAAATGGTGTTTGCGTGCAAGAAGTGGGAGATGGGTTTAGAGCATAAAAATACTATATAGTTTAATTGAGAACTCAATCTACTAAAACTTCACACTTGGTCTCCTTCAGAATCTTATTTTGACGCATCCCCAGATCACTAGTCAGACACAAGTCAAAATGATCCTCTCCCTTTCGCCTTTCAGCACTCATGCAATGGATGAGCATGAGCAAGATATGTTGGCACTTAGGATGGCAAAGAGAATAATTATGGAGAAGGAAGACAAAAAAGGTGTGAAAGTCTCACATCAATGAGGACAATCATAGGCGAGAGAAAGTGAAACGATAGATATGATGTGAGGAGTAGGGTTTGCCATGCAACGGATGTACATATGAGTTAACGTAAGCTATCCAATGGAACTAGTGGGGGTGCATCCAACTTGGTTGCTCATGAGGACCTAGAGCTCATTTGAGGAGGCTCATCATTGGAATATACAAGCCAAGTTCTATAGTGTAAGGGTCCCCACATAGTTATGCATGAATGATAATCTCTATGGAGTACAAATATAACAATGGAGTACGAGTGTCGATCTTTCAAAAATAATAGTAGTGTTGCCCGCTTCTCTATTTTTATATATTTTTTCCTTTTTTGTGGCCTCTTTGGTTGTTTCTATTTATCTCTCATTTGTCCTCTTTGGGATCTTTTCATGTGTCCTCCTTTGGGATATTTTAATTTAGCCTCTTTGGGATCTTTTCCTCACTTAAGGGCGACACTCTATATTTTAAAAGAATAAAAAGAAGATCTTCACACTTTATAATAAGTACTCAACATAAAGATAATTGAAAACTATGATGATGTATGCAAATGTATGCCTCTGCCAGTGTAGCGGGATATGTAATGAAACTGGCGCGTCATGTAGCAATAATATGGGCAAGGCCCAACTATCATGCGGTTCCTCGATCAAGCGAAACCATGTAGTACATGAAGATCATGTCATGAGATGGTGGATGTTGCATGGCAATGTATCTCGGAAAGTCTATGGAAATGCCTTAATAGGTAGGTATATTGGCTATTTTGAGGAAAGATATAATGAGGCTTATGATGAAAGAGCGTATCATGCCAAGGGTTTGGATGCACCGGCGAAGTATGCACCAACTCTCAAGATGAGAAAGGGCAATGCACGGTACCGAAGAGGCTAGCAAAATATGGATGGTGGAACTGCCAACAATGGAATACTCGCATTAATCCAAAGAACTCATGCACTTATTATCGGTAACTCTCTATCTATTCAGGAGATTCACAAAGAGACAAGTACCCCAAGGAGGAGTGTTTGGGGGTTTGGTTATCCTTGTGCATCCTCGACCCATGATAATGTGAAGGTACTCTATATATTCCAACCCTCTAGAGGTTAGCGATCCATCTAGTAGCTAGAGTTCTCAACTATATTTTTGTTTTTGAAAATACACACGTATTTCCCAAAATACGACACCTATCACTAATAGGCTCAAGCTTTTGACACCAAAAGTCCAAACATTACTCAAATCGATACCTCAAAACTATTGCAAGTTACTACTATACTTAAGTAGCAACCTCAGTTACCTACTCATGCAAGACACACAACTCAGTGCAACAAGCCAACTCTCTAAACAAGATAAGCATGATAACTCAAGATAGTTCCAAAAGCATCTAAATAAAATCTCTTACAAAGCTAAAGCGTGAAAACTAAGAGCTAAGCATGACAGCAACTATGAAAAGATAAAGAACACACAAAAAGATAGGCATGCAAACCTATGTTGTGTTTTATGGTGGAGTGGAGCGTGTTTCTCTACCAAACAAAGAATTCTAGGGTCCAACTTGTTATTAACAGCAAGCAAAACTAAAACAAACTAAAAAGTAAAGAGCGGGACCCTCCAAGCATAGCACATAACATATGAAGTGATAAAAATATAGTATGGACAAGGACGAACTGATGATTGTTGATGGACAAGGGGATGCACCGGGCATCCCCAAGCTTATACACTTGAGTCTCCTTGGATATTTCTTGGGGGTGCATGGGGGCATCCCCAAGCTTGAGCGTTTTACACTCCTCGATCTTCTTTCATCATCTTCGATCGCATACTTGAAAACTCCCTTCATACGAAACTCATCATAAGCTGATTAGAGTGGTTAGTACCCATATTAAAATACTTTTTATCCATTGGAAATAAATATTTCATGAAGAGATACTGTTTCTCAAGATTTCCAAAAAGTTTTCGGAAAGAAAAAGCAAGCTTAAGATTTGCAAAACGATGAAAACGCAAAATGTGGTAGAATCTATGAAAAACAGACTAGCATGTAGTAAATAATTGTTTCAGGGCACTTGTGCAACTGAAATCAAAAAACTCAGAACACATGCCAGAAATAGAATTGTATAGAGAATACTGTCAAAAAAATTCAGATCAAAAATATGATGTGGTGATGTTTGGTGAATTTTTCTGTCAAGCAGACATAATCTGTTTCTCGACAGCATGTCACAACTTTTGAACTTTCTTGCAATCGGAGGCTAAAACTTAGCACAAAGCTTAAAAATAAAGATGCAATGATGTTGCTACAGTAGTAACACACATCAAGACCACTAAAAACTTAAAGTAAAAACTCAAAGTAAAGATAGCAAGGGTTGTCTCCCTAGAGCTCTTTCTTTCTAGCCATAAAGATAGGCTTAAGATTTTAATGATGCTCTCAAAGGAATAAGAGTTGTAGAACAAAAGAGAGCATCAAGAAGAAAATATGAAACACATTCAAGTCTAACATGCTTCCTATGCATAGGAATATTGTAATAGAATAATTAATTGAAGCACAAAGTAATAAGCATAGGAAGGCAAAACAAGTGCAGCTTCAAAACCTTCGACATAAAGAGGGGAAACTTCTTATTTTTTACATATTTAGAACCATGTATCCCCCTCTCGTTATAAATTTCAATAGAATCATGGATGAACTCAACAATATAACTATCACATAAGGCATTATTTCCATGATCCAAAAGCATAAAAGTATCATTACTCTTCTTATAAGCAAAATCTTTCTTATTAGGAATAGTGAGAGTAAAGCAATCATTATCATCATGTATCATCAAAGCAAATTTTGTCCTCAAAAGTTGGGGGACTAAAAATATCATGTTCATCAAACCCGACATCCCCAAGCTTAGAGCTTTCCACGTCATTAGTAATATTGATATTCAAAGAAAGCGTACTAATAACATTGCCACCATCATAATTGTTATGCAAATAATAAAGTTCCATAGGTTTTTTAATTTTCTCCTCAAACACTTCATGTCCTAGTTCAAGATAAAGATTATAAATCTCTCTCATAATTTTGTTGTTTTCAATTAAGCCTAACTAGTGAATTAAAAACAAGGAACAAAAACATATAATTGCAAGATATAAAGATATACCTTCAAGCACTCACCTCCTCGGCAACGGCGCCAGAAATAGCTTGATGTCTATGCATGCTTCTATTCTTGTAGACTATGTTGGGCCTGCAAGCGCAGAGGTTTGTAGGACAACATCAATTTCCCTCAAGTGGATGACCTAAGGTTTATCGGACTCACGGAAGTAGAGGTTGAAGATGGTCTCTCTCAAGCAACCCTACAATTAAGAAACAAGTAGTCTCTTGTGTCCCCAACACACCTAATACAATGGTAAATTGCATAGGTGCACTAGTTCAGTGAAGAGATGGTAAAATATGGGTGATAGTTGTGCCAAAGCGAGGTAATATAAATCTGTAATAAAAATTACAGCAAGGTAGCAAGTGACAAAAGTGAGCATAAACGGTGTAAACATGGTGAGAAACAAGGTCTAGGCTTCATACTTTCACTAGTGGCAACTCCCAACAACATTAACATAGTCTAATCACATGGTATTTCCACTAAACATGCAATGGAGAAGTACTCGGATGTCATTCCTTTGTGATCCAGAGAGGATGAGAATTATGTAGGGCTACAAAAGCACACCTCAGAGTTCGTAGTTCTCATCTATGGATTTCCCAATGTCTCCGCGGCCATCGAAAGAGAGTACCGAAATCACCACAATGTATCTCAAGGATAGTCAAAGACAAGCACCAAGAGACTCTCAATCTTCAATCAATTCACAAAAGAGGAAATCACTCATGAAAATATTCTTCTAATCCATGTCCTATAGACCGCTGTCAACTTGGTCTCGGGGATTATACTTGATAAGATCAAGTGAGTACATCAATCCAATACATAGAAGAAGGGGAAACATCATGGGATCACCCTAGGTTAACAGAGCCTATGATCATAATCAAGATCACACATGGGAGAGAGAATTAACCACATAGCTATTGTTGAAGACCTCAGCCCCGAGGAGGAACTAGTCCTGCTTCATGAAGGGAGGAAGCAACGTCGATGGTGATGAATCCGGGGGCACTTCCCCGTCCCGGCAGGGTGCCGACACAGGAATTCTGGTCCCCCAAAACTTGTTGGCGATGGCGGCGGAGATCGGAATTGCTTCTGGAGAAAAGGGTTCCAGAATCTGGGTTTCCTCCACGGGGGTAAAAATAGGAGCCAAGGTAGGGCACCAGAGGGGGTTGCCCCCACCCAGGCGGCCTTCCTACGCGACCAGGGAGCAGGCCACGCCACCAGGGCCCCTGGGGCCTGCTGACCCCCCCTCTGTCCCTCCTTCGGCCGTCTGGAGTCTTCTGGAATGCTGATTGTTTATATATATTTTGTGGAATTTTTTGGGCAATGTAAATATGGGTATAAACCTGCAATTCACAGACATAAGCAAATTGAAACTGGCACTGGGTGACTTGAGTTAGTAGGTTAGTCCAAATATGTTGAAAAAGGTATGAAAGTGTACAAAACTCATAGCAATATCACCGAAAACTTGCATGGAGCCAGCAGAAATTATAGATACGTTTGGGACGTATCACGCACACCCCCAAACCAATGGACGTATCCTTCAAGGGTTGAAGCGTCGACTCATGTGAGATTTGGAACATCCAGGTGGAGCCTGGGTAGCTGAACTACCAAATGTTCTGTGGGGTTTGAGAAAACCTCCCAATCGGTCGACTGGACGCACACCCTTCTTGTTGGTATATGGAGTTGAAGCTTCCTGCCGAGTGATCTCCTTCGCGATCTCCTTCGCAATTCTCCCCGTGTGGATTTATATTCAGAGGCTGAGGTTGAACAAGCATGACAGGATGGCGTAGATCTCCTAGAAGAAGAGAGTGCACTGGTCTTGATTCGGTCGACTGTATACCAACATGATCTACGTCGCTTCCATGCGAGGCGTATCAGGAGTCGGGCGTTCCACGAAGGTGATCTGGTGCTCCGAGTGGATCAACAGTGAGCTCATAAGCTTGCTCCTACATGGGAAGGACCATTCGTCGTGACCAAGGTACTAAATAATGGAGCCTACCACCTTTACAACCTCATGAAGAGAGCCGACGAACCCCGAGCTTGGAATGCACACCTACTCCGGCGTTTTTATGCTTGACAACCGATTGGTTTGATGTAATAAGAGATTTTTTTGAACAATGTTGCTTGTCAAAGTCATGATTCCTATAGTTTTGTTGATTCCGATCGACCAATTTCACACTCAAAATATACTCCGAGTGACGATAAATCCTCTCACTCGAGGGCTTAGCTACAAACATGTTTTCGCCTAAGTTAAAATCCCTTCTGATTGAATAGCGACCTATTCAGTCGGGGGCTTAGCTGCGGACCAGTCTTCACCTAAGTTCGAAAAATTACTCCGAGTGAAGAGTAATCCTCTCACTCGAAGCTTAGCTGCGAACATGTTTTCGCCTAAGTTAAAAACCTTTCCGAGTGAATAACAACCTATTCACTCGGATGCTTAGCCGCGAAACAGTCTTCGCCTAAGTTGAAAATATACTATGAGTGAAGAGCAATTCTATCACTCTAGGACTTAGCCGCGAACCAGTCTTCGCCTAAGTTCAAAATATACTCCGAGTAAACAGAAATCCTCTCACTCGGGGGCTTAGCTACGATCATGTTTTCGCCTAAGTTAAAACCCCTTCCGAGTGAATAGCAACCTATTCACTCGGATGCTTAGCCGCGAACCAGTCTTTGCCTAAGTTCAAAATAAACTCCGAGTGAAGAGCAATCCTCTCACTCGAGGGCTTAGCTGCGAACATGTATTCGACTAAGTTAAAGAACCTTCAGAGTGAATGGCAGCCTATTCACTCGGATACTTAGCCGTGAACCATTCTTCGCCTAAGTTCAAAATATACTCCGAGTGAAGAGCAATCCAATCACTCGGAGGGCTTAGCTGCGAACATATTTTCGCTTAAGTTAAAAACACCTCCGAATGAATAGCATCCTATTCACTCGTGAACTTAGCAGCGAATCAGTTAACTGCGAAACAGATTTCGCTTAAGTAAGGAGTTTCCCTGAATGTCGAGAACATTCAAGAACCAAACAAACTCATCGAAATGCGGATTGACAGAAAGAAATCCAACACGGATTAAAGTCGCCATGCAGACGAGAGTACTTGGGTTCAACACCCGAACGAAGTTTTAACGGATACAATAACACTCGGCATACCGAGGCGAATTAAAGTTTGGACTGTAATCGAAGTTTATTTTCAAGGCTCACCAGGACTCGCACGCTCAACAAAAGTGTCAAGGTCGATCCCATCAGCAATGCAAATCGTCGCGTCAATGAAGGTCTCCATGAAATTCTCAAAATGGAGCTTCTTCGTATTAGCCACCTAGAGCGCCTTCGACTTATCTTCCGTAGCTTCTTTGCAATGGACTCGTGCACCCTGTTGGGAATGTGGTCCAAGCGACTCATTATTGACTCCAGATCAGTCTGGTTGGTCTCTTCAGGCCATAGCTCCTTGTCGATCTTCCCCAACGCGGCTCGCAGTTGGGCGACGTACACCTTCAAGAGACAAGCGTTGAGGCGAAACATACCCATGGACACTTCATCCACAACAGGTGACTTGATAGGGTCCAGATATGGCTCCACCTCTTTAGTCTCCTTATCAAAGTCTAGGCAGAATTCTGTGTGAAGGAAAAATGAAAAGTCAGTTACAATTCATTCGGCAAAGTTCGAAGAAATTCACTCGGTGAAAGAACCATGCTAGTAAGCGTCCCGAGCATTTTATTCAAGAAGTCCTTCAAATACTTTTCCATGGCGTTTCCGCTTTTCGCCATCTGCTCAAGCTTTTTCCCCCGTTCGAGTCGTTCTTTCTTCGGTTTAGTGTTTTCTTCTTCCACCTTGACGATTTCCAAGAGCTTCTTCTCAGCAGCCATGGATCTCTCCTTAGCTGCTACAAGGACCTTGTCCTTGTCCTCGAGTGCTTTCTTCAAGGCATTCAAGTCATTGGTCGTCACTTCTAGATCCAGCTGAAGCTGGTTCTTCTCTGATTGCAAGTTGGCATACTTGACTCCAATCTCATAAGCCTTCTCAAAACATCAAGGAAATAATTCAGTCGACACTAATATTTTCTCACTCCCGAGTGGAGAAGTATAGTTCAGTCGACCGAATGGCGGCCCGCCGCACCCACCCACACTAGTGGAGATACTAAAGAAACATATTCAGTCGACAGGTAGAGTGACGCAAATACTCTAAGTACGAAAAAGGATTGTGCATCCAAGTTCTTAAGACTAATACCCTTCATAAACGATCGGCAATAGTCTCGGGGACTACGCCTAGTGGGTGCACTTAGCGTGCCCCCACTAGATACAAAACCACTCGACCAGGTCCGGCCTGGCCGAGTCATGAAAAGGAACCAGAGTGTGTCTTCCAATCAGACCACTTCCGATGCAAGCACTCGACAGCGGTATCGGGGACTACACCCAGTGGGTGCACTCAGCGTGCCCCCACTGGACACAAAACCACCTGGCCAGGTCCGGCCTGGACGAGTCAAAAAAAAGAGAAGAAGACTTCCAATCAGACCCCTGCCGATGCAAGCACTCGACAACGGTCTCACGGACTACACCCAGTGGGTTCACTCAGCGTGCCTCCACTGGATCGGAAACAAGAAACCATACGACACAAGAAAAAAACCATTGGGTGCAAAGTCAAGATGGACACGATTCAATAGGAAATGAACTTACAATTCCTCTTACTCGGACTTTATCTTGTAGCACCAAACTGGCATCGTACGCGAACTTGCTAGCCTCATACGCTTCTCTGGTCCGCTGCAACATCAGTTCGGCTTGAATCAAGGCCTCTTTAGCAGCTCCAGTTTGGTCGTCTGGGGAACTGTGCAGAGGATATGCAAGCTTTGAAGGAGTCGGTGTTGCAGCAGAGGTAACATGAGTCACCGGAGGAGGCGTAGTCGACACTGTAGTCACAACAGTCGAACCAGCTGGAGGAGCTGTAGTCACAGCAATCAAACTGGCTAGAGGAGGACTTGAATTCGGTGTTTCAGGCATGGTCTTAGCTAATTCGACAGTCGAACACCGCAGTTCTTCACTGTCATCTAAGAGGATGACGTCTGTAGCTATCAGTCGACAATGTCTCTTAGCTCAGTCGACGAATTATGACTGAAAGATACAGTAGAATGAAGACTTGTCATACCTTGTTGGGAGGCAGGCATGTCCACGGCATCCAAGTCCATGGGATGTTCTTCATCTCCAGCAGGCGATGTGACTGAGATAGCAGCTCTAGGAAGTAAATTCCACTTGATCGTCAAAGGCATGAAAATTCACAATGCAAAAAGAAAGAAAGAGATAGACACTCACGTTGAAGCGCCTCGCACGGAAATCCTCATTCGGGGCAGAGCCTTCCGAGGCTTAGGAGCGTCAGGCTTGAGTTGTTTGGCGGCTTTTTCTGCAGATTCAGTTGCGGCAGCTCTGTCGCGCTTCACGTTCCTAGTACTGGACAATAAGATCTTGCTTAGGGTAGCCACTGGATCATGGCGATGCTTGGATCGTGACTTGGTGCATGGAGGAGACTAGTTTTCTTCCTCACACTCACCCGAGTCGTCTTCACTCCCCTTGCTGTCTTTAGCATAGTCGCTCTCAACACTGCCACATCCGCTTTCCCCACCGACGTCAAGCTAAGCCCTGTTGGGTACGGGTGAATGCATGTTTGTCCACTCCTACAAGACACAAAAGTAGCAAAATCAGTCGGTCGAAGATTCATGCACTCGACAAAGATATGAAAGTAATCAGAAAAAAATAATGCACCAGGTTTCGTGGCTTGTTTTCAGCAGAGTAAGGCAAGACCCGCTTGGCTCCCAATGGATTGTCGCACTCTCCAGTGATGCTTTTGGGCCACTGGGCTACGGTTTCTTGAGAAACCTCCTCTGGGTGCGACCGAGTGGAATCCTCAGGGCCCAAGTAGTGCCACATGGCACGATCCCTCGCCTGAAGAGGGTGAATGCGCTGACCAAAAAACGTTTCAAGCAAGTCCATCCCCGTCACTCAACCACGGACCAACTTAACCACTTCATTTACCAAGATACCTACCCAAGTGTTCTCCTCATCCAACACATTTATCATCCTAGGAGAAGTCGGTAGCTCCAAGGTGAACGGGGGAAGGCCAGTCGACAGGTTTGGTGATGCAATATCAATACAGTAAAACCAAGTCGACTGCCAGTTTTGGACTGACTCGGGAAGGGTCATCTCAGGTTACGTACTCCTACTCCTCTTTTGAATCATGAGACCACCGCACAACTGAATGACATAGTCCTACTATCACTTGGATTAGCTTTCTTCACTCCTTGGGATCGCATAGAGAAGATGTGTTTAAACAGGCCCCAGTGAGGAGGACAACCCAGAAAGCATTCACACAGTGTAACATAGGAAGATACGTGATGGAATTGGGAGGAAGATGATGAAGTTGCGGACCAAAGTAATGTAGAAAACCGCAGATGAAAGGATGAGGGGGCAGAGAAAAACCTCGCTCAATGTGAGTAAGGAGGAGGACTCGTTCCCCTACGCTATCGTCATCACCAACACTTCATCCTTCATCGAAGGACTAATCTTCATCAACATATTCACCAACACGATCTCATCTCCAACCCCAGTTCATATCTTGTATTCAATCCTTGTCTCAAAACCTCAGATTGGTACGTGTGGGTTACAAGTAGAGTTGCTTACATCTCGTAGTTGATGCTTGTTGGATTACTTGGTGGAAGATATTATGTTCAGATCAGCATTATTACACGTCAGATTATGAACAAGTTGATGAGGTGTAGGTAGGTAATATTGTTCTTGGGGACATGGGAGAATTCTTGTTATAAGTAATCATGTGAAGTTGGTATTCGTTCAATATTTCGATGATGTGTATGTTGTTGCTTCTCTTAGTGCCGTCATGTGAACATCGACTACACGATACTTCACCATGTTATGGGTCTAGGGGAAAGCATTGCGGAGTAGAAAGTATATGATGGGTTGCTAGAGTGACAAAAGCATAAACCCCAATTTATGCGTTGCTTCAGAAGGGGTTGTTATGGATCCACACGTTTCCTGATATAGTTAAATTTATCTTAATTCTTCTTTCATAGTTGTGAATGCTTGCGAGAGGAGGTAATCATAAGTGGGTTTCCTATTCAACTAAGAGCAACACCTTAGCACCAGTCCATGCACATACCAATCGACCAAAGTAAAGAACGTGAATCAACTCGACATGATGAACATGACTAGGCAGTAATTCCCATGTGTCCTCGGGAGCGTTTGCCTCATATAAGAATACTTCCCGTCCTATCCTTTTCTATAAAAAGGATTGGGCTACCTTGGTGCATACTTTTTACTATTTTTACTTGTAACTTGTTATGAATTATCTTTCTACAAAACTATCTATCACTATTATTCATAGCACTTGCAGAAAATACCTTGCTGAAAACTTCTTATCATTTCCTTCTGCTCCTCTATGGTTCGACACTCTTACTTATTGAAAGTACTAAGATTGATCCCCTATACTTGTGGGTCATCAAGACTATTTTTTAGCGGCAATGCCCTAGAGTGAAGCTCCTTTCGTAAGTAAAATTGGTAAGGAAAGATTTTCGATATGTGCTGAAATTTACTGTTGCTTGTTACCACGGACGTTCTCCCTTTAAGTGGATCGTTCGGGGCATTTTTACCTTGAACAGAAGTTGAAAAAGTTACTCCTCCACCTATCGAACCTACTGAAAATATTTATTATGATATTGCTTTGGGTATGCTAGAAAAACTTATAGCTAATCCTTATGATGGTATGACTCATCCTGAATATCACATGATATATGTCGATGAGGTTTGTGGATTATTTAAGCTTGCAAGTTTTCCTAGAGACAAAGTTAAGAAGAAAGTTTTCCCTTTATCTTTGGAGGGAAAATCATTGATGTGGTACATGCTATTGGATGATACTGGATCATGGGAGTCGAATCGCTTGAAGCTGGAATTTCATCTGAATTTTTATCACATGCATCTTATTTATAATTGTTGGACTCGTGAAGGAGAAAGCATCGCTCAATCTTGGGGGAGACTTAAATCTATGATCCACACTGGACCAATCAAGAACTCTCAAGAGAAATGATTATACTAAAAATTTATGCTCGACTTTCTCATGATGATAAAGTACAACTCGATTCTTCTTGTACTCGATCTTATATGAAGAAGATTATTGAATTAAAATGATATCTTCTGGAAAGAATTAAACGCAACTACGAAGACTGGGAATTTCACGAAGGTAAAGATCCAGGTTTGAAACTTAAGTTTGCTTGTGTTAAATCTTTTATGGAAACCGATACTATTCGTAAGTTTAGCAATAAATACGGGCTTGACACCAAGATAGTAGCTACTTTGTATGAAGTATTTGCTACCCATGTCGATATCCCTAGAGGGAAGTATTTTAAAAATCATCCACCTATTGAAAAATTATTAGAGGAACCCATTAAAGTTAAGGAGGAAGATATTGTTTATCATGTTGATCTAGTTGTACCTACTGCTTATATCGAGAAACCGCCTTTTCCTGTCAGGATTTGGGAACGTGCTAAAGCTACAATCGTGGTTAACAAAATTTATGTTAGAACACCCAAACCTTCTGAATAAATAAATGTTGGGCCTAGTAGTCAAAGATCTGTTAGTTGATAATATTGATTGGCATACTATTTACTTCTATAAGGAAGCTGCTAGAATTGCAAAGCATGTTAGAAACGAGCAAGACAAGCTAGATAAAAAACAGTTGTTGGCATGCGTGTTGTTTCTCTTAAGATTGGAGATCATTGCTATCATGGGTTATGTGACATGGGTGTGATACATCTCCAATGTATCCATAAATTTTAATTGTTCCATGTTGTTATATTATCATTTTAAAATACTTTTTGGGTCATAATGCACCAATTTATATTATTTTTGAGCACTAACTTATTAACCCAGTGCCTGTTGTTGTTTATATGTGTTTTTTCAATCGCTCAATACCAAATGAAGTCCAATTGCCACGAAACGTTTTTATGATTTTTTCGGGACCAAAAGAAGTCCTCGAAGCTTCGAGAGTAGACCTAAAGCTACACACGGGGCCCGCAAGGCAATAGGGCGCGACGAGGGGGGCGGTTGCGCCCTGAAGCCTTGTCGCCTCCTTGTGACCCCTCTTGCCCCATTCTGTGGCCTATATGTTGGGGAACGTTGCATGGGAAATAAAAAATTTCCTACGCACACGAAGACCTATCACGGTGATGTCCATCTACGAGAGGAGATTTGGATCTACGTACCCATGTAGATCGCACAGCAGGAAGCGTCAAGAAACGCGGTTGATGTAGTGGAACGTCTTCACGTCCCTCGATCAGCCGCACAAACCGTCCCACGATCCTTCCCATGAACCGTCCCGCGATCCGTCCCATGAACCGTCTCACGATCCGTTGCACGAACCATCTCACGATCCGTTCCGATCTAGTGCCGAACGGACGGCACCTCCGCGTTCAGCACACGTATAGCTCGACGATGATCTCGACCTTATTGATCCAGCAAGCAATATGGAGAAGTAGATGAGTTCTCCGGCAGCGTGACGTCGCGCCGGTGGTGGTGATGATCTACTCCGGCAGGGCTTTGCCTAAGCTCCGCAGCAATACGATTTAGAGGAAAAACTGCATGGTATAGGTTCGAGCAACACATGGCAAAGTTGTTTCTCTAAAACCCTCAATAGCCCTAGTATATATAGGAGGGAGGGAGGGGAGGAGGCAAACTCAAAACTTCAAGGTTTGGCCGAAATTGGAGATGGAGGAGTCCTACTCCAATCCTACTTGGATTAGGATTCCACCTTCCCACTTGGAAACTCTTTCCACCTTGTGTTTTTTCCTTCTCAAAACTTATGGGCCTTAGTGGGAACTTATTCCAGCCCACTAGGGGCTGGTTTATCTCTTCCCATTTCCCATGAGACCCCTTGGGGCGTGACAACCCCGCCGATGGTCCCCGGCACCCCTCCCGGAACTCCCGGAACCCATTCGTCACTCCTAGTACCACTACAAGAAATATGCTCATACATGACGTTCTTTAAGATGTCGTTGATGAATTCATTATAAATCTATGACAATTTCATCCAAGATTGTCGTAAGCCGTTTGAGGGGATCAAATCTACATATAAATTACGACGATGTGAGTCAAAAATGTCGTAACCGCATAAGATGAAATCGTCATAACTTTTACGACGATTATAAAAATGTCGTAACATGTTCTAACTATGTTGACATGTCACTCGTGGGTCCATTCTATTCCACCTCATCCTAGTTTGTGAAACAACCTGCTATTCTGTCATTCCAAAAGTTCTCGAAAAATTCTCATAAATACTTTGGATCATATATTCCTCAAATATGTCAAAACCCGTCCTTCCATAGTTCGAAAATAATTCAACAATATTCATTTTTCTATTCTGTGCAGAATAGCACTTTGTGAAGGAAGTGTTATTCTATTTCTTTGATTACCCTCGTACTTTTTGGGCACTCTTTCCTATCCAAATCATTGCCACATGAAAACTTTCGTAACAAATATTTGGTAGGTTCTTCACAAAAAACCAAAATTTTCCATTCAGAAAATAATTAAAAATAGCTAGAAAGAGTAGAAATGCATACAAATTGGTCCTCATCCGTAAAATTTGGTCTAACTTTAGTGAAAATTAGTGTGGTGCCCTTTTGAAAAAAAAATTGATAGATGTTTCACAAAATTCCTCTATTTTTAGTACTTGCAAACTATTTTAAATCACTGATTTTTCAAACCAATTAAAACCCTTCCCACGGATCGATGACATGGCGCTCATCCATCCATCCATCCATCTGTACATCCCACATCCATCCATCTCTCCATCCCACATCCATCCCTCCATCTATCTAAAAAAACTAAAAAAGAGATAACCCTATCCGCAGCGCAAACCCTATCTCAGATCCCCTCATCCCCATCTCCTCGCGGCCGCCGCCACTCCTCCCCGTCCCCGCCCCCTCCCGAACTGCACTCCGCAAACTATTTTTCCGCACTCCGCAGGGTCAACCCCTGCGCCGTCCAACCATGGAGGTCGCGGCGGCCACGGGGCTCCGCCCCTTCACCGCGCCGCTCGGGGCCGCGAGGAGGGCGGGCGCGGGCGATGGCGTAGGCTGGTGATGCGCGTCGGGACAGCGGCGGCTTGGGAGGGGTACTACCAATCCGCCATGGATTCGGCGACGCGTGGGGTCGCTCCTCCTCCACCTCCTCCTCCGCCGTCGCCGTAGCCGCGAGGCGCATGAAGCCCTGCTAGGGTAACGATCCATCGATCGATCGGCTGGTTTCGTCTTTCTTTGGTTCGGCGTTTGGGGCTGATGCGCGATTGGCTACGGTGGCTCGCCAGATCTGTACATGGGGTTCGACGACGCAGACGCCGGCGGGGACGAGGTGGAGGCGTGCGGGGCGGAGGCCTACAACTGCCCCTTTTGTGGCGTTGATTTCGACTTTGTAGGCCTCTGCTGCCACATCAACGACGAGCACGCCGTTGAGGCCAAGAGCAGGGTATGCCGCCTCGCCCTATCTTCTATTTCGCCTTCTTGCGATTCGCTTCGTTGGGTCCTGTTTGAGCCTTAGAGATAATTTAGCCGAAATGGGATGTTTTACGCCAAAATTATGCACACAATTTTTGCATGGGGAGGGCTTGGGGACAACTCCTTGGAACGTTTTGGATGGAGATGCTAGTGCGGGCGTGGCTAGGGGACCACAGGGGATGCTGGGGAGGTCAAAGACAAGAGGAAGGGGCTCAGGGTGCCGCGGGTGTGACCACACCTATTGAGGCTCTGTGGCGGCTCTCAGTGCATGCGAGCGGGAAAACAAGAGGGATAGAGAAGAAGGGGACACGACCATGTCATGTCCTAGACATTGAGGGACATCAACTAGCGTGTGGGGGAGGCCCGAGGTGGTCGAGCACGTGAGGTGAAAGCTGAGGAGCGCGGTAGTGTGCTCCAAAGCACAACTTTGGCTAGCATGATGCTGTCTTTGGAGCGCTTGGGCGCGACCACTTGCATCCACTAGATGCAGGAGGGATTATAATACTTGAAAAGAGCCTTGCATGCAGGGGTTCTATCTAGGAGAGAGGGAAAGGTGAGAGAGATGATTCATTGCTGTCCATGGGGTGCAAGTGGGGGTTTTACCCCCTGAATCATTGAGGTAGCCGTTGGCGTTGCTAGTGAGATGTTGTGGGTCTTAGTGAGGTTGTGGTAAAATTTTAGGGGCAAGAAGAATAGTATAGGAGGCAAAACAATAACTTCTAGATCCTGCGAGAAGGTGTTTGATATAGTTTTGACTTAGGTAAATAGCTCTCCTTCCTACGAAATTTAACAGGAGTGAATCATAGGTAGGAATGTGGTTTATCTCTTCTTTTGGGATTAGATGATGAAAGTTTCCAATGTAAAGTTGATAAACCCTCGAAATGGATAGAAATGGCTTTGTTTAGATCTGATCATGCAAATCTATTCCCCTAATTCATCACTTGGTTTGGTGTCTTTATTTGAGGATTATTGCATGCCGAAAAAGTATGGGATCATATGGAGAAACTTGACAAAGCATTATTTCCCAATTCTAGAAATCATAAGGAATAGCTTTGGGGGGATTTAAACAAGTGGTTGTGTCATTATAGGGTTAGAACATGTCCACAAAATTTGAGCACAAATGGACGTAATTGCCAATGTAAAGTTGCTCAAGTTTGGATCTAGACAAAGAGGGGTTTGGATTATTTAGGTGAATCAGATTAATTTGGATTGAGATGAAACTTGGCAAGACCATCACATATATCATGTGTGACTTGCTAGAATTGTACTTGAAATATTTGAGAATATTTCTTATAGAAATATTTCAAATACTTGAAATAAACATAAATGGTTTTGGAGGGGTTTGTACAATATTTTGAACTTGACCATGTGTTGAAACTCTTATATATGGAAAATATATGTCCATTGAGTTTCCCTAAAGTTTATCAAATATTTTGGAAACACAAAAATACTTTTTCCCTGTAAAGGACCATTTCTGTCCTCAAAAGAAGGTATTTGAATAAAATACGAAAATAACTCTTAAAATAGTATTTTTGTGGTTTTGGGAAGTCTTTTTGATAACAGGATCAAAATAAAATATTTGTGGCAAAGCATCTTCCCTAATTTGAGGACTGCTAGTACAAACCTCAATTCAGGGGGTTTTGAAAGCTTAAACTAAATAAAGGCCTTTTGGACAAAATTATATTTTGTAGAGATAGTTTTATGTCCTATACACATGGTATGGTCATCGGGAAAAGATTCCGATCAAGTAGATGAGTTTGAGATCAGGAGGGTTTTTGTGAATTAGAATACAAACAAGCAAGCAAGGCAATAGCTATCAGTTCAAGCATCACATCACAGAGAAAAAGTTTTTGTTGGCCCTAATTTTTGAGTTATGTTAACTTAGTAATATAAGGCAAAACATATGGTGTGAGAGACCTACCCCCATACAGGAATGTCGTCCCCGATACTCCTAGGCTAGGCACTAGAGAGATACGAAATTTTGGGTTTGAGGTAGTCTTCCCATTCCCACGTTGTTCCTTCTTCAATGTGAGTGCTCCATTGGATCTTGAAGTGCTTCATATTACAACTTCCACTTCTTCTCTCAACTTCGTCCAAAGGTGAATGGGGTTCATGCAATATGTTAGGCTCGACTATAGGTCAAGGGCTTGGTGAAAAAGGTTTGACAAGGGTCTCGTTAGTGTGTGTATTCCAGAGTCGGAATACTTGACAAAATAGTGTGTCCGTGTGTTGGTCCTTAGTTTGCTCATGTTGGTTAGTGACATCTAGATGTCTCGTGTGAAGATATAAAGGTCAAGGTTCTAGTGTAGCTTCCCGTTGATGGTGAAGTGCTTGACTTCCTTAAAGTAGGTGATCTTCATCAATAGGTGGTGTTTATCCTTCAGAATGTTGAAGCGTGCCAACGTAGGCTTCTTATCAAGATCTTCTGCTTGAGTAAGTTCCTCAGGTATGTTATTCATTTGTCTTAGGCCATTTGTCTTCATTGTCAAGGACACACATTTTTGGTGTGTCTTCGAGAATTGGGTGTTCTAGCCTCTTCGTAGCTACTTAAGAAAAGGTTTGGGTTAAGTATCGTCCATAAGACTAAGCTTCGAAACTTGGTGTTTAAACGGGTTCTACCACCTAGGAATGTTTTTTGAGGGGGTCCTAGATGAGTTGGATACCCAAAAGTATAGACCAACCATCAAATCCCCAAGGTTTGAGGCTTGGCAAGTGGGGTGCACCACCTTTGACAGGTATTTCACTATGATCGAGTCAGGATCACGTCCTTGATTGGACCAGGAAGGGGTTCTTAAATTTCTCTTGTTGTCCAAATGCTTCATCGTGCTTGAACGTCGATGCTTCTTGACATAGTCTTGCTGATGTAGCTGGCAGAGGAGTGGTTGTTGACTTCTATTGCTTCTTCTTTGTCGTCGTGGTTTTCTAACCGTAGTGGTCCTTCATCTTACTTGGGTAGGATTGCCTTCTGCTACTTGTAGGAGGCTTCAAGGAGTCCACTTCTTTCAAGGTAAAACCATACACTTGAGAAGATTGGCAATTGGTGCTTCTTGGGGGTTTTCCAAATAGGACTAAAGTGTTCCTTCTCTAAGTTGGTAAATAAATATGTCATCCATGAGGAAAAACATATTTCTCCGAGCATCACATAAGCACATTGCTCATGGGGTATGTCAGAAGAGAGGGCATTTGTTCCGGATGGTCACTTGTCCAGGGGTTTGTGGTCCAACATAATCTAGTTCTTCATGTCAACCTTCCTCATGGACATGATTGGTGGTGATCAAGGTGGAGTATTGGCGATAGTATAATGACTTGGATCCATGTTTTATGGTCATAATCCCACCATATTATGGCTTGGTAAATCTTTGGGGCTTTAAGAAGCTTAGGATGTGAGTGAACGTCTATCATCTTATCCTTCAACATAGTTCTTGGATGCCAATAGTCCTACCTATTTCTCCAAACAAAATCATCCAATATCATCAAAAGTACCATCTCATATAAGTCAAATTCACTCACTCATGTTATTCAACTCCAAGGTTTGAGAGACGGGCTAAACCAAAATCTTATAAGTATACCATAGCCAACTCACATGTATCCCTATGTAAAAATCCTCGGGAAGCATACAAGCTGCTAAGCTTGATTACGACACTACAAATCCAAGTGCTAGCCTAAATTATCCAAGGGCTAAGGTGATGTATCTTTATTCTACGGAAACACGTAATATACCAATTCAAGATATTGTTTCCTTCCTACGAACCCGATCAAGTGATCCTTAAATGCCATCAATCACTACATGACACACTACTCCTATAAATCCAATGTCGATGGGGTTTTACATAATCTCAGAGAGTTCCATTAATCCACATATCATTGCAAGGACTTTTATCATTGTATATCCACCAACTTCCATTATCATGACCAAGTAAGCTCCAAGGTCCGGCTTATATAGATCCAAAATCAATTATGACAACTCCAATTTTTTCTACCTTATCATCCACGGAGAAACATGGTATCATGATCAAAATCATTGGGCTAAATCCAAATTAATCCGAACCATGTATACTTACTTAATGCCAATACTCTATTTGGATTACCTATTTAAATACAATTATCATGTCCAACAAGATTTCCTACTCGTTACTCGAAGTCATTATTGCAAAATTATCAATCCACGTCCATTACTTGACAAAGTCAGCTGCCATAACACCAAGAATATTCTACTTGTCATCCCATTTGTCCTACTAGATCCAATCCACTCAAGGAAGAATCAAGTTATGCTACTCTATCAACTTTGATCCACCAAGTTCATCTTCCAACATAAGACTCTAATGGTCCACCAAAGGGGCTTAGCTACATCCTCAGGACACCCATTATAGTCACATCAAATCATTGTCTACAACTCGTGTATCCTTCGAATGATCCTTCCTATGGCATCAAGGTTCTGGTGCTAGCTTAGGCATAAAACATGTTAGTTCCATATTATCACTAGTTCCATAATGAACCCAATGCTAATAAGGGGTTGTTGAAGCTCAATAGGTGCTCTGGCGAACCCTTGTATTAAACACGTGATTAGGGGTTTGAGCTAGGGTAGCTTGTGAGGTCTAGGTTGGTCGAGGGAGGGGTTTCCAATCTCGAGGCAAAAGCATAATTTTATGGGGTTGCATCTGATTGAGTAGGTCGCAGTCAAAGTCTTTAGTGCTTAGTTGTTTATCAAGGTGGACCCTTGGTGCATCTTGCCTCGCGAGTATTCAGTTGTCGAGAGAGGCAAGATAGAGAAGAGTATCATAGAGGGGAGTGCCTAAGGGGGTGGTATAGTGCAAGTGCAATCAAACAAGTGCCAAAAAGACCTACACATTTATTAAGATCCAAGGAGATGCTGAGGCGCGGGTCTAGCAGGCCCGCAGGGATTACACAAGCAGGTTGCAAGTGGAGGAGAGCCACTTCCCGACTCGGCATGCAGAGCTGAAACGCGGGATAGACTGTCTCGAGGAGGCCCTTAATGTTGCATCAGACCAGGAGGAAGTCGCGCTTTAGGCTCAGAACGCCACCACCGCCGAGCTGGCGTCCCTCCAGGGACAAGTGAGCGGCGCTGCTTCCCTCATGGAGCGGGCGACTAACAAGGCGAGAGAGGCCCGAGGGCTTCAGCTTCAGCGCTTGGACATGTTCCTAGGTCTGGAGCGACGGGCGCGCCGAGGCCTCGGTTTCATCTGCACGGTAAACGTCTCCAGCCCTCTCGTGCCTGACGAATCCATTTACCTTGATTTCTTTACCAAGGTTGCGGGACGGCTTGAGGCAGGTGCTCGGGAAGTCGGGGCCTTGATCGTGGAGGAAACCCGGGACCTTGTGTCCCAGGCGCTGACGAGCGTCTTAAGCAATTTTTTCCACAACAATCCCCACTTCAATTTCAAGGCCATGATGGCGCCTGTTCCGGAGGCGAGCCGCGACATCCTGGGGAAAGTGATTGGAGACCACGTCGACATGCTGAGCGCACAGTTCGCCCCCAACGGCTTTGACTGCCAAGGGGTGCCGCGGTCGTAGTCGATGAAGACGACGATGAGGCTGAAGCGCACGAGGTCGACAACGACAGCGACGTGAGTTGTGCGTGTGTGTAGGCCTCTCTAGTCCCATGGCCCTGCCGGCCTGTAATCCCGCCGGGGCGCGAAGCTGACAACTTTTGCTTGAACCTCCCGTTCGTGTCATGAATGTTTATTTTTTATGGATTATGGTGCCTCTGTTGTCGTTTCGTACCTTCTGTCGCCCGACGTGTGTCCTGTATGTGGGGCCTTGTGCCACCTGGAGGCCAAGCGGCAATCACCCGCGTGGGGTCATGTAGTGAGAGTACCCGAGGCAGGCTCGGGCCTTCCCGAGGTGTATGCCTGATAGCTCATCCTTCGCCAGGTGTCGCATGACGTATGATTTTTGACTCACTTTTGTGTGTTGCATGAGGAAGCTAGGCGCTACGGCCTTGGTGAGGTGGCGCGAGCGGGAATGGGCTCGTATATGGAGCCTGACACACCCGTGAATGGAGCCTGTGTCTTGGGCGTAGGCATCGTGCTCCATCCCCTGCTCGTGTGGCGTTCAAAGGGGGTGGGGAGCACACGTGGAGAGAAAAGAGAAAACCAATGAAACTCCCTGAAAACTAGAAGAGCCAGATCTTTATTAAAACCAGAGACGAACTTGTTTACAGGCTCAAAAGGGGAGATACGGATTTCGTGTCCTACACGAGTTAGCCTTGTGATCTTGCTTGCAAGTAAAAGGGGAGAAGAAAAATCAGTTGTCGTATTATGTGTGGGTCAACCTAGAAAGAAAGGGCGGTTGCCATTTTCAGTACGGGTCAACCTCAAATAAGTGCTAGCTGCGGCTCGCAAGACGTCTTCTTCGATCAATCCCATGCGCGACGCAAGGGCTTCCACTATGGCATGGGCATAGTCGCGGTTCGACAGTCATTCAACCAGCGTAGAGGATAGGGCCTTCCACTTGGATGTGGGAGGGCCCTGCACCACGGCCACAACACGGCTCGTCGTGGTTATGCGTAGGAGGCCCGAGCGTTTACAACCCCCTCGTTATTACGTGTGAAGGTCACGGGTATTACCTCCAGAAATGCTGAATGTTCCACGCGTTGGCCACCATGCTCCCATCCTCAGTCTCCAGGCGCGCGAAACCATTCTGCAAGACATGGGCGATCCATAAGGGGCCCTCGGATATAGGGGAGAGCTTGTGAAGGACCTCCGTGGAGAGGACCTGCCTTAGGACAAGGTCTCCAACTTCGAGTGTGCTAGGGCTGATGTCACGGCTGTGGTAGCGCCGCAGGTTTGCTGGTATCTTGTGGCGTGAAGGTCGGCCCAACGGCGGGCCTCCTCGAGGGCAGGTGGTCGGCTACCCGCGAGTCAGCCTTATGCGCCTCATCAAACGCCAACACCCGTGGGGAACCGTACTTGACCTCCGCAGTGAGGACGACCTCCGCCTTGTAGAAGAGGAAGAAGTGGGTCTCGCCAGTGGGCTTGGTCGCGGTGGTGTGGATAGACCACGACACATAATGTGGCTCGTCAAGCCAGCCCTTTCCGCAAGCTTCGAGCTTCTTCTTGATGATCCTCGTCTTGAGGCCCTTGAGGACCCTAATGTTAGCGTGCTAGCTTGGCCCTTGTTGCATGGGTGCGCCAGAGAGGTGTAGCATATCTACATACCAAGGTTAGCACCATATGATTTAAAAAGACTGCTCATCAATTGGGACCCTTGTCGGCGATGATGCGGTTGGGGACACCGAAGCGGCGCACGAGACCCTTGATGAACTTGACGGCTGAGCCGGCCAGGATGGTGCGGACGGCTTCGACTTCCGTCTACTTCTTAAACTTGTCGACGAAGACGTAGAGGTAGCGGTATCCGCCGGCTGTGTGGGGGAAGGGGCCCAGGATGTCTAGCCCCAACACCACGAAGGACTAGGAGAGAGGAATGGTTTGCAGCCCCTGCGCGGGGTGGTGGATCTGTTTGGCGTGGAATTGGCATGCCTTGCCGGACTAGACCAGCTCAATGGCACAGCGAAGTGCAGTGGGCCAATAGAAACCGTTGCAGAATGTCTTGCCAACAAGGGTGCGCGAGGAGGAATGGTGCCTATAGTCTCCTTCGCGGATGTCGGCAAGTAGCTCACGCCCCTCCTGCTCTGAGACGCACCGCAGCGAGACATCGTTGGGTCGCCTGTGGTACAACTCCCTGTCCTGGAGGTAGTCGGCGATGTCCTGTCGGACTACACGCTCCGCACTCTCATCCTCCGCGTCGAGGTCACCGCAGATCAAGTAGGCCTTGAGCTCAGTAGTCCAATCGCCCTCTTGAGGCCCAAGTGGCAGTAGCATCCGATCCCTTAAGGTCGGACCACAGTCCCGCACGCCCATCGTTGGCACTGGTGGGAGCTATTCAGGCAACAGCACAACGCTGTCAACAGGTGGCACATCCAATAGCTTGAGGTGCTGCTCCTCGAAGGCACTCGGTCGCTGGGACTCCCGGTGTGATGCCCGCTTGGCAATGTCATCGGCCTCCTGGTTGGCATCGCAAGGGATGTGCTAGAATTCCAAAATGATAATTCAATTCTTAATTTTATGTACCTCCTATAGGTAGGCTAGCAAGTGCTCGTCCTTGGGCGTGTACTTCTTGTTGGAAAAGTTGACCAAGAGCTGTGAGTCGCCCTTTACCACGAGGTGCTTGACGCCAAGGGCTGAGGTGGCCTTAAGGCCGGCGATGAGGCTCTCGTACTCAGCAATGTTGTAGAAGACCTTCATGTCGTTCTTGAAGCATAACTGGACCGCGTAATAGAGCTTCTTGCCTTTCGGCAAAGTGAGCACTACACCAGCCCCCGCGCCTTGTACTAAGAAGGCGTCGTGGAAGTACATGTCCCACCCGTGAGGCGCTTCGTCCCCAGGCAAGGTGGACTCACCCACATGAGGCTCTCCTTCACTCAGATCCGTCCACTTCGTGACGAAGTCTGCCCGGGCCACACCCTTGATGACTCTGGTGGTGTAGAATTCCAACTCGAAGGCTTGCAGCTTAATGTTCCATTCGACAACCCTCCAAGTGGCAGTACGGCTGCACAGGATTTTCTCGAGGGGGTAGGTAGAAATAACCTTGATCGGATGCCCCTGGAAGTAGTTGCACAGTTTCCTGGAGGTGACGAGGAGCACGAGCAGGAGCTTTTTCTGCATGAGATAACGCTCACTGATACGTCTACAACGTATCTATAATTTTTGATGGTTCCATGTTATTATCTTGTCAAACTTTGGATGTTTTGTATACCTTTTATATATTTTCTAGGACTAACATATTAACTAAGTGCCAAGTGCCAGTTCCTGTTTTTCCGTGTTTTTGACCCTTTTCTGAGGAGGACTTTAATGGTGTCCAAACGGAATAAAACTTCCGAAAAGATTTTTTTCCGGAGCAGAGGATAAGCACGGGACGTGAGAACCAAGGCAGAGGCCACCAGGGGAGGCCACAAGCCCCCTAGGCGCGGCCAGGGGGGCCGCGCCTAGCGGGCTTGTGGGCCCCCTGTGGCTCGTCTGCCCTACGTCTTCCGCCTATAAATTCCTGAAAAATCCAAAACTGCGAGAGAGATCCACGAAAATACTTTTCCGCCACCGCAAGCTTCTGTCTCCGCAAGATACCATCTGGGGCACGTTCTGGTGCCCTGCCGGAGGGGGATTCGGATACGGAGGGCTTCTTCATCAACACCAAGACCTCTCCGATGACGCGTGAGTAGTTCACCATAGACCTTCGGGTCCATAGCTAGTAGCTAGATGGCTTCTTCTCTCTCTTGGATCTTCAATACAAAGTTCTCCATGATCTTCATGGAGATCTATCCGATGTAATCTTCTTTTGCGGTGTGTTTGTCGAGATCCGATGAATTGTGGATTTATGATCAGATTATCTATGAATCTTATTTGAGTTTCTTCTGATCTCTTATATGCATGATTTCATATCCTTGTAATTCTCTTCGAGTTGTGGGTTTTGTTTGGCCAACTTGATCTATGATTCTTGCAATGGGAGAAGTGCTTGGTTTTAGGTTCATACCGTGCCGTGACCTCACCCAGTGACAGAAGGGGTAGCGAGGCACGCATCGTGTTGTTGCCATCAAGGGTAAACAGATGGGATTTACATCACTGGTTTGAGTTTATCCCTCTACATCATGTCATCTTGCTTAAGGCGTTACTCTGTTCGTCATGAATTCAATACACTAGATGCATGCTGGATAGCGGTCGATGTGTGGAGTAATAGTAGTAGATGCAGAAAGTATCAGTCTACTTGTCTCGGACGTGATGCCTATATGTATGATCACTGCCTTAGATATCATCATGACTTTGCGCGGTTCTATCAATTGCTCGATAGTAGTTTGTTCACCCACCGTATTGTTTGCTATTTTGAGAGAAGCCTCTAGTGAACACTATGGCCCTCGGGTCTACTTCACATCATATTTTCAGCCTTACACTTTTACTTCGTTGCACTTTCCGCCTTCAGATCTCACTTTGCAATCAATCTTGAAGGGATTGACAACTCCTTTATAGCGTTGGGTGCAAGCTCGTTTGTGTTTGCGCAGGTACTCTGGACACCTGGCTTTGATTCTCCTACTGGATTGATACCTTGGTTCTCAAACTGAGGGAAATACTTACTGCTCATGTGCTGCATCACCCTTTCCTCTTCAAGGGAAAAACCAACGCAAGCTCAAGAGGCAACACCCACGTGCATCCCTCGACACTGTGCTGACGTAGTACATGGGGTGCTCCACGTGCCTGGTGATCGTGGAGTCATCATCGCATTCATCGAAAGGCTCACGGGGGGAAGCCATGGAAACATCAAAGGTGCGCAGTCGTTGGTCTCGAGAGCCACCGGTGGTGAGGCAGCCTCCCGAGGCCAGTGTCCTTCAAGGGGAGACACGTCTCCGAAGAGGGGATTCTCCCGAGGATAGCGGTGGCCTCCTGAGGGTCACCCACTCTAGGGACCGACAGATCTCGCGCCGGCCCCCACGAAGCCTACCGGGCGGCCGTTGGCTGCTTCTTGGGGCAAGTGGGGCCTTCCCACTCCACAACGAGGGCTAGGGTGGCCGTCTGTGGGGCAGCAGCCAGGTACAGTAGTAGGGGCTCGCGAGATCGCGACGTGACCATGACAGGAGGGCTCACGAGGTACCACTTGAGGTTCGCGAAGGCGGCGCCAGCCTCCGGAGTCCACACCAATGGGCCCGACCTCTTCATCAGCTTGAAGAACGACAATGCCCGCTCTTCTAACTTTGAGATGAAGCGCCCCTGGAAAGCTAGGCATCCTGTCAGCCTCTGCATTTCCTTGAGTGTTCGGGGAGGCCACATTTTCTCGATGGCCTTGACCTTCTCTGGGTTTGTCTCGATGCCTCGATGGGACGCGAGGAAGCCGAGGAGCTTGTTGGAGGGGACCCCGAAGACAAATTTGTTGGAGTTAAGCTTTAGGTTGACCCTTCACAGGTTGGTGAAATTTCCTCCAGATACCCGACGAGCTTCCTGGCCTCGCGTGTCATCGACATAAGCGTCACCACTCCTCCCGAGCAAGGGACCCAAAACAATCTGCATCAGTCGTTGGAACATGGAGCCAACACTATTCACGCCGAAGGGCATGATCATGTAGCATTATACCCTACAAGGAGAGATGAAGTCCGTATTGTCCACATCTTTCTCCAACATCTTGATCTAATGGTAGCCTGATAATGCATCCGGAAAGGATAACAAATCGCATCAGGCGGTGGATTCCACGATCAAGTCGATGCGCGGGAGCGCGAAAGGGTCCAGCAGGCAGACATTGTTGAGGTTGTTGAATTCGAAACACATCCGTTCCTTGCCGCCCTTCTTGGGGACGATGACAGGGTTAGCGAGCCACACTGGGTGGCGCACCTCGTGGATGACCCTGGCTTCTTGCAGCTTCTTCACTTCCTACACGATGAAGTGTTGTTTTTCCGACGCTTGGCGATGTACCTTACGATTGATAGGGCATGCTTTGGGGAACACCTCAAAGTGATGCTCAATCGCTTGCCTCGTTAACCCGGTTAGGTCGGTCATCTTCCACGTGAACACATCTGCATTGGCCCTAAGGAAGGCGACGGGCACATTTTCTTGTTCAGGGGGGAGGTCAGTGCCAATGGTGAAGATGGGGCCCGAGCCTCCATCATTCAGCAACACCTTCTTCATCTCGGTCTAGTCTTGCACAAATCACAACTATTTCCTCATCGGGGCCGCCTCGAGTAGGCCCTTGGGACGCACCCCCTCGCCCCCACTTGCCGCACACACAGCCACCAAGGTCGCAGCTTCACGTTCTTGCTTGAGACAACTCACCGCGTTCCTCTCATCACACATGATGGTCAGGACACCGTTGCTGCCAGGGATTTTGATGATGTTGTACCCCGGATGAGTTGCCACTATGAAGTTGGCAAGCGCGGGGTACCCTAGGACAGCGTTGTACGAGAGGTTGATGTGCACCACGTCGAAGTCGATGAGCTTGGTGCGCTAGTTGCGACGGGTGCCAAAGGTGACAGGGAGGTGGATCTAGCCGAGAGAGGCCGCTGCTTCACCGTCCACCCCATAGAGGGGCCAGGTAGGCCACAACTAGCTGTAAGTAACATGAAGCGCCTCGAAGACCACGACGGAAATGATGTTGAGCCCAGTACCCCCATCAACGAGGGTCTTGGTGATGGCTACCCCACCGATGGTGGGGGCACACGCCATGGGGAGGGCGCCCAGCGCCACGAAAGATCTAAGGCGATCCTCTACGTCGAAAGTGATGTCATGCGGTGGCCTCCGGAAGCCTCGCACCCTGTTGCCTCTCGAGAGTGTGCCCACCCCGCGGAAGGATGGCTTGGAGTGCTGGTTGTGGCCCGGTGTTTGGGCTCCGCCCGGGATGCACGCGACCTCGTGTTGCCCCCGGCGCGCCGCGACATCATCGCGGGCCGAGGGCACGTCGCGCCAATGGACGCCTGGGCTGATGCCCACCAGGTGAGGGCGGAGGAACCCCCTCCACGGTGGGGTGCGGGCACCTGCTGCCCGAGGGCGGTTGGCTCGGCGAAGGCGACGGTGCCAACACGTCGAGCGGTTGCTGATGACGAGTTGATGGATATACTTCTCACCCCTCGTTGGTTACCCCATGTGGAGGGTGGAGATGTAGTGAGCAGCGATTTCCCTTACACGGGGACTGTAAGGTTTATCGAACCAGGAGGACTCCAAGGCTCAACAAGTAGGTGTCTGCTACTCTGGCGCTAGCAGAAGACGTGGACCTACGCACAACAAATAACTTTTCTCCGAACATGTTCAGAGAGGTTGTCAATCTCTCCGGCCTTGTACTGTACAAAGGATCAAAACACAAACGGGAATAGCGATAGTGATTGCAGATGAAAAGTAGATAAAAACAGTAAATGATGGAGGTGTAAACCATGGTGGAAATAAGGACCAGAGTCACATTATGTTCACTAGTGATGTCTCTCTCCCAAAAGATGATAAACAACTATGTTGGGTAAACAAATTAGAGCTGGGCAATTGACAAAATTATAAACACACCGCAATGCTAGTCATCCTGCAAGAAAGTTAGAGGCTCAAAAGTAATGGGCAGTACGCCAAATCAAGTAGACCGTTTATCCATCAACATCTACTCTCTAATCATCCACGTTGACATATCTACCGAGAACATCTCGCTGGTATTAAGTTGCGAGCCCCACCCAAAGTGTAAACTCAAAGCAACGGACGACTGCATTAACGACCTTTGCATAAGGTAAACAATCCTTGCAACCGTGGTCACAAGCACCGTTGTTTTCTCCCTGGTGGCAACATTACATCCCCTAGTCTCATGTTTCTGTCACTCAAGCTAGACATCAGGGGGCATGAACCCAGAATCATGCATAACGCTCCCTCTTGGACTTACAATCTACTAATCGGCCAAAGCAATGAGAAGCAACGGAGAACATGCATGAACTACTCAAGAACATAATATAAAAGGAGAACCAAATATATAACTCATAACAATCTCAACATAATCTCATAATCCATCGTATCCCTGCAAAATCAGCATAGCAACAACACGTAAATTACATAGATGCCTTGATCATGTAGGGCAGCTCACAAGGGCTAAGCATTGAAGCACAAGATTGGAGAGAAGACATCACATAGCTACTGGTCATGGACTCATGGTCTAAGGAGGACTACTCACGGCACGTCCGGGAAGCGTCCATGGTGGTGGAGAAGCTCCCGGAGCTCAATCCTCCCCGCGGCACGGTGCTGGGAAGAGGTCTTCTGATGCTCCCGATCTCAGAAGCGCTGCGGCGGCGGAACGGTGGAGAAATTCGCGATTTCTGGATCTGATGTTAGGGTTTTCTGTCGGATAGGTAAATATAGGCCGAAGGAGGGCGCCAGAGGAGGTGGGCCCCACCCAGGCGGCCAGGTGGCGCGGCCAGGAGGTGGCCCGCGCAGGGTGGGCACCTGGGCGAGCCCTGGCTCCCCTATGGCCCCACTTGATGCTTCGTGAAGCTTCCATCACGCTCATTTGTATATATATTTTCCCGAAATTTTTGGGGCTCTGGAAATTCGGGTAAATGTTCCTGCCAAAAAGACATCAGCAGACAGAAACTGACACTGGGTGCACTGAGTTATTAGGTTAGTCCAAATATGTGTAAAATGGTATGAAAGTGTAGCAAAACATATAACAATGTCACCCAAAAGAGCATGGAACAAACATAAATAATAGATAAGTTTGGGACGTATCAACATCCCCAAGCTTAATTCCTGCTCGTCCTCGAGTAGGTACATGATAACACAAATAATTTCTGTGCTAACATGCTAACACACATATAAGAACTTCAAAGTAAAGCAAGTAAGATATGAAATTCAAGTCAAGACAATAACAAGCAAGAGTCCATAATTATTATTGAAAATAGCAAAGTAAGAACATAAAGGTTCAAGAGCTCTCGCTGTCCGTGACTCGAATGTCTCCAAATGGTGTTTGCGTGCAAGAAGTGGGAGATGGGTTTAGAGATTAAAAATATTATATAGTTTAATTGAGAACTCAATCTACTAAAACTTCACACTTGGTCTCCCTTTCGTCTTTGACTCATCCCAAGACCACCCGTCAGGCACAAGTCAAAATGATCCTCTCCCTTTCGACTTTGAGCACTCATGCAATGGATGAGCGCAAGTAAGATATGTTGGCTCTTAGGATGACAAAGAGAATAATGATGGGGAAGGAAGACAAAAAAGGTGTGAAAGGCTCACATCAATGAGGACAACCATAGGCGAGAGAAAGCCAAATGATAGATATGATGTAAGCAATAGGGATTGACATGCAACGGATGCACGTATGAGCTAAGGTAAGCTCTCCAATGGAACTAGTGGGGGTGCATCCAATTTGCTTTCTCATGAAGACCTAGAGCTCATTTGAGGAGGCTCATCATTGGAATATACAAGCAAAGTTCTATAGTGTAAGGGTCCCCACATAGTTATGCATAAATGATAATCTCTATGGAGTACAAATATAACAATGGAGTAGGAGTGCAAATATATACTAGCCAAGTTCTATAGTGTAAGGGTCCCCCTTCTCTCTTTTTATTTCTTTTATTTCTTTCTATTTAACTGTCATTTGTCCGCTTTGGGATCTTTTCATGTGTCTTCTTTTGGGATCTTTTAATTTGTCCTCTTTGGGATATTTTTCTCACTTAAGGGCAACACTTTACATTTTACCAGAATAAAAAGAAGATCTTCACACTTTATAAGTACTCAACATAAAGAGAAATGAAAAGTATCATGATGTATGCAAATGTATGCCTCTACCAGTGTAGCAGGATATGCAATGAAACTAGCGCGTCATGTAGCAATAATAAGGGCAAAGCCCAACTAGCATGCGACTCCTCGATCAAGCAAAAGCATGTATGACATGAATATCAAGTCATGAGATGGTGGATGTTGCATGGCAATGAATCTCGGAAAGGCTATGGAAATGCCTTAATAGGTAGGTATGGTGGCTGTTTTGAAGAAGGATATAATGAGGCTTATGATGACAGAGCTTATCATGCCAAGGGATTGGTTGCATCGGCGAAGTTTGCACCAACTCTCAATATGAGAAAGGGCAATGCACGGTACCGAAGAGGCTAGCAAAATATGTATTGTGGAAGTGCCAACAATCGAATACTCGCATTAGTCTGAAGAACTCATGCACTTATTATCGGTAACTCTCTATCTAGTCATTAGATTCACAAAGAGACAAGTACCAAGAGGAGGAGTGTTTGGGGGTTTGGTTATCCTTGCGCATCCTCGACCCATGATTATGTGAGGGTACTCTATATATTCCAACCCCTCCAGAGATTAGCGATTCATTTAGTACCTAGAGTTCTCAACTAATTTTTTTTTGAAAATACACACGGTTTTCCCAAAATACGACACCTGTCACATCCCTGGAACCCTAACCAAGGTTTAGCATTGTGCTCATATCTTCTTTGCATTGCATCCAAGAAAATTGCAACAAGATCAAAGCAAGTGGTGAAGCAAAACCAAAAAAAAACCCTAGCCACTTCCCAATTAAAGGAAATTTAAAAACCTGTCAAAATCAATGAACCCAAAATGGCCTCAAGAAAAGTTCAACTTTTGTGATAATTCTTGAAAACAATTAATCAGGGAAGAAAACTATTTTTTAAACAAATTTGGAATTATTTTAAATGCAAAAAGCCACTGAATTCAAGTTTAAATTTGAATTCAAAAACTTTTATGTTTTCAAAAATGTTGAAAACTTTATCACGGGTTGGAAATATTCCAAATATACCCACATCTATTTTTAGGGTTTTATAAAAAATCTAAACATTTTATTCTATTTATAACTTAAATGCGAGAAAAGAACCAAAAGAGAAAAAGAAAAAAAAGAAAAAAAACATACCTGCTATCTGTCCCCGGCCCAACCCACGAGGGGCTCCCAGGTCATCTTCCTCCTCCTGCGAGTAGGCAGAGGGGAAGATGGGCACGTCGGCCAGCTCCGGCCACCTCCTACCTGCCGGCTCGCCGCTGGAGGCCTCTAGGAGCGCCAGCGCAACGCCCCCCGTGCCTTCTTCTCCTCTTCCTCCCCTCTGCCTCATCTCCTCCTCTCTTCCTCTCTTCCCCCCCTCTCGGATCTCTCTCTCTCCCAGGAGCTCCGGTCGCCGCCGATTCGTCGCCTCCCGGTCCTCCCTGACCCTACCGTCAGCCTCAGAAGAATCACCGTGAGCCACTCGCTCCATTCACCTCTTCCCCAGCGTTCTTCCCCTCCTCTATCTCCCTCCCGCCATGGAGCCCGAGCTCTGTTGCCGCCGGCCCTGGCGCCATGTGGCTAGCACCCCCGAGTGCCGCTGCTGAGCACACTAGTGTGCTCAGGGAGCTCGCAGGTGCTCGTAGCCACCCCCACTTCCAACTTCCGCACCCCGTGGCGACGAGCCCGAGCTGACCGAGCTCCGACCACCGCCCCGCCGTTGCCGTCGTCGTCTCCGGCGACTCCCTCGCCCTCAAACCCTCGGGAATGGATGCGGCCCAGTGAGGGCTACCTCCTGGTGGCCTCCGCACATCAAACCGTTGCCGTTTGCCCGATTCCGGCGAGAAGCCGCCGTCGGTTTGGTCGTCGCCGGTGGGACTCCGGCGAGGCTTCGTTAACACTAAACCCCCCAGTCTAGTTAGTCTAATGACACACTAACAGTGGGCCCCAATGACTCTAATTTAGTAATTAAAGTTAAATTAACACTGTTAAACGAACTGTGACACTGACATGTGGACCCCACGCGTCAGTTTTGACTTGAACCAGGTCAGTTGACCTGCTGAGGTCATGCTGACGCATGGCTGATGCAGTAAAAGCATTTCTGGATTTTAAATAATTCCAGGAAATGCTGAAAACTTCTAAAAATCATATAAAATAATCTGTAAGTCCAATGAAAATAATTTATATATGAAAAATGATCAGAAAAATCCAAAGAATCTGAATATGTCCTTTTTAGGCATGTTTGAAAAAGTTAACATCACCAAATAGGCAAAATTGTGTATAGGATACATTTAATAATTACTTTGGAGTTGGAATTTGAAAATTATTTGAACGCCACTTCAAATGCTATGATCAAACAATGTTCAATAACAACCAGCAACCCATCATACCATTTCCATGCATGGTAAAACAAGATTATCTGAGCATCAGGTCGAATCAATTAAAAGGGTATTTGAAAATACCTTGTTCGAAGTAATAATTTGAATCCCGAATCAAATCAACTTCAACTTAATAAATGGTAGCTATATTAGCATACCACCTTGCATCTTCATGCCATGCTCATGCATCATTTTGTTGCATATGATTGTTATTGATTGTTGTCATTTCTTTCGGTATGCTCCGCTCCTCCGGATTCCACTGAATATCCGACTAACGGATATTGTCCTTCCTCTGAGCAACAAGGCAAGAAACCATTTTGATCATCCCGATAAATCCCATGTTCTCGCTCCTGCTCTTACTTATTGCATTAGGATCAAATGCTTCAAATGCTTTTGCCACGTTAGTTGAACCCACTTCCTTTGCATGACCTGTTTTGTCACCGTAAATAGCTGAACCTTGCAACCTAGCATACCTGGTAGATGCTTGAGCCATGATGTGCCTTATCCTGCTATTCATGCTATGCTTAGAGTTGTGTATGGTCTATCATCTGGGAGATGAACAGAATTGTGAGAATGTGTTCAGTAAGTGAAGGTTGTGTGTTGAACCTGATTTGGTAAAGGTACCGGTGAAAGGCTATGTAGGAGTACATGGCGGGTTGTTTCATTGGAACCGTCCTTAGGAACTGAGTTCCGTGTATGTAATTCAAGACTAGATACTACCACACGTTGGGATACTTAATTGACCCTCTCGACTTATTAATCGCTTAGTACTCGGTCCAGGAGTTGCAAGTAGTTTCTGGTGTTTATAGTCATGCTGGAGGCCGTGCATAGTGCTGACCTGAGAGGTGGGCTGTGATGCGGTAGGCAGTGGCACGGTGTACCAAGTGGCACCCGGATGGTGGGCTTGGGAACCCTGCGCACATAGTTTGGGGCCGTGGCAGAAACCTCGGCCGAACTTCCATGCGGGTTACCCTCAGACAAGCGATAGACCTAGACTAAGTATTAGCATGGTTAACGGTCGTGGCCGACTCCCTCGCTGGGCTTCCGCTTGAAGGTTGCCGAGGTGCATGACGTGCACATGGCGATAAGTGGCGAGAGCGTGTGTGAAGAAGTACACCCCTGCAGGGTTACGATCTATTCGAATAGTCGCGTCCACGGATATGGACTACTTGGAGACATATGTTGTTCATAGATAACTTCAATGGCTACTCATAAAATTGTCAAGTTAAGCGTGAGTGTCGTGAACGGCATTTCCGCATGGAGACGGGATGATTCCACGATAGAGTATTGTTCTGGTGTTAGTGGAATCATGTGCGAGAAATCAAGTTGTCAAAAATTATTTAAAAATGCAAGTTGTCTAGCCACGAGTCAAATGCTGTCTTTCCGCATGAAACCCCACAATTCCTTATTGATAAATTGCATGAGTAGATAGTTATCCTAAAGTCTTGCTGAGTACCTCCGTACTCATGTTTGCTTAATATTTGTTGCAGAGGTTGTTAATGAACCTAATGGAGGGTTCTTCCTAGACATCGACGACGACGAGTAGCTGGTGTCACAGCTACGATCTGGCCCTAGGTTGGGTCTGTAGTATAGTCAGGCCATGTGCCTTCTAGTTTCATCTGTCTGTACTCAGACAATTTAATTACTTCCGCTGGCTTGTAACTTGAATGACTGTTATGATGGGTCGTGAGACCCCTACTGTGTAATATTATGTGTGTGGCTCTTCCGAGCCTTTTAAATAAAGCTTGTATGTTTATGGTTATGTTTTGATGCCATCGATGTATCTATACATATCGGTATGCCATGCGTACGTGTGTCGTACTTGGTATGTATGGGGTTCGATTACCTAGCCGTAGACTTTAGTAGCATTCCTTACAGGGAAATGCCCCTTTGTGATCCAACGACCCAGGGTAGCTTGCTACTGCTCCGGACACATTGGTTGACCGACGTGTGTCCTTCTTAGCTGATGTGTCTGTCCCCTTTGGGGAAATGTCACGCGATGTAATGGAGTCCTTGTAGCTCGCTACGACTCGTCTACATTCGCTGGTGACCGACACCTGCTTTGCTGGGTCATGTATGCCTGTCCCTGTGCGGATCTACCACTTTGGTTTATGACTAGATATGTCAATCCGGGTTCTTTGTCATTGGATTGCTAGAGACACAATTGCATATGCGAGTCAAAAGGCGCAAACGGTCCCGCCTAAGGTAAGGCTGCATCCATGGGGTTAACCGTGCGTGAGACCGCAAAGAGATGCAATGTGTTACAGGCTGGATTCCTATGGCTTAGGATCGGGGTCCCGACAACACCTATCACTAATAGGCTCAAGCTCTTGACACCAATAGTCCAAACATTAGTCAAATCAATACCTCAAAACTATTGCAATTTACTACTATACTTAAATAGCAACCTCAATTACCTACTCATGCAAGACACACAACTCAGTGCAACAAGCCAACTCTCTAAACATGATAAGCATTATAACTCAAGAGAGTTCCAAAAGCAACCTAAATAAAAGCTCTTAAAAAGATGAAGCATGAAAACTAAGAGCTAAGGATGACAACAACCATGAAAAGATAAAAACACACAAAAAAGATAAGCATGAATACCTATGTTGTGTTCTAGGGTGGAGTTGTGACAACCCGAGACCGACGCTCCAGAAGATTCCCCCTTTATCCCATTTTCGAAGTGTGGCTTATTTGTGTGTCGCACTCATCATCGCATCATGCGCATCATCCGCATTGCATCGGCACTCCATTGCCGATAGTTTTCAAACGTGCATCTGTTATTAGTTGCCGGTTCTCTCCGTGTCCGTCGTTGACCGTTTTGAGACCAACCACACACGCACGCGCGTGCAACATCGATCAAATCTTGTTTTTAAAAGTGCATATAAATTATTATCTGATTGGTTTGAAACTTGGCGTGCGGCCTTATTTAGTTGTAGGTAGGCCGCCTGCCAATTTTCGCCGCAATCGGAGTCCGTCTGGTACCCGAACGGTCGACCATAGCGGCACCGTCTTCGGGCTATCATCGGATATTTTCCGGGTTTTAAATATCGTGTTGTCGCGCCGCACCATTTCCCTCTCACCTCCGCCTAGCCACTCTACACAGCCACCTAGACAGTCCCACGTCTGTGGCCGTTTGATCGCGATCATGTGGTCGAAAAATGGATCTGGATTCGGATAACCCTAGCCCCATTTGCTAGATATAGACCACTATCTCAGCTAATCCAACTCCTCCTCGAAATTCGTGCCACCCCGAAACCCTAGCGCAGCCTCCACCTCCTCTCTCCTCCCTCAGCCACCGGGGCCCGCCCAAGCGTGCAGTCGGCCCTCCCGGCCAGGATCCGCCGGCAGCTCGTGGGGAGGAGCCCCTAAGCCGGCACCTGCCCGAGAAGGAGCCCGAGATGCCAACTCGCCCTAGCGCGCCGCAGCCCCTCGGACTTCCCCGTCAGATCGGCCGTCGCGCCGAAACCGCCCCGTAGCCGGAACGCCGGAGTTCGCTGCGAGCTGCAGCCCCAACCTACAGGAAGCCGCCGCTCTGCCTCTCTGTAATCGCGCCCCCGCCGATCCACGCGCCTCCTGCCCCTTCGTCGCAGCCCCGATGCCATGGCGTGTTCCGCCGGCCGTCGCCCTTGTTCCGCCGCCCAGCCCCTCGCTGGAGCGCCTCCACCGGAGACGGCCGCTGCAGGACCGCTGCGACGCTAGCCGTCGTCTCCCGACCGGGATCTAGACGGGGACGAGCGCTCCCGTTGACCCTTGCCCGCTCGCCCCTCGCGCTCGCGTGGGTCGGCGCCCCAGGGCCCAGTCGGCCTCCCCACCCATCGGCCTGCTTTGCCTCTCCACCGCGCCGGCCGAAGAGGCCGAGGTGAGCCCCTGCAAACCCCTCAATCCCCCGCCATTTGCGTCCTATAGTGTCCAACGCCACTAGTTCGGCCCGTGTATGGTTTTTATAAATTCCTGTGTTTACTATTTTCAGGATAAAGCTAGATTTTCAAACGCTGTAGAATTTTAAACGTTCATCGGGTCAGAACGAATTATATATGTAACTCGTGTAGTTTTTCGCATAGATTTGCGTGCTGTCTTAATAGGGGATTATCCCGTATTTAATTTTGTGCATGTCACGATTGCTCAAACCCCATAGATGAAATGATCATATTATTATGGACCTTTTGCCATGTATTTTCGAGTAGTTGTTTGCATTTTGCATGTAGGTACCGTCACTAGTTTGTTATATCGTGTTTAGGATATATTGTCGCATATACGTGTGGCGTTATTTTTATTTTTGCAACCCCACATATTATATATGTTTTCGGGTAGAAAAATCCATGAAATTTAACTGTGCATTTAGTTTTAGCTTTTGAGCAAGTTAGTGCGCGTGATATTTTGCCATGTTGCCCTTCTCCCTATTTTGTGGGCTTTATTCCGTGCACGATATGAATGAGTTGTCAACTAGAGATATGCCCTTGGATGTGTAGCCTAGCCTGTGGTAATTTTGGTTGCAATACAAATCCATGTTTAGGTGTTGTTTTCTTGTTGTCAACATGCTAGAAAATAGTGTTGTTTTGGAGATGCTGAAATATTTTTAAGTCTGAAATCTAATATATTTTGTTGCTATCTTGCCATGAGTTTATCTGGTGATCTGTAGCTCTTTTGAGGTTGGTGCAGTGGAGTTAGTTGTAGTACTTAAGATTCACTAGCATGCTATCAAGTTTGATGCCATTTGGTGCCCTGTTGAAAATAGTTTTTCTGCTGTCAATATGCCTTCAGATCAAAAACTGCACTGTCAGAACTGATATTTTCACTAAGTCTGAAACTGTGTGTGATATGCCATTTTGTGAGTTCTTTTCCTAGTGATCCATGCTTCCATGATAGATGTTATTAGTAGGGTGTTGAAGTGTATCTTTCCCTCTACTATACCATGCCTTGTTTGAGAATTTTGGATTTGTGTAGCTTATTGTTCGAGGGTGTAGAAAATGCTATGTGGCTGATTTTGGCAGATTATGATTATTTCTTCTCTAGCTTGTAGTTGTTGAACCGTTGCTCCATTTTGATTGTGCCCTATATGAAACTTGCTTAGAATCTCATGTAGTTTCATATTATCTTGCTGGTTGTATGTCTTGGGATGCTTGTGACTATCGTTGCACACATATTGCATTCATGCCATCATATCTTGCGGTGTTTGTATCTTTTGAACCGTAGCTCCGTTGGAGATGTTCTCTATGTGTAAATTGATTGGAACGACATGTAGAATCACGTGAACCTATTCATTTTGCTTCTTAACAAATATTTAAACGCGTTAATTCAGACCTGGAAAGAATTATAAATTAACGTATGAGGTCATCTCGGAGATGCTATTTGTCGCTTTCCGACCTCATTTAAAATGCCTAGATAGGTAGATTATTTACGCTTTACCTCTTGCCATGTTTAACCAACATTTAATATTGCCGTGTACCTAATCGGTATAGAACTAAATAATTCGTATGTGGAGTTTCATCAATATGCAACTCATTGCATATTGAACTCCACTTAATGTGTAGTGTTTGATTGTTGTGATTTGCCATGCTATGTCTTGCATATATTCAACTAATCATTTATCATATGTGGATTGCATCTTGTCGTGTGTGTGCCGTGGTGAATATCTGTGTTGATGCTTGTTTTCGGTTTGCTTCACCTTGATAGAGTTCCGCAAGCGTGTCGGAATGTGAGGACCCGTTCGACTACATCGGTTCGTCTGCTTCGTGGAGTCATTCTTCCTCCAAGCAGGATCTCAGGCAAGATGACCATTTCCCCAGATACCAGTACTATCATTGCCATGCTAGTTCTACCGTTTCTATTGTTATGTCTTGCTGCCTACCACCTGTTAAGTATCAGCCTCACAACATTGCCATGAAAACCGTCAACCTGCTCGCAACCTAGAAAACCACTGATTGGCTATGTTACCGCTTGCTTAACCATGTGTTAGCGTTGCTAGTTGTAGGTGGAATTGCTTCCATGTGATAACATGGGTTCCTTGTTTTATCACCCTATTAAATGTTGTTTAATTCAATGCACCTATATACTTGGTAAAAGGTGGAAGGCTCGGCCTTTCTAGCCTGGTGTTTTGTTCCACCTTTGCCCTCTTAGTTTCAGCTACCGATGTTATGTTCCATAATTGAGCGCTCCTAACACGATCGCGGTTATTATGGGTCCCCCCTTGATAATTCGTTTTAGATTAAAGATGGTATGGCAAGGCCCAACTTTGGTTTTTCCATTCTCCTAATGACCTAATAAAATTCCATAGGGACTTCCCGGACACCAAGGATAATTAATCAACCCCCCGGGTCAGTGCTCCGCATGAGTGTTGGTCAAACGTGTCAACTGCCGGTGCTAACAGGGGCAAATCTGTGATTGGCCTACCGGAAGTTTGGACAATCCATCGTGTCCTGAGAATGAGATACGCGGATCCTATCAGGATTGTCGACACGTCAGGCGACCTTGCTGGATTAGTTTTACCTTTGATGAATATCTTGTGCATCGGGATTCTGGTGATGCTTTGGGTAATCTCGGAGTTGAGGTTTTCCACTAAGGAATCCGACGAGATCACGAGTTTTGTGATCAAGGATTTCTATGCAGCTTGTGGTAATTTGTGATGGACTAGTTGGAGCACCCCTGCAGGGTTAAATCGTTCGGAAAGCCGTGCCCGCGGTTATGTGGCAAGGTGGAAACTTTGTTTAACACTGGTTATAGACAACTTGAAGTTAACTTAACTAAATCATGACAACTGAGTGCGTAACCGTGACTGTCTCTTTCGCGAGTTCCTTCTACGATCGAGTACACGGTGGGGTTATGTTAGAAGTAAGTAGGTGTTCAGGATTTTTCATTTGATCATCAGTAGTTCACGTCTGCTATACGTAGATCTTCCCCCCTCTTATTCTTGTACTCGTAAGTTAGCCACCTCATGTATGCTTAGTCGTTTGCTGCAGCCTCACCACTTAACCTTACCTGAACTATAAAGCTTTGCTAGTCTTGATACCTTTGGAAATGAGATTGCTGAGTCCCTTGTGGCTCACAGATTACTACAACACCAGTTGCAGGTACATGTAAAGGTTACTTGACGCGAGCGCGTTGATTGTTCATTTGGAGTTTCTTCTTCTTCTTCATCGATCTAGGATGGGTTCCAGACCGGCATCTTGGGATAGGAAGGATGGACGTCGTTCTTTTCTCGTTTGTTTTCGTCCGTACTCGGACCCCGCTCTTCTTCGTGATAATTATGTATTGTACAGATGTGACTCTAATGTAGCTTGTGGCGAGTGTAAGCCAATTCCATATATCTCATATTTTTAGTACATGTACTTGTAATGATATCCATTCTTGCGAAACGATGAGACGCGCTTCTATCCTTGACGAGGCTCTAGTGCCAAAATGAGGATAGGATCGCATCTTGGGCGTTACAAGTTGGTATCCGAGAAGTACCGACCTAGGAGCCCCCTTGATTGATCGAACTTGGCTGAGTCGAGTCTAGTAAAACTGCTTTGAGTCTAGTTATATATCGGAGAGTAGGTTTCTTTTTTCTCCTCTTCTATGCTCCGGTGAGGTTCACGACTTAGGAATTTTAATTCAACTCCTCTTCTCACTCAAATTTTTTGAGAATCACGCGCATATTTTGGAATCTATATGATGCCGATGTGACGGAGTTATGTCTTGGTTCCTCCTGTCTGACTTGATTTCTTCCGGGGAGTTGACCTCCAGGGGATTCTTGAGCACATCGTTATCGTTCAGATTTCATAGTATCTCAGGATGAAGGATGTTCGAAATTGCTTCAATACTAGTAGTGGCGAGAGGAGTCCGGCTTCCCCAGTACTGGTGCAGAGAGTTCTTGATGTATCGCCATACTCAGTATCGGTGTGATTACGAGTGTCTGAGATAGATGAGATTTCGAGATTCTGGTTATGCATTGATGGATGTGATACACTGGATGGGTTAGTATAGGAGTTGAGTGATATATTACTCCTTGTATCCGTGGACCAGATTGCATGACTAGAAATTTCGGGAGTTCTCAGGTGGGAATTCAAGTAGTTACTTATAGGACAATCCTCCAACAAATGCATGAGGTTGAGGTTCAACATCTAGTGGATTCATTTGTTCACGGTCGACTTACAGCGGTGCTCGTTGTGTCTTAAAGAGTCCTTGTAGCTTGCTACGACTCGAGGACGCTTCATATGTCGTGTGCACTGCCTTGTACAGGATGGCTACTGTAAGGATCGAGCCCGTGCGATCATGTCCACGAAAATATTGGACGGAATTTCTCTCATGAATTTGTTCTGGCTTGTTTCGTAAGCCTCATCCTTTGTTTTGTTGGAGTATGGTAATTCGAGTTGCTTCAATGTCGAGTGGTGAATTCATATCTTTCCAAGCAGTGTACTCATATTTTTATGGGAATGCAAATTCTCCTGGTCTATCAATTGTCTTATCAATTCTTGTCAACCAGAGTTGTTATGTCAATTCTTTTCAACCGACATGCTTCTCTTCAAGTTATTCTATCCTCTACAATTTTGCAAGTTCAATCTCTCATTTCTTTTGGAGTTCATCTCATCTGTCCCAAGTTGTCTTTGCTTTCCCTGCCCTCCAGCCCTTTTCCCCCAATGATTTAATTATCGTCCAAGTGCCTTTCTTTTTATCAATGCTTCCGCTCTCTTTTCTTCCATATTGTATCCGGTGATTCATTGTGAAGATTCTCAAGAGCTTCGTGTTCATCTTATTCAATCTTGTTATCTTTTCTAGTGAATTCAATTCAGTTATCCGTGTTCATCATATCCTTTCCATCCTTTAAATTCTTTCCTGTGTTGGAAATTCTTATCAGCCTATCTTGTTTATTCATTTGTCTCTATTCTATCTGGAGCGTTGAAGTTATCTCAGAAGTTTCTTGTTTTCAATTCTTTCTATTATTTCGAGGTGCTAACCCCATCAAGTTTTCATTTGTACCGGTGGAATATCTCTCTTCTAAGCAAACATTTTCAACGGTGGTTTCTTTGAGTGGGCCCATAACCCACATGTTCTTTCCCACGATCTTATCTGGCTCTTGTAATCTTTCCGAAGTTCACTAATTCTTTTCAACTATGACGTAAGTATGAATTTCATCAGTCATATTCCTTATCCAAGATCAATTTGAATTAATTCTCATATTTGGCTCAACCTTTCATTCTTCATTATTCCAGAGTATCTCAGTATTCTAGGTGTTTTTCGTCATCATTTTCTACTTGGAAGACCGAAGGAGTGTTTCTGTCAAATCTTGGTCCATTCTCTCGAGGATTCATCATTTCAGCTTTGAGGTATCATCCCGAATTGTTCCCAATCATGAGAATCACTTTCTTGCTATTCGGTGCATTTCTGAGTTGTTTTCATTCTTGATCCTCCGAAGGCCATCATTTCAGCAGATTTCTTCGTTTGCAGCTTTTAGCTTTCATCCTCAAATTCTTCACAATCGTTGTCTCTTCGTTCGTCTCTTTATTATTCCGGTGCCTTATTCAGTTTTTCTATTAGGCGTCTCAAGATCTATTCGTTCTCAAGATGTTCTTCAAGATTCTTGTGGTAGTAGTTCTCAATTTTTTTTCTTCGTTCTTTTCTTTCCAAGAGCTAGTTTCTCTTCTTCGTGACGGAGGTTTTGTGGTGGTGCTCTCTTCAATCTACCATCTTGTTCTTTCAAGATCATGTTGTTCCCTTGTTCAATTTAGTTAGTTTGTCGTGAATCTTCTCAAGATCTGTCCATCTTATCGAATTTTTGTTCCCCTTTTCCTACCGAAGTGCTGCCGAAATTTTGTGGGAATTCTTCCTGAATTCTTGTATCATTCCTCATCTCTTTGCAACCTTCAAGGATTGTTGGTTTCATTCGTTTGTCAAAGGAGCAACTAAGTTCTACCTCTTGCTCTTTCTCATCCTCTTCCCATTTCATTCTTGGATCTCAGGTCGAGATCCTCTTGTAGTGTAGGAGACTTGTGACAGCCCGAGACCGACCATCCAGAAGATTCCACCTTTATCCCGTTTTCGTCGTGTGGCTTATTTGTGTGTCACACTCATCATCGGATCATGCACATCATCCGCATTGCATCTGCACTCCGTTGCTGCCAGTTTTCGAACATCGATCGATTATTAGTTGTCGGTTCTCTCCGTGTCTGTTGTTTACCGTTTTGAGACCAACCACACACGCACGCGCCCGCGACATCGATCAAATCTTGTTTCTAAAAGTGCGTATAAATTTTTCTCTGATTGGGTTGAAACTTGGCGTGCGGTCTTATTTAGTTGTAGGTAGGCCGCCTGCCAATTTTCATTGCAATCGGAGTCCGTCTGGTACCCGAACGGTCGACCGTAGCGGCACCGTCTTCGGGCTATCGTCGGATGTTTTCGGGGTTTTAAATACCATGTTGCCACGCCGTACTATTCCCCTCTCACCTCCGCCTAGCCACTCTACACAGCCACCTAGAAATTCCTGCATTCGTGGCCGTTTGATCACGATCACGTGGTCGAAAACGGATCCGGATTCCGATAACCCTAGCCCCATTTGCTATATATAGACCACTATCTCAGCTAATCCAACTCCTCCTCGAAATCCATGCCACCCCGGAACCTTAGCGCATCCTCCACCTCCTCTCTCCTCCCTCAGCCGCCGGGGCCGGCCCGAGCCCGCAGCCTGCCCTCCCGGACCGGATCCGCCGCCAGCTCGTGGGGAGGAGCCCCCGAGCCGGCCCTTGCCTGAGCAGCAGCCCGAGCTGCCCCTCGCCCTAGCCCACCGCCGCCCCTCGGCCTTCACCATCAGATTCGCTGTTGTGCCGGAGCCGCCCCGTCGCCGGAACGCCGGAGTTCATCGCCAGCTGCTGCCCCAACCTGTAGGAAGCCGCCGCTCCGCCTCTCTGTCATCACGTCGCCACAGATCCACGCGCCGCCTGCCCCTTCGTCACAGCCCCGCCGCCATGGCGTGTTCTGCCAGCCTCCGCCCCTGCTCTGCCGCCCAGCCCCTCGCCGGAACGCCTCCACCGGAGACGGCCGCTGCAGGACCGCTGCGGCGCTAGCCGTCGTCTCTCGATCGGAATCCGGACGGGGACGAGAGGTCCCGTTGACCCTTGCCAGCTCGCCCCTCCCGCTCGCGTGGGCCGGCGCCCCAGGGCCCAGTCGGGATCCCCACCCGTCGGCATGCTTCGCCTCTCCACTGCGCCTTCCCAAGAGGATAAGGTGAGCCCCTGCAGACTCCTCAATCCCCCGCCATGTGCGTCCTATAGTGTCCAACGCCACTAGTTCGGCCCGTGTAGGGTTTTTATAAATTCCTATGTTTAATATTTTCAGGATAAAGCTAGATTTTCAAACGCCATAGAATTTTAACCGTGCATCGGATCGGACCGAATTATATATGTAACTCGTGTAGTTTTTCACATATATTCACATTCCACAACTTGCATGCATGTTTGGAGTAGTTTGACTCGCCGTATGCCTAGATTTGCGTGCTGTCCTAATAGGGGATTATCCCGTATTTAATTTTGCGCGTGTCCGGATTGCTCAAACCCCATAGATGAAATTCTCATGTTATTAGGGACCTTTTTCCATGTATTTTAGAGTAGTTCTTTGCATTTTGCATGTAGGTTCCGTCACTAGTTTGTTATATCGTGTTTAGGCGTGTGGCGTTATTTTTATTTTTGCAACCACACATATTATATATGTTTTCGTGGTAGAAAAATCCATGGAATTTAACTCTGCATTTAGTTTTAGCTTTTGAGCAAGTTAGTGCACGTGATATTTTGCCGTGTTGCCCTTTTTCCTATTTTGTGGGATTTATTCCATGCATGATATGAATGAGTTGTCAACTAGAGATATGCCCTTGGATGTGTAGGCTAGCCTCTGGTAATTTTGGTTGCAATAGAAACCATGTTTAGGTGTTGTTTGCTTGTTGTCAACATGCTAGAAAATAGTGTTATTAGTAGGGTGTTGAAGTGTATCTTGCCCTCTACTGTCTCATGCCTTGTTTGAGCATTTTGGATTTATTTAGCTTGTTGTTCGAGGGTGTAGAAAATGCTATGTGGCTGATTTTGGCAGATTACGACTATTTCTTGTATAGCTTGTAGTTGTTGAACCGTTGCTCCATTTTGATCGTGCCCTACATGAAACTTGCTTAGAATCTCATGTAGTTTCATATTATCTTGCTAGTTGTATGTCTTGGGATGCTTGTGACTGTCGTTGCAAACATATTGCATTCATGCTAGCATATCTTGCGGTGTTTGTATCTTTTGAACCGTAGCTCCGTTGGAGATGTTCACTATGTGTAAATTGATTGGAACAACGCGTAGAATCACGTGAACCTATTTATTATGCTGCTTAACAAATATTTAAATGTGTGAATTCAGATCTGGACAGAATTATAAATTAACGTATGAGGTCATCTCGGAGATGCTGTATGTCGCTTTCCGACCTCATTTAAAATGCCTAGATAGATAGATTATTTAGGCTTCACCTCTTGCCATGTTTAACCAACATTTAATATTGCTGTGTACGTAATCGGGATAGAAATAAATAATCCGTATGTGGAGTTTCGTCAATATGCAGCTCGTTGCATATTGAACTTCACTTAATGTGTAGTGTTTGATTGTTGTGATTTACCATGCTATGTATTGCATATATTCAACTGATCATGCATCATATGTGGATTGCATCTTGTTGTGCGTGTGCCGTGGTGAATATCTGTGTTGATGCTTGTTTCCGGTTTGCTTCGTATCGATAGAGTTCCGCAAGCGTGTCAGAATGTGAGGACCCGTTCGACTACATCGGCTCGTCTGCTTCATGGGGTCATTCTTCTTCCAAGCAGGATCTCAGGCAAGATGACCATTTCCCCAGATACCATTACTATCATTTCCTGCTAGTTTTACTGTTTCTATCGTTATGTCTTACTGCGTACCACCTGTTAAATATCAGCCTCCCAACGTTGCCATGAAAACCGTCAATCTTCTCACAACCTAGTAAAGCACTGATTGGCTATGTTACCGCTTGCTTAACCATGTGTTAGCGTTGCTAGTTGCAGGTGCAATTGCTTCCATGTGATAACATGGGTTCCTTGTTTTATCACCCTATTAAATGATGTTTAATTTAATGCACCTATATACTTGGTAAAAGGTGGAAGACTCGGCCTTTCTAGCCTGGTGTTTTGTTCCACCTTTGCCCCCTTAGTTTCGGCTACTGGTGTTATGTTCCATAATTGAGCGCTCCTAACACGATCGGGGTTCTTATGGGGACCCCCTTGATAATTCGTTTTAGATTAAAGCTGGTCTGGGAAGGCCCAGCTTTTGTTTTTCCATTCGCCTAATAACCTAATAAAATTGCATAGTGACTTTCCGGACCCCGAGGATAATTAATCACCCCCCGCCCGGGCCATTGTTCCGTATGAGTGTTGGTCCAACCTGTCAACCCCCGGTGGCTACCAGGGGCAACTCTGTGATTGGCCTACCGAAAGTTTGGACAATCCGTCCTGTCCTGAGAACGAGATACGCGGCTCCTATCGGGGTCGTAGACACGTCGGGCGGTCTTGCTGGATTAGTTTTACCATTCACGAATATCTTGTGCATCGGCATTCCGGTCATGCTTTGGGTAATCTTAGAGTTGAGGTTTTCTACTAAGGAATCCGACGATATCGTGAGTTTCGTGATCGAGTATTTCTATGCGGCTTGTGGTAATTTGTGATGGACTAGTTGGAGCAGCCCTGCAGGGTTATATCTTTCGGAAAGCCGTGCCCGCGGTTATGTGGCAATGTGGAAACTTTGTTTAACACTGGTTCTAGACAACTTCAAGTTAACTTAATTAAAACATGCCAACTGAGTGCGTAACCGTGACTGTCTCTTTCGCGAGTTCCTTCTACGATCGAGGACACGGCGGGGTTATGTTTGACGTAAGTAGGTGTTCAGGATTATTCATTTGATTATCAGTAGTTCACATCCGCTATGTGTAGATCTTCCCCCCTCTTATTCTTGTACTCGTAAGTTAGCCACCTCATGTATGCTTAGTCGCGTGCTGCAGCCTCACCACTTAACCTTACCTCACCTATTAAGCTTTGCTAGTCTTGATACCTTTGGAAATGAGATTGCTGAGCCCCCTGTGGTTCATAGATTACTACAACACCAGTTGCAGGTACATGTAAAGGTTACTTGACACGAGCGTTTTGATTGTTCATTTGGAGTTTCTAATTCTTCTTCATCGATCTAGGATGGGTTCCAGGCCGGCAGCCTTGGATAGCAAGGATGGACGTCCGTAGTCGGACCCTGCTCTTCTTCTTGATAATTATGTATTATACAGATGTGACTCTGATGTAGCTTGTGGCGAGTGTACGCCAATTCCATATATCTCATCTTTTCAGTACATGTACTTGTAATGATATCCATTCTTGCGAAACGACGAGATGCTCTTCTATCCCTGACGAGGCCCTCGTGCCAAATTGAGGATAGGATCACATCTTGGGCGTTACAGGAGTGGAGCGTGTTTCCCTCCCAAACAGAGAAGGCTAGGTTCCAACTTGTTATAAACAACAAGCAAAACTAAAACAAACTAAAAAGTAAAGCGCGAGATGCTCCAAGCATAGCACATAAGATATGACGTGCTAAAAATATAGCATGGAGAAGGACAAACTGATGATTGTTGATGGAGAAGGGGAAGCATGGGGGCATCCCCAAGCTTAGACGCTTGAGTCTCCTTGAATATTTCTTGGGGTGCATGGGGCCATCCCCAAGCTTGAGCGCTTGGCACTCCTGGATCTTCTTTCATCATCTTCCATCGCATTCTTGAAAACACTCTTCATACGAAACTCATCATAAGCTGATTAGAGTGGTTAGTGCCCACAATAAAATAATTTATTCTCTACAGGAAATAAAGATTTCCAGGAAGAGCTACTATTTCTCAATATTGCCAAAAGGTTTTTGCAAAGAAAAAGCAAGCTTAACATTTGCAAAACAATGAAAACGCAAAACAGGGCAGAATCTGGAAAAACAGAACAACAGGTAGTAAATAATTTTTTCGGGGCACTTCTGCAACTCAAATGAAAAACCTCAGATCAGACGCCACAAAGAAAATTATATATAGCATACTTTCAAAACAATGCATATCAAAAAGATAATCTGGTGATTTTTTGCGAATTGTTCCGTCAAGCAGACATAATCTGTTTCTCGACAGCATGTCACAATTTTTGAACTTTCTTGCAATCGAAGGCTAAAACTTGGCACAAAGCTTGAAAATAAAGAAACAATGATGTTGCTACAGTAGTAACAAGCATCAATAGCACTCAAACGGAAAGTAAAAAAACAAATTGGGTTGCCTCCCAACAAGCGCTTTCTTTTATGCCTTTGAGCTAGGCATGATGCAAAAAGATCAAGTATTATCAACTGCAAAAGAATATCTTGCCCGAGTAACGGACTCATAAGGTAACTTAATCTTCTTTCGAGTGAAGTGTTCCATTACATTTTAAGGGGAAATTGGAATCTAATGGTCCCTTCTTTTATGTCAATGATAGCACCAACGGTGCGGAGAAAAGGACGTCCCAAAATAATTGGACATCAGGGATCACACTCAATGTCCATAACAAGAAAATCAACGGGAACATAATTATCATTGACAAAAATAAGAGCATCATCAATCATCCCTAAAGGTTTCTTTATGGAAGGATCAACAAGATGAACACAAAAAAAAGGTTTCAAATCGAGCATATCGTACATTCTTTTGGGCATAACGGAGGCACTAGATCCAACATCACACAAAAAGAAACATAAATTATTTAATTTAATCTTGACCATAGGATCCCAACCATCTTGTAGTTTTCTAGGAATAGAAGTCTCTATCTTGAGCTTCTCCTCCCTAGCTTTGATAAGAGCATTGGTAATATGCTCGGTGAAGGCAATATTGAGTGTACTAGTGTGTAGGTCTTTAGCCATTGTTTGCAACAAAATTATAACTTTGGAAAGACTACAATTATCGAAATCAAAATTACAACCATTAATTAAAGTGGTGGTGATGTCATCTAAGCTCATTCTATTGGTAGCCTCTAAGTTCAAAGGACATTCTTGTCCTAAAGTTGAGGTATTAACATCACCATTAATAGGTCCATTGGGACTAGGGATGTGATGGGTGCTAATAGTTTTGAGATCCTCAACAACTTGTATAGTAGCAAGGGTAGTGTGTGTAGGAAGGCTGTTAATCCTGTCTTCCTCTTCTTTTTCTCTAGCCCATCTATCCTTAAGTTTGGCTAGCATTCTTATGTTCTGATTAATTTGGACTTGGATAGCATTCATGGGTGAGGTCTTCCTTTCCTCAATGGGGGAAGTTCTAATTTTAAGCATCTCTACATCATGAGCTATGTTGTCTACCTTCAAAGAGAGACTATCTAATTTTTCTAATTTCTCTTCTACACTCTTGTTGAAGGATTTTTGAGAAGTTATAATGTCTTCAAGCATGCTCTCTAATTCATAAGTGGAGTTTTTGGTGCTAGGATAAGTCTTGTTGTTCCCATAGTTGTTGGATGGGAACGGTCTAGGATTGCTACCAAAATTACTCCTATAAGCATTATTATTAAAGTTGTTCCTAGAGATAAAATGAACATCAAATTGCTCTCTTTCTTGAGAAACCAGAGAATTTAAAGGAACGTCATGAGATAAATACGAGCTTGCTTAGTAAGTAAAGACATGATCATGTCAACCTTATCATTAAGGGAGAAGATCTCCTCAATAGAGTTTACCTTCCTACCTGTTGGAGCTCTCTCGATGTGCCATTGGGAATAATTTGTTGTCATCTCGTCCAATAGTTTCGTGGCAGCACCAAGTGTCGTTGACATAAAGGTTCCTCGCGCGGCTGAGTCCAACACATTCCGCGAGGTAAAGTTCAATCCGGCATAGAAAGTTTGGATAACCATCCAAGTAGTCAAACCATGTGTAGGGCAATTCTTAACAAGAGATTTCATACGTTCCCAAGATTGGGCAACGTGTTCATTATCTTGCTGCCTAAAATTCATAATGTTATTTCTTAACTCGATAATCTTCGCAGGCAGGTAATACTTCCCAATAAAAGCATCTTTGGACTTATCCCAAGAATCTATGCTATTCCTAGGCAAAGGTTGAAGCCACAGTTTAGCTCCTCCTCTCAAGGAGAAAGGGAAAAGCTGAAGTTTAACAATATCACCATCTACTTCTTTGTACTTTTGCATATCACAAAGCTCAACAAAATTATTCAAGTGGAAAGCAACATCATCTCCAGCACCGGACAATTGATCTTTCATAACAAGGTTCAGTAAAGCAGGTTTAATCTCATAGGAGGTCGCCTTAGTGGCGGGAGCAGCAATAGGAGTACAGATAAATTCATTCTTGTTGTGACTAGTGAAGTCATACAACTTGGTGTTCTCAGTGGAACCCATAGCAGCAGCAACAAGCAAGAACAAAGCAACTATTTTTTTATGGTTTTTGGTATAAGACTCTAAAGCAAAAAACTAGAAAGCAAACTAACAAGACTAAAAAGCAAAGGTAAAAGATAGTGTGCAACTCCCCTATCTTAAAGACTGGAGTCCACGACAACGGCACCAGAAATTTGCTTGATGACGAGTAGATGGATATTCATCTCGCCCCTCGTTGGTTACCCCAAGTGGAAGGTGGAGATGTAGTCAGCAACACATTTCCCTTACACGGGGACTGCAAGGTTTACTGAACCAGGAGGACTCCGAGGATCAACAAGTAGGTGTCCGCTGCTCTAGCACTAGCAGAAGACATGGACCTGTACACACAACGAATAACTTTGCTCCCAATGAGTTCAGAGAGGTTGTCAATCTCTCTGGCCTTGTAGTTTGCAAAGGATCAAAACACAAGCGGGAATAGCGATAGTGATTGCAACGGAAAAGTAAAGAACAACAATAAATGATGGAGGTGTAAATAATGGTGGAAATATGGACAAGAGTCACATGATGTTCACTAGTGATTAATCTCTCCCAAAAGACAATAAACAACTATGCTAGGTAAACAAATTACAGCTGGGCAATTGACAAAATTATAAACGCACCGCAATGCTAATCGTGCTACAAGAAAGTTAGAGGGTCCATAGTAATGGGAAATATGCCAAGACAAGTAGACCGTTTATCCATGAGCATCTACTCTCTAATCATCCACCTTGAGATATCTATCCAGAACATCTCCTTGGTATTAAGGTGCGAGCCCCACCCAAAGTGTAAACTCAAAGCAACGGACAACTTTATTAACGAACTTTGCGTAAGGTAAATAATCCTTGCAACCGTAGTCACAAGCACCGTTCTTTTTTCCCTGGTGGCAATAGCACATACCCTAGTCTCATGTTTCTGTCACTCAAGCTAGACATCAGGGGGCATGAACCCACAATCATGCATAACACTCCCTCTTGGAGTTACAATCTACTACTCAGCTAAAGCAATAAAAAGCAACGGAGAACATGCATGAATTACTCAAGAACATAATATAAAAGGAGAACAAAATATATAACTCATCACAATCTGAACATAATCTCATAATCGATCGAATCCCAACAAACTCAGCATAGCAACGACAGGTAAATTGCATAATTGCCTTGATCATGAAGGACAACTCACAAGGGCTAAGCATTGAAGCACAAGATTGGAGAGAAGACATCACATAGCTACTAGTCATGGACTCATGGTCCAATGAGGATTACTCACGGCACGTCCGGGAAGCGTCCATGGTGGTGTAGAAGCTCCCGAACGTCAATCCTTTGTCCGGCAGGGTGCCGGGAAGAGGTCTTCTCACGCTCTCGATCTCGAAAGCATTGCAGCCGAGGAACGGTGGAGAAATTCGCGATTCTGGATGTGATGTTAGGGTTTTCTGTCGGAGAGGTAAGTATATGCTGAAGGAAGGCGTCTGAGGAGATGGGGCCCACCCAGGCGGCCTTGTGGCGCGGCGAGGAGGTGGCCCGCGCAGGGTGGCCCCACAGGCGAGCCTTGGCTCCTCTCTCGACCCACTTGATGCTTCATGAAGCTTCCGTCATGTAGATTTTTAAATATTTTTATCGGAATTTTTGAGGCTCTGGAAATTGGGGCAAAAGTCCCTGCAAAAAAGACATCAGGAGACAGAAACTGGCACTGCATGCACTAACTAAGTAGGTTAGTCGAAATATTTGTAAAAAGGTATGAAAGTGTAGCAAAACATATAACAACGTCACCCAAAAGAGCATGTAATAAACCGAAATTATAGATACGTTTGGGATGTATCAGTTTCTCGCTCGGCGCGCGGATGGTGGGTCTCAGCCATGGAGCGAGTGAAGCCTGAGTTGAAATTGAGACCGGAGAACGGCTCTGCACCCCTACTTAGCGTGCCAAATGTCGGAATTGGGGTTCCGCAGACCCTAGGAAAGGTTCGAACACTAGCGTGTGCTCACTCTCGAACCTTGCTCACGGCGTCCCTCTGGTAGCGCGGGCCAGGAAGACGAACTAAAACACATGGCAGGTTTACCCAGGTTCGGGCCACCTCACAATGTAAAAGCCTACTCCTGCTTGTGGTGGGATTTCTTGAGGTGGAAGACAAGTACAATGGTGGGTTCTTGCCCTAGTTCAGGGACGAAAGTTCGATCCCCTTTACGGAGGACGGACCTCTCCTATGTATTGTTCTTGGTCCTCTTCACGCGAAAACATTGGCGGGAAGGGTTGCCACAACGACCATTTTCGAAATGGGACAGGACTGCAGTCCACCCTGACAAAGGTGGCCTTCTTTTGCAAAATATTCTCTTCGTGACGCGCAGGTGGGATTGGGGTTGACCTCCATCCTTCCGTGTCCCCAGCCTTAGTCCCTTGCACCGAACAGGTAATCTTTGGGGCCGCTTCGTAAACAAGTTAGCTGGCCTAGCTTGGTTATCACGGACGGGGAAATCGTCCATGTCTGCGCCCGCTCGCACCGCTCATACACCGCTCATGCACCGCCTGCATAGTCTTCCTCATCCTTGTGAAGGCGCCAAGTCATGGGACCCTACTATGGCATCCTCGACAGGCCCGCTCTACGAGGGCCTCAGGGGAAAAGACCTTGCGATGAATGCCCTCCCGAGGCCTTGGGCGACGATATTCAAGCGCTCGCCTCATGAGGCAAGGGCCCTCACGAGGACTCTGTTTGCCAGGCTCGTTGTTGGGCCGAATCAGGCATATCCCGCACTTTTGCGCTTGGGGCCGCAAGCCGTCGGGCTTGGGTATCCTGGTCCCATGGGCCCGACAATTATAAATTCTTGTGTCGAAAAGTCAAATATCCCACTGACTTCTTAGTTCTTGGCTCTGAACAAGATAACATTTATCACATTATATTTGGCAAACCATTCTTGAACACTGTTAATGCTGAAATCAGTTGTGTCATAGAGAAAGTCAAAGTAAGCTTTGATAACGTGTCTCAGGAATTTAACTTCTCTCTATTTGGTAGAAAACCACATGAGAATGAGTTATCTAGTAAAAATAAAATTATTTGTCTTGCTTCTATTGTTGTGACTCCATCAGATTCTTTAGAACAATATTTGCTAGACCATGAGAATGACACGCTATGAATGAAAGAAATGAGATAGATGATATATTCCTTAGACAAACAGCTATCCACAAACACAATTTTCCTACTCATATTTTATGGGATCCTCCTCCACCAAAATGAGATCCTATGTTTCTCTTAAAGACAATACCTAATACATTTAAATATGCCTATCTTGGTGGATACAAGATATATACTGTTATTATTAGTGCTAACCTTTCACGACATGAAAAAATGAGGTAACTCTCAAGAAGCACAAGGCTGATGCTTAACCCGTTGTTGATCATAAACGCTGATTAAATCCTAAGATGAAGGAAGTGGTACGAACTGAAATACTAAAGCTTCAGGAAGAAGGTATAATTTATCCTATTGCTGATAGTAGATGGGTAAGTCATGTTCATTCTGTTCCTAAGAAAGGAGGTATAACTGTCGTTCCTACTGATAAAAATGAACTTATTCCACAAAGAATAGTAAATGGTTATAGGATGGTAATTAATTTCAGAAAATTGAATAAAGCTACTAGGAAAGATCATTACGCCTTGCTTTTTATTGATCAAATGTTGGAAAGATTAACTAAGCACACACACTTTTGTTTTCTTTATGGATATTCTGGTTTTTCTCAAATACCTATGTCGAAAGAGGACCAAGACAAAACTACTTCCACTTGCCCTTTTGGAACCTATGCTTCTAGACATATGCCTTTTGGTTTTTGCAATGAACGTGCTACCTTTGAAAGATGCATGACTGCTATATTCTTTGACTTTTGTGAAAACATTGTTGAGGATCGCCTGGATGATTATTTTTTCGTTTACGGGACTCCTTATGATGATTGCTTGAGCAACCTTGATTGAGTTTTGCAGAGATGTGAAGAAACTAATATTATCTTGTATTGGGAAAAGTACCACTTTATGATGAATGAAGGTATAATACTCAGACATAAAATTTCTAACTGAGGCATTAAGGTAGACAAAGCTAAAGTTGACGCAATAGAGAAAATGCCATGTGCAAAATATATCAAAGGTATAAGAATTTTCCTCGGTCATGTTGGTTTTTGTAGGCATTTTATTAAACATTTCTCAAAGATTTTTTGCATAGTACGCAACTTCATTCTTGTAGATGTTGTTGGGCCTCCAAGTGCATAGTTTTGTAGGACACCAGCCAATTTCCCTCAAGTGGATGACCTAAGCTTTATTAATCCGTGGGAAGTGTAGGATGAAGATGGTCTCTCTCAAACAACCCTACAATCAAATACAAGAAATCTCTTGTGTCCCCAACACACCCAATACAATGGCGAAGAGATGGTGATACAAGTGTATTATGGATACTAGATATAGGTTTTTGTAATCTGGAAAGTAGAAAAAAAGCCATGTAGCAAGTGTAAAACAACGAGTAAAACATTGTGTAAATGCTTGGAAATAAGGCCTAGGGTTCATACTTTCACTTGTGCAATCTCTCGACATTGCTAACATAGTAGAATCGTATGATCATCCCTCAACATGCGATGAAGAATCACTCCAAAGTTCAGAAGTAGCAGAGAACATAAGATGAATTTGGTGTAGGTAGTAGAACCACCTCAAAGTTATTCTTTCCGACCAATCTTTTGAGCCATTCCTATATGTGTCACAAACAGCCCTCGAATTCGTACTAGAATAACACCCATGATACATACAAGCAACCCTAATGTCACTTAGAAACTCCAATGTCACCTCAAGTATCCATGGGTTAATTATACGACATGCATTAAAAACTTCAGATTCATCATATTCAATCCAACACAAAGAACTTGGAAGACTACCCCAAAATTTCTATCGGAGAACGTAGTATGAAAACATGCAATCAACCCCTATGCTCAGATCCCCAAGATCACTCGAATTTGTAAGTTGATGCCATAACATATATCAAGTAAATCAATAGAATAACCCAATGGCACCACGAGTACCCGCATGCAAGACATACATTAAGTGTTCTCACCAATATTTAATCCAACATAACAAGATCTCAAAGCGACAGATTCAATTCAACACAATAGGATAGCAAGGGAAGAACACCATATGATCCAACTATATTAACAAAGGTCGTGCCATCTCAAGAACAAGAGAGAGAGTTATTGCATACATAGCTACTCATACATACCCCGAGCCCCGGGGGTGAACTACTCCCTCCTTGTCTTGGCCTCCGCCGAGATGATGAAGATGGCCATCGAAGATGGTTTCCCCCTTCCGGCAAGGTCATGGAAAGGATCTAGATAGGTTTTTCGTCAACAAAAAGAGTTGTGGTGGCGGAGTGAAAGTTCTATCTTTATTGCTGAGGGTTTTGATATATATACGAATTTTTGGCATTCAAATCACGTTAAACTAAGCCACGTGGGCCCCACAAGGTATCATGGTGCGACAAGGGGGTGGTCGTGCCCTGTTGCCTTGTGGCCCACAGGTGGATCCCTTATGGTGGTCCTTTGCTGCAATATTGCTCATATGTTCCATAAAAAATCATCAAAAAGATTCATGGGATTCCGAGAACTTCCATTTTTTGCACAAAAAACAACACCACGGTAATTGTGATGAAAATAACGTTAGTCTGGTTTAGTTCTAAATAAATCACCTCAAGTGCATCAAAACCATGTAAAAGTAATGTAAACACGGGCAATCATGGCATGAATACTTCATAAATTATCGATACATTGCAAACGTATCAGTATGCCAAGCTTAATTCCTACTCGTCCTGAAGCAAGTAAATAATAAAAGAAATAATTTGTGAAGTGTGAATGCTAGCATAGTATATAAGCTTGATCAATGATTATTTCAATCACTTTTCTAGCATCATAACCAGCAACCTTTTTATGATAAAACTCATCAACGATAGAGTAGAAATCATTTCACATGTCGTAGTTCAAACAATGCATTCTTTGGAAGCTTAACAACATATGATCTTAGTGATCAAACAATTTCAATGCATCATCAAGTCTAAGTGAGATCTCCACATACTCATTTATAATATATACTTCTATGGTTCCTAATACAAAAGGCATGTTTTTAGAACAAACAACATACATCGACCACAGAGAAATATAGGGGCTTAAGGTTTCACATCCCAACATACTAAGAAGAAAGATAATTGTCAGCAATAATGAATCACGATCAAATATATTTGACTCGATATATATGTTTGGATCTTTCCCCACCACATGGTGCTTGCCAGCTGCTACAGCGACATAAATCCTTCTGTCGTCTCTTGAGCTTGCGTTGGTTTTACCCTTGAAGAGGAAAGGGCGATGCAACACAGGAGCAGTAAGTATTTCCCTCAGTTTGAGAACCAAGGTATCAATCTAGTAGGAGAATCTCGTCAAGTCCAGAGTACCTACACAAATACAAAAGAGCTTGCACCCAACGCTATAAAGGGGTTGTCAATCCCTTCAAGATTGATTGCAAAGTGAGATCTGAAGGCGGAAAGTGCAACGAAGAAAAAGAGTAAGGCTGAAAATATGGTGTGAAGTAGACCCGGGGGCCATGGTGTTCACTAGAGGCTTCACTCAAAATAGCAAATATTACGGTGGGTGAACAAATTACTGTCGAGCAAATGATAGAACCACGCAAAGTCATGACGATATCTAAGGCAATGATCATACATATAGGCATCACGTCCGAGACAAGTAGACCTATACTTTCTGCATCTACTACTATTACTCCACACATCGACCGCTATTCAGCATGCATCTAGTGTATTGAATTCATGACGAACAGAGTAACGCCTTAAGCAAGATGACATGATGTAGAGGGATAAACTCAAACCAATGATGTAAACCCCATCTTTTTACCCTTGATGAGAACAACATGATGCGTGCCTTGCTACCCCTTCTTTCACTGGGTGAGGTCACCACACGGTATGAACCCAAAACCAAGCACTTCTCCCATTGCAAGAATCATAGATCTAGTTGGCCAAACAAAACCCACAACTCGAAGAGAATTACAAGGATATGAAATCATGCATATAAGAGATTAGAAGAAACACAAATAAGATTCATAGATAATCTGATCATAAATCCACAATTCATCGGATCTCGACAAACACAACGCAAAAGAAGCCCTCCGTATCTGAATCCACCCTCCGGCAGGGCACCAGAACGTGCCCCGGATGGGATCTTGCGGAGAAAGAAACTTGCGGTGGACGAAAAGTACTTTCGATGATCTCCTGATTTTTTCAGGGATTTTAGGGAATATATAGGCGGAAGACCTAGGGCAGAGGTGGCCCAAGGAGCCCACAAGCCTGGGAGGCGCGGGCCCCCCTGGCCGCGGCTAGGGGGCTTGTGGGGTCCCTGGTGGCCCCCTGACCTGGTTCTCAAGCTTCCCGATCTTCTTCTGTTTTGGAAAAAAATCTTTTTGGAAGTTCCGTTCCGTTTGGACTCTGTTTAAAATCCTCCTCTGAAAGGGGTCAAAAACACGGAAAAAACGGGAACTAGCACTTGGGACTGAGTTAATAAGTTAGTCCCAAAAAAATATAAAAGGCATACAAAACATCCAAAGTTTGACAAGATAATAGCATGAAACCATCAAAAACTATAGATACGTTGGAGACGTATCACCAGCTAGTAGATTGAGGTTGGAATAGGAAGTTGACTCGACATGAAAAGTAAGTAACTTCAAAGTAAATAGGTTGCCCCTTCGTAGAGGGAAGCAACAATTTGCAGAGGTGCCAGACCTCAATGTTTCAAAACAGGGATGAATATGTAATTTTGGGTGGTGTGCCTTTCTTGTCAATGTCACAATAGAGTTATCAATATCTTCCGTGCTAATCCCATCATTGGCGGTTCCCAAATAGAATTGAAATCTTACTCCGCCTCAACCATTCAATCGCATTCCATGGGTAGCCGTATCCACGAGTGCCCTCCAAACAATCAACTTTCTACGGGGAGTTATTGTTTATTTATTCTTGTATTATGCAGGACTGGGAATCTTTTTTACTAGCCTCTTTCTTGCAATGAGAAGTGAATAAACACTCATCTTGAGAATAACTATCTTAGCATTCAAGATAATGACCTCGGCGTCACTCCATGAGCGGTACGAGCACACAAAACGGAAGTTTACTTTAATGTTTAGAGTTGGCACATGCAAATTTACTAGGAATGGCAATGGAATACCATATATAGGTAGGTATGGTGGACTCTCAAGGAGAAACTTGGCTCAAGGATTTGGATGCCCAAGTAGTATCTCTAATTAGTATGAACTTCAGGCTAGCAAAAGGTTCTAAAGGAAGCACCACGTGTTCGCGGATCCATATCAATATAACTTCTATGCAGATATACCCAAACATAAACATTAAGTTGTATTCCTTGTCCAACTTAAGCCATTTTGAAAGGATCGATATGGTTGACTAGAGGGGGGATGAATAGGCAACTACCACTTTTTAACTATTCTTAACAAGTTAAGGATAGCAACATAAAGGTTCTCTAAAATGACAATTAGGTGATCAACCTATATGATGCTACCAACTATAATTGCTAAGTCAAGTAAGAAATAGTCTACAACAATAACATACACAATGTAAAGATTAGAGATAACTACAAGCGGAACCGATGAAGACGAGGATGTGTTACCAAAGTTCCTTCCCTTTGCAGGAAATACGTCTCCGTCGGAGTAGTGTGGAGGCACAATGCTCCCCAATAAGACACTAGGGCCACCGTATTCTCCTCACGCCCTCACACAATGCAAAGTGCGTGATTCCACTATGGGTGCTCTTGAAGGCGGCAACCGAACCTTTACAAACAAGGTTGGGGCTAACTCCACACAAAGCTTGGAGGCTCCCAACAAGACCATAGAGCTTCACCACAATGGAATGTGGCTCCGAGGTGAGCTCAGCCGTCTAGGGTGCTCAAACACCCAAGAGTAACAAGATCCGCAAGGGATTAGTGGCGGGAATCAAATTTCTCTTGGTGGAAGTGTAGATCTAGGCCTTCTCCACCAATCCCTATAAAATCAACAAGTTTGATTGGCTAGGGAGAGAGATCGGGCACTTATGATCTTAGGGAGCAACAATGGAGTCTTGGAGGGTCAAAAGGTAGGGTTCTCAAAGTGGAAGAACACTTTATATAGTGAGGGAACAATTCCAACCGTTATCCTCACTTTCAGCACGAGCAGGGCGGTACTACCGCTAGCAGCAGCGGTACTACCGCTGGCCCTCCAGCTGTACTACCGCCAGCTCCAACGGTACTACCGCTGGGACCGAGCGGTATTACCGCTGGGCCCATGGTAGTGCAAGGACTACTACCGGGCCTACCACCGCCAAGAAAGTCTTTGCAAAAAGGCCGACGCAGTACAACCGCAAGGATGGCGGTACTATAATCTTGGAGTGGTACTACCGCTGGCCAGGGGCGGTACTACCGCGAGCCCAGCGGTACTACCGCCAGCCCAGCGGTACTACGCGAGCTCCAGCGGTACTACCGCTCACCTTCAACGATACTACCGCCAGAAACCTTTTTGCAAAGAGAGGGGGAGAAAGATCAAGGAGGAAATAGGCTCGATAGTTGCAAGGGAAAAGAGGTGGAGATAAAATGTGTGCGTGCGAGATTGTTTCCACCCAAACCTTTCCGACACGGATCCCCTCTTAATAGTACGGCGTTCCTACGACTCAAAATCACTAAAGAAAATTGTAGAAGACACCGTGCTTCAATTCCCCGGAGAGGTGCCGAATCGTCTTGTACCTTTGTCATGTATTATCTGAAATGCTCAATGAACACTATTAGTCTACTGAGGTACTGTCATCAACCACCAAAATCACTTAGGCATAATTATGCATTAACAATCTCCCCCTTTTGGTGAATTGATGACAATACCAGATTTGCACAAAAGAAAGAATAGTGAATATAACAACAAACCCAAAGTTTATGATCCAGGGACTGGCTCCCCCTGGATAAGTGCATGATTTTAGGATAGTGCAATGAAATGTAGTGCACTTAGTCCAAGGATAGAACTCCCCCTAGAAATAATAAGTTGATACTCCTTGTAGTGACCTGAGACAATATTAAGTGAAGAAGTGATACGTCTCAAACTGAGGGATGTTTTGATGGTTTCATGGTGATATCTTGTCAACTTTGGATGTTTTATATACCTTTTGTATTTTTTTGGGACTAACTTATTAATTCAGTGCCAAGTGCCAGTTCCTGTTTTTTCTGTGTTTTTGACTCTTTTCAGATCTGATTTTGGAACGGAGTCCAAACGGAATAAAATCCAGGAAATGAATTTTTCCAGAATGAAAGAAGATTGGGGGACTTGAGGGCCAAGGCAGGAGGCCCACAGGGAGCCCACAAGCCCTGTTGCCACGGCCAGGGGGGCCCGCGGCCACCAGGCTTGTGGCCTCCCTGGAGCTCCCCTGCCCTTGCTCTTTGGCCTATGTATTTCCTAAAATCCCAGAAAAAATCAGGGCGTCCATGAAACCACTTTTCAGCCGCCGCAAGCTTCCGTTTCCACGAGATCTCATCTAGAGACCCTTCCCGGTGCCCTGCCGGAGGGGACTTTGGAGCTGGAGGGCTTCTACATCAACATCATTGCCTCTCCAATGACTCGTGAGTAGTCTACTTCAGACCTACGGGTCCGTAGTTAGTAGCTAGATGGCTTCTTCTCTCTCTCTTGGATATGCAATACAAAGTTCTCCATGATCTTCATGGAGATCTATCCGATGTAATCCTCTTTGGCAGTGTGTTTGTCGAGATCCGATGAATTGTGGATTTGTGATCAGATTATCTATGAATTATATTTGATTCTTTGCTCATTTCTTATATGCATGATTTGATATCCTTGTAAGTCTCTCCGAGTCTTGGGTTTTGTTTGGCCAACTAGATCTATGATTCTTGCAATGGGAGAAGTGCTTGGTTTTGGGTTCATACCGTGCGGTGACCTTTCCCAGTGACAGAAGGGGCAGCAAGGCACGCATCATGTTGTTGCCATCAAGGGTAACAAGATGGGCTTTCATCATAGATTTGAGATTATCCATCTACATCATGTCATCTTACTTAAGGTGTTACTCTGTTCTTTTGAACTCAATACACTAGATAATGCTGGATAGCGGTCGACGTGTGGAGTAATAGTAGTAGATGAAGAAAGTATCGGTCTACTTGTTTTGGACGTGATGCCTATATGTATGATGATTGCCATAAATAACGTCATGACTTTGCGCGGCTATCAATTGCTCGACAGTAATTCGTTCACCCACCGTCTACTTGCTTTCATGAGAGAAGCCACTAGTGAACACTACGGCCCCCGGGTCTACTCACCATTATCATCTCAGCTTTCACTTTTACTTTGCTTTGTTTACTTTTTTCTTTCAGTTCTCACTTTGCAAACAATCTATAAGGGATTGACAACCCCTTCATAGCGTTGGGTGCAAGCTCTTTGTGTTTGTGCAGGTACTTGTGACTCGACGCGATCCTCCTACTGGATTGATACCTTGGTTCTCAAACTGAGGGAAATACTTACCGCCGCTGTGCTACATCACCCTTTCCTCTTCAAGGGAACACCAACGCAAGGCTCCAAGGCCGCGGGGGAATTCTTTGCATATTTTCCAAGGAAATCCCTATAGGTGTAGCCAGTAGCAGAAGGATTTATGGCGCCGTTGCCGGGGAAGGTCTTTTGTTGCCGTAGCAGAAGGATTTCTGGCGCTGTTGCCGGGGAGGATCGCTTGCCGAGGAGTATCAAGACAAGAAAAATCTCCCGTCAACACGCCGATTTCTGGCGCCGTTGCCGGGGAGAGATCAAGTCAAGATCTATCCAAGTAAGCGTCACAAACTCATCTCTTGCATTTACCTTTTTTGCTAGTTGCCTCTCGTTTTCCTCTTCCCCACTTCACATTTTCCGTTTTCATTTGCCTTTCTCCTTTGCCGTTTTCATTTGCATTTTGCCATTTTCCTTTGCCAGTTTTCTTGCTTGCTTGTGTTCTTGTTTGTTTATTGAAGTCATCATGGCTGAGAACACCAAACTTTGCGACTTCTCGAATACTAATAATAATGATTTTTTAGTACTCCGATTGCTCCGTCACTAGTGCGGAATCATATGAAATCAACGCTGCCTTGCTGAATCTTGTTATGAAAGAGCAATTTTCTGGCCTTCCTAGTGAAGATGCCGCATCCCATCTCAATACTTTCATTGAACTTTGCGATATGCAAAAGAAGAAAGATGTGGATAATGATGTTGTTAAGTTGAAGCTTTTTCTGTTCTCTTTGCGAGATCGTGCAAAAACTTGGTTTTCTTCTTTTCCTAAAAATAGTATCGATTCTTGGAATAAGTGCAAAGATGCTTACATATCCAAGTATTTTCCGTTGGCTAAGATTATCTCTCTCCATAACGATATCATGAATTTCAAGCAACTTGATCATGAACACGTTGCACAATCTTGGGAGAGGATGAAGTTAATGATTAGAAATTGTCCCGCTCATGGCTTGAGTTTGTGGATGATTAGACAAATCTTTTACGCTGGTGTGAATTTTGCCTCTCGAAATATCTTGTACTCCGCCTCAGTTGGAACGTGCATGGAAATCACGTTAGGAGAAGCTACAAAACTCCTAGACAATATCATGACCAACTACTCTTAGTGGCACACTGAAAGGTCACTTGCTAGCAAAAAGGTACACGCTATAGAAGAAATTAACTCGCTTAGTGCTAAGATGGACGAGTTGATGAATTTGGTTGTTAGTAGAAATGCTCCTTTAGATCCTGATGACATGCCATTATCTTCCTTGATTGAGAGTAGCAACGCTAGTTTGGACGTTAATTTTGTTGGTAGGAATAATTTTGGCAACAATGATGCTTTTAGAGGAAACTATGTTCCTAGGCCTTTTCCTAGTAACTCCTCCAACAATTATGGAAATTCCTATAACAACACTTATGGAAATCATAACAAATTACCCTCTTATTTAGAGAGTAATATCAAAGAGTTCATCAACTCTCAAAAGATTTTCAATGCGTCCATAGAGGAAAAACTACTAAGAATAGACGATTTGGCTAAGAGAGTTGATAGGATGTCTTGTGATATTGATGCTTTGAAAGTTAGATGTGCTCCTCCCAAGGTTAACTTGGATGAAACTTTAAAAGCTATGCGTGTCTCCATTAATGAGAGCAAAGAAAGAACCACCCAAATCCGCGCTAGGCATGAATGGTTTAAAAGGGTGCGTTCTAGTGATGCAAATCACGAAGATCTTAAAGTGATTGGTGTGACTCCTCTTGAATCTTTGTTTTCGCGTGTCAAACCTATTGATGAAGGGGCTGGATATGAATCCACTTTGGTTGAAAAACACCCCAATGATTCAGAGTCCACCTATCTTGATGATAAAGGTGTGGAGAGTGGAGTAGAAGAAATCAAAATATTGGGTAGTAATGAATCTCCCACTTTGGATTTCAAGGAATTCAATTATGATAGTTGCTCCTTCTTTGAATGCATTTCCTTGATGCAATCCATTTCAAACTCTCCACATGCTTATAGCCAAAGGAAAGCCTTTACCGCACATATCGTAGATGCTATGATGAAATCTCTTGAAGAGAAACTCGAATTAGAAGTCTCTGTACCTAGAAAACTTCACGATGAGTGGGAACCTACTATCAAAATCAAAATCAAAAACTATGAATACAATGCTTTGTGTGATTTGGGTGCTAGTGTTTCCACGATTCCAAAGTCTTTATGTGATATTCTTGGTTTTCATGAGATTGAAGAGTGTTCTCTTAATTTGCATCTTGTGGATTCTACTGCCAAGAAACCCATGGGAAGGATCAATGATGTTCTTATTTTTGCAAATAGGAACTATGTACCCGTGGATTTCATTGTGCTTGACATAGATTGCAATCCTTCATGTCCCATTATTCTTGGCAGACCTTTCCTAAGGACTATTGGTGCTATCATCGATATGAAGGAAGGGAATATTAGATTTCAATTTCCTCTTAAGAAGGGCATGGAGCATTTTCCTAGAAAGAAAATAAGATTGCCTTATGAATCTATGATGAGGGCTACTTATGGTTTGAGCACCAAAGATGACTATACGTGATTCCATCACCTTATGCCTAGCTAAGGGCATTAAACAATAGCGCTTGTTGGGAGGCAACCCAACGAATATATCCTTTTTCTTTTTGTTTTGTGTTTTCCACACTTTCATAATTCTGTTATGATTGTGTTTTTTGTGTTTCTTTTGCGTTTGTGCCAAGTGAAAACGTTACGATTATTCTTGGGGATGATCATTTGGTCATGCTGGAAAATACAGAAACTTTCTGCTCACGAAAAGAATTTTCATTCTTTTCTGTGAGAGCTTTTGAGTTGATTCATTTTGCTGCTGATTGCTACGCAAATTCTTCAGACTGTCGTAATTTTTCAGAACTTCTGAAGTAACAAAAGTATACGAAGTATACAGATTGCTACAGACTGGTCTGCTGTTAACAAATTCTGTTTTTGTTGAGTTGGTTGTTTATTTTGATGAAACTATGGATAGTATCGGGGGGGGGGGGGGAGGTATTAGCCATGGAAGATTGAAAATACAGTAACCCAACATCAACATAAGTAGAACTTAAGCTTGCTACAGTACCTAAGGAAGTGGTGATTTGCTTTGTTATACTTATGATATCACGAGTTTCTGTTTAAGTTTCGTGTTGTGAAGTTTTCAAGTTTTGGGTGAAGTTCTTATGGACAAAGAGATAAAGAGTGGCAAGAGCTCAAGCTTGGGGATGCCCAAGGCACCCCAAGTTGATTGAAGGATGCCGTAAAATCCTAAGCTTGGGGATGCCCCGGGAAGGCATCCCCTCTTTCGTCTTCAATCTATCGGTAACGTTACTTGGGGCTATATTTTTATTCACCACATGTTATGTGTTTTGCTTGGAGAGTCTTGTATCGTAGGAGTCTTCTATTTTTGTTGTGTCACAATCTTCGTTGCTGCACACCTAGAGGGAGAGACATGGACTCACCGTGATTTTGTCTAGCTTCACTTATATCCTTTGGTTAGACAATTCAGCTCACATGTGTTTCACTTAAATCTTTTGAGCTAGTTGATTTTGCTCTTTGTATTTCACTTCTATCTTCTAGAGCACGGAAGCGCGTGGCATGGTAGTTGATCTATGCTATGAAAGTAGTCTCAAAAGGGGTAGTTATCCAAAGGGATATGAAAACTTCCACCTTCATGTGCATTGAGTAGTTAGAGAAGTTTGATTCATCTCAGGTAGTTTTGAGTAGTGGTTGTGGTAATATTGAAGTTATAATAGTAAGGTGTTGTGGATCTAGAAATACTTGTGTTGAAGTTAGTGATTCCCGTAGCATGCACGTATGGTGAACCGTTATGTGATGAAGTCTGAGCATGATTAGTTTATTGATTGTCATCCTTTGTGTGGCGGTCGGGATCACGCGATGGTTTATACCTACCAACCCTTCCCCTAGGAGTATGTGTTGAATGCTTTGTTTCTATTACTACTAAAACTTTTGAAACAAGTATATAAGTTCTTCATGACTAATGGTGAGTCCATGGTTTAGATGCACTTTCACCTTGAACCATCACTATCTTCTTTAGTGCCGTGCAACTTTCGCCGGTGCATAAAACCCACCATTAGCCTCCCTCAAAACAGCCACCATACCTACCTACTATGGCTTTTTCAAAGCCATTCCGAGATATATTCCATGCAACTACCACCATGACATGTGCCACCAGTTCTACATTGCCAGTACATGATCATAAGATAGCTAGCTTGATGTTTCCATTGATGTCTATGCCATGCTAGATCATTGTCACCGTACACTACCGAAGGCATTTCATATAGAGTCATCATTTCTCTAAGTTTTGAGTTGTAAGTGTGATGATCATCATTGATGGAGCATTGTCCCATGTGAGGAAATAAAAGAGGCCAGCGAAGCCCATTTACAAAAAGAGGCCAAAGATGCCCACCAAAATTAAAAAAATAAAAATAATAAAAAAGAGAGGCCAAGGAGCCCACCAAAAAATGAGAGAAAAAGAGAGAAGGGGCGATGCTACTATCTTTCCACACTTGTGCTTATTAAGCACCATGATCTTCATGATTGAGAGTCTCTCGTTTTGTCACCACCATATAGCTAGTGGGAAATTTTCATTATATAACTTGGCTTGTATATTCCAATGATAGGCTTCCTCAAAATTGCCTTAGGTCTTCGTGAGAAAGCAAGTTGGATGCACACCCACTAGCTTTCTTTAAGAGCTTTCACATACTCTTAGCTCTAGTGCATCATTTGTATGGCAATCCCTACTCATTCACATTGATATCTATTGATGAGCATCTCCATAGCTCATTGATATGCCTAGTCAATGTGACCATCTTCTCCTTGTTTGCTTTGTAACCTCCACCACACTCCATTCCACTTATAGTGCTAAAACCATGGCTCACGCTCATGTATTGCGTGAGAGTTGAAAAAGTTTGAGAAAGTAAAGGTGTGAAAACAATTACTTGGCCTATACCGAGGTTGTGCATGATTTAAATTCGTTGTCCAAGGATGATAGAGCATAGCCAGACTATATGATTTTGTAGGGATAACTTTCTTTTGGCCTTGCTAGTTTGCTTGAAGTATTTTTGTCTCCACGTCAATAGAAAACTATTGTTTTGAATCTAACGGATCTGAACATTCACGTCACATAATAGGACTTACAAAGGACAACTATGCTAGGTAGCATGAAAGCATCAAAAATTCATTCTTTATCACTTCCCTACTCGAGGACGAGCAGGAGTTAAGCTTGGGGATGCTTGATACATCTCAAACGTATCTATAATTTTTGATGGTTTCATGTTGTTATCTTGTCAACTTTGGATGTTTTATATACCTTTTATATCTTTTTTGGGACTAACTTATTAATTCAGTGCCAAGTGCCAGTTCCTGTTTTTTTTCTATGTTTTTGACTCTTTTCAGATCTGATTTTGGAACGGAGTCCAAACGGAATAAAATCCCCCAAATGCATTTTTCTAGAACGGAAGAAGATCGGGGGACTTGAGGGCCAAGGCAAGAGGCCCACAGGGAGCCCACAAGCCTTGTTGCCGCGGCCAGGGGGGCCCGCGGCCACCAGGCTTGTGGCCTCCTTGGAGCTCCCCTACCCTAGCTCTTTGGCCTATATATTCCCTAAAATCCCAGAGAAAATCAGGGCGTCCATGAAACCACTTTTCCACCGCCGCAAGCTTCCGTTTCCGCGAGATCTCATCTGGAGACCCTTCCCGGTGCCCTGCCGGAGGGGACTTTGGAGCTGGAGGGCTTCTACATCAACATCTGAAAGTGCGTTATATCGACTAGAGGGGGTTGAATAGGAGATTTTTAGAATTTCATCACTGAGGAAATTCCTTTTGAGGAAATTCCTCACTGATGACTAACTTACAGCGGAAACAGTAAAGGATCAGACGTGCAAACGTTCACACAAGTAGTATTTCAGAGTGAAGAATGTGAAAACAGATTGCACAGTAAGCAGGCACGCAGAATACAGATGATGATTAACTATTGTGAAGAATTTGGGGTTGAGGAAATTCAGAGAAAGTCTTCAGCAAATTCTTCAAACACTCACAGTAAAAGTCATCAACACATAATACAGAGAAATTAAAGAGTTGAGGAATTAGAACCCATTTATGAGTGAAGACAGTCGTTGATGACCCAGTTCTAACTGCTATGACAGTTGTACATCTGGTTTGGAGCGGCTTGGTATTGAAACCAAAAGACACCCAGTCCTGGGACACACAGTCCCTACCGTATTCTCCTTGAGCTAAGGACACACAGTCCTTGCCCAACACTCGTGGTAAGTCTTCACGGAAGACTTCCAAACCCTCACAAACTTGGTCACTCGACGATCCACAATTAACTGCTGGAACATTCTAGACCATGGCGCCTAACCGTCTGGAGGATGCACAGTCCTCAAAGGTAAAAGGCTTCAGTCCTACACAGGAAAAACTTCTTCAGTGATGCTCAATCACTAGGTTTGGTTTGTGGTTTCGGTGGGTGGTGTATTTCCTCATTGATGAATTACTCTCGAAGATTCTGAGGAATTTGGGTTGCTCTTCTGACAAGTGTTAGTTTCTAACGGAGCAGCCAACCAGCTAGTGGTTGTGGGGGGTGGATATTTATAGCCTGGGAGCATCCCGACATGATTTGACACTAATGCCCTTAAATAATATGACCGTTGGAGTGGATAAGACCAGTGACTTGGCGTGGTTATCGAAACGGTCGGGACCCTCAACTTTGAGAGTCCTCATGTCACTCATATTCCTCACTTGAGGCTTTTGGTAGGATTAGGCTTGGGTTGAGCATCATAAGGAAATCCATTCCATAGTGTTACTTTGACCCCCTTTAACAGTATGGTGTTCCTATTACTCAAATGCGAAGAAAGTAAAACAGAAAGTGTAAATCTTCATGCTTCAAATTCGTCAGAATGAATTTCTTCAGGAACCACCGGACTTCTCAATATCAGTATCTTCATGAGGAATGTCAATTTCATCGCAGATTCCTCGCGATTCATTTCTTCAGCTTCAGACCAATTTCTTCAACTGAAGACATACATTTTTAGGGGTCGATATTCTTCAAATATCTCAAACTTTTCAAGGACTTATAGATCATGTGTACACTCTTAAACACATTAGATACTTAGCCTATAAGTCTTCAAACCACCAAAATCACTAAGGGGCACTAGATGCACTTACAATCTCCCCCTTTTTGGTGGTTGATGAAAATTAGGTTAAGTCTTCAACAGGGATAAAAAATATGAAGTGTAAATACTCATTTGAGGAATTTGAAAACAAGATTCAGAGAGACTCCCCCTGAAGATGTGCATACCTTGAGGATTTTGCTTTTATAGCAGATGCACATTGATGATTTATATCATGGAGATCTCCCCCTGAGTCTTGTAAATCATGCATACATGTAACATATCATATGAAGAAAATGAAGATGCATGATGGCAAATGGTATCTGACAAATTCCAGCATGCGTGCATTAAAACTTGAGGAATAAGCAAGCGAAGAAAAACGTTTAAAAGCGTCAGAGTACCATCGGGCTTAAGTTACAACTCATTACATAAAAACTTCAGAAGAGCCAAGAGTTTGTAACTTAAATATAGTTCATAAGCCCCAAAAATATCCCGCTTAAAGATTAACTCACGAGTTTCTCCCCCTTTGTCATCAAGTGACAAGAAGGGGCAAACTGAGGACTAACGCCCGTGAAGACTTCATTTCTTGGCGGTTGAGGAAGAGCCGCGATGCTTCTTGGGAGTAGTCTGCTTCCTTGGGCCGATTGCTGTGTCGAGTTGTTCCTCATCAGATTCAGCAGTGCGGAATGAAGAAAAGGAGCTGTCTTCAAGGTCTGGCACTGGAATTGGCCTGAACTTCCTCTTGGGAGGCCACGGCCAGTCAAAGTCTTGCTCAAAGTCCATTTCTTCAAGCTCAGTCTGAGTCTTCAAATGTGCAAGTGTAGCCCAGGTGCGATCGAAAACCTCATGCTGATAGTGATGGTTAATCTTCACAGAGTTCTGTGTTTCAGTGAGGGTTTTCACAATGGCACCAAACTGGCGTTTGACCCATTTTTGGTTGCGATCCACCTTCTGGTGAAGACTGAGGAGGAGCTCTCTGGTGTTCAACACGCGAGGAGGAACTGGGCTTGCTGGACGAGTCTCAGTATCGTCCCATGAAGAATATGCTTCTGGTTCTCTGAACTGGACATGAAGGGGCCTGGTGCCTTCTTCAATCACAGATTTTCCTTTTCCTTCAATGGGCTCAAAAGTCTTCTTGTTGACTCGGATAGGAGGCATATAACCAACATGGTTTTGACAATCAGCATGAAAGTTGATGCCTGTCCTTGTCCTGATGAATCTCATGATCCACGGGGCATATATCTTGTGATCATAGGGGCACATGGCATTGTCGGCCAAAGTCCTCAAGAAGAAATCATGGATATTAATAGGAATACCGTGAATGATGTTGAAGAGGATATTCTTCATGAGGCCTACAACATCTTCTTCATTGTCATGGCCTTTAATTGGCGCGAGCACACTGCAGAGGATTCTGTAGACAGACCGGGGTGTGTACTTGAGCTCGTGGACGAGGAAGGTAGTTCTTGAGTGTTTGTCTGCAGCCAAAGGCTTCATGAGGACTTCCATCATACCATTTGGCAGCTCAAGCTCACCATAAAGCTTCACTGCCCCATCTGAGGGAATTTGTACGGGCAGTTCTCTGAGGAGTTCAGAAGCAGGAGCCTTGTAGTGAGTGTTTTGCGACATCCAGTCAAACACCCAAGTGCTGATATCGTCAGGGTTGCCCGATATATGAAGAGTGGCATAGAACTGAAGAATAAGCTCACTATTCCAGTCTGATATGTCTGAGCACATAGGGAGCAAACCTGCATCGTGGAGTACACTGAGGACTGGTTCCATGCAAGGTATTGCTTCAAGCTCAACATGAGGAATGTGCCTGTGCTGGAATATCTTGTTGCGTCCACAGAGCACAGAGGAATAGTAGTTCATCTGAGTCCTTGTCCAAAACTTCAGATGCCTCATTTGAGGCTTGTCATAAGGGTTCTCTCCCATGAAGTACATGCGTTCTTCAAAGAAATTTTCTTTCTGAAACTTTGGACGCTTGGAGAAGGGCTGACGCTGAACTGGCTGAAGATTTTGCTGAGGAATAGGGGAGGAGACAACAATAGCAGTCTCTGGGTTGAGCACAATGAAGTCATTGTTTTGGGTGGGTACATTTTCTTCAGCATTTTCCTCAAGGTGAGGAATTTCATCAGCTGGTACTTCATGCTCAGGAGATGATGCTTGCTCTGGCTGAGCCTCAGGCTGAGGAATTTCCACTTCTTCCTCATTTGGAGGAGTTGGGTCAACCTGTTCCTCATCTTAAAGAGTCTTCTCAGAATGTACAATTTCATCAGCATGAGGATGTTCAGCTTGTTTTTCCTCAGCTGGCTTTGTGGCAGAAGCAGTTTCATCTGCTGGTGCAGCTGATGCTTGAGCAGTCTATGTCTGAGGAATTAGAGGTTGAGGACTGTCGTCAATCTGAATTTCCTGACCAGTGTGTTCCTCAGAGGCGACATCCTTCATTTCCTCATCTGCCCTTGTAGCTGGGTCATCAATGACGACCATCTCATAGGAAGGGGCGACATTGAGAGGCACTGGGTCCAGAGGAGGAGTTTCTTCAATTTCTTTGAGGCGCTTTGCCTCTGTCTCTTCTACTGCTGAGGAGGCTTTTCTCTTCTTGGCTTCCTTTTCAGCAGCCCTTGTTTTCTTTACATCTGATGCAGACGGAATTATCTTCTTCACCTTTGAAGCTTTTGGTGAAGGTGTTCTTTCTTCAGATTCTTCAGCTGGTAGTGAGGAACCAGCTGGAACAGAGTCATCAGCCTGCTTTGATGAAGCAGCTGGATCAGGAGCAGTCTCATCAGTGGCAGCAATTTCATCAGTTGCAGTTTCCGTGATGATTTCTTCAATGCCGGTTCATCAACACGGCGCTCTTGGTGTTCTTCCTCATCTTGAGGAGTTTCCTCCTCATCAGGAGATGCATCTACTGGCTGCTCAACCAAGGGCTGAGGAGTTGGTGCTAGGGGTGCGGTTCTCTTGTTGTAGTCATCAACAGCACTAGTGGCTAGCTTGATGAAATTGCTCTTGATGCTTTTGCGATCTGACAGCTTGGCGTACTTGTCAGTCAGTACTTGCAGCTCTCCGTGGGTTGACACCAGTGCATTAGGAGTCAGTTTGAGGAGATTCTGCCTGAGGAATTTCTCCTTTTTGGCCTTTGCAACCTTTGCCTACCTGGCCTGCTGTTCTTTCCACTTGTCTTCATTTATGAAGGTGGCCACCATGTGGCTGATGCCAGGAGGAAGTTTCAAATCATCAATGGGAGTGTTTGGGTCCTCATACCAGATATTGATGTATTCAAGGAGGACGTTGGGGTCCATTGCCAGAGGATTAGCACTGCCTGATGCTTGTGCTACCCTTTCTTGCTTGTTTCTGATGATGGCTTGCAGGGTTTCACCATCATATTCATCACTTCCCTGGGGCTGGGCAGAGGTGCACGTTCAGCAGTTGTCAAAGTCGTCACAAGAGGTGTTGAAGACTTTGTCTCCGAGCTAGTTGCAGCTGGGAGTGAGGAGCTGGAGCTGGCGGTCGTAGGTTTCACGACATGCTTCTGTACTGGTCTCTCTTGAGGCTTTGGAGGTGGAGCTGAGGATTTTGGTGCTGAGGAGATTGGTGCTCAGGGTTTTGGCGCTGATTGTTTTGGTGTTGAAGGTTTTGGTAATGAGGGTTTTGGTGCTGAGGGTTTTGTGACAAAAGCCTGAGAAGACTTCTCTTGAGGCTTTGGAGCCCTTTGCTTTGATGGCACAGACTGCGTGTGAGGAATTTCTGAGCCTGAGGTTTCTGCCGCTGAGGAATTTGCAGCACCGGAGGCAGCAGCTGAGGATTCATTAAATTTCCTCACTGCAGCTTCTGCCTGCTTCTTGAGCTTAGCCAGATGCTTTTCTTTCGCATCTGGATAGTCATCAATTGTCATGAGGCTTGAGGGATGTGCTACTTGATGATCCTCAAGTGGGGTCCTTCTGCCAGGAGGCTTCAAAGCGAATTTCTTCGCATATTTGGGAGTCACAAACCTGTACTCCTTCCATTCCTTCGCCCATCGGCGTTCAATCTTCTGCAGCCGTATCTTTCTCTTGGCCATTGTCTCATGTTCATCAGGCGTACAATAGTCCAAGTATATGTCCTCAGGGATATCAGCAGCTGTGTTTTGCTCAAGTTTCTTTCCTCCCTTCTGTTTTCTCTCTTCCTCCATTTTCTTCAGTTGAGGACTTTGCTGATGATTTTGATCTCTTGAGGATTCTGATGAGCCTTGAAGAGTTTCTTCCAGAAACGCTGGAAATGAGTTGATGTGATGAGAACCGAGAGATTCATCAGCTGTACCTGTGAACATAGTATAGTTGCGAGGAATTTGGAGAGGTCATACGTTCTCAGATTTGAAGAAAATGAAAAAGTTTGACAGTTTGAGGAATATAACCAGTGGTTGAGGAATTTGCCTAAGCATACTGTTCTTGGGTTCCAGAGTTGTACAGATCCAGAAATTAGCACAATTGAGGAATCTCGTGAAAATCTTAGATGCTTAGCATAGTTCATCAATGATTGTGGTGATAGGTAGTGTTTGAGGAATCGTGTGCGCATCGTATCTTGAGGAAAAACAGATTTCACATAGAAGATGTAAAATTTCAGATCTAATCTGCTGTAAAAATGGGATATATTTACCCTGGAAGGTGCGTACGAAGAACATAGAAAGTAGTGTTGGAGAGGCTCTTCGTCCGAGTGTCCAATGCACCCTAACTCGGCGACAGAGGACGTCTACGGCGGTAGCGGACGAAGATGGTCCGACTCCGGCATGGTTCTGACGACGGAGAAGTCGAGGCAGTGAAGCTCTTCCTCACCGGCGACAAGACTACTAGCGGTGGCGCTAGGGTTCGGTGGAGTGTGCTGTGGCAGGAGAGCGATGAGGCGAAGAAGAGGATACCGAGGGGGATAAGGACATATTTATAGCCAAAAGTTACTGTTGGCGCGAAAATGTCGGACCAAATAGCCCCTGCCTCTACGTCTCCGCAGGACACGTGTAGCTCCCGTACGATGCGGTGGAGATAGTGGAGATCGTGGTTATCCGATCGTGGGAAGTGGGGGTTCAGTTACCGTGCCTTTAAGGGAAACAATTTCTTTTTGAAGATTTGAGGATTTTTGTTACAAAATCATCAGCTGACAAGGATGCAGTGAGGATTTTGAACAAAGTTTCAAGTAGAACGCATATGAAGAATTGAATAGACTTGATAAGTATAGCATAGAGGGAAAGTATGGTCCGATCACATTCACTTAGCAGAAACATCAACTTGAAGAATTAGCAATAAGTGAATGCTGTTGAGGACTAGAAATCACAATCTATCTAGGCAAATGAAAGTCATCAAGTGTGTTTGAAGATTTTGTAATAGATCATCACAATGAAGAATAGCTGTTTTGAAGAAAAATGCATTGTGAGGAAATTGATCATTTGAAGAAAATGAACTTGAGGAATTTCATATTGGGCGGTGGCGTTACCCACCATATAAGAATGTTGATTACAGACGCCACGTACAATTGTCGTAGGGCCCTGAGAATCAATTTCTTCGTTAATTTCTTCAGATTCAGAGTGACTTTCTTCATCAGTTGAAGAAAATCGTTTCATCATGTGTTGCACATCTAATTCATCAACTCTGCATAAGTGTTAGGATGTGTGCATGTTTTTACAAAACATTTGAAGATTCTAAGATATTTAGCTCACACCGCAACTTGCAAAACCTTTTCTCATCCAAGGGCTTAGTGAAGATATCTGCCAGTTGATCATCAGTCTTCACATGGTCGATGAGGATATTGCCCTTGAGGACATGGTCTCGAAGAAAATGATGACGAATCTGGATGTGCTTGGTCTTTGAGTGCTGTACTCGGTTGTATGCAATCTTGATAGCACTCTCATTGTCACAGTAGAGAGGGACATTCTTCATGCTGATGCCATAGTCCTTGAGGGTTTGCTTCATCCACAACAATTGAGCACAACAAGAACCAACACCAATGTACTCAGCTTCGGCAGTGGAGAGTGATACGCAGTTCTGCTTCTTTGAGGACCAACAAACTAGTGATCTTCCGAGGAAATGGCATGTGCCATAAGTTGACTTGCGATCCACACGGTCACCAGCATAGTCTGAATCAGAATACCCTACCAGATGAAGATTGGAGCCCTTGGGATACCATAATCCTAGTGTTGGTGTCCGAGCTAAGTATCGAAGAATATGTTTCACAGCCTTATGGTGTGATTCCTTCGGTTTTTCTTGAAAACGTGCACACATACAAACACTAAGCATTATATCTGGCCTAGATGCACATAGATACAATAAGGAGCCAATCATAGAACGATATACCTGTTGATCGAAATCTTTACCATTTTCATTAGTGCCGAGGTGGCCGTTGGTAGGCATCGGAGTCTTGGCACCTTTGCATTCGTGCATGTCGAATTTCCTCAGAACATCCTTGAGGTATTTCTCCTGTGATATGAAGATTCCATTGCTTTGTTGACGAATTTGAAGACCTAAGAAGAATTTCAGCTCCCCCATCATGGACATCTGATATTCTTCACTCATCACGTAGGCAAATTCATCACTGTATCTTTTGTCAGTACAGCCAAATATGATATCATCAACATATAATTGACATACAAACAGCTCATTATCATAGGATTTTGTGAATAGAGTTGGATCGAGTGAACCAGGTTCGAAGCCTTTCTTCATGAGGAATTCCTTCAATGTATCATACCATGCCCGAGGGGCTTGCTTGAGGCCATACAGAGCCTTTTTGAGTCTGAAGACTTTTTATGGATTCTTTGGATGCTCAAAACCTGGGGGCTGAGCAACATATACTTCTTCCTCAAGCTTACCATTGAGGAATGCACTTTTCACATCCATTTGATATAAGGTGATGTTATGATGATTAGCATAAGCAAGTAGTATTCGAATAGCTTCAAGTCTAGCAACAGGTGCAAAAGTTTCATCGAAATCTATTCCTTCAACCTGGGTGTAGCCTTGGGCTACAAGTCGTGCCTTGTTCCTTACCACTTGACCGTCCTCGTCTTGCTTGTTTCGGAAAATCCACTTGGTGCCGATGATGTTGTGCTTGCGAGGATCTGGTCGTTTGACGATCTCCCATACGTCATTCAACTTGAATTGAACAATTTCATCTTGCGTAGCTTGGATCCACTCCGGTTCCAGAAAAGCCTCAGCAACCTTTGAGGGTTCTGTGATGGATACAAAGGAAAAATGCCCACAAAAGTTAACTAAGTGTGAAGCTTTTGAGCGAGTGAGAGGACCTGGCGCGTTGATGTCGTTGAGGATTTTGTCAAGTTCTACTTTGTTTGGAATCCTCGGATGAGCTGGTTGAGGATTTTGTCTGGGATGAGGAAGTGGTGCTGTTGCAATTTCCTCAGGAGCATCTTCTTGGTTTTTATCAGCGATGGGGATCATTTCTTCACCAATTTCCTCAGTGGGAACAATGTCTTCAGTAGGCTTATGCTTTATTGCTTCCTCAAGAGACATCTTATCTTGATCAGAAGATAATTGCTCTCTTTGCGAGCCATTAGTTTCATCGAACCGCACATCTACAGTCTCAACAACTTTGTTGTGATAGTTGTTGAAGACTCTCTAAGTGTGCGAGTCCTTTCCATAACCGAGCATAAAACCTTCATGTGCCTTAGTTGCAAATTTTGAGCTATGGTGAGGGTCTCTAATCCACCATTTTGCACCGAAGACTTTGAAATAACTTACATTGGGTTTCTTGTGAGTGAGGAGTTCATATGAGGTTTTCTTGAGGAATTTGTGAAGATATACCCTGTTGATGATATGACATGCAGTGTTGATTGCTTCAGGCTAGAAGCGACGAGGAGTCTGATATTCTTCAAGCATAGTTCTAGCCATTTCAACAACAGTCTTGTTCTTCCTTTCGACGACACCATTCTGCTGAGGAGTATAAGGAGCAGACAATTCGTGAGTAATACCAAGTTCATCAAAATAATCATCAAGACTAGTGTTTTTGAACTCGGTTCCATTTTCACTCCTGATGTGTTTGATCTTTATGCCAAAGTTCGTCGAGGCCCTTGAAGAAAATCGTTTGAAGATTTCCTGCACTTCAGTTTTATACACTATGATATGCACCCAAGTATATCTGGAATAATCATCAACTATGACGAAGCCATATAAAGATGCTGCATTGGATAGTGTGGCATAGTGAGTAGGTCCAAATAAATCCATATGAAGCAATTCGAATGGACGTGTAGTGGTCATGATGGTTTTAGAGGGATGCTTGGATCTGGTCATTTTCCCAGATACACAAGCACCGCAGAGATGATCCTTGAGGAATTTGACTGATTCGATGCCGATGACATGCTTCTTCTTAGCAAGCGTGTGCAAATTCCTCATGCCTGCATGACCTAGTCTTCGGTGACACAACCATCCTTCTGAGGTTTTTGCTAGTAAGCAAGTGGCTAGTTGAGGACCTGTAGAGAAATCAACAATGTACAAATCCCCTCTTCTTACACCTTCGAAGACTTTGGACCTGTCAGATTCCATGATGACTACACATCTATATCTACCAAAGATAACAATCATATCAAGATCACAAAGCATCGAGACTAACATGAGGTTAAAACCAAGGGATTCAACAAGCATCACTTTGTCCATATGCCTATCCTTGGAAATAGCTACTTTGCCAAGTCCCAATACCTTGCTTTTACCTTTGTCAGCATATGTGATTTGCTTCAGAGGTGATGGAGTTAGCGGCATATTCATCAGTAAGCTTTTATCACCAGTCATGTGATGTGTGCAGCCACTATCGAGAACCCACTCAGTATTTTTGGGTTTGTCATCCTGCAAATGAATTAGTACAGCTTACCATCTCATATGCTTCAGATTTGAAGAATATGATACTAATTTCATCAGTTCAGTAATTTCATTATAACAAAAATGTAAGGACGTGTGAAATATTTCTATTTCATCAATCATTTGCTTGCGTCCTATCAAGCATTTCCTCAGGTCTCCAGCAAATTCTTCAGATGATGATTTTCATCTGGAGACCTGACCTGCAGAAGTGATTAGTTCGATTTCTTCACCACCCACATCTGAAGGGGTGGCAAAGCGTTCATCATCCTGCGAGCACCATATGAGAAAGGTGGCATTGAAGCTAATGCACTTCTCTTAACAGTAGGGGGATTAAAGTACTTATACGGATATGCAGAGAACTGTTTTGAGGATTTATGAACATAATGATTTGAGGAGTAACGCTCATATTCATATTCCTTGTAGTTCCCCTGCATGTTAGGCGCATAAGCACAGGTACGAGCATAGTTTTGACCAGTTGAGGATTTTGATCCTCTTGAAGACTTTGGTCCTCCTGAGGAATTTGATCTGGGGTTCAGATTCTTCAGTGGTGGTGTCATGAGGACATTCACCTGAAGATTTTCAAGACAACTTTTGGGAACCCAGATTTTCCTCAAAGGAGGGCCATTCCTACAGTTAGTTCCAACATATCGAGCAAATACCTCACCAGATTGATTTTTGAACAGTATATAGTTGGAATCAATTGACTCATCCGAGGAATAGGATAATTCACATGAGAAGCCAGTTAGATTAGATGGATCAAAAGGAGGCCCAGTAGCAGCAACCCATGAGGTTTTGGGATACTACTCGGGTTTCCAATAAGATCCACCAGCACTTAATTTCCTCTCAAAGGCAATTCCTTCTTTCCTCGGGTTCCTATTCAAGATCTGCTTTTTAAGCACATCACAAAGGGTTTGATGTCCTTTGAGGCTTTTGTACATGCCTGTCACGTACAATTCCTTCAACCCTGCATTTTCAGCAGTAACATTTGTGTTTTCCTCAAGTGACGAAATAGACACAACAGGTGCAGTTGAAGGATTTGTAGCAATGGTAGCATTTGATGATTCTGGTGAGGAATTAGCAGTTTCGCGTTCAATGCATTTAAGACATGGAGGAATAAATTCAACTTGACTAGCGCTGATCTGTTGTGTTAGTAATGAATCATTTTCCATACGAAGATCATCATGAGACATCCTCAGCTTTTCAAGATCAATCTTCCTTTGAAGAAATTCATAGGAAAGCTTCTCATGATCAGTGAGGAGTGTATCATAATGATCCTGAAGATTATCAAATCTAGACTGAAGACTTTCATGTCATCAGTGAGGATTTGGGTAAGGTTCATTTCATCATTCAACAGATCATCACTTTTGTCTAGCAGTTTCTGAAGCTTTTCCAGAGCAGTTTGTTGTTTAGTGGCAATGATAGCAAGTTTACTGTAACTGGGTTTCTTATAATCATTAGATTCACAGTCACTTGAATCAGAGGAGGAGGCATTATTTGATACCTTTGAACCTTTTGCCATGAAGCAATAGGTTGGAGCGAAGTCATCAGCATAGTCATCAGTCTGGATGGTGCAATAATTTTCTTCAAGGTTGAAGATTGACTTGCTGACGAAAGTGGTTGCTAGTGCAAGACTAGCCTGTCCAGATTCTGAGTCTTCTCCAGAACCCTCTTGTTCATCACATTCCTCTGATTCTGCCTCGGAGTCCATTTCCTTGCCAATAAGTGCCCGAGCCTTTCTGAAACTAGTCTTCTTGTGTGATGAGGGCTTTGAAGATGAGGATTTTGAAGATTTCTTCTTCTTCTTCGAGTCATCAGAACTGTCATCCTTGTATTTCTTCTTCTTTGATTCCTTTCCCCAACGGGGACAATCAACAATGTAATGACCCAATTTCTTGCACTTGTGACAGGTTCGTTTCTTGTAGTCCTCAGATGCAAATTCTGATTTCCTCATGTCTCTTTTTGAAGATTTACCGAACTGACCACGTCGTGTAAATCTCTGGAATTTCCTCACAAACATTGCAAGCTCCTGTCCAAATTCTTCAGGGTCACAAATGCTGTCATCTGTGTCTTCTTCTTCAGATGAGGAAATTGCTCTAGCCTTCAGTGCACGTGGTCTAGAATAGCTTTGTCCATATAGATCTCTCTTTTCTTCTAGCTGGAATTCATGAGTATTTAGCCTTTCAAGTATATCAGCTGGATCCAGCATCTTGTAGTCTGATCTTTCTTGAATCATCAGAACTAAAGTGTCAAATGAAGAATCCAAAGATCTCAGCAGTTTCTTCACAACTTCGTGATCAGTGATGTCTCGAGGTCCCAGTTCATGCAGTTCATTTGATATGTCAGTGAGGCGATCAAAGGTGTCTTGGCAGCATTCATTGTCATGTCTCTTGAAGCGATTGAAGAGATTGCGAAGAATATCAACACGAGAGTCACGCTGGGTTGATACTCCTTCATTTATCTTGCACAGTCTCTCCGAGATCAGTGTTGCAGAGCCCAAAGCACCTACTCTTCCAAACTGGCCAGGGCTCAGATGGCCAAAGATGATGTTCTTTGCTTGAGAATCGAGTTGCTTGAATTTCTTCACATCAGCCGCAGTGACACTTGCAGAGATGATGGGGACTCAATTTTCCACAATATACCAGAGATCATTATCAATAGCTTGTAGATGCATTTGCATTTTGTTCTTCCAGAAGGGAAAGTTCTTTCCTTCGTAGGTAGGACATGCTGCAGTCACCTTAAACATGCATGCAGTCAACATAACTAAAACTCCAGGTGGTTAAACCAAAATCACACAGAACAAGGGAGTACCTTGCTCTGATACCAATTGAAAGTGCGTTATATCGACTAGAGGGGGGGTGAATAGGAGATTCCTTTAGAATTTCATCACTGAGGAAATTCCTTTTGAGGAAATTCCTCACTGATGACTAACTTACAGCGAAAATAGTAAAGGATCAGACGTGCAAACGTTCACACCAGCAGGATTTCAGAGCGAAGAATGTGAAAACAGATTGCACAGTAAGAAGGCACGCAGAATACAGATGATGATTAACTATTGTGAAGAATTTGGGGTTGAGGAAATTCAGAGAACGTCTTCAGCAAATTCTTCAAACAGTCACAGTGAAAGTCATCAACACATAATACACAGAAAGTAAAGAGTTGAGGAATTAGAACCCGTTTCTCAGTGAAGACAGTCGTTGATGACCCAGTTCCAACTGTTGTGACAGTTGTACATCTGGTTTGGAGTGGCTTCGTATTGAAACCAAAAGACACCCAGTCCCGGGACACACAGTCCCTACCGTATTCTCCTTGAGCTAAGGACACACAGTCCTCGCCCAACACTTGTGGTACGTCTTCAGGGTAGACTTCCAAACCCTCACAAACTTGGTCACTCGACGATCCACAATTAACTGCTGGAACGTTCTAGACCATGACGCTTAACCGTCTGGAGGATGCACGGTCCTCAAAGGTAAAAGGCTTTAGTACCACACAGGAACAACTATAAGAAATGCTCAATCACTAGGTTTGGTTTGTGGTTTCGGTGGGTGGTGTATTTCCTCACTGATGAATTACTCTCGAAGACTGTGAGGAATTTGGGTTGCTCTTATGACAAGTGTCAGTTTCTAACGGAGTAGCCAACCAGCTAGTGGTTGTGGGGTGGCTATTTATAGCCTCGGAGCATCCCGACATGATTTGGCACTAATGCCCTTAAATAATATGACCGTTGGAGTGGATAAGACTAGTGACTTGGCGTGGTTATCGAAACGGTCGGGACCCTCAACTGTGAGAGTCCTCATGTAACTCATATTCCTCACTTGAGGCTTTTGGTAGGATTAGGCTTGGGTTGAGCATCATGAGGAAATCCATTCCATAGTGTTACTTTGACCCCCTTTAACAATACGGTGTTCCTATTACGCAAATTCGAAGGAAGTAAAACAGGAAGTGTAAATCTTCACGCTTCAAATTCTTCAGAATGAATTTCTTCAGGAGCCACCGGACTTCTCAATATCAGTATCTTCAAGAGGAACATCAATTTCATCGCAGATTCCTCGCGATTCATTTCTTCAGCTTCAGACCAATTTCTTCAACTGAAGACATACATTTTTAGGGGTCGATATTCTTCAAATATCTCAAACTCCTCAATGACTTATAGATCCTGTGTACACTCTTAAACACATTAGATACTTAACCTATAAGTCTTCAAACCACCAAAATCACTAAGGGGCACTAGATGCACTTACAACATCATTGCTTCTCCAATGACTTGTGAGTAGTCTACTTTAGACCTACGGGTCCGTAGTTAGTAGCTAGATGGCTTCTTCTCTCTCTTGGATATTCAATACAAAGTTCTCCATGATCTTCATGCAGATCTATCCGATGTAATCCTCTTTGGCAGTGTGTTTGTCGAGATCCGATGAATTGTGGATTTGTGATCAGATTATCTATGAATTATATTTGAGTCTTTGCTAATTTCTTATATGCATGATTTGATATCCTTGTAAGTCTCTCTGGGTCTTAGGTTTTGTTTGGCCAACTAGATCTATGATTCTTGCAATGGGAGAAGTGCTTGGTTTTGGGTTCATACTGTGCGGTGACCTTTCGCAGTGACAGAAGGGGCAGCAAGGCACACAGCATGTTGTTGCCATCAAGGGTAACAAGATGGGATTTCATCATAGATTTGAGATTGTCCATCTACATCATGTCATCTTGCTTAAGGCATTACTCTGTTCTTTTGAACTCAACACACTAGATGCACGCTGGATAGCGGTCGACGTGTGGAGTAATAGTAGTAGATGAAGAAAGTATCGATCTACTTGTTTTGGAACTGATGCCTATATGTATGATCATTGCCATAGATAATGTCATGACTTTGCGCGGTTCTATCAATTTCTCGACAATATTCGTTCACCCACCGTCTACTTGCTTTCATGAGAGAAGCAACTAGTGAACACTATGGCCCCCGGGTCCACTCACCATTATTATCTCAACTTTCACTTTTACTTTGCTTTGTTTACTTTTTGCTTTCAGTTCTCACTTTGCAAACAATCTATAAGGGATTGACAACCCCTTCATAGCGTTGGGTGCAAGCTCTTTGTTTTTGTGTAGGTACTTGTGACTCGATGCGATCCTCCTACTGGATTGATACCTTGGTTCTCAAACTGAGGGAAATACTTACCGCCGCTATGCTACATCACCCTTTCCTCTTCAAGGGAACACCAACGCAAGGCTCCAAGGCCGCGGGGGAATCATTTGCATATTTGCCAAGGAAATTCCTATAGGCGTAGCCAGCAGCAAGAAGCAAGGTATATCATGTGAGTATGAAGATAGGGGAACAAGATAATTAACTCACAGGCTATCATATGGGGAGATAAGAAGATAATATTAAGGATAATTTAGGAATAGAATATGTATCACACCATATGATTAAACCAGTCTCACAACCATGATAAGTAATCCAGCACGATAAAACCAACCAAGTTCAACACAGAAAGACTCAGAAAGCAGAGCAACGATAAAGATAAAGCAAAGCAAATCCCTACACTCTCTCCCCCTTTGGCATCAAGACACCAAAAGGGGACAGAGAGGACACCTAGGACACAGGTGGTCACTCAAGAACCTGCATCAGACTCATCCGTAGCATCGGCATCCTCCTCATCCTCCTCCTCATCCTCATGAGAAACCTCCTCAATATCGGACCCATCCCACTGGTAGCCTTGAGCCTTCATCCAGTAAGTCTCCGGAGTGATGATGTCCTCGGAGCCGCTCGAGATTTCCACATCAAGGGTCCTCAAGACACGCTTGTGCCTCTGACGGTTCTCCTTCTGGGCCACATGAGACTAATACTGTCCCTTGGCCTCCATGCAGAAGAGAGTCTTCATCTGATCTTTCAGCTTCACAGCCCAAGATGGCATAGTAGAGGAGCGAGTATGCGACGCAGGGCCTCCTTTAGCAGCAGCAGTCTCTGTGTCAGTCTCCATGGGCTGAGAAGATGTAGAGGTGTTGGCCCATTTCTCCTTCTGACGCAGCTTGATAGGACCATGACTGATATAGTCAGCTTCAATAGGGAGAGGTATATCTGGATAGGTTTCTACCCACTTATGCTAAATAAAGGGGAACAGGTAAGGCCCATAGATGGGAACCCTATGATGCAGGATGCAGTTCTTGAGCTCATTGAACATCACATCGGATATGTCGAGATGCCCGGTGTCCTTCGTCCTTGCCTCCTCACAAATAAGAAGAAAATCCACCAGATAGGAGTGAACCTCGTCCTTGTTGCCAATACGAGGAAACAACATGTTGCGAAAGATCCGGTGCATAATATCCAGGTGCAGGGGAAGCACATTCTTCCTCACATAGAGATGTTGCAGCTTGTTCTTGGGGTGGGGCCAGGTTGGTTATGAGGACGCAATCCAATAGCAGTCTGCGACCCCTTGTATTCCCTCACCTTCAGGAGCTGCATGAACTCAACCCATGTGCCAGTCAATTTCTGACCCACGCGTCAGCCAAGTCATAGTGCGATCTTCATCGGAGTGGAAGTGAACAGTAACATAGAACTGGGCCACAAGCTCTAGATCAAAGTCATTATGGAAAGTGATGTCCTAAATGCCAAGTTGCTGAATCAATTTGAGGGCCTCACCAAAGTACTCAAGATTCCGCTGAAGGTGAGGGAGGTCAATCCACTGCACTGGGACATAAACTTTCTTCAAGTCCAGAATCACGTCTCGATAAATCATTGCTTGTTGCCTTGACCAAAATAGATCACAGTTTTTGAGGTGAGCTCTTTCATTGATATAACGGTCGCGGCCGCGGAGAGCGATGAACTCTTTGGGAGGCATAGTGCGGAGGTTGAAGTTGGCTTCCTTGGACTTTGAGGCAATCTTCTTGAATGGTCGCTTTGGGTTGAGATTGGAAGTTCCGGAACATTCTGGAGCTCCGGTAGTGCGGTACCGCTTTGACGTTGTCTCACGCACAGGGTTCGAGCGACGAGAACCACCTGTGACACACAAGACACACACACAAAAAGAGGGACGAAAGGAGTCAAGGCAATATTCAGATAAAAAAGGAAAAACAAGTTGCCATGAAAATGCAAAACAAAATGCTGGGTGGGAGCGGTAGTACCGCTCGCCCTGGCGGTAGTACCGCTGGGGTCATAGCGGTAGTACCGCCAGGCCAGCGGTAGTACCGCTGCCTCCTCAGCGGTAGTACCGCCAGGACGGCGGTAGTACCGTCAAGACAGCGGTAGTACCGCTCCACCCACAGCGGTAGTACCGCCAGGATGGCGGTAGTACCGCTCGGGGGTGAATTTTCAGATCTAGACAGAGATAAAATTGGAAAAATAACTAGATTTATTTAGAGATCCTCATCTGGCATATAACTTTTTGACAAAAGTGACAAAATCCTTAAAACATGTGGAACTCTAGAATATTTAGATGGAGACAAATCTAGTCAATGGGATCCACATCTAAACCAAATCCAAAAGGCTTGTGACAAGAACTATCAGATTCAAACATGGAGAATAATAGGGCATGTTAGATGAATCCAAAGAAGAACATTAGCCCTAGAAACTCCTAAGATTTCTCCTCCGCTTCCTCCAAAAACTAAGCATATAGCATATCCATGGATCTAGTACATCAAGCTCCTAACCCTAGAAACAAAAACAGCAACCAAGAGAGGAAGGAGAGGAGATGTACCGGAATCCATTGCACGTGAAGGAGGAAGGAGAATGGGACCAACCCCTCCAACCGGAAGGAGAGGGGAGGTTCCGCGGAGGGAGATCCAATCGGGGGGATTTTGGTGAGGAGGGAGAGAGCACCACGAAGAAGAAGAAACAGGGGCAAAAAAACCGGCCCCTTCCTTTATATACCCCTTAGGTCACGGGCGGGGCGGTAGTATCGCTGGGATCACAGCGGTAGTACCACTACCTTAGCGGTAGTACCGCTCCCCCTGGCGGTAGTACCACTGGGGTCATAGCGGTAGTACCGCTCCCCCTGGCGGTAGTACCGCTGGGATCATAGCGGTAGTATCGCTCACCCTGGCGGTAGTAACGCTCCCCCTTGAGACAGCCCTAAATGCCCTAGGATCAGTTGGGCATTGCGGTAGTACTGCTCCCCCTGGCGGTAGTACCGGTGGGGTAATAGCGGTAGTACCGCTCCCCCTGGCGGTAGTACCGCTAGGGTCCTGGCGGTAGTACCGCTACCCTGGCGGTAGTACCGCTCCATAAAAACACATAGAGCCATAGAATGATGAGAAAAATGATGTGTGCAACGACTAGTCAGTGTAGAGGAAGAGGTAACATACGAAGAATATGCTGACTAGTCATTTTGTAACCTTCCTTCAACGAGAGAGAAGGGTGGGCGGTGGCCGGAGCCACCTATGTTTGAGACAAAGGTATAACACCACGAAGAATTATACTTGGGTTCATGACCAATGCTCGTCTTTGAAGCACAAGTACCATTTAATAATGGTCAAAGTGAAAGACTTGATCGATTTATGCATAATGTGGAGAGGGAAAGTTCATTCAAAGAACAACACTCCCCCTATGTCCATGCCTACACCTAGAGAAAGATATAATGCAGAGTGAGGTGCAAAGTGCCTAGTTTCAATCCACATTACTTGAATCAATGATATTTAGCTCATGCCTTAACTACCGGAACCTTGCTTCATCTAGGAGCTTAGTGAAAATATCTGCAAGTTGCTCTTTAGTGTTGATGAAGTGAACCTCAATATCACCTCGCTTGATATGTTCACGAATGAAGTGATGGCGAATATCAATGTGCTTGGTCTTGCTATGTTGCACAAGATTAAGGGAAATGTTGATAGCACTTTGATTGTCATATAGAAGAGGCACTTTGTCACAAGTGACACCGTAATCCTTTAAAGTTTGCCTAATCCATAGCAACTGTGCACAACAACTCGCAGCTGCCACATACTCAGCTTCAGTGGAAGATAGTGAGACACAGTTCTGCTTCTTTGAAGACCAACTTACCACTGAACGACCAAGGAATTGACATCCTCCAGAAGTTGACTTCCTCTCCACATAGTCTCCCGCCCAATCTGAGTCAGAATAGCCCACTAGGTTGAAGTTTGCTCCTTTGGGATACCATAGGCCAAAGTTTGGGGTGTGAGCCAAATATCGAAAGATTCTCTTAACAGCCATATAATGGCTTTCTTTTGGTGTAGATTGAAACCGTGCACAAATCCCTACACTCAACATGATATCCAGTCTAGATGCACAAAGGTAAAGAAGGCATCCAATCATGGAGCGATATAGCTTTTGATCCACTGCTTTACCATTGGGATCACTGTCAATCTTGCATCTGGTTGGCAGGGGAAACTTGACCGGCTTGATATCCTCTATCTCGAACCTCTTGAGCATGTCTTGAGTGTACTTGGCTTGTTTGATGAAGGTCCCTTCTAAACCTTGCTTAATCTCGAACCTGAGGAAGAACTTCAACTCACCCATCATTGACATCTCAAATTTCTCGGTTATTAGTGCAGCAAATTCTTCATTGAAAGATTCGTTAGGGGAACCAAAAATGATATCATCAACATATAGTTGGGATATGAACAAATCCCTTTGACCTTTTTGGAAAAAAGAGTGGGATCTATCTTCCCAATTTCAAGCCCATGATCTTGTAACACCTCAATAAGGTACTCATACCACGCACGTGGGGCTTGTTTAAGGCCATAGAGTGCCCTATTAAGTTTGTACGCATGATTGGGGAACTTGGGATGTTCGAATCCCGGGGGTTGTTTGACATAAACCAACTCATTTAAAGGACCATTAAGAAAAGCACTTTTTACACCCATCTACTGTAATTTGAAATTATGATGAGAAGCAAATGCAAGCAACATGGGAATAGATTCTAGACGAGCAACAGGGGCAAAGGTTTCACCGTAGTCAATACCCTTGGGAGTAGCCTTGAGCCACCAATCTTGCCTTGTTTCGAACCACAATCCCATTGGCATCTTGCTTGTTTTTGAAGATCCATTTGGTCCCGATGACATTATGTTCCTCCTTTGGTCTTGGCACTAATTTCTAGACTTGATCACACTCGAAGTTGTTGAGTTCTTCATGCATGGCCATAAGCCAATCCTCATCATCGAGCGCTTCCTGTACCTGTTGAGGTTCACAATAAAAAACCAACGCGTGATGCTCACAATAATTCGATTTTTTTTATGAGTGGATACTCCCCTTTTTAAACTACCAAGCACATTCTTCATAAGATGTGACTTGACTCTCAGCTTGTTTGCAATCTTGGCTGCGCGACGCTCCAAGAGTTCTGCACTTGATAACTGGGGAGCATCGACTTGATTACTTTGCTTAGCCTTGTGTTTTGATCCTCCCTTGGCACCAATATCCCTCTTAGGTGTTGTAGAAGGAAATTGAGAGACAACATCCTGATCAACTTGATTTTCGACTTGAGCAGGCTCACTGGTTTGTTCTTGATCTTGTGGTTGCTCTTGATCTTGATCTTGTGCCTCCATTTGGTCTGAATCTTGTAGTTGCACTTGATCTTGATCTTGAGCAGATTCGGAACCATGTGTAAGCACTTGGACATCATGGGGCACATCACCATCTTTGAGCAATTGATCTTGTGCTTGAACCTGTTCAGCTGGTTGAGGGTTTTCTCTTTGTTCATCGGAAGCGTGTGGGGCTTGTGAGAATGATGGCTCGACTTGAGTAGAGCATTGTCCTTTTCCTTCGGCCACAAGGGGTTCCTCAATGGGGAGTATTTGACCAATCCCCATTCTTCTTATGGTTTGGGGAGGAATTTCATCACCTACATCACACAGACCACTTTGCTCCACTTGGGAGCCATTATTTTCATCAAATTCCACATTACATGTTTCCTCAATGAGCCTGGTGGACTTGTTGAGGACACGGTAAGCATGAGAGTTTGTAGCATAACCAACAAGGATGCCCTCTTGAGCTCTATGATCAAATTTAACTAAATGTGCACCTTTCTTGAGAATGAAACACTTACACCCGAATACCTGGAAGTACTTGAGATTGGGTTTGTTTCCGGTGAGAATCTCATATGGGGTCTTGTTCAAGCCTTTGCGGATATAGAGCCGATTGGATGCATGACATGCTGTGTTGATGGCTTCGGCCCAAAAGTTATACGAAGATTTGAATGTTGATTCTTCCTTTCCGCCATCATTGTTCTTGCCGCGTCCATCAACGTCTGGTTCTTCCTTTTCGCCACACCATTTTGTTGAGGAGTGTATGGTGCTGAATGTTGATGTTTGATTCCCTCATCACCTATAAACTCATCCAAGGTGTATTCCTTGAACTATGTGCCGTTGTCACTTCTAATCATCGAAATCTTTGCTTCATGTTGTCGTTGAGCTTCATTAACAAAGTTGATGACGGTTTGTTGAGTCTCACTCTTCCTCTTGAAGAAATATACCCAGGTGTATCTTGAGTAATCATCAACAATCACCAAGTAGTACTTTCTGCCCGCAAGACTATCAAATGATGGAGGACCAAAGATATCCATAGGAAGGAGCTCGAACGTTATCTTAGTGTAAATGAGAGTCGTTGGACGATGAGCAGTTTCATGAATCTTCCCTTCAATGCAGGCACTGCAAGCACGATCTCTGGCAAAACTCACATTTGTTAGTCCACGAACATGGTCCCCTTTGAGGAGACTTTGCAAAGATCTCATATTGACAGGAGCTAGTCGGCGATGCCAAAGACAGCCCACATCAACTTTAGCCATTAGACAAGTCCACAGTCTTAGTGGGTCGCTTTGAAAAGTTCACAACATAGAGACCATTTTTGACATATCCAACATATGCAACTTTAAGAGTCTTGCTCCACAAAAGAACCACGGTATCAAGATTGAATAATGTGGAAAAGCCCATACCGGAAGTAAGTTGTAAGCAAGGGACTCAACAAGCATGACCTTCCCAATAGATAACTCTTGAGAGATGACCACCTTACCAAATCCCAATACCTTTGACGTCGATGCATCGGCGAACTGGACATGGGTGGGTATAGATGGGGCAGGATGCACATCCACCACTAAGTCCTTGCTTCCGGTCATATGATTTGTTGTTCCACTATCGAGCAACCATGACACCCCACCAGAAGCAAACTCCTGCGATAGATCAAGGCTTGGTTTTAGGTACCCATTTTTGAATGGGTCCTTTAATGTTAGAGACAAGGGTCTTAGGAACCCAAATAGCCCATTCAATGGAGTCATAGTAAGAACCACCAAATATGGCATAAACATGCCCATCACCAGCATGACATAAAACATAAGATGGATTGAGTTTGTCGGCTGTGTTGGTAGGAACGGTTTTGCCCTTCTTGATGCTACCATTCTCCACCTTCTTCCGGTTCTCCTTCTGAGTCCCTTGGCCCTCTTTGACAAAGATGTCCATGAGGGTAGGGGATTGTTTGTTCCTGTTCTTCCTTTTTCTTTTCGACTTGGATGTAAGTCCAAGTCCCTACTTTCCTCCAACACCATTTTGATTGCTCAAGAGGTCGTTTAGTTTCTTCTCGCCTTGGATTCATGACATAAGGCCCTTCTCAAGTTGATCCTTCAACTTGGATTTTTCCTCCACAAGATGTACATGCTCACCACAAGGGTTAGTTGTCCAAGCATTATCAATTATAACGAAAGGAGGACAAGTAGAAATCTCCTTGGTAAGCTTTGCTTTGAGTTGATCATGAGACTCTTTCAGGGAGAAATGAGCACCTTTCAAGACCTTGTGAGCCTTGTCAAGTGTGTCAAACTCCGCTTTGAGTCTGTCACGGCCAACCCCAATTCTAGCCTTTTCAGATTTAAGCACATGAGTAAGAACAATAGCATGATCTAGTTCCTTTTGCAATTTAGCGCAGTCATCATTATGTGACTCCTCAAGAGCTGAACGAAGAGTGCGCTCCTTTTCTAGTGCAATAGATAATTCAGCAATCTCATCGGCATAGTCACGACTATGTCCTTGGAGCTCGGAGATAGTCTCCTCATGAGAGTCGATGAGGTCATTAGCCTCACCCAGTTGTTCCAAAAGAGCAACAAAGTGCTTCTTGGGTTCTCCTTTGATCTTACACAGAAATTTGTCAAAATCATGCTCATTAAGTTCCACAACATCACTATCATCAACACAATTCAACAATGAAGGAGAAGTAGTGATGGTGGTCTTAATGCTGGGTATTACCTGATCGATACCTTTGGCCATGAGGCACTTGGCGATGTGGTTATCGTTGGGGGCGTTTAAGAGAGACATATTGGGAGAAGCGGTGGCAATGACTACAGTCCCAGTTGCCACCATATCGTCATAGTCATCATCATCGGAGGGTTACTCTTCAAGTGCCACCATACCCTTTGGATGGGGTTTCTAGACAAAGTTGTTCTTGTTTGGGAACGACTTGGCTTTGTCTTTGCGAATGAGCTTGCCCCCGTTGTCTTCCCTCTTCTCATAGGGACATTCTGCCATGAAGTGACTCACATTGCCGCAGTTATAGCATGTCCTCACATGTTGCTTGGACTTGAACCCACTTCAGTTATTCTTGGAGAAGTTGGGCCTTGAGTTCTTCTTGTTGCCCAGAATTGCCTTGACGCAAGAGCCATGTGCTCGTGATAAGCATACTTAGTGTCTTCAAGGCAGCTCTCCTCTTCCTCATCCTCTTCTTATTCTTCAGAAGCAGCCTTTGCCTTTAAAGCAAGGTTTGGTGAAGCTGTCTTTGACCGAACGCGTGAAAGTGCATTAACAACGGTCTTGTTCATGATTGACATTGCAATGAATTCATCCAACACCTCACTGGAGGACAAGGAGTGGAAATCTGGTCGTTGGCGAATGACGGATGACATGGCTTTGCTAAATGGCATGATGGCCTTGAGAAACATGCGCTTGATACATGTGTCATCCACATCCTTGCTCCCATGGTCCTTGAGAGCAACAACAATAGCAGTCACCCTTCGATAGAGATCACGAGGGTCCTCATCTTCCTTCATCACAAACTCATCGGCCTCATCAAGCACCACTTCATAGTTGGACCATTGAATGCTTGAGCTTCCCTTGTACAGCACCATAATGTGCTCCCAACAGTCCTTAGCCAGAGTGAAGGGGCACAAGTGAGGAAGATCTTCAGGTGGCACTGCAGACTGGAGAATAAACAATGCGGAGTGATTATATTGATTGTCCGCTTCTTCTGTTGGAGTGAGATTGCTTGGATCATGTGGATAGTAGCCTTGCTCAATGATTATCCATAAATTTGTTGATCTATGATTCAAATGAGACTTAATGGAAAATACCCAGTTAGCAAAATCACCCTTAACAAGCTTAGGAGGAGGACCTACATGATTAATACGCGGAGTAGGAACCGACCCTCCTTAGACCATGGGAGGTGGAACTGATGTATAGGTTCCAGTCCCATTAATATTGTGAGGGGAAAACGGTTGCATACCTTTAGCCGCTTCCTTGGAGGAATTGGCCTCCAAATCCGTGTTGACAGGTTTAGCCACCAACGCCGGTTCGGGACAACTTTTAATTCCCTCAATTAATTCTTTAAGCATGGTCTTGACTTCGTTCATCAAGGACGTCCTGAGATTGGCCATAGCCGCATTCAAGTCGTCCCTGGTGATCGAAGTCAAGGCCATGGACTCGGGTTGCCCATGGGGTCCTCCCTCACCCTCATCAATACTCTTCGGGCGGTGAAACCCTTAATAAAGAGACATTGCTGTGATACCAATTGAAACGATCGATATGGTTGACTAGAGGGGGTGAATAGGCAACTATCATTTTTTACAATTCTTAACAAGTTAGGGTTAGCAACATAAAGGTTCTCGAAAATGACAAGTAGATGGTCAACCTATATCATGCTACCAACTATAATTGCTAAGGAAAGTAAAAATAGCCTACAACAATAACATACACAATGCAAAGATTAGAGATAACCACAAGTGGAACCGATGAAGACGAGGATGTGTTACTGAATTTTCTTCGCTTTTACGGGAAGTACGTCTGCGTTGGAGCGGTGTGAAGGAACAATGCTCCCCAATAAGCCACTAGGGCCACCGTATTCTCTTCACGCCCTCACACAATGCAAGGTACCGTGATTCCACTATGGGTGCTCTTGAAGGCGGCGACCGAACCTTTACAAACAAGGTTGGGGCTAACTCCACACAAAGCTTGGAGGCTCCCAACAAGACCACGGAGCTTAACCACAATGGAATGTGGCTCCTAGATGACCTCAACCGTCTAGGGTGCTAAAACACCCAAGAGTAACAAGATCCGCAAGGTATTAGTGGGGGGAATAAAATTTCTCTTGGTGGAAGTGTAGATCTAGGCCTTCTCCACCAATCCCTAGAAAATCAACCGTTATCCTCACTTTCAGCACGAGCGGGGAGGTACTACCGCTGGCCCTCCAGCGGTACTACCGCTGGGACCGAGCGGTATTACCGCTGGGCCCATGGTAGTGCAAGGACTACTATCGAGCCTACCACCGCCAAGAAATTCTTCGCAAGAAGTTCGACGCAGTACGGCCGCAAGGATGGCGGTACTACAATTTTGGAGCGGTACTACCGCGAGCCAGGGGCGGCACTACCGCCAGCCAACGGTACTACCGCCAGGCAGGGGCAGTACTACCGCCAGCTCCAGGGGTACTACTGCTGGGACCGAGCGGTACTACCGCTCACCTTCAGCGGTACTACCGCCAGAGACCTTTTTGCAAAGAGAGAGAGAGAAAGATCAAGGAGGAAATAGGCTCCATAGTTGCAAGGGAAAAGAGGCGGAGATAAAATGTGTGCGTGCGAGATTGATTCCACCCAAACCTTTCTGACACGGATCCCCTCTTAATAGTACGGCGTTCGTATGACTCAAAACCACCAAAGAAAATCGTAGAAGACACCGTGCTTCAATTCCCCGGAGAGGTGCCGAATCGTCTTGTGCCTTTGTCATGTATTATCTGAAATACTCAATGCACACTATTAGTCCACTCAGGTATTGTCATCAACCACCAAAATCACTTAGGCATAAATATGCCCTAACACATTTGATCAAGGTTGAAAATAATTAATGGGTATTCACAATCATAAAAGATATCCAAGATAATATATTTGTATGTGAACTTACTCTGACATACACTTGGTCGTTCATGAATTGCTTGTATGACCAATGCTATGATTCTCAAACTTGAGTAGATTTTGCTTTCTAAACCAAATGTAAAACTACTTCTCACAATATAGCACATCGATAACTTCATATTTATGATATTTCCTTCATTCTCAATTTACTCTCAGGATATAAGTGAAGCACAAGAGTAAACATCAAAATACTCTCAAAAGATATAAGTGAAAATCAATGAGTAGTGAAACAATTAAGTAGATATGTCAGCACTTTCTCTCAATAAATATTTTCAGATCTGAGAATTTTATTCAAGCACTAAACAAAAAAAATCACTCCAAGAATAGAACATATCATGTGGACAAATAAAAACTTTAGGATCAACATAGGCTAATCGATATTTGTTGACCAAGAGAGGTGGGATGCGTATTATCCCCAAGCTTGGATGCTTGAGACTTATTGTAATATTTACATGGGTGCCTTGGGCATCCCCAATCTTGAGCTTTTGTGTCTTGTTAATTCCTCCCATATGCTGGTTTCACCTAGGTCTCAAAAAGTTCATCCACACAAAACTTGAGAAAAACTCATGAGATAGGTTAGTGCACGTTAGAATAAATCAATTCTTCATGTACTGCCAAGGCAAGTTGAATGATAATTTTAAAACATTATATATTGTTTACTATAATTTACACAATTTATATCTACCAATGTAGGCTATGAAAACTGCAGGATAACTATATAACAAAACTATAACAACAATCTCTCTAAACAGGATAGTGTGTAGCAATTAATTCTAAACGTGTAGCTCAGTACCTCAAAAATTCTAAAAATTTAAGAAATGATAAAGCATTTGTATGAAAGCACTATGTAAAATTGTGATAAACTTTCCACATTCCAATAAAATCTGATAATTCAAATACTATAGTAAACGATTTTATTTTTGTACAACACACATCACACATGCAATGCAAGCATTCTAAAGGTAATTATGGGAAGTTTTTATTGAAAAATATATTATATATAACATATAACAGAGAACAAAAAAATAAAATGACACTCCAAGAAAAACATGTATCAGCTGACGAATAAAATATAGCTCCAAGTAAGATATATCGACAATGTGAGAGGCAAAAGAGGGGATGCCTTCCGGGGCATCCCCCATCGTAGACCCTTGAGTTTTCCTTGGTTTATTACCATGGTGATTACTTGGGAATCCCCAAGATTAGGTTTTTTGCTTCCCATTACTCTCCTTATATTGGTATCTCACACATAACTTAAAAACTTCAACCACACAAAACTTAACGGAACTTCATGAAATGGGTTAGTGTGGTAAAGACACACCATTCACATGGTAATGTCAAGACAAGCTTCATAATTGTTCTCACATTATACCTACTATATTATATCATTCCAATTATTTACATCACTCAATATAATCTATGGAAACACTAAAACAAGCAGCTATGCATGCAAAACATTATTTGTCAAAAACAAAACAATCTCCAAAGATCTGAATGAACACCTTACTTCCCTGACTCTAAACATTCTGAAAGATTAGTACAACAAAGAGAATTTGGATACAAAAATTGTGTAAAAAAATTTAGGACTTTTTAATACCCTAGTAAAATGGGAGAAATTCTTCACTGTTTTTCACAGAATCAAACAAGCAAGTATCCACACTATCTCAAAGGCTTTACTTGGCACCTTATTGAAATAAATGACACAAAACATGATTAATACAGTAGCTTAAGCATGTTAACAGATGAAAACAGAAAGGATAAATATTGGGATGTCTGCCAACAAGGGCTTTTCTCTAATGCCTTTTCACTAGGCATAATGATTTCAATGATGTTCACATAAAAGTAATGAATTGAAACACAATGGGATCATAATGAAGCATATGACAAGCACATTTAAGTATAACCCTCTTCCTGTTAATAGGGATGTTGCGAGAAAACAGTATATGGGAGAAACAATAAACTAGCATAGGGAGGAGAAACAAGCATGACTTCAGCACTTTGAACACATAGAAGGGAAACTTGATATCATTGAAATAAAAATGAGCATTTGTTCTTCCCGCATAATAATTTTCAGTACTATCATGAAGGAATTAAATAATATAGCAATCATGTAAAGCATTCTTTTCATGATGCACAACCATAAAAAAATTATCACTACCCACGTAAGCAAGATTCTTCTCATTCATAGTAGTGGGAGAAAACTCAACATGAAATACTTGATTGATATAATACAAATAAAAATTAAAATAATGATGACAAGTTTTATGTTTATAATTATGATTTATAGAATATATGCCATCACAATAATCACCATAGAAATTAAATTTGTTGTCATAGTCAATTGAAACCTCTTCCAAATTATTGGACTCATCACTAAATAAAGTCAAGACAACTCCAAATCCACTTTTACCATTATGAAAAGATTCATCACCCTCCAAAATAGTGGGATCATTAGTACATAGAGTTTACACTCTTCTAAACCCACTTTCATTAACATAATCATCATAAATAGGAGTCATGCTTTCATCATAATAAATTTGCTCATCAAAACTCGGGGGACTAAAAATATTATCTGCATCAAACATAACATTCCCCAAGCTTGTGGCTTTGCACATCATTAGCATCATGGATATTCAGATAATCATACTAACAATATTACTATTATACTCATCATTCAAGGAATTCACATTAAGCATTTTGATAAATTCTTCCTCTACCAATTGAGCACAATTTTCCAAACCATCATTTTCACGAAAGACATTATAAAGACGAAACAGATGAGGCAACCTACTTTTCATTTTTGTAGTTTTCTTTTCTAAAACAAAACTAGTGATAACAAGAAACTAAAAGATTTAATTGCAAGATCTAATGATATAACTTCAAGAACTCACCTCCTTGGCAACGACACGAGAAAAGAGCTTAGTGTCTACTATGCAACTTTATTCTTGTAGACGTTATTGGGCCTCCAGGTGCAGAGTTCTGTACGACAACAAAAAATTTCCCCAATGTGGATGACCTAAGGTTTATCAACCTGTGGGAGGTGTATGATGAAGATGGTCTCTATCGAATAACCCTGCAATCAAATACAAGAAATATCTTGTGTCCCCAACACACCCAATACAATTGCAAATGGTACAGGTACACTAGTTCGGCAAAGAGATGGTGATACAAGTGTAGTATGGATAGTAGATATAGGTTTTCGTAAACTGAAAATAGAAAAACAACAAGGTAGCAAGTGTACAAAATCAAGCAAAATGTTGTGTAAATTCTTGGAAATAGGGCTTAGGGTTCGTACTTACACTAGTCCAATCTCTCAAGAACGCTAAGTTAGTAGAATGGTATGATCATCCCTCAACATGCGACAAAGAATCACTCCGAAGTTCATAACTAGCGGAGAACATAAGATAAAATTGGTATAGGTAGTACAACCACCTCAAACTTATTCTTTTCGATCAATATTTTGAGCCATTCCTATAAGTGTCACAAACAACACTATATTTTATACTAGAATAACACGCATGACAAATATAAACCAACCCTAATGTCACCTAGATACTCCAATGTCACCTTAAGTATCTGTGGGCTAATTATACGATATGCATCAAACAGTTTCAGATTCATCATGTTTAATCCAACATTAAGAACTTCGAAGAGTACCCCAATATTTCTATTTGAGAAGGTAGTATGAAAATGTGCAATCAACACCTATGCACAGATCCCCAAGGTCACCGAAATCTACAAGTTTGTGCCATAACATATATAAGGTTTATCAATAGAAAACCCCAATATCACTATTGGGTACCCGCATGAAAGACATACATCAAGTGTTCTCACCAATATTCAATCAAAGATAAAGAGATCTCAAAGAGAAAGATTCAACTCATCACAACAAGATAGTAAGGAAAGAACACCATATGATCCTACTATATTAACAATGTCCATGATACAACAATATCGTGTCGTCTCAAGAACACGAGAGAGAGAGAGATTCGTCACATAGCTACTGGTACATACCATTAGCCTTGAGGATGAACTACTCCCTCCTCGTCATGTCCTTCGCCGGGATGATGAAGATGGCCATCGGAGATGATTTGCCCCCACCTGCAATGTATTGAAATATCACACCGTGTTTTCACTTTGCGTGAAGTGTAGTCTTTTCAAATTTGGATTTAGTTAACACTTTTTAAGCAAATGCTGTGAGTGCCATGATTTCCATTAATTGTATGTATGCTTGAGTTGATGGAAGTAAAAATAATTTTTATAACATAATATTCCATAAAAAATCATTTTTCTCATTTTTGTTAATTAAAAACCTTGCTTTTGGTTTTGCATTACAAGTCCCTGATTTCAAGGGGGTGCCTTCACCCAAAGATTGTATTCTGATTCTAGCACTATTATAACTCTAATAAATCATAAAATAAGTATTTTACAAAATGTTTTCCGATTTTGTTTACATGAACTTTTCTGAGGCGAGAAATAATATTTCTGAGTGGAAAATTATTATTGGAGATACCCCGAGGACATATATTTTCCATATATAAGATTTTCAACCCCTATTTATGTTCAAAATATTTGAGCAAATGTTTGGAAACCTATTATGTCTTTTTTGACCTTTTGAAATATTTCCAAAGGAAATTTTCTCAATAAATTCACAGAAAATTATAACATGTTCCCTAAGCTATATTTGGTGATCATGCCAAGTTTCACCGCATTCCAAGGTGGTTTGGTTCACAAAATAATCCTAAAACCCTTCACGTCCTGATTCAAGTTGAAGCAACTCTATATTACAAAGTTTGTCCAAATGGCCTAAAACTTTCGAGGAGTGCTCAATACCCCAAATGAGGAGACACCTTCAAGTTTACAGGAGTGCCCAAGAATTGGATTTGTGGGGATTAATTTGCTCACTTTTCCTCTTAATAAGGCAGAACTATCCATTTGGGTGTGTTTGCAAGTTTACATTGCCAAACTTGTCCAATGGAGCTCAAATTTGGTAGAGCATCCTAATCTTGCCTAAAACTCAATCCTATTAACTTTCAGACTCATTGGTAAAGGTTAGCTGCCCCAAACACATATCAAACACCTTCAGCCAGATTGGTCAACCAGCATCTAACACTCTCTACACCCTATCCCTTATCACATACTGCCAGCACCACTCCTCATCTGCACATGACTGGCTCCTCCTTGGTACAAAGTGAGTAAGCCAAAAAAATCCAATTTAGCTCCTGGTTCAATGCTCGCGGAGCCTCTTTAAGCACCTGCCTTTGACCAGCATTGCTATTCCTAGTTCCTAGGAACCGAGGGGCATCTAACCCACCCCACAGGCACGCTAGACAAGGCCAAAGCATGCCAGAGCGTGCCAGTATGCCGTGGCATGCCAAAATGGCGCTGTGGACGCGCTACAGGGCACACCCGAGGCTAGGGAGGCCAGCCCGTGCCGGTCTCACCTCACCTCGATGTCTCACCTTGCCCGTGAAAACGACCCGACTCAGGGCAGCCTCAGGGCCCCTTTCTTCCCCTCTCCACTAACTCAGGCGATGTGTGCCCGCACACGCCTGATTCGGTCAGGAGGGCGCGACCCTACAACACGCCTGCACAGCTGCCCCCGGTCCTCCTGTTGCGTCCGCAAAGTCCTAAGCCACATATGCAAATCGTGGTTTTGGCCCCGGGCCCTCTCTCCCTCTCCTGCAGCCGTGGCAAAAACCACCTGCGCTCCCCCGCTCGGTGCCCCGTTGCCAGCCTGTAAATAGGCTCCCCCCGTTGTTCTAACACGTTATTCCTCTCCTCCCAACATTCAATTGAGCCCCTAGCAACCCCACTTGAGGAAGGAGAGACCCGATGCTCGAGATCGACCGAGGCGCTGCCACATTGGAGCTCCGTCGATCTCGGGCTACAGGCTCGCTCTCAAGCTCCTCTCACTTCTCCCGTGACCACACCAAGTTCAGGAACCTCCTCCACCACTCCCCCGGGCTTCTCCCCGCTCGGAACACCCTTCTCCACCACAACCCGAAACGCCTCCTCCATGGTCTCGCCGTCGCCGGTGACACAGGTCCTCCCCGTCGGTCCCTCGACCCCTACCAGGTAGGCGGCGATGTCACGCGCCCATTTCTGTACTCACTTGGCCACGACGACGTCGGAGACGCCTCCGGCGTGCTTCCCCTCCTCTCTGTCTAGAGGTGGAAGACGACCTGGACAGGAGGGTCCCACTATCGGTGGCCAGTCTCACCCCCTCTCCCCCCTCTCTGTCGCTGACCGCAGGGGCCTGTGCGTCAGGTTTAAACCTGACGGTGCGCGCCTGGGTTGGCTGGTTGGCCAGTTGGGCCGGCCCACCTTTTGGACAAGACGGGCTAGAGGTTGAACCCCTTTTCTTTACTTTTAAATCTGGAGTGTTAGATTATTACTATGGGATAAAATATTTAACTAAATTCAAATATTTTCCACCATAATTCCTCTAAAAATATGTAGAATTTATTATGTGTAAATTTTTGTAAAGACTTTTATGCACAACATTAATTAAATACCTAGTTTTGGTATTTTTAGCTTGTGCCAATGAGACTTTAAAAATACCTTTCTGTCGACGTTCTGGGAACAGGGGTACACAGACCTGCCTGCCTGTGTCCAAGGCGAGCCCACTTCATCAACGCAAGATCAGCAAGGAACAACACCACCCTGAACAAGGCCCTCTCGAGGGCCCAAGCCACGCTAGGAAGAGCGACATCAAGACCCACAGGGGGCCTCCTCAGGACCCCTCCGGAGCATCGCATATGTCAAGGCAAGGCCGGGCCTCAGGAGTCAAGGATGACGCCATGGAAGGACATGCAAGCAGCAGATCGCAGGACATGGCAGTTTCCCCTTTAGTGCAAAAGAGGAAGGATCGTATTAGAGCCTCAAAGGCATCTTCCAAAGGTTTCCCTTCTGGTGCAACAAGACCACGACCGCCCGCCAGCAGGACGAGCGTCATCCCTGCGCCCACCTCTGTGGTGCTGGTAGCTGCTTTGCAGGCAAAAACCACTTTTGACAGGGGAAGCATGTTCCCTTGTCTCCCACCGAAACTGGTCGTTGTGGGATCCCTTCTCGCCTACGATAACGGAAGAGGACCCAGGCCTGCACTATAAATAGACAAGGTAGGATACTTGGCAAAGGGATGGGATCATTGAAACCCTAGAGCAACATGTCTAGCCACTTGGCCTCCGGAGGCTCGAGAGCATTGTACTAGTTCATCCACGAACCTTGGTGAGAGGTAATCCACCAAAAGCAGGAGTAGGGTTTTACTCTTCGTAAACTGTTCTGTTCTATGTTCCCCTCAGCATCGAGTGAGTTCTTCGTCGTCTCCATCGAGTAGCGGGATAGGTAAGGTCGACGTGAGAGAGATCGCCGTACACGCCCCTGTGTTCGAATTCTTAGGGTTTTGCGGAGCCCGAAATCCGACATTTGGCGCGCGACGTAGGTGGTGTGTGAAGGCCTTATCTTAGCTTCCTCCTTCCCAGGCCGCTGCACCGTTGGCCGGAGACCAAACAACTTCTCCGAGCCTCGGCAAGCTAGTCTCCGACCGCCATGTCACAGCGGCTGGAAGCTCGCATGCCGGCGTCGCGGTACCAGGCGGCTCATATTAGGCCGTGAGCATCGTCTCCACCGTGATGGCAACCCGTGCCACCCAGGTGCATGGTGGCTGGGCGGCAGCCCAGGCACCCATAGTGCGCCGCATCAACTTAGGAGACCTCAGAGCACATGACGAGGTGCGGATGGCAAGAGAGATGCTCCGCCAACGACCGACACCACGGGGCTTCGATGCTTGGGCGGACCACATCATGGAGCTGATCACCATCGCCCAGAAGACCATCCAGCCCAGTGCATCCTCAAGGCAACAGGCGTCGGGCGCCCGGGGCTCGCACCGCGTACCAAACCTCGGGACTGCAAGCTTCGGGGCCCTACCTGCTCTGGGCGGGGCCGCGATAGATGCGCTTCGCACAACCCCCCACCTCCTCCAGACCACAGCGACCGGCCTCGAGGCGCACCACCCCAACAACCATCAGGGACGTTAGGAGAACGACGGGACGACTGACGCACACGGTAGCGCGCATCACCAAGACCAAGTCGTCCCTCGGCATCTTGGGGCGGCTCGACAGGAGCGCTCCCTCCGGCGCAGCCAACAGAGGGCGGAGGCGATGGCGTAGACGAATTACGACAGTGGAGACATGGCATTACGCCAAGGAGGGAGCCAGCACCGGGCGGCGTCGGGACCAGCCAGTGACAACAACCGGAACAAGCGACTTCGTGCGGAAGCTTATCGTAGGATGATCTATGAGCAGCACGGCCAGGGGGATCCCCCTCCACCGCCGAGAGGGACTACCACCATCACACTGCTTACCGGGCACGGGGGGCGGTCAAGCGACTACATGGAGCCGTGTGTGCGGGAGTATGCGGCACTACCTGACCCTCGCGACCGGGAAGAGCTTCTTGCCCCCCCCCAGGGCGCCTGTCCTCCTCAGGAGTGAGTAACGTTTGGGGGCTCATCCTGGAACCGCGCCCAAGAGGCGCGAGCAGGGAGGCACCCTCAAGCCATAGGGCGCGGCGCTAGCCGCCTTCCCTGCGGAAGGATTACGCAAGGCCAAACCCGCGGGCCACAGAAGTACGAGTCAAACTCCGCGACGAGGCGCAAGAGGCATGGATCACCCGTGACGACCACGATGCAGGCGTGGGCACTGGGGGCCTGGCCTCGCAAGGAGCTCCTCATGCTCAAGGGGCTTCAACTATTCGGCGAGGTAATTTTTTGGACTTATTGCCTTAAGGTGTGTCTCCTGACCACAGGAACTTCAACTACCCGGGGCATACTTCTACAAGTCGTATCTTTTACAATTTCCATTGCATTCAATTGGCGACCTGACACACTACCTTGCTTGCATCCTTCGGAAATCAACCTTCCTCGCTCTGGGGCACAGGCTGCTACGCATCGCCCCAAAGCGGCGATTGGGGAGCCCCATGGCTCGTCAGGATCACAATCGACAGGATAAAATCAAAGTCGCTTGAGCGTCTAGGGGGCTCCAGAGCATGGCGCTCCAGGGGTGTTACCAGTCATCAGGCTAGCTGTCACCCTTGATATCGTCCTCGGTGACCGTGTCATTATCAGGGGTGGCAGGGCCTGAACCCATAGCTGAGATCGTTCATTTGCTCCTAAGCAGCGGTAGTCGGGAAATGTGCGGGACCGGGTCCTGGCAACGCAGAGCTGCTTGAACGTCAAAAGGGGGCTCCGGAGCATAGCGCTTAAGGGGCCTTACCGGTCGCAAGGCCACCTACCGCCCCCGACAACGTCCTTGGTGATCCGGTCCTTGTCGGGGGAGACACGGCCTGACCCCATGGGAACATCCATTCACTCGGTCCCACGCAACGGCGGTCGAGAAATGTGCGGATTGGATCCTAATGACGTAGAGATGCTCGAACGTTAAATGGGGGGTTCTTGAGCATCGCGCCTCTGGGACCTAACCGGTCACAAGGCCACCTGCCCCCTTAACTGTGTCCTTGGATCCGGTCGTTGTTAGGGGAGGGAGGGACCAACCCTGTAGCTACGTCCATTCATTCGGTCCCAAGCAACGGCGGTCGGGAAATGTGCGGCACTGGGACCTGTCAATGTAGTGTCGTAAAAAGCCCTCAATTAGCCTCCCGGGAGGGAGCACAGAAGAGCTACATCAACCCGTCGCACCTCTGCATCGTCCTTCAATCCTTTCGGAACCTACTACATCTTGTGACACTCACGTAATAACGAGCCGAGGGTGTATATGCCTAAGGCCCCCCGAGGACGCGGAAGGGGTCCACCCCATGCCTAGTGGAAGACCTAAGGTCCACGCTAGGTACAACACAGTCCACCAATGACTCTACAAGCTCAGGCCCCAATGCCTTGGGGGTAGGGACACTCGTGAGGCCAAAGCGTCCTTGCAACCTCCCATATACAACCCCACCGTGACACTCTCACATAATAACGAGCCGAGGCTATATATGCCCAGGGCCCCCGAGGACGCGGAAGGGGTCCACCCCACGCCTAGTGGAAGACCAAAGCTCCACAATGGGTAAAAGAAAAAGGCAATCAGCATGGTCTGCCAATGACCATGCTCGCAGCTAGTAAGGAAACCCATATAGTCTGCAAATGACTATGCCAGCTTTAATGCCGGATGCGGCGCTTGCTTACTTTTTCTTGGATTCGAACTATCTTCTACTCAGTTTGAACTAGCTGATTTCAAAAGTTGGTTTTTCCAGTCTCAATGCCCGACGTTTGAAAAATAAAAATGGGGGGAACTTTCAATAGCATTTGTTATTTCACTGGCTTTGAAGCCTCCCGTCCGGAGGACGTGTTTGGAGACAACCGCTCCGCGCAACCCGTAGGAGTCAAGGAGCATGATGCAAGGACTTGCCACCTTAGGGGCAACATTTTTCAGTGGCCAACCCCGCTCGGGTGTCCGGACCGAAACTTGATACACCACAAAGAGTATCGGAAGGCCTCACGGCCCCCTGGGGTGATGACCTAAGGAACGAAGTGCGGAATTGCTCGGGCGCCAGAAAGGGTGGTTCCTGGGCACACCTCACGAGCCTTACCGGTCGTTAAGGCCAGGGCCTGACGACGCCGAGTGGCTTGAGTGTCAAAGGGGGCTCCTGAGCAGTGCACCTCAGGAGCCTTATTGGTCGCAAAGACACTCGACCCCTAGGGTGCCAGGGCTTTGCCCCGTTAGGAGCAGCCTTGGTAACGGGTTGAACCTCATGGCAACAGGGAAATACGTGGGATCGGGACCTGCAGACATAGACTGCCGAAATGGTCTTCACCTTGTCCCGCTTACGAATCAGGAGCTGCAGAGGAGGAACTATGCAAGGGACTGACACAAACCCGCGAGCTAAGTGCCTCACAGGCCCCAACCAGGACCATCTCGCTTTACGATAAACGAATGGTGAACTGAAAACATGCGCACTAAGGAAGGGATGCATGGCCTAAGGTTTCGATGGCAGGAGGAAGCCAATCCAACACCCACACACGCTGCGGTATGAGAGGTGCCTCGGGAGGGCAGAACTTCCAGAAGGTCGTGCTTTCCCCGTTGTACCAAGCCAGGGCAGGTGCAGCAACGGGCCCTAAGCTTTGCAGCCCGGCTACGACGACCACCAACATGCAAGCCATCACCCCAGGAGCAAAAGAAAAGTGGAGAGCAGGCAAGGCAATAACGGCAAAGGTTCAACGCCCGATAGGAGCAGGGTCTTTTTGACATCACAGGAACATGTAAGCAGAAGATGGGGGACGCCTAGGTGGAGGAACCGCCTGCAGCGCCCTTGATGACCACAGGCTCGGTGTCAGAGTCCTCCTCATCACTGGAGACGGGCACCCGAATGCACTGCTCCACCAGAGAGGCCATGTCAAGGCGGACTTCGCCCCAGTGAGATGATGGGAATCGGCAGGCGCCAGCTCCACGACACACTGAAGATCGAGTTCCGGAGCAGGGCGACGCACGTTGGAGAAGACAAGCGTCAAGGCAAGGCCCAGAAGCTCGCGTGCGTCGGCCACGTTGTCCTCCTCCACGCGGGAGACGCCGGTCTCTAGCGTCTCCACCACCCTCTCGAAGAAGGTGAGGAAGCCCCCGTCGCTCGTCACGTTGGGCAGTGCTGGGGCCTCCCCCACAAATCGGCTGGTCGCATCGACCACCCGGCTAGCAATGCCGGCAGACTGCTTGGCGCGCTGGTGCGCTATTGTTCGGGCTTTCGACGCCTCACCCTTGGCAGCCAGGATGGCGTCAGTCGCCTCCTGGACCTGCTTCCGCAATGACGCCAACTCCGCCACAGCCTCCGCCTCGTCACCACGGGCGGCCCAGAGGGCAGCTTCGACATCTGCAAGCCGGGCCTGCAGCCCCTCCGACTCCTCCTGAAGCCCTTCAAATTTTGGCTTCTTGGAGGAGGGCACGCTGAAGAAGAAGGAAGATCAACCGCGGGACAACAAATGAAGCAACAAGAGAAGAGATGCAATGAAGGGCTTACTCATCAGCCATAACCAAGTGGTGGCACACGCGCGAGGGCTCTAAGGGCCCTCCGCCGCTGCCCACGGGGGTGGACAAAGGCACAGGAGGCGCCGAACGCATTCCCCGGCCAGAACTGTCTCCGGGGGACGCCATGAACACGAAGGGCGAAGGAGAGAAGATGTTTTATCGCGGCGGACGACTGAAGCAGAGAAGAAGCTCGAGGTTATGGTGCCGCCCCCCACCCGAAGGTGGCTGGGCGAATTTATAAGCGAGCCCTGGCCACCAACCGTCATGGCAGGAGTGCCGATGGAAGCGCTGCCGCCCGCGTCGCCTCACCTATCCACCGATCGGTCACATCCGCGAGGGCCATTGGGTGTGTTCACATTCAATGAGAAACATGATGGCCTTCGCGATTCTTGGGAACTGCATCGTTGTGGCTTGGCACCACGTGGACGCGTCGAGGAGCAAGAGCGTCGCCACACAACTTTGAGACACAAAGGTCGCCTCACCCGCAGTAAAATGGGGCTCGCGATGTTTAGGGCCGCTTCAAGGCTTCGCTGAGAAGCCAACCCAGGTGCACCTTGGGAGCGGGGGCTACTGTCGGCGTTCTGGGAATGGGGTACCCAGACCTGCCTGCGTGCTGCCCACGACTGGCCCACTTCATCAACGCAAGATCGGCAAGGAACAAGACCACCCTGAACAAGGCCTTCGCGAGGGCCAAGCCTCGTGAGGAAGAGAGACATCAAGACCCGCAGGGAGCCTCTTGAGGACTCCTTCGGAGCGGTGGATATTTCAAGGCAAGGCTGGGACTCAAGAGTCAAGGATGACGCCATGGAAGGATAGGCGAGCAACAGATGGCAGGACGGGGCATTTTCCCCTTTAGTGCAAAAGAGGAAGGAGCGTATTAGAGCCCCAAAGGCATCTTCCAAAGGTTTCCCTTCCGGTGCAACAAGACGACGGCCGCCCGCCGGCAGGACGAGCATCATCCTTGCGCCCACCTTTGCGGCGCTGGCAGCTAGTTTGTAGGTGAAGACCACTTTTGACAGGGGAAGCATGTTCCCTTGTCTCCCACTGAAACTAGCCGTTGTGGGATCCCTTTCCGCCTACGATAAGGGAAGAGGACCCGATCCTCCACTATAAATAGAGAGGGTCGGATATTAGGCAAAGGGATGGGATCATTGAAACCCTATAGCAACACGTCTAGCCACTTGGCCTCCGGAGTATTGAGATCACTCTACTAGTTCATTCACCAACCTCCGTGAGAGGCAATCCACCAAAAGCAGGAGTAGGGTTTTACGCTTCGCAATGGACCAAACTTGGGTAAACTATTGTGTTCTGTGTTCCCCTCACCATCGAGTGAGTTCTTCGCCGTCTCCATCGAGTAGCGGGCTAGGTAAGGTCGAGCCGAGGGAGATCCGTACACGCCCCTGTGTTCGAATCCTTAGGGTTTTGCGGAGCCCGAAATCAGACACTTTCTACTTCAAAAACAGAAACAAACATATTTAAAACGAAAGATATAATTTCTCAGAATAGGTTAACATTTTTAATATGAGTTTGTGCTCTATTTTTAGGGTGCTTATTATTATTATTACGATGGTAGATCACGCATTTGACGAAGGACATGGACCCGAAGACCTCAAACACCCCGGATAACTAGCTGATCAAGGCAAGCAGCCCTTTGACCATGTTTGAGAAAACATTTTTTATGCATGCCATGTTGCATACTTTATTCCGGTGCATAAGATCATGAAATAGTCGGTAACAACTCTGTAGGGTGTTTCCGATGGATTCTTTGGAGATCTTGCATTTGAGCATGACCCTACCACCTATGAGGGTCATGAAGATAAAATGTTGGCAGTAGTAGTAGTGTTACGCATAGGATGAGCATATGCATGTTCATGATAACACATACGTGATATCAAAAGTTTTTCGAAAACCCCTTCGGGTGCCACTAATGCCCGAGGGTGATAGTGTTGAGCTAGATGACCACTTGCGAAAGAAGTGGTGTACCGGAAAGGTTTTGTGTGAGTGGTTTCGGAAATGGGGTTAGATTTAAAATTTGTCGATCGTCCCAACATTACATGTGCAACCACGGTACCCCTTTATGGGATGGGGCTGTGTTGATTACTCTTGTCGTGCTAGGAAGGAGCCCGCATTACTTGTGGCACAGTGATATGTTCACTCTCGTGCCGGGGTCATGCCAGGTAGGATGACTATGCCTTTTTAAGGTGTTCCGGGCACACCGTTGGTTCCTGCATGGATGATATGGTCCAGAGTAGGTGCTCGTAGGACGTACATCATGTGGGCTGGGTACCAATCGGGTGGACTCTTTGTCTAGTGTCGTCACGGGAAATGCATTGATAGGGTACTTACCTCGGGTATGTTATATACCTCGAGTCGTGGATGACACGGAAGTTTCTCGGATCTCGTGGGTATAGCATACAACCTCTACAGAGTATAAAACTATTCGAATAGTCGTGTCCAGGGTTAAGGACAATTGGGTAATCCTGCTTAAACTACATCCAGTCGGTTCCGCATAAGCCACATGTGTGTGTATAAAGTTTTTATTTGAGTAAGATGATATGACAAGTCTGGTGACGTGGCATATAGGGTGAAACTGTGGTGTTCAACCCTCAACATATATGTTGATATCTGTGACCTACTCTTATGAATACCATCTAGTTATTATGCATGTCCATACAAGCAATTGATCATGCTTATTTACAATCAAAACTTGCATTCCGCAAAGGCTGCATATTACTTTATTATCATACCAACTTCATTATCCATATCATGTGCTATTTGCGAGTACATTCAATGTACTCATTGGCTTGCCATTGGTTATTTTATTGACCATACATGGAGGAACCAGAGTATGGAGAAGAATTTGTCGTCGGAGACGGACATGCGAACTAGGACGCTTCCCAGTCAGAATACCTGTTGGTTAAGGCTGATGGCATGGGTTCCCGTTTACTACTAAGTATTCCGCTAGTAGTTGTGTTGGTGTGATTGGCCTTCTTGGCCCTATCTATGTAAGACTTGACCGTGATAGTCCTATATTGTATCAGACGTTAATTTTGGATGTAAGGCTATTGTTATTTATTATCTGTGTGTTCAGTCAGCATTGATCTCTGGGTCACTGTACCCGTGCATTCGGCGATCTCGACGCGTAAGTCTGGGTCCACACAGAGCTGGATAAGGGCCATCCTGACTGTAGGAAGGCTTAGGTAGCATGGATGATAGCCGAGACAAAAAACACTCTCAGCCCTTACACTTGAGATTTTCTATACCCTACTACCTTTTTCATACCACCCACAAATTTCTAACCCTGTCCTAAAAACCGTGTAGATGGTTGTTGTACCTAAGACGCTTCTGGAAACTGGCTTTCCCCTACTCTTGGGAGACAGCTTGGAGAAGTGTCAAGTATAACGCACACCCGTTTTTTCTCTACCACGAGCACTGGGTCAATGCCAGCACAAAGGAATATCACATGGGCGTGATTGTGAAGGCAAACGACTCCCAACTAGTTGGTTTTTTGAAGGACCACCGATGGACACTCTCGTATTGGCAGTGGAGATAGCAGCATGAGAGGCGCTCGTGCATCTCCGTGATTTCCTTCCCGAGATGGACAACGAGCCGGCTACTCGTCACAAGCCTTTTGTTAAGGACGGACTTGACGGGAGCTGGACACTCAACCCATCCCCGGAGGAAGGAACACCACTCGGGTTTCGAACCTACTTCAGCCTCTCCGCCGACACTCTATCTCACCTTCTGATCAAGGAGTCTGTGACGCTCCGCCATGAACTTCATCAAGTCAAGGACCTACTCCGCCTTGAGAAGATGAATACACGCAAGATTAAGAAAGAAGGAGCACCCAGAGGGCAATCTGCCATCACCCTCCGAGGAGAAATACCACCACTTAAGGCCACTCCTATACACAGTCATCGCCTAACTGCCGAGGAATACACTAAACTCCTCACCGCTTCACCGACGAAACGTAGTTGTGATGGACCTCTTCCTTCTCCCACATTCCTGAAGGAAGATGATACCCGCAGAGATGAGGATGAGGAGGAAGACCCTGAAGAACTCGTGTGCGAGACCGAGCAATCCGTCGCTTAGGATGGATGTCTTAGGACAAGTTAGGAGTCCCCATGCGAAGTCGAGTCCATGTAATGGTTCATATGAAACCACGAATGCTTGTAGTGTGTGTGTGCTTTCTATTTGTGTCTCGATGCAAGCCGCATTTTTTTCTTTTCTTAGGCCACATGTAAGCGACTACATCGCCTATCTTAATTAATGTATTTGCATAGGGTTCTTCGATGCTTCTTGTTTGACACACTTGCACCATACCAAAGCCTCCTTATAAAGGCACGTCATCCCTTTATGCTTTCCTCTTGACCACTTCAGAGTATTGACCTGACTGCTCCAAACAGGATGGTGACTACTACTCGCACTAGTACCTTCGGCAACCCCAGCACCGGCGAGTCTAGCTAGCAGCCAGGAGCCGGTGGGTCTACCCAAGCTGGAGATCACCCAGAGCAGCAGCAAGGCGACAGTCTCCCGCCACCGCCTCCTCTGGAGAACATGACAGTGGCTTTGTTCCTCCAGGCCCTCTCAGAGGAACGCCAAGCCAACAATGCCACCATCCGGTATATAGCTCAGGCCCTAGTGAACAACCCGCCATAGGGCGGAAATGGCAATGGTCGCTCCACTCTGTCTGAGTTCATGAGGACTACGCCCCCAATATTCACTGAGAGAACTGAGCCCCTGGATGCCGATGACTAGATCTGCACCATTGAAGACCTCCTCGCGTTGGTTAAGTGAACCGTCGATCATGAGAATGTCCTTTATGCTTCTCACTGTCTCGGAGGCACACCAAGGCTTGGTGGGACGGGTTACTGATTATGCAAGGCGAGCAGGCTATCAGTTGGGTAGTCTTCAGAAACGGGTTCCGCACTGCTCACATTCCCCCTGGAATGATGACTATCAAGAACTGGGAGTTCTGTGCTCTAAAGCAAGGCAGCGGCACAGTCAAGGAATACATGCAGAAGTTCAACCTCTTATCGAGGTATGCGCCAGAAGATGTCAGCACTGAAGTCGCTAAGGTGGAACGCTTCATGGAAGGACTTCAGCAGTCGCTGCAATATCAGCTTGTTGTCTGTGACTGCCGGACCTTCTGTGATCAGGTAAACAAGGCTCTCATGCTGGAAGACAAGCGTCGTTTTATAGATGATACTCGCAAGTGTAAGCTGATGGGCAATGGTGGTTCCAGCAACCAGAAGGTTCTTCCATGGCAATCCGCTCCGGCATGGCCTAACTATCAGTAGCAACAGTATAAGACTGTTGCATTTCGGCCAATCTATCATCCTCAGTAGCATGCCAACCAGAAGCTAACAATCAATTCGCCCAACAACACTGGGGGCAGGTCACCTGGTTTGGATCTGGTCAGCCTGGACACTACTCCAGGCAATGCCCCAACGAGAAGCCCGATGCACCGCGCCCCAATGCGCCAAATCAAGGAGCACCAAACAGGAATCAGGAACCCCACAACTAGCAGTACCACAATAGGGGACGCGTGAATCACATATCCGCTGAGGAAGCCCAGGAAGACCCGCACTGCATTCTCTGTACGCTCCTCATCGACTCCACCCCAGCAACAATATTTTTTGATTATGGTGCTTCGCATTCTTTTGTCACTCAAAATTTTGCTGCAAAGAGTGGTTCAAAGCCTACCCTCCTTAATTGGCAAATGGCAGTACAGACCCCGGGATCAGTGCTAAGGACCAACCTAGGATGCAGAGGAGTTGAGATCAGCATTAATGGGATAAAATTCATAGTAGATCTCATCGTCCTTAAGTCGCAAGGCTTGGACGTGATCCTTGGTATGGATTAGTTGGCCAGACACCAAAGCATACTAGACTGCACCAAGAAGTCTATTACCATGACAAGTGACCTAGGGGTCAAAGTCAAATACGTCCCTGAGCCTACCTCTACTCAAGTCCCTCGGGTTAATTGCCTTTCGGAAATGGTCAGTGCTCTCCGCCGGCGCGCCGGACAAAACATTCGGCCCACCGCGCGCGGGCCGCATGATCCGCCAACTGCCGCGCGTCTGCACCGTTAGATCTTCATGCAACATTTTTTCCCCGATGCAGCAAAATTTCGACGCGATGCAAGAATTTTTTCAACGGTTGCAACCAAAACCAAATTTGTAGCAAAAAAACGAAGCTAATGGTGAGTGGTAGCAAAAGTCAAACGTCGGTTGTAACAAATATCTACGTGAATGGGTGTGCAACTTTTTTAGTGAACGGTTGCAGCAAAAAATGATGCCGGTTGTAGCAAAATTTAACACGGTTGTAGCAAAAGTAAAAGACACCGATTGTAACAAAAAATCCGACGAGCTGAAGTTGCAACCAAACGTATGTGCAGCTTTTTTATTGGACAAATGTAGCAAAAAAACGCATGTAGCAAATATGACGCTGGTTGCAACAATTTAGACGAAAAAAATGTTGCATGCCAAATCAGCGTGTCGCGCGGGTCGTGTGCGGCCGGCCGAACGGTTCGGCCGGCGCATCATCCAGAATCATTCCCCTTCTGAAAAAGAGTTGGACCGAGTACCAGTAGTATGTGAATACCCGGACGTCTTTCCTGATGAGCTGCCTGTGATGCCTCCTGGCCGAGACATAAAGTTCATCATTGAGCTCATGCCCGGGTCAAGGCCTATCTATAAGAAGCACTATAGGATGGGATCCTCGGAGCTCGCAGTGTTGAAGAAGTAGTTGGCCGAGCATCGTAGGAAGGGATTCATCTGTTCAAGTGCCTCACCTTGGGGATCACCTTTTCTATTCGAGTCCAAGAAGAATGGGACTATCAGGCTCTGCATCCATTATCGTTCCCTCAATGAAGTCACGATAAAGAACAAGTATCCACTCGCCAAGATTGAAGACCGCTTCGACCAGTTAAATGGTGCCAAGGTATTCTCCAAGATTGATCTCACATCTGGGTACTACCAACTGAAGATTCGGCCCGGGGACATACCTACGACGGCATCCGTGACTAGGTACGATCTGAACGAGTGCATTGTCATGTCGGTTGGGTTGACCAATGCCCCAGCATACTTCATGTACCTCATGAACAATGTCTTCATGGAATACCTGGATATATTTTTTGTCGTCTTCATCGATGACATATTTAATATTCTCCAAATCCGAAGAAGAGCATGAGCAATACTTGAGGCTGGTGTTGGAAAAACTTCAAGAGCACCAACCTTATGCCAAGTTTAACAAATGCGAATTTTGGCTGCAGGAAATTGGATTCTTGGATCATACCATGACGACTGATGGATTGGCAGTCGATCCCGCCAAGATTACTACGACAACCAACTGAGAGAAATCAATCGATGTGAAGAAAGTTAGAAGCTTCCTCGGACTGGCGGGATACTACCGCAAGTTCGTGGAAGGGTTCTCCCGCATCGCCCGACCAATTACACAGTTTTTGAAGAAGGGTAGAAAGTTTGAATGGACGCCGGAGTGCGAAGAATGCTTCCAGGAATTGAAGAAGAGATTAACCACCGCCCCGGTAGTGCCACTCCAGATATCAAAAAGGAGTTTGTGATATACTGTGATGCCTCAAAAAATCAGGATCAATGGCATTTTGATGCAAGACGGCAGAGTCGTGGCTTATCTGTCATGGCAACTATGCCCGCATGAATAAAACTACACCATTCATGATCTCGAGTTGGCAACTGTAGTTCAAGCCTTGAAGACATGGTGGCATTACCTCCTGGTGAAGAGATGCGAAATATACACCGACCATGAGAGTCTAAAGTATATTTATACCCAAAAGGATTTGAATATGAGGCAGTGAAGGTGGTTGGAACTGATTAAATACAACAACCTCAACATTCAATACCACCCTGGTAAGGCCAACGTAGTGGCCGATGCCTTTAGCCGAAGCGCTTGCACCTTGAATGCTATGATCAAGGAAAGGCTACCCGCCCTGTATGAAGAGCTGGAAAGCTTCAAGTTAGAGCTGGTCGAACAAGGATTCCTGGCTAACCTCGAAGTCAAACCCACTTTCGCAGACGACATTAAAGAGGCCCAAAAGGGACACGAGAGAATTGAAGGAGTCAAGAAGAAGATCAAGGAAAGCAAGGCCCCAGGGTTCTTAGTGGATGAACAAGGAGTTGTGTGGTTTGGGAAACGTTTATGCGTACCCAACAAGGTTGAACTCAAGAACTTAATCTTGCAAGAGGCCCACGACACTGCCTACTCAATCCAACCTATTGGGACCGAGATGTATCAAGACCTCAGAGAAAGATTTGGGTGGCATGGCATGACGCGGAAAATAGCTTCATATGTCGCCAAGTGTGACGTAAGCCACCAGGTCATAGCTGAGCAACAGCGTCCTGCTAGGCTGCTACAACCTCTCCAGGTGCCCGAATGGAGGTGGGATAAAGTCGGTATGGACATCATCACTGGTGTACCCATAGCCAGCAGAGTCCATGACTCCATATGGGTCGTTGTCGATCACCTAACCAAGGTCTCACACTTCCTTCGTCTCAGCACCGGTTATGGTAGTGACAAGCTAGCCAGTCTCTACATTGAGCATATTGTGAGCCTCCATGGTGTTCCCAATAAGATTGTGTCCAACCTAGGCACGCAGTTCACCTCAAGATTCTGGAAGAAATGACAAGAAGCTCTGGGGACTAAACTCTCCTTTAGCACCGCCTTCCACCCACATATGGGCGGACAGATGGAGCGAGTAAATCAGATACTGGAGGATATGATCCGCGCTTGTGTCTTGGCACATGAAACCAAATGGGAAGACTGTCTGCCTTTCGCTGAGTTCTCTTACAACAACATGGAACAACTATCAGTCCAGTCTCCAAATGGCCCCATTTGAAGTGCTATACGGATGTAAGTGCCGCACTTCGCTCAACTGGTACCAAACTGGTGAAGCGTTGATTTTCGGGCCACACGTCCTCCGTGAAGATGAAGAAAAGGTGCAGCTTGTCAGGGAGCACCTAAAGGCTGGCAAGTGGTGACAGAAGAGCTATGCGGATTCCCACCATAGGGAAGTGGAGCTCAACCCCGGAGACCATGTGTACCTCCGCGTCACACCTCTCAAGGGGACTAAGCATTTACACATCAAGGGGAAACTTTCTCCGAGATACATTGGACCTTTTAATATCACGAAAAGGCGTGGAGAAGTTGCTTACTAGTTGGAGCTACCCCCGAAACTTTCAGGTGTGCACAATGTCTTCCACGTATCACAACTTTTGAAGTGCCTTCAAGCGCCGAACCGTCTAGACCTTTATAAGGCCATCACCATCAAGCCATTGACCTTCAGCTGACCTCACCTACCGCGAGAGACCAATCTGCGTCATGGATGAAGCCGAGCATTGTACTAGAACCCGCACCGTCAAGTACTTCAAGGTCCAATGGAGCAACCTCACCGAAGCAAAAGCAACATGGGAGCATGAAGACTATCTCACATCCGAATTTTCATACCTTTTTAGCACCTAGCTTAGGAATCTTAGGGACGAGATTCTTGTAAGGGGGATAGGTCCATCACACCTTGTTTTCACTTTGCGTCAACTGTAGTCTTTTCAAATTTGGATTTAATTAGAACTTTTAAAGAAAATATTGTGAGTGCCATGATTGTCAATGATTATATGTATGCTTGAGTGTATGGATCTAAAAATAATTTTTATTACATAATATTTCCATAAAAAATCCTTTTTCTCATTTTTGTTAATTCAAAACCTTGCTTTGGGGTTTGCACTACAAGTCCCTGATTTCAAGGGGGTACCTTCACCCAAAGATTGTATTATGATTCTAGCACTATTATAACTCCCAAAAATCATAAAATAATTACTTCATAAAATATTTTCCTATTTTATTTACATGTCCTTTTTTGAGGCCAGAAATGATATTTCTGTGTCAATTATTATTTTTCAATCTTAGAAAAATCTGAGAAAATTTGGAGATACTCCGAGGACATATATTTTACATATATAAGATTTTCAACCCCTATTTATGTTCAAAATATTTCCTTTGAAAACCTATTCTATCTGTTTTGACCTTTTGAAATATTTCCAAAGAACATATTCTCAATAAATTCGCAAAAAATTCTAGCATGTTTCCCAAGCTATATTTGGTGATCAGGCCAAGTTTCACCACATTCGAAGGTGGTTTGGTTCACCAAATAATCCTAAAACCCTTCCTGTACAGATTCAAGTTGAAGCAACTCTACATTACAAAGTATATCCAAATGGCCTAAAACTTTGTAGCAGTGCTCAATACCCCAAATGAGGCGACCCTGCACAAAATTGGATTTGTGGGGATTAATTTGCTCACATTTCCTCTTAATAAGGCAGAACTGTCAATTTGGGGGTGTTTTTAAGTTTACATTGCCAAACTTGTCCAATGGAGGTCAAATTTGGTAGAGCATCCTAATCTTGCCTAAAACTCAATTGTGTTAACTTTCAGCCTCATTGGTAAAGGTTAGCTGCCCCAAACATAGATCAAACACCTCTAGCCAGATTGGTCAAACAGCATCTCGCACTCTCTACACACACTCCCTTCTCTCCAAACTCCTAGCACAGAGTGCCAGCACCACTCCTCAACTACAGACGAGTAGGTCCTCCTTGGTTCAAAGTGAGTAAGCCAAAAAACCCAATTTAGCTCCTGGTTCAATGCTGGCAGAGCCACTTTAAGCACCTCCCTTTGACCAGCATTGATCTTCTCGATTCCTAGCAACCGAGGGGCATCTAACCCACCCCACAGACACGCCAGACAAGGCCAAAGCGTACCAGCATGTTGTGGCATGCCAAAAGTGCGCTCTAGATGCGCTACAGGTCACGTCGAGGCTAGGGAGGCCATCCCCGGCCGGTTCTCACCTCCCCTCGATGTCTCACCTCACCCCCGACAATGACCCAACTGAGGGTAGCCGTATGGCCCCTTTCTTCCCCTCTCCACTGACTCAGGCAATGCATGCCCGCACACACCCGATTCGGTCAGGAGGGCAAGGCCCCGCAGCACGCCTGCACAGCTGCCCCCGCTCGTCCCGTTGCGTTTGCAGATTCCTAAACCACGTCCGCAAACTATGGTTTCAGCCCCGGGCACTCTCTCCCTCTCCTGAAGCTATGGCAAAAACCACCGGTGCTCCCCCGCTCGATGCCCCATCACCAGCCTACAAATAGACTCCCCCGTGTCGTTCTAGAACCTCATTCCTCTCCAGCAACCCTTCAATCGAGCCCCTAGCACCCCCACTTGAGCAAGGAGAGCCCCAGTACTCGAGATAGACCGAGGCCCCGCCGCGTTGGAGCTCCGTCGATCTCGGGCTACCGGCTCGCTCTCGAGCTCCTCTCAGTTCCCCCGTGACCACAACAAGCTCAGGAACCTCCTCCACCACTCCACGTGCTTCTCCCCGCTCGGAACAACATTCTCCACTTCAACCCGATATTCCTCCGCCGCGGTCCCGTCGTTGCCGGTGAGACAGGTCCTCCCCGTCGGTCGCTTAACCGCTACCAGGTAGGTGGCGACGCCACGAGCCCATTTCTATGCTCACTCGGCCTCGAGGACGTCAGAGTCGCTGCCAGCGTGCCTCCCCTCCTCTCTGTCCTTAGGTGGAAGACGACCCCATCAGGAGGGTGTCACCTATCGGTGGCCAGTCTCCCCCTCTCACCCTCTCTGTCGCTGACTGCAGGGGCCCGCGCATCAGGTTTAAACCTGACGGCGCGCACCTGGGCTGGATGGTTGGCTAGCTGGCCGGTTGGCCTGTTGGGCCGGCCGAGCGGGACAAGGGGCTAAACCCCTTCTCTTTATTTTTAAATCTGGAGTCTTAGATTATTTCTACATGACGATTTTTTTAATGAAATTAAAATATTTTTCCACCATAATTCGTCTAAAAATATGTAGAATTTATTAGTATTGTTGTCTAAATTTTTCTAGAGACTTTTATGCACATCATTAATTAAATACCTAGTTTTGGTATTTTTAGCTCCTGTTAATGAGATTTAAAAATTCCTTTCTACTTCAAAAACAGAAACAAACATTTTTAAAACTAACGATAGAATTTCACATAAATAGGTTAACATTTTTACTATGAATTTATGCTATGTTTTTAGTGTGCTTATTATTATTATTATTACGACGGTAGATCACGCATTTGACGAAGGACTTGGACCCGAAGACCTGAAGACCCCGGATACCTAGATGATCAAGGCAAGCAGCCCTTTGACCATGTTTGAGAAAACATATTTTATGCATGCCATGTTGAATAATTTATTCCTGTGCATAAGATCATGAAATAGTCTGTAACCCATTGGTAGGGTGTTCCCAATGGCTCCTCTGGAGATCTTGCATTTGAGCATGACCCTACCACCTATGAGCGTCACGAAGATAAAATGTTAACACTGAGGTGATATCGAAGGTTTTTTGAAAAACCCCATCGGGTACCACTAATGCTCGACGGTGGTAGTGTTGAGCTGGATGACCACTTGAGAAAGGAGTGGTGTACGAGAAAGGTTTTGTGTGAGTAGTTTCGGAAATGGGATTAGATTTAAGATTTGTCTATCGTCCCAACCTTACATGTGCGACCACGATCCCCTTTATGGGATGGGGCTGGGTTGATTACTCTTCTCGTCCTAGCAAGGATCCCGCATTACTAGTAGCGGGAGTGATATGTTCATTCTCGTGACGGGGTCGTGCCAGGTAGGACGGCCATGCCATTTTTACGTGTTCCGGGCACACCATTGGTCCCTACATGAATGTTACGGTCCATAGTTGGTGCTCGTAAGACGTACATCATGTAGGCTGGGAACCAATTGAGTGGACTCTTTTTCTAGTGTCTTCAGGGGAAAGACATTGATCGGGTACTGATACGTCCCAAACATATCTATAATTTCTGCTTGTTCCATGATCTTTTGGGTGACATTGTTATATGTTTTGCTACACTTTGATATCATTTTACACATATTTGGACTAACCTACTAATGCAGTGCACCCAGTGCGAGTTTCTGTCTGCTGAAGTCTATTTTGCAAAGACTTTTACCCAATTTTGCAAAGCCCGAAAAAATCCAGAAAATATATAAAAAAATCCACGAAACAGAAGCTTCGATATCACCTAACAAGGGCCAGAAGGGGGCGAGGGGCCTCCCAGGTGGCATGCTGGCGCGGCCAGGCCCTAGGCCGTGCCAGGAGGTCGCCTGGGTGGGTCCCACCTCCTTGGATGCCCTTCTTTGTCCTATATTTAGTGTTCCGTGAGGAAACCCTCACAGACTTTCTGGAATCACAAATTCCTCCATCGTTCCGCCGCCGCAGCGCTTCCAAGATCGGCAGCGTCACGAGACCTCTTCCCGGCACCCTGACGGAGGGAGGATTGACCTCCGTGAGCTTCTCCACCTCCATGGACGCTTCCCGGATGTGTCGTGAGTAGTCCTCCTTGGACCATGAGTCCAGGACCAGTAGCTATGTGATGTCTTCTCTCCAATCTTGTGCTTCAATGGTTAGTCCTTGTGAGCTGCCCTACATGATCAAGGCATCTATGTAATCCTCTTGCTTTTGCTATGCTCGGTTTGTTGGGATCCGATGGATTATGAGATTATGTTTAGATTGTTATGAGTTATATATTTGATTATCCTTTTATATTATGTTCCTTAGTGATTCTTGCATGTTCTCCGTTGGTTTTTATTGCTTTGGCCAAGTAGTAGATCGTAACTCCAAGAGGGAGCGTTATGCATGATTGTGGGTTCGGGCCCCTCAATGTCTAGCTTGAGTGAAAGAAACATGAGACTAGGGGATGTGCTTGTTGCTACCAGGGAGAAAACAATGGTACTTGTGACCACGGTTGCAAGGATTGTTTACCTAACACATAGTTCGTTAATGCAGTTGTCCGTTGCTTTGAGTTTACACTTTGGGTTGGTCTCGCAACTTAATACCAGACATATGTTCTGATAGATATCTCAAGGTGGATGATTAATAAGTAGATGCTGATGAATAAGCGGTCTACTTGTCTTGGCATACTGCCCATTACTATTTAACCTCTAACTATCAAGGAGCATAATTAGCATTGCGGTGCGATCATAATTCTGTCAATTGCGCAACTGTGATTTGTTTACCCTAACATAGTTGTTTATCGTCTTTTGGGAGAGAGACATCACTAGTGAACATCATGTGACTCCGGTCCATATCACCATCATTGTTTACACCTCCATCATTTACCGCTTTCATTTACTTTTCTGTTGAGAACACTATTACATTCCTGCTTGTGTTTTGGTCCTTTGCAAACTACAAGGCCAAAGAGATTGACAACCTCTGTGTACTCGATGGGAGCAAAATTATTTGTTGTGTGTGCAGGTCCACGTCTTCTGCTAGCTCTAGGGTGGAAGACACCTACTTGTTGAGACTAGGAGTCCTCCTAGTTCGAAAAACCTTATCGTCTCCATGTAAGGGAAATTTGTTGCTGACTACATGTCCACCTTCCACTTGGGGTATCCAACGAGGGGCGATAAGTATAATCATCTTCTCGTCATCACGCACTTACCTCGGGTATGTTATATACTGCGAGTCATGGATCACACAGAAGTTTCCGGGATCTCGTGGGTACATCATACAACGTCTGCAGAGTGTAAAACTATTCGAATAGCCGTGTCCACGGTCAAGGACAGTTGGGTAATCTTGCTTAAACTATGTCTAGTCGTTTCCGCATAAACCATGTGTGTTTGTGTATAAAGTTGTTACCTGAGTAAGATGATATGACAAGTCTGGTGACTTGGCATATAGGGTGAAACTATGGTGTCATACTCATCGACAAGTCCGGTTGTCATACTCATCGACATGCAAGTCGTGAAACCTATTACAATAACATGATCATCTCATACATCATACATGCAACATCACAACTTTGGCCATATCACATCACATGCCAAACCCTGCAAAAACAAGTTAGACGTCCTCTAATTGTTGTTGCAAGTTTTACGTGGCTGATTTGGGTTTCTAGCAAGAACGCCTTCTTACCTACGTGACAGCCACAACGATGATATGCCAAAGCTATTTACCCTTCATAAGGACCCTTTTCATCAAATCCAATCCGACTAGAGTAGGAGAGACAGACACCCGCTAGCCACCTTTATGCACGATGTGCATGTCTGTCGGTGGAACCAGTCTCACGTAAGCGTACGTGTAAGGTCGGTCCGGGCCGCTTCATCCCACAATACCGCCGGAAAAGAATAAGACTAGTAACGGCAAGCAAATTGACAAACCATCGCCCACAACTTTTGTGTTCTACTCGTGCATAGAATCTACGCATAGAAAACCTGGCTCGGATGCCACTGTTGGGATACGTAGCATAAATTCAAAAAATTTCCTACGCATGTTCAGATCTTCCTATGGAGAGACCAGCAACGAGAGAGGGGTAACAGCATCTTCGTACCTTTGAAGATCGCTAAGCGGAAGCGTTGCTAGAACGCGGTTGATGGAGTCGTACTCGCAGCGATTCCGATCTAGTGCCGAACAACGGCACCTCCGCGTTCAACACACGTGCAGCCCGGTGACGTCTCCCGCACCTTGATCCAGCAAGGAGGAGGTAGAGGTTGGGGAAGAAGACCAGCAACACGACGGCGTGGTGTTGGTGGAGAGACGAGGTCTCCCGGTAGGGCTTCGCCAAGCGCCGGCAGAGAGGAGGAGGAAGAAGTGCAGGGCTGTGCCGAGGGAGAGGGAAAACTGTGTACTCCAAAGGCCAAAAGTGCCCACTATATATAGGGGAAGGGGAGAGGGGGTGCCACCCCTAGGGTTCCCACCCTAGGGGGTGCGGCAGCCCTCCCAGATGGGGTTTGTGGCGGCCAGATGGGGAGGAGGGGTGGCGCACCCCTCTGGTGGGCCTAAGGCCCACCTAAGTTAGGGTTCCCCCCCTCTTTTCTTTCCCCTGCGCCATGGGCTGAGTGGGGAGGTGCACCAGCCCAACTAGCGGCTGGTTCCCACCCCCAATTAGCCCATCTTACCTCTTGGGGTCGCAGCCCCCCTTCGGTGGTCCCCCGGGACCACCTCCGGTGGTCCCGGTGGTCCCGGTACGTTACCGGTGATGCCCGAAACACTTCCGGTGTCCGAAACCATCCGTCCTATATATCAATCTTTACCTCCGGACCATTCCGGAGCTCCTCGTGACGTCCGGGATCTCATCCGGGACTCCGAACAACTTTCAGTAATCTCTTATAACAATTCCCTATAACCCTAGCTTCATCGAACCTTAAGTGTGTAGACCCTACGGGTTCGGGAGACAGGCAGACATGACCGAGACACCTCTCTGGCCAATAACCATCAGCGGGGTCTGGATACCCATGGTGGCTCCCACTAGCTCCATGATGATCTCATCGGATGAACCACGATGTCAAGGATTCAATCAATCCCGTATACGATTCCCTTTGTCTGTCGGTATAGAACTTGCCCGAGATTCGATCGTCCGTATACCTATACCTTGTTCAATCTCGTTGCCGGTAAGTCTCTTTACTCGTTCCGTAGCACGTCATCGTGTGACTAACTCCTTAGTCACATTGAGCTCATGATGATGTTCTACCGAGTGGGCCCAGAGATACCTCTCCGTCACACGGAGTGACAAATCCCGATCTCGATTCGTGCCAACCCAACAGACACTTTCGGAGGTACCCGTAGTGCACCTTTATAGTCACCCAGTTACGTTGTGACGTTTGATACACCCAAAGCACTCCTACGGTATCCGGGAGTTGCACAATCTCACGGTCGAAGGAAAAGATACTTGACATTAGAAAAGCATCAGCATACGAACAATACGATCTAGTGCTAGGCTTAGGATTGGGTCTTGTCCACCACATCATTCTCCCAATGATGTGATCCCGTTATCAATGACATCCAATGTCCATGATCAGGAAACCATGATCATCTATTGACTAACGAGCTAGCTAACTAGAGGCTTGCTAGGGACACATTCTGATCTATTCATTCACACATGTATTTGTGTTTCCTGTTAATACAATTATAGCATGAACGATAGACGATTATCATGAACAAGGAAATATGATAATAACCATTTTATTATTGCCTCTAGGGCATATTTCCAACAATTCATTATGCTATTAATACCTTAGGCAATGCTCAAATAAATTACGCTAGCACTAAGATGGAATTTCTAGCACTTGTGTTCGAATGCGATAAGTTTAGGCCTTATATTGTTGATTCCAAAGTTACTATTCACACCAATCATGCTGCTATTAAATACCTCATGGAAAAGCAAGATTCTAAACCTAGACTTATTAGGTGGGTGCTTTTACTTCTAGAGTTTTATTTGCATATTCTTGATAGGAAGGGAGCTGAACACTCAGTACCAAATAAATTTTGTAGGATAGAAAAATGTTCTTCATGACACACTACCTATTGATGATAGTTTTCCTCATGAGCAACTTGATGCTATAAATACTTCGGATAGTAATCCTAGTTATGAAGATTATGCTAAGTATATTTTCGCTTAATATATACTCCCTTCATAAACTAATATAAGAGCATTTAGATCACTATTTTAGCTATCTAAACACTCTTATATTAGTTTACAAAGGGAGTACCACCTAATTTCAACTATCAACGAAAGATAAAAAATCCTTTTACAATTTGCAACATTACTTGTGGGATTACCCACATCTTTATAAAGAAGGAGTGGATTATGTTATTAAATGTTGTGTGCCTGAGCATGAACATGGACATATCCTACGGAAGTGCAACTCCGAAGCTTACGGAGGACACCATGCTGGTGACAGAACTGCACACAAGGCATTACAATCTGTTTTTCATTGGCCCACTCTTTTTAAATATACTCGTAAGTATGTCCTTTCCTTTGATGAATGCCAAAGAATTGGTAACATTGGTAGACCAGGAAATGCCTATGAATTATTCACTTGCTGTGGAACCATTTGATGTTTGGGGCTTTGATTATATGGGACGTTTTCCTTCCTCGAATGGCTATACTCATATTCTAGTTGCTATTGATTACATCAATAAGTGGGTAGAAGCTATTGCAACTAGTAGTTCTGATTATAACATCTCTATGAAAATGCAGATTTAAGTCTAACCCTCCTCCTGTTCATAGTGACTTTGTGATCAAACAATATATGGGAGCAAGAATCAACTAGCATACGAAGGTAAAACAAGCATGGCTTATTAACTTTGAACACACAAAATGGAAAATTAGTATCATCGAATTATACATAAGCATGTGCTCCTCCCTCATAATTATTTTCTGTAGCATCATGAAGGTATTAAACAATATAACTATCACATAAAGCATTATTTTCATGATGCACAAGCATAGAATTTTTATCACTATGCACACAAGCAAAATTCTTCTCATTCATAGTAGTGGGAGCAAACTCAACATAATAACTAGCATGAGATACTTGATTGATCTAATCCAAATAAAAATTAAAATCATGATGACAAGTTTCATGTTTATAATTATTCTTGATAGCATACATGTCATCACAATAATCATCATAGATAGCAACTTCGTTTTCATAATCACGAAATAAAGTCATGACCACTCTGAATCCACTTTTATTATTATGAAAAGATTGAACACCCTCCAAAATAGTGGGATTATTAGTACCTAGAGTTAACACACTTGCAAACCCACTTTCAATAATATAATCATCATAAATAGGAGGCATGCTTTCATCATAATTAATTTGCTCATCAAAACTCAGGGGACTAATAATATTATGTTCATCAAACATTGCATTCCCAAGCTTCTGGCTTTGCATATCATTAGCATCGTGGATATTCAGAGAATTCATACTATACATATTACTATCATTCTCACCGTTCGAGGAAATCACCTTAAGCATTTTCATAATTCTTCCTCTACCAAGTGAGGTCAATTTTCCAAACCATTATTTTCTCGAAAGACATTATAAAGATGAAGCGAATGAGGCAATCAAAATTCCAGTTTTTGTAGTTTTCTTTTATCAAACCAAACTAGCAAAAAGAAGAAACTAAAATATTTAATTGCAAGATATAAAGGTATACCTTCAAGCACTCACCTCCCCGGCAACTGCTCCCGAAAATAGCTTGATGTCTACTATGCAACTTTATTCTTGTAGACGTTGTTGGGCCTTCAAGTGCAGAGTTTTCTAGGACAGTAGCAAATGTCCCTCAAGTGGATGACCTAAGGTTTATCAACCTGTGGGAGGTGTAGGATGAAGATGGTCTCTCTCAAAATAGCCTAAAATCGAATACAAGAAATCTCTTGTGTCGCCAACACACCCAATACAATGGCAAATTATATAGGTTTACCAGTGTAGTATGGATAGTAGATATATGTTTTTGTAAAATAAAAATAGAAAAAACAACAAGGTAGAAAGTGCAAAACACCATGCAAAATGGTGTGTAAATGCTTGGAAATAAGGCCTAGGGTTCATGATGCTAACACAGTAGAATCACATGATCATCCCGCAACATGCGACAAAGAATCACTCCAAAGTTCATAAGTAGCAGAGAACATAAGATGAAATTTTTGTAGTTCGTAGAACCACCTCAAAGTTATTCTTTTCGATCAATCTTTTGAGCTATTCCTGTAAGTGTTACAAACAACACTATAGTTTGTACTAGAATAACACCCATGATACATATCAATCATCACCTAGATTCTCCAATGTCACCTCGAGTATCGATGGGCTAATTATACAACATGCATCAAACAATTTCAGATTGATCATATTCAATCTAACACAAAGAACTTCAAAGAGTACCCCAAGATTTCAATTAGATAACTTAGTAAGAAAACGTGCAATCAAACCCTATGAAATATCCCAAGGTCACTGGAATCCGCAAGTTGATGTCCTAACATATATCAAGTAAATCAATAGAATACCCCAATATCACTACGGGTACCCACATGCAAGACATAAATCAAGTGTTCTCACCTATATTAAGTCCAACATAACAAGATCTCAAAGAGAAAGATTCAACACATCACAACAAGATAGCAAGGGAAGAACACCACATGATCCAACTATATTAACAAAGCCTATCATACATCAAGATTGTGCGATCTCGAGAACACGAGAGGGAGGTTGAACACATAGCTACTGGTACATACCGTCAGCCCCCAAGGTGAACTACTCCCTTGTCGTCATGGCCTCCGCCGGGATGATGAAGATGCCCACCGAAGATAATTTGCCCCCTCCCACAAGGTACTATAAAAGCTCTAGGTGGGTTTTTGTTGATAAAGAGAGTTGTGGCGGCAGAGCGCAAGTTCCATGTTTATTTCTGAGGGTTTTGTAATATATAGGATGTTTTGGCATTGAGATCATGCTAAACGGAGCCAGGTGGGCCCCAAAAAGCATCATGGCGCAATCAGGGGGAGGGGGTTGGTCGTGCCGTGTTGCGTTGTGAACCACACATAACTCCCCTCTTGTGGTTCTTTGCACCAATATTGCTCTTATGTTCGAGAAAATACCATCAAAAAGTTTCACGAGATTCCGAGAACTTCCATTTTCTGCATAAAAAACGACAACACGGTAATTCTGCTGAAAACAACGTCAGTCCGGGATAGTTGTAAATATATCACATGAAGTGCATCAAAATCATATAATAGTATTGTAAACATAGGCAATCATGGCATGAATACTTCATAAATTTTCGATACGTTGGAGCTGTATAAGATTTCTAGAACACTAACTAATTTTCGATACGTTGGAGCTGTATAAGCGTTTTAAATACTTAAGAAAATGTTGATTTCCGCACCTATTGTCCGACCACCCGATTGGAATCTACCATTTGAAATTATGTGTGATGCTAGTGATTATGTTGCTGGTGCTTTTCTAGGGCATAGAGTAGACACAAAATTGAATGTTATTCATTATGCTACTAAGACCCTAGACAATGCTCGAGGAAATTATGCTAGCACTCTGAAGGAATTTCTAGCAGTTGTGTTTGGATGTGATCAGTTTAGACCGTGCGTTGTTGATTCCAAAATTATTATTCACACTGATCATGTTGCCATTAAATACCTTATGGAAAAGCAATATGCTAAACCTGGACTTATGAGGTGGGTGCTTTTACTTCAAGAGTTTGATTTGCATATTGTTGATAGGAAGGAAGCTGAAAACCGTGTAGTAGATAATTTGTCTAGGTTGGAAAAATGTTCTTCATGAACCACTTCCTATTGATGATAGTTTTCCTGATGAGCAACTGGCTGCTATAAATATTTGGGATAGTACTCCTTGTTATGCAGATTATGCTAACTATACTGTCACTAAATATATAGCACCTAATTTCACCTATCAACAAGAGAAAAAAATTATTTTATAATTTGCGACATTACTTCTTGGATGACCCACGTATTTATAAATAAGGAGTGGATGGTGTTATTAGATGTTGTGTCCCTGAGCATGAACACAGGAAAAATCGTACAAAAGTGTCACTCTCAAGCTTACGGAGGACACCATGCTCGTGGCGGAACTTCACATAAGGTATCACAATCTGGTTTTTATTGTCCCACTCTTTTTGAAGATGCTCGTAAGTATGTACTTTCCTGTGATGAATGTCAAAGATATGGTAACATTAGTAGACGTCAGTAAATGCCTATGAATTATTCAGTTGCTATTGAACCATTTGATGTTTAGGGTTTTGATTATATGGGACCTTTTCCGTCGTCTAATGGGTATACTCATATTGTAGTTGTTGTTGATTACATCACTAAGTGGGTAGAAGTTATTCCTAGTAGGAGTGCTGATCATAACACCTCTATTAAAATACAAATTTAAAATCTAAACCTCTTCCTATTCATAGGGATTTTGTGAGCAAACAATATATGGAACAAGAACCAACTAGCATAGGGAGACAAAAGAAGCATGACTTCAACACCTTGAACACATACAAGGGAAACTTGATATCACTGAAGTATACATAAGCATATGTTCCTCTCTCATAATATTTTTCAGTAGCATCATGAAGGAATTAAAAAATATAACTATCATTTAAAGCATTCTTTTCATAATGCACAAGCATAGAAATTTTATCACTCCCACACAAGCAAAATTCTTCTCATTCATAATAGTGGGAGCAAACTCAACATAATAACTAGCATGAGATACTTGATTGATATAATCCAAATAAAAACTAAAATAATGATGAAAAGTTTCATGTTTATTAGTATTCTTTGTAGCATAGATGTTATCACAATAATCATCATATATAGCAACTTTGTTGTCATAGTCAATTGACACCTCTTCCAAAATAATGGACTCATCCCTAAATAAAGTTATGACCTCTCCAAATCCACTTTTATCATTATGACAAGTTTCAACACCCTCCAAAATAGTGGGATCATTAGTACCTAGAGTTGACACTCTTCTGAACCCACTTTCATTAATATAATCATCATAAATAGGCATGCTTTCATCATAGTAAATTTGCTCATCAAAATACGGGAGACTAAAAATATTATCTTCATCAAACATAGCATCCCCAAGCTTGTGGCTTTGCATATCATTAGCATCATGGATATTCAGAAAATTCATACTAACAATATTACTGTTTATGCTCATCATTCAAGAAATTCACGTTAAGCATTTTCATAAATTATTCCTCTACCAATTGAGCACAGTTTTCCAAAATGGTGAGCCAACCTAAATTACTCTTTTCGTAGTTTTATTTTATAAAATCAAACTGGTGAAAACAAGAAACTGAAGTATTTAATTGCAAGATCTAAAGATATACCTTCAAGCACTCACCTCCCCGGCAATGGCACCCAAAAAGAGCTTGATGTCTACTATGCAAGTTTATTCTTCTAGACGTTGTTGGGCCTCCAAGTGCAGAGTTTTGTGGGACACCAGCAAATTTCGCTCAAGTGGATGACATAAGGTTTATCAATTTGTGGGAGGTGTAGGATTAAGATGGTCTTTCTCAAACAACCTGTAATAAAATACGAGAAATCTCTTGTGTGCCCAACACACCCAATACAATGGAAAATTGTATAGGGGCACTAGTTCGACAAAGAGATGGTGATACAAGTGTAGTATGGATAGTAGATATAGGTTTTTGTAATATGAAAATAGAAAAACAACAACATAGCAAGTCTAAAACAGCAAGCAAAATGTTGTGTAAATGCTTGGAAATAAGGCCTAGGGTTCATACTTTCACTAGTGCAATCTCTCAACAATGCTAACATAGTAGAATCATGTGATCATCCCACAACATGCGACAAAGAATCACTTCAAAGTTCATAAGTACCAGAGAACATAAGATGAAATTGGTGTAAGTAATAGAACCACCTCAAGGCTATTCTTTGAGATAATTGTTTTGACTTATTCCTATAAGTGTCGCAAACAGCCATATAGTTATGTAATAGCCCGAGACGAACGCTCCAGAAGAGTCCCCTTTTATTCCATTGTCGCCGTGTTAATTATTTGTTTGCTGCATTCATCATCGCATCATGTGCACCACTGCATTGCATCGGCACTCCGTTTCCGCCAGCTTTCAAAACTTGCATCCGTTATTAGTTGCCGGTTCTCTCCGTTTTCGTCGTTGACCGTTTTGAGACCAACAACACACATACGTGCCCGAGGCATCATTTAAATATTGTGTTCAAAAGTTTGTATAAAATATTCTCAGATTGGGTTGAAACTTGGCGTGTGATCTTATTTTAATGTAGGCAGGCTGCCTCCAATATTTTGTCGCAATCGGAGTTCGTTTGATACCCAAACAGTTGACCGTAGCGGCACCGTCATAGGTTTATTGCCGCAAATCTCCCTCTCATATCAGCCCAACACCCCCTCTAAGACCACCTAGCCAAAGCTTGTTACCGGAGTCATCCAATCGTGATTGTGCGGTTTAGATCAGATGGAAAAAAAACCCTAACCTAGCCCCCTTTCTGTTGGGTTACGTAGCAAAATTCTAAATTTTTCCTAGGCCATATTCAGATCTTCCTATGGAGAAACCAGAAACAAGAGAGGGGTGAGAGCATCCTCATACCTTCGAAGATCGCTAAGTGGAAGCATTGCTAGAACACGGTTGATGGAGTCGTACTCGCTGTGATTCAGATCGCGGTGTGATTCTGATCTAGTGCCGAACCACGACACCTCCGCGTTCAACACACGTGCAGCCCGGTGACGTCTCCCGCACCTTGATCCAACAAGGAGGAGGGAGAGGTTGGGGAAGAGCTCCGGCAGCACGACGGCGTGGTGGTGATGGAGCGACGAGCTCTCCCGACAAGGCTTCGCCAAGCACCGTAGGAGAGGAGGAGGAAGAGAGACAGGGCTGCACCGAGAGAGAGAGAGAGAGAAATTCCCATTGTATCCAACGGACTAAACCCCCACTATATATAGGGGGAAGGGGAGGGTGGCGCCCCCTAGGGTTTCCATGCCTAAGGGGTGCGGCAGCCCTAGATGGGGTAGGAGGTGGCGGCCAGGAGGGGAGGAGGGGGTGGCGCAGCCCCTGGTGGGCCTAAGGCCCACGTGACTTAGGGTTTCCCCCTCCCTCACTTGGCACCTTGGGCTGGGTGTGGGGGTCGCACCATCCCACCCAGGGGCTGGTTCCCTCTCACACTTGGACCATGTAACCTCCCGGGGATGGTGGCCCCTCCCGGTGGGCCTCCGGAACCCTTCCGGTGGTCCCGACACGTTGCCGTTGGTGCCCGAAACATTTCCAGCGTCCAAACCCATCCATCCTATATATCAGTCTTTACCTACAAAATATTTCGGAGCTCCTCATGACGTCCGAGATCTCATCCGGGACTCCGAACAACCGTCGTTAACCTCGTATAACAATTCCCCATAACCCTAGTGTCATCGAACCTTAAGTGTGTAGACCCTACGGGTTCGGGAGGCATGCACACATGCCCGAGACACCTCTCCGGCCAATAACCATCAGCGGGGTCTGGATACCCATGGTGGCTCCCACATGTTCCACGATGATCTCATCGGATGAACCACAATGTCAAGGATTCAATCAACCCTGTATACAATTCCCTTTTTCTGTCGGTATAGAACTTTCCCGAGATTCGATTGTCGGTATCCCTATACCTTGTCAATCTCATTATCGGTAAGTCACTTTATTCGTTCCGTAGCACCTCATCTCGTGACTAACTACTTATTCACATTGAGCTCATTATGATGATATTCTACTGAGTGGGCCCAGAGATACCTCTTTGTCACACGGAGTGACAAATCCCGATCTTGATTCGATCCAACCCAACAGATACTTTCGGAGATACCCGTAGTGCACCTTTATAATCACCTAGTTACGTTGTGACGTTTGATACACCCAAAGCACTCCTACGGTATCCGGAGTTGTACAATCGCATGGTCGAATGAAAAGATAGTTGACATTAGAAAAGCTTTAACATACGAACAACACGATCTAGTGCTATGCTTAGGATTGGGTCTTGTCCATCACATCATTCTCCTAATAATGTGATCTCGTTATTAATGACATCGAATGTCCATGATCAGGAAACCATGATCATCGATTGATCAAGGAGCTAGCCAACTAGAGTCTTGCTAGGGACACATTGTGATCTATTTATTCACACATGTATTACTGTTTCCTATTAATACAATTATAGCATCAACAAATAGACGATTATCATGAACAAGGAAATATGATAATAACCATTTTATTATTGCCTCTAGGGCATATTCCCAACAGTCTCCCACTTGCACTAGAGTCAATAATCTAGTTACATTGTGATGAATCGAAGACCCATAGAATTGTGGTGTTGCTCATGTTTTGCTCAAGGAAGATGTTTAGTCAACGGGTCTGTAATATTCAGATTCGTGTGTACTTTACAAATATCTATGACTCCTCTCTGGACCTGGTCCTGGATGGAGTTGTAGCGGCGTTGGATGTGCTTGGTCTTATGCTGAAATCTGTGATCCTTGGCTATGGCAATGGCTCCAGTGTTATCACAGAAGAGTATCATCAGACCTGGCGCACTTGGAACCACTCCCAGTTCGATGATGAACTCCTTCATCCAGATCCCTTCATGAGCTGCCATGATGTCTTGCTAGCTGCTGCACCAGCTCACTTCCCCACCATTCGAAACATACACGTATCCGATTTGTGACTTAGAGTCATCCGGATCTGTGTCAAAGCTAGCATCGGCGTAACCCTTTACGACGACCTCTTCGTCACCTCCATAAACGAGAAACATCTCCTTAGTCCTTTTCAGGTACTTAAGGATATTCTTGACCGCTGTCCAGTGTTCCATACCGGGATCGCTTTGGTACCTCCCTACCAAACTTATGGCAAGGTTTATATCAGGTCTGGTACACAACATGGCATACATCAGAGAGCCCGCGGCTGAAGCATAGCGGACAGTACTCATCTTCTCTCTATATGCTGCCGTGGTCGGTGACTGAGTCTTACTCAATCTCTTACCTTGCAAAACTGGCAAGAACCCCTTCTTCGAGTTTTGCATATTGAACTTCTTCAATATCTTGTCAAGGTATGTACTTTGTGAAAGACCTATGAGGTGTCTCGATCTATCTCTACAGATCTTGATGCCTAATATGTATGCAGCTTCTCCAAGGTCCTTCATTGAAAAACTTTTATTCAAGTACGCTTTTATGCTCTCCAATAACTCTACATGATTCCCCATCAATAATATGTCATCCACATATAGTATGAGGAAAGCTACAGAGCTCCCACTCACTTTCTGTACAGAAAGGCTTCTCCATAAACCTGTATGAACCCAAATGCTTTAATCACCTCATTAAAGCAAATGTTCTACCTCCAAGATGCTTGCACCAGTCCATAGATGGGACGCTGGAGCTTGCATACCTTGTTAGCACTATTAGGATCGACAAAACCTTCTAGTTGCATCATATACAACTCCTCCTTAAGATACTCGTTAAGGAACGCTATTTTGATGTCCATTTGCCCAATTTCGTAATCATGAAAAGCGGCAATTGCTAACATGATTCACAATGACTTCAGCTTCGCTACGGGAGAGAAGGTCTCATCATAGTCAACTCCTTGAATTTGTCGAAAACCCTTTGCGACAAGTCGAGCTTTATAAAGGATCACATTACCGTTTGCGTCAGTCTTCTTCTTGAATATCCATTTATTTTCTATGGCTCGCTGATCATCGGGCAAGTCCACCAAAGTCCATACTTTGTTGTCATACATGTATCCTATCTCGGATTTCATGGCTCAAGCCATTTGTTGGAATCCGGGCCCATCACTGCTTCTTCATAGTTCGAAGGTTCACCGTTTTTCTAACAACATTATTTCCATCACAGGGTTGTCGTACCACTCTAGTGCGGAACGTACCCTTGTGGACCTTCGTTGTTCAGTAGCAACTTGATCCGAAGCTTCGTGATCATCATCATTAACTTCCTCTTCAGTTGGCGTAGGCGCCACAGGAACAATTTCCCGCGCTGCACTACTCTCCTATTCGAGAGGAGATACAATTACCTCATCAAGTGCTACTTTCCTCCCACTTACTTCTTTCGAGAGAAACTCTTTCTCTAGAAAGGATCCGTTCTTGGCAACAAAGATTTTACCTTCGGATCTAAGATAGAAGGTGTACCCAATAGTTTCCTTAGGGTATCCTATGAATAGACATTTCTCCGCTTTGGGTTCGAGCTTTTCTGGTTGAAGTTTCTTCACATAAGCATCACAGCCCCAAACTTTTAGAAACGACAGCTTAGGTTTCTTGCCAAACCATAATTCACATGGTGTCACCTCAATGGATTTAGACGGTGCCCTATTTAAAGTGAATGCTGGAGTTTCCAATGAGTATCCCCAGAATGATAGCGGTAAGTCGGTAAGAGACATCATAGATTGCACGATATCTAATAAATTGCGATTACGACGTTCAGACACTCCGTTACGTTGCGGTGTGCCAGGCGGCGTCAGTTGTGAAACTATTCCAAATTTCCTTAGGTGCGTGCCAAACTCGTGACTCAAATATTCTCCTCTATGATCAGATCGTAGACCATTTATCTTCTTGTCACGTTGATTCTCAACCTCATTCTAAAATTCTTTGAACTTTTCAAATGTTTCAGACTTGTGCTTCATCAAGTAGATATATCCATACCTACTCAAATCATCAGTGAGAGTTAGAACATAACGATAGCCACCGCGAGCTTCAATGTTCATTGGACCACATACAACAATATGTATTATTTCCAATAAGTCGCCCGCTCGGTCCATTACTCATGAGAACGGAGTCTTAGTCATCTTGCCCATGAGGCACGGTACGCATGTGTCAAATGATTCAAAGTCAAGAGACTCTAACAGTCCATCAGTATGGAGTTTCTTCATGCGCTTGACACCAATATGACCAAGGCGGTAGTGCCACAAGTATGTGGGACTATCTTTATCAACCTTACATCTTTTAGCATTCACACTATGAATATATGTAACATCACGATCGAGATTCATCAAGAATAAACCATTCACTAGTGGAGCATGACCATAGAACATATCACTCATATAAATAGAACAATCATTATTCTCTAACTTAAATGAGTAGCCGTCTCGCATTAAGCAAGACCTTGATACAATTTTCATGCTCAAAGCTGGTATTAAATAACAATTATTAAGGATTAAAACTAATCCCGACGGTAGATGTAGAGGTAGCGTGCCGACAGCGATCACATCGACCTTGGAACCATTCCCGACGCGCATCGTCACCTCGTCCTTAGCCAACCTCCGTTTATTCCGCAGTTCCTGCTTTGAGTTGCAAATGTGAGCAACAACACTGCTATCAAATACCCAGGAGCTACTTCGAGCGCTGGTAAGGTACACATCAATAACATGTATATCATATATACCTTTGACGTTGCCGACTTCTTATCCGCTAAGTACTTGGGGCAGTTCCGCTTCCAGTGACCGTTTCCCTTGCAATAGTAGCACTCAGCCTCAGGCTTGGGTCCATTCTTTTCCTTCTTCCCGGCATACGCTTTGCCATCTTTCTTGAAGTTCTTCTTACCCTTGCCCTTTTTGAAACTGGTGGTCTTATTGACCATCAACACTTGATGCTCTTTCTTGATTTCTACTTCTGTAGATTTCAGCATCGAGTACAACTCGGGAATGGTCTTCTCCATCCCTTGCTTGTTGTAGTTCAGCACATAACCCTTGTAGCTTGGTGGGAGAGACTGGAGGATTCTTTCAATTACAGTGTCATCCGGAAGTTCGAATCCAAGATGAGTCAGACGACCGTGTAACCCAGACATTCTGAGTATATGCTCACCAACATAACTGTTCTCCTCCATCTTACAGTTAAAGTACTTGTCGAAGACTTCATATCTCTCGACCCGGGCATGAGTTTGAAAAACTAGCTTCAGCTCCTACAACATCTCATATGCTCTGTGTTGCTCAAAACGTCTTTGAGCCCCGTTTCTAAACCGTAGAGCATGCCACACCTAACCAGAGAGTAGTCATCACTCCGCATCTGCCAGACGTTCTGAACATCTTGGGCTGCCGCGGGAACAACAGGGTCACCTAGCGGCGCATCAAGGACATAATCCTTCTTGGATGCAACGAGGATGAGCTTCAAGTTGCAGATCCAGTCCGCATAGTTGCTACCATCATCTTTCAGCTTGTTTTTCTCTAGGAACGCATTGAAATTGAGGTTGACAGGTGCATTGGCCATTGGATCTACAATATTCGTAAAGACAACTTGTAGACTAAGTTCATGATAATTAAGTTCATCTAATCAAATTAAGTATGAACTCCCACTTAAATCGACATCCCTCTAGTCATCTAAGTGATACATGATCCATGTCGACTAACCCGTGTCTGATCATCACGTGAGACAGACTAGTCGTCGATGGTGAGCAACTTCATGCTGATCGTATTCAACCATACGACTCATGTTTTACCTTTTGGTCTCTCGTATTCGAGGCCATGTATTTACATGCTAAGATCGTCGAGTCAACCTAAGTGTTTCGCGTGTGTAAATCTGGCTTACACCCGTTGTATGCGAACATTAGAATCTATCACACCCGATCATCACGTGGTGCTTCGAGACAACGATCCTTCGCAACGTTGCACACTTAGGGGAATACGTTCTCGAAATTTTATGAGGGATCATCTTATTATTCTCGAAATTTTATAAGGGATCATCTTATTATGCTACCGTCGTTCTAAGCAATAAGATGAAAAACATGATAAACATCAGATGCAATCATATAGTGACATAATATGGCCATTATCATCTTTGCTCCTTCGATCTCCATCTTCAGGCATCGCATGATCATCATCGTCACCGGCGTGACACCATGATCTCCATCATCGTGTCTCCATGAAGTCGTCAAGCCAACTACTACTACGACTACAGCTAACCGTTAGCAATGAAGTAAAAGTAGTAAACACATGGCGTTGCATCTCATACAATAAATTAAGACAACTCCTATGGCTCCTGCCGGTTGTCATACTCATTGACATGCAAGTAATGAATCCTATTACAAGAACATGATCATCTCATACATCACACATGTAACATCACATCCTTTGGCCATATCACATCACAAGTCAAACCCTGCAAAAACAAGTTAGACGTCCTCTAATTGTTGTTGGAAGTTTTACGTGGCTGATTTGGGTTTCTAGCAAGAACGCCTTCTTACCTACGTGACAGCCACAACGATGATATGCCAAAGCTATTTACCCTTCATAAGGACCCTTTTCATCAAATCCAATCCGACTAGAGTGGGAGAGACAGACATCCTCTAGCCACCTTATGCACCGTGTGCATGTTAGCCGGTGGAACCTGTCTCACGTAAGCGTACGTGTAAGGTCGGTCCAAGCCGCTTCATCCCACAATACCGTCGGAAAAGAATAAGACTAGTAGCGGCAAGCGATTGACAAAATCAGCGCCCACAAACTTTTTGTGTTCTACTCGTGCAAAGAATCTACGCATAGAAAACCTGGCTCGGATGCCACTGTTTGGTTATGTCGCAAAATTCAAAATTATTCCTACGCCATATTCAGATATTCCTATGGAGAAACCAGCAACAAGAGAGGGGTGAGAGCATCCTCATACCTTTGAAGATCGCTAAGCGGAAGTGTTGCTAGAACGCGGTTGATGGAGTCGTACTCGCTGCGATTCAGATCGCGGTGTGATTCCGATCTAGTGCCGAACCACGGAACCTCCGTGTTCAACACACATGCATGCCGGTGACGTCTCCCGCGTCTTGATCCGGCAAGGAGGAGGTACAGCTTGGGGAAGAGCTCCGGCAGCATGACGACGTGGTGTTGATGGAGCGACGAGGTCTCCCGGCAGGGCTTCGCCAAGCACCGTGGGAGAGGAGAAAGAAGAGAGACAGGGCTACACCGAGAGAGAGAGAAATTACCGTGTCTCCAATGGCCAAAACCCCCATTATATATAGGGGGAAGGGGAGGGTGGCTCCCCCCTTATGGTTCCCACCCCTAAGGGGTGCGGCAGACCTAGATGGGGCAGGAGGTGGCAGCCAGGAGGGGAGGAGGGGGTGGCGCACCCCCTGGTGGGCCTAAGGCCGACCTGACTTAGGGTTCCCCCCCTTCCCTCTCTTGGAGCCTTGGGCGGGGAGTGGGGGGCACACCAGCCCACCCAAGGGTTGGTTACCTCTCGCACTTGGCCGATGTAACCTCCCGGGGCTGGTGGCCCCTCCCGGTGGGCCTCCGGAACCCTTCCAGTTGTCCCGACACGTTGCCGGTGGTGCCCGAAACATTTTCGGCGTCCAAACCCATCCATCCTATAAAACAATCTTTACCTCTGGACCATTCTGGAGCTCCTCTTGACATCCGACATCTCATCCAGGACTCCGAACAACCTTCTGTAACCTTGTATAGCAATTCCCAATTACCCTAGCGTCATCGAACCTTAAGTGTGTCGACCCTACGGGTTCGGGAGGCATGCACACATGACCGAGACACCTCTCCGGCCAATAACCATCAGCGGGGTCTGGATACACATGTTCCACGATGATATCATCGGATGAACCACCATGTCAAGGATTCAATCAACCCCGTATACAATTCCCTTTGTCTGTCGGTATAGAACTTGCCGAGATTTGATCGTCGGTATCCCTATACCTTGTTCAATCTCGTTACCAGTAAGTGTCTTTACACGTTCCGTACCACATAATCCCGTGACTAACTCCTTAGTCACATTGAGGTCATTATGATGATGTTCTACCGAGTGGGCCCAGAGATACCTCTTCGTCACACGGAGTGACAAATCCCGATATTGATTCATGCCAACCCAACAGATACTTTCAGAGATATCCGTAGTGCACCTTTATAATCACCCAGTTACGTTTTGACGTTTGATACATCCAAAGAACTCCTATGGTATCTGGGAGTTGTACAATCTCACGGTCGAAGGAAAAGATGCTTGATATTAGAAAAGCTTTAGCATACGAACAACACGATCTAGTGCTAAGCTTAGGATTGGGTCTTGTCCATCACATCATTCTCCTAATGATGTGATCCCGCTATCAATGAAATCCAATGTCCATGATCAGGAAACCATGATCATCTATTGATCAACGAGCTTGCCAACTAGAGGCTTGCTAGGGACACATTGTGATCTAATTCTTCACACATGTATTACTATTTGCTGTTAATACAATTATTGCATGAACAAATAGACGATTATCATGAACAAGGAAATATGATAAAAACCATTTTATTATTGCCTCTAGGGCATATTTCCAACACCTGTTGGGTAACGTAGCAAAATTCAAATTTTTTCCTATGCCATATTCAGATCTTCCTATGGAGAAACCAACAACGAGAGAGGGGTGAGAGCATCTTCATACCTTTGAAGATAGCTAAGCGGAAGCGTTGCTAGAACGCGGTTGATGGAGTCGTACTCACTACGATTCATGTCGCGGTGTGATTCCAATCTAATGCCGAACCACGACACCTCTGCGTTCAACACATGTGCAGCCCTGTGACGTCTCCCGCAGCTTGATCCAGCAAGGAGGAGGGAGAGGTTGGGGAAGAGCAAAGTCAGCACGACGGTGTGGTGGCGATGGAGCCACAAGGCTCCTAGCAGGGCTTCGCCAAGCACCGTCAGAGACGAGGAAGAAGAGAAGCAGGGCTGCGCCGAGAGAGAGAGAGAAATAGGCGTGTCTCCAATGGCCAAAACCCAAACCATATATAGGGGGAGGGGGAGGGTGGCGCACCCCTTAGGGTTCCCACCCCTAAGGGGTGCGGCAGCCCTAGATGGGGCAGGAGGTGGCGGCGATGAGGGGAGGAGGGGGTGGCGCACCCCCTAGTGGGCCTAAGGCCCACCTGACTTGGGGTTTCCCCCCTTTCCCTCTCTTGGCGCCTTGGGCTGGGTGTGGGGGGCGCACCAGCCCACCCTGGGGCTGGTTGCCTCTCACACATGGCCCATGTAGCCTCCCGGGGCAGGTGGCCCATCCCGGCGGGCCTCCAGAACCCTTCCGGTCGTCTCGACACGTTGTTGGTGGTGCCCGAAACATTTCTGGCGTCCAAACCCATCCATCCTATATATCAATCTTTACCTCCGAACCATTCCGGAGCTCCTCATGACGTCCGGGATCTCATCCGGGACTCCGAACAACCTTCGGTAACCTCGTATAACAATTCCCAATAACCCTAGCATCATCGAACCTTAAGTGTGTAGACCCTACGAGTTCGGGAGGCATGCAGGCATGACCGAGACACCTCTCCGGAAAATAACCATCAGCAGGGTTTGGATACCCATGGTGGCTCCCACATGATCCAAGATGATCTCATCGGATGAACCACGATGTCAAGGATTCAATCAACCCCGTATACAATTCCCTTTGTCTGTCCGTATAGAACTTGCCCGAGATTCAATAGTCGGTATCCCTATACCTTGTTCAATCTCGTTATCTGTAAGTCTCTTTACTCGTTCTGTAGTACATCATCGCGTGACTAACTCCTTTGTCACATTGATCTCATTATGATGATGTTCTACCGAGTGGGCCCATAGATACCTCTCCGTCACACGGAGTGACAAATCCCGATCTCGATTCGTGCTAACCCAACATATACTTTCGGAGATACCAGTAGTGCACCTTTATAATCACCCAGTTACGTTGTGACGTTTGATACACCCAAAGTACTCCTACGGTATCCGGGAGTTGCAAAATCTCACGGTCGACGGAAAAGACACTTGATATTAGAAAAGCTTTAGCATACGAACAACACGAACTAGTGCTATGCTTAGGATTGGGTTTGTCCATCACATCATTCTCCTAATGATGTGATCCCGTTATCAATGACATCCATTGTCCATGATCAGGAAACCATGATCATCTATTGATCAACGAGCTAGACAACTAGAGGCTTTCTACGGACGCATTGTGATCTATTTATTCACACATGTATCACTGTTTCCTGTTAATACAATTATAGCATGAACAAATAGACGATTATCATGAACAAGGAAATATGATAATAACCATTTTATTATTGCCTCTAGGGCATATTTTCAACACTATCCCACTTGCACTAGAGTCAATAATCTAGTTACATTGTGATGAATCGAACACCCATAACATTGTGGTGTTTATCATGTTTAGCTCGAGGAAGAGGTTTAGTCAACGGGTCTGCAATATTCAAATCCGTGTGTACTTTACAAATATCTATGACTCCTCTCTGGACCTGGTCCTAGATGGAGTTGTAGCGGCATTGGATGTGCTTGGTCTTCCGGTGAAATCTGGGCTCCTTGGCTATGGCAATGGCTCTAGTGTTATCACAGAAGAGTGTCATCGGACCTGACGCGCTTGGAACCACACCAAGGTTAGTGATGAACTCCTTCATCCAGATCCCTTCATGAGCTACTTCTGAAGTAGCTATGTACTCCGCTTCACATGTAGATGCTGCCATGACGTCTTGCTTGCTGCAACACCAGCTCACTGCCCCACCATTCAAAACATACACGTATCTAGTTTGTGACTTAGAGTCATCCAGATATGTGTCGAAGCCAGCGTCGGCGTAACCCTTGACGACGAGCTCTTCGCCACCTCCCTAAACGAGAAACATCTCCTTAGTGCTTTTCAGGTACTTAAATATATTCTTGACCGTTGTCCAGTGTTCCACATCGGGATCACTTTGGTACCTCCCTACCGAACTGATGGCAAGCTTTATATCAGGTCTGGTACACAACATGGCATACATCACAGAGACCACGGCTGAAGCGTAGGGGAGTGTACTCATCTTCTCTCTATCTGCTGTCGTGGTCGGTGACTGAGTCTTACTCAATCTCTTACCTTGCAAAACTAGCAAGAACCCGTTCTTCTAGTTTTCCATATTGAACTTCTTCAATATCTTGTCAAGGTATGTTCTTTGTGAAAGACCTATGAGGCGTCTCGATCTATCTCTATAGATCTTGATGCCTAGTATGTATGCAACTTCTCCAAGGTCCTTCATTGAAAAACACTTGTTCAATTAGGCCTTTATGCTCTCCAATAACTCTATATTATTCCCCATCAATAATATGTCATCCACATATAGTATGAGAAAAGCTACAGAGCTCCCACTCACTTTCTTGTACAAACAGGCTTCTCCATAAACCTACATGAACCCAAATGCTTTAATCACCTCATTAAAGCGAATGCTCCAACTCCGAGATGCTTGCACCAGCCCATAGATGGAGCGCTGGAGCTTGCATACTTTGCTAGCACTCTTAGGATTGACAAAACCTTCTAGTTTCATCATATACAACTCTTCCTTAAGATACTCGTTAAGAAACGTTGTTTTGACGTCCATTTGCCAAATTTCATAATCATGAAAAGCGGCAATTGCTAACATGATTCGGACTGACTTCAGCTTCGCTACGGGAGAGAAAGTCTCATCTTAGTCAACTCCTTGAACTTGTCGAAAACCCTTTGCGACAAGTCGAGCTTTATAAACGGTCACATTACCGATTGCATCAGTCTTCTTCTTGAAGATCCATTTATTTTCTATGGCTCGCCGATCAATGGGCAAGTCCACCAAAGTCCATACTTTGTTCTCATGCATGAATCCTATCTCGGATTTCATGGCCTCAAGCCATTTGTTCGAATCCGGGCCCGCCGTTGCTTCTTCATAGTTCGAAGGAACGTACCCTTGTGGACCTTCGCGGCTCAGTAGCAACTTGATTCGAAGCTTCATGATGATCATCATTAACTTCCTCTTCAGTTGGTGTAGGCGCCATAGGAACAATTTCCTGCGCTGAGCTACTCTCCGGTTCGAGAGGGGGTACAATTACCTCATCAAGTTCTACATTCCTTCCACTTACTTCTTTCGAGAGAAACTCTTTCCCTAGAAAGGATCCGTTGTTGGCAACAAAGATTTTACCTTCGGATCTAAGATAGAAGGTATACCCAATAGTTACCTTAGGGTATCCTATGAATACACATTTCTCTTCTTTGGGTTGAAGCTTTTCTGGTTGAAGTTTCTTCACATAAGCATCACAGCCCGGTGACGTCTCCCGCACCTTGATCCAGCAAGGAGGAGGGAGAGGTTGGGGAAGAGCTCCGGCAGCACGACGGCGTGGTGGCGATGGAGCGATGAGGTCTCCCGACAGGGTTTCGCCAAGCACCGTGGGAGATGAGGAAGAAGAGAAGCAGGGCTGCACCGAGAGAGAGAGAATTTTCGTGTCTCCAATGGCCAAAACCCCCACTATATATAGGGGAATGGGGAGGGTGGCGCATCCCTTAGGGTTCCCACCCCTAAGGTGTACGGCAACCCTAGATGGGGCAGGAGGGGGCGACCAGGAGGGGAGGAGGGGGTGGCGCATCCCCTCATGGGCCTTAGGCCCACCAGTGCTAGGGTTCCCCCCTCTTCCCTCTATTCGGCACATTGGGCTGATTGTCCTATCGCGATTGTGCGGTTAAAATCGGATGGAAAAACTCCCTAACCTTGCCCCCTTTCCTATTTAAACACCCTCCCCATACGAAATTTAGCCTAACCCTAGCCTGCCTCGGAATCCGTGCGCAGCCGCCACCAACAGCCTCCCACCTCCTCTCTCGAGTCGCCGGCCCGCGCAGCCCGAGCCAGGCCCGCCCGGGCCCGAACCGGCCACCAGCGCTACCGCTCCTCCCGGAGGCAGCGGCCCTCACCCCCGAGCTCCGGAGCTCCTGCAGAAAGCTACATGCTCCAGCTCCGCGCTGGCTGTAGCTCGCCATGCCCCGCGCCAACCATCAGTCGTCGCCGGAACCGTGTCGCAGCCTTCTGCTCCGCGAGACCCTCTGGTCATCATCCCCTTGTTGCTGCCCGACTCCCGCCGCCGGACCGAGCTAGCGCCACCGCCTCTCGCCCCGATTTGATCTGGATCGGGCGGAGTCCCAAGCGCTGGCCGCTCTGTTCGAGTGGGCCGCCAGGAGGCCGCCCTCAGCCCATCTCTGCTTCGCGCCAGACCCGCAGCAGCCAAACCGAGGTCCGGCTCAGCGCCCTGGCCCAACCCCTTCGGCCTGCCTCGCCTCTCCTCCAGATCCGGCCCAAGGCCAGGGTGAGCTCCCCGCCTATCTTCCGCCCAAGGCATCCTGTAGCTATGTATCATGCAGCAAGCCAGTTCAGCTTTGGCCCGTAGACCCTATTTTTTGCGTTGCGAATTTCCTTATTTAGCAGTACATTTTAATTTTCAGAACACATGCATATATTAAAATGCCCACAACTTTTAAACCGTGAATCAGATTGCAATAAGTTTGATATGTAAAATGATTAGAGTTTCGTGTAGATTCACATTTTCCAACTTGCATGCATGTTAAAAATAGTTAACTCTGTTGTTTGCATAGATTTGCATGCTGGTATATTAAGACATTTTATATCGTAGCTATTTAAGCGTGCATCCGAATTGCTCAAACCCAGTATGTAAAATGCTCAAGTTGTTTGCAATGCATTTCCATGCATGGTAAAATACTTGTGTTGCTGTTTTCATGTAGGTGGCATAAATAGTTTGCTAAGACCGGGTCAGGACATATTCTTGCATATATGTGGTGGCATTAGTTTTATTTAAAACCCCACGTATGATATATGTTTTCGGCGTAGAAAAATCCATAGAATTTAAATATGCATTTAGTTTTATCTTTTGAGCAAGTTTGCGTGCATGATATTTTGCCATGTTGTCCTTTTATTTATTTTTTGTGATTTATTCCGTGCATGATATGAATTACTTGTGAACATGAGATATGCCCATGGACATGTTTTCTAGCCCCTGGTAATTTTAGTTTCTAAAGAAAACCATGTTTAGGTTTTGTTTTCTTGTTGCCAACATGCTAGAAAAAAGTGCTGATTTAGGATGCTGAAATATTTCTTAAGTCTGGAATTTGTAAGATTTTGTTGTTGTCTTGCCATGAGGTTTGCTAGTGATCTACAACCCCTGTGGGGTTGGTGCAATGTAGTTAGTTGTAGTGCTTACAATTATCTAGGATGTTGTGAAGTTTCATGTTAATTGGTGCCTTGTGGAATGTAGTTCTACTCCAGCCAATATGCCATCTCATTAAAAACTGCACTGTCAAAACTGTTATTTTCACTAAGTCTGAAACTAGTTGCAACTTGCCATTTTGTGAGTTCTTTCCCTACTGATCCATGCTTCCATGCTACTTGTATTTAGTAGAGTGTTGTTGTGCAACTTGCCCACTACTACCACATGCATTGTTTGAGCATTTTAGAATCATGTAGCTTGTTGTTTTGGGGTGTAGAAAATGCCATGTTGCTTTTTTGGGAGATTATAGCTATTTCTTGTATTGCTTGTAATTGTTGAATTGTTGCTCCGTTTTGAACGTGTCATATATGAAACTTGCTTAGAATGTCATGTAGTTTCATAATATCTTGCTTCCTTCATGGTTTGGAATGCTTGTGGCTGTCATTTGCATACACATTGCATTCATGGCATAAAACATTGCGATGACCATATCTTTTTAACCGTAGCTCCGTTTGCAATGATCATTATATGTAAATCGGCTAGAATGACGATTAGAATCACGTGAACCACTTTATTCTGCTGTTTAACAAATATTTAAAGATGTTAGTTCAGATCTGGACAGATTTCTAAATTAAGACATGGGGTTATTTCAGATATGCTATAATTGTTTTCGACCTCATTTAACATGCCTAGGTGGGCATTTTAATTATGTTTTACCTCGTGCCATGTTAACAACATTGAATATTTACGTGTACCTAAATAGGAGTGAACTAAGTAATTCAAATGTGGAGTTTTGTCAATATGCAACTCGTTGCCTCTTGAGCTTCACTTAATGTGTAGTGTTTGATTGTAGTGAATTGCCGTGTCATGCCTTGCATAATGAAACCGGACATACATCATATGTGTTGTGAATCATACCGTGTGTTTGTAGTGGTGTTACCGTGTGTTGATTGTTGTTCCGGATTGTTTCCTCTCGATAGTGGTCCAAACCGCTTCGGAGTGTGAGGATATGTTCGACTACGTCGGTTCGTGTGCTTCACGAATTTGTTCTTCTTCCAAGCGGGATCATAGGCAAGATGACCATTTCCATAGATACCATTAATATCAATGCCATGCTAGTTGTCTCGTTTCTTTCATTTTGTCTCGCAGCCTACCACGTGTTAAATATTAGCCTCCCAACATTACCATGAAAACCTGAATCTTTCCACAACCTAGCAAACTACTGTTTTGCTATGTTACCGCTTGCTTAACCATTTGATAGCGTTGCTATTTGCAGGTGCAATTGCTTCCATGTGAAAACATGGGTTGCTTGTTATATCACTATAATAATGCTATTTAATTTAATGCACCTATATACTTGGTAAAAGGTGGAAGGTTTGGCCTTTCTAGCCTGATGTTTTGTTCCACCTTTACCGCCTTAGTTTTGGCTACCGGTGTTAAGTTCCATATTGAGCACTCCTAACATGCTTGGGGCTGTTATGGAGACCTCCATGGTTTTTGTTTTGGGAGAAAACTCGTCTGGCAAGGCCCAACATTGGTACTATTTGCTTAATAACAACTAAAATATGCATAGGGTTTGATGACCTCATGGATAATTAATCAACCCCTCGGACCAGTGCTTCTCATGAGTGTTGGTGCACCCACCTAGAAGTCGGCAGTGCCACCTCGGGGCAACTCAAGGCGTTTTCAGACTATAGTCCACTTTGCATAAACGGATGATGCCCGTAGATAGAGAGCGCACGGCTCTAGATGCGGATCTGGCTCACCGGGTGGCCTTGCTGGACTTGTTTTACTCTTCTCGAACGTCTTGTGCGAGGGATATCTAGGATAATTTGGGCTATCTCGAGGTTGAGGTTTTCATATAGGAACCCGAGGAGATGGACTAGTTTGTGATTGAGGTTATTCCGGTACAGCGGGTGGTAGTTTGTGATGGACTAGTTGGAGCACCCCTACAGGGCTATATCTTTCAGAAAGTCGTGCCCACAGTTATGTGGCAACATGGAAACTTTGTTTAACATATGATTCTGGATAACTTGAAGTAAGCTTATTTAAAAGATGCCAACTATGTGTGTAACCGTGACTGTCTCTTTCATGAGTTCCTTCTCTAACTGAGGACACGGTGGGGTTATGTTTGTTGTAAGTAGGTGTTAAGGAGCATTCATTTGATCATCATTAAATCACTCTGTTATACGTAGATCATCCCCCTCTTTTTTTCTTGTACTCGTAAGTTAGCCACCTCAAAGAAATGCTTAGTCGCTTGCTGCAGCCTCACCACTTAATCATACCTCACCCATTAAGCTTTGCTAGTCTTGATACCTTCGAAAATGAGATTGCGGAGTCCCCTGTGACTCAAAGATTACTACAACAACAGTTGCAGGTATAGGTAAAGTGATATTCAGACATGATCGCGATGCTTGTGCTATTGGAGTTTCTTCTTCATCATCATCGGTCTAGGTTGGGTTCGAGGCCGACAATCTGGGATAGCAAAGATGGACGTCATTCTTTTATCGTTTGTTTTTGTCCGTAGTCGGACCCTGCTCTTACTCATGATGACTGAATATTGTTGGATGCATGTGAACTTGATGTAGCTTGTGGCGAGTGTAAGCCAATTCCATATACTCATCTATTTTGTACAAATACTTATAACAATATCCATTCTTGCAAAATGACGATATGCATTTCTATCCCTTTCGAGGCCCTTGGGCCAAGATAAGGATAGGGTCGCCTCTTTGGCGTTACAATTTTGTACTAGAATAACACCCATGATACATATCAAGCAACCCTAATGTCACCTAGATACTCCAATGTCACCTCAAGTATCTGTGGGCTTATTATACGACATGCATCAAACAATTTTAGATTCATCATATTCAATCCAACAGAAAGAACTTCAAAGAGTACCATAAGATTTCTATCGGAGAACGTAGTATGAAAACATGCAATCAACCCCTATGCATAGATCCCCAAGGTCACTAGAATCTTCAAGTTGATGCCATAACACATATCAAGTGAATTAATAGAATACCCCAATGTCACTACGGGTACCCGCATGCAAGACATACATCAAGTGTTCTCACCAATAATCAATTTAACATAACAAGATCTCAAAGAGAAAACTTTCAATTCATCACAACAAGATAGGAAGGTAAGAACACCATATGATCCAACTATATATATTAACAAATCATGTGATACATCAAGATATTTCCATCTCAAGAACACGGGAGAGAGAGGTTGAACATATAGTACTCGTACATACCCTCATCCCCGAGGGTGAACTACTTCATCCTCGTCATGGCCTCCACCGGGATGATGAAGATGGACACCAGAGATGATTTCCCCCTCCCGTAGTGTACGTGAAAATTTCCAGATGGGTTTTTCATCGATACAGATAGTTGTGACGGCGGAGCCGAAGGTATGTTTTTATTTCTGAGGGTTTTGGTGTATATAGGAATTTTTGGTGTTGGAATCACGCTAAACGGATCCACATGGGGCCCACAAGGCATCAGGGTGCATGCGGGGGAGGTCGCATCGTGCTGCCTCATGGCCCACATGTGGCTCCCCTCTAGTGGTTCTTTGCTCCAATATTGCTCATATGTTCCAAAAAAATAGTCAAAAAGTTTGAGGCGATTCCTAGAACTTCCATTTTCTACACAAAAAACAATACGATAGTAATTCTACTAAAAACAACGTTAGTCCAGGTTAGTTCTAAACAAATCACATGAAGTGCATCAAAACCATGTAAAAGTATTGTAAACATAGGGAATCCTGGCATGAGTACTTCATAAATTATCGATACATTTGCGACGTATCAGGTTTCTAGACCACCAACTAATCTTCTTCAACAAGACATTCCTTTTTTACGATGAATGTGTAGACGCATTTGATATACTTTAGAAAGCAATGTGTGTGCACCTATTGTCCGAGCACCCGATTGGAATCTACCATTTCAAATTATGTGTGATGCTAGTGATTATGCCGTTGGTGCTGTTCTAGGGCATAGAGTAGAGAACAAAGTGAATGTTATTCATTATACTAGTAAGACCCTAGATAATGCTCAAAGAAATTATGCTAGCACTGAGAAGGAATTTCTAGCAGCTGTGTTTGGATGTGATAAGTTTAGGCCTTACATTGTTGATTCCAAAGTTACTATTCACACTGACCATGCTCCTATTAAATACCTCACGGAAAAGAAAGATGCTACACCTAGACTTTTTAGGTGGGTGCTTTTACTTCAATAGTTTGATTTGCACATTGTTGATAGAAAGGGAGTTGAAAACCGTGTAGCAGATAACTTGTCTAGGATGCGAAAATGTTCTTCATGACCCGTTGCCTATTGATTATAGTTTTCCTCACGAGCAACTTGATGATATAAATACTTCGCATAGTACTCCTTGTTATGCAGATTATGCTACCTATACTGTTGCTAAATATATACCACCTAATTTGACCTATCAACAAAAGAAAGAAATCTTTTATGATTTGCGACATTATTTCTTAGATGACCCACATATTTTAAAATAAGGAGTGGATGGTGTTATTATACGTTGTGTGCCCGAGCTTGAACACATACAGATCCTATAGAAGTGCCACTCCGAAGTTTACGGAGGACACCATGCTCGTGACAGAACTACACACAAGGTATTACAATCTGGTTTTTATTTCCCCGCTCTTTTAAAGATGATCGTAAGTATGTCCTTTCCTATTATGAATGTCAAAGAATTGGCAACATTGGTAGACGTGAGTGAATACCTATAAATTATTAACTTGATATTGAACCATTTGATGTTTGGGGCTTTAATTAAATGGATCATTTTCCTTCCTCTAATGGGTATACTCATATTCTATTTGGTGTTGATTACATCACTAAGTGGGTAGAAGATATTCCTACTAGTAGTGCTGATCGTAACACCTGTATTAAAATGCTTAAAGATATTGTCTTTCTGAGGTTTTGTTCCCCTAGATATTTCATTACTGATGGTGGTTCACGTTTTATTCATGGTGCTTTCCATAAACTTCTAGCAAAATATGATGTTAACCGTAGGATTGCATCACCTTATCATCCTTAGTCTAGCGGCCAAGTTGAATTGAGCAATCAAGAAGTAAAATTGATTCTGCAAAATACTTTAATTTATCTAGAGAGAACTGTTCCAAGAAACTCAATAATGCTCTATGGGCTTACAGAACTGCTTATAAAAATCCCATAGGAATGCCCCCTATAAAATGTTCTATGGCAAACCTTGTCATTTACTTCTTCAGTGAGAACATAAAGCTTATTGGGAAATTAAATAACTCAACTATGATTTTAAACTTGCTAGTGAAAAGAGATTATTTGATATTAGTTCATAACACGAATGGAGGAAACAAGATTATGAGAATTCCAATTTGTTTAAACAAGATGGCATGACAATAGAATCCCAAAACGGGAACTCAACATAGGAGACCTAGTTCTTTCATACAATTCTCATTTATATTTTATGTAGGTAAGCTTCTCTCCAAATGGGAAGGCCCTTATGTTGTTGAGGAGGTTTATCGCTCCAATGCTATAAGTATTAACAACTTTGAAGGGAAAAACCAGATACTGGTAAATGGGCAAATAATTAAACACTATATCTCACGTATGGTCCTAAATGTTAAAACTAATATTATCCAAGTTAGGACTCCGGACGAAAACATAAGAGAGACCATCTGGAACACCTCCGAATGCTGAAAAAGGGTAGGTATGTGATACGGTAAGTAAACTGACTCCAAAAATTTGGAAAAAGTATTTTCTGTTGGTTCTGGTATTTTAATATAATTCCAAAATTAAAAAGGAGTGAGGGGGACCCATGAGGGAGCACGAGCCAACAGGGCACAACCTCCCCCTGGGCGCGATGTTGCCTCGTGGAGGCCTCGTGTTCCTCCTAGACTCTGTTTTATTCCCTGACACGTATTCTGACTCAGAAAAAATAATTATATATACTCACATAAGTTTTTACTTGCACATGATGAGTTTCTCCTCTATTCTTGTTTCGAGCTGTTTTTCTTGACCTATTGCCAAATGAGTGGGAGCTATTGCTAGGGAACGTTGCGTGGAAAACAAAAATTTTCCTACGCACACATAAGATCTATCCATGGTGATGACCATCTACGAGAGGAGAGCTCGGATCCACATACCATTGTAGATCGCTAATAGGAAGCGTATTGACGGTCCCACGAGCTCATCACGATCCGTTCCGCGATCCCATCACGATCCATCTCGATCGAGTGCTGAACGGACAGCACCTCCGCATTCAGCACACGTACAGATCAATGACAATCTCCGCCTTCTTGATACAACAAGAGGAGGCGGAGAGGTAGCTGAGTTCTTTGATAGCCTAACGGCATGGCGGCAATGGTGGTGGAGCTGATCTGGCAGGGCTTCGTCGTGCACTACCGAACCTAATCTAGAGGAAGAACGAACTGGAGGGAGGGAGAGGGTTTGCGCTTTGGATTGTGCGTTGGCTGCCCCTATCACCTCTAGTATATAGGAGCGAGGGTGAATGCGTGGCGCCCTAGGGTTTCACCTAGGGTTGTCTTGGCGCACCCTAGATGAGGAGGAGTCCTCCTCCATGTGGGATTGGTGGAGGCGCTAGGAGAAATCCTCCTCCTAGTCGAACTCCTCCCCTTCTCCACTATTTTGGCTACATAGGCCCATGAGGTAGGCCTCCCAGCCCACTAGGGGCTGGTGATCCACATCTTAGGCCTATGTGGACCCCCGGGGTGGTTGGCCCCTCCTAGTGAACCCCCCGAACCCATTCGTCACTCCCGGTACACTACCAGAAATGCCCGAAACTTTTCCGGAGCCCAAATACCCTCTTCCTATAAAACAATCTTTGTCTCCGAACCGTTCTAGAACTCCTGGTTACGTCCAGGATCTCATCCTAGACTCTGAACAAACTTCAATCACCAACATACAAAACTCAACTATACCAAAACGTCACAGAACCTGAAGTGTGCAGACCTTGTGGGTTCGAGAACGATGCACACATGACCGAGACACTCTCTGGTCAATAATCAATAGCGGGAACTGGATGCCCATATTGGCTCTTACATATTCTACGAAGATCTTTATCGGCCGACCCTCTATGTCAACGATTCAGTTAATCCCGTACACTATTCCCTTTGTCCGTCGGTATGTTACTTGACCGAGATTCGATCATCGGTATCTCTATACCTAGTATAATCTCGTTACCGGCAAGTCTCTTTACTCGTTCCGTAATACAAAATACAATGAATAACTCTTTAGTCACATTGCTTGCAAGCTCATTGTGATGTTGTATTACCAAGTGGGCCCTAGAGATACCTCTCCGTCATACGGAGTGACAAATCCCATTCTCGATTCATGCCAATCCAACAGACACCTTCGGAGATACGTGTAGATTACCTTTATAGTCACCACATTGTGACATTTGATACAAACAAGGTATTCCTCCGGTGTCCGGGAGTTGCGTGCTCTCATGGTCATAGGAACAGATACTTTGACATGCAGAAAACAGTAGCAATAAAATGACACGGTCATATGCTACGTTCATAGTTTGGGTCTTGTCCATCACATCATTCTCCTAATGATGTGATCCCGTTATCAAACGACATCTCATGTCTTTGGTTTAGGAAACCTTGACCATCTTTGATCAACAAGCTAGTCCTTAGAGGCGCACTAGGGAAAGCGTGTTGTCTATGTACCCACACATGTATTTGAGTTTCCAATCAATACAATTATAGCATGGAGAATAAACGATTATCATGAACAAGGAAATATTATAATAACCAATTTATTATTGCCTCTAGGGCATATTTCCAACAGTCTCCCACTTGCACTAGAGTCAATAATCGAGTTCATATCACTATGTGATTTAGACCCAATATGTTGTGGGGTTTAATCATGTTAGCTGGTGAGAGATGTTTTAGTCAACGGGCCTGTACCTTTCAGATTCGTGTGTTCTTTAAAAATCTCTATGTCATCCTCTAGATGCTGCTACCACGCGCCACATGGAACCATTCCAAACGACTGCTCCACTATACGAATCCGGTTTGCAACTCAGAGTCATCCGGATTGGTTTCAAAGCTTGCATCAACGTAACCCTTTATGATGAACTCTTTTATCACCTCCATAATCGAGAAAAGTTCCTTAGTCCACTAGTTACTAAGGATAACTTTGACCGTTGTTCAGTTATTCAATCCTGGATCACTATTTGTACCCCTTGACAGACTCATGGCAAGGCACACATCTGGTGCGGTACACGACATGGCATACCATAGAGCATATCGCTAAGGCATAGGGGACGACCTTCGTCCTTTATCTTTATTTGTCCTGGTCTGGCTTTGGGTCCTACTCAAATTCATACCTTACAATATTGTCAATAACTCCTTCTTTGACTGATCCATTTTGAGCTCCATCAAAATAATTGCCAAGGGATTTCTTTATTGTAAGTTTTATCAAGCATCTTGATCTATCTATATGGATCTCGATGCCCAATGTTCAAGCAGTTTAATTCAGGTTTTCCTTTGAGAAAGTCGTTTCAAACAACCCTATATGCGTTCCAGAAATTCTACATCATTTTCGATCAACAATATGTGAACCACATATACTTATCAGAAATTCTATAGTGCTCCCAGTCACTTTCTTATAAATACAAGTTTCTCATAAACTTTGTATAAACCTAAAAGCTTTGATCATCTCATCGAAATGCATATTCAAACTCCGAGATGCTTGCTCCAATCCATAGAAGGATCGCTGCAGTTTGCATACTTGTCAGCATCCTTAGGATCGACAAAACCTTCTGGTTGTATCACATACAACCTTTCCTCAAGGAAACCGTCGAGGAAATAATGTTTTGGCATCCATTTACAAGATTTCATAATTAAAAAATGTAGCAACTGCTGACAAAATTCCAACAAACTTTAGCAGCACTACAGGTGCAAAAGTCTCATCATAGTCAACTCCTTGAACTTGTCGGAAACCTCTTTGCGACAACTCAAGCTTTCTAAATGGTGACATTCACCATCATCGTTTGTCGTCCTTTTACTTAATAGCCTTACGACCGTCAAGTACTTCCTCCAAAGTCTACACTTTGTTTTTATACATGGATCCTCTCTTGAATTTCATGGCCTCTAGCCAATTTTTGGAATCTGAGCCCACCATAGCTTCTCCATAGCTCGTAGGTTCATTGTTGTCCAGCAACCTGACCTCCAAGACATGATTACCATACCACTCTGGAGCAGTACGTGTCCTTGTCGACCTATGAGGTTTGGTAGGGACTTGATCTGAAGCTTCATGATCACCATCATCAGCTTCCACTTCAACTCGTGTAGGCGCCACAGGAACAACTTCTTGCACCCTGCTACACCCAGTATGAAGTGACGATTCAACAACCTCATCAAGTTCCACCAGCCTACCAGTCAATTCTTTCAAGAGAAACTCTTTCTTGAGAAAGGACTCGTTTCTGAAAAAAAACACTTTGCTTTTGGATCTGAGATATGAGATATACCCACTATTTTGGGTATCCTATGAAGATGCATTTATCCACTTTGGGTTTGAGCTTATCAGGCTGAAGCCTTTTGACATAAGCATCATAGACCCAATCTAAGAAACGACAGCTTAGGTTTCTCCAAATAGTAGTTCATACAGTGTCTTCTCAGCGGATTTAAATGGTGCCCTATTTAAAGCGAATGTGGTTGTCTCTAATGCATCACCCCAAAAAATGGTAGTAATTCGATAAGAGACATCATAGTATGCACCATATCTAATAGGGTGCGGATACGATGTTCGGACACACCATCACACTATGGTGTTCCAAGTGGCAAGACTTGTGAAACAATTTCTACATTGTCTTAAATGTGTAACAAACTCGCAATTCAAATATTCATCTCTATGATCACATCATAGACATTTCATCCTCTTATCACGACGATCTTCAACTTCACTCTGAAATTGCTTGAACTTTTGAATAATTCAAGCTCGTGTTTCATCAAGTAAATACACCAGTATCTATTCAAATCATCTGTGATGTAAGAACATAACTATATCCACACCGTGACGCATCACTCATTGGACTGCATACATCAAAATGTATTATTTCCAATAAGTTACTTTCTCGTTCCATCGCACTAGAAAAAGAGTCCTTTAGTCATCTTGCCCATGTGGCACGATTTGCATGTCTAAAGTGATTCAAAATCAAGTGATTCCAAAAGATCCATCTGCATGGAGTTTCTTCATGCGTTTACACCAATAGGCATGGTTCGCATGTCTCAAACGACTCAAAAACGAGTGAGTCCAAAGATCCATCAACATGGAGCTTCTTCATGTGTTTTATACCAATATGACTCAAGCGGCAGTGCCGCAAGTAAGTGGTACTATAATTACTACTTTGTATCTTTTGGCATTTAATGTTATGAACATGTGTATCACTATGATCGAGATTCAGTAAATCATTCATATTAGGTGTATGACCATTGAAGGTTTTATTCAAGTAAACAGAGTAACCATTATTCTCTTTAACTGAATAACCATATTGCAATAAACACGATCCAATCATGTTCATGCTCATCGCAAAAACCAATCAATATTTAGGTTTAACACTAATCCCTCAGGGTAGAGGGAGCGTGTGATGGTGATCACTTCAACCTTGGAAACACGTCCAACACACATCATCACCTCGCCTTTAGCTAGTCTCCATTTATTCCGTAGCTTTTATTTCAAGTTACTAACATTTAGCAACTGAACCGGTATCTAATATCCATGTGCTACTAGGAGTACTAGTAAAGTACACATCAATAACACATATATCCAATATACTTTTGTAGATGTTGCCAGCCTTCTTATCTACCAAGTGTCTAGGGTAGTTCCGCCTCAGTGATCATTCCCCTCATCATAGAAGCACTTAGTCTCAGGTTTGGGTTCAAGCTTGAGTTTCTTCACTAAGTGACAACTGACTTGTAATTCTTCAAGTTTCCCTTCATTCCCTTTGCCCTTCTTGAAACTAGTGGTTTTACTAACCATCAACACTTGATGCTCCTTCTTGATTCGTACCTTCACGGTGTCAAACATCGCAAATAGCTCACGATCATCATCTCTATCCCTGATATCTTGTAGTTCATCACGAAGCTCAGCAGCTTGGTGGCAGTGACTTTGGAGAACTGTGTCAATCTCTATCTTATCTAGAAGATCAACTCTCACTCGATTCAAGCGCTTGTAGCACCCAGACACTCTGAGCACATGCTCAATGATTGAGCTTTTCTCCCTTAATTAACAAGGAAAGAATCTTGTCAGAAGTCTCATACCTCTCAACACGGGAACGATTCTGAAATCCTAATTTCAGCTCCTGGAACATCTTATATGTTCCGTGACGTTCAAAAGTTCTTGGGCGCCACAATTCTAAGCCATAAAGCATGACGCACTGAACTATCACGTAGTCATCAAAAACGGGATGTCAAATGTTCGCAACCTGCACAGACGACGCTTGGGATAGCACATCGAACGTTGCATTAAGGACATAAGTTTTCTATGCAGCAATGAGGACAATCCTCATTTTACGGACCCAATCCGCATACTTGCTACTATCATCTTTCAACTTAGTTTTCTCTATGAACATATCAAAATGCAGAGGAGCTATAGCGCAAGCTAATCATCAACTACATAATTTGTAAAGTCATTTTGACTATGTTCATAATAATGAGATTAATTAATCATATTACTTAAGAACTCTCACTCAAATTGACATCCTTGTGGTCATTCGAATGGTACATGATCCAAAATCACCAACCCAAGTCCGATCATCACGTGAGATGAGCTGGTTTCAATGGTGAACGTCTTCATGTTGATCATATCAACTATATGACTCACGTTCGACCTTTTGGTCTCTTGTATTCCGAGGCCATGTCTATACATGCTAGGATCATCAAGTTTAACCCGAGTGTTCTGCGTCTGCAAAACTGTCTTACACCCATTATATGTGAATGCAGATTCTATCACACCCCATCATCACGTGATGTCTCAAAACGATGAACTTTCGCAACGGAGCACACTCGTGGAGAAGAAAAATTTATCTTGAAATTTTAGTGATTGATCACCCTATAATTCTACCATCACCCTAAGCAAAACAAGATGCATAAAAAGGATTAACATCACATGCAAATCATAAGTACCATGATATGGTCATGATCTTGTGCTTTTGATCTCCATCTCCAATGCACCGACATGATCTCCTTCGTCACCAGCACAACACAATGATCTCCATCAATGTACTGCCATCAAGGTTATCACACCAACTATGCTATTACTACTAAAGCTACTGAACTAGCGATAGAGTAAAGCATCACCAAGCGCCAAAGCAAATTAAAGACAACCGTATTGCTCCCGGCGGTTGCCGTAGCATTGACATGCAAGTCAACATTTAACTATTGCAACATGATCATGTCGTACATCAAATATATAACATCAGGTTATGGGCCATATCATATCACATCATACCCTGCAAAAACAAGTTAGACATCCCCTAATTAGTTGTTGTGTGTTTTACGTGGCTGCTATGGGTATCTAGAATGAACGATTCTTACCTACGCAAAACCACAACGGTGATATACAACTTGCTATTTAACCTTCTCCAAGGACCGCCTTAGTAAAATCCGATTCAACTGGAGTAGGGAAAAAAGACACCAGCCAGCTATCTTTATGCAACAAGTTGCTTGTCGATCAATGGAACCGGTCTCTCGTAAGCGTACGAGTAAGGTTGTCCTGGGCCATTTCATCCAACAATACCGCCGAATCAAGAAAAGACTAAGGAGGGAAGCAATCTGAATATCAACGCCCACAAACTCCTTTGTGTTCTACTCAAGATGTCATCTACACATAGACATAGCTCATGATACCATTGCTGGGGAACGTTCATGGGAAACAAAAAAATTCCTACACACAAAAGATCTATCCATGGTGATGACCATCTACGAGAGGAGAGATCGGATCCACATACCCATGTAGATCGCTAAGCAGAAGCGTATATAAGATGGTTGATGTAGTTGAACATCTTTGCGATCGAAATCGTAGTCCGTCCCGTGATCTCATCACGATCCGTCCCGTGATCCCATCCTAATCTACTGCCAAACGGATGGCACCTCCGTGTTCAGCACATGTACAACTCGATGACGATCTCCGCCTTCTTGATCCAGCAAGAGGAGGCAGAGAGGTAGCTGAGTTCTCCGACAACCTAACAGCATGGCGGCGATGGTGGTGGAGCTGATCCGGTAGGACTTTGTCGTGCACTACAGAACCTAATCTAGAGGAAGAACGAACTAGAGGGAGGGAGAGGGGTTGCGCCTTGGATTGTGGTTGGCTGCCCCCTATCCCCTCTAGTATATATAGGAGGGAGGGGCAAGGGGTGGCGCCCTAGGGTTTCCCCTAGGGTTGGCTGGTCTCACCCAAGAGGAGGAGAAGTCCCCCTCCAAGTGGGATTGGTGGAGGCGATAGGAGGACTCCTTCTTCCAGTCGGACTCCTCCACTTCTCCACTATTTCGGCTGCATATGCCCATGAGGCTGGCCACCCATCCCACTAGGGGCTGGTACGCCACCTCTTAGGCCTATGTAGCCCCCCTGGGTGGTTGGCCCCTCCCGGTGAACCCCCCGAACCCATTCGTCACTCCCGGTACAATACCAGAAAGGTCCGAAACTTTTCTAGAGCCGAAATACCATCTTCCTATATATCAATCTTCATCTCCGGACCATTTTGGAACTCCTCGTGACGTCCCGGATCTCATCTGGGACTACAAACAACCTTCGGTCACCAACATACATAACAAAAATACACCGAAACGTCACCGAACCTTAAGTGTCGAGACCCTGCGGGTTCGAGAACTATGCAGACATGACCGAGACACTCTCCGGTCAATAACCAATAGCGGGACCTGGATGCCCATATTGGCTCCTACGTATTCTACGAAGACATTTATCGGTCGAACAACTATGTAAGGAGTTAGTTAATCCCGTATACTATTCCCTTTGTCCACCGGTACGTTACTTGCCCGAGATTCGATCGTCTGTATCTCTATACCAAGTTCAATCTCGTTACAGGCAAGTCTCTTTAGTCTTTCCGTAATACAAAATCCCGTGACTATGTCTTTAGTCACATTGCTTGAAAGCTCATTGTGATGTTGTATTACCGAGTGGGCCCTAGAGATACCTCTCCGTCATACGGAGTGATACATCCAATTCTCGATTCACGCCAACCCATAAGATAGCTTCGGAGATATGTGTTGAGCACCTTTATAGTCACCCAGTTATGGTGTGACGTTTGATACACACAAGGTATTCCTCCGATGTGCGGGAGTTGCATGATCTCATGGTCATAGTAACATATACTTTGACATGCAGAAAACAGTAGCAACAAACTGACACGATCATATGCTACGTTCATTGTTTGGGTCTTGTCCATCACATCATTCTCCTAATGATGTGATACCATTATCAAATGACATCTCATGTCTATGGTTTAGGAAACCTTGACCATCTTTGATCAATGAGCAAGTCCTTAGATGCTCACTAGGGACAGTGTGTTGTCAATGTACCCACATATGTATTTTACTTTCCAATCAATACAACTATAGCATGGATAATAAACGATTATCATGAACAACGAAATATAATAATAACTAATTTATTATTGCCTCTAGGGCATATTTCCAACAGTTATGTGTTCGTCCTCCTGCAACAACATTGACGACCAAGCATGGCTGTTACAAATGGAACTTGAACGAGTAGGATTTGAGGAAGTTATATTGGGAGAAGAACCTAGGGACTCCATGGAAGTGCAACCCTCGACCTCTAAACATGGAACGCTAGCTAGCATATCCTCTTGTCTGAATCCTTGCCCACCAATGGTGAGGCGATCCCGTCTCGCTCAGGAAGCTCAAGGTGAATCTACCACGAGGAGGCCCCTCGACGGGTTACATGCAAATGACTTTCACAATTTGATTCACAATTATGAATATTTCTCACTCACACATACATTCCAATTGGGACATCTCTTGTCCAACTAAAAGTGATACAGGAAAAGCTCTTGGTGGATAGAAAATAAACATATCATGGTTGAAGAACAAAAGAACACTACAATGATTCAAGAGCTATTTCATGAGATGAGGGAGTGAAATGATGCACTACTAACCTTTCCAGGGCACAAGCCTTCTACCTCAACACCGCCATCAACCAAGAAGGACATCTGAGTACATGGGTATGGGCACCACCCTTAGCTTGTTCCAAGCTTGGGGGAGGAGCCCTGGTATCGTATCACCATCACTTTTATCACTACCATCTATCTTAGTTTGATCCCTAGTTATATCATGATTTAGAGAAATAAATATCAGATTTTCTTTTCTTAGAATTTTTGCTTTGAGATCTATCTATCCTTGTAACCGTGTGTGAGAGTTATATAACATATATTAGTTGAGTTTGTGTGCTTTACTCTCATAGCATTGAAATAAAGGAAATAAAAGCTCATATGCTAGTCCCATGGGGAGTAATGACTTCACATAGAGAAGTTATAAGTGATAAAAGTTGTTGGGAATAAACAAACATAACATTAGTCATTGATACAGTCTATGCAAGATTATGATAGAGGAGAGGAGATTCACATACAAATACACTATCTTGGACATCTTTTATGATTGTGAGCCCCCATCAAATATTATATAATGATCAAGTGTTGATATTGGACACGCAAGACAACATAAATATCATGATAGTTTACATTCAGCAGACGTTATATGGTCTTCGATCCGTTAACATGTGGTGTTTGCTTTAGATCTCTTGCTAGCAAAAAAATACGCACCAAGTTGAGATAGTACTTGTGCATCCATAACCCTGAAACCCAGTTTCTTTCCATGAGAGTCCAACATACCAACCTATGGATTGAGTAAGATCATGCAAGTAATTTTCATCGGTGCATCAAGCAATAAAAATTGCTCTTACATATGTACGATCTGCTATTGCAAGGGAAAATAAGTTTTGTACGATCTTCTGATGACAAAGAAATAAAAGAGACACTATGCATAATAAAGTTTGCTATCATAATGGGTAATATAAACTGACGTTTCTTTGCATTAAGAGTTTTCGCATCCAAAAACCTAAAAGTGCATGACAAAATCTGCTTCCCTCCATGAAGGGCCTATATTTTATTTTCATGAGTTCATTTCTGTGGAACAGTCATTAAAGTTTGTCCTCTTTCCATCCTATTAACTCTATAGTTGGCAAGCATCATGTATTGAGGATAGATCCACATAAATATATCCACTTGAGACATTATCATCGAGGTAAATAAGTTGGGTGGCAAGAACTATCAACACCCTTCTTCGTATGTCTCCCACAAAAATACTAACTCCAAAAATATGCAATGAGTGTCAGCAATAATATAAGACTAAATGATAGTCGAGGATGCAAACTTGCTACAATGAAAAGCTCTTACATAGAATCTTCTCTGGAATATGATGAGTTATGTTTGTCTCAATAATTAAGAGCATAGTTAGTTGATTGTCAATAGTGATTATACATTATACTTCAAATATATTGGATGACTTGTTACTTGCTTATGAGAAGCTATATGATTAAAACCTTGCTGCTATGTCAATATTCATGATGTTGTCATTTTGGTATTCTATTTTTATTGACACCTCATGCTACAAGAATCAGATTCTTTGCCATCTACCGTAGCGGACGACAAAGGACCATGTCATGGATGGCAAAGACCTTTGTCGTCTTCTGGCTGACGGCCCCACTTTCGGCACTTAAAGTCACGATAATGACATTCTTTGCCATCTGCGAGGGTAGAACAGACAACAAAGATTTTGCCGCTAGTCTTCCTAAAGAAGCAGACGACGATGATGATAGACCACAAAGCATAGATGTCTGCCCGAGTAAGTGGCTAACGGCAGGCTTTGTCGTCCGATTCCACTTGTCTGCCTTTGTCGTCTGCCATCCATGGCCTTTGCCGTCTGCCAACCATGGCATTTGTCGTCTCTGAGCGGGCCTGCCACTTTGAGCCGCTGCACTTTGTCGTCTACCATCCCTAGCCTTTGCCGTCTGCTAGCCCTGGTCTTTGACATTTGCCAGCCAATGGCAAAATGACCAAATGGGTCACACATGGTGCTTCCTGGTTGCACAAGTTGCTGCCATGTGTCACCTTTGTCGTTATCTGGCAGATGATGGCAAAGGACTTGCCATCGGCTCGCACACGGCAAAGTGCCAATATTACCCATGTTTTATTTGTTTTTTGTTATTTCCCTGTATTTTCACAGCACATATATAATAAATAGAGTACACAACACACATATGATATATAATGAGCTCGGCCAGATCTAAAGACCAATACATATTAAAAGAACCAATACATACAAAGTTTAACACTATTCATCCACATATACATACATGTAGTTCCACATTGTTCATCAACACAAATCAAAACAAAAACTAAAGCACTCCATCATTGCCAGCTTCCATGTAGTCAATCAAATCTGCAAAATGGGAATAATAAAGTTAGAAGAAGAAGAAGAAAAGAGAAATAGAACAAGAAGAAAAAGAAGAAGAATAGTATATGACATTTTTTAGCTTATTATGTCATTTTGGAGGAAAATAAGCTAAGTACATGACGTTTATGACCTAACCAAGGTTATTATGATATTTTTGATGTAACTAAATTAATTATGTCATTTTGGAGGAAAATAAGCTAAGTATATGACATTTATGAGCTAACCAACTTTATTACCCCATTTTTAACCTAACTAAGCTAATTTTATCATTTTATAGGAAAACAAGCTAAGTATATAACATTTATGGGCTAACCAAGGTTATTGTGCCATTTCTCACCTAATTAAGCTAATTATGTCGTAAATGAACTAAATAAGCTAATTACGACATTTCAGAGGATAATTAGCTATGAAGAAGAAGAAGAAGAATAAGGAGAAGAAGAAGATGATGAAGAAGATGAAGAAGAAGTAGTAGTAGTAGTAGTAGTAGTAGTAGTAGAAGAAGAAGACTAGAAGAAGAAAAGAAGAAGGAGAAGAAGACTAGAAGAGGATGAAGAAGAAGAAGATAAAGAAGAAGAAAGAGAAGGAAAATAGTAAGAAGAAAGAAAGAAGAAGCTCATTCTTCTTCTTTTATTCTTTCCTTTTCTTCTCCTTCCTTTTCTATTCTTTATTTTTCTTTTTTACCATGTTCGAGCTTATTATGTCATTTTGGAGGACAAATAAGCTCACTATCTGACATTTATGAGCTAACCAAGCTTATTATGTCATTTTCGAGGAAAACAAGCTAAGTATATGACATGTATGAGCTAACCAAGTTTATTATGCCATTTCTGGCTTAACATATATAAGTTTGTCATAAATGAACTAAGTAAACTAATTATGTCGTTTTGGTGGAAAATTAGCTAAGAACAAGAAGAAGAATGAGAAGAAGAAGAATAAGATTATGATGAAGAAGAAGAAGTAGTTGTAGTAGTAGAAGAGCACAAGAAGAAGATGAAGAGGAATAGAAGAAGAAGAACAACAACAAGAAGAAGAAGACTAGAAGAACAAGAAGAAGAACAAGAACAAGAGGAACAAGAGGAACAAGAAGAACACTAGAATAAGAAGAATAAGAACACGAAGAAGAAGAAAGAGAAGGAAAATAATAATAAAGAACGAAGAAGCTCATTCTTCTTCATTTTCTTCTGTTTCCTCTTCTATTCTTTCCTTTTCTTTTTACGCCATTTTTAGCTTATTACGTCATTTTGGAGGAAAATAAGCTAAGAATATGACATTTATGAGCTAAACAAGGTTATTATGCCATTTTTGACATAATTAAACTAATTGTGTCATATTAGAGAAAAACAAGCTAAGTATATGACATTTATGAGCTAACAAAGGTTATTATGCCATTTTGGACCTATCTATGCTAATTATGTAATTTTGTGGAAAATGAGGTAAGGATATGACATTTATCAGCTAATCAAGGTTATTATGACATTTTTGACCCAAATAAGCTAGTTATGTCATTTTAGAGGAAAACAAGCCAAGTACATAACATTTATGAGCTAACAAAGGTTATTGTGCCATTTCTAACCTAACTAAGCTAATTATGTCCTAAATGAACTAAATAAGATAATTATGTTATTTTGAGAATAGTTAGCTAGGAAGAATAAGAAGAAGAAGAAGAAGAAGATGATTGTAATGATGATGATGATGATGATGATGATGAAGAAGAAGAAGACTAGAAGAAGAAGAAGAAGAAGAAGAAGAAGCAAAAGAAGAAAGAGGAGGAAAATAAGAAAAAGAAAGGAAGAAGAAGATCATTCTTATTTTATTCTTTCTTTTTCTTCTCTTTCCCCTTCTATTCTAGCTTTTTATTTTTATGCAATTTTTAAGTTTATTATATCATTTCGGAGGAATATAAGCTAAGCATGTGACATTTATGAGCTAACCAAGGTTATTATGCCATTTTTGACGTAACTAAGCTAATTATGTCATTTTATAGGAAAATAAGCTAAGTATATGACATTTATGATCTAACCAAGGTTATTTTTGCCATTTTGGACCTAACTAAGCCAATTATGCCATAAATGAACTAAATAAGATAATTATGTCATTTTGGAGGATAATTATGTAAGTATGTATTTGTTGGGGAAAATAAGCTAAGTATGTGTCATAATAGGGCCAACTAGCATGTACTCCCTCCGTAAACTAATATAAGAGCATTTAGAACGCTATTTTAGTAATCTAAACGCTCTTATATTAGTTTACAGAGGGAGTACAAAGCTAAGTATGCATTTGTTAAGCAGAACACTAGAGAAAACTTACCGTCGACGTCATCACGGATGTGAAGCACGAGGGTTGCTCGGGTCGGTTTCACCTAGAGAAGGGTTGTGTAATGAGGTTCGAGAGTTGTTCTGCACCAATGATCATTTGCAATTTCTCGTTGGCATGATGACACTCAAAAGTTTAGACTAATAACTAATGACCATTCAAATGAAACTTGTCGTCCGAACCACAAAAATGAGTGGCATCGGCGGAGGGGTCTCACTGGTCTTCTTGCACATAGACTGCACATTTGTTGACGAGTCAGTCAGATTAGTTAGTAATGGAACAAACATTACATGCATGATTTGGCTAATATGAAGAAGAAACTTACCACAAGGAGATTGTACATGGCCCGATGATCCGCCACATTTCGTGCCCTCTCCTCCTCCAACAACAGAGCCATCTTATCCTGCGCAACCCATTTCTTCTCCGCCGCCACCCGGTCCCTCTCCTGCAGAAGCGCTTGGGTTGTTGCTCTCTCTCTCTCTCTCTCTCTCTAAAGGGCAGCCTGCAACACCACTCCTCGTTACCATTGTAATCATCGATGACCACACACACAATGTAATGGAGGAAATTTACATGAGTCTGTATAACTAACCTTGATGGCGAGATCGACAGGTTGTGGACGAGTCCTTATCTCAAGATAGGAGCCCGTTTGGCGCGTCTTCACCTATGGGAGAGTCAGCGGACAATGTATCAGCCCATCTCTAATGGATATCAAGCCATGGGGCCTCCCGCCACCAGATATCACCACCAGCTCTAGATCCAAAGGTTGCTAGTCAAAGTCTTCCCCTTTCATTGCCTCCCTATCCTCGTTGTACCACATGAGATTATGGTGGGAGGTGATGTTGGTGAACTTCTCTGGATGACCGAGGTCAGACTCAGAGAATGTCCTTTGTTGTATGAGGCAATATTGGCCATGGCATGGAGGTCGTACACCGCTGGCACCTCCGTGTTATTTTGATGCGCCTAAAAGAGATAAACAAAGTATTAGTAAAGGGATCAAGCTAGAATGAAGAATGAAGTGCATGAATCATGAAGCAAACCACATACCCAGTTCCGCACGAACTGAAATAAGTTGGTGCTACCTTGATGGTGTGGCACACCAACCATTTTGGAATGCTAGTCCTTTGCATTGTTGTGGATGGCTCGCCATTGGCAGGTGCACCACTCATCCACCAAGGCATCCCAACAATCCATCTTATCCGCACACCATCTCAGGGGAACCTATAAATTAGTAAAGAGAAAATTGAGTGCTACGCCTATGAATCAAATCAAGGAAATTAAGTACAAGGACTTAAGAATAGGTAATTACCTTCATGTAGTGCTCCTTTGTGGGGACCCCAACTTACAAGTCGAGATCGACGAATGAACATGCTTTGTGATCCCACAGATCAATGCTCACCGAACACACAGATACTGAATATTAGAGTCTTACATCCAACATATCATTTGCTACAAGAAATGACCATCCACTACAAGAAATATGCTCATACATGACGTTTTTTACGACGTCGTTGATGAATTCGTCATAAATCTATGACGATTACATCTGAGATCGTCGTAAACCATTTGAGGGTATCAAATCTACATATAAATTATGACGATGTGAGTAAAAACGTCGTAACCACATAAGATGAGATCGTCATAACTTTTACGACGATTATAAAAATGTAGTAACATGTTCTAATTATGTTGACATGTCACTCGTGGGTCCATTCTATGCCACGCGCCAAACCTGCCTACTATTCTGTCATTCTAAAAAATATCAAAAAAAGTCTCATCAATACTTTGGATCATATATTCCTCAAATATGTGAAAACCCTTCCTTCCATAGTTTAAAAATAATTCAGCAATATTAATTTTCCTATTCTCTTTAGAATAACACTTTGTGAAGGAAGTGCTATTTCGATTTTTTCGATTGCCCTCAAAATTGTTGGGCACTCTTTCCCATCCAAATCATTGCCTCATGAAAACTTTTATAATAATTTGCCTAGCAAATCTTTCTCATCAAATTTCCAAAGTTTGTGTTCAGCTGACAGCTTTGTGAAGGAAGTACAGCTAGGAATATCCTGATGAGTTGAATTTTTTCCACATCTTCTATATGCCAAAATCTTAGCTCTCCACAAAATTTCAGTCACATGTAACAATCCATGTGAGCTCAGCATCCAATCCTCATTTCTATTAATATTTTCAGTTTGTGAAGCAACAACATTTTATATTGCTTTATAGTTGATGAAAATTTACCACGGAATAAAACGTACCATATAACATAACTCCATCAAATTTTAGCTTATTTAATTCGGCCAGTTTCCGTCAATATTTTCCCTATATTCTGTTCAATAGAGAGCATTGTGAAGGAAGTATAATTTTTGTTTATCCAAAATTTATGAAATTATTAGAGTGCCTTAATGTGCCCAAGTTATCATCCTCCACCAAATTTTAGCTTAATCCAATTATGTATGTGAGCCCAGTTTCAATTACCATTTTCTGTCTGGATTAATACATTGTGAAGGAAGTGTCACTTTGGCATGTCCAAGTGGTATAAATTTTTTACAGTGCCCTCATATGCCTATATTAGTATCATACACCAAATTTCAGCTCAATACATTCATTCATTTGATCCTAGATTCAACATCCACATTTCTGCACAGTGTGATACTTTGCAAAGCAAGTGTCACCTAGGTTCATCCATTTGAGCTAAAAAATGGCCAAGAGAGTGTCCTTAGTAGATGATCATCCTTATCCAAAATTTAGGCCCATTGTCTATGTGCATTTGCCGCAACGCTAATCAAACACTTGGCTGCTAATTCATGTTTGAGCTTAGTTCGGTCTCCTCGTGAGATTCTTCTATTGTATTCTTCTTCCTAACACCTACTGAGGGATTTTCCAACCCACCAAACATGCCTATTCCACCCGGAACGCGTGGCAACACAACGGTCAGGCGGTGACCACGTGGCTGGCATGCAAGTTTACGCGCTCTGGAGTTGGGGCCCTTGACCACCTTCCGAACCTCGACGTCAAGACACCACACCATGTATTTATAATTAAATAGATTCTTATGTACCTATAAATGATTTTTGGGGAAAATAAAGATCAAACTATAATACAACTGCAGTTCAAATTTGACCCGCTTCCAACTGATTCGATGAAAATTTGTCATTTTCACGAGAGGTGGATAAAAGCTTTTAATACCCAACCATTTTGTCAATTGTAAATTAAAGTTGTCCTAGTATTTCATAAAAATGATTTGGTACAATTTTGAAACAAATACATGATAGGCCCTTCACAAAAAAACTCATTTTGGACACTTGAAAAATGGAAAATTAATTTGACATACAAGGAAAATGAAAAACTTCCTTAATCCACGTTGTTTGCCATTCCAATACACACCCTTGTGCATAACATTAGATCATTTGAACAAACTATGCAATAATGTGGCCATAAGATTGATCATTTGGCTTGAAAACCATGAATCTTCACACATGATAGCCCATTTATGAAAACACTTTTCTAAAATAATTACCGTATTACAAGTTTATTATTTTTTATGGTAAATTTGTTACATATAATGACACAATGCAAACGTTTTCCATTTTTTTTATTTTTTTTTGAATTTTTCATGGTCATTTCAAAATGCGGTCAAAATGGTGGGTATGACCGTTCCTAGCTAGTGGTTGAATCTTGGAAATTTTTTGATGTTTCTATGATTAAATAGATTCTTTTGTACCGATAAATTAATTTTTGGAAAAATAAAAAGAAAACTATGAGGCAACTGCAGTTCAAATTTGACCCACTTCCAGCTAATTCGATGAACATTTGTCTTTTCGACAAGAGGTGGATAAAAAGATTTTGACACCCAACCATTTGGTTAATTGTGTATTTAATATGGCCTAGTATTTTAGAAAAAATATTTGCTCCAATTTCGCAACAAATATATGGTAGGTCCTTCACAAAATAACTCATTTTGGGGTCCTCGAAAAATGGAAAATGAATTTTTCGTTCAAAGAAAATACATAGAAGTTGGTTATTATCCCTAAAATGTGGTATACCTTGAGTGAAAACTTTAGTAGTGGCATTTTGCAAAATATTATTGGTAGTTTCTTCATAAATCTTCATTCTTTTTAGCACTTAGAGATTATTTTACGTGACACATGTGTCGACCAATCAGAATAGAGTCCACGGATCACCCTACTAAAAACGATCTGAGCCGTCCAAATCGTACAGACCCAACGGCCCACACCCCTCACCCTCTCACCTACCCAGCTCCTCTCTCTTCCCCGCACAAAGAACCCTAGCCCATCCAGATCGAACACCCCTCCTCCTCCCTTCCAGATAGCAGCCTCCACCTCCCTAGATCGCAGCCGACGACCTCCTCTCCTATCCCCACCACACCAGCGACTGGGTGGGCTGTCGGCGGTCGTGCCTATTCCTGTACTTGCCTCCCCGACCACCTCCCCCGTTTGGTTCTGCCATTCCATTCCAGCGCAGGAAGACGGGACACGCGAGGCGGAGGCGGAGGCAGAAGGGAAGCGAAGCGCGCTCGCGGCCGCTCGCGCTACGGTTCTTCCGCACCCTCTCCCAACTCTCTATCCCGGCCGTATCGATCGGCCTTGGCTAGCTGGCGCTGACCCACTGCCCGAATGCAGGCGGAAGCCCCCGAGATAGCGAAGTGGTGGAGGCGGAGATGACGACGCCGCGCGGTGGCGGGGATTTGCCATCGTCGACGGCGTCGGTAGCCGCCGCCGCCGCCGCTTCGACGACCGAGCCCAAAATGCTGACGTCGGGGCTCAACCGAGGGGGGTCGAGGAGCGCCGCCATGCCTGCCTTCTCCATGGAGGTCTTCGACAACGAGGTGGTGTCGTCCTCGCTCAGCAGCATCGCCACGATCCTGCGCGTCGCTGCCGAGATCGAGCCCGAGCGCCCCCGCGTCGTCTACCTCTGTAAGTTCGTCACACTTCCAAGCCGTCCGCGCATGCCGCCTATTTCGGGAGATTTTCGATGCTTTTTCCTGGCACCCAGCTTGGCGCATTTGGTGCCTCGGTCGGACGAAACTGGCAACTCTTTGTTTTGTGCTCAGGAATCTTGAACAATCTATGCCGCGTCCGTCGGTTATATGAGACATGAACTGACATTGTGTTACTCCTGTATATATCTTATCCTTTAGCAATTAACTGTCTATTACTGCCATTAGCTTCAGTTCATGGGGGACGAATGCCCAACCCTTGCTTAGACTCATAGTTAATTATGAGCAGCACATATACTTGTTAATTTGTCATGCACAATGTTCACAGCTGCAAAAGGGAGACTAATTTTGACAAAAGTATCATGGGTCCTCATTACTGCTAGCGCTTGTGCCAACGGAGAATAGTAGAATGTCTAATCAGTTTATCAACTACTAGGAACCGAAATGGAGGGAGTAGTATGACATGGAATGCACTGATTCATTTCTCTAAGACATAAATGTTCAGTATACTATCAACTTTGTAGGACTGTAACCTGAAGAATCAGCCTCTGCTGAATTGTTAGGTGTGGTCTCACATGTCATTATGTCACCATGCTCGGCTAAAAAAAATGTCACTATGTCACCCGGCCTGCACACGAACGATGTCCAATGTGCTGCTTTTGTGCTGCTCTGCTGGTCCTCCATGTAGTCCCTGTACCTGATTCCCCGGAACTTCATGCCCTGGCCCTGGGGGTCATTCTACGACAGCATCTAGGATCACGAACGACATCCTCGTCTTGCCCACTGTGGACCAGTGCGTGATGGAGCACGACCTTGAAGAAAGTGAATGCTGAGGATAACATGGCCATAACCTTTTTATGCAATCAATGAATTTGATTTGGTTGATATAATTATAAGTTTGTTAAGTTCCTATGCTAGAGATCGTGTTGCCACATTCTTCGGATCATGCCATATATATGCGAAGGTTTCATGCCGGTTGACATCTAGTCATGGGCCCAACTGCGAAAGAAAGGATTTAGTAATAATAACCGCAGTATCTTCAGAGATTTGTCACTAAGAAATAACATCTAGAGATTCCTTTATCTCGGACCCCCGCAGTAAATTTGAAGTTGGAGCACTCCATAAAGTAGTTTAGAAGTAGTAGTATTAGGCAAATATCATCCCCCCACAATGATAAGAAACGCGGGGCGATCTTTCCCCGGATCATCATCGTGCTGGATCAAAGCAACAGTTCACCTAATAAAACGCTTTGCTTTCCTGATGCTGACCTGCACTAAGCCCAGTGTTGCTTATTATCCCCCCTTCCTGTTGTTGACAGCAGATTTGCATCATATCTTGCTCTACTACTACTGCTCTTACATGAAGCATCATGTGTCAACTTAGTCTAACCGCAACATAATTTTTTCTCTCATCTGGCAGGTGATCCTGGAGCTGCTGCATGAAGATTTGGTGCTGCTTTTCGGTGCTGCGTGCTCCTGCTCTGCTTTTTCTCCACGCAGGACAGCCACCACACCATGAAACCAAACCCCCTTCCTCCTCGTCCCTCTCCTCGCGAATGCCGCCTGTTTGCTCGGGTGCTCGCGAGGGGAGAGCGCGCTAGCCCCGGCCACGCGGCGGCGACATGGGGGAGGCGTATTTGCAGGACGGGTGCTCCCCTGGTCGGTCCGGGAGATCAGCGACGACGACCTCTACAGGGAGAAGGTATGTATGTGCACCATCCATCCATCCATCCATCCATCCCGAGGTTGCTATTGCCAGTAGTTCCGGATGATGATTTCTGCGAGCGGGCGCACGGTGTTTGCAAGCTTGAGCCTTCATTTTTTTTGAATCTGCGCATATGCACGTCGTACGGACCATGGGCCGGCGAAGCATGCGCGCGCGTGCGTATGTGCCCTAGCTAGGTTTCTACTCTGAGTACTCGTGCTTAAATCTCGTGTAATCCAAGTTGGGTCAGTTGTTGGATGCTCCAAATCCAAATGATTGATGTTGCTCTGCTCTGTCTGTGTTGCACGCACTAGGGTTTAGAGGGGGTTTCTGTCCACGTGTCATGGAAGCGCAGTTGGCATGTGCTGATTGCCATTTCTGGGCCATTTGATAGTTAGTAACATGATTGTGAACTTGCACACTTGGCCTGTCAGGAATTACATGTTGTTGTTGGTGCCATGTGTTACTGATTTAGTGATTTGGGCTAACTAGCTGTCATCCATGAGTCTTATGTTACTGATTGAGTGGAGGTGCTCACTGCCGTTGAAGAAAATGACACACTAATATCCTGTGCCCATGATGTACAACATTTCTCAAGTCTTTTAGTGGGCTGTAGCATCATCATATCTTGCCTGTCTCATTAATTCTAGAAAACTCTGGATAATAGGCGGCGTCAGTTTTCAATGGGCTTGCGGGATGAGAGGCATGTAACTTATGCATCCTCATGAGAGAGATACGTTCCGCTTGTGGCGGAATTTATAGACTGATTTGCTTTGGAAGATATTGTGTCTGCAGTTGAGTACGGTAACCTCCTTGTGATATGAGCAGCTTAAGCCCTGTGCTGATCCTTGCTTGTTTTTCCAGTATAACAAATTGGCTCTGCTAGCATTAATTACATGCCATTTTGTGCGCAATGAACTGTTGGATAATCTTTTGCCAGGTATAATCATATCCCATTTCTGTTTCGTCTGCCACCAAGTCCAGGTGCCAAAAGGGGGGCACAGGCACGCACAAGTTGATGATGATGGCATGTTAGTGCGCCTGTGGATGGTTGGGTCATGGATGTGACCCTCTTGTGCTCTCTACCTGATGAGCAAAGAAACCTGTTCTGGATAGTGTTGGTAACAAGAAGGTGAAACCTGAATGGATATTTGATATTTCTTCAGGCTGCTGGTGGGTGGGTGGTATCCTCTGAGGCATGGTTTTAAAATCTATCTATTTGTTGCAGGTTCTGACTGTTGGAAATATGCCCTAGAGGCAATAATAAAATGGTTATTATCATATTTCCTTGTTCATGATAATCTTCTATTGTTCATGCTATAATTGTATTAACAGGAAATAGTAATACATGTGTGAATAAATAGATCACAATGTGTCCCTAGCAAGCCTCTAGTTGGCTAGCTCGTTAGTCAATAGATGATCATGGTTTCCTGATCATGGGCATTAGATGTCATTGATAACGGGATCACATCATTGGGAGAATGATGTGATGGACAAGACCCAATCCTAAGCATAGCACTAGATCGTATTTTTCGTATGCTAAAGCTTTTCTAATGTCAAGTATCGTTTCCTTTGACCATGAGATTGTGCAACTCCCGGATACTGTAGGAGTGCTTTGGGTGTATCAAATGTCACAACGTAACTGGGTGACTATAAAGGTGCACTACGGGTACCTCCGAAAGTGTCTGTTGGGTTGGTACGAATCGAGATCGGGATTTGTCACTCCGTGTGACGGAGAGGTATCTCTGGGCCCACTCGGTAGAACATCATCATGAGCTCAATGTGACTAAGGAGTTAGTCACACGATGACGTGCTACGGAACGAGTAAAGAGACTTACAGGTAACGAGATTGAACAATGTATTGGTATACCGGCGATCGAATCTCGGGAAAATTCTATACCGACAGACAAAGGGAATCGTATACGGGATTGAATGAATCCTTGACATCGTGGTTCATCCGATGAGATCATCGTGGAGCAAGTGGGAGCCACCATGGGTATCCAGACCCCGCAGATGGTTATTGGCCAGAGAGGTGTCTCGGTCATGTCTGCCTGTCTCCGGAGTCCCGTAAGTTGTTATACGAGGTTACCGTAAGTTGTTCGGAGTCCCGGATGACATCCCGGACGTCACGAGGAGCTCCGGAATGGTCCAGAGGTAAAGATTGATATATAGGACGGATGGTTTCGGACACCGGAAGTTTTTCGGGCGTCACCGGTAACGTACCGGGACCACCGGGACCACCGGAGGTGGCCCCGGGGGTCCACCGAAGTGGGCAACGACCCCGAGAGGCTAGATGGTCCAAGTGCGGGAGTGAACCAGCCCCTAGGTGGGCTGGTGCGCCTCCCACACCCAGCCCAATGCGCTAGTGGTGGGGAGAGGGGGCAACCCTAGGCGCAGGTGGGCCTTAGGCCCACCAGGTGGTGCGCCACACCCACTCCCACCCTAGCCGCCACCCCCCTCTCCCATCTGGTGGCCGCCGGCTCCGAGGGTGGGAACCCTAGGGGTGGCGCAGCCCTCCCCCTCCTCCTATAAATATAGAGGGTTTTTGGCCATTGAGACACACAGTTTTCTCTCTCTCTCTCGGCGCAGCCCTGCCCCTCTTAATCCTCCTCTCTGCCGGTGCTTGGCGAAGCCCTGCCGGGATACCTCGTCTCTCCATCGACACCACGCCGTCGTGCTGCTGGAGTTCTTCCCCAACCTCTCCCTCCTCCTTGCTGGATCAAGGTGCGGGAGACGTCACCGGGCTGCACGTGTGTTGAACGCGGAGGTGCCGTAGTTTGGCACTAGATCGGAATCGCTGCGAGTACGACTCCATCAACCATGTTCTAGCAACGCTTCCGCTTAGAGATCTTCAAAGGTATGAAGATGCTCTTACCCCTCTCTCGTTGCTGGTCTCTCCATAGGAAGATCTGAATATGTGTAGGAAAAGTTTCAATTTATGCTACGTTACCCAACAGTGGCATCGGAGCCAGGTTTTCTATGCGTAGATTCTATGCACGAGTAGAACACAAAAGTTGTGGGCGATGATTTGTCAATTTTCTTGCTGCTACTAGTCTTATTCTTTTTCGGCAGTATTGTGGGATGAAGCGGCCCGGACCGACTTTACACGTACGCTTACGTGAGACTGGTTCCACCGACAGACATGCACACCGTGCATAAAGGTGGTTAGCGGGTGTGTGTCTCTCCTACTCTAGTCGGATTGGATTTGATGAAAAGGGTCCTTATGAAGGGTAAATAGCTTTGGCATATCATCGTTGTGGCTGTCACGTAGGTAAGAAGGCGTTCTTGCTAGAAACCCAAATCAGCCACGTAAAACTTGCAACAACAATTAGAGGACGTCTAACTTGTTTTTGCAGGGTTTGACATGTGATGTGATATGGCCAAAGTTGTGATGTTGCATGTATGATGTATGAGATGATCATGTTATTGTAATAGGTTTCACGACTTGCATGTCGATGAGTATGACAACCGGCAGGAGCCATAGGAGTTGTCTTAATTTATTGTATGAGATGCAACGCCATGTGCTTACTACTTTTACTTCATTGCTAATGGTTAGCTATAGTAGTAGTGGTAGTAGTAGTTGGCGTGACGACTTCACGGAGACACGATGATGGAGATCATGATGATGGAGATCATGGTGTCACGCCGGTGACGATGATGATCATGCGATGCCTGAAGATGGAGATCGAAAGAGCAAAGATGATAATGGCCATATCATGTCACTATATGATTGCATTGTGATGTTTATCATGTTTTACATATTATTGCTTAGAACGACGGTAGCATAATAAGATGACCCCTCTTAAAATTTCGAGAACGTATTCCCCTAAGTGTGCACCGTTGCGAAGGTTCGTTGTCTCGAAGCACCACGTGATGATCGTGTGTGATAGATTCTAACGTTCGCATACAACGGGTGTAAGCCAGATTTACACACGCGAAACACCTAGGTTGACTCGACGAGCTTAGCATGTACAAACATGACCTCGAATACAAGAGACCGAAAGGTCCAACATGAGTTGTATGGTTGAATACGATCAGCATGGAGTTGCTCACCATGGTGACTAGTCCGTCTCACGTGATGATCGGACACGGGTTAGTCAACATGGATCATGTATCACTTAGATGACAAGAGGGATGTCGATTTAAGTGGGAGTTCATACTTAATTTGATTAAATGAACTTAATTGTCATGAACTTAGTCTAAAAGTTGTCTTTATAAATATTGTAGATGGCCAACGTCAACCTCAATTTCAACGCATTCCTAGAGAAAAACAAGCTGAAAGATGATGGTAGCAACTATGCGGACTGGGTTCGCAACTTGAAGCTCGTCCTTGAAGCAGCTAAAAAGGCTTATGTCCTTGATGCGCCGCTAGGTGACCCTCCCGCTCCCGCAGCAGCCCAGGACATTGTGAACGTCTGGCAAACGCGGAGTGATGACTACTCTGTGGTTAGGTGTGGCATGTTATACAGTTTAGAAACGGGGCTCCAAAGGCGTTTTGAGCAACACGGGGCATATGAGATGTTGCAGGAGCTGAAGCTAGTTTTTCAAGCTCATGCCCGTGTCGAGAGATATGAAGTCTCCGACAAGTTCGTTAGCTGTAAGATGGAGGAGAACAGTTCTGTCAGTGAGCACATACTCAAAATGTCTGGGTTACACGGTTGTCTGACTTCACTTGGAGTCGAACTTCCGAATGATGCTATAATTGACAGAATCCTCCAGTCTCTCCCACCAAGCTACAAAGGCTTTGTGCTTAACTACAACATGCAAGGGATGGAGAAGACCATTCCCGAGTTGTACTCGATGCTCAAGTCTGCAGAAGTAGAAATCAAGAAAGAGCATCAAGTGTTGATGGTCAACAAGATCACTAGTTTCAAGAAAGGCAAAGGTAAGAAGAACTTCAAGAAAGACGGCAAAGCTGTTGCCGCACCCGGTAAGCCAGATGCCGGGAAGAAGAAAAAGAAAGGACCCAAGCCTGAGACTGAGTGCTTCTATTGCAAGGGAAAGGGTCACTTGAAGCGGAACTGCACCAAGTACTTAGCGGACAAGAAGGCCGGCAACGTTAAAGGTATATGTGATATACATGTTATTGATGTGTACCTTACCAGCGCTCGTAGTAGCTCCTGGGTATTTGATACCGGTGTTGTTGCTCACATTTGCAACTCAAAGCAGGAACTGCGGAATAAGCGGAGACTGGCCAAGGACGAGGTGATGATGCGCGTCGGGCATGGTTCAAAGGTCGAGGTGATCGCCGTCGGCATGCTACCTCTACATCTACCATCGGGATTAGTTTTAAACCTTAATAGTTGTTATTTAGTACCAGCTTTAAGCATGAACATTGTATCAGGGTCTTGCTTAATGCGAGACGGCTACTCATTTAAGTCAGAGAATAATGGTTGTTCTATTTATATGAGTGATATGTTTTATGGTCATGCTCCGCTGGTGAATGGTTTATTCTTGATGAATCTCGATCGTGATGTTACACGTATTCATAGTGTGAGTACCAAAAGATGTAAAGTTGATAATGATAGTCCCACGTACGTGTGGCACTGCCGCCTTGGTCATATCGGCGTTAAGCGCATGAAGAAGCTCCATACTGATGGACTATTAGAGTCTCTTGACTTTGAATCATTTGACACATGCGAACCGTGCCTCATAGGCAAGATGACTAAGATTCCATTCTTAGGAATAATGGAGAGAGCAACCGACTTACTGGAAATAATACATACTGATGTGTGTGGTCCAATGAACGTGGAAGCTCGCGGTGGTTATCGGTATGTTCTCACTCTCACCGATGATTTAAGTAGGTATGGGTATATCTACTTGATGAAGCACAAATCTGAGACGTTTGAAAAGTTCAAGGAATTTCAGAGTGAGGTTGAGAATCAACGTGACAGAAAAATCAAATGTCTACGATCAGATCGTGGAGGAGAATATTTGAGTCACGAGTTTGGCACACACCTAAGGAAGTGTGGAATCGTTTCACGACTTACGCCGCCTGGCACACCGCAACGCAATGGAGTGTCTGAACGTCGTAATCGCACTTTATTAGATATGGTACGATCTATGATGTCTCTTACCGACTTACCGCTATCATTTTGGGGATACGCATTAGAAACTGCAGCATTCACTTTGAATAGGGCACCGTCTAAATCCGTTGAGACGACACCGTATGAACTATGGTTTGGCAAGAAACCTAAGTTGTCATTTCTTAAAGTTTGGGGCTGCGATGCTTATGTGAAGAAACTTCAACGAGAAAAGCTCGAACCCAAAGCGGAGAAATGCGTATTCATAGGATACCCTAAAGAAACTATTGGGTATACCTTCTATCTTAGATCCGAAGGTAAAAACTTTGTTGCCAAGAACGGATCCTTTCTAGAGAAAGAGTTTCACTCGAAAGAAGTAAGTGGGAGGAAGGTAGAACTTGATGAGGTAATTACACCCCCTCTCGAACAGGATAGTAGCGCAGCGCGGGAAGTTGTTCCTGTGGCGCCTACAACGACTGAAGAGGAAGTTAATGATGATGATCATGAAGCCTCGGATCAAGTTACTACTGAACCGCAAAGGTCCACAAGGGCACGCTCCGCACGAGAGTGGTACGGCAACCCTATGATGGAAATCATGTTGTTAGACAACGGTGAACCTTCGAACTATGAAGAAGCGATGGCGGGCCCGGATTCCAACAAATGGCTTGAGGCTATGAAATCTGAGATAGGATCCATGTATGAGAACAAAGTATGGAGTTTGGTGGACTTGCCCGATGACCGGCGAGCATAGAAAATAAATGGATCTTCAAGAAGAAGACTGATCCAAACGGTAATGTAACCGTTTACCAAGCTCGACTTGTCGCAAAGGATTTTTGACAAATTCAAGGAGTTGACTACGAAGAGACTTTCTCTCCCGTAGAGAAGCTGAAATCAGTCCGAATCATGTTAGCAATTGCCGCCTTTTATGATTATGAAATTTGGCAAATGAATGTCAAAACAGCGTTCCTTAATGGGCACCTTAAGGAAGAGTTGTATATGATGCAACCAGAAGGTTTTGTTGACCCAAAGGGTTCTAACAAAGTGTGCAAGCTCCAGCGCTCCATCTATGGGCTGGTGCAAGCATCTCGGAGTTGGAACATTCACTTTAATGAGGTGATTAAAGCGTTTGGGTTCATACAGGTTTACGGAGAAGCCTGTCTGTACAAGAAAGTGAGTGGGAGCTCTGTAGCTTTCCTCATACTGTATGTGGATGACATATTATTGATGGGGAATAATATAGAGGTGTTGGAGAGCATAAATGCCTATTTGAACAAGAGTTTTTCAATGAAGGACCTTGGAGAAGCTGCATACATATTAGGCATCAAGATCTATAGAGATAGATCAAGACGCCTCATAGGTCTTTCGCAAAGTACATACCTTGACAAGATATTGAAGAAGTTCAATATGGAAAACTCAAAGAAAGGGTTCTTGCCAGTTTTGCAAGGTATGAGATTGAGTAAGACTCAGTCGCCGACCACGGCAGCAGATAAAGAGAAGATGACTTCTGTCCCCTACGCTTGAGCCGTGGGCTCTCTAATGTATGCCATGCTGTGTACCAGACCTGATATAAACCTTGCCATAAGTTTGGTAGGGAGGTACCAAAGTGATCCAGGTATGGAGCACTGGACAGCGGTCAAGAATATCCTTAAGTACCTGAAAATGACTAAGGAAGTGTTTCTCGATTATAGAGGTGACAAAGAGCTCGTCGTAAAGGGTTACGTCGACGCTAGCTTCGACACAGATCCGGATGACTCTAAGTCACAGACCGGATACGTATATGTGTTGAATAGTGGGGCAGTGAGCTGGTGCAGCAGCAAGCAAGAAGTCATGGCAGCATCTACATGTGAAGCGGAGTACATAGCTGCTTCAAAAGCAGCTCATGAAGGAATTTGGATGAAGGAACTCATCACCGACTTTGGAGTGGTTCCAAGCACGTCGGGTCCAATGACACTCTTCTGCGATAACACTAGGGCCATTGCCATAGCCAAGGAGCCCAGTTTTCACCGGAAGACGAAGCATATCAAACGCCGTTACAACTCCATCCAAGACCATGTCCAGAGTGGAGTAATAGATATTTGTAAAGTACACACGAATCTGAATATTGCAGAACCGTTGACTAAACCTCTTCGACGAGCAAAACATGATCAACACCATAATGCTATGGGTGTTCGATACATCACAATGTAACTAGATTATTGACTCTAGTGCAAGTGGTAGACTGTTGGAAATATGCCCTAGAGGCAATAATAAAATGGATATTATCATATTTCCTTGTTCATGATAATCGTCTATTGTTCATGCTATAATTGTATTAACAGGAAACAGTAATACATGTGTGAATTAATAGATCACAATGTGTCCCTAGCAGGCCTCTAGTTGGCTAGCTCGTTAGTCAATAGATGATCATGGTTTCCTGATCATGGGCATTAGATGTCATTGATAACGGGATCACATCATTGGGAGAACGATGTGATGGACAAGACCCAATCCTAAGCATAGCACTAGATCGTATTGTTCGTATGCTAAAGCTTTTCTAATGTCAAGTATCGTTTCCTTCGACCGTGAGATTGTGCAACTCCCGGATACTGTAGGAGTGCTTTGGGTGTATCAAACATCACAACGTAACTGGGTGACTATAAAGGTGCACTATGGGTACCTCCGAAAGTGTATGTTGGGTTGGTACGAATCGAGATCGGGATTTGTCACTCCGTGTGACGGAGAGGTATCTCTGGGCCCACTCGGTAGAACATCATCATGAGCTCAATGTGACTAAGGAGTTAGTCAAACTATGACGTGCTACGGAACGAGTAAAGAGACTTACCGGTAACGAGATTGAACAAGGTATTGGTATACCGACGATCGAATCTCGGGCAAGTTCTATACCGACAAACAAAGGGAATCGTATACGGGATTGATTGAATCCTTGACATCATGGTTCATCCGATGAGATCATCATGAAGCAAGTGGGAGCCACCATGGGTATCCAGACCCCGCTGATGGTTATTGGCCAGAGAGGTGTCTCGGTCATGTCTGCGTGTCTCCCGAACCCGTAGGGTCTACACACTTAAGGTTCGATGACGCTAAGGTAAAGAAAGTTGTTCGGAGTCCCGGATGAGACCCCGGACGTCATGAGGAGCTCCAGAATGGTCCAAAGGTAAAGATTGATATATAGGACGAATGGTTTCGGACACCGGAAGTGTTTCTGGCGTCACCAGTAACGTACCGGGACCACCGGGACCACCGGAGGTGGCCCCGGGGGTCCACCGAAGGGGGGCAACGACCCCGAGAGGCTAGATGGGCCAAGTGCGTGAGGGAACCAGCCCCTAGGTGGTCTGATGTGCCTCCCACACCCAGCCCAATGCGCTAGTGTTGGGGAGAGGTGGCAACCCTAGGCGCAGGTGGGCCTTAGGCCCACCAGGTGGTGCGCCACACCCCCTCCCACCCTAGCCGCCGCCCCCTCTCCCATCTGGTGGCCGCCGGCCCCTAGGGAGGGATTCCTAGGGGTGGCGCAGCCCTCCCCCCTCCTCCTCTAAATAGAGAGGGGTTTTGGCCATTGAGACATACGTTTTTCTCTCTCTCTCGGCGCAGCCCTGCCCCTCTTCCTCCTCCTCTCTGCCGGTGCTTTGCGAAGCCCTGCCGGGAGACCTCGTCTCTCCATCGACACCTCGCCGTCGTGCTACTCGAGTTCTTCCCCAACCTCTCCCTCCTCCTTGCTAGATCAAGGTGCGGGAGACGTCACCGGGCTGCACGTGTGTTGAACGCGGAGGTGCCGTAGTTCGGCACTAGATCGGAATCGCTGCGAGTACGACTCCATCAACCGCGTTCTAGCAACGCTTCCGCTTAGCGATCTTCAAAGGTATGAAGATGCTATTACCCCTCTCTTGTTGCTGGTCTCTGCATAGGAAGATCCGAATATGCGTAGGAAAATTTTGAATTTATGCTACGTTACCCAACAGTGACAACATGGAGCACTTGAATAGGATCGCCGAGGAAATGCAGAAGCGGGTGGCTGCTGTAGGCGCCATCCAGCCTAACGAGGAGATCGACTTGGAGTTTGGATGTATTATGTAAACGTAGGAGCCGATTATGTGAACCTAGGAGATGTTTATGTGAACCTGGAAGATGTATTGTGTTATGTAAAACTAGAAGACGTATAATGTGATGTTATATGATGAATGATTTTAATCCAACTTGGAGTTTTCCTGATTTGAATATTAAATAGTGTTAGATTTAATATTGAACAAATAATTGGGTTGAAAAGGCCCAACATAGAAATGAAACCAAGTTTGGAACAAAAAGTTGCTGAATTCAAAAATGAAAAAAGGCCAAAACTGAAACTGGATCAAATGTATTTGGGCAATAAAAGGCCCAGGCCCAAATTATAATGATACAAAAAATACTAGAAGTGGCTGTCAATAGGCTAAGGCCCAAAAAGAAGCCCAATAAGAAAAGCCAAAAAAAAATAAAACAGGCCCATGTGATCAATTGAAATGGGTTGGGCTGATTTCAATCATGATGTTTTGATTTCGTCGTAATTTTGCCACGTAGGACTGCCACGTAGGACTGGGTTAGATTGCCAACGATGATTTAGTATCGTCATAAAGGTTACGATGATCCAGGAATCGTCATAAAATTTACGACGATTTTGATCAAAACGTCGATGCTGTTCATTTGTGACGCTCCGTTTTCGACGCTTGGTTTTTCGTTGTGAGATCGTTGTAAATTAAAAACCGTGATGATGTAGCGACGAAAAAATAGCGTCGTGTATTAGCATATTCCTTGTAGTGATCATGGTCAATTCTCACATCGATAGGGCATATAAGGCCAATCACACCGATACAACTACTAGTGGAAACCTTGGTAGTAAACAGGAGCCCATGCCATCAGCCTTCACGAACTGGAATTATGACTGGGAAGCGTCCTAGTTCGCGTGTCCGTCTCCGATGACGAATTCTTCTCCAAACTCTGGTTCCTCCATGTGTGGTGAATAACATAACCAGTGGCAAGGTAGTGAGTACTTTGAAAGTACTCGCAAACAGCCCATGATGTGGATAATGCAATTGGTACAGTAATAAAGTAATATGCAAACTTTGCGGAAAGCAATTTTTTATTGCAAATGAACATGGTAAAGTACTAGCATGTATATGCATCATAAGTTAGATGGTAAACATGATAATAGGATACAGATATCAACATATATGTTGAGGGCTGAACACTTTGGGTTGACCCGATATGCCAAGTCACCGAACTTGTCATATCATCTTTCTCAGAAAACACCTTTAAACACAAACACACATACACTTGGTTTATGCGGAAATGACTGGACGTAGTTTAAGTAGGATTACCCAACTGTCCTTGACTGTGGACACGGCTATTCGAATAGTTTTACACTCTGCACACGTTGTACGCTGTACCCACGAGATCCGGGAAACTTCCGTGTCATCCATGACTCGCGGTATATAACATACCCGAGGTAAGTACCTGATCATTGCCTTTCCCCTGTCGACACTAGACAAAGAGTCCACTCGATTGGTACCCAGCCCACATGATGTACGTCTTATGATCACCAACTATGGACCGTATCATCCATGCGGGGACCAACGGTGTGCCCCAAACACGTAAGAAAGGCATAGTCGACCTACCTGGTACGACCGAGTCACGAGAGTGACCACATATCACTCCCACCATTAGTAATGTGGCCACTTTGCTAGCACTGACTAGAGTAATCAACAAAGCCCCATCCCATAAAGGGGTATCATGGTCGCACATGTAAGGTTGGGATGGTCGACACATCGTAAATCTAATCCCATTTCCGAAACCACTCACACAAAATATTTCCGGTGCACCACTTCTTCACAAGTGGCCACCTAACTCATCATCACCCTCGGGCATTAGTGGCACCTCATAGATGGTAAGGTCATGCTCAAATTTGTAAAACTTTTGATATCAACTCTATCTTTCCATCATCATGCACATGCATCTTTGCGTAGCTCTACTACTACTAATTTTCAATATATTTTCAGCGTGAACCTCATAGATGGTAAGGTCATGCTCAAATGCAAGTGCTCCAGAGGAGCCATCGGAAACACCATGCTCGGGCACACCGATTAATCTTAACTATATTCATCGGAGTAGAGTAACTAATGTGGCATGCATACAAGTATTTCTCAGACATGATCAAGGGGTTGCTTGCCTTGGTCAGCTAGGTATCCGGGGTCTTCGGGGTCTTCGAGTCCAACTCCTTCCTCGAACGCGGAATCTATCATCATAATAATAGTAATAAAATAAGGAGATCATTCAAAAACAGAGCACAAACTCACTTTTAAAATGTTATCCTATTGTGATAAATCTATATTATAGTTTTAAAAATATTTGTCACTGTTTTTTATGCAAAAAGGTATTTTAAAACCTAAATAACACATGATAAAGTATTTAAACTACAAACTTTAATCAAAGCTATGTGTAAAAGTTTTTACAAAAAAATGGTGCAACAACACTAATAAATGTTGGAAATATGCCCTAGAGGCAATAATAAATTGGTTATTATTATATTTCCTTGTTCATGGTAATTTTCTATTGTTCATGCTATAATTGTATTAAACGGAAACCGTAATACATGTGTAAATACATAGACCACAACATGTCCCTAGTGAGCCTCTAGTTAGCTAGCTCATTGATCAATAGATGGTCATGGTTTCCTGATCATGGACATTGGATGTCATTGATAACAGGATCACATCATTAGGAGAATAATGTGATGAACAAGACCCAATCCTAATCATAGCACAAGATTGTGCAGTTCGTGTGCTAAATATTTTCTAATGTCGAGTATCATTTCCTTAGAACATGAGATTCCGCAACTCCCGTATGTGATAGGAGTGCTTTGGGTGTACCAAACGTCGCAACGTAACTGGGTGATTATAAAGGTGCACTACAGGTATCCAAATGTGTCTTTTGGGTTGGTACGAATTAAGACTGGGATTTGTCGACCCGTGTGTCAAAGAGGTATCTCTAGGCCCACTCGGTAATGCATCATCATAATGAGCTCAATGTGACTAAGGAGTTAGCCACATGATGATGTGTTATGGAACGAGTCAAGAGACTTGCCGATAACGAGATTGAACAAGGTATAGGGATACCGATGAGCGAATCTCGGGCAAGTGTCATACTGGTAGACAAAGTGAATTTCATACGGGATTGAGGGAATCCTCGACATCATGGTTCATCCGATGAGATCATCGTGGAACATATGAGAGCCAACATGGATATCCAGACCCCCGCTGTTGGTTATTGGCCAGAGAGATGTCTCCGTTATATCTGTATGTTTCCCGAACCCGTAGGGTCTACAAACTTAAGGTTCCGTGACGCTAGAGTTGTTGTGGGAACCTTATATGTGGTTACTAAAGGTTGTTTGGACTCCCGGATGAGATCCCGGACGTCACGAGGAGTTCCGTATTTGTCCGGAGGTAAAGATTTATATATGGGAAGTTCAGCTTGGCCACCAGAAAAGTTTCATGGTTTATCGGTATTGTACCGGGACCACCAAAAGGGTATCGGGAGTCCACCTGTCGCGAAGGACCACATGGGCTGAAAGCGGAGAGGAACTAGCCCCTGGTGGGCTGGTGCGCCAAGGGGAGGAGGACCAAGGCGCAAGAGAGGCCAAACCCTAGGTGTGGGAGCTGCCTTGGGTGGCTAGCCACCCACCTAGGGCGCCTCCACCTCCTCCTCCTTGGGTTGCCACACGTCCTAGGGTTTCTCTAGGGGTGGCGCACCCCCTCTCCCTCCCTCCTATATATAGTGGAGGATTTTGATGGCTGCACACACCTGATTTGATCACCACATAGCGTAGCCCTACGTCCACCACTTTCTCCTCCTCCGCGGTGCTTGGCGAAGCCCTGCCAGAGAGCCACATACTCCATATCCACCACGTCCTCGTGTTGCCGGAGTTCTCCCTCAACTTCTCCTTCCTCCATGATGGATCAAGAAGGAGGAGACGTCCCAGGGCTATAGGTGTGTTGAACGCGGAGACACCTTACGTTCGGTGTTCGGATCGGATCTTCATGATTTGAATCGCCACGAGTACGACTCCATCGACCGCGTTCATAGTAACGCTTCCGCTTTGCGATCTTCAACGGATTGAAGATGCTCTTCCCCACTTGTTTCTGGATCCTCCTAGATGATCTTGGTGTGACGCATAGGAAATTTTTGAAATACTACGTTCCCCAACAATGGTATCAGAGCCAGTTCTATGCGTAGATTCTATGCACGAGTAGAACACAAAAGTTGTGGGCGATTATTTCGTCAACTGCTTGCCATTACTAGTATTATCTTGATTCGGCCGCATCGTGGGATGAATCGGCCCGGACCAACTTTAAACGTACTCTTACATGAGACGAGTTCCTCCGCCCGACATGCACTTGTTCAATAAGGTGGCTAGCGGGTTGATACGTCCCAACCGTATCTATAATTTTTGCTTGCTCTATGATCTTTTGGATGACATTGTTATATGTTTTGCTACACTTATATACCTTTTTACACATATTTGGCCTAACCTACTAACTCATTGCACCCAGGGCCAGTTTCTGTCTGATTATGTCATTTTTGCAAGGGCTTTTACCTAACTTTCCAGAGCCCCAAAAATCCCGTGAAAAATATATAAAAATCAGCGTGACGGAAGCTTCCACATCACCGAAGATGGGCCAGAGGGGAGCCAGGGGTTGTCCAGGCGACCTCCCATCGCGGCCTAGCCCCTGGACGCGCCCACAGGCCGCTTGGTTGGGCAGCACCTCCTTTGACGCCCTCCTTCGGCCTATATTGACCCCCCGTGGAGGAAACCCTGATTCCGGAACCATTTTCTCCAAAAGCAATTCCGATCTCTTCCGCCATGGCCTACAAGTTTCGAGGGACCAGAATTGCTGTGTCGGCACCCTGTCGGGACGGGGAAGTGCCCCTGGATTCATCTCCATCGATGTTGCTTCCTCCCTCCATGAAGCGGGAGTAGTTCCTGCTTGGGGCTGAGGTCTTCTACAGTAGCTATGTGGTTAATTCTCTCTGTCATGATGTGATCTTGATTGCGATCATGGGCTATGTTAATCTACGATGATCCCATGATGTTTCCCCTTTTTCTATGTATTGGATTGATGTACTCACTTGATATTATTTAGTATAATCCCCGAGACCATGGTGACAACGGGCTATTGGACATGGATCAGAAGAATATTTTCATTAGGGATTTCCTCTTATGTGAATTGATTGAAGATTAAGAGTCTCTTGGTGCTTGTCTTTGACTATCCTTGAGATACGTTGTGGCGATTGTGGTACTCTCTTTGGACGGCCGCGGTGACATTGGGAAATCCATAGAGAGAACTACGAACTCTGAGGTGTGCTTTTGTAACCTTACATAATTCTCGTCCTCTCTTGATCACAAAGGAATGACCTCCGAGTACGTGTACATTGCATGTTTTAGTGGAAATATCATGTGTTGATTAGACTATGTTAATGTTATTTGGAGTTGCCACTACTGAAAGTATGAAGCCTCGGCCTTGTTTCTCACCTTTGTTACATCGTTTATGCTCACTTTTGTCACTTGCTACCTTGCTGCCATTTTTATTACAGATTTATATTATCTGGCTTTGCCACACCTATCACCCATATTTTACCATCTCTTCGTCGAACTAGTGCACCTATACAATTTACCATTATATTAGGTGTGTTGGGAACACAAGAGACTTCTTGTTTCTTAATTGCAGGTTTGCTTGAGAGAGACCATCTTCAACCTGTACTTCCATGAGTTCGATAAAACTTAGGTCATCCACTTGAGGAAATTACTGCTGTCCTACAAACCTCTGTGCTTGGAGGCCCAACATAGTCTACAAGAATAGAAGCGTGTGTAGACATCAAGCTATTTCTGGCGCCGTTGCCGGGGAGGTGAGTGCTTGAAGGTATATCTTTAGATCTTGCAATTTAATATTTTCTTTTCTTGTTTTTATTTTCACTAGTTAGGCTTATGGAAGACTCTGTTCTTGGTTTGTTGCTTGCGGGGAACCGCGCCATCACTATTGTGGTGGAGAAGACTCCCCCACCTAGGGAAATTGTTCCCTTTAAAATACCAAACGATATTATTGATTGTGTCTTGTCTAATCAATATGAAGGAGATAGACATCCAGGCGAACACTTGCTATATCTTTCACAATTATGCAAATTATTTAAGCTTGGAGGTATACCGATGGATTTTTTTTATGAGAAAGTTATTCTCTCTATCATTAAAAGATAAGGCTTTGGATTGGTATAGTCTTCTTGATAACTCTCATTTGCTAAATTGGCAAGATCTTATGCCTCTCTTTTACTCCAAGTTTTATCCTCTTCATGATGTCCATGAGAATAGGAATTATGTTTATAATTTCTATCCTCATGACGGAGAGAGCATAGCTCAAGCTTGGGGTAGACTGAAAACTTTAATGCTAAAATCTCCTAACCATGAGCTCCCCAAAGATTATGCTTATGCGGAGAGTAAGAGTACCTTTTTGCATGTGGATCATGGTAACAATGATTTATGTGATACTTATATTGTTGACTTTATTCATGATCCCACTAAAAATTATTATGAGAAGGGAACATATGCTTATAGATATTTCAATAATGTCAAGTTCCCTCTCTTTATGTTGAAGGTTTTGAAGCTGCACTTGTTTTGCCTTCCTATGCTTATTGCTTTGTGTTTCAAAGAATTATTCTATTGCAATATTCCTATGCATAGGAAGCATGTTAGACTTAAATTTGTTTGGTATTTGCTTCTTGTTGCTCTCTTTTATTCTACAACTCTTATTCCTACGAGAGCATCATTAAAATCTTAAGCCTATCTTTATGGCTATAAAGAAAGAGCTCTAGGGTGACAACCCTTGTTATCTTTACTTTGAGTTTTTACTTTCAGTTTTAGTGGTTTTGATGCTTGTTACTACCGTAGAAATATAATTGTATCTTTATTTTCAATTTTTGTGCGAAGTTTCAGCCTCCGATTGCAAGAAAGATCAAAAGTTCTGACATGCTGTCCAGAAACAGATTCTGTCTGCTTGACGGAAACAATCGCAAAAAATCAACAGATCATCTTTTTTATCTTAATTTTTTTGACAACATGATCTATATAATTATCTTTCTGGCATCTATTCTGAATTTTTTGATTTAAGTTGTAGAAGTTCCCCGAAACAATTATTTACTACCTTATGTTCTGTTTTTCACAGATTCTGCCACGTTTTGCGTTTTCATCATTTTGCAAATCTTGAGATTGCTTTTCCTTTGCAAAACCATTTTGGCAATCATGGGAAACAGTATATTTTCAGGAAAATATTTATTTCTAGTAGGTAATGAATAATTTTATCATGGGTACTAACCACTCTAATAAGCTTATGATGAGTTCCGTATGAAGGGAGTTTTCAAGTATGCGATTGAAGATGATGAAAGATAATCCAGGAGTGTCAAGCGCTCAAGCTTTGGGATGCCCCCATGCACCCCCAAGAAATATTCAAGGAGACTCAAGCGTCCAAGCTTGAGGATGCCCCAGTGCATTCCCTTCTCTATCAACAATCATCAGTTCGTCCATCTCCATGCTATATTTTTATCACTTCATATGTTATGTGCTATGCTTGGAGCGTCCCGCTATTTTCTTTTTAGTTTGTTTTAGTTTTTCTTGCCGTTCATAAAAAGTTGGACCCTAGCATTCTTTGTTTGGGAGATAAACACGCTCCATTCCACTCTAGAACACAACATAAGTATTCATGCTCATATTTTTGTGTGTTCTTTATCTTTTCATAGATGTTGTCATGCTTAGCTCTTAGTTTTCATGTTGTATCTTTTAAGAGATTTTATTTAGGTTGATTTTGGAACTCTCTTGAGTTATCATGCTTATCTTGTTTAGAGAATTGGCTTGTTGCACTGAGTTGTGTGTCTTGCATGAGTTGGTAAGTGAGGTTGCTATTTAAGTATAGTAGTAACTTGCAATAGTTTTGAGGTACTGATTTGAGTAATGTTTGGAATATTTGTGCCAAGAGCTTGATACTATTAGTCCTCTTTTGGGAAATCAATGTGTTTTTCAGTAACTAAAAATTAGTTGAAAACTCTAGCTACTAGATTGATCGCTAACCTCTGGAGGGGTTGGAATATATAGAGTACCCTCATGTTACCATGGGTCGAGGATGCACAAGGATAACCAAACCCCCAAACACACCTCCTTGGGGTACTTGTCTCTTTCTCAATCTCCTAACTAGATAGAGAGTAACCGATAATAAGTGCATGAGTTCTTCGGACTAATGCGAGCATTCGATTGTTGGCACTTCCACCATAAATATTTTGCTAGCCGCTTCGGTACTGTGCATTGCCATTTCTCATCTTGAGAGTTGGTGCAAACTTCGCCAGTGCATCCAAACCCTTGGCATGATACGCTCTGTCATCGTAAGCCTCATTATATCTTTCCTCAAAACAGCCACCATACCTACCTATTAAGGCATTTCCATAGCCTTTCTGACATACGTTGCCATGCAACATCCACCATCTCATGACTTGATCTTCATGCCATACATGCTTCTACTTGATAGAGGAGCCGCATGCTAGTTGGGCCTTGCCCATATTATTGCTACATGTTGTGCTAGATTCATTGCATATCCCACTACACTGGCAGAGTTATACATTTGCATACATCGTGATAGTTTTCATTTGTCTGTATGTTGAGTACTTCTTATAAAGTGTGAAGATCTTCTTTTTATTCTTGTAAAACGTAGAGTGTTGCCTTTAAGTGAGGAAAAGATCCCGAAGAGGACAAATTAAAAGATCCCAAATAGGAAAAATTAAAAGATCCCAAAGAGGACAAATGAGAGATAAATAGAAAGAGGCAATGAGGCCACAAAAAAACAAAGAGGGAAGGGGGCAACATTACTAATCCTTTTGAAAGATCCACACTCGTACACCATTGCTATATTTGTACTCCTTAGAGATTATCATTCATGCATAACTATGTGGGGACCCTTACAATATAGAACTTGGCTTGTATATTCCAATGATGAGCCTCCTCAAACGAGCTCTAGGTCTTCATGAGCAAGCAAGTTGGATGAACCCCCACTAGTTCCATTCGAGAGCTTACCTTAGCTCATATGTGCATCCGTTGCATGGCAATCCCTACTCCTCACATTATATCTATCATTTGCCTTTCTCTCGCCTATAGTTGTCCTCATTGATGCGAACCTTTCACACCTTTTTGTTTTCCCACCCCATCATTATTCTCTTTGCCATCCTAATTGCCAACATATCTTTCTTGCGCTCATTCACTTCATGAGTGCTCAAAGTCGAAAGGGAGAGGATCATTTTGACTTGTGCGTGACTAGTGGTCTGGGGATGAGTCAAAATAAGATTCCAAAGGAGACCAAGTGTGAATTTTAGTAGATTCAGTTCTCAACTATAAATATTTTTATGCTCTCAACCCATCTCCCACTTCTTGCACGCAAACACCATTTGGAGACATTTGAGACACGGACAGCGAGAGCTCTTGCACCTTTATGTTCTTACTTTGCTAATTTCAATACTAAATATAGACTCTTGCATGTTATTGTCTTGACTTGAATTGCATATCTTACTTGGTGTACTTTGGGTTTCTTATATGTGTGTTACCATGTAACCATAGAAATTATTTGTGTTATCATTTACCTACTCGAGGACGAGTAGGAATTAAGCCTGGGGATGTTGATACGTCCCAAATGTATCAATAATTTATGCTTGTTCATTGATCTTTTGGGTGACATTTTTATATGTTTTGCTACACATTCTTACCTTTTTACACATATTTGGACTAACCTACTAACTCAGTGCACCGAGTGACAGTTTATGTCTGCTGATGTGTTTTTTGCAGGGGTTTTACCCAAATTTCCAGAGCCCCAAAAATCCCGAGACAAATATATAAAAATCAGCGTGGAGGAAGCTTCCAGATCACCGAAGGTGGGCCAGAGGGGAGCCAGGGGCTGCCCAGGCGAATTCTCGGCGCGGCCTAGCCCCTGGCCGCGCCCACAAGTCGCCCGGGTGGGCCCCACCTCCTCTAATGCCCTCCTTTGGCCTATATTTACCCACTCTGGAGGAAACCCTGATTCCGAAACCCTTTTCTCCAAAAGAAATTCCGATTTCCACGGCCATCGCTGACAAGTTTGAGGGGTCCAGAATTCTTGTGCCGGCACCCTGACGGGACGGGGAAGTGCCCCCGAATTCATCTCCATCGACGTTGCTTCCTCCCTCCATGAAGCGGGAGTAGTTCCTCCTCGGGTCTGAGGTCTTCTATAGTAGCTATGTGGTTAATTCTCTCTCTCATGATGTGATCTTGATTGTGATCATGGGCTATGTTAATCAAGGATGATCCCATGATGTTTCCCCTTCTTCTATGTATTGGATTGCTGTACACACTTGATCTTATTTAGTATAGTCCCCGAGACCATAGTGACAGCGGTCTATTGGACATGTATTAGAAGAATATTTTCATGAGTGATTTGCTCTTTTGGGAATTGATTCAAGATTGAGAGTCTCTTGGTGCATGTCTTTGACTATCTTTGAGATATGTTGTGGTGATTGTGGTACTCTCTTTGGATGGCCGTTGTGACATTGGGAAATCCATAGAGAGAACTACGAACTCTGATGTCGGGGGGATAACCCCGGGGTAGGCTCATCAAGCCTATTCCTTCATTTCCGGCCCAACGGACATGGACATATGAAGATTCCCAAGGCCCAAGTCTTCTAGCCGGCTAGGCATCACCTGCCGGCTAGAGGAGGAGGCGGCCACCTTTCTAGCCGGCCAGGCAACCCCTGCCGGCTAGAATCCAGGCGGCCTCCCCTTCAAAGCCGGCTCGGTCCCGCCAGCCGGATTGGGGAGGAGGCGGCCACACTCAAGCCAGCTGGCCAAGCAGGCTGGCCGGCCGAGGATCACAAGTCACATCAGATCGTAGGTCAGGAAAAGAGCTCACTATTAAAGGTAGCTACGCGTCAGCAAAGGTACTGGATCAGGGTGCCCGGCAGGTACGAATGTCGGCGGCCACGCCGTTGACCTACCCGGCTCTGATCCATCACCTAGCATAGTGTCGGACCGTCACACTCCCACTCCATTACTGCACTCGGCGTGGGGAACAGTGGAGGCGGTCGTACTACCTTCCCGTGAAGAATTTCACAGGGCAACGCTTGACGTACAACACGTGCTCAGCGTCAACCTTACGCGAGAGCCTCATTGGCCAGCCAGGGGGTCCCACAGGAAATCGAGACCATGCAGCCGGTGGGCCCCCCATCGACAAGATAAGACCCTTGTGGGCCCTTGGCCAGCCGGCGAAGCTGCGAGCTGGGTCCCACACTTGTACCCTTTATCCATATTGTAGGCCGGCGGGTTCGTCTATAAAACCCCCTGGTCGCCTTCCATGCAGGGGGGCCGATCCTTCACGAGTCATTCAACGCAACACATTCACCAACCACACAGAGAGAGGTAGAGACGAGCCGGCTGCTCCCCTCTTCCTCCTCCCAACACAGCTCTAGGAGCGACATTGTACTCTGTTCCTGTACATCAAACACTCCGGCAGGATTAGGGGTATTATCTCTAGGGAGAGCCCTGAACCTGGGTACATCGTGCGTCCCATGCGTGTACCAACCTCGTTCCCAGCGCCCACCTTTGTCCCTTCGGTTCTCACCGACTTTAGCCTACCTATGGCATAGGTTGTGAGCATTCACCGACATTTGGCGCCCACCATGGGGCCGATCACGGCATCGGCTGGCTTTACGCACTGGGCGGGGCCCCGCACCTACACCACCGGATGCATCGCGTCCGGATCAGTTTGCATGCCCGTGGAGCCCGCTTTCGACGAGGCGACACCCATGATGATCGACGTCCCCGTCCGCCATGCGGATTCGGACGAAGATTCTGATGATGAGGCGCTCCCTAGCGTCGTCGTCGCTGCTATGGAGAACCTCAGCATTCTCTTCAGCGACCTTCGTCTCAACGACGGCCCGCGCTACTTCGGCGAGGACCTCGACGTTGAGGCGCTCTGCGCCAGCTTCAGCAGGATCTCTATCGCTGAGATGCCTGCCCACGACGTTTACCCCAGTAACGTCCTCATCTTCGACGGCCTTCCGCCGTCGGTGGGGTTCTTCACCACATACCACGTTCCTGCCGTCTCCAACACCGTGGAGGTCATGGTTATCAGCGCTGGCACCAGCACAGCTCCCGGCAAGGCCTCCGCAGGCACTGGCGAGCCCGCTGCGGCCACCGCTGACGCTCTTCGGGACACCATCGCCGGCCTGAAGACACCTTCCACCACTTCCGCCGACCCTGCAGACGCTCGAGCCTCGCTGGAGGAGGCTTGCAAGCGAATCTTGGAGGAGGGCATCGCCGTAGTTTCGGCGAAACGTCGGTTGGAGGCTACACAGCGCGAGTATAACTCCCCATACGGTCTCACTCCGATTTTCGAGGCCCCTAGCCGGCTTGGATCGGTCCGCAGCCTCGGCCGGTTCATCGCCGAGGTTCTAGGCGGTGATCTACCCACCTACAAGACTCCTGCGGCCAACATGCGAGCGGTGCAGGCAACCATGGAGGAGATGGCAAGCCTGGAAGGCGAGGAGCGCGCCTTCGAGGAGAAGCATGTCAAGGATCTCCTTGACACCGCTAACCAGCAACACTCTCGGCTTGACCTCGGTAAGGCTCAATCGAAGTCTTCGGGACCAAACTAGGGGGCACGCCGCAACCCTAGCGGCCAGCACCACGCAGAAGGGTCTTCCTCGCATCGCCCTTCCGGCCGGAGGGGCGAGGGAAGCCAAGACCGGCGCTCTCAACGCCAGAGCGAGCACACTTCGGGCTTGGGTCACGGAGGCGACGAGGGCGATTCAGAGTGTGAGGTTCTTCCCCCGCGAAGAACTCACGTCTCTGGCTCACGAGGCGCCTCCCCTCTCGCCACCGGGGCTGGCGCCCACGCCACCCAGGATGAGCGGGACGCCCGCCGGCATCTCATCGTCATCGCCCAGTCAGTCCTCCTAGAGGAAGACGGACCCGTCGGCCCCGCATGCTTCGGCCCCCGGATCCGAGGGGATCCGTTCCCGCGAGGTTTCACCCTACCTCGGGATACGCCGAAATACAATGGCACGGCCAAGCCAGAAGACTGGCGGATTGATTACACCATGGCCGTAGGCATCACCACGGGCAACAAGTGCGTAGAAGTTCGCTACGTGCCGCTCATGCTGCCCGGCTCGGCCCGGACTTGGCTTAACAGCCACCCGGCCGACAGTGTCAACTCCTGGGTGGACTTCGAGGAGGCGTTCCTCCGCAACTTCACCGGCACCTACAAGCGCCCTGGCCGGCCCCGCGAGCTGGCTATTTGCGTTTAGAAGGCCGACGAACCCCTTCGCGACTACGTCACCCGGTGGACAGAGCTCCGCAACTCCTGCGAGGGGGTGCATGAGGTAGAAGCCATCCAGTACTTCATTGAAGGTTGCCGAGACGGCACCCTCCTCAAGCACAAGCTCATGTGCGCCAATTCCACCTCTTTGGCGGTGCTCATGGCCAAGGCGAACAAGTATGCCATGGCCGACTCTCCAATGAGCATCAAGGTGACCGCCTCGGACAAGGTTGTGCCTACGCCGGCTACTCCCAAGCCGACTGGGGACAACCGAGG